>NW_026988432.1:40160000-42560000 GCF_030222135.1 Aotus nancymaae
TTGCATTTCTCTAATGATTAGTAATACAGAGCTTGCTTTCTTATGCTTAACAAGGTTGTCTGTTTTTCTCTTTTAAGATTTTTAAGTTCCTTATAGATGCTGGATATTAAACCTTTGTCAGATGAATAGTCTGAACAAACTACAGAATGGAAGAAAATTTTTGCACTCTGTTGACAGATTCTTTTGCAGTGCAGAAGCTCTTTAGTTTACTTAGATCCCATCTGTCAATGCTTGCTTTTGTTGCAATTGCTTTTGGTGTCATTGTCATGAAATATTTGCCAGTTCCTATGTCCAAAATGGTACTGCCTAGGTTATCTCCCAGGTTTTTTATAGTTTGGGGTTTTACATTTAAGTTTTTAATCAATTTTGAGTTAACTTTTGTATATTAGGTAAGAAATGGGTCCAGTTTCAATCTTCTGCATATGGCTAGCCAGTTAAACCAGCACCATTTATTGAACAGGGAGTCCTTTCCTCATTGCTTTTTTTTTTTTTTTCCAGCTTTCTTGAAGATCAGATGGTTGTATGTATAGCCTTCTTATGGATTCTCTATTCTGTTCCACTGGCCTATCTGTCTGGTTTTGTAGAATACCATGCTGTTTTGGTTACTGGAGCTCTGCAGTATAGTTTGAAGTTGGGTAATGTGATGCTGCCAACTTTGTTCTTTTTGCTTAGGATTGCCTTGGCTATTCAGGCTCTTTTTTGGTTCCATATGAATTTTAAATTTGATTTTTCTCATTCTGTGAAGACTGTCATTGGTAGTTTCATAGGAATAGCACTGAATCTGTAAATTGTTTTGGGCACTGTGGCCATTTCAACAATATTGACTTACCATTTGTTTGTGTTCAACTCTGATTTCTTTGAGCAGTGTTTTGTAATCCTCATTGTAGAAATCTTTCACCTCCCTGGCTGTCTGTATTCCCATATATTTTATTCATTTTGTGGTGACTGTGAATAGGATTGCATACCTGATTTTGCTCTTGACTTGGCTGTTGTTGGTGTTTAGGAATGCTAGTGATTTTTATACATTGATTTTTGTATTCTGAAATTTTGCTGGAGTTGTTTATCAACTTAGGGAACTTTTGTGCCAAGATGATGGAGTTTTTGAGATACAGAATCAAGTCATCTGCAAACAAGGATAATTTGACTTCCTCCCTTCCTATTTGGATGCCCTTTATTTCTTTCTCCTGCCTGATTGCTCTAGCCAGGATCTCCAATACTATGTTGAACAGGAGTGGTAGGAGAGGGCATCCTTGTCTTATGCCAGTTTTGAAAAATAATGCTTCCAGCTTTTGTTCATTCACTAAGATGCTGGCTGTGGATTTATCATAGATGGCTCTTATTATTTTCAAGTATGTTCCTTCAACTCCTAGTTTGTTGAGAGAGTTTTTAACATGAAGGATGTTGAATTTTATCAAAAGCCTTTTCTGCACCTATTTAGATGACCATGTAGGTTTTTGTCTTTAGTTCTGTTTATGTGATGAATCACATTTATTGGTTCACATATGTTGAACCATCCTTGCATCTAAGGAATAAAGCCTACTTGATCATGTTGGATTAGCTTTTTGATGTGCTGCTAGATTTGATTTGTTAGTATTTTGTTGAGGATTTTTGCATCAATGTTCATCAAGGATACTGGCTTGAAGTTTTCTTTTTTTTTGTTATGTCTCTGCCAGGTTTTGGTATCAAGATAATGTTGGTCTTGTGGAAGGAGTTAGGGAGGAGTCCTTACTTTTCAATTTTTTGGAATCGTTTCAATAGAAATGGTACCAGCCCTTCGCTGTGTATCTGGTAGAATTTGGCTGTGAATCCATCCAGTCTTGAGATTTTTCTGGTTGGTAGGTTATTATTGATTCAATTTCAGAGATCATTATTGGGATGTTTAGAGATTCAATTTCTTCCTAGTTCAGTCTTGAGAGAGTGTATGTGCCCAGAAATTTACCAATTTCTTCTAGATTTTGTAGTTTGTGTGCATAGAGGTTCATAATAGTCTCTGATGGTTATCTGCACTTCTATGGAGTCAGTAGTAATATCTCCTTTTTCATTTCTGATTGTGTTCATTGGATCTTCTCTCTTTTCCTCTTTTTTAGTCTAGCTAGTGGTCTATATAGCTTATTAATTTTTTTCAAAACCTGGCTTCATTTATTTTAAAATTTTTGTGTGTGTGTTTCAATCTCCTTTGGTTAAGCACTGATTTTGGCTATTTCTTGTCTTCTGCTTGCTTTGGGGTAGTTTGCTCTTGCTTCTCTAGTTCTTTTAGTTGTGATGTTAGGTTGTTTGAGATCTTTTTAACTTTTTACGTGGGTGTTGAGTGGTATATTTCCCTCTTAACACTGCCTTAGCTGTGTCCCAGAGATTCTGGTATGTTGTATCTTTGTTCTCATTAATTCCAAATAACTTCTTGTTTTCTGCCTTAATTTCATTATTTACTCAAAAGTCATTCAGAAGCAGATTGTTTAATTTCTATGTAATTGTATACTTTTGAGAGATTTTCTTAGTCTTGAATTCTATTTTTATTGTATTGTGGTCCGAGAGGGTAGCTGATATATAATTTTGATACTTTTACATTTGCTGCTGATTGTTTTATGTCTGATTGTAAGGTCAATTTTAGATCGTTGTATGGGTGCAGATGAGAAGAATATATATTCTGTTGTTTGGGGTGGAGAGTTTTATAGAGGTAGATCAGATCCATTTGGTCCAGTGGTCAGGTCCTGAATATCTTTGTTAATTTTCTGCCTCAATGATGTGTCTAATACTGCCAGTGAGGTGTTGAAGTCTCTTACTATTATTGTGTGGGAGTTTAAGTCTCTCTGAAGGTCTCTAAGAACTTGCTTTATGAATCTGGGTCCCCCTGTGTTGGGTGCATATATATTTAGGGTAATTAGGTTTTCATGTTGAATTAAAACCTTTGCCATTACATAATGGCCTTCTTTGTCTTTTTTTATCTTTGTCACCTGATGCCAGACAAGATGTTTAAAGTCTTTTTTGTCTATTAGAATTGTAACCCTAACCTTTTTCTGTTTTTTCATTTGCTTGGTAGATTTTTCTTCATCCCTTTATTTTGAGCCTACAGGTGTCACTGCACATGAGATGGGTCTCTTGAAGACAGCATACCATCATGTATTGCTTCTTTATCCAGCTTGCTACTGTGTGCCTTTTAATTGGGGCATTTAGCTCATTTACTTTCAAGGTTAGTATTAGTATGTGTGGATTCCATCCTGCTGATTTCTTTGTGTGGTTGCATTACAGTGTCACTGGTCTATGTACTTAAGTGTGTTTTGCAGTTTCTGGCCTTTCCTTTCCATATTTACTGCTTTTGTAGAAGCTCTTGTAAAGCAGGTCTGGTGGTATCAAATTCCTTCAGCATTTGCTTGTCTGAAAATGATCTTACTTCTCCTTCACTTATTAAGCTTAGTTTGGTCAGATATAAAATTCTCGGCTGAAATTTCTTTTTTTAATAATGTTGAATATAGTCCTCCCATCTCTTCTGGCTTACAGAGTTTCTGCTGAGAGTTTCACTGTTATTCTGATGGGCCTCCCTTTCTGGGTGACCTCTCCTATCTCTCTGGCTGCCTTTAATATTTTTTTCTTTCATTTTGACCTTGGAGAATCTGATGATTCCATGTCTTAAGGATGATATTCTTGTGAAGTATTTTGCAGAGGTTCTCTGCATTTCCTGAATTTGAATCTTGGCCTCTCTAGCTAGGTTGGGAAAGTTCTCATGGATGATATCCTGAAATATGTTTTCCAAGTTGTTTCTCCCCATCTCTTTCAGAGATGCCAATGAGTCATAGATTTTGTCTCTTTAGGTAATCCTATATTTCTAGAAGATTTTGTTAACTACTTTTCATTCTTTCTTCTTTATTGTTGTGTGACTGTCTTGTTTCTGGGATTCCAAAGGCCTATGATGACAGTGAGTTGCTCCATGCCTGTTCAACTTACCCACTCCACAGGAGTCATGGAGGGCCAGGAACAAGTCCCAGTGTGCAGCAGCCCTGTGCAGGGTTCCCAGCTTCTTCCCCTTTCAGCCCAGCATCTGTTTCTTCCTTCAGCCTGCTATCAACACCTTCCTTCTGAAGATCTGCTGGGAGTGTATCATCGGTTTTCCTGATGTCCCAGTCCCTTGGTAGGAAATGTTCCTACTAGCTGGGTCTAGTTAGCCATCTTGGAGCCCTCTGTGTGTATTCTTTTTCTATTTTTGCAAAACAAGTTACCATAAATGTAACAGTTTAAAGTAACCCAAATTCATTAGCTCACAGTTATGTAGGTCAAAAGTCCAGGCCAACTGAACTAGGTTCTATGTTTAGTTTCTCACAAGACTGAATTTGGGTTGTCAGCTGAGCTGCGATCTAATTTGGAATATCTGAGGAGGAAACTGATTCCAAGCTAATTCAGGTTGTTGTGACAGAATATAGCTCCTTGTGGTTGTAGGACTTAAATCCTCATTTTATTGCTATTGGACATGGACTATCCCCATCTTCAAGTCCCTTTCATATTTAAAGCTAGAAATGGTGAGTTGAATCCTTCTCACATTTCAAATCTCTCTGATTTCATCTTTTGCTCTCAGCTAAAGAAAACTCTGGTATTCTTAATTGATTGGGCCTATCCAGATAATATTTTTAAATATATAACATAACACAGTCACAAAAGTGAAATCATTTTGCCATGGTGGCATGTGCCTCCATGCCTGGCTGATTTTTTTTTATTTTTTTTATTTTTTGTATTTTTAGTAGAAATGGGGTTTCATTGTGTTGACCAGGCTGGTCTCGAATTCTTGATTGCCATTTAATAACACTATAGAGACAATAGTGATAACAACCCCCAACAGATATTAAACTTGTACTTAGCAATGATTCATCTTTAGTACATTTCAGATTCTTGACCAGTCCATGACCCAGACCTACCACGAAATATGGAACAAGTATTCACAGGGAATATAAAGAAGTTTCTCTAACAAGCCTTTTACCAGATCAGAGGAGCTGAAATTCAATATCCATTGCCCATGGCTAAAATGTAATAATTTTACCCATTTTAAAGAAAAAAAAAGAAATCTCAAGAAAATTCTAAAGCTACAGAGTTAATAAAAATAGTAAAATAGGCCTACCTACCAACATTTTCAAACTGGAGTAGGAGAAGCTATTCAAAATGCTGCTTAGACTTTCTCTTAATATAAAGAGTACTGAGGAAATATGACAACAACTTTTGTAAAATTGTATAGGGTATCAAACAAGACCAAAATGGAAGTTATGAGCATCATGGGTGAGGTGACACTAAGTTTAGATTAAAAAAAAAGTAACACTCTCCTATAATAAGAAAAGGCTATATTCTAAATGTACATTAACCAAAACTATGGTTATTAGACCCTCTCATGTTCAAGACTAGGATTGTACTATAGTTAAGTACTATTTATTAAGATAAGATAATGGGGTAATACACACACATCAAATAAATACTACAACCTAAACAGAACAAGTGAAGGACCTCTCTAGAACGAACTATGAAGAACTTCTTATGATGCCGAATAAATTATAAAAGGAATGTAGAATGAATTCATCTTTAAGAAAAAGTGAGAAAGAGGATGGGAAGAAAACAAGGGAAAAAATCACCTTGTAAATAAAGAGATTTTTCAAGGAAATGGCAGAAGTCAAAAACAAAAATCATGAGCTAGGGCATTCTTCTGGAGAACTGTGAATTTAATAAACTATAAGCAAAACACATAATATGCAATTTACACCAGAGAGCAACCAATACCAAGAAGAAACAGAACAAGTCTCTCAAAGTCAAATAAATGCCACATGAAAAACGATTGCTGCCATCACCATCATAAAATCTGAAGGTGAAATTTTATAAAATTTGAGAATAAAATTTTATGTTTTATCTGACATTGTGGCTTCTTGAAAGAAAATAGTTTCACACCATCTCTAGCATATTTATGCTCTAGAGTTTAAAAATCTGTATTCCATATTAAGAGCCAAGGACAGTTAGTTATAGAAACAAGAATATATAAAGCCAATTTTTAACAACTTTAGTTATCTCAAATTTTTCTTGTCTTTCCTTCTTCAAAAAACTATAGCACCAGATTGGCTTGGTTCATATCTTGGCTTTGCGAACCTGTTGTTATCTGTATGACCTGGCTGATTCATTAATTCTGCCTCTGGGAGAGGCATAAAACAGAGATAATAACCTATCTATCTTATTTCACTGAGTTAGGATTAAATGATTTGATATGTATTAACATATAGTATCTACTACATAAATGTTTGTTAAATAAAATTAATGAAAAAAAATTTCTTAAGCTAAGACCTATGTTAGGCTCCGAGTGTATAAAAATCAATGCAACGGGATGCCTCTTTACAAAAAAAAGCTGGTAAGGGAGATAGATAGATGAATGATGTAACAATGATTACAAATAACAAGAAAGGTACCATTACAGAGATGGGCACAATCTATTTGCAAGTACATAAATAGAAGGTAAGTGGGAGGTGGGAAGAGAATTAGGTCAATGTCATCACTGAGGTATAGAGTCTTTGCAATGATGCCCTTACTGCAAGGAAGTAGACTTGTTGGGCAAAACCTCCAAGAAATCATTAGCTTCAATATAAATCATCAACACCTGAGAAAGTGTTATTTTTCTCCAATTTCAAAAGTAAATAGAAAAAGGGTATTTTCTACATGTCTTCAGGGCTCCCTGGTGACTATTTCTTCACTATTAGGTCTGTAGCCTTAAGATATAAGACTCTTAATACTGGTAATTGAAAGATTCCTCCACCTTCCCTCCCATATCCTTGCCAAATGGATTGGCCTTCAGTTTTGTGCTTTCTTCATACATCTATGTCATCCAGGAGCAGTAAGTAGAAATGTGAAACCAAAGGTCAGAAATCCGATTTTCACACTACCATTTTCTCTAATCCCTGAAAAGCAATAGGCAAGAGCTACCTTAAAAACTGCCTGATTTGTTTTCAGTGTAGCAGGGAAATTTCATATAAACAATCAAAAATAGCTGCCACCTTCCTCTGCCTTTTTTTTCTGTTTTCAGAAAACAGAACAAAAGAAAATATGTCTGAACAAAATACAAACTAACCATTCATACTTTGGCTATTTCTTTAAAATTTTGTGACTTCAAAAAATATATTAAAAGTTTCAGCTATATCACATTCTAGCAAAATATGTATTTATTTAACTTTTCTATATGTGCAAACTTTAGGTTCGAAACTGGAAGTCCCTAGCTAAAGCTCTTAACTCATCTGAAACAGTTGTTTCTAAGTTGAATAGCAATGCTGTTCTTTAAAAGGTTTGCAAAAAAATTCTAAAATCTGATCTTTAGGATCTGATTCAAAAAGGGAAGGATAACACTTTAGCACATTATTTATATTTTGGGTGTTTTTCTTTTCTTTTTCTTTTTTTTTTTTTTTTGAGACAGTCTAACTCTGTCAACCAGGCTGGAGTGCAGTGGCACGATCTTGGCTTACTGCAACCTCAGCCTCCAGAGTAGCTGGGATTACAGGCACATGCCACCATGCCCAGCGAATTTTTGTATTTTTAGTAGAGGTGGGGATTCACCATGTTGGCCAAGATGCTCTTGATCTCCTGACCTGATCTGCCCACCTTGGCCTCCCAAAGTGTTGGGATTCCAGGTGAGCCACTGCGCCCAGCCACACTATCTATATTTTGATACTTAATATGAATGACTTTGATGCTATTATAATTTTTCCAACAATGTAATATTTAAGGCTTATTTCTATTCATTTGAAGATTTAAACTCAAGGATACAAAAAGACATCAAGTATCAGTTGCTAGAGGACCAGAAGTGGTTCTTTAGAGCTTATTTTACATCACATCTGGCAGGGTTCTGAACGTTCATTTAATTATGTAATTTATACACATATCACCAAGTGGTATATATGTTTATATAAACACTCTCGTATATGCTTACATGATTAATACATGTATACAAACATATGCAAAATATCCTAATATTCTCCAATTAAAGTTTTTATAAGTGCCCAAGTAACAAAATAAAAATGAATTAAGAAAGGCTTGTTCGTGTTTTTCATAAGGACAATGAGTAACAAACAGCCCACCTGATCTTCTTCATTAAGTAACAGAGCAGTGTTTTCTTTATCATTCTGGCTGTGCTTTCATATAACCAGGAGCTTCCCCACAGACCCACAGAGACTGCTTCAAGTAATCATTCCTTATCTCTGGGCCCAGGAACAGGAGGAGAAAGGAAAGGAGGAGGGAAAGACATCAACTCAATCACATGCAGTAGCTACATGTTTTAAAACAATATTATATATATACTGTGAGAAAATTAACATAAAAAGCAAATGGTTCTTCTGACATCTTGCTGATCCACTGAAGACAGACAAGAAAGGTAAAAATAAAGATGCTTACCTGCTGTTCCTGCATTCTAGGAGCACCAAGTTCTGAGAGAGACATGGTAAGCTTCTCTTGTTGTTCTGATAAATATTTCTGATAGAGGCTTAGAAGTTCTTGGCATTCTCTATACTGTAGCTGAAGAGGTGAGATTGCAAATTAAGGAAAAAAAAACTGAAAAATTGATTCAAAATGCATCCCTCAGTGCTGCTTTTCAGATTCCAATAAAAACAGAGCCAGAAATGCAATGATATTTGGTGAGAGAGTCATAAGTATAAAGTCTTCAGATAAAAGTTATATGTGTTCCTCCCCAAAAATCATAAAACAATACTTCACAAAGAGAGTAGCAATGAACATCCCATTTGAAAAGAGATTTATTCTTCAATTCTTTAAATTTGAATAAATAAAAAGAAATGCAGATACATGTAAAGGAACCCCTACCTCACACCATATTAAAAAAAAAAGCTGAAAATGTATCATTGATCTCAATGTAAAACTATAAAACTCTCAGCATAAAATATAAAAGAAGTACATCTTTGTGACCTTGGATTAGGTAAAAGCACAAGTAACCAAATAAAAAGAAATAGACAAATTGGACTTCAAAATGTAAAATGATTGTGCTTCAAAGGGCATTATTTAAAAATGGAAAAAACACAACCTCCTGAATGAGAGAAAATACTTGGAAACAATATGGTAAAGAATTTGTGTCCAGAATATATAAGGACCTTGTCCAACTAAATAATAAAAAGACAAGCAGTCCAATTTAAAAATGGGGAAAGGCTTTGAATAGACATTTTCCAAAACAAACTATGTAAATAGCCAGAAGCATAGGGAGAGCTCAGCACAGCCATTAGGGAAATGCAAATCAAAAACACACTGAGGACCATAACCAAAAAGACTAACAAGCATTCACAAGGATATGGAGAAACTGGAACTCTCCTACACAACTAATGGGAACATAAGACTGTGCTACCACTTTAGAAAATAAGTTAGCTATTTCAAAATGTTAGAGAATATTTTTTACCATATGATCCAGCAATTCTTCTCATAGGTATATATTCAAGAGAACTGAAAATGTATCCTGAAAACTCTTAAATATATAAGCAAAGAAAACTTTTTAAAAACTCTATGTCCACACAAAAACTTGTATATACATATTCAATATGGCATCATTCCTAATAGTAGAAAAGGAAAACAATCTCAATGTCCACTGATAAATAAACAACATGGGGAATATTTATAAATGGAATATTATTCAGCCCTCAGAAGGAATGAAGTACTGCTACATGCTACAACATGGATGAACCTTAAAAACATGCTAAGTAAAAGAAGCCAGACACAAAAGGCCATATAGTCTTTGATTTCATTTGTATAAAATGTTCAGAACAGGCAAATCTATACAGACAGAAATAGATTAGTGGTTGCTACGGTTAGGGCAGAAGAAATGGAGAATAACTGCAAACAGGTATGAATTTTGGGGGAAAGGTAATAAACGTGTGCAGGAATTACAAAGTAGTGGTGTTTGCATATTTTGGGAACATACTCAAAACCATTTAATTATATAGTTTAAAAGGGTGAATTTTATGTGAATTATACACATTAAAGCTATTTTAAATCAGTGTGGAGTAGAAATAACACTGTTCTGGTAAGAGTACTGCCAATTTACACAGAAAGTTCCTAACTGTATTAAACATAAAGATATTAGAATTTGATTTTTTTGTTAAGGTTTTCAGTTAAGTCAATATTTCATTAATCAAAACATCAGGAAATTTTCTGTCTGCATACCTCCCTACATTTTTTATAGTTTGATATAAATAACAGCAATTTAACCTGGGGTACCCTCTTTGACACCTCCTAAAACTTGCCAAGTGTTCAAGATGAAAATACTGAATTGGAAAAGGTCAGCTAACTTTGTAGACCAGATGCCTGGGAGACAAATAGTTCTACCCAAGAGAGAGTTCTGTTCCTTACATTCTCACTGTACTAATTTCCTCCCCAGGCTCTTTTTCCCTTCAGATCATTTTCAAATATCTCCCCTTAACACTTACTTATGTATGCTGTTGGTATAAGAATTACTATCCAATGGGATTTATTCTGTATAAATACTTTTACTACGGGTCATCATGATTAAGGGTGGAAATATTATTTCTCAAATGTCAAAAATGGTGTCTGGATTCAGTATTCCTTAACATTTTCATAACCTAATCATTGCTTCTGGGCAGATTATTGTTCTAATAACTTTTGCCAATCATGGCTGCATAAATAACCAATTGCTTCATTATTCTCATTATTAACCTTTAACAAAAAAGGAGCCAGAGGTAGATGATAGAAGAGGAGCTGGTTCACAGGGAAAGGATAGGTTACTAGGCTTAGGGAATACATTAATTAGAAGAGCCTGTTGAATTCTTAGCATCTTAAATAACAACAATAGCGTAAATGATGGTCTAAATAGGTTTTCAGAGTCAACCTACATTAGACTAGGCTGGTTTTACATTTCCATAGGAAGCAAGCTCCAAAAGAAGAGAATGATTTGTGGTGGTCCCAGGAGTCTCTGCCAGCTATTATGTATATAAAAAGAAATTTTTATTCTGGCTGTTACCATAGGTAGTAATTTTTATAGTAGGTGAACATATTAGTCTGGTCACAGAATATGAATTTTACTCTGGAAAAATCAAGCACAATTATATAGCTTAGGAGTAAAATGTCAGTGTTTGAAACAAATTATAGGCAAATTCATTTAAACACATGCTATGTGGCAGAATATAAAAACAAGTAGGTCTGCCTTTATCAATTTTTAATGTCTTTTTTGATATGGCAGATTTCAAAATGCCCTCCCCTTTCCTTCCTACCTAGCACAATGAGACTTCAACCCTCCATCTGGAGAGAAAGATTTATGTTAGGAAAATGCAGATAAAATGCCCTTCTCAATGATTTTGGGGATACAATGAAAAAGAAGATATATTTAACTTAATCCTGACCAACTGACAGAAAAAAATGAAATAGATGTTAAAAACTAAACTTAAGGGAAAGTGTAGACCAAACTATGACACGAATTTAAAACACTGTAGTCTGCCTAAACACTGTTTAAGAAGTGGGAGAAACAGCTGTCACTGCAACCTCTTCAAAGAAATAAGTCTTCATTGGATAACACAAATAAATATAAATTAGTATTAAGCAAGATTACATCAAAACCTAACCATCAAATTAATTAGCTAAAATGGCTGTGGAAAATAATCATTTTGTAAAGCTTAAAATCTTAACACTAAAATTAGATAAGTAAAAGAGCAAAATGAATAAAGGGATGAGTAAAAGAATAAAAACTGTATGAGAGACAAATAATAGGTGGAGAGCAGAAGGGCCAGAGATAGATAGGATATACTACTGGGAGGCTGCCAAAGTAATGAAACATCATTTAAGCTGAAATAATCCCCCTCAACTAGCAGAGTCCACTCCCACCACTCCACCGCACCATTGTCTCTGACACCTGGGATGCTTGGACTGGTAATTAAGTAATCTTGATCTAATACAGAACTTAATGTAGAGAGGCCTCTGTGAAAAGACAAAAAAGATGAATCATTAAATTTAAAAAAAAGATTCTCCTTTTCTGGAGCCAAGACTCCTTAGAAAAATGGCTCAACCCCATTTTAGGGTAGAGAAAGTATAAAGTAAACTTGAAACACCTTGTGGTGCTGTAAAATGCAAGAAAGTGTTAAAAGACAAATAGACGGGGGCTTGTCACAAGAACAGAAGATAGCAGCCAGGTGTGGTGGCTCACACTGTAATCCCAACACTTTGGGAGGCCGAAGTGGGAGGATCATGAGGTCAAGAGACCGAGGCCATCCTGGCCTACATGGTGAAACCCCATCTCTACTAAAAATACAAAAATTAGCTGAGCATGGTGGTGCACGCCTGTAGTCCCAGATACTTGGGAGGCTGAGGTAGAAAAATCGCTTGAAGCGGAGGCTGCAGTGATCAGAGATTGCACCACTGCACTCCAGCCTGGCAAGAGAGCAAGACTCCATCTCAAAAAAAAAAAAAAAAATTAGGGCATGGTGGCAGGCGCCTGTAATCCCAGCTACTTGGTAGGCTGAGGCAGGAGAACCGCTTGAACCTGGGAGGCGGAGGTTGCAGTGAGTCGAGGTTGCACCATTGCGCTCTAGCCTGGGTGACAAGAAACTCCGTCTCCAAAAAAATAAAAAGACTAGGAGATAGCCTGAAGGGGATGCCTATTAACCACATTTGGGAAAATTTGAGCACTGAAATAATCACTCTAATAGAATATTGAATAAATAAAAATCTACCACTTCATGGTAACGCTTCAAAAGGAGAAGAAAGGATGGATAAAAAAGTGAAGTCAGGCCTGTAATCCCAGTACTTTGGTAGCTCAAGGTGGGTGGATCACCTGAAGTCAGGAGTTCGAGACCAACCTGCCCAACATGGCGAAACCCAATCTCTACTACAAATAAAAAAAATTAGATGGGTGTGGTGGTGGACACTTGCAATCCCAGTTACTTGGGAGGTTGAGGCAGGGGAATTGCTTGAACCCGGGAGGTGGAGGTTGCAGTGAGCTGAGATCGAGCCACTGCACTGCAGCCTGGGCAACAAGAGCAAAACTCCATCTCAAAAAAAAAAAAGTCCTTCTTTACAGAAGAAAACAAGCTAATTACTTAGAACGAATGGTCAAATTTTTAAATCACCATTTTAGAACCCCCAATGTAATAACTAATTCAGGCAAAGATCATTAATGGATACTAAAACCATTAGGTAAAAGGTTAATGAATTAGATATTCCTAAGGTGTCACAATTACTTACAGCAAAGAAGAAAATGCACCTTTCAATGTTACAATCTGGTTGTCAATACTCAAATTAGGATCACTAATAAGTAGAAAAACAAATTATGTATGTCCAATTGCATGAAGTAGGCATTATCACTTATGTTTTAATCTGAATCTAATCAAATTTGAAAACCTAACCCACTTCACAGAATTTAGAAGGAATAAAGGAACAAATTAAATGATACCGTAAGAAACAATCAGACAAATCTAGTATATGGGAGATTTTGCAAAGCACTTGGCCTGAACTCTTCAAAAGGTCAATACCTTAGGGGAAAAGGTTTGCGAGGTAGGAGGCCTATTTTAGATTAAAAGACCAAAAACCCAACCAAATGCAACCCACGAAGCATAACTGAATCCTTGTTCAAGGAGAAAAATAGAAAAGACATTCTTGGGACAACTAGAAAAATTAGAATATGGACTCAATAACAGTTAATACTATGGAATTACTACTCATTTTATCAAGTATCATCTAGTTTATAAAGTAAAATGTTCTAATTCTTACGAGACAAGTCTGAGGTAGTTAGGAGTTATATGTGACACTTGCCACTTTGTTTTGTATTAGATCAAGATTACTAAGTACCTATCTAAGCATCCCAGGTATCAGAGACAAGTGGTATTTTCTGTGATACTCAGAAAAATAAGCAAATCATTTTTTTTTTAATGGAATTTTGCACCCAGGCTGGAGTGCAGTGGGATGGTCTTGGCTCACTGCAACCTCCACCTCCCAGGTTCAAGCAATTCTCCTGCCTTAGCCTCCCAAGTAGCTGGGACTATGGGCATGCACCACCACGCTCGCCTAATTTTTTGTATTTTTAGTAGAGACGGGGTTTCACTGTGTTAGCCAGAATGGTCTCAATCTTCTGACCTTGTGAGCTGCCTGCCTCTCAGCCTCTTAAAATGCTGGGATTACAGGTGTGAGCCACCATACCCAGCCAGCAAATAAATTTTTATAAAACTTTATATCTGTAAGTAAATTTATAATTTATATAAATTTCTATTATATATGTATATATTTCTATATACAGATCTATATACATTTATATATATATATAGTTGTTGGCACTGGCTATATCTGCTTTGCCCCCTCTCATGTGTATTTTCATATGAATATAATTATATTTTATAATGTCTATATATAGCTTTAGAACAGTTATTTATATAGCATATATATTATATATTACATATTATAAATATAATTTAATATTTACATATAAATATATAAGTATACATACAAATATTTACATTATATAAATACACACATGAGAGGTGGCAAAGCATATATAGCCAATGCCAACAACTGAAATCTAGGTAGAAGGTACACAGTGTTTCAATGCCATTGTAGGGAGCCAGAACATCACATCCCCTTTGTAGTGATCGGCAGTAGGGCTGCTGTGAACTTTGGTTGAACTTCAGGGAAGTGAAACCACAGGAGGATGTGTATGTCTTGGAGAGAACAGATGGGCCTAGAGAGAGAACCAGCTTTCACTGACCTTGGTGCAGGATGGTTTCTCAGCTGAAGTATATTAACTAAAGTATAAGAATAATAACCACAGGCTGTTCTAAGTAACTGCACCCTCCCTCTGCTATGTGCCTTTATGAACTTACAAAATAAAGTACAATGAGACAGCCCGGGGCCAGAAAGAGTGACATCCTCACCTCCTGGACCGCCTGGCTCAGCTTTCTGTATCTCTGTGTCTGTGTCTTTATCCCCCGCCGTTCCCTCTTAGGTCCTTGAACCCTTGTGCAGTGCAGTACGTGGCAAATGCCATATTGTCAACTGTCTATATATTTGGAATTTATCATAATAAACCATTGCAGGAAAAGTCTTTTTTTTGTTTTTGGTTTTTGTTGTTTGCATTTTTTTTATTTTTGTCTTTCTATTATTACTTCGTCTCTTCTTGTCTTCCTACTTCTACCACAAGTTATCATGTGAGAAGCTGAAACTTGAGCATCAGGTCAGCCTCCTAAGAGTTCTCTACAATCACGTGTCCTTGGTCAGTAAGTCAGGTGACAAACTGTTACTATGATCTGATGATATACTAACCAGAACCTGTCCCTGGAGCTAGGAAGAGGCACATACAAGACAGCAAAAATGTCATGCAAAAAAGGCCTTCCAAGCTTTCTTCGTCATTTAACAAGTAAGGGTCTTCTGAATACAATGTAACAGGCGTATCTTATGCCTTTGAAAGGCAGTACTGTGGAGTCAGTAAAAGCACAGACTTAGGTGTCAGTCCAACATTCTTGGCTCAAATTTTAACTCTGGTACTTAGTAATGATGTAACTTAGGGCAAGTAACTTCTCTAACATCTTCATCTAGGGATGTACCAGGTAGGCAGGGTGTGCAGTACCCCTGGCTGAGAAATCACCAGGCTCAAAGGCATGAAAAAAGTGGTCAATATGTACATTAAGGGAACTACAAGAAGCATGGCATGGATGGTTAACTGGTCCTGAGTGGGACAGAATGAGTGAGGAGACTACTGAGACCAACAGGGTCTACATCTCAAATGTTACCCTAAGTTGTTTAGATTTTATTTCTATTTAAATCATCGATGTCTTACAGTTAATTTGCATTTCATAAAGATACCTCTGGTAGGCATGTAAAGGATGGATCAGAGGGCTTAAGACTAGAATCAAAGCAACCAATTAGAAAATCATTACAAAAGTCTAAGCAAGAGATGAGAGGGGTGTGAGCTGGAGAAATCGGGGGATAAGGGGTTAAAAAGGGACATTTAAGGCAATGTCAGCTTATGAACTGGATGACAAGATGTATGACCAGATGTGTGATTCCATTTATAAGACAAAGAATGCAGAATAAAGAAAAGGTTTTGGGAGAGTGCAGCTTTAGAACACAGAGTTAAAGATGCTTGGGAGAGTTTAGTGGAGACAGTCAAGAGGGGACACTGGGATCCCTGGGTGTGAAATTCAGAAAAGAAGTCTGAGTAGAAATAGACATTTGGGAGTTAATCAATTCATATGTGGTGGCTGAAGGCATGGGAATGGGTAATATTGTCCAGGGAGTGCACAGATTTTGTTCGTTTGTTCATCAATTCAAATAAGTCTAAAAGGGCAGGAATTTTTATGTTTTGTTTACTATTGAATTCCTTAGCTTACGCAGTGCTCAATAAATATTAATTAATAAATAAATGAGTACATTAACATCTGAGACTCAACTAGATGCCAGACATTCAATAACAAACAAGACTAACACTATCTCCTTTAGGGAGCAAGAAACGCAGGTAATCAAACACAAAGAAGAACAAATGAAGAGTAATGACAAGAACACTATGTAGTGCTGTAGGAATACTTTCTAAGAGGACCCAAATGGTCAAGGAACCAGGGAAAGCCTCTTACAGAAAAGAATGTTCCAGCTGTGAGAAGAGAAAGAGGCCAATGTAACAACGACATGTAAAGACAGGCAGAGAAAAAGATAAATAATAAAGATAAATACGAAGATGAAGTCAACTGTGTTCAGTGCTGAAGAGTGGCCACCACAGTTAAAGACTGAGTTGAGAAGCTATTGGTGACATTTACAGAACTGTCAATTTGACATTACTTGGTTGTTCATCATCTCCCCCTACTATTTTTGTAGATGAACAGTTAGGCTATTTTCTAGTCGGAGAGAAGCTTTATAAAAGAGAGAGATGTTTTATTCAGGATTATCCTCGGATAAGAATCTGAGGTAAAGCCATCTGACTCCACTGGAAAGCAATCCATTAATCACAGACTTTTCAGTAAATACAGAACCCAAAGATTTTCACTATGGCAGATACTTCCTTTACTCTGAATGCCTACAAACCATATATTAAGATAGCATATCGTGTTTATTCTGCCTAGAACATTCTGCCTGCCCCTAATCCAAAATTTCTACTTGCCATTAAAACTTAATTTTTATGTCACCTCTTCCTCCAAGCTTTCACTGACCTCCTAGGCGGAGTTAGGCACTTTTATTATAGTAAATACCATAAAGCTAAAATTATTTGACTATATTACTATCACTTGTAGCAGACTGTGTTTTCCTGGAAATCATAGTATACTAATCTTGGTATCTCTTCAGCACATAGCAGACACTTCAAAAATGTTAGAGGAATGAGTATAGACATAAAATTAAAGGAGCTCCTATTGATTTTCATGTTAGCTTTGAGTTTGGAATGGAAACAAACCATAGATAGAAAATGTGGTCTTTAAACTAGCCAAGAAGATGCCTTAAAATAATACTGACTCATTAAAAATTAAAATTTGTTTTTCCAAGAAGGCCAAATAGGAACAGCTCTGGAGTGCAGTTCCCAGCAAGAACAGCGTAGAGGGTGAGTACTCACCATATTTCCAACAAGTTTTCACTGCCCACAGACCAGGAGATTCCCGGGCTGAAAAGTGCCACAAGTTTTCAGTATGGCAGTTTCAGCCAGTGCTGCGTCAGCCCACAGAAACTCACACAGGTCTGGGCTGCCTTTTCGGCCAGGACCCGGCATGCCTGGGAGACAGAGCTGCCCATTCAACTGAAAGGGAGGGGGCTAAGACAGGGAGCCAAGGGATCTGGTTCAATGGGTACCACCCTCACAAAACAAGCAATCTGAAATGCTCTGGATTGAGAGTTTCGCAGTAAGCTCAGCTGGACCCAGGACCATCCAGCTCAGTGGGAGGAAGGGCATCCCCCAATACTGAGGCAGTCCGCCACTACCGAGCCAGCTCACACAGCACAGGGCAGAGCCTGCAGCAGCTCAGCAACGCCTCTGCTGGCAGACTGTGACTAGACTACTCCATGTGGGGCAGGGCATCTATAAAAAAAGGCAGCAGCACAACAGACTTATAAATAAAGCAGACCTTCCCAGGACAGAGCACCCAGGAAAAGTGGTGGTTATGAGTTCAGCTACAGCAGACTTAAAGGTACCTGCCCAGCAGCTCTACACGGAACAGGGGAGTTCCCAGCACAGCACTTGAGCTCCTATAAGGGACAGACTGTCTCCTCAAGCAGCTCCCCAACCCCCGTGTACCCAAAGAGACATCTCATAAAGGGGAGCTGAGGCCAACATCTGGCGGTTACCCATCTGGGACGAGGATAGCAGAGGAAGAAATGTGTGGCAACCCTTGCTGTTCTGCAACCCCTGTGGACAATCCCCAGGCAAGCAAGGTCTGGAGTGGACCTCCAGCGGTCCTGCAGCAGAGGGGCCTGACTGTTAGAAGAAAAACTAAGAAGCAGAAAGAAATAGCTTCAACATCAACAAAAAGGACATCTACTCAGAGACCCCATCTGAAAGTCACCAACTACAAAGACCACAGGTAGATAAAACCACTAAGATGGGAAGAAACCAGCACAAAAAGAAGGAAAACAACAAAAACCAGAATGCCTCTCCTCCTCCAAGGGATCACAACTCCTCACCAGCTAGGGATCAAAGATGGATGGAGAATGAGTCTGATGAATTGACAAAAAACAGGCTTCAGAAAGTGGGTAATAACAAACTTTCTGAGCTAAAAGAACATGTTCTAACCCAATACAAAGAAACTAAGAACTGAGAAAAAAGGTTAGATGAGATGCTCACTAGAATAAACAACTTAGAAATGAATATAAATGACTTGATGGAGATGATAAACACAGCATGAGAACTTCGCAAAGCACACACAAGTTTCAATAGTCGAATCGACCAAGCAGAAGAAAGGATATCAGAGATTGAAGATCAACTCAATGAAATAAAACGAGAAGGCAAGATTAGAGAAAAAACAATGAAAAGAAATGAACAAAGTCTCCAAGAAATATGGGATTATGTGAAAAGACCTAATCTACATTTGATAGGTGTACCTGAATGTGATGGAGAGAATGAATCCAAGCTGGAAAACACTCTTCAGGATATTATCCAGGAGAACTTCCCCAACCTAGCAAGGCAAGCCACCATTCAAGTCCAGCAACTACAGAGAACACCACAAAGATATTCCTCAAGAAGAGCAACCCCAAGGCACATAATCGTCAGACTCACCAGGGTTGAAATGAAGGAAAAAATGCTAAGGGCAGCCAGAGAGAAAGGTCAGGTCACCCACAGACGGAAGCCAATCAGACTCACAGCAGATCTCTCGGCAGACACCCTACAAGCCAGAAGAGAGTGTGGGCCAATATTCAACATCCTTAAAGAAAAGAACTTTCAACCTAGAATTTCATATCCAGCCAAACTAAGCTTCACAAGCAAAGGAGGAAGAAAATCTTTTATGGACAAGAAATTGCTGAGAGATTTTGTCACCAACAGGCCTGCCTTACAAGAACTCCTGAAAGAAGCACTAAACATAGAAAGGAACAACCAGTACCAGCCACTCCAAAAACGTACCAAATGGTAAACACCATCGACACAATAAAGAAAATGTGTCAACGAATGGGCAAAACAACCAGCTAGCATCAAAATGGCAGGATCAAATTCACACATAACAATATTAACCTTAAATGTAAGTGGACTAAATGCCCCAATTCAAAGACAAAGACTGGCAAATTGGATAAAAAGTCAAAACCCGTAAGTGTGCTGCATTCAAGAAACCCATCTCATGTGCAAGGACACACATAGGCTCAAAATAAAGGGATGGAGGAGAATCTACCAAGCAAATGGAGGGCAAAAAAAAAGCAGGAGTTGCAATCCTAGTCTCTGATAAAATGGACAAAGATCAAAAGAGACAAAGAAGGGCATTACATAATGGTAAAAAGATCAGTGCATCAAGAAGAGCTAACCATCCTAAATATATACACACCCAATACAGGAGCACCTAGATACATAAAGCAAGTTCTTAACCACCTACAGAGACTTAGACTCCCACACAATAATAGTGGGAGACTATAACACTCCACTGTCAATATTAGACAGATCAATGAGACAGAAAATTAACAAGGATATCCAGGACTTGAACTCAAATCTGGACCAAGCAGACCTAATAGAAATCTACAGAACTCTGCACCCCAAATCCACAGAATATACATACTTCTCAGCACCACATCACACCTACTCTAAAACTGACCACATAATTGGAAGGAAATCACTCCTCAGCAAATGCAAAAGAATGGGAATAATAACAGTCTCTCAAACCACAGGACAATCAAATTAGAACTCAGAATTCAGAAACTAACTCAGAACCACACAACTTCATGGAAACTGAATAACTGGCTCCTGAATGTCAACTGGATAAACAATGAAATGAAGGCAGAAATAAAGATGTTCTTTGAAACCAATGAGAACGAAGACACAACGTACCAGAATCTCTGGGACACATTTAAAGCAGTGTCTACAGGAAAATGTATAGCAATAAATGCCCACCAGAGAAGTGAGGAAAGATCTAAAATCAACACCCTATCATCAAAATTGAAAGAGCTAGAGGAGCAAGATCAAAAAAACTCAAAAGCTAGCAGAAGACAAGAAATAACTAAGATCAGAGCAGCACTGAAGGAGATAGAGACACAAAAAATTCTTCAAAAATCAATAAATCCAGGAGCTGGTTTTTTTGAAAAGATCAACAAAATAGACACACCACTAGCCAGATCAATAAAAAAGAAAAGGGAGAAGAATCAAATAGATGCAATAAAAAACGATAAAGGGGATATCACCACTGACTCCACAGAAATACAAATTACAATCAATCAGCGACTACTACAAACAACTCTATGCACATGAACCAGTAAACCTGGAAGAAATGGATAAATTCCTGGACACTTGCACCTGCCTAAGCCAGGAAGAAGTTGAAACCTTGAACAGACCAATAACAAGGGCTGAAGTTGAGGCAGCAATTAATAGCCTACTAACCAAAAATGTCCAGGTCCAGAAGGGTTCACAACCGAATTCTACTACATATACAAAGAGGAGCTGGTACCATTGCTTCTGAAACTATTCCAAACAATCCAAAAAGAAGGAATCATTCCCAAATCATTTTATGAGACCAACATCATCCTGATACCAAAACCTGGCAGAGACTCAACAAAAAAAGCAAATTTCATGCCAGTATCCATGATGAACATATATGTAAAAATCTTCAATAAAATACTGGCAAGTCGATTCCAACAGCACATCAAAAAGCTTATTTATCACGATGAAGTAGGCGTCATTCGGGGATGCAAGGCTGGTTCAACATACACAAATCTATAAATGTAATTCACCACACAAACTAAACCAAAGACAGAAACCACATGATTATCTCAATAGATGCAGGGAAGGCCTTCGACAAAATTCAACAGCGCTTTATGCTAAAAACCCTCAATAAACTAGGTATCGACAGAACATATCTCGAAATAATAAAATCTATTTATGACAAACCTACAACCAATATACTGAATGGGCAAAAACTTGAAGCATTCCCTCTGAAATCCAGCACTAAACAAGGATGCCTTCTGTCACCCCTCCTATTCAATATAGTATTGGAAGTTCTAGCCAGAGCAATTAGGCAAGAAAAAAAAAAAAGGGTATTCAATTAGGCAAAAAGGAAGTCAAATTGTCTCTATTTGCAGACAACATGATTGTATATTTAGAAGACCCTATCATCTCAGCCCAAAATCTCCTTAAACTGATAAGCAACTTCAGCAAAGTGTCAGGATACAAAATCAATATGCAAAAATCAAAAGCATTTCTATACACCAATAACAGACTAACAGAGAGCCAAACCATGAGTGAACTCCCATTCACAACTGCTACAAAGAGAATAAAATACCTAGCAATACAACTAACAAAGGATGTAAAGGACCTCTTCAAGGAGAACTACAAACCACTGCTCAACAAAATAAGAAAGGACACAAACAAATGGAGAAACATTCCATGCTCATGGTTAGGAAGAATCAATATCATAAAAATGGTCATACTGCCCAAAGCAATTTATAGATTCAATGCTATCCCCAACAAGCTAAAAATGACCTTCTTCACAGAACTGGAAAAAAACACCTTAAACTTCATACGGAACCAAAAGAGAGCCCGCACAGCCAAGACAATCCTAAACAAAAAGAACAAAGCCAGAGGCATCACGCTACCTGATTTCAAACTATACTACAAAGCTACAGTAATCAAAACATCCTGCCTGCCTCTGCTGATTACTCCCCATCCCCGACCTGTGTTCGCCATTAAGGAGCTTCCCCTGACATAAAGCTTCTCTTCCCACCCTGCCATCTTAACTGTTCTTGCTCTGTGAATATCCCTCCACCCCACCCTACCATCTCAATAACTCTTAGGCCTTACCCCACCAGCCACTGTAACTGAACTTACGGTCATGTATACTCCTTGCCCCTCCCCCCACCAATGTAACTGATCTTACTCTGTAACTTTCCACTGCCCACTCCAAACCTATAAAACCAACTCCTACCCCACCGTCCTTCACTGATGCCCTTTTCGGCCTCAGTCCACCTGCACCCAGGTGAATAAACAACCATGTTGCTCACACAAAGCCTGTTTGGAGGGTCTTTTCATTCAAAGCTTGCGTTTTAACAGAATGGTTAAGAACTTATCCAAAAATAACCTAGCAGTGAGCTGGGATTTAGAATAAAGTCTTAGAACCACTAGAGCAGCATTCCTTAAAATGTAATGTACAAAAGAACTACCTGTGGGTTTTGTTAGAAGGCAAATTCTGATCTAGTAGATCTGAGGTGGGGGTCTAAGGTCCTACACTTCTAACAAACTTCTGAGTAATGCTGATGTTGCTGGTCCAGGGAACATACTTAGGGTATATGTATCATCTCTGAGAACCCTCTTTCTTTCATTGAGAGGAGGCCCATCCTTTTCTTTTATGGTTGAAATGTAATACGTTATTGGAATCCTTTGCTTCATCCCTTTAAGCCAATCTTGGTATATTTTTGTGTGTTTATCTGTTTTGGTCAACTGTTTTTGTTTTGGAAGGAAGCATATAGAAAATAAAATAAGAGATATAAAATAATCTACTTTCTTCTTTAAAAGGAAGCAGTATTCTGAATTTTTATGGCAGTGTAACATTTCTCTTTTGGATAACTATACCTATACGGAAGTATGGGTTAACTATACCTATACTGAAGTATGGGTTGAATATACCTAATCTGAAATCCAAAATTAGAAATGTTCCAAACTCTGAAATGTTTTGGGCACTGACATTGAGGAAGGAGACCTAAGCATCTACGACCTTCCACATTGCATTTCAATAGGAGAAGTAAAGGCTGGCGGACCAGGAGCCACCTTCAATCGCCCTCCTATAGATCGCAGGCATGGTATGGAGGAATCTTTCTGGAAGGCATTGTTTATACTTATACAGGATCAAACCTCCACCTAAGCCACATACCCCATGCCTATTCCATGGACCAAGACCCTTTCATGTGTAATTTCTAGAGTTGTAAGCCCAAGACCCTTTCACATGTAATTTCTAGAGTTGTAAGCCTTTATAAGGGCAGGGATTTTCTTTGTTCGGAGCTCAGCTATTTGGGGCATCCCCAGACCCGCGGCAGCCCGTGGACGAATAAATCACCACTTCCTTCCTAGTTCGGTGTTCCAGAGGTTTGTTTTGCGGCCTTTCCTGCTTTAACATAATGTCTAGAGGTAATGCTCTTTGAATTTGTCGATTAGGGATGCTCAACTGGTAAGTATATTACAAATACTGCAAGATCCAACAACATCTAAAATCTGAAATACTTCTGGCTTCAAGAATTTTGGATTAGGGATATTCAACCTGTAATAACAATTAGCAAATACTACCTGTAGTGCTTACGAATTTATACTGGGGGAAGAGTCCATGAGAAGAAACTAACCACACCCTCTCTCTTCTGTTTCCAAAACAATACCCATCTTCTATATCACCCATCTATACTTTTAAGCATAAGTTTACAGTATCATTTCTAAATTCAGTTTAACATTGCCAGACCATTAACTATGGCCTTGGGGAACAGCATTCTCACCAGAGTTGCAAGTACTCTGTAATATAGTATGCAAATGTCACCCAAAATTAATATTGCTAAGTGAAAATCAAACATATTCAATAAAGCTAGAGTGAAAAAGGAGAGTTCGTATATAATGGAATCACTTTATCATCTTAAGGTTAAAATTTTAAAACTGGTAGGAATATCTCATTACTTGTCTCTTTGAAAATGACTGAGGCTACTGATCACAAATGTAAATTACTGCTCAGAGAAAAATTAAGTAACTTCCGTGGGGAGGTTTACTGTTTAAACTCAGCAAACGCCAAAAAGACTAACACAAAAAAAAAAATTTTATGAACAACTTCACTTCAGTGGTTCTTAATATAATTAAGCTTGCATGGACTGTTTAGCAGAATGATATTTAAAAACCAGTAAAGAATCAAATTTTTTGTTTTACCATCCATTCAAGAAATGTTATAGAGGAATAGCCCAAAAATACTCAAGAGAAAAGTTTTACAGCATCACTAAAATCAAAGAACTAGGTTTTACTTTACTATTTTAATAATATTGACTACTACCTAAGTTAGCCCATAAACACTTAAAAGAACAATTCCTGAGCCAATAGCTTTCTGCTACTGTCCATAAGCATTCAACTAAGTGTATCTTAAGAAAAGCCCTTCTCAAACAAAGCCTTCTTCTTAAGCTGCCAGCATCTCTCTCTTCCTCATTATTACCAAAGTGCTCAAAAAATTAATCTATATTCACAGTCTCTGTTTCTTCATTTCCAGTTTACTTTTTGGTCTAATACAATATGTTTTCCTACCACTCACTCTATTTACACTGGATTCTTGACAAGTATTTCTAATCTATTAATTGCTAAATACAACAACCTGATTTGGGGTTTTATCCTCTCTGCTGGCCACTTCCTTCTTCAACAGATCTCCCCTGGTTTCCCAGTTATTGGTTCAGTCTGTTTCTTCCTTACTGATTGCTCCTTAAATCTCTTTCACTGATATCCTTTTCTTTACTCATAATTAAATGCACATACTCCCTAATATAATGTCCAAGAACGTATTCTGTTTGTGCTACTTTCTCATGACCTTATATTCTACCACAGCTTCAAATTCAATATAGAGGCTGGTGATCCCCAAATTTCTATTTCTTACCTGTTCAAGAAAAACAGGAAGACATGAGGTTCTACAGCAGTCCCATTTTACAAACATGATTTTTATCCAGTAGAGTATGTACACATATTTGGTATTATCTAGTTTATGAAGTGTAGGTAAGACAATTGATAAACATCCAATTCCTCCAATCATTTTCAGTATTTTCAAATCATAATGTTGAATTTTTACATTTAAATAACAAGAGTTAATGTGCCAAAATTTTATCATCCTACTACTGTTTACAGCATCATGATAATAGTGTTAAATGATGTCACTTTTTATCAGGAAAGTGCTAATACATACCAGTTACATTTGAAGGAAACATGAAATTTACTAGAGAATAATATCTCATGATTAGTTCCTGACTTGATTACTCTGAAGTGAATCCAAAATGGCATATGGTATAATACAAATGAATTAAGTTAGGGTAACCTATATGTAATAAAAGAAAATTTATTACCTACATGTAATAAAAGAAAAAATTTTGTTTGTAGTTATTTAAGTATACAACCACTTTCATTATAAAACCACACCTAATAAAATTTAAGGACTACGTTATCCATCAAAATAAAGTTTCTTCTTTTTCTCCAACTAGCATCAATTAATTTACAGTACTATTCAATTTTCTAACACCCAAATGACTTGTTTTCTAGTTCTATCTATACCACCTGTGAAAAAATGGTTCAAAAATAACTTAAAAGCAATGAATGCTAAATAACTCCCCATCCTGGTTAAAAACACTGATATGATCTATTTATATTAATGAAATAAAGATTACAGGTACTATATGACTATTGGATTTAACATTATCAGTGATGAAGCAGTTTATCTTTATCTGGCCCCTAGTTCAGATAATGGCTTTGAAGTATGTAAACCATGTAGAATGACAGACTGTGTTTTAAGACACACAGATCACCACTTGGGCATCAGCAGGTATCAATGCTGAGCAAGTCAACACATCATCTAAGAAAGGTTTTATAATGAAAGTGGTTGTATACTTAAATAAAATACTATAAACAATTTTTTTTTCCTGTATAAAAGGCAAATCTATTCTTTCATAATAGGTATGCATATAAAGCTGGATTGTAGTAACTTTTATGGCAAGGGTTAGATATTGTTTATAATATCTGACATTCCCTTTCAATATGCATACCCCAAACAAATTAGGCAGGCACTCTGAGCATCTCTGCCTAGATCCATTGTTAGCTCCTTCAATGCCACAAAGGGTTTTACATGAAGATGTCCAATGGGCCCTGATTCCTATACCCAGGGAGCAGTCTGCGTAACACCGTAACAAATTCTAATAAGGCTAACAGAAGTAAATTTGCTTTGGCATCATTTCTAGGACTGCTTCCTGGAATAAAATTTCAGAATGTTCTGTCTCTATGAATTACTAGAGAATTTTAAAATTAACATACGTGACGATCAAGTCACCTGTTAATTCTCCCTTTTATTAAGTAGTAGGAGTCACAATAATGTAGCTAAAAACATTCGCTCCCCAGTATACAGACATAATGTCTCAGCTGTATGATAGCTTATTTCTATCTTACACAAGAGATCAATTAAAAGTGAAATATAAGGTCTAGTGGGTGGCACAAGACTAAGCCACAGAAAGGGTTACTCCTATTAAAAATTAATCTGGGTTTTGTTTTCTCATTAAAAAATACATTTAGATTACAAAATTGAAACAAAAGCAACACTGCATAATTTAGCTGTCTTTTTCTACCAAATTGCTTATAACTGTAACCATAAAATGATAATAATTTACCATACGTGCAGCTGCAAAACTAAGAAAAGCACTGGTCAGTGGTGCTGCCAAATGTGAACCTACTACTCCCCCTGCTGCCTGTGGAACTGAATTGCAGTAAAATTAAAAGTTTGTTCTATTTCTCTAATGAAGCGTGAAATTTCATATATGGTCAGTTCTGCTATATCACTTGTTTAGAAAACCAAAATTTGTTTCTGTGCATTTGATGTACTTGGAAACAATTTGAGCATAACGTGAATATCACTGTGAGAAACACTAGGTGCAGGCAGAAAAATACATCTAGCTGACCAAGCCCAGTAGAAAAATTCAAAATATGCGCCAACAGGCCTCCTATCTTAAACATCTACCAGCTACCTCAGTTCACTTTGTGTTATGAGCCATACCTACTAGTAGGTAGTGTTACAACTTCATATCCCACTTCAGTAACCCTCCCTATACCATTTTACGGTAACTCACAAGCTGCAACCCTTTCAATGTTACTTCCACAAGCATACTTCAGGTTCTTTGAAGGCAAATTATCACATTTATTGCAATATTTATGAATTTCTTTATAACTTAATATATGTACAACTGTTCTATCATTTTTATTAGGTTCCTTTTTCTTAATGTTTCACTAAACAATTTTTTTAATTGCAGTGCCTCTAAACCTATTTTCCCCATAAGCTTCATGGGGTTTTTAGTAATTATTCTGCATGGTATGGTGATTTTTAGAAATGCAAATGTCTCCTAATGGCAGAACTGACCATACAGTAGTAAGATGTAAATGCCTCTTCTGTATTTGTGAATAGGGTAAGAGTAATTATGAATAAATATCTAAATTTTATAATTAAAAAAAATGTTTTATATGTCTATTTCCATGAGAGTATTACTTTTTCTATCTTATTTAATTTATTTATATATTTTATTTATTTATTTTGAGATGGAGTCTCGCTCTGCCCGTCTGAGATTGCAGTGGCGCAATCTCAGCTCAATCTTAGCTGACTGCAACCTCTGCCTCCTGGGTTCAAGTGATTCTCCTGCCTCAGCCTCCTGAGTACCTGGTATTACAGGCGCCTGCCACCAGGCCTGGCTGATTTTTGTATTTTTAGTAGAGACAGGGTTTTAACACGTTGGCTTCGCTGGTCTTGAACTCCTGATGTCAAGCGATCAGTCAAGTGCTGGGACTACAGGCGTGAGCCACTGTACCTGGCCACTATCTCCTTTTAAAAAGGGTAAAAAGGCTCTTTCTCTCTCTCCTCAGGTATGTACCTTTGTAAGAATTCAGGAGAAAAAAATTATACATGTATGGGTGGGTATATATATTTTTAAATATGTTAAAATGTATTTATTGAAATCTGTCACTTTTCCTATTCAAACTATCATACCAAATAATTTGTGTCCTGCTCTAATTTGACAACCAAGATCTTTCCAGAACGCTGAGGTGAGTAAATGTCCACTGACTTGAAAAAACAGGATGATTCCTTATTTCATGTTCACTTATCATTCAAAACCTGAATTAGTCAAAAGTTGCATAAGAAAAATGAGCACTCTATTAAGGAGAGAGAATGAGGTTCAAAAGAAAATATAAACAAAGAGCTGTTTTTACTAATGATGAATGCAGTTTTTTATAGGCTTCTCAGTGTTCTGAAAAATACAGGTATTACATTCATATAAAAGGAAAATCAGGATAAAACTTTAAGAATTCACAACCCTTCACTTAGTTAACAGTCTTACTTATATCAAATGCTTCACAACTACAGCAAGCTTTGTCAACTGCATACCTTTCTTATCGAAGTGCATGAATATATGCATGAATACTATCATGAATAGTTTGTCTACATTGGGTTTAACCTTTCTATATTATCAACTTGCCATAAAAAGAGAAAAACTTACAGTCAGGAAGGAAGTCTAAAAGTGTGGTCCCTGGACAGCAGCACTGGTCTCATCTGAGAGCTTCTAAGACATGCAAATCCTGAGCCCCACTCTAGATGTGGATTAGATTCTGCACTTTATCAAGCTGCACAGGTGATTAATGTGCACAATACAGCCTGAGGAGCACTGGCTAAGAAGCACTGGTCTAAACCACTATGACAAAATTCTAGGTTCCATTTCTGCCCATCTTGCACTTCTGAAGTAAAGAAAAGCAGCTTTTCTATCTCCAAAGTCATAACTTTTTATAAGAAATTAACTGGAAAGCTCATTTTTTAAAAAGTGCCATTTTATCAGTCTTTCTCGCCTTGTTAGAATATAGTGTCTGGATCACAATGGATAAAAAAAAAATTGAACTATTTCTCTTTCAAAAGACATCTGAGATAAAATTGACTAAATATGTCTAAATGTTAATTCCTAAAAAGGCACAGCTTCTTATACAAGAATACATAAAATAGATATTTTTTCATATATACATGTAAAACAACAGACATTTGTTCAGTAAAAACCCTGGGGATCATCTCAAAGATGTAGAAAAGCATTTGACAAAATTCAATATCCTTTCATAATAAAAACTCTCAACAAATTAGGCACAGAAAACAATGTACCACATCAACACAATAAAGGTCACATCTGAAAAGCCCACAGCTAACATTATACTCAATGGTGAAAAGTTAAATGCTTTTCCTCTAGGATCAGAAACAAGAAAAAGATGACCACTACACCACTTTTATTCAACATAGTCCTGGAAGTTATAGCCAGAGCAGTTAGACAAAGAAAAAAAGTGAAAGGCGTCCAAATAGAAAAGGAAGAAGTGAAACTGTCTCTGTCTGCTGATGACATAACCTTATATTTAGAAAAACCTTAAGACTCCACCAAAAAAAAAATTTAGAGCTGATAAACGAATTCAGTATAACTGCAGAACATAAAACCATACAGAAAAATCAGTAACATTTCTTTAACAACAAACTATTAAAAAAGACAATAAGAAACCAGTCTCATTCACAATAGCATCAGAAGTAAAAAATAAAATACTTAGGTAAATTTAACCAAGAAGATGAAATATCTGTAATACTGAAAATTATAAAACACTGATGAAATGGCTGCTAACACAAGTAAGTGGAAAGGTATCCCATGTTCATGGATTAGAATTAATACTGTTAAAATGTTCATAATAACCAAAGTGATCTACAGATTCAATACTATCCTTACAAAATTCCAATGTCATTTTTTCTCAAAAACAGAAAAACAGAAAAAACAATCCCCAAATCTGTACTACAAAAGACCCCAAATAACCACAGTAATTTTTGAGCAATAAGAAGAAAGCTGGAGGCATCACACTATATGACTTCAAATTTATCGCAAAGCTAGAGTAATCAAAACAGCATGGTATTGGCATAAAAACAAAAACAAACACATTAACCAATGGAATAAGATAGAAAGCCCCAAAAATAAACCCACGCATTTATGGTCAATTGATTTTCAGCAAGGTGCCAAGAATACACTATGAGGAAAACACCGTCTCTTCAATAAATGGGATTGGGGAAACTGGTTATCCACATGCAGAAGAACGACACTAGACCCCCTGTCTCTCATCATATAATACAGAGGTCAAATCAAAATGGATTAAAGACTTAAATGTACATCCTAAAACTACAGAACTACTCGAAGAAAATACAGAGGATTTTCTCTGTTTGCTGATGACATTGGTCAGGACAGTGAATTCCTGGAATTGACATCAAAAGCACAGGCAACAAAAGTAAAGATAGACAAATGGGATTACATCAAAGCTTCTGCAAAGGAAAGTAAACAATTAACAGAGTAAAGAGACAACCCATTGGGAGAAAATAGTTATAAACCATACATGTGATAAGAGGCGAATAACCAGAAAATAGAAGGTACTCAAACAACTCAACAGCAAGCAAACAACTCAATTAAAATATGAAAAAACAACCTAAATAGGCATTCCTAAAGAAGACATACAAATGGCCAACATATATATGACAAAATATATAACATCAGGGAAATGCAAATTAAAATAACAATAAGGTACCCCCTCATTCCCCTCAGAATAGCTATTATCAAAAAGATGAAAGATAGCAAGTGCTGGTAAGGATGTAGAGGAAAGAGATCCTGTGTGCACTGTTCATGTGAATGTAAATTAATACAGCCATTATGGAAAGCAGTATGGAAGTTCATCAGAAAATTAAAAATAGAATTTCTATATCTTCCAGCAATCCCACTTCTGGGTATATATCCAAAGGAATTGAAATTAGTGTGCTAAAGAGATACTTGTACACCCATGTTTATTAAAGCACTATTTATTACAATAGTCAAGACATAGAATCAACCTAAGTGAAATGAGAAAATGAGAAATATATACACAATATATGTGTATATGGAATATTGTTCATCCATAAAAAAGAATGAAATCCTAGCATTTGCAGCAAATAGATAAAAATGAAGGTCAATATGTCAAGTGAAATAAGCCAAGAATAGAAAGACAACATTGCACATTCTCATAGTGGTAGCTAAAAAAGTGAATGTCAGGATAGAGAATGGGATAGTGGTAATCAGAGACCATGAAGGGTAGTGTGGAGCAGGGAATAAAGGGAAAAAAAGGATATAAATGTAATTATTACTATAGAACTGTAGGCTTAAAAATGGTAAGGATGGTGAATGTAGTATGTATACATTACCTCGATTAAAAAATAAAAGGTATATGTAAGCATGCTTCTTAAACAATTATTTGTCAATTAAAAAATTAAACAATACATATGTTTCTTGGCCATGTGAATGTCTTCTTTTGAGGAGGGTCTGCTCACATCCTTTACCCACTTTTTCATGGGTTTGTTTTTTCTTGTAAATTTGTTTAAGTTCCTTGTAAATTCTGGATTATAAGACCTTTGTCAGATGGGTAGATTGCAAAAATTTTCTCCCATTCGGTAGGTTGCCTATTCACTTTGATGACAGTTTCTTTGCTGTGCAGAAGCTAGTTTAATTAGATGCCATTTGTCAATCTTGGCTTTTGCTGCAATTGCTTTTGGTGTTTTTTTTATGAAGTCTTTGCCCACATCTATGTCCTAAATGGTATTGTCTAGGTTTTCTTCCAGGGTTCTTTATGGTTTTGGGTTCTACATTTAAGTCTTTAATCCATCGTGAGTTAATTTTTGTAGAAGGTGTAAGGAAGGGATTCAGTTTCAGTTTTCTGCATATGGCTAGCCAGTTTTCCCAGAACCATTTACTGAATAGGAGATCCTTTCCCCATTGCTTGTTTTTGTTGGATTTGTTGAAGATCAAATGGTTGTAGATGTGTGGTGTTATTTCTGAGGTTTCTGTTCTGCTGCACTGGTCTATATGTCTGTTTTGATACCAGTACCATGCTATTTTTGTTACTGTAGTCTTATAGTATAGTTCGAAGTCAGGTAGTGTGATGCCTCCAGCTTTGTTCTTTTTGCTTAGGATTGTCTTGGCTACACATTGTCTTCTTTGATTCCATATAAAATTTAAAAGAAAAATGCAAATCAAAACCACAATGAGATACCATCTCATGCCAGTCAGAATGGCAATTATTACAAAGGCAGGAAACAATAGATGCTGGCGAGGCCATGGAGAAACAGAAACACTTATACGCTGTTGGTGGAGATCTAAATTAGCTCAACGATTGTGGAAGACGGTATGGTGATTCTTCAGGGATCTAGAACCAGAAATACCATTTGACCCAGCAATCCTATTACTGGGTATATACCCAAAGGATTATAAATCATTCTACCCTAAAGACACATGAACATGTATGTTTACTGCAGCACTGTTTATAATAGCAAAAACATGGAACCTACCCAATTGCCCATCAATGATACACTGGATTAAAAAAATGTGGTACATATACACCATGGAATACTATGCAGCCATAATAAGGAATGAGATCATGTCTTTTACAGGGACATGGATGAAGCTGGAAGCCATCATCCTCATCAAACTAACACAGGAACAGAAAACCAAATACCACATGTTCTCACTCACAAGTGGGAGTTGAACAATGAGAACACATGGACACAGAGAAGGGAACAACACACACCCGGGCCTGTGGGGGGTAGTGGATGAGGGGTGAGGGGAGGGAACTTAGAGAATGGGTCAATAGGTGCAGCAAACCACCATGCCACACGTATACCTATATAATAACCCTACACGTTCTGCACATGTATCCTATTTTTTTTTAGAAAAAATAAAGGGAAAAAAATTAAACAATACAAAACAAAAGAAAAAAACCTAGCAATACAAATTTATGCCACATGCCTGAGGCATATTTGGTTAATTAGATAAACATTTTTTAAAACTGCAGAGTTAGCACTTTCTTCCCCAGTTGTATACAAACACAAGTTGATTATCCTAGCTATATTTAACTAATATCCATGGAAGAAACATTTAATAACAGCATCTTCATAAGATTTATTGTGATAGGCTATTTATAATAGAGTTTTACTGACAACCATAATATCTCAGTAATACATGCATATTGCTACATAATTTAAAATGCCAAGAAACTAGGAATTCTTTGATCAAATGACCTTCGTTCTTTCAAATTACCTCTCCAAAACTCCTAATGTGCACACACACAGTATATACTTAACACAGACTAGGTGGGATGGTTAATTAGGACAAGAAGTACAAAGTACTGAGGGATACATCCTTCTCTTTCCTAATCTGTTTCTCACAAATATGTCTGTATGATGATGAAGAATACTATGGAAGGATGACCTCCACCCCCATGAAAACAACAATAACAACAAAAAGAGTGAAACAAAGACTAATATAAAGACAAATCAAAAAAACCCAAAATTCTCACTAATCAACTATATGGTTTTATGATAGCATAAGGCATTAATGGCCATATAACATCTGGAATGACAAAGATGGCATAATTTGGGCAACTTTTAACAAGACAGGGGAAAATGCCCTTGTTACTTAAGCTATAAGCTGAAAGGCTTATAACAAAGGAGGTCTAAATTTACTGTTTTATTAAATGACTTCATATCAGGGTAAAAGGAGAAGGGGAAAAGGGAGGACTTAGAGATCTTATTTCCAGTGGATGATTTCTACTCAAAAGATTCTGTGTGAAAAGGGCCAGATAGTATTTTAGATTTAGCAGGTCATTGTCTTCCGTAACCATTCAAGTCTACCACTGAAGTGCAAAGTAGCCAGAGACTGTATGTTACCAAATAAATGCTGCTATATTCCAAGAAAACTTTACTTACAGAAATAGGCAGTAGCCTGGATAATTTGTCAAGCCTTGCTCTAGCCTAACTGAGAACGAAAAAGACTATGGCTCTAACTTTCCCAGGGTTTCCAAGAGAAATATACTAAAGAAATGATGAGTAAGAATTATGTGGTCTCTGAAAAGATGACAGTGTCTAAAATCTCAATGATTGATTTTTAAAGTGATTTGTCCTTTGAGAACGAACTTGGACCAATATGTAACTAAAAGCATATATTTCTTATAGATCTTATTATACTGCCACAACAAATGAAAATGTAAAGGTAACACAGACAAAGCCACAATACTTTTCCTTTCTCCAAGCTTTGTTTTTGTCACCTCTAAACTTACATTGATTAATAAATTAAGAAACAATTATCCTTCAAAGAGTAAAAGTTACTCTCACAAAAATGGTAATGTGAAAAGAAAGACTACAAAAAAAATTTAGAGGAGAGTGAGAAGATGGCCAATGAGACAGAGCCAGGAAGCACTGCTCCCACTGAGGGAGACCAAAATATGGAGTAAACAAATATACTTTGAGCAGATTTCCAGAGAGGAAACATCGAGCTGATAGGTGACACAGATACCAAGGCTGAAGAGGGAGGAAGCTGCCTGCACTGGGTTGTCAAATGATAGTTCCCAGCCCTATATGGCTCCTAAGGAAGGGGTAAGTGAAGGGAAAGATGGGCAGTCCACTCTTGCTGCAGACCTCTGGGATCCTAGCTGCAAGAGATCCCATGACCCCCACAGACATTTGAAATGGTAGTGGGATTATCTTGGAGAGTTAGGCAGAGACAGAGCTCCAACCTGTGCAAAATGTGGCGGCTTCTACACATGAGGCAGCTGCAGTGGAAAATGGCCATAGGCGCCTATCTCTGAAAGCTCTCCATTTCCCCAGTTAGCTCTAGCCCCAGCCGACTGCAAGACCAAGAGAGAACAAATTTGGTTTCCATGGGATTGGGTTTCATCTGTTCTGTAGGTTCTCCTGACTGACAGCCCTCTCAGGGCCTCTGCCTGGCTGCCCCACTGGAGCATATGCACTCCACTGCCCAGCCTGGATGTTTTACCTGCAGTTCTACCTGAGTACTTTCTCAGTGGCCAGGAAGCATCCTGGATCCCTAGCACAACTGGTGCCGGACCCAGAGGGTGTGGAGAACAGAGCTATGGGCTGGTGCTGGGACACCAGGGCTGCACTATGCAGCCCTGAGATCTGTGTTACTCAGATCTCAGTTACTTTCAGAACTGGGACTCCGTTACTTTCAGAACACTGTGAACAGTGAAATGTGCAGGTTGATGGGCTGGTGCAGGAGGAGGGTATGCCTCCAGGTGCAGGGTTGGTCTGAGAAATATGATCTATCTACCAGCCATGTTAACTACCCGAGGGAGCCCCATGGCCTGGAACACCTAATAAAGGAAACTTGAGCACAGCACAGCACCACTGACTGGAGGGGGCCTGCCAAGGCCTGGGAGTGGATCTGGTGAGGTCATCTCTCTCTCCACCACCACCATGACAGAGCAAGGCTACAAACACATGGAAATACAAAAGAGCCACACAGTTAAGAAACAGGTAATACACATTTATAGAAATATAGAAATATATTTATATTTTGATATATATGTAAATATTCATAAAAAGAGATCTTCAATCTGTTTATTATCTGTTTTCCTTAGAAATGGGGTCAATATTCATTAGTCCTATATATGTGTGTTGAATGCAAATAATTAAGGTGAGATTAGGGCTACAGAATTAACAAGATATTTGGGAAAAAAGAAAGTCTCTTCTCAGAGCAATTCTTGGTACCAAAGCCAAAGTTTAAAAACCAGTAACTTTCAAAAATCGTCATCCTTTTGTATTTGAGAAAGCTAATTGTAAACTTTTCTGAAATCTGCGTTTTTATTATTTTTCTTACCAACTACCATGAAGACAACAATGTTTACTAATATATAAACAGCTGAATAGATTAGGTATTGATGCCTATGGAGAAGTGATAGAAACCCCAATGTTCTGTGTCTTTTAATCCAAGTTTAAACAAAGCAGTAAGGAATCTACTTTACAAAATAATAGTCAATTGGTGGGAAAATAGATCTTGAATATTTGAGAGTTTTAGAGACTTCCTACACGATTGAACAATAGGACTTTTAGATTTGCTATGGAGCAATCAAAAAAGTATCTCAGAATATGCTATGGAGCTACCTTCCCACATTTACTGTTCAATTTTATTGCTCCTTCAGGGTAATTATAATCAATGTCAATTATGGAAATACTTAAAATCTCGGCCAGGCACAGAGGCTAACGTCCATAATCCCAGCACTTTAGAAGGCCAAGGTAAATCACTTGACCCCAGGAGTTTTCAAGATCAGCTCTGAACAACATAGCAAAACCTGGTCTCTATGAAAAAGAATACAAAAATTAGCAGAGTGTGGTGGCATGTGTTTTTGGTCCCAGCAACTCGTGGGACACTGAGTCAGGGAAGTTGAGGCTGCAATAAGCCATGATCATAACACCATACTCCAGTCTGGGTGACAGAGCGAGCGAGACCCATTTCAATAAAAATAAAATAAAATAAAATCTCAAACTTTTTCTAATGCAATTTGAAAGATGCATTATTGGAAATGTTTGTGATCACTGAGGTGTCTAATATGATCTTTGTCATAAAGATAAGAGCATTATAAGCTCACTTTCAATGAAAACATACTTATTTTGTTCGTATTATATATCTTTTCCTCTATGCTCCCTTGAAGATGTAAAATAAACTGATAGAAAGTATGGAAAAGGCCATTAAATATAAATGCATATGTTTTAAATCTTTTACAACTGATTTTGTAAAAGCATACATCATACTTTCTGTGAAATATACTATGCAGTGTAGAATTCTATGAGCAAAATTGTTCTTACAGAGAAGATATAAAAGCACAAGTAAACTATTCAATGTTAAAACAAATAAAACTAAAAATTACAAAAATGAAATAGCTAAGCTTGGTAATTTTCAAAAATTTGCATCACAGCATATATTCCCTAGAGAAAAACAACAAAAACATTGTGAAATGCTACATTACTGTCCACTTTATTTCTGGTTTAAAATAAAAGCTGGAGAGTAAATTAGTATTTCACATATCTAAAAGTCAGAGGAACAAAAAAATTTGAAATATGTGATAGTGCTAAGCAATCTTAAGAATGAAGTTAACTAGAAATAGAAGTTCTCTCACTACTTGCAGAGAAAAAGGTCAATATACCTAGATCGGTGCTCCCCAAGCTTTTTGGCACCAGGGACCAGCTTCGTGAAAAACAATTTTCCACAGACACTGGGGGATGAGAGCGTCAGGGAGAACAGTTTGGGGATGAAACTATGCCACCTCAGATCATCAGGCATTAGATTATCATAAGGGGCACGCAACCTAGATCCCTCACATATGCAGTTCACAATAGGGTTTGCACTCCTAAGAGAATCTAATGCTGCCACTGATCTGACAGGAGGCAAAGTTCAGCAGTAATGCTTGCTCACCAGCTGCTCATCTCCTACTGTGCAGCCAGGTTCCTAACAGGTCACTGACCAGTACTGGTCTGCAGCCCAGGGGCTGAGGACCCCGACCTAGATTGTCTTTATAAATCCAAGTCGGAGCCAAAAGATTGCTTTCTTGTTTGGGAGTTCTGCCTGTTTGTTTGCTTTTCATTGGATTGATGTTGGGTAAAAGCAAGAGAAATCCACAGTGACAGTCCTAGTGACTGCCCTAATTTTGGAATATGCACAACCAATGGAGGACTATATTGAATGACACAAAGACAGTAGTTAACAGAAACTGGAAACTATGGCAAAAAGTAGGGCCCTAAGCTTAAAAGAAAAATATTTACTTTAATAATTATTGTTAGTTGCTATGGAATTATCACAGCACTATGCCATACCACAAAATTCAGATTCATGTTGGAATGATTTGCTCTTTATTCATTTCATATTTAAATGTAAGAAGAATCAAGGCAAAAATGAGCAGCCATTACTTTTATCTAATTTAATCAAAGGACAGAATAATAATTACAAAGTGGATCCTGTAACTAGATACACAGCACAATAGGAGACCAATTCTTCTAACACTACAGAATCAAAGCATTATGATGCACAACTAACCTGATTACAACAGCACATTTTATAACCTTCCTTGTAAGACTCAAAACACCCATTAAAGAATATACTCCTATCCATTCATGTATTGCTAATATTATTGTTAAAACCACTATTGCTAAATTCAAAATGAAAAAAGACAGTTGTATAAATATGAAGTATTTCTTCTTAGAACTATTTAATTCATCTATGAAAATATGTCATGATAAGCAGGGAGGTCTGTGCTGTTTAGAATATAGAAAGTCTCAAAAGAATGTTGCTTCCACACTAACAATGAGAGCCAGATAATCTGCTAAATTATTAATAACTTTTTTGGGCTCATAAGAAAGCTGTGATTACAAGGCAATCAGGTGAACTAAATTCCAAAGGATGACATGCTGTTCTAAGGAGAGAGAGACAGGACAGAATGCAGAATGCAGAAACTGAAACTCCCAAGAAGAGGCCATGAAAGGCAGATATGAATAAAACCACCGAAATTTTAAATAATTCTTAAGAGCTAAGTGGTAGATACTGTGACAGTTTAGACATTCCTGGGAGCAACAAACACAAGAGAAGTATGTACAGTCTCACTAGATCTTTCTCACAGGTCTCTACCCGTGGCTTCTAAGAAATAATGGAGGTAGAACAAAAGAACTCAGAGTCCTTCTTAGTAGTCCATATGTACAAATCTCTGTCCATGTCTTGGATCCTTCTCTCATAGAAAGCAAAGGCTAAAGCTACTAAGAAAAGGTCAGAAAACACTCCTACCCAACTGTCGTAGACAGTGTGGACTGCTACAACAAACTACCATAGACTGGATGGCTTACAAACAACAGACATTTATTTCTCACAGTTCTGGCAGCTGGAAGTCCAGGATCAGGGTGCCAGCATGGTTGGGTTCTGTGAGGAGCCTCTTCCAGGCTGCAGACTGCTAACTTGGCCCTGTATCTTCACATGGCAGAAAGAGGGCTAGAGTGTTTCCTGGAGCCTCTTTTATAAGGACACTAATCCCATTCATGAGTGGCTCCATCCTCAAGACCTAATTACCTCCCAAAGGACATTGTTCCTAGTATGACAATGGGGAATAAGATTTTAAAATATGAAATTTAGGGGGACACTAATATTCAGTGCATAACACCTACCTATAACCAGGGACAAAAACACTAGTAAAACCTGTCAGTACTCCAGTGCCCATACTAAGTACAAGGTGGCAGAAGCCTACCACTAGAAAAATTTTAAGTTGGGTACATTGAAGGCAATTACAATCAACAATAAAACTGAAATTCACTTCAACTATTGACTAGAATGACTCAAACCACACACTAAATGCCTACCTGATAGAAGAGAGAAAGCCATTTCTGAGCATAAATATGACTTATCTCAGTGTCAGCAGTTCTTTAACCCAATGTCAGACATTAAAGTGAACATTAAGGAAAAAGAAAAGAAACAAAAGCTAGGGTAGAGGGCAGGTAGAAATTCCATCAAAATTCCAGAGATAAACTAGTCAGCAAAAGTAGATTAAGAGATGACTGAAAAAAAAAAAAGAACAGAACAAAACAAAACAAAAAGAACAAAAAACAAAAATAAACGAAAAAAAAAAAAGAAAAAAAAAGAGATGACTGAGACACTGGAATTACCTAAAGGGAACTTTAAGATAATTAAAGTACTTAGTGAAAAAGATGCACACATGCATGAACAGATGGGGAAATTCAGCAAAAGGAAGCTGTATTAATAAGAATCAAATGGAAATGACTGAAATAAAAAAAAAAACAAACACAACATAAGAAATAAACATTTCTTTGACGGCCTTATCAGAAGTTGGATACAATATGGGAAAGAATATAAGAGCTTGAAACTAAGGCAGCAGAAATTACCCAAAATGAAACACAAAGAAAATAAAAATAACAGACTACCACAGATCTGCAGAAACATATCAAACATGTATAGTTGGATTTTCAGAAAGACACAAGTGAAAGAAGGGGGCAGAAGGAGTATCTGAAGAGATAATTGTTAAGAACTTCACAAAATTAATGAAGCACAACAACACAGGCCAAAGAAGTTCAAAGAACTTCAAGCAGGATAAATGCATGCACACGTGTGTGCGCACGCACACACACACACACACACTCTCTCTCTCTCACCCCTATACATATAAGAAATTGCTGAAAAACAAAGCCAAAGAGAAAATGTTGAAGATATTTTTAAAAATTTAAAGTACTGAAACAAAAGTATCCCAATGGCAACAATATTCCACATTTGTGAGACTTGAAAATTTCAAATAATAAAAGCAACAACAGATATAGTACTTACTAATCACTACTATACCAGACACTGTGCTAAGTGTCACGAAAACCCAAGAGGTACAATTAATCTCATTTTACAGATGAAACTGAGATACAATAAAGTTAAATATATTACTTAGGATCACAGAGGTAGAAGCCATAGCAGCATTTGAATTCCAGCAGTCTCACACCAGAGTCCATACTCTTAATCACTAGACCATTCTGCCACTTCCACCTCAAAAGGTGTCAAGACCTTTATCTTCATCCCAATAAGGCACCATAGACAGCAGTAATTAATATATTTCCAGCACTACCACCACCATCACCATACTCACATATACAATCTGCCCAGTCTGTGCTCCTAAAACAGAAAGCAACACTGATATAATAAAACAACAGCTGGGTGCAGTGGCTCACGCCTGTAATCCCAGCACTTTGGGAGGCAGAGACAGGTGGATCATGAGGTCAGGAGTTCAAGACCAGCCTGGCCAAGATGGTGAAACCCTGTCCCTACAAAAAATACAAAAATTAGCCAGGCGAAGTGGTAGGCACCTGTAATCGCAGCTACTCGGGAGACTGAGGCAGAGAATTGCTTGAACCTGGGAGGCGGAGGTTGCAGTAAGCTGAGATTGCACTCCAGCTGGGGCAACAGAGCGAGACTTTGTCTCAAAAAAATAAAAAATAAATAAATAAACAGAAACTACCTATATCACTACTGGGGTTGGCAGTAAATATTGGCACAGATTACACAGTTCTTTCTAAATTAGATAAATACTTCTACACCATAGAAAATCTGGCTTTAACTGTAATATATATGTATTTCTGTGTTGAACTGCACCCACTTGTTCTTACGAGGACCTTCCCATTCGCAACAACTTCTCTCTTCCTTTTTCCCTCCTCTCCCCTCCTCTCCCTTCTCTCTTCCCTTTCTGTTTCCCTCTCCAGCTCTCTCCTCCCCTCCCTCCCTTTTTTTCCTTCTCTTCTTTCCTCCCTTTCTCTCTCTTTCCTCCACCTGACTCATTTCTTTCTTTTTTTCTTTCTTTGAGACAGGGTCTCACTCTGTCACCCAGGCTGTAACGCAACGGCATGATCACAGCTCAGCTCACTGCAGCCTCAACCTCCCAGGCTCAGGGAATTCTCCCACTTCAACCTCCCAAGTAGCTGGGACTACCGGCACACACCACCATGCCCAGCTAATTTTTTTTGTAGAAACAGCATTTCGCCATATTGCCCAGACTGGTCTCAAACACCTGAGCTCAAGTGATCTGCCTGCCTCAGGCTTCCAAAGTGCTGAAATTACAAGTGTGAGTCAGTGCATCTGGCTTCCTTCTTCCCTTAAAGCACAGTGAAAATAATCATATCAAGGAAAAACTTACTACTATTACCAAATTGTTCCTGCTCATTCTCTAAGTAACAATTATGCCATAGTGCTGATTATTTTAATAAGCTTTTTATTTTAGATATAACAAAAAAGTTGCAGAGATACTACAGACAGTTCCCATATACCCTTATTTGGATTTCCCTATCAATAATATCTTATATTACCATGGTACATTTGTCACACCTAAAAAACCAACATTATTACTTACTGACCCTTTTACGCTGATATGGTTGGATACTTGTCCCCTCTAAATCTCATGTTAAAATGTGACTCCCAATGTTGAAGGCGGAGCCTGGTGGGAGGTAACTTAATCATGGGGGCAGATCCCTCATAAATGGCTTAGCACCAATCCCCTTGCTGAGGAGTTCTTACTCAGTTTTCAGAGATATGGTTGTTTAAAAGAGTCTGGGATCTCCTCATTGCCCCTTTCTTGCTTCCACTCTTGCCATGTGCCATCCTGGCTCCCAAACACCTTTTGCCATGATTGTAGGTTTCCTGATGCCTTTAGCAGAAGCAGATGCCAGCACCATGCTTCCTATGAAGCCTGCAGAACCATGCGTCCAGTACACCTCTTCTCTTTACAAATTACCTAGCCTCAAGTATTCCTTTATAGCAATGCGAGAATGGCCTAACACATACACCCACTCTGTACTGAACAGTAGATTAAAAATAAATTAGTAAAATGAAAGGGAAGATACAACTGTTGTACAGAAGTATTTCAAATATGTATGTACATTCTCCCCCTTTAGGAAGTGGACCTTAATTCCCATCTTCTACTCCAGAGAGTGGGCTAGACTTAGTTACTTCACCTGAAGAATAGAGTATAGAAAGGGAAAAACAACACTACAATGGAGAAACCTGGAAAATACTACTTAAACCAAGTGATCAATGTTAGTATCACCAATACCTTGTGGATATCACGTGCCCCTGACATGACGTGTGAGAATGGTACTGCACCTCAGTGGTGTTCCTTCCAAAAATCAATCAATCAATAAGAAAGAAAGAAAAAGGAAGAAAGTGAGTGAAATTGGTTTTCCTCTTTCCCATTAATAATACAAAGCTGCTTGATGCTGCCATCTGCTATTACAGATTACATCTCTGGAGGCTGAGGAAGGCATGATAGCTAGGTATGTAGAAGTAAGAATTATAAATTATTCTTGCTTAGACTACAAATATTCCCCATTTCCCAGATAATCTATCCTTCCTTCAATCAATTAGCACCCAAGAAACTAAACCCTTTTGAACAAGGAGCTTGCCTCATAGTAAACTAAACATAGTAACATCTATAAAACCCCACACATGGAAGACATGCACTCAAAAGCTACAAAATCTGCAAGTTTCAGAGAACAACAAAACAACACTTAAAAAAAAAAAAAGTTGAGATAACTCCTAAAAGAAGAAGAAATCAAAGTGGAAAGGGGGAGGAGAAAGAGCAGGAAACTAGATGAAATAAATATTACCTGCAGCACTAACTAAATAGTCATTTATTAAGAAATGTCTAAGAAGATCCAGGCTGGGCATGATGGCTTATGCCTGTAATCCAAGCACTTTGGGAGGCTTAGGTGGGAGAGTTACTTGTGGCCAAGAGTTTGAGACCAGTCTGGGCAAAATATGGAGACCCTATCTTGTCAAAAAATTTTTAAAAATTGGCCAGGCATGGTAGCATGCATCTGTAGTCCCAGCTACTCAGGAGGCTGAAATGAGAGGATTGCTTGAGCCCAGGAGGTTGAGGCTGCAGTAAGCCATTGATGGCACCACTGCACTCCAGCCTTGGCAACAGAGCATGATCCTATCTCAAAAACAAAAAACAAAAAACAAAAAAACAAAATTTTTTGAAGAAGGCTAAAATGTAACTACTGTAATTAGTTTCAACAATGATCTGTTTGTACTGTATAAAAAAAGAAAAAGAAAAGGCTCCATATTTGTTTAGTGTATTCTAGATCTGCCCAGGAAGAAGGTATTCAATTCATGGTCTGCAGAACACCAATATTCTATTTCTTTTACTCAGTCAGCTCAGCCCTTCTTCTTTCTTGGCTCATATCTTCACTGTTCATGTAATTCCAAAGGGTCCCTAGAATCCCTAGTATTCCACCATTATATATCTTTATTGTCTTCTGTTTTTACCTAAAATCCTCCCTTCCATTTCCTTTCCTTAAATTATATATAGATTTCACCAAAAATTAATCATAATTCTGTAAACTTCAAAAAAATGTTATAGAGTTTACAAAATGCTTTTTCTCATATTGCCGTACATAATCTTTATAATAAAATGCCATAGTGTATTATCATTTTACAAATGAAACAAGTATAACTTACATGTCTGAAGGCCATATCAGTTCTCCCAAAGGGTACTCCCAATGACCTTTTACAAATTCACCTCAACATGAAGGTCTGAATTTGCTTGGTTTCAGAATATTACAGCTCTGAAAGGTCTCAGATGACTTTCTGTTCAACAAATCCAATATATGCTTATGGTTCTCTTATATGACTTCTCTGGACTAGCAACCCTCCTTGAAACATTATCTTCCTTTGGCTCTTTTGAAAACCACTCTTTATCATTTTTTTTCTCTAGTTACTCATTTTCATTCTTATTTTAAGGCCCTATCTTTCTACACCTAATAAATATTGGGGTGTGTTCCTGGCTTCAATCTCTACATGCCGTATGTTCTCTGCATAATCTTATTCAAACTCGAAGCTTCAAAAAGCCAACTATATTCTGGTGACTCCCAAAAGCACATATCTCATCCTGAGTTTTATCATCTCCAGACTCTTAATTAAATTGGGCCTATCTTTAAAGTTAATGTGGCCAAAGTTATATCCATACTTGCTTTTTCTTTTCAGAGTCTGCTTTTCCCACATAGCCATATAAGTCCTATCTTGTCTCTATATGCTTAATCCAGAAATCAGGGTCATTCAGATTCTGTTAGCTCCCACACCAAAACCTCCTATCTTTTTTCCCTCTAACTAGCAGTCAAATGTCACCTCCCTTATATGCCCATTGCCTCATTATAGCTCAGTCCTTACCATCAGTTCTCATCTGGACTACTTGCCTGCTAGACAGTGAGCTCATGAATACTGATTTCACCCCTCCAATCTACCTTTTATCTTGCTGCCAGAAAGATTAAAACACAAAAATCAGATCAACTTACCAGCATCTACCTTCACTAATCAAAACCAAACACCCACCTCTCCACCTTAGCTGGTGTCCCATAGGGTAAATCCAAACACCATTGCCATTGAAGGCACTCAATGGTTTGGACTCAGTTTGCCATTTGAACATAATTCCCTTCCAACTTGCCTTTGAAACCTCCATCTCACCACTACAACCTACACTCTCATCAAATCAGAACTCCTGAAGTTTCCTAAATACATTATGATGGCTAGCCAATAGAATTTTGGTGATGTGAATGTTCTTTATCTGTTCTACATAATACCAGTCACATGTAGGTAACTGATAACTTAAAATGTGGCAAGTGTGACAAATACAAAATTTATTTTACTGAATTATATTTAATTTAAATTTAAATTGTCAAATGTAGCCAGTGGCCACCATATTATAGGGTGTAGCTCTATGCTTGGTATTTCTGTGTATCTTGGGATATGTCCCTCGGTCCAGAATGTTCTTTTCTTTACCCTCACTCACTGGTTTTTAACTACAAATACAATTTCTTTAATGATATACAGATATTCAACTTAACTATTTATCCCTTTGATGTAAATTGTAAAGCTTATATGTATAAAGTTACTTATAATAATCCTTTTTTTAAAATATTTGTAGAATCTGTAGAGATGAGATCTCCATCATTCCTGATTTGGTAATTTGTCTTCTCTCTTCTTTTGACTGATTAGTATGACTAGAATTTTAACAATGTTATTATCTTCTCAAATAGCTAGGTTGGTTTCATCGTTTTATTGTTTTTCTGTTGTCTGTTTCATTGATTTTATTCATGATCTTTATTATAATTCTTCTGTAAACTTCTGGTTTCATTTGTTTTGCTTTTAGTAGTTTACGGTGAAAGCCGATTTTACGGATTTGAGACATTTTTTCTTTCCTAATATAAGTTTTCAGTGCTAAAATTTCCCTTTAAGTACTGCTTTAGACACAGCTAAGTAATTTTAATAGGTTGTGTTGTATTTTCATTTTCACTTAATTCAAAATACTCTCTAATTTTAGTCTGAATTTCTTCTTTGACTCACGAAGTCAAGAAGTGAAAAGTAAGAAAAAGGAAAAAAATCAATCATAAACATCTTCAAGACTTCTTGACATGGAGGAATACTATATATAATATTAAGTTATATCAATATATTGCAATACCTTGCAAACGTTACCTATTGCAATACTTTACTAACAAAAGGCAACAAGACTCTTCTCAAGGCAGTATGTAAAATGTCTCCCAAATAATCCCCACTATGAAAAAGACAATTCTAAACTAAGTAACTAGAAAAATGAAACTTGAATATGCTCATATGCTCATTAACTCAACACTTATGTTCCCCATTAAATACAAAATGGTTCACCTTCTTTAGACTTCTGTTAAGTTAAAAAGTTTTTTTAATGTTTAAAAAGGTACTCATAAAGGGAAGAAAAAATTATCTGTCCAGGTCCAAATATAAACATTTTTAAATGTAATCAATTCAGAATGACATTCACAGGCTAGCCAAGTAAGTCAGAATCAACCAAAAAAAGGATCCTACAATGAAACCACACACAAACCCCTGTGGCAACATGTAAACAAACTTTTCAATAACTAAATCAGAAAGAATGTTTAATATGATGGATTCTTCATAATTTTCCATGATGATACAGGAATATCCAAATATAAAATCTATTACTGCAAAAAATCAGCATATCAACTACATGCTTTAGTTAAAGAGTCAGACCAAATTGCCAGCTGAGAGATGGTATTGGGGAAGGCAGATAGACATGTTTGAATCAAGTTCAAGTATGGAAACATACAGAAAATTAAAGGAAGACAAATCAGACCCTGCCTCCTTAAGAACTGTATGATCAGGAGGGAGACAACTATATTCTAGACACAGTAAAGACAATGGCATTAATACTTAGAAAAACCTAGGAATAGTATTAAATGCTATTCTTATCCTGCTACAATCTAGGTAATCTTCAAGAGAAAATTAAGAGGGAGTGCCATGACTTGACTAGCTACATATAAGTTGTCTTTGTTTTTTTAAAAAAAAATGTATTCTCAGGAGGCTGAGGCAGGAGAATTGCTTGAAGTTGGGAGGTGGAGGTTGCAGCGAGCTGAGATCGTGCCATCGCACTCTGGCCTGGGGGACAAGAGCAAGACTCTGTCTCAAAAAAGTGTTTTCAAAAATTCCTAACCCAATTCTGAAATAAGTACTTTAAAATATGAGAATAAGGGAAAGCAAGTACTAGGGGTGGGTTCTCAGAATAAAACACAACCGTAACTAGGGAGCCTGACAAAATTCAGTAACCGATATGAATCTTGGAAGATTCTGGTAGTGAACAGAATGAACCACACAAGTCATTGTAAATCTCTAAGTTGGATGTCTGTTAAAAATGTAAAGAAAAATGTAACTCCTAATTTTATAGGCTACTTTTCTAATTCATCTTCTGTTGTTAATTTATGAAATTTAAAATCAAAGATGGCTTAAAGTAAAAATAAATCTAGAATTTTATTCAACCTGCCCTACAAAAAAACAAACAAAAAAAACCCTCTGGTAATCATGACCATACTGTTTTTTCAGGAGTTTCTACTTCCACCCAAGATGAATAAACTGGGACAAGAATTGTCCTAATGCTATAAACAACTAGAAAAATGAAAAAAAAATGTATGAAACAACAGTTTCAGATGTTAGACAAAGGACAGTGGAAGATACGCTGCCAGACAAAAGGTAAAAAAAAATTGGGTGACTCCTACAATCATCCCAGCTTGCTGCCTAAAGGCAGTTGCCAGGCCACACCACAGTGAGGGAATACTAATGGAATCTGGTGGTCTTGCTGAGTCATGCAGAGAGACTGGCATGCATGGAAGCTAAGGATGCTAGCTAGACTTCGCAGGGCAGAGTACTAGAGAGGAGAAAGCTGCACAGAGAGCTATTTTGGTTACTATAGCTTTGTAGAATAGTTTGAAGTCAGGTAGTGTGATGCCTCTGGCTTTGCTCTTTTTGTCCAGGATTGCAAAGTTAATCTTTGTTCACACAATTATTCGGAATCAACGTGAGCTGTGCATTAAAGTTTTATTAGAATGTGTCCAGGTCAACCTTCATTTTTCCTGGGGCTAATTTAGCCCTATTACTAAGATATGAGGACCCTATCAAATATCTTGGGTATTACATAGTTTTTGTATTCTGGCTGATGACAGTGCTACCTGGTTTTGGCCGTGTGTAAACTCTGGCAATTGTTCAGCCTTCTGTTTCCCAGTGTTTTTTCCACTGGTCACAGGCATTTCATTCTATAAGTATACAGATTAATACTCAGACAAAGATCAGAGCATCCCTTTGCAGCTCCCCAGAAGTTGTAATTTTTGTAGAGTCTTTTGTGATCATTTTTGTTATTAGAAATTTATGCATGAGAATCTTTCTCTTCATGGCCTTCCCTAGCTCCATTTGTTGGTTGCTTTTTTTTTTTTCCCCAACACAAGTGACTTCATTTTAATTCTGACAACTTTTATGTCAGAATCTTGAAGCAGTAAGTTACTCTTTAGTAATGAATGTTTATTATACAATTCGTGGGGGAGGTTGTTGTGACAGTTTAATAGAACAATAAGATTGTATCACATCAATTATCTTTTGGAAACACCTGTTAGTACTTCAACTTCTAGAACATTTTCTTATTTTTTTACGTACCAACATTCTTTAGTGCTGCAAACTTCAAGAACATTTTTTCTTCTTTATGCACTAAATTAGAAAACATTTCTTCACCAATTTTTCTGATTGCAAACATTGTGTGACTGTCTTTTCCCCCCCAAATAGATAGAATTTAATATATTTATTTTTATAATGTGACTTTGAGAAATAGGAGGAAACACAATACTGTCTTCAAAGGTTCAGTCACATAGAGGGTTTTGAGAAAAGATAAGGCATGTGACTCATGGACTCCATCAGCCATGGAGGCAGAAGTCAAATACAGAGATTAGATCATCCAGGAAAGATTTCTGGAAGAGCCTCTTATCCGCAACAACAACAACAAAAATCCCCAACATACAAAGAAAATCTACAACGTTCTTTAAAAAAAAATTTTTTTTGTTGTTTTTTTTTTGTAGAGGCAGAGTCTCACTATGTTGCCCAAGCTGGCCTCAAACTCCTGGCCTCAAGTGATCCTCCCACCTTGGCCTCCCAAAGCACTGGGATTACAGACATAAGCCATTGTCCTCAGCCCTACAAGATTTTTCAGAACATTACACAACCAGAAACTCTGCCAGCTTAAATTAAAAGGGACAAAGAGAAGACAAAATTTTAAATAAAATTTCAAAAAAGACTCTCAGACTCCCAAAATATCACCGCCAGGAAATGAGCAGATGAAACTGCTCTGCCACAAACATGTGCCACCAAGGAAGGATGATCTAAAGGGCAGAGTCCTGAGCCCACAAGGGTGGAGCCTCAAATCACGGATAATTTTTTTCCCAGGCTGGATTATGAAACTGACTAGAACAGGTAACTCCATTTCTCCTTCTATTTTCTCCCTTTTTGAATGGGTATGTTTATAACTGCTATTCTATCCTTGCCCCACCATTTTAGGAGCTATATCCTGTTTGAATTTCAGAACTTCACAGATAGATAGGAACTGTACCTTAGGAAAGATCATTCTCTGCCTCTCACCCATGCCTAATCTAGATGACTGAGTTCATGAGGTTCAAAATTTTTGAACTGATAAGATTTAAAAGATATTTTGGACTTTGAAATGCTGCTGCAATGGGGTTAGACTTTGGGAATGTTGGGATGGGGTGAATATATTTTGCATGTGAAATAGACATAAATCTCTGCGGGCCGGAAGGCAGACTGTGGTAGGTAAGCAGAATAACAGTACACCCACAGGTGCCCACATCCTAATTCCCAAAATCTGCAAATATGTTACATTACTTGGCAAAAGGGACTTTGCAGATGTTATTAAATTAGGAATGAGAAGATCATCTGGGTAAACCCAATGTAATCACAGGAGTCCTTATAATAGGGAAGAAAAAGAGAGTCAGAAAAGGAGATGTGATGATATTAGATATTGAAGTGATACACAGTCAGGAGCCAAGGAATATGGGCAGCTTAAGAAGACAGAAAGGAATTTCTGCCTAGGGCCTCCAGAAGGGTAACAGCCTTGCTGACACCTTGATTTTAACCCATTGAGATTGATTTTGGATTTCTGACTTCCAGAACTGTAAGATAAGAATTTCTTTTATGTTAAGCCACTAAGTTTGTGGTAATTGATACCATAGTAAGAAATGAATACAAATACTTTCAAGAATGCATATAAACAGAAAATTTTAACTTGAAGATTAACAGAGATTTGAAGGGAAAAAAGAGTGTTTCAAGGTCTTAGCAATAATCTACTAAAAAATATTAAACTTTAAAATGTATAGAACCATGGAGGAAGAATAAATATTTTTTTTCACTCAGTAAGGCCTTCAAAAATTGCTTAGATTTTCCTATTCACAGTAACATATTTAACAGTAAAAGTAATAATGATGATGATGATAATGTCAAGGAGCTCTTTCTGAGTGCTTACTCTGCACCAGGCACTGTGCTAAGCCTTTACATGCACTTGTTATAGCATATAGTCTCAACTGTGTAAGGTCGAAGCTGTTACATATCCACAGACCACAAAGGGATAAACTGTGGCTTAAAAAAAATAATTTGACCAAGTTCATGCAGCTAAAAAGGAACATATACTTGCGTGAATCTAAGTACGTTTTGTACTTTTTTCCACCACTATACTACACAGCTTCATAGTATGTCTTTCACTGAGTCGGTGTTTCTTGCCTCAATGCCTTAGAAAGCAGATGGCTTGCTCTGTAAGAAGTAAAGCAGTTTAAAAAAGCAGGTACTATACACAGAATGCTTTTGTACAAGGTTACACTGAAGTAGTAGAAAGTTAAACCTAAAGAGAAAATAGAAATTCTGGTTAATTGATATATAATCAAGGTCCTTTTTTATTTAAACATTCATTAGTAGTCTTAATAAAAGGTCTAAGTCTTCTCTCTTGCCTTGGAAAGCTAAGTATTTTAAAGTAAAGAATGCCATGCCTATTTGATGGCTTACAAGAATTCATAGTTATAATTCAAATTCCTAATTAGAGTATTCTCAAAGAAGAGGTACAACAATAGGCTAAAAATGCTGAAACTTTAGGAATTACTGTAAGGTGATTCTAGTAATTATTATAAACTAAACTCAGGCATTAGTTTACTGTCATAAAAAGTTATCTTTTCATCATAATATAGTGTACAAAACTAAGACGGCTTTTGGTAGATCTGGGCAGCCTCTAGCACAAGGCTAATTTTCCATCAGAATTTCTGCCAAGCACTGGGGATGCAAAAGGGAAGAGGGCGAAATGTAATTTGTGATTCATAAGTCAGGAAGCCACCATTGGAGGGTGGTAGTGATTGAAAGGAGTACAAGGGGAACTTTTGGGGTACTGATAATACATGGCACATATCTACAGTTGGCAGCTAGGGGTGGATTACTTTCAGACTTTTCATTCTTTTTCTGGGTATATTTCTCATGACAATGACAGAAAAGCAAGAGGGCAAGCAGAAACACTCAATGCCTCTTGTTAAAGCACAGTTTTGAAAATAGCATATTAGCTATCACTCCAGCCTTATTCTATTTGGTCAAGGTAGGTTACTTGACTATACTCAAAGTCAACAGGAGGGTAGATATATATATCTTCAAAGCCATATGGAAAATTTGATATAGGAAGCAGAAAAAGAACTGGGACCAAATCTAACACACAGACTCTGATTCAATTCTGGCACTACTAAGTAAGCCTAGGTGGATAAGAAAGCTTACTCCAATTGGGCTTTGGAAACAAGGATTCTTCTGTGAACTTAAACTATCAATGAAGTTCATTTCACAACACTGTACAATATATAAAGGGGGAAAACTGATCAATTAACAAATAATTTATTATAAATAATTTGCAATTTTGGTGAAACCCCATCTCTGCTAAAAATACAAAAATCAGCCAGGCGTGGAGGCAGATGCCTGCAGTGAACCAAGAGCACACCACTGCACTCCAGCCTGGGCGACAACAGCAAGACTCTGTCTCAAAAAAAAAAAAAAAAAAAAAAAAAAATTGCAATTTTACATTTGTATACAAATAATAATTAATATATACTCAGGATTCACACAACTATAAATTCTGTTCTGCAATCCTAGATAAAGATATTCACACTGGTCACATGTTCTCCCAAGTTAGTTTGCAAAAACATGGTCAGAATTACCCATCAGAAATCTTCATGGGCCAGGCGAGGTAGCTGACACTTATAATCCCAGCACTTTGAGAGGCCAAGGGGGATGCTGCTTGAGCCCAAAGGTTCAAGACCAGCCTGGGCAGCACAGCGAGACCTTTCTTTCCACACACACATAAAATTTAAATTAGCCAGGTGTGGTGACATGCAACTATAGTCCTAGCTACTCAGGAGGCTGACGCGAGAGCATTGCTTGAGCCAATGAGCTAGAGTTCCAGTGAGCTATGACTGTGCCACTGCACTCCAGCCTGGGTGACAAAGTGAGACTCTGTCATGAAAACAAAAAAAATGTTTATAGGTTCCAGACAGTCGAATTGTCTGTAAGTTGCTAAAATAAATGAAAATAAATTACTTTAGTGTCTTAAGAACAATGTCTCCCTCAAGTCAACGATAGGACACAAAGCTTAAGAAACAACAAACAGCAATTCCTCCATAAGGAAAAACCACTAAATTTTATGTATTCCTTTTTTAAGTTAGAAAGAAATTTGCTGTTTTTACTGCAAGTTTGTTAAAATTGATATAATTTAACAAACCAATTCAGTTAATTCTTAAATTCTTGTATTATTCCAACTTTAGACATATAAATAAAAAAAATGATAAAAACTCCTTGAATGACAAACTACCAAAGCTTCTTAAGAAGAAATGGGTAATCTAAGTGGTCCCATATGGATTAAATCCATATAGGGCCTATAAGAAATATAATTTGTAGTTAAAAATGCTTCCATCAGAAAGGGGAAAAAACTCATTCCAGACTCAGATAACTTCTTAGTAAATTTTAACACTAATTTAAGAGAAAAGACTAAAACACATTCTGTACAAACTCTTGAAGGAAACTGAAGAGGGGGAAATGCTTCCCAACTCATTCCTTGAGGCCAGCATTATGATGCTACAAAATTAGACGAAGTCATTCCAAGAAAACTAATGACTGTCTCTCATTAAGCAAAAATTCTTAACAATATATTAACTAATAAAATCCAGTAACACATAAAAGGGTAACATTTCACATCAAGTGGGCTTCAGCCCAGAAATACAAAGCTGGTTAATATTCAAAAATTAATCATTAGCAAAACTATATGATCACATCAATTGACACAAAAAAAGCTTTCAAGAAAATTCAACATCCATTTGTAATTAAAAGTGATCAGAATCCTAGGAATAGAAAATAATTTCCTTAACCTAAATAAAGTATCTATGTTAAACTTATAGCTAAAATCATACTTAATGGTAGGAGAGTAATTTGCTTTTCCATTAAAATCTAGAACAAGAAGAGAATGTCCTTTACCACAGCTTTTACTCAACATTGTACTGGAAGTTCTACTTAGTGCAACAAGGCAAGAAAAAGAAATAAAAAGCACACAGATTAGAAAGGAAAAGACAAAACTGTCCTTATTTACAGATAACAGGATTGCCCACATAAAAACTGTAAAGAATCTACCAAAAAACTCATAAAACGAGAAAGTGAGTTTAGCAGTCATAGGACACAAGATCAACATAGAAAAGTCAACTCTATTCCTTTATACTAGCAATGAAAATTTGGGGTCTGAAATCTTTTTTTTTTTTGAGACGGAGTTTTGCTCTTGTTACCCAGGCTGGAGTGCAATGGCGTGATCTCGGCTCACCGCAACCTCCGCCTCCTGGGTTCAGGCAATTCTCCTGCCTCAGCCTCCCGAGTAGCTGGGATTACAGGCACGCGCCACCGTGCCCAGCTAATTTTTTGTATTTTCAGTAGAGACGGGGTTTCACCATGTTGACCAGGATGTTCTCGATCTCTTGATCTCGTGATCCACCCGCCTCGGCCTCCCAAAGTGCTGGGATTACAGGAGTGAGCCACCGTGCCCGGCCTGAAATCTTTAAAAAATACCAAAAAGTAGGCCGGGCGCGGTGGCTCACGCCTGTAATCCCAGCACTTTGGGAGTCTGAGACTGGTGAATCACGAGGTCAGGAGATTGAGACCAACCTGGCCAACATGGTGAAACTCCGTCTCTATTATAAATACAAAAATTAGATGGGGGGCGTGGTGGTGTGTGCCTGTAATCCCAGCTACTCAGGAGGCTGAGGTAGGAGAGTCACTTGAACCAGTGAGTCGGAGGTTGCAGTGAGCTGAGAATGCACCAGTGTACTCCAGGCTGGACAACAGAGAGAAACTCCATCTCCAAAAAAAAAAAATCGACAAAATATAACAAAACAGGTGCATGATCTGCAAGCAGAAAACTATAAAACACTCACAGGAGAAATTTTTTACATCTAAACAACTTGAGAGATGTACCATGTTCATGAATTGCAAAGCTCAATATGAAATGCAATTCTTCCTAAATGATAGGTACATTCAACACAATCTCAATAAAAATTTTACAGCATCTTACAAAGCTAAACACAGTGTTACCATACACTCATGCTATCATGCTCCTAGGTATTTACCTGATTTAAAAACTTATGTCCACACAAAAACTTGCACAGGAATGTTTATAGTCATTCTTTCATAATTAGCAAAAGCCAAAAGCAACCAAGATATGCTTTAATAAATGAGATTATTATACACTGCATGCTTATATAAAAATATCTCATGTACCCCATAAATATATACACCTAATGTACCCACAAAAATTTTAAAAGTACATTAACAAACTATGGTATACCCATATAATGGACTATTATTCAGTCTTAAAAACAAATGAAGTATTAGGCAATGAAAACATATAGATGAATTTTAAATGCATATTGCTAAGTTTAAAAAGCCAGTCTGAAAAGGCTAAACACTGTATGATTCCATTTATATAGCATTCTGCAAAAGGAAAAAACTATACAGATTCCAAATAAATCAGAGGTTGATTGGGGCTTGAGGAGAAGGCAGGGTTAAATAGGTGAAGCATAGAATATATTATAAGACGGTAGATTTATTCTGTATGATACTGTAGAGTGAATGCGTAACACTTTGTATTTATCAAAACATGACTTTACAGCAAAAAAGTAAATCTTAATGTAAAAAAATATTTTTGAAATCATTTAGGAGATTGGAAGATTCTAGGATGGAATACAAACTACTAGCTCTACTACAAATGTATGTAATAACCACATTGAAAGAGTGGGGAGGAAAGCTGTTGACCTAAGTAACTTTAAAAATAAATGGAGAGAGTAAGACTAAAGGTAGAAGGAAGTATACATTAGCACTGTACTTTAGTTTATAAGTTGTTTCCCATGGAAATATTAGTTAATAATTCTAAAACCATGATAAATCTATACTGGAACTGAGCAATTAAATAGATGGCAGAAGTTGAGAGGCAGGGTTCTCACTAAATGGGAAGTTACAGACAAGAAAGGCAAGAAAGCTAAAATAATCCATGTCTAAATTAATTGGCAGTGAAGACATAAATCTGAAGTCACGTTCAGCTGCCAACTTAACATTGTGGTAACCAATCTCCATCTGCCCAGCACTATGAGATGTTACCCAATAATTTCCAGATATGGAAGACAGTGAATGGGCTGTGTCTGGAGGTGAAAAGGAAGGTGGTAAGACAAAGGGTAACCCAGTTCAATGGTAGAAATAACAGTGTAATGATAGTGGAGCAACATTTTTAAAAAACTGAACAGAAAAATACAACTTGCAAAATAAAGACATTTTTGCAAAATCAAAGAGAATGAATTCATAACTACAATAACTATTAATGAAAATCTACCAGAGAGAAGGAAGTAATAACAAAAATATGGACTATACAAAGTCATGCAGAGTATAGGAAGTAGCAAGTACATGAGGAAATATTTATTTTCCTTATTTAAATATCCTTACAAGGCTGGGTGCAGTGGCTCATGCCTGTAATCCCAGCACTTTGGGAGACTGAGGTGGGCAGATGCTTGAGATCAGGAATTCAAGACCAGACTTGCCAACATGGTGAAAGTCATCTCTATTAAAAACACAAAAATTAGTTGCGCCATGGTGGTGCACACCTGTAGTCCTAGCTCCTTGGGAGGCTGAGGCAGGAAAATTGCTTGAACCTGGGAGGTGGAGGTTGCAGTGAGCCAAGATCGCACCACTGCACTCCAGACTGGGCGACAGAGCAAGACTCGGTTTCAATAAATAACTAAGTAAATAAATAAATAAATCCTTACCAGATAAATGATTAAACAAAAATCAAAATAAAATGTAGGTATAAAATTAAAATGTATCTTGATAATAGCACAATGATCAGAAAAAGAAAAATAGTATTATACCATCACAAAGTAGCTAAAGTGGTATAAACCCTCCCTGGAAGGTTTATTAATTTGTTAAAGATGTATAGATACACCTTACAGCAACCACCAAATACGGAACAGAGCAATAGCTAATAAGCCAACAAAAGAGATAAAATGGAAAGTTTTAAATATTCGATTGATCCAAAAGAACACAGAAAAAAAGGAAAAGAGGAACGAAGGTCAAATTGAACAAACTGTAAAACAAACTCAAATCTAACTATATCAAGAACCAAATAAAATGTAAGTGTTCAAACTATCCAAATTAAAAGTATAGATGTCAGACTAGAATAAAAAGAACCACATATCATCTGGCTATAAGAAATGCACATTAAACACAAAGGCACAATTTGTTTAAAAGTTATAGCTTATAAAAAGGTACACTATAATAACACTGATCAAAAGAAACTAGAGTATAATAAACGTTGGGTAATGTAGATTTTAGGGCAAAGAATATTACCAGGAATAAACAGGGTCATTTCATAATGATAAAGGGGTCAACTCACTAGGAGAAGAAAATAATCTCAAACTTTTTTGCATCTAAAAATGAAACTTCAAAATATAAGAAGACAAAAAATGTGAAGAGAAATAGATAAATCCACATTATATTATACCCAGAGATCTTAATACCCCTTTCTTAATAGCAGATAGAATAGGCAGGTGAAAATCAATATGCATACAGAAGCTTTGAACCACACTTCTGACAATTTTAGGATAATCCACCTATAGTAATAATATTATGCTATGTTAATATAGCAGCAAATATAATGCTATAATAATAGCAGCAATATACATTTTAATAGAATAGATTCCATATTCCACCATTATCCAAAGCTACAAATTTGTGAGATCTTAGAAAAGAAAGCAAAAGCTTTATTTCTCCACTGCCTATGTCTTTTATATTCTTTTTTGCAATAAATGAGTACAAACAGTGATTTAATGTACAGATCATCTGGGGAATCTTATTAAAACACAGATTCTGAAAAAGTGAAGTCTGGCATGAGGCCTAAGCGTCTACATTTCTAACAAGCTCCCCATATTGTTGGTGATGCTGACATTGCAATCCCATAGACTGTGCATGTAATAGCAAGGAACTAGAAGATGGGAGGAAAAAGAGTAAAGATGTCATGGTCACTTTAGCTTTGTACACTTCTAGAAGAGTCAATGACAGAAAATAAATAACATTTTTTGAACGATTCTAATGTGCTTAGTCATGGTACAAAGCATTTAATATGCATTATTTCATTTAATCTCCACAATAAACCTGCTGAACTAAATACTATTATTTACTCCTCATTTTGCAGAGAAGAAACTGGAAGTTTAGCAGGTCAGTGATTTGCACACAATACAGAGTTCTCTATCTGCCTAACAGAGCACAGGTGTTTGAAGCACTAAATAAGCTCCATGGAAATTTTCTATTCCCAATATTTCCCCTAAAATCACCTCAATTTCAGTTTTCCCTTTCTCTTAAGTCCTTCTCTCCATCCCCACTGGAAAGATCTAATCATTTAACCACAAAACTGAGCATAGAACTTTCACGATTGAACTGGCAAAAATTATTAAAAATATATGGCATTAAAATTCTTTTGGCTGACTTTTCCGTTGTATTTTAAAGAGACATTTAATATTCTGCCTTAAATAAAATATAATTGATACAAAATTCAAGGCAAGAGATCTGAAAACTTCTAACTTTTACTGTAATGTCAAACTAGACCTACTGTTATTCACCTAGCTATCACAGTGATGATTAAGTGAAAAACATGAATATGCCACATACACTGATGATTTTGAAATGAAGCAATGTTCTATATTATTCTAAAGTATTCCATAATAAACATGTATTTTTTTAAGTCAGGAAAATACAAGTTAAAAATTTTTAATTGAATAAGGTATTAATTATCAAGTAGTCCCTAAGCTCCCTTGTCCTTAAATACTAGCACTAGGCATAGAGTTAAGGAAAGATTAACAGATATACATTTGTAAATCTCTCCAGAGGCTACAGAATTCCAAGGGTAATTATCCTAACAATGGAAAAAATAAATATTTGGTGAAAAATCAAATATTCAAATTACAGTTTCCATGAACAGATGCAACACAGAGGATGCCAAAGAGTCCCTGCAGTCTTGTAGAACAGGTGGAACTCAGGCATCTAAGGGTGCTGGAGGTTTATTTCTAAGTATTTTCATCATCTCCAAAAATGAGGTGGTAATTGTGTTTCCCTGGTTATAAAAGAGGAAATAGACATAACCAAGCAGGTAAATTTCTACCAACTGGTTGATACCTTATGGATAATACCTGACTTTGTCTAGAATATTTAACTTTACAAAAAACATACAGAGAAGCTGTCATAAAACATAATGTAGAATTATTTTTTTCCTCTGAAGTCAAGGATTAAAAACCAGTGGCATGGCACTTAAAACACACCTCCTTTGCTGTCTTGAAGGTAGTAAAGTGTTACAGCAACAAAGATGTTCAGGGACAAGTTGTTAAACTAAATATCATGGCACTTTAATATTAAAAAGGAAAATGAAATTTTCATTTCAATATTAAACTTCTTTCCAGAAAAAGAAGAAATGTGTAAAGGGAGAAAAATGTAAATGGTGGTTTTTTTTTGGTGACAGAATGTGTTTCTTCAGCTTTGTGGCAAATAGCCCCTACCAAAAAAAAAAAAAAAAAAAAAAAAAAACTTGTTGGTGAAGAATGCAATCACAAAAAGAGCTGAAAATATGGCCTCACTTGTAAGTGAGGCTGGATTTTCATAATTTTTTTTAACTTTCATATGATGTGTGGTCTGGCAACAGATGTGGCAACAATGAAGGCTACATTTTTCCCTAGATAGAAGGACACGTCCAGTGTTTCCAACATGATAGTTCAGAAGATCTAACCACTGTGAGAAGTGCTAATCTCAGACTATTTTAAGAAATTATAGAGAAAAAATGACAAATCTGGAATAAAAATAAACAGCTATGAAACTCCACCTCTATAGTAGTTTTTTTTCACAATCCTTATCATATTTCTTTCCTGGAAATTCCTCAAGAAACAGAAGTCACTATAAAAATTTTGTTGTCTCCTGACCTGTTAAGCCAAATAACACTTCTATTCAAATAATCCTTTTATGCTGTTTTTAGCAAGTAATTTGGGGCAAGAACTCCTCTCAAAGCTGCTTCTTTACCCAATCTTTCTAGACTGCCAAACTTGCATTTTGAACTGTGCAGACTCAGCTCTAGCACTGCAGGTCCATTAAGAGTCAACAGTAAAATGCTGCCCTGAGCTGTCAGACACAGGAAAGGAGGAAGTCCACAAAGACCAAAAACTGGCAGTGACTTCATGTTCACCCTCTCACTGCCAAAAAGATCTGAATCAACTCTCAAGATAATTCTTTAGTTGGTGGCTCTTGTTTAAAATTTTCCAGACATCTGACTGACAGCATTCACAAAAGCATCCACAAATGTTGGAGAAACAAAAGCTAATAGTGCACACGGGTAAGCTGATAGTGCTCCAAAAGGCAGAGAGTTGTGCCATAAATCTGTCCTTCCACATTAGTTCTGCTGTCACATTTAACATGCCTCTCCCACCAAACGACTCATAATTTTACAAAGAATATTTTTAAAATATAAACAAAAAGCTAAGATGCCCAAGAACATTAACACAACAGCCTCCACCATAAGGTATTGCAATCAGGGTTAAGTGACTAAAGAAACAAAAATACAGAGAATATTTTAGGAACTAACACTGTGGCCCGATATATTCAAAGCCACTGAAAAACTTGCATCTCAAGATCACCATTTCAGAAGCAGAACTCTAAATATTCATAAGGAACATGATATTTATCAAGACTCATCTCTTCATTCAAGACAACAAAACTAAACCTAGTCAGGTATATAGTTATTCAAAATGAAACATTTTGAAGAGACAAATGGATTATAACATTTAACCCTGAAAGTTTGATTTCATAAACCTATTTGTATAGAGACAGGCTCTATATCTAAAAGTGCAGATTTTAAAAAATTTCCTTTGCCATTTGAGAGATGGGAAAGCATCCCTGATTTGTATATTAAAGCACAAGCATCTGTCCTACTGATGATATTCTAGGGAAGCACATTAGCATAAAATTTAACGATGTCAAATAAGTGGATGTGAAATAGGGACTGCGTAAAGACACTATTTCCAAGGCTAACAGAAACATCACTGTTTAGAAATGCAAATGAAACCATTATGTTCAATAATTATATGAAAATATGAACAGTTCAGCATGTTTTCCAGCCCTGATGGCGGTTAATGGGATGTACGCTTATGTAAATAACTACTATTAAAGCTAATGCTGAAAAAAACTAATAAATTCATACTAAAGCAACTGATTTAGTATGCTTTTAAACCCCAGCAGTGCTCACTTATTAGAAAAGAGTGCATTATTATGTTTAGAACTCATTACTGCTACAAGTCACTGCAACTCCATCAATTACCATGCATTAATGAAAATGGGACACATACAAAAAAAATTATTGCCTCTCAGCAGTTTTCTTTAAAGACAAAATCTAGGGGCATTACCATCATGGGGCCTTGTAGGGAACTTATCCACATGATAATCTTTATTACTAAAACAGTACTTCCAACACTATCATCTCAGGGTACGCTGATCATAAGAAGGGCTAACCTTTATGTAAAATTATCAATATTTTACAAGATTGGCCATTTTAACACCAATAAGAAAATTTTAATATTTGAATTGCATCTCTAAAAACTTTTACTACATATATTTGGTACATGGTCTGCTTTTGCAAAGGGAGGCTAAGAAATGAAAATATATAGTGATAATCATAACAGTGTAGATGATAGATGATTTCATTCCAAGATACTGTCTGATATAACAGAGAAATCCCACTCCATTCTGCACTTCAGTCTCAGTGAATTCTGTGTATCCAAAGGATTGAATTTTTAAGAACAAGCATTAAATTTCATTCTTGGCCACAAGCCGGATTTTCTTGCAATATATTAAATATTTAGTATAAGATATTAAGAAGTTAAAAATTCTTGTTCTTTAAAATTCAAATTTGGCTGGCACCTTACAGCAATTAAAGGCTGACAGAGCAGGAATTCAAATATAGAAAATACACTTTTGCTCTTACTTTACTTCTGCCAACTTTCCCAATTTATTCTATTTCTTTAACATACGTAATTTAACTGATCCTTCATTCTTTCCTAGCAGTCAGGAGAACAAAACATTTCAGCACCTTTTAAATGTGAAATATATTTGCTAAATCTCAAACGCAGCCCTGATGCATATAATGAATATATGTTTATTTTTAAATTATAATTGTCACTACAGTCCAATCATTTGCAGTTTTAGCTCACATGTTTATTCATCTCCTAAGAACTTTTTATTGCAATTTAGATATACTATCACCAGGTGGCAGTAGGGTGCCAGATTATGCAGATTCAGCAGTAAAGTCTAAGTTTTCTCTCCAGTCAGATCTTCTCTGATCAAGCAACCTGTGGTTTAATAATTCATTCACGTAACATGTATTTATTTATTGAATACATATTGTACATAAGGTGGTGTATTAGAGTCTCATCACTTGTACACAATAGTGTACCAGACAGAAATAATGCCTTATGGAGGAAACAGACAATAAACATATAAGTCAAGTGCTATAATCAGTGCTCATTCATGATTATTAAAAGCAAAAAACGAAGTAAGAACAAAAATTTTTTGCAAATTAAGAATAAAAGAGAAATTATTCAATGTGACATAAAAGGCATCTACCAAAACTCAAATACCTATAGGTAACAAACTTCAGGATGAAATATGTATTTCTTCCTAAGATACGGAACAAGACAAGGATGTTCTCTTCTCATCACTTCCAGTTAATACCTAACTGGAGGTATTGCAAGAAGGCAAGAAAAACAAATAAAGGGCATAAAGATTTAAAGGAACTAAAATTCTTTTCATTTGCAGATGACATGACTGCAAATAATATCCTAAGAAATGTATTAAAAATTATTAGAATTAATAAGTGAGAATTTACCAAGGTCAAAAGATATAAAATCAACATACAAAACTCAAATGTATTTCTAAGTTCAACAATGAAAAAATGAAATTAAAACCAAAGTTAGAACAAACTTTCCAAAATTAACAGACTCTGTCCTGCTGACTAGAATGTACAAATCATGGTGGAAGCTTGGAATGTCAAGATAAAAACTGTGGCACCCTAAAATCTGTGGAGTCACTATACCTGCCTAAAATTGCTGGCACCAGATGACTTTTATATGAATACAAAATAAACATATATCTTATTTTGAGTATTGCCACTTAGCTTTTCCTGTTATATGTGCAAGGAAGATTGATCCTGATATAGATTCATAAAACATTCTCAAGTAAGTTCCATCTAATCAGAGCCTTCTCAGCTTGATTTCTGCATTATTTTCCTTGAGATCTCTTCTATGCCTTGTAAGAAAACATGATGCTAAGACTCTTTAGCAATTCCTAGCTGACTTATTTTTAGCAACAAACATCCTTACAACTGTTTCAAAAAATTAAAAGGGATGCTCCTCACATAATAAAAAAAATTTTTGCTTCTAAAAGCATATTATCGCTTCAAAAACTAGAAAGCTAGTTACTTTTCAGGCAACAGAAATCTGAATGAGGACTCTAAAGGCAAAACAAAAAAATCTTTAAATAGAAGATAACATCTGAAATAAAAGATAACATTTGAAAGATATATATCAAATATGTCTTCACATCCATTTTGTATGCTGTAATTTTTTTCAGGCCAGGAAAACATTTTATAATCTTTACATTTTCATAGAACTTTATAGTTCTATAAACAGTAACACATTTTGGATCATTTGTTAATCCTGTGTGATAAACAATTCAGATATTATAAACATGTTATATATAATGAAATTAAGATTTACAAAGGTTTATCCAAAGTCATACAGTTATAGGTAGAACTAAATCAAGATTCCAAGTTTTATAATACTGGAGCTCTTTCCAAAATACTATTGTGCTTCTTGTCATATCACATTCGTTAAGTCATATTTGAGATATCAATTTATAATTAACTGAAGATTTAGCAATAGGGCTTTCCATGTAATTGTTTTTTTAATTTAATAAGTGAGGAAAAAAAGCCGCCTTAGCAATATGCCAAGCTACTATATAATGTTATACAAATAATATACTTCTGAATGTTGTGATATCTCTAAATGATTAAGCTCACCATCATATTAAAGACTCCTCTCACTGCTGAAATAGTCCTTGCGCTTTTAGCCTGGCTCACTGATGCCTTGGAGAGATTAGTGTTGAGACACAGGTGGCCACTTGGAAACTTCTCTCTGCACTCACTAATAACTATTCTCTTGTGTCACCATACCATAGGCTGTCTTTATTGTCAACCTTTCTCCCATGCAAATTTCTCACTAGGGCAATTACTATTTCTAATCTCCATTTCTGTTGGTTTTTTTTTCCCTCTCTCCTTCTTTTCTCCTTTGCCTCTTGTCACTTTTCCTATGTTTATCAGTATTTGTGTGGAACAAAGTCTAATAGGCACAACCAACAAAATAAAACACACACATTATAACAACTATTTGAAAAACTGACCCGTTCAACTGAAACACAAGTATTATCTTTAGATGCCTGGATTTTCCAGGCCACATTTATTTACAAAAATCAAAAACTGCTTGGGACTGTTTTGATAGGAAGAACTCTTTCTCCATTTGGCTCTGCTCTTCATAAGCCTGAGGGTTCAAGAAGAAAAGGTGCTAAATAGCCTGGGATTCTGGTGACTTCTGATAATTTCATGACCATACCATAATTAGATTTACTACTTCTGAAAAATTACAGTTTGGAAATGTAAAATCTTGGGTACAACTTTTTTTTTTTTTTTTTTTTTATACTGTTACTACATAAGTCTCTAACTGAAGTGAGAGTACTGCCATCTGAATCATTTAACTATTCCTAAGTTAAGGCCATCCTAAGGTTAAGAATACTAAGACAAATTTGCTACTGATTAATAATAAAGTCATTCATTATATTCTTCATATGGAAAACAATTACAAGCTGTTGGATGGCAAACAGATTTAGCTGAAAAGAGTACATCAGATAGCCCTTTAAGGAAAGTCAGTAATGTAAAAGGCTAAACAATAATCCTAAATAATATCCTGAATGATTATTATGAAATTGATTTATCAATTTATTTAAAGTCTATTTCTTCATACAAGAACTGTTGAAACTTTCCAAAGTAATTTTAAATGATGTTATGCAGATTTAGTACCATTTACCCAGAACAGACCCATCACTGAAAATAAAAATTAAACAAAGATGTAGAAAATAAAGGTTTTTTGAATTTCAGTTTGCTGAGCTTACATGTGAGCATCAAAAAGAAATGAAATCCTTAGCCACTAGAGCCAGCTGAGAAGCCTCAGTCCACACTTGAACTGCAGTGTTTACTCACTATAAAGCAACATACAAGGTGTTCTCTGAGGATGTTATGGTTCCATGCCTAGAGCCTTCAGTAAGTTGAAGACGTCAAAACCAAAGCAAAATCAAGCTTTGAAAGTTAAGCTATTTATTTTATTATAAAATGAGTACCTCATATATATTAAAAGGGTCTCAGATAATAAGGTAGCAAGATTCCCTAAAATCAAATCTCATCAAAAAATAATATAAAAAGATACTTAAAAATTATTGTTCAAAAATGTATTAACACCCAACCAAGAAAATAAAATGATCAGAGAATAATACCTGAAAACACACTAATATTAGAAACACTACCCTCCACAAATACACTGAAAAGCCTTTTAAGCTAATACTTCGAATAAAAAATACCAAAGAACTAAGTACCTATTAAGTACTGTCTTGGTCTGCTCAGACTGCCATAACAAAATACCACAGACTGGGTGGCTTAGACAACAGAAATTTATTTTCTCACAGTTCTGAAGGCTGGAAGTCCAAAATAAAGTCTGATAGGGTTTGGTTTTTGGTGAGGGCTCTCTTGGCTTTCAGGCTGCTACCTTCTTGCTGTGTCTTCACACAGGACAACATGGGGGTGTGGTGTGTGACAGAGAGATCTCTCTGCTCATTGAATTAGGGCTCTACCATTATGACCTCATTTAACCTTAACTGCCACCTAAAAACCCTGTCTTCAGCTACAGACTCACTGGGGGTTAAAGTTTCAACATATGAAATTTGAAGGGACATAATTCAGTTCACGGCAAATACTTTGGTAACAAATAAATATATAAGCAAACGAACCTTGCTAATCCCAGGATATCAGGCAAAGGGGCTGAAAAGCATTATCTCCTCTCACACTACTCCAAAAAATACATGTTAGCAGTTAGATAAACTTATTAGAATTAAAAAAAAAATTTGTCTCATTCTTACAGAAGAAAAACTGAAAATCAGAAAAGGTGCTAGAAGATATAAAGTAAATCTTTAAAATCTCTTCCAGCCTTAAAACAAACTCCAAAACATTCCTTCACATAGATGCCCTTTGGCATGACAGTATCTCCTTTTCTTCATGGCCTTCACTTTCTCACCCCTACTCTAGCTTAAAGCCATTGCAAAGCAGCTTATTCTTCTAAAATGTCACTGAAATGCTCCTGCATTCAATGACTTATCAAAGTCACAAAGGTATAAAGTAGCTGATGCAAGATCTCTTGCAAATTTTCTTACTGAAAATCCAGGACTGTTTCAAGCACACCACAGTGCCCTAAGAACCATAGAAGATACACAAGTTAGGGCAGCTGGTACAGGTATGAAAGCTAAGAGCCAAACACTATTTTTAAAAATGTATTTGGGAAGATGTCTTTAAAACTTTTTGAAGAAAGAAATCATAAAACGAGCAATGACAAAGAAACAGACATTAGATGTAATAAGTAGGAAAATCCAATGAGTCTTTCTTATTAGCTGGTATGTGGGAGCCAAAAAATGAAGGTCACACATGTTACTGTTTACTTGACACCAGTAATAGAGGGCTTGAATGTCAAAATCAAGAATATGCATTTGGTCCTTTAGGCCATAAGAAGTTATGGAAAAATATGAAAAAGCCAAGTGATATAATAAAAACCAGAACTTAAAGCCAGGCACAGTGGCTCGCGTCTGTAATCCCAGTACTTTCGGACACTGAGATGAGAGGATCACTTGAGCCCAGGACTTCGAGACCAGCCTGAGCAACATAGGGAGACACCATCTCTACAAAAATACAAAAATTAACCAGGCATGGTGGTGGTATGCCTCTGGTCCCAGCTACTTGAGAGGTCTGAGGTGGGAGGACTGCTTGGGCCTAGGAGTTAAAGGCAGAAGTGAGCCATGATTACACCACTGCACTTCAACTAGGTGACCTAGTAAGACCCTGTCTCAAAAAAAAAAGAAAAGTAGCCCAAAAGCAAAATTAATCTGGCAACAGTAATGGAATGAACTCTTTCAAAGGACAGTTGGAAACAATGGAGACAGGCACACAAGGACACTATAGAGTAACACAGGAATGAAGTGAGGCAGCAGTGAAAATAGGAAGAAATAAGGTTTCCTCAGAAAATGAATAAGACCCGGTGACTGAAAGGAGATGTCAAAATACAAGAAAATTACTGAAACATTCTACATATCTGGATTTTCTGGTAACTTAAGGTATACTCTTTTGAGTACCAAAAAAAAAAAAATTTTAGCCAACTTTGGATATTTTAAAAGCACTACAAAATATATTACACATTTTTATAAAATTGTGCTTTAAAAAGTAAGGCTTATTAATATTTGTATCATTCACTGCTTCAGAGATAATTTGGTATAGTGAATAAAGCAGAACACTTGGTATAAAAAAAGTCAAGTCTGAGCTCTACAATGGGCTGTTTCATTACCTCTCCAGATGTGTAAAATGATAGTAAGAGTATCTGTCTCACCTAAGTTTACTAGGTTATTATGAAGATTAAAAATGCGTAAATGAAAGTGCTCTTTAAATAGAAAAGCAATATAAAACTGTAGGATGTCTTAGTAATATAAGCAGTAGTAGTTCTAAAAGGATAAAAATAATTTAACATTGTCTTGCCTCTGAATACTATGTTGTGTTTAATATATGATGTCTTTGAGATACATCTAAGTGGGCAGCGTTCTAGGCTGCTGTGTATTTTTAGTTCTTTTAGTAGAGACGGGGTTTCACCATGTTGATCAGGATGGTCTCGATCTCTTGACCTCGTAATCCACCCACCTTGGCCTCCCAAAGTGCTGGGATTACAGGCTTGAGCCACCGCGCCCGGCCCTCTTTTGTGTTTTTTAATAGTTTTTCTGTCAACTCCTCTGTGGGCTTCAATAGTCTCATTGCAGCTCCATTCTCTATATCTAATTTTCTGCTTTTAATCTTCAATGAGCTTTAAAACTAGACACCAAATAATAAATTTATTTTTCTCCAAATGACAGCTTTAGAAACTCTCATATAAGAAAAGTTCAACTGGGTGTGGTGGTTCATGTCTGTAATCCCAGCACTTTGGGAGGCCAAGATGGGAGGATCACTTGAGTCCAGAGGCTTAAGCCCAGCCTAGGCAACATAATGAGAACCCTCTCTCTCTCTCTCACACACACACACACATGCACACACGCATGCACATGTGCACGCAAACAGCCAAGTGTAGTGGGACACACCTGTGGTCCCAGTGACTATGGAGGCTGAAGTGGGAAGACTGCTTGAGCCCAGAGGATCCAGGCTGCAGTGAGTCCTGATCACGCCATTCCAGCCTGGTTGGCACAGCAAGATTCAATCTCAAAAAAACTAAAAAAATAGAGAGAAAGTATGTGCATGCATAGGGGACGGAGTGGGTGAAGAGAGCTTCCTTTTATTCTTATTTCCTAGATGAATTCCAAAAAAGTAAAGTGTAAATATAACTCATTATTAAAGAGTAACTTAATCCCTAGAGACTCTTACTGGGTTAAAATTTAGTATATGGTTACATTTATATAATTTTTAAAAATAATTTTGACTTTCATTTTTAGATTCAGGAGTACATGTGCAGGTTTGTTACATGATTATATTCATGATGCTGAAGTTTGAGGTATGGTCACCCAAGTAAGTAAGCATAGGATCCAATAGTGAGCATCTAATTTCTTTACTTTCTACAGACTTTTGTCACTGTTTCTCCCTGTGGTTAGCATTAATAACTAAATATTTTTAAGAGAACAAAAATAATCAAAAGAATGGTTTAGACAACAACAAAGTAAGTAACAATCAGTTCTTTCCTTAGGTATGCCTATTTCTCTGTAATACAAATGGAAAGAATCATTCAATCTGTTAGTCTGATATAAAATGTCATTCCAGGACAATTTACAATAACAGTGGTCCAAAATCTGCTAAATTTATACAGCAACATATAGTAAGTAAATTGGCCTCAAGAACTACAACTTGTATAGTATTCAAAATGATTATCAGATGAGTAAAACAGCATTTTCTAGGGCTTGTTAAATGGAACAAAGTGGCCCTATTAAGTACACAATATATTCTTTCACTAAATTATTCAATTTGCAAACAAAAAAAACAAAAACCTAATACTTATTCAAAACAAAAAGGCCAAGATTCATCAAAGCTGGTAAGGTGTTTATAGTAGTATATCACACTGCCAAATACCAAAATACCCTTTCTTTTTCCATATCCCTTCTCTTCTACTTACAGTGTTCTTCATTTTAAGAACTTTAGGTGTTTTACTTTCCCAAAACTACTTCAAAGATTAGAACATCTTCCTTCTCTTCTGAAGGGCCAGAAAGATATATTAAAAAGGAGAGACCTTTTCTCTTGAAACTTACATTCTTTTTCATGCATTTTTTTTCTACCTCTCCTCACAGACTACTCCACTAAGATCTATGATACAGCTTCCTGTAGTGTGGTTCGTATCCTTGTTAAAAGTCTAACAGATGATGGTGACAAACCATGGTAGTATGGCTTCTATGCAGGGATGAGATATATAGTTAAATAGAAAGCTTTGGATATTTCCAGGGTATTACTGTTATTCGCAACCAATGATTTCTTTCACATAATCATATAAAAATCTTGTGAATTTTCTCTAATGTATTTTCAGCACAGACATTATGGGATCTATGGCTCATTCTTAATACAGTCCTCAGAAAGATTAAAGCTAGTTCCTTTACGTAAACTAGTTCAACCACTATGGAAAACAGTATGGAGATTCCTTAAAGAACTAAACGTAGAACTACCATTTGATCCAGCAATCCCACCACTGGGTATCCACTCAAAGGAAAACAAGCCATTATATGAAAAGGACACATGCACATGCATGTTTATAGCAGCACAATTTGCAATAGCAAAAATATGTGCCCAACCTAAGTGGCCATCAACCAATGAGTGGATTAAAAAAATGTGGTATATTATATATATACATCATGGAGTACCACTAAGCCAGAAAACAGAACGGAATAATGACCTTTGTTGCCACTTGGATGGACCTGGAGGCCATTGTTCTAAGTGAAGTAACTCTGGAATGGAAAACCAAACATCATTATGTTGTCATTTATAAGTGAGAAAGAGCTAAGTTATAAGGATGCAAAGGCATACGAATGATATAATGGACTTTAGGGACTCAGCAGAGCGGGGAAGAGTGAAAGTGGGTGAGGGATAAAAGACTACATATTGGGTACAATGTACACTGCTCCAGTAATAGGTACACCAAAATCTCAGCAATCAGTTATTAAAATAACTTACCCATGTAACCAAAAGTCACCTGTACCTAAAACTATTGAAATAAAATAATTAAAACAATTTTTTAAATTATATGTATTTCTTGAATAGAGTAGTATTTCAATATGTGTACATAATTTATGTTTTCATTTTTTGGACTTCTGAGTCACTTAGGGCGTATTCTGGTGTATGGTATGAGGCATGGGCTCCAACTGTATCTCTTTCCAAATGACTCTCCAGTTGTCTCAATACGATTTATTACAAAGTCCATTCTGTTCTCACAGTTGTGAAATGCCATCTCAATTGTATTCTTCATTATCATATGTAGTTGGATTTGCCTTTAAGCTTTCTATTCTGCTTTAGCAGTCTGACTATTTATTCATCTACCATGTTTTGACAGATAGAGACCTAATCACATTCTTTTCGGCTCTTCTTTATAAGAGGTTGATTGGTTAATTTTGAATATTTTATAACATGGATTTCAGAGCCAACTTGTCTAGCTCCAGAATAAATCTCATTCATATATATATTTTTTGGGAGTATCACATCACACATATATGAATTTGGAGAATATCTGATATTATGTTTTCTTGAGTCATCCAAATGAACAAAAAGGGTCATCTTCCCATTCGTTCAACTCTGTTTTTGTCTCTCAGGGGTCTTTGAAATGTTCCTCATAAAGGTTTTGTACATTACTGCTAGGTTTGGTTTATTTTATTTTATTTTTGAAATGAAGCCTCGCTCTTTCACCTATGCTGGAATGCAGTGGCACAATCTCGGCTCTCTGCAACCTCTGCCTCCTGGGTTCAAGCAATTCTCATGCCTCAGTCTCCTGAGTAGCTGGGACTACAGGCACGCATCACCTTGCCTGGCTAATTTTTGTATTTTTAGTAGAGATGGGGTTTAGCCATGTTGGCCAGTCTCGAACCCCTGACCTCAGTTGATCCACCTGCCTCGGCCTCCCAAAGTGTTGGGATTATAGGCATGAGCCACAGTGCCCAGTCATATTTTTTTGATGACATGTTAAAATTCTTTTTCTGCCATTACTTTTACAAGATAATATCATTATTTGGGAATGTCAAGTTAAGTTTCATACCATATGAAAATGAACATAATTTTCTTTCTTTTTTTTTTTTTAAAAAAAGCTAGTTCCTTTAAAATTCTTTTTTGAAGAGCAAAGTTTCTAAAATGACCACCCATGCAATGGGCTCAAGGATGTGAGCTATAAGCACCTCTAAATCCCTTCAATTTACTAAGTCCTAGCCAGAGAAATAATAGAAACAGACTTGAATGTGGAAAAACCCCCCCGCAGCTCCATCAGTTTGATTTCTGGGAGAGGAAACTAAAACTTGGTTTTCTCCCAATGAGCATTCAACAGGTGCAAGTGGTACAGAGAGGTTTTTCCTTCCAGAGAGATCAGAAGATAAAGCAGAGGAAAGATCAATTTCATTCTTCTACTGGGCTACTAAGCAGCCCAAGCCCTTGCATAATCTAATGAAACTCAACAAAACCCCAATGAAGAAAGCCACACAGGGGGAAATAGGGGAGGGACAGCAGCGGGTGGGGAGTTGGGGAGAGATAGCATGGGGAGAAATGCCAAATATAGGTGATGGGGAAGAAGGCAGCAAATCACACTGCTATGTGTGTACCTATGCAACAATCTTGCATATTCTTCACATGTACCCCCAAACCCAAAATGCAATAAAAAAATAAAAAAATAAAAAATAAATAAATAAAAGAAAGGCACAGAAATGAGAAACTTGGCCTAGACATCTCATCCCTTATCCCTATTAATAATAGTAAAAATAAGAATTGCTATTTTTTATTCAGTGCCTACTAAGACTAGGTCCTTCACACATATAATGTAAACAATCTATCAAATTCCAATAGGCCTGTAAAGAAGGTATTTTATCTGCATATTATAGAAAAAAGACTCAGAGAAGTTCAGTAACTTTCTCAAGGGATCAGACAGCTAGTCACTGCTAAAATGGTATTATGACTAAATCCCACAGTGCTTTCTTTGCTATCACTTCCTTGCTATGCCAATTAAAACAGTGAAGTCAGCAAACATTAGACTTTAGTATTTTTCTAATGTAAGCTTTTAACAGCACTGTTCACTACTGATCCGAGTCATATGTTCCAGAAATACAATTAGCTTAAATATTAATCAAATTTTATATTGGCTACATCCTCTGTGTCTTACACTATTATATGCTAACATATTTCAGAATTATTGTTATTGTACATATTTCTCTTTAAGTTTCAGATTTATCTTTCTTTTCATATTCATCCAGCCTGGTAAAAACCTACTAAGTTCATCAGACTGCTTGGCTTCATAAATGGCATATTCATTTATATGGTTAAGTTCTCTGGAAATAAGCTTTCTTTGCTTAAAGACTGAAAATTACTAAGACTTTTTATGTTTTAATAATAAATTCACAATTTTCTACAAGAGCAAACCCTTCAACAGTCTGATCCTGATGCCAACATATAAAATATCTTTTCCTTTCTACTAAGGCACTGGTCTGTGTTTGTACAGTTGATCAATAAATCAAGTAATTCAAACTTTTAAAACAAAAACCCCATAAATGTTGGTATAACACATCTTTAAAGTGCCAAAAAATCAAAATTAATGGATATAGTTTCTCACACAGAAACAGACTTTAAAACGATCTGAAATTATCTGATTTCACATATATGTAAGAGTCTGAATCATTCATGTATGATAGGTAAATGTATTTGTAGTTAAAATTATATTATTTTAAATTATAACCTCATTTTATGTTTCTAAGTTTTATAGAGTTTTATGTACTGTAAAATCATCTATATTAACCTTTGACAGGTTTATTCTGGTAAAGGAGATTTGTACCTGAGCAATCTACTTGGAATAAAAACCATAAATGTCATTTTTAAATAATGTCTTCCTTTCTTCCTTCTTTGATAAAATTCTATAAATACTATCTATATTTTGGTGATTTAAAAAAATCTTTAACCAGTTTTACCAACTAAACTATTTTAATTTTTGACAACAGTATAACATTTACTCCAATCCTTAAAGAAATGCTTAGGCCAAATCCCTTTATACTATATGTAAAATAAACCACACAACTAAAAGTCTTTGACTTTACTCACATACCTTTTCCTTTCCTTTCTTAGCTTATAAATCATGAACCAGCAAAGCTTTACTGTAGAGTCAAATAATAAATATTTTAGGTTAGGAAATCCATAGGGTGTTTGCTGCAATTACTCTGCAGTTGATGCACAAAAGCAGCTGCCACAATACATAAAGGGATGGGTGCGGCTGGAATTATTAGCTGGCACCCTATTGCATGTAGCCCATGGTAGTAGTGTGCTCACCCCTGAGCTAAATCATCAGGACAACATGAAAAATACTATCCCTACAGTCACCCAGGTATCTTAATATTTAGCCTAACAAAAGAAACTATTCAAAGCCATGCTAAGTACAGACTGCCTTAGCACCAAATAGAATTAATCTTGACCCAGAGAATGCTAAATATAAAAGTCTACTTGAATTAGATTCTACTTTTCCAGATAACCATAAATTTTTCTTTTTTTTTGAGACGGAGTCTCGCTCTTGTTACCCAGGCTGGAGTGCAATGGCGCGATCTCGGCTCACCGCAACCTCCGCCTCCTGGGTTCAGGCAATTCTCCTGCCTCAGCCTCCTGAGTAGCTGGGATTACAGGCATGCACCACCGTGCCCAGCTAATTTTTTTGTATTAATAGAGACGGGGTTTCACAATGTTGACCAGGATGGTCTCGATCTCTCGACCTCGTGATCCACCCGCCTCGGCCTCCCAAAGTGCTGGGATTACAGGCTTGAGCCACCGCGCCCGGCCAAATTTTTCTTAAGTATTTTACCAAAAAAGGGCCCATTCTAACTGTGGCCAGATTTTCTAAACTGTCTACTACCAGTCCCTCTCACCTTTCCGTAACTCATCCCAATTCCACTGTATTCTATAGATTTTTTGTCCCAGGAAGGTTAAAGTATCACCACCTCCTCTCCATACAAAGAGTGAATTGTATTTCCCCTACCTCTGCTACCAGAGTTGGAGGCTAACTTCATTTCCAGTCTTCTTCTCCATTGCTACCTTCTACTACATAAGTTGGACAAGCTAAATGCTCACTTTTTTTGCCTCCTTTGCAGCCTACCATGGCCACATCATAAAACTGAGGACTTTTATAAATATCATATAAAAGACTACTGGGTGGGGAGTAGGAAAAACTTCTCATAAAGTTTTTATGTTTTTAAAAAGAGGGAGAGGGAGTCATAATTACCAGGACCTCTTCCCATTTTTCTGCCTGTTTTAATGCCTAGAAATGCAATGCCTAGAATTGGATCAACCATTAAAAAAACAAACAAACAGAATTGTAAAGATGCCAGCACTGAAAACATTAAGCCACTGAATCTCCATGACCTCCAGAGTTCTTGTTATGTGAGAAATAACGAAGCCTGTAAACTGAATTTTTGTTGCAAATGAAAGCATTCCTAACCTACCATTTCTTGAAAATGCTAGGACCTAGAGTACTACTCCTCATGAGAAGCGGAAGAGTAAATAAAACTGGTTGAGTAGTTTGTTATGAATTCTGACTAAACAGCATTCCTTTAAACCTGGAGAAAAAGGTAGCAGGAAGAAAAACACAAAAGACAATCTATCTTGAGGATCAACAACCAAGGGCAATGAAGTCAAAGTGGGCAAAAAAAAAAAAAAAAGAGAAGGTCGGAGATGTAGAAATGTTAGAGATGTAGAAAAAAATAATAATTGAAAAAGCAGTCATCTAGAATTGTAGGCCCAATAAGCCTTATTAATGTTATACGCAGCAAATCAATTCTGAGAATTCTGATTATATTAATTTCCTATCATGAACTCCCACTGCTTGGAAAATAAAAGTTCAGGACTCTGTTTTTATAGCTACAGTCTTGTGTTTTTCAAGCTAATTATTATAATTTATATTTATCTTTCAATTTCTCTGGTATTCACGAAGGCATAGTTACTGTCAATACATGACCATTTTTGACATGTGCAGAATCTTTGAAACAATTATTAACGATCAAGTTAATGATGATACTGCCAATAAGAACAATGGTTATTTCATGCTTTCACACACTAGTTTAGCTGGCAGATCCATCACTCTAACTTGAAGGACTTCTCTTCTACATCAATATTACTGCCTAAAATACCAAAGATAAGTAATTCTACCTATTCAAAAGAAACTTCAGAAATAGCTTATTTTAACACACCTCTAAAATGTTACTTTTCTTTCTTACAAATAATGCTATTCGTGCACGTGTGCGTGCATACACACACACACACACACACACATACACACACACCCCTTTCTAGTTCTAAACCCAATAGTTCTCTGCTACATAAGAATGATTTGGTGGTTTTATGCTGCCATGTGAATACTTATCAGTTATAACATCTATACAGTAAAAAAGATTTTTTTTTAATTTTTATGATTTCAGAGCACAATTTCTAGGACTGTCAAAGCTTTAACTAGAAAGAATACCAAATACAAGGAAGTTTCCAGCTCAATTACAGTAGTGGAACAGAATTTAATAAAGTTCCAACACTATATTTTAATGCCCAAATTTCTTACTTTTTTAGTTGACAAGCATGTGCTTACCAGCATAACGGCAGCAGCAGAACAGCTGGATGGCCTTATCAGGCACAAAGGAAGCAACAGCACATACTGTTAAGTGCCATTCTGATTGCCTAGAAATGGCAGCACATGTAGATTTATTCCCTGTTATAAATTAGAACAATTATTTCTCTGGAGTTTACCTTGTCTTCATGAAATAGTCAAACTTCCTGCACGTTAAAAAAGAGGACTTTCAAAAGGATATCTTCCCTTTCTTTGATGATCAGTTCATTCTGTTCTTCCAACTGCCTGATCTTCTTCTCAAATGACTCCTGCTCAGCTTTCAGTCTTTCCTCTGTCACTTCCTTTTCCTCACTTACTCTGAAAGAAATAAAAAAAAAATTTCTTAACGCCTATCAGAATAAAATTAAATATGTGCCTACAGCTGCAGTTTACAAACACCAGACTTCTTCCAAAGGTACACCAAATTCTTCAGGAATACTCTGTGCTGTTTTGTTGTTGCTTTTTAAAAAATGTAATCTCTCATAAGGCAATCTTTTTCATCTTTGTAATAAAAGATGCACGTAATGTTTACATTAAAAATGTTTTCAATCATCAGAAATATCTTAAATATGAAAAGTCCTACAAAAAGACACAGGTGCCAAGTTATAATCCAGGACAGAAACATATTCCAATTTTAAAAACATGGGTTTCATTTTTTAGCTACCAAAACAGGTACAATCAACTGATCTTGATTTACATTTTGTATATGTTTATTTAAATCCTATTAATAAAATAAACAAAATATGTACTTTAAATATTTTACAAATATACACTGGCAATTTTACTTTTTCCTAGTACTAATACTCTGCATTCTTTAGCAGCATATAATTAATAGGATTAAATAAAAAGATGACATTAACATAAAGGAAGGTTTGTAGTACATGTATTCTTAGTCCAAAAAAAAAAAATCAGAGTTAAAAACATTGACCAAGAAATGTGTAACTCTGAAAAGGATTCTAACTTAATTATACCAAAAAGGGTAATTTCTGACAAGAGCACAGAGAGAGAGAGAGAGAGAGAAAATCTAAAAACAAACAAACATGAACAACACCAACACTTTATTTGCAATTCACTGAAGTACAGATTGGGACAACCCTAATTTTCATTCTACTCTGTGTGCAGATATATTAACCCCAAATTTCTGTTACTGGTACTTATTTCTCCACAGCTCATAGAATGCACTTATCCTATAATAGGAATAGGTGTAAGTGAAACACGCAGGGAATCTAAACCTTTCCTTTGAGCTACTAAATTTACTTTTGCCCAGAACCCTACTCTACTCGAACAACTTCTGCACAACATGAATCTCATAGGTTTTCCTTCTTTCCTGCCTTCTGGTAAAGATAGTAAAATCAATGAAATAACTAAAAATTAGACTCATGAATGTTCAAGAGTTGATTGTATCTTGTCTTTGAAATAATTTGTGTGAAACCACATAGCACCCAGTAATGCTCAATAAATAGGTTTACTTCTTCTTGCTCATCATGTCATTCGAGTCATTTTCCCTGGCCTACGTATTATTTATGTTTAGCATATAACTAGGCCCATGAATGGGATCCAGGCCCTTCTTTGAAAGAGGGTAATCTCAAAGACTGATATATTCACAAAGAATTCAGACAACTAAGCAAATACATATATATAAAGAGAATTTATAGTCTGTTATCAGGTTATCCTGCTTCCCTCATTTCCATCTCTTTACAATGCCTTCCCTTTTCTTGTTATTACACTCAAGTCCACTTACAATAACATCTTTCAAAGTAACTTTGACAAAGTCTGCTTATCTCTCTGGGTATCATTCATCTCACTAAGAAAGAAAAAACGCTAGACTAGACAATTTTAAAAATCCTTTTCCACTGAAGTTCCAGAATTTCTTTTACTACATCATAGATATCTTGACATTGTATATATATATCCTTTATAAATATGGAAAGCACTTGTAAAGAAGCAAAAAGTTATCAAACATTTGGTCATGGAACAAGACATACAATACTATGATTTAGGCAAAAGCTATGCCAACAGGATGACAGAGTAATAAGTAGATTAGGGAAATATTAAGAAGTATAAAGATGTGAAATTTGGCATGAGACTACAGAAATGCAAAACAAAGGAAGTGATGAATCTGTAGGATGATATATAAAACAAAAAAAATGAGTGATGCTACATACAGGTTTAGTAGTCCTTATCTAAATGCTTGGGACCAGAAGTGTTTCAGATTTCAACTAGTTTCCAATTTGGGAATATTGATATTACCCTATGGGTATCATGCAGAACTTTTTTTACATTTTAAACAGTATCTTTAAATCATGGAGCATGGAATAAGCGAACAGTGAATAATGCAAGGAGGTCTTGCTCCCATGTGGGGCACTGTGAGGGTCCTGCTGTTGGCATGTCCAGACTGCTCAGATACCTTTGTAGGATTGCTGGTGTAGGAGAATTTGGGCATGCTCAAAAATGCTCTATCACAGCTACAGGGGTTTTGGGAGGGTTTTTCCCTTGTGGAGGTACACTAAATAAACTGTAGCTGTATGCATGTGTTTCGACTGTGCCCTGTCACGTCAGCTGTGGTGTAAAATTTTCCACTTTTAGTAACATGGTAGTGCTCACAAAATTTCCAATTTTGAAGCATTTCAGATTTCAAATGTTTATATTAGGGATACCCAATCTGTATGGTGAGGAAAGAATAAACACTATCAAGGTGAGAAAATACATAGCAAAATCTCTCCCACTGTAGACTGGTAAAATCTTGAAGACACAATTAGAGAGGAAAACCCATAAGTAGATATGGAAACATTTATTTTATTTATTAAAAGGTATTTAGTGAATACATACTAAAGGAAAAAGTAATCACAATCATTTTATTCAGTATAGAGTATCCAAAAGGGATCTAAGAAATGGCTTTCTGTAGTTTCAATCCCATTCATAAAAGCTATATATAGGTGGAAGAATGTCCCAAAGATTTGTTTCTTCAACAGACAATGCTCCATGATCATAGAAAACAGTAACAGAAAAGCAGATTGCAGGTTTACCTTAACATTAATCTAAATGCATAGATTATCCAGCCAGGTAAGAAATTCCGTATGTCAGAGTCTGTGATGAGCTTTTCCTTAAATATATTTTATCCAGATAAAAATCATTCTTTTCTATATTTAGTTTTCGGCTTGAAATATCTGTTGCTACGTTATTAACCAGGGCTTTTTCTTTTTAATCTTTTCTGTTATGCTGCTATGATTCGACTATCCTTTAGCAATTATTAAGCCCTGGAAGGCTATAAAATTAACAAGCTGTATTAAGAACAAACATCAACATTTTTTCTATAGGCCTATCTAAAGATATGCATGGTTTTTTTGTGGTCCATTAGCATAGTTAATATGAGCAAGTATATTAATACAGATTGTAAATGTAGAGGACCTGCCAATAAAGCAACCTCAAGATTTGATATTCATTATGAAATCTGTCTTCTTATGTTCAACAGTATTTCCAATGAAGTATATGTAACAAGAAGATATTTTGTATCATGATCTATATTTTTCATCTATTCTCAGGCCACAAAGTAAAATAAAAAGACCTACTTCTCTATCTCATTTTAGAGAACAATAGTTAGTCCTAACTTCTCCAGAGTTTCACTTCCTATGGTTTCTGTTACCTGATGTCAACAGTGGTTCAAAAACATTAAATGGCAAATTGCAGAAATAAGTAATTTTTAAGTTTTAAACTATGCACCCTTCTTAGAAGCATGATGAAATCTCACGCTAGCCCTCTCTGTCCCACCAGGAACATGAATCATCTCCTTGTCCAGCATATCCACACTGTGTACAATTTCTGCTTGTGAGTCACTGCATCTGGGTTATCAGACAGACTGCTGAGGTACCACAGTGGTAGTGTCCAAGTAATATTTATGTTACTTTCACTATAGTACAATGTTACATTCATTCTATTCATTAGTAGTTACTGTTGTTAATCTCTTACTATACCTAATTTATAAATTAAATTTTATCATAGGTATGTACATATAGGAAAAAGCATCATATATGGTTTTAGGTATCCACTGAGGGGCTTGGAACATATCTCCTGCAAATAAGGGAGAATACCGTACAGTAAAAAGTAAGTTAACACAATGAAAATCTAAATACATAAAAGGGAACTATTTGACTAATAGGATAAAATATACCTCCTTTCAGACAGAAGGATATGTACAGTGTTGATTTGTTAATTATTTACAAGAAAGGCAATAACCTGGTCATAAAGAAATCATCATTGTTGGTAATACCTTAGAGTACTTTTCAAAAACTTCCACGAAATGTACTCTTATCTAATAGGTAGGAGAATTCATAGTCTTAAGAATTGCGTGGTAGGGCTGAAAATCATGCAAAAAGTACTAAATTTATTTGAAGTCTTATGCTTTACCTTAAACATTCATGCACATTTTGTATTGCTCTCAACAAAACAATCCTATTTTAATATAAAGAGTTTTCCCATACTCACCTATTCTAAATTTTTAAATAAAACTAATTTTTAAATAACTCATTTTAATAGTTAGTTCATTAATATAAACTAATTATTTTTAATAAAACCAATTTTTAAATAAAACAAGAAATGGATTTATTTTATGCCTTTGCATACACCTGATATTCTTCCAAATACTCCAGAAATTGGTACTTTTACATGGATGTGAAAGGCAATGTCAAGTCAGTAAACCTATCTCAAAGAGAATTCTAGCTCACCTAATAGTCAAACAAGTTTCTTCCCTCTTTAATATCTACCATTTGGGAGGTGGGTATGCTCAATGTATTTTGCAAATTATGATTAGCAACTTAGTGGGCAAGATTGGAAAAGGAAGGAACAGATTTCAGAGTATGCCTAGCAGATAGCAAAACTTCATATTGTTTTTAAGCAAAGGTAATTGCATTGATAAAAAAGAAGGAATTTATCATTATAAAGAAATATTTCAATGAAATCAGTTTAACTCCCTCTTTACAAATTTTAATGTTTGGCTGTTATTTAAAATGTACTGCTAAAGAAACATAAGTGCTTTCAGGAATCACAAACACAGCAATATATGTCTAAAAGGGCTCTACGAACTACAAACCAGTATCTCTTATGAATATAGACATAAAAATCCTCAACAAAATACTAGCAAACCAAATGCAGATACCTTAAAAATAACTCTACATGATTACCAATTGGGATTTATCCCAAGAATGCAAAGTTGGTTTAATATCCAAAAGTCAATTAATGTAATATTATATATCAATAGAATAAAAGATAAAAATCACATGATCATTTAAATAGATGTGGAAAAGTGTTTGAAAAAATCCAATATTAATTCATAATTTTAAAAAACTCAATAAAGATGAAGAGAAGGGAATCTCCTCAACCTGATAAAAGCCATCTATGAAAAACCTACACCAAACATCCTCTAATAGTGAAAGATTGAATGTTTTCCTCCATGTTTAGGAACAAAACAAGGATATCTGCCATCATCGTTTCAATTTGACATGGTGCTACAGTGATAGTCAAATAATTAAAGAAAATAATGAACAATTCTTAACAATTAAGTTAGGGGAAAAAGGGAAAGACATCCAAATTCCAAAGGAAAAAAAAAAAACATCTCTATTCCATATGATGTGAGTGTGCATAGAAAAATCTAGGAAATTCACTAAAAAACTATCAGAACAAACAAAGGAACTTGGCAAGGTTACAGGATCCCAGATAAATGTACAAAAATCAATTGTATATTCATATTCTAGCAGTAAATAACCCCAAAATGAAATTAAGGAAACCATTCTATTTATAATTTCATCAAGAATAAAATACAAAGGAACAAATTAAGTTTTGTTCAAAGGAAGAAAAATCATACCTGAGAGTAACTAAACGATGTCGAAATAAATTAAGACCTAATTAAATAAAAACCACATGCATTATTGGAAGACAACATTGTTAAAAACAGCAGTCTCAAAGTTGATGTACAGATTAAGTATAAAAATCTCAACTGGCTTCTCTACAGAAAGTGATCCTAAAATTAATATGGAAATGAAAGAAACACATAAACCCAAAATACTCTTAAAGGGAGAACATAGAAAATTTGCAATTCCCAATTTCAAAACTTACTATACACTACAGCAATCAAAAACAGTGTGGTACTGGCATGAAGACTAACGTATGGATCATGGAACAGAACTAAAAAACCTTCATATTTCTAGTAAAATGATTTTCAATGACGATATAAAAGACCTGAAGAAAAAAGAAAAATCTTTCAAAAAAAAGTGCTGAGGTAACTTGTTATCTACATGTAAAGAAAGTTGGACCCCTACATCACACTATATACAAAAATTAACTCAAAATTAGCAAAAGACCAAAATGTAAGAGCTAAAACTATAAACTCCTAGAAGAAAAAAGGCATAAATCTTTGAGACCTTGGATTAGATAATGGTTTCTTAGATATGACACTAAAAACAAAAGCAACAAAAGAAAAATAAATTTAACTTCATAAAAATTAAAAACTTTTATGCTTCAAATGACATCAAAAAAATGAAAAAGCAATGCAAAGAATGGGACAAAATACCTGCAAATAATATATCTAATAAAGGACTTGTATATGAAATAGATAAAGCCTGTAAAAAACTCAACAATAGAAAAACCCATCAAAAAGGATATAAACAGACATTTCTTCAAAGTAGAAACACAAATGGCCAAAAAGCACATAAAAATACATTCAGCATCATTAGCCATTAGGTAAATCCAAATCAAACCCACAATTAGATACCACTTCGTACCTACTAGGACAACTATAATCAAAAAGACAGATAATAACAAATGTTGACAAAGTCGCAGAAATACGAAAAACCTCATACAGTGCTGGTAGGAACATAAAATGGCACAATCAGTTTAAGTATGGCAGTTCCTCAAAAAGTTAAACAAGGAGTTACAATACAACCCAGCAATTCTACTCCTAGGTAGATACTCAAGAGCAATAAAAACATATATCCACATAAAAACTTGTATATATATATTTATAGCAGTATTCTTCATAATAAAGTACAACAACCTGACATCTATCAATCGATGAACAGATAACCAAAATGTGACATTGTCTATAAAATGGATTGTTATTTAGCAATAGAGAAATTAGGTACTAATACATGCTACGTACCATATGAATAAACATTGAAATCATTATGCTGAGTTTTAAAAACTAGTTTTAAAAGATCATATATATGATTCCACTTATATGAGATGTCTAGGACAGGCAAATTTACTGAGACAGAAATTAGAGCAGTGATTGCCTGGGGCTAAGAAGGATTGGTGGAAAGTGGGCAGTGAGTGCTAATGTGCATAGAGTTTCATTCTGGTGTGATGAAAACGTACTAAAACTGATTGTGGTCATGAGTCCAAACTGTGAATATGCTGTATAAAAAACTGAATTATAGGCCGGGCACAGTGGCTCACACCTGTAATCCCAAGAATTTGGGAGGCCGAGGCAGGCCGGTCAACTGATGTCAGGAGTTTGAGACCAGCCTGACCAACATTGGAGAAACCCTGTCTCTACTAAAAATACAAAATTAGCCAGGCATGGTGTTTCATGCCTATAAGCCCAGCTACTCAGGAGACTGAGGTAGGAGAATCACTTGAACCCGGGAGGCAGAGGTTGCAGTGAGCCGAGATCGTGACATTGCACTCCAGTCTGGGACACAAGAGTGAAACTCTGTCTCAAAAAAAAAAAAATACTTTATTCCTACTAAGTAATGACCTTGTTTTTTCCCTTTAAGTAAAGTTTAAGTAGTTAAAAACTCTAAGTGAAATACAAATTTGGAGATCAAAAGTAAAATGCATGAATTTCTTTACAATTAATATGATAAAATCGATATTAAAATGGGAATTTAAATACAGAAAAACTGAATTTAAATACAGAAAAAAGATTAGATACAAACAAAACTGATGAAAGTAAATACCGTTTTAAAAACCCTAAGAATAAAATACATTTTTCAAGAAACAAAGGATAAGAATTAGCATGAAATATAGTACTGAAAGCTGATCAGATATTTGATTATTTACACCATGGAATACTATGCAGCCATAAAAATGATGAGTTCATGTCCTTTGCAGGGACATGGATAAAGCTAGAAACCATCATTCTTAGCAAACTAACAAAGAAACAGAAAACCAAACACCACATGTTCTCACTTATAAGTGGGAGATGAACAATGAGAACACATGGGCCTGTCAGTGGGTGGGAAGCAAAGGGAGGGAGAGCATTTGGAGAAATACCTAAGGTAGGTGGTGGGTTGATGGGTGCAGCAAACCACCATGGCACATGTATACTTATGTAACAAACCTGCATGTTCTGTACCTGTATCCCAGAACTTAAACTATAATAAAGAATAAAAAATTAAAAAAAATTTTAAAAAGAAAATATTAAGGAATCTATAGAAAATATATCAAAACGAGCAAATTAAGGAAAACCAGTTATTGTGGTAGGCAGCCTCTGCAATACAAACCAGTAATCCTTGTTTCCTGGTATTCATGTTCTCGTTTAATACTCCATCCTCAAGTATAGACTGGATTTAGTGACTTTCAAACTTAATGAGATGTAACATCTGATATTAGATTACAAAAAGATAGGGACTACTGTCTTGTTTACTCTTGCTTACTCTGTTGGAAGCCAGCTGCCATGTTGTAAGCTATCACAAGGAGAGGCCCTGGAAACAAGGAACTGAAGAAGGCCTAAAGAACATGTTTCTGGAAATTGCAGTAAGGGTAATCATTGCATGTTGTAGTGGAATGGTTACCAATACTATCATGTTTAATAATGTGTAGAGTAGGAAATGTGCCAAAAGATCTGGGTGACTGATTTATCTAAGGAGATTTCCAAGTACCTGCTAAAGGTACCACCTGGTTTCTTTTTGGTGCTTACAGTAAATTGAGAGAAGAAAGAGATAAATTAAGGAAAGATTATTAAACCAAAATGAGCCAGGACTTCATACTCAGCTTGCCCATAGCGAAAAACATGCTAAAATTAAGAAATATCTTCTGAAAACATTCCAAATCTAGGAGAATACCTGGATAAACATGCTCTAGAGATAAAACCAAGGGTGAATCTTTCATTGAGACCTCAGAAAGATCAAAGTTGATGCCTTAATATAGTCACAAAAAAGGCACTTTAAAGATATTAAGGTTGTGCCCCACAAATCCTTTTAATCAAACAACAGGGCTTCCAAGAAGCTTACCAGGGTTTTGCTAAATGTTGTGATAATATAATAGGCAGCCATAAACAACTAATACAGATTTTATCATGTTAATCAGTTATTTTAAATTTCTCATCAGATTGTTCCAACATCTGTGCCATAACTGCACCAGTGTCTGTTGCTCTGTCTCTGTAAGTGCATGTTGTTTTCTCTACCTTTTCATATGTCTCATATTTTATTGCTATCTGAACATTTTGGGTAGGAAGTAGAGAATGAAGTAAATAATGTCTATACCTGGTAATGGGTAGACTTTTCCTTTGGCTTGGTTTTTAGTGTAGGGGTTATGTTAATTTAACAGATGTTAGGCTGGTTTGAGGTTTATTGTTGCCATAGTTACACACAGTACACCACAAGTTTTAAATTCCTTCAGGCATAACTTCCTTTCAGGTGGGCCAGATATTCCTTCTCAAAGTCTGCTCCATGTTCAACTTTATGAGTTCCCTCTTAGAGGGTCCATCTAATTAGTTTCTCATCAGTATTTAACTACAACTTTTATTAGATACTTGTTAGTTTGATGGTGGGGGTCTGGGTTGGGGTGATATTTTTTGTTATTCTAATCAGGACTGCGCTAATCACACTCCATATGCCTGGGTCTTAGAAGTATTCCTGTCCCTCTTCCATAGTTTTTTTACTAGCATATAATTCTGCCCTCCCCATAGGTTATTTTTTGCCTCCCCCTGGACCCTCCACCTAGCCCCACCTCGACCCAGTGGTTTTTACGAGTATCCTAAGGACAATAGTTTTTGTTGCTCATCTTCCTGAATTTATGTTTTTTGTTACATAGGGCAGATATAGGAGAAGGACTCAGGAAGTACTTTGTTTCTTTCCATGACAACTACTGTTCTCCTCCCCTAGGCCTGGACCAAGAGGGATGCTTTATGACGGCTCTAATCAAGTGGCGTCTAAGGAAAAAAAGCCTGCAAGAGAGTTCAAGCTCTCCCATATTTGCTGCCCAAGGGGTTCCCCACTTTTACTCACCCACATGTGGCCTCCACCACGCTGAAATCTTACCCATTTCCAGTTGTATCTGCTACAGTTTAGCTGGGACTCACACCTGTCTTTCCCTGTTAGCATAAGTCTCCTTAGATTTCTGGCTAGTTGGTTGCCCTTCAACCTTAGCTCTCTGATTGTTTCAAGAAATGTCCTGGGCTTGCAGTCTGTTTTACCATTTTTTAAAATTGTAATACTAGGAGCACTGTTCTTTTACTTAGACAGACCTACATAATTGTTTACATATAACTACCTACTTGCTTACATATTCATTTGTTTTCACTCTTATGATCCTAACATTTCCTATTTCCAAAGCTGGAACAATTTTAGCAACAAAATAGATAACAGTATTAGATTATAATCCACAGAACTATATTTATTAATTATAAAAAAAATTTCACAGTGGAGAAATCTGCAGTCACCACCTTAATCAAGTAATCAAGTTTAACATCATCAGCAAAAAGACATGTCAATTTCAGGTAGCCCCTGATATGACATATTGAAAAGACACATCACTTCTGTTGTTTTCTTGCCAAAAAATGCATAATCTGAGGTAGCGATGGAAGTAAATTAATGTTTATATTTGATAACGAGCAGACTCTTCCTTTGGTTAGATTTTTAGTGTAAGAGTTGTGTTAATCTCACAGGTATTAGGCTGATTTGACGTATATTTTTGTTGTCAGTTACCCACAACGCACCAGAGGTTTCAAATTCCTCTAGACATAACTTCCCTTCATGTGGGGTAGATACTCCTTCTCAATTTTCAATTGAGAGCTAAGGCTGAAGGGTAACCACCCAATCAGAAATCTAAGGAGACTTATGCTGACAGGAAAAGACAGGTATGAGCCCCAGCTAACCTGGGGCAGCCACAGCTGGAAATAAATAAGAAGATTTCAGCTTGGTGGAGGACAAATGTGGGCAGGTAACAGTGGGGAGCGCCTTGGGCATTCTAACACCCATTTTAATCTAATCAAGAGAAAACACCACACAAATCTGTATTAAAAAACATTCTACAAAACATAAAACGTTAAGTGTCAAGTGTCAAGGTTATGAAAGACTGAAGAAGTATCAAAAATTGAAGAAGGCTAAGGAGATGTGACAACTAAATACAACTTTAGATCTTGAATACTGAATCAAAAAAGTGGTATTAGTGAAATGACATTGGTGAGATATGACTCTAGGTAATAATATTGCATCAATGTTAATTTCATACTCTTGATCACTGTACTTCTGTAATGTAAAATGTATGCAAAGCTGGGTGAACCTGTCCATAAGTTTTAAATTACTTCAAAATAAAGTTAAAAAGAAATAAATCCCACCCAAACATATGCAGCATATGTATGGGGAGAATAGGAAGGCATGGATTGTTAAAGAGGGATTTTGCTTCATCTGCTACTATTTTATTTTAGTTTTAGTTTTTAATGGAATAATTTTGATATTTATATTACCATAAGTAAATTAAAATTAGAAGAAAAGTTATACTTCAGAGTGAATACAGATGCAATGTTTTGGCCTCTTCAAGAGCTAACACATCACTCAAGTATATGCAGGATCTTAGATTAGTCACTTACTCTAAAAACTACCAAAAAAATTCATTATTACATGACAAAACCTGATTATCTCTTCCACAAATGCTTTGAAACATCAGATCACAGAGCAAAGGATCAACAATTGTTTTCAATCAAAACCTTAAAATTAATACAGTAAGAATAAACACTTTTAATTATAAAGTACTAATCTGAGAATACTCAATTCTCAAATGTCCTAAATTCAAGCCATAGTTCCAATTTTGAGGCAGCAACCTAAATAAGTGCCTTATATATATATATTTCTGGTTACCTCTTCTCTTCTCCCTTCCCTTAGCTCAATGATACTTCCTTTCTTCTGTTTATTTCAGGTCTAAGAAATCTGAATTCATTACAACAGGCATATAAGAAGTAAACTATGAAACAGAAATCAGCATATATATGCACATGAACAAGAAAACATGAAAACTGCCTGAGAATAGTTAAAGCATATACTTGCATATCACATGTACCTGTAGTGATAGCCTTTCAGCTTTTCATAACCGAAATTTGTCCCAAGCATAATTCTGGGTAGATCTAGCAAGATCACAGGGAATTATCCACATTCATATAGCACTGTACATGTTTCCAGATACTATGTAAAAGAAAATAAGTGCTGTAGAAAACGAACTTCTTTTTGGAGGTAGGGTCTGGAAGAACCAGAAGAAAGACTATTGAGTATACACTAGTTACTGAAAAGATACTCTTTTGTTTACAGAGCTCAGAACAGACCACCTGAAAATGGATTTTGGCATACTGCCTATAGTGTAAATTCCATTAAAAATCAGAGAATGCCCTTCTACCTAAAACAAGTTCAAGGTTCCATTTCTTAAAATTTTCTATGTAATCCATTATAAAGTATACTACCTCCTCAATCCCAAATAAAATCCATAAAGGCTTCTGATGGGAAGACAAAAAAAAAAAAAAAAACCTGAGTCACTGAAAAATTAAGCCCTCTAATTTTCATACTGTACTGTAATCAATGTACATTTAATTTCAACAAAAAAGTTATGATTAGTTTAAAAAAATAAAGAACAGAATAAATACAAAATAATAATGATCTACTCATATTACAATGGGAAACTAACGGTGCTTCACCTTCTATTTTTCTTCTGAGAAATGTCAAGTACAAACAGCAAACTGTCCTCTGGGAAAAATCAAAGTATCTGAGTCTGAAAAAGAAATGTCCTCAAATGAGTTGGTACTTGAGTATTCACTGGGGAACAATGCATTACTTGACAGTATGGGCTTAGGACATGAAATACTGGAGAGTTTTTTTTAAGGCTTCTTAGAGCATAGCTCATATACATCAACAATTGCAATTGTGGACAACATTGTTCCAAAACTTTGAAACTTTTTTCCTTTAATGACCAGGTCTACAGTACAATCTGTGCAGTAGTCCATGGTGCCCCTCCCTATCTTAAAAAGTCTCAGTAACAAAATGCAAATGCATATATAGAGAATTATCAGCATCTTTCAGCACAAATTATAGTATTTTGCAAAGCCATTCATTTTTCAAGTCTCCAAAAATGACACTGCTTTCCCCAGCTATGCAAACAATTCATTAACTTTATTGAAAAAGACTTTCTGAGGTCACTTAATTCTGTAATCTTGAACAAAAAGAATTCTTTCTATCCTTATACCTCCTAGAAAGATCAATCAATATCCCACTTATCCTTCTGCAAATGTAAATCAATGCTGGATACCTCAGGGAAACCCCTTCATTTACTTGAAACCCATATATCAACTCATCCCTTAGCACTCTCTTCTACAAGCTAAACTATTTGCTATACCCCTAATTTAACTTTGTGGCTTCTGTCTTTCATTAACCCATAGATTCTGACTCACATTCATATTCTATTCTTTTATTAGCGTGGCTAAAACAAGCAAAAAAGTTTCCTGAGCATATACAGATAATTCGAGAGGCATCCATAGATTATCAAAAACCACACCAGGCATTTTAATCTGTTGTAGCACAAATGGGTGAATCACATTCAAGCTGAATTTATGAACCAGAGATTTCTTTTTAGACTATGGGGCCTAACCAGTCTTTCTTTAACATAAATTTCTAATTTGTTTTTATTCTTAGACACATAGTACCCTGTGCTTGTTACTACTGTCTTTCACCCTGTTTGGATGAATCAATTGTTCATCTATGCCAACTCTAAAATTTATTTATACCTTTTATTCCCTTTAACTTTCACTTTTATTCACATTTATATAGGCATCTTTATTGTTCTTTCATACATTCCACCAATGAAGATACTGACTAAAGAGGACTTCACAGAGGGGGCCTCAAGTAAACCCTCCAAGATACATGAAAACCACTCTTGGCCATGCTCTTTTAAGAATGCTTTAAACTTTAACTGTGCTATTAAAAAGAAGTTGCTGTTTTTACTTTGACTTTATACTGCATGTCACTCTATAAATGAAAAACATGCTGTATTAGGTCATTTTTACATTGCTATGAAGAAATACCTGAGATCAGGTAATTTGTAAGAAAACAGGTTTCATTGGCTCCTGGTTCTGCAGGCTGTACAGAAAACACAGTGCTGGCATCTGCTTCTGGGGAGGCCTCAGAAAGCTTTTACTCACAGCAGAAGGTAAACTGGCACTTCACATGGTGAAAGCAGGAACGAGATGGTGAGGGAAGTGCCACAGACTTTCAAACAATGAGATCCTGTTGTTGTTTAAAAGCTAAACTATTCGTTTCTCATGAATGGTTTAACACCTTAGTCTTAGTCCTGTTCTTGTGCTAGTGAGTGAGATAATGAGATAAAGACAAGCAGAGTCAGTGAGACAGTGAGAACTCACTCACTATCACAAGAACAGCACTAAGAGGATGGTGCTAAACTATTCATGAGAAATCCACCCCCAAGGTCCGATCACCTCCGACCAGGCCCCACTTCCAACACTGGGAATCACATTTCAGTACGAGATTTGGGAAGGAACAAATATCCAAACTATATCACATGCCATTTGTTTATATGTTGTGTTGAGAGCTGCCAAATATTATATCCTTCTGAAAATATGCTTGTCAAAGGACAGTATTGGGTGCCAAGCACTCTCAGTGACTTCCCCTCCAAAATAATGTTAGTGGATGTGCATAACAGTTGAAACTCTTTCAGGAATACTAAGTTTTTCTAAATCTTCTGACATTTTTCCCCTACTTGGTCTGACCTTTAATATAAATTAAATATCCTTCATGACTCATAGATATTATTTTCTGAGAAGATATAAATTAAGACAACTTTTAAAACTTCGGCCTCCTAGCCATTATCTATTAAAACTTATTTATTATTCTCTATTTATCCAAAAGTTGACTGATTAAAAATGCAATATATCAGGCAAGACTGGCAGAAGACAAAGAAGCAAAGGGTTTGTCTTAATTTATATGACATAATCAGGAAAAAAAACAGTATATAAATATAATGTGTTTATTCATTAACAAGGAAATACACTTAATGTGTTTACTCAAAGAGATCACTTTTCTCTCATCTGAAAGTTGAGCTTTCATTTCCTTCTTATTTATTTTCCATTTTCCTTTTTCTTCCAGAACAATTAAGTCCTAAGACCATAATGACAAGCAGAGTCAGAATCTGAGTGAGATAAAGAGAGCACCTGTACAGAAAAGTTTCCTGAGGTGGTAGGTCAGGGCTCAAGCATCCCTTGGCTGATAAGGGCATCCACACATGAGGATGATCTAATACCAGCCCAGTGTCAGAACCTAAGTAAGGGAAGAACGACATCCAAGAGAAGCAGCCTAGCATGATATGGCAGAACCAAAGTAGGGTGAGCTGTGTGTTCTTGTAGAAGGACTGGGGTGACTGAGCATGGAGATTCAGAGCCCAAGTATGGGGAGGAGGAGATTTATGCAGGGGTTGGTAGTACGTACTGGTGAAGATTAGCCAATAAAAGGTTAACCTGAAACAGGGTATTAGAGCTTAAGGAAGATGAGGACATATACTCAGAAGGACAGCCCCAAGTGTAGCATCAGAGCCCAGGCAGAGAGCAGGGTTATCCTCAAAAAGGCGCAGTCTGATATGTAATCATAAAGCCTGGGGTAGGTAAAGAGGACAACCATACAAGGGAGTGGACCAACAGGCAGAGTCAGATCCAGAAAAGGGTAAAGGACATGACCACAAAGCAGTGGCCTGGTGTGGAATATGGCAGCATAAAGTGAGAGGACGGTCCAACACGAAGAGTCAGAACCAGAGAAGCATAAGGAGGACATTCAGGCAGAGTGTATCCTGAACTGGTGTGCTGCAATACAAGCAAGGAGAAGAGGGCATCCATTAGAGGGTGATGGACTGAAATGGAAGTCAGATTTTCAGCAAAATAAAGATGAATTCTGTGCAGCAGAGGGAGTAGTAGCATAGATGAAAAAGATTAGTTACATACAAGATTACTAAACAAAAAAAAAAAAAAGGAGGGAGAATATATTAAACATAACAGGAAGCAGATCTATGAGTCATCTAAGAGAGTTACAGTAAGAGGGAACACTTCCTAACTCATTTTGAGGCTAGCATTACTATATTACCAAAAACAGACTAAGACAGTACAAAAAGGAAAAACAAAAACAAACTACAGACCACTTTGATATAAAAATTACCAAAAAAAAAAATAGAAAATCAAATCCTGCAAAACATAAAAACAATTATAACAAGTGAGGCATTACAGGTATGCAAGACTGATTCAGCTTTCAAAAATCAATCAGTGTAAACTACCATATCAACAGGCTAAAGAAGAAAACTCAGGATCATATCAATTGACACAGAAAAAACATTTAACAAGATTCAGCATGCAATCATAACAAAAATCTTATAAAACTAGAAATAATGGTGATAGGCTGAATACTTCTACCTAAAATCAAGAAAAGAGCAAGGATGTCCTCTCTAATTATTCTTATTCATATAGCACTGGAAATCCTAGTTAGGACCAGAAGTTTAGAAAAAGAAATAATAGAGACACTCATTGGAAAGGAAGTTATAAAACTGTCCCTATATGCAAATGACATGATAGTCTACATAAAAGAATTGCAAAGAATAAACAGCAAAAATCCTAGAATTAATAAGTGACTTCAGCAAGGTTGCAGAAATCAAGATCAACAGACAATATTCAATCATATTTCTATACACTATCAACAAAATGTGAATCGTAAAATTAAAAATATGGTATCTTTTACAATTGCTCCAAAGAAAAGTAAATATTTTAAGTATAAGAAAATATGTACAGTATCTGTATCCTGAAAATTACAAAAGCTATTGTAAGAAATCAAAGACCTAAATAATTGGAGAGATATACCATGTATCATATAAGAGAAGACCCAACACAGCAAAGGCAGCAATTCTTCCCAAATTTGACCTATAGTTTAATGTAACACCTATTAATATAACAGCATAATTTTTTGTAGACATTAATAAGCTTACTCCAAAATTATTATGGAAAGGCACAGGACTAGTCTTCTAAAATAATAATTTTGAAAATAATTTTGAAAAAGAAGAATAAAGTAGGAAAAGTCTTTCTACTCTTCCAAAATTTGATCTATAGTTTAATGTAATATAACAGCGTAATTTTTTGTAGACATTAATAAGCTTACTCCAAAATTATTATGGAAAGGCACAAGACTAGTCTTCTAAAATAATAATTTTGAAAATAATTTTGAAAAAGAAGAATAAAGTAGGAAAAGTCTTTCTACTTAGTATTAAGGCTTATTATATTGCTATAGTAATCAAGGCAGTTGGCAGAGAAATAGACACATAGATCAATGGAATAGAAAAAAGAACCCAGAAAGAGACCCATATGAATATGCCAATTTCTGACAAAAGTGCAAAAAAGATTTCAACAAATGGTGCTGGAATAACTACATCAAACAGAAAAGAAAAAAAAAAAAAAGAACCTCAACCTGACATGTTATTCAAAAGTTAACTCAAAATGGATCATGGGATTAAACAGGAAAAAAACTGATAAACTGGATCTGGTTAAATTAGAAACTTTTATTTTAGGAAAAACCCAGTAAAGGGGGATGAAAGGCAAGATACAGACTAGATAGAAGTATTTGCAAAGTACACATCCAATAAAGGATTTTTATCTAGAACATATAAAGAACTCTCAAAATTTTGTAACTGTCCTTAACAGTTACAAAAACATTCCAATAGGAAACGGGCAAAAGGGATGAATAGACATTTCACTGAAGAAAATACAGATGGAAAGAAGCACATGAAACAATGTCCAACATCAATGCTCATTAGAGAAATGCAAATTAAAATCAAGATGGGATATCACTAAGCACCTACCAGAATAGTGAGAATAGAAATTAATTATCACAAATGTTAGCAAGAATGCAAGAAGACCTCTTGCATTGCTGGTGGGAATATAAAATGTTGTAAAATAGTTCAGTAGTTTCTTATGAAATTAAACATTAGTTCCAATATCTCAAAGAAATTAAAATGTGACGTTCACACAAAAACCTACATATGAATGTTCATAGCAGCTTCATTTATAACACTGGAAACAATGCAAATGTTCTTCAACAGATTAATGATTAAACAAACTGTGGTATATCTATATCATGGAATATCAGTCAGCAGTAAAAAGGAACAGATTATTGATACATGCAACAACATGAATGGACCTAAAGAGAATTACGCTGAGTTAAAAAAAAGCCAGTTACAAAATGTTACATACTGTATGATTCCACTTACATAGCTTTCCTGAAATGATAAAATAATATAGACAGCAGATTAGTGGTTGCTAGAGATTAGAGAAGGCATATAGGAAAGAAAGTATCTGTGTCTGTAAAAAGACAGCATGAATAGTCCTTGCAAAAAAAAAATGTTTTGTATCTTGACTATGGCAGTGGTACACAAATCTACACATGAAAAAACTGTATAGAACTAAAGACATACACAAATGAATACATGAAAAATTAGCAAAATCTGTACACAATTGATGGATTCTATCAATGTCAATTTCCTGTGATATTGTACTGTAATCAAAACATTACCATTTGTAAAAACTGGGTAAATGGTACATGGGCTTTCTCTGTATTATTTCTAATAACTGCAGATAAATCTACAATTATTTCAAAACAAAAGGTTGTTTCTTTTTTTAATGTAACATATTATTTCATTTTTGTTTCTGTGAGTCCTGGATTGGAATAAAATGAATGGAGCTGGGCACAGTGACTCACACTTTGTAATTCCAGCACTTTTTGGGGGCTGAGGCTGGTAGATGGTGTGAGCCCAGGAGTTCAAGACCAGCCTGGGCAACATGATGAAACCCCATCTCTAAAAAAGAAAAAAAAATTAGTTGAGCATGATGGTGCATGCCTGTAGTCTCAGCTACTTGGGAAGCTAAGATGGGAGAATTGCTTGGGTCCACGAGGTTGAGGCTGCATTGAGCCATAATAACATCATTACTTCAGCTTGGGCAACAGAGCAAGATCCTGCCTAAACAGACAAAAAAGACAAGGAAAATAAATGGCCATGAGTCTGATATTTATTAAAAATAAATAAATACTGTAATAAATAAATAGGGCAAAAGAGAGAGCTCATCCTTAAATATAAATTCCAATTAATAAATTAAAAACAAATAAAAGAAGTATAAAGTAACCATTAGAATATCACTGTAATAGCTGCAGCCAAGTTTCTTGGATGGATGCTTATAGTGGTGGGTAAAAGTTTCAGAACAAAACAGTATATCTGAATAGTCTCAATGGATCTCCCCCAGGATATTTATTAAATACACAGAGAAAAATAATAACTTTTCAGGGGAGAAAACTAGCATACTATTCCCTAGCCAAGTGACAAAAGTTAAAACCACCGTGATAAGCCTATCAACACATCAACCTCATGCACCCCAATATAACGTATCAGAAAGCAATATAATCATGAGAAAAAAATAAATTGAAGTAAATACTACAAAACATCTGAATAGTACTCTTCAAAAGACTTGGAAGGCAAAAAAAGACTAAGGAATTGCCACAAACAGGAGGAGACTAAAGAAATATGAAAACTGAATGCAAAACAGAATACTAGAACAGAAAAGAACATATTTGTTAAAAAAAAAAAACAAAACACTAGTGAAATATGAATAAACCCTGTGGTAATTAATGGTACTGTACCAAGGTTAATTTTTTATAATTTTACCATGATTATTCAAAATGTTAACATTAGAGAAAGCTAGGGGAAGGGAAGAGAACCCTCTGTACTATTTTTTTAAAAAACAGTTTTATTGAGATATCTTTTCCATATCATAAAGTTCACCCATTTAGAGCATCCAATTAAATGGCTTTTAGTACATTTTACAGAATTCTGTAACCATCACCATAATCTAATTTTAAACATTTTCATTCTGCTAAAAAGCTTTCTACACATTAGCAGTTATTTCCTATTCCCCCACCCTGTGATATTCTTACAACTTTTCTGTAAGCTTAAAATTATTTTAAAATGTTACAAAGAACAGTGATATTATGCTGAGTTGAAATTTAAATATACATGTAAATGCACAGAATTATAACATGTAACATAACAAAATTTATACCAAGAAAGGAAAATGTAGTTCATGTATTCTAAAGTTCTTGCACTGTTTAGAAAAGCTAAAAGTGCCAATTAATATTCAATGACTGTGATTAGTCAAGAATGCATCCTATAAATCTCCAGGGTAACGAGAGTTTCATTTAAAAACGACGAAAAAAATGCAAATTATAATTGTACAAAACTAATAAATACAGAGTCAAACACACAAGGCAAAACTGATAAAACTAAGAGAAATATACAAGTCTCAAATCACAGTGGGAAACTTTAAAACATCTTTCTGAGAAATTCATAAGTTAAAAAAATCACTAAGTAAACAAAAGATTTAAAAACAATTAATCAAGATGACTTAATGAATATAAAAAAACAAGGCCCTCAACAAGCAAAAACATGAATTCTTTTAAACATATATGAATATATTCAAAGAATGATCATATGCTAGGCTAGTAAAGCAAGTCCTAAGATTTTTTCAAACTAGTAAAATCATACAAAAACACATTCTGTCCACAATTCAATTCAGATAGCTATCAAATATACACAGAAGATCCCCAATTTGTTTACAAATTAAGAAATAAGCATTTAAATAAAACGGGTCAAAAATTGAAATTAAAGAAAAAATTTAAATAGATGATAGTAAAATATTACATATCAAAATGAAATAAGAAAACATTTAGAGGGAAATACAGTTTTATGAGCATACATTACAAAAGAAAAAAGGAGATGAAAATTAATGAGTTATATATCTATTATAAAAAGTTAGGGATAAAAGAATAGATTTGACTCCTATTTAAAAAAAAAAAAGAAGGACAAGAATAATAAAGAGCAGAATTTTTCAAAGCAAAAAATAAAAGAAGGCAGAGTGCAGTGGCTCAAACCTATAATCTCAACACTGTGGGAAGCTGAGGAAGGAGGAGAGCTTGTGCCCAGGGGTTCAAGACTAGCCTGGGCAACACAGCCAGGCATTGCCCTTAAAAAATACAGAAAGAAAAAAAGAAAGAAAGAAGGAAGGACAAGGGAAAGATAAGGAGAAGGGAAGGGAAAGACAAGGAGAAGGGAAGGAGGAGGAGAAGGAGAAAGAGGAGGAGAAGGGAAGGAGGGGGATGAGGAGGAGGAGGAGGAGAAGGGCAGGGCAAGGGAAGGGAAGGGAAGGACAAGGGGAGGGAAGGGAAGGGAAGGACAAGGGGAGGGAAGGGGAGGACATAGGGAGGACAAAGAGAGGGTAGGGAGGACAAGGAGAGGGGAGGGGGAAGGGGAGGGAAGAGGAGGGGGAAAAGTGGGGAGGGAGATAGCTGAAGATAAACAGTTCTACAATAACAGAGAATTCGATAACACATTTTCAATAACACATAGAACATCTAGACAGAAGAAGAATCAGAAAGGACTTGAATAACACTATAACCAACTAGACCTAAAAGACATATATATACAGAACACTCGACCAAGTAACAGCTAAATACCTATTATTCCCAAATGCAAATGGAACATTCTCCAGGATAAACCGTATGTTAGGTCGCAAAACAAGTCACAATATATTTTAAAAGACATAAAACATACAAAGTACCTTTTCTACCATAATAGAATAGAATTCAAAATCAAGAACAAAAGAAAACACAAAAAATGCATAAATATGTGGAAATTCACAAACTTTTAAACAATCAATAGGTCAAAGAAGAAATCACAAGGAAAATTACAAAGTATCTTGAAATGAATGAAAACAAAAACACAACATACCAAAACTATGGGATACAGCAAAAGCAGTGCTCAGAGAAAAATTTATAGCTATAAATTCCTACATTACATTTAAAAAGAGATCTCAAATCAGTAACTTAACTTTATAACTTAAGAAACCAGAAACCAAAAGCAAACTAAATAAAAAGCTAGCAAAAGGAAGAAAAAAAGATTACAATATAAGACAGAGAATTAAAAAAATACAATATATAAAAACAAAACTTGGTTCTTTGAAAATATCAACAAAATTGACAAATTTTTAGCTAGACTTATGAAGAAAATAAGAGATAATGTAAATAAAAGTGAAGATACTACCAACTGTACAGAAATAAAAAGTATTGTAAGAGAATACTATGAACAACTGCACGTCAACACATTAGATAACTTAGACAAAATGGACAAATTTCTTAAAAAAAAATTACCAAAACTGACTCAAGAACAAACAGAAAATCTGAATGGACCTATGCCAAGTAAAATGATTGAATTAATAATCAAAACCTTTGGGACCAGATGGCTTCACTGATTAATTCTACCAAAAGCTTAAAGAATTAACAGCAATCCATCTTGAACTCTTCCAAAAAACATAAGGGGAGGAAATACTTTCTAATTCATGTTATGAGGCCAGCATTACCTGATGCCAAAGCCAGATAAAAACATTATGAGAAAAGAAAACTATAGACAATATCCTTTATGAATACAAATTCAAAAATCTCCAACAGAATGCCAGCAGACCAAATCCAAAAGCATATTAAATGATTTTATAACATAATCAATTGGTATTTGTCTCAGGAATACAAGAATGATTCACCACAAGAAAATTAATCAATGTAATACAGCATTTTGCAGAAAAGAAAAACAAAAAATATGACCATATCAATTGATGCAGAAGAGCTTTTGACAAAATTTAAAACCCTTTCATGACAAAAACACTCAAGCTAAGAAAAGAACGAAAGTTCCTTAACATAGTAAAGGGCACTTATGAAAAACCCATAGCTAACATGTTACTCCACTGATGAAAAAATGAGAGCTTTCCCATTTAGATCAGGAAAAAGACAGATGCCTGCTTCTGCCATTTCACTCATCAATGTACTAGAAATTCTAGGTAGAGCACTTAGGCAAGAAAGAGAAATAATGAAATCTCGTGCAGTCCAATTCAATCCTGCCTGGGTCATGAATCATCCTTTGGCCAGCATATTCACACTGTATAGGCATTAGTCACATAGTATCCCTCTCAGTTATCAGATTGAGGTATGACAGTGCTTTTGGTTACGTGACTCTTACTTTAGTAAATAATGGCTCCACAGCACAAGAGTAGTGATGTTGGCATAATGCTCTTATTGATCTATTTAATTATTAGTTATTGTAGTTAATCTCTTACTGTGCCTCACTTATAAATTAAACTTTATCATAGGTATGTATATATAGGAAAAATATATATATAGAATTTGGTACTATCAGCAGTTTCAGACATCCAATGAAAGTCTTGGAACATATTCCCTGATAAGGGGAGACTACTGTATAGAGAAAAGACTAGAGAATCCTAAATAAATAAATAAATAAATAAATAAATAAATAAATAAATAAATAGATAAAAGTATTACAGCTAATAGACAAATTCAGCAAAGTTTCAGAGTACAAGATCAACACACAATAGCCATTTGTGTCCCTCTATACCAGCAACAAACAATCTGAAAGTATATCAAGAAAACCATCTCATTTACAAAAGCATCAAAAAGAATAAAATACTTAGAAATCAATTTAACCAAAAAGATAAAAAACTTGTACACTGAAAACTATAAATCACTGCTAAAAGAAATTAAAACCTAAATATCAAAAGACATTCCATGTTCACAGACTGGAAGAGTGAATACTGTTAAGGTGATATTGATAAATTTAACACAATCCTATCAAAATGCCAACTGCCTTTTTTGCAGAAATGGAAAAGCTGATTCTAAAATTCATATGGCAATGTAAGGGACTCCAAATAGCCAAAACAATCTTGAAAAGGAAGAACAAAGTTGGAGGTCTTGTACTTCTTGATTTCAGTGCTTACTACAAAGCTATACTAATTAAAACAGTCCGTTAATGGCATAAGGGCAGACATACAGGTCAATGAAAAAGAACTGAGAGTCCAGAAATTAACTTGTATACCTCTGATCAATCAATTTTTGACAAGAATGCCAAGACCATTAAATGGGAAAAGAGCAGTCTCTTAAATACATGGTGGTGAAACAAATGAATTTTCACATGCAAAAGAATAAAGTTGGAACACTATGTCTCACCATATACAAAAATGAACTCAAAATGGACCAAAGTTCTACATATAAGATCTAAAACCATGAAATTCTTAGAAGAAAATATGAGGGCAAATCTTCATGACCTTTGATTTAGCAGTAGTTTCTTATATACGATACCGAAAGCACCATCAATAAAAGAAAAGGTAGATAATTTAAATTTCTCCATCTTTTCTTTCGTACTTCAACGAACACAGTTGAGAAAGGACCCAAAGAGTTTTGCAGAGAACAATCTATTAGGCAGAGAGAGAGACAGGAGTAGAAAGAGCTTCCATGCTATTGTGGGAGGGGATCCCAGAGAGGGAAATCTGCACAGGTAGAGAAGGAAAGACAGCTCCCACGTTGGAGGGCATCTGGAGAAGGAGTCCACACAGGTAAGAGGCAGTCGAGTTTTAACTCTGAAGTTATTCCCACCTCATTCATGTTCTTTTCCAACGAGAGGAGTTTTTTTAAACTCCTTCTGGAGTGATTTATCTTTGACTCTGATCCCAGATTGGTTGCTTGGGCCCACAACAGAGCCACTCCTTCCAGGGCTCTTGGTGGGCTTTCTGAACAAAGGAAGCTCACATGGAATTTTACCTAGCAGGCTCGGGAAAGTTAGACAAAGAACTTGAGTTTCCCGGATGGGAAGGTGGATGGAGGCATGGTGCTGGGAAGTTCTTGCCTTTGAAACCATGCCCCTTGTGGACCCAGGAAGGGAAGTTAACATAGTCCCTCAGGCCCGCCTCAGCCTCCCAAAGTGCTGGGATTACAGACGTGAGCCACTGTGCCTAGCCTTCTTTGGTTTTTTGTTTTTTATTTACAAGACTGTTGGATTGAAAGTACTCTGCCAACCTTGAAATAATGCTAATAGAAAGAAGCCAGACAGAACAGGCCCCATGTTCTATGATTCCAGTTATATAGAATACCAGAGACAGCAGCAAATCCATAGAGACAGAAAACAGATTAGAAGCTGCCAGAATCAAGGGGAGCAGGAAAATGGGGAATAACTGGTGAATAGAGTTTCCTTTAAGATTATGAAAATGTTCTAGAACTAGAAAATGGTGATGATTGTATAACATTGTGAATATACTAAATGTCACCAGTCATCAATTTTATGCCATGTGTATTTTACCACATTAAAAACACACACAAACTATTTTCACTTAAATGATGTGGTAAAATTCATGGCTATAGAGTAGGACAGTGGTTACCAGGGGCTGGTGAGAGGAGTAATGAGGAGTTGTTTAATGGACATTGAGTTTTACTTTCACCAAATGAAAGAAGTTCTGAAGATTGGTTGCATAACAATGTGAATGTACTTACCACTACTGAAATGTACACTAAAAAACTAGTTAAAATGGTAAATTTCAGGTATATCTTACTACAATTTTAAAAATTGAATTTAAAAATATACTAAGACATTTCATGAAAACTATACATATTTCTGATGATGCAAGTATATTTAACAAAATAACAGGTAATCGAATTCAGCAACACAGTAAAAATAAAAATAAAAAACAAAACATGACCAAATGAGGCTTAAGCTAGGAACACATGGTAAGTTAAACATTCAAAAATCAATCAATGTACTTTACCTCATTAATAGAAAAAAATAAAAATCACATGTTCAGCAATAAAAGATAAAAAAAATTGACAAAATTCTACTCCAATTTATGACTAAAGATAAAAACTCTCAATAAACTAGAAACAAAAATAAATTTTCTCAATTTGATAAAGAACATCTACTAAAAAATCTACAGCTTACATTGTACATAATGGTGAAAGATTTAAGATCAACAACAAGAAAAGGTAAGGATGTCCACTCACCACTTTCATTCAACATTGTACTGGAGGTCCTACCCGATGTAAAAGGGCAAGAAAAATAAAGCATCTATCGATTGGAAAGGAAAAGACAAAACTGTTTTTATTTGTAGATAACATCTTTTATGTGCAAAATCCTAAGGATTCTACAAAAAAAACGGCTATAACAAGAAAATTGTAAAAGGTTAAAGGATACCAAGCCAATATATGTAAAAAAAATTCTATTGTTTCTTCAAATGAGCAATCAAAAAAAATGAATACTGAATGTATAATAAAATTTTAAATAACATCATTTACTTTAGGACACATATAACTTTAGGATACATATAACAAAACTTATGACCTGAAAATTACATATCACTGCCTAGAAAAATTAAAGAATATTTAAATAAATAATAGATAACTTTTTGTAAATTGAAAGACTCAATAATGTTAATTTTCTTAAAACTGATCTGTAAGTCCGATACAATTCAACCAAAACTCCAGGAAACAATTTTCCTTTAGAAACTGACAAGCTGATTCTGAAAATACAGTGAAATGCCAAGGATCTCAAAGAGTCAAAACAACTTTAAAAAATAAGAATAAAGCTATAGAATTTACCTGATTTTAAGACAATATAAAATTAAAGTAATCAAGTCAGTGCAGTGTTGGCATAGGGATAGACATACACATCAATGAAAGAAACAAAGAGTCCAGAAATAGACCATGCATATATGGTCATCTGTGTTTGACAAGGAGGCTAATGTAATTCTGTAGGAAGTCTTTTCTAACATAGAAAAAAATCTTTGTAATTTGTGATGGGTAGTATTTCATAGATAGAACTCTAAAAGCATGGACCACAAAAGGAAAAAATTGATAAACTGAACTTTGTCAAGATAAAAAATTTTATCAAGAGAAAACATTAAAATAATTATAAAGGAAGCTGCAGACTGAGAATAAAACACATATTTGACAACTCATGTACAGAACATACAAAGAACTCTTAACACCTCAATATTAAGACGAGAATGTGATGGGTGAAAAGAGGAAAAAGAATTGACAGACACTCGACAAAGGAAGAATGACTCATTAGTCATATTATTATAATGTGATTATCATACCAATAAACACATTAGTCATTGGGGAAACACAAATTAATTCTTCAAGGAGAAACCACTATACTCACCACTAAAATTTAAAGAAATGACAATACCAAGAGTCGGTGAGTATACAGAATAATGAACTCACATAAGTTGTTAGTGGAAATGTGAAATAGCACAGTGATGCTGGGAAGTGGTTTGGAAGTTTCTTATGAAGTTATAAACACACAACATACAATTGAGCATTTACTGAAGAAAAATAATTATGTTCATAGGAAGACTTGTACATGAATGTTTATGGAAGCTTCATTCATAAAAGGCAAAAACCTGAAGAACCCAAATGACCATTAATAGAATAAAGAAACAAGGTACAGCCATATCATGAAATACTATTCAACATAAAAAAAAATGAGCACTCATACACAACTTGAAAACAACTAAAAATATTATGCTGTAAAATAAGCCAGACACAGAGGTCAAACATTGCATGATTTCACTTACATGAGTTACCTAAATTAGTCAAATTTATATAGAGACACACAGAATAGTGGTTAACAGGGGCAAGAGGGAAAGGAGAATGAGGAGGTATTATTGAATGGGTACAGTTTCAGTTTGTGATGATAAAAAAAAGTTCTAGAAATGGATGGTAGAGATGTTTGCATAGCACTGTGAATGTACTTAATGCCACTGAACTGTACACTTAAAAATGGTTATGACGGTACATTTTTTGTTAGGTGTATTTTACTGCTCCCCATCCAAACCATTAGGCAGAGGGAAAAAAGACAGTAAAAGAGCATATACTATGTGGCCTTTATATGGTGTGCCAGAACATGTAAAACTAAACTATAATAACAGAAACTATATTAATGGTTGGCTGGGATGGGGGAAATAGAATGTAAAAGGTCTAGAGGCAACTATTTGGAATAACATAAATGCTGTATATCATTAATAGGAAATCTTGTATATCTTACATCTGTCAAAACTCATTAAAATATACACTTAAAATTGGTTCATATTATTGTATGCAAATTGCACTCTGACATATTTACAAATAAGCAGATTGATAAGCAAGCAAGTATGCTTGAAAAAAAATACAACAGAGTAGAAAATAATACAGACTATTCTTTCTAGAAAAAAAGTTTATGTCTTATAATACAAAGAAGGCAGTGACTAGGGGGAAATATATGGTGAAAGGAGCATTTTTAAGATAAAGAGAAATTAGTATATTTAACTATTTCAAATCAGATTGAAAATTCAAAGGGAAAATAACATAAAAACTGGGAAATGTTTTGTTGCCAGTGCTTGATATATATGAGATTCTATTCTCTACATTCCCACTTCAATCCAACAGTCTTGTAAATAAAAAACAAAAAACCAAAGAAGGCTAGGCACGGTGGCTCACGTCTGTAATCCCAGCACTTTGGGAGGCTGAGGCGGGCCTGAGGGACTATGTTAACTTCTCTTCCTGGGTCCACAAGGGGCATGGTTTCAAAGGCAAGAACTTCCCAGCACCATGCCTCCATCCACCTCCCCATCTGGGAAACTCAAGTTCTTTGTCTAACTTTCCCGAGCCTGCTAGGTAAAATTCCATGTGAGCTTCCTTTGTTCAGAAAGCCCACCAAGAGCCCTGAAAGGAGTGGCTCTGTTGTGGGCCCAAGCAACCAATCTGGGATCAGAGTCAAAGATAAATCACTCCAGAAGGAGTTTAAAAAAAACTCCTCTCGTTGGAAAAGAACATGAATGAGGTGGGAATAACTTCAGAGTTAAAACCCGACTGCCTCTTACCTGTGTGGACTCCTTCTCCAGATGCCCTCCAACGTGGGAGCTGTCTTTCCCTCTCTACCTGTGCAGATTTCCCTCTCTGGGATCCCCTCCCACAACAGCGTGGAAGTTCTCTCTACTTCTGTCTCTCTCTCTGCCTAATAAATTGTTCTCTGCAAAACTCTTTGGGTCCTTGATATTTATACCAACGGTAAGCCCACCGCAACTCCAGGGCCTCTTCCCCCATTCCTGGGGCAGTGGAGGTCAAGAACCTGGGACACCTGGTTACAGGCAATCACCTGAGGTCAGGAGTTTGAGACCATCCTGGCCAACATGGCAAAACCCCATCTCTACTAAAAATATAAAAATTAGCCAGGCATGGTGGTATATGCCCGTAATCCCAGCTACCCAGGTAAAGCTGAGGCAAGAGAATCACTGGAACCTGGTGGGGTGGGGTGCAGAGGCTACAGTGAGTGTAATTCTACCACTGCACTCCAGTCTGGGTGACAGAGTTAAGACTCCATCTCAAAAAAAAAAAAAAAGCAAAGAAAACAGTTTTCAAAGTATGGGTAGACAAAAGTAGACTCAAATATCCAATAGAGAAAACTCCGCAAATTTTAAGATATCAAGAACACATTATTCCTATATACTTGCATGCTAATAGTAAATATAGTAATAATGGGGTTATTTAGCAGTATAAGCAGATTTTTACCAATATTAACCTTGTACTGACACACTGACCTTCTACAAAGAAATTACAAAAAAAGAAAACCTAGCATATTTTGTAAGAAGTAGAGGGTTATTAAAACCAAAATGACATGCTCTAATATTTCTGGTATTCGCAAAGCTTGATGGTTCAAATAAAATGGGTCAGTCAGGACAATAATGGCAACTTAGGACCATTAACGAACAGAGACAAGCAAATAGCAATAGCTTTTCGATACCATCAAACATATTTGGTAAATCCTCATCAAAGGACTTACTTACTATGTGGTAAAGTCTCACAAGAACATCATCTTCAAATATTGAGGATAACAATGAACACTGAAGTTAATAAAAACTCTACTTTAGAAACTAGAACAGCCAAAGAATTCTAATGAAAGAGATCACTACTTATCTCAGGTAGCATTATCAAATTCAGACTAAGGCATGTACTTTGAATTCTCACACCCTATATTCTGGCTCCCAAAAACATCACTTTTTTATAGTCATCTTTGATACTCATGATTCTATGATTTGGAGTAAAGTAATTTTTTAACTTCAGTCTTTTTAAAAACCTCTATATACATTATGTTAAGGTTTCAAGACAAAATATGTTCAAAACATACCTAATATTGTTATCTTCATTTGCAATTCAATGACAAAAAGTACTGTTTTATGAACTTTTAGGTATGGTCTCTCCATAAATTTAACTTTTACAATTTATATTCATACATTTCACTATAGATATCTTCATTTATTAAGTACTTTTTAAGACCCCCAAAACTGGACATGTATATTTGACAAAGAAATTACACATACAAAGTAGATATGCCTCATACACATCATTAATAAACTGGAATAGTATTCGCAAACAGCTAAGAAGTGTCATTATCAAAATTCAAAATCCATTAGTTGAAAAGCATTAGGAGTTAGCAAGGCAACAACGGATATTCTTATGAATGAAGTATTTTCTCTTCAGATGCTGAAGAAAAATCAAAGGTAACTGCTATGCCTCTGATTACATCATCATCAACCTACTTCAACAGCAGTTTCCAAAACTTCCCTCCATAGATGACTGCTACAAATATTTGCATCAAACAATTTGGAAAGTTAAGTAAATAAGAAAATATAAATTGGAAAGTAGTTTGCTTTTGATGCTTCTTTTTAAACCTTTTTGGGAGGATTTTGGCATCACAGAGTATCTTTTTTATAAAACTCTTTGCTACCATAAGATCAAAGATATTAAGTCATCAAAATATATTTGCAATTTTCTGTTTCTAATAAGAGTTGTCTTTTGTATAATAATGCATTTCATATAAGGTTTTGTCTCACCTGGCCAGTTCTTTAATTAAGTTTGCGATGCGTCTTTTGTCTTCAAGACATAAATCCTTCAATGATGCACTCTTTATTTCTCCCCTGCAGGAATTCTAAAAAAAAAAATTTAGTTACACTTTTTCTAAAAACAATTTCTAAAGTCTTTTCAAGAAACCTAGGTACAAGGTGAAATTTCTTAGGTATCTTTTATCTGGTGGAACATTATCTACCTGTTTCAATTTAAACCTACTGTGAACTAAAAACAGGCTAAGGAACTGACTGTCCACTAGGACACTTCATGAGATTTACATAGAGAAGCACACAGAAAGAAACTAAAAGCAGATGTCCCCACTTAAATACTAGGATATATTAGGAAAACAACTTTCCCTTTGTGAATGCCACAGAAACAAATACTCAACAGAAGATACTGAGTACTGTTCTTACACCACAGTCCCCATGCTGCTTAAAGGTATACTAAGGTTAGCAACAGAGGCACCAGGTACTAAGCATTCAAAATACCCTAATGTTCATTCCAAAGAGTACTAAACCAAAGTGTAATAATAGCAATAGGTAACATTTACATCTAGTGCTCATTCCATGCCAGGAATACTGTAAGTTTGTACTTATTATTCCATTTCATTTTCATAACAATGTTATTAAGTATTAATAGTTACTATTCCTTTTCTACTTTAAGGGTACATATGAAGGATTATAGCAATTTAATAGCAGAATCAAGACTCAAACACAGTTTCCATAGTCTGTGCTCTTTAAACACCATACTATCTTAATCTTTTACGCTACAGAAAGTTTTCCCCAGTACCTCAGCATCGTTAAGAGGGGTCCTTAAAGACATAAACTCAGGGAGTCACAAAGGAACCGGAGGTAACATGTAAAAGAAAGGAACTATAATCCTTGGCATTTGCGCAACCACCAAAGTTAAGTTACTCCAATTATTTCAGATAGCCAAGAATAACTGAAAGCCCCTAAAGTGAATTCTGGAAATAGTAACAGCCAAAGGTGGGAAAGAGAGTAGAAAAAAAAATAGAGAAAAGAAGATGATAATAAAATAAGTTTGGTTTTAGAAATGCTCAATGTAAGATGTCAGCAAACCATTCAAGTGGAAATGTCTAAGCTGGAAGCTTGAAAGGTAGGTCTAGCTTTCAAGCTAGAGAAAATCATAAAGATTTAAAAGTCAGTTGCATGGTATTATGGATAATGTTGAGTTTTCCTATTATTCTTTTTACTTGTCCATGTTTAAAATTTTTCTTTAATAACTATAATATTTAAAATTAAGAAAAAATATTAGTATTTTAAAATTCATCTACAAGTCCAAGAAAACTGGCATTTGATTTTAATTTCAATTTAATTAATTTGATTTTAATTTAATTTAAAGTGGCATTTGAAAGGACAAGAGGAGAATCAAAAGCATATAACATTGTAGTAGAAAAGAAGAAAAAAGTTTCAAGAACAGTGTGGGGTCAATAGTGCTAATGATTAAAAAAGACAAATAGATTGGGCGAAGAAGGTACTGGATTTGGCAATGGTGGAAACTGCTGATAACCCATGAAAAGACATTTCATTAGTGATGCAGTCAGCAAAAAGAACAAAAGAGAAATCTTTGCATATAGGCCAAAAAAAATTTAGCAGCATTGTGTTTACAACAGCAAAAATCTGAAAACACGAATGTCTATTAAGTAGAGCATAGTAAAACTTAATGGCTGGCATATTTATACAATGAAATTCTACAAGTACTGGTAGTTATGCTACTAACTTTCCCCCTCAAAACTACCTTTCTGTCCTCTGCTTTGAGATGCTAAGGCTAAGGCTCTGGAAACACCATTTCTCCTTTGCCACCTGGCTCTCTGTTGAACTCTGCCAACACAAAGAACCAGATGAAGCCCAGGAAGAAAAAAGGAAGGATATTTTCTTGCTGTTACTGACAGTGTCACCCCTGAGTTTCTCACCCTGGCAAGTTCTGATGATTCCAGTTTGCAATTTTTTCCCAGCCCTTACAGACCCGCCCTTTAACAGGTCTCCTCAGGAATGGCAGTAGCAGCCAGGCTGGTGTCCCATCACCAGAGGTCCAAGTTGCAGCTTTAAGGGGCCCCTCCTTTAAGCTTCTAAGTTTTAATAATTCCAACTTATTCTGCCCTCTCATCCAGTTCTAGAGATTGTGGTTGTGTTGTACAGTTACTACTTTCACGATACCTTAATGTTCCTTTTTTGCCTATTTGGTTCTCTAACACTATTCAACAATTTTTTTCTTTTAAATATTCTATTAAAATAACTGACTAAACCCTGAGACATCAGTGAAAAGAAATAAATTATAACTACATAAAATATAAAGAAATCTCATGTAATGTTGGAAGAGCCACAGAGATAAAAAAGACAAGAAATCTCATGAACATAATATGGAATAAAAAAGCAAATCATACAATACAATTACATATGAGCTCATTTCTATAAAGTTCCAAATACATATGAAATTAAACACTGTTTTAAAAAAATGTATTTACACTATATAGGACAGGGCTTGGTAAACCATGGCTGCAAGCTGAATCTGGCCCACTGCCTGTTTTTGTAAACAAAGGTTTATTAAAGCACAGCTTTGCTCATTCATTTGCATATTGCTCATGGCTTTTTTAATGCTACTGTGGCACAGCTGAGTAGTTGAGACAGATGTAATAGCTTGCAAAGGCTAAAGTATTTACTACTTGTTCAATTTATAGGAAAAGTCTGCCAACCCCTGATATAGAAAAATCAAAGAATTATAAATATAAAATTCAGGATAGGAATTACCAAAGAAGATACGATGAGGGAAGGTCACATCTCTACAATCACTTGACTTACAACAATAGCATCATTGCAATTCAGAGAAGAAAAGAATGTTCTTCCCAATAGATGGTACTGGGACAATAGACAATATGAAAATATGAACTGTGACCCTTGCTTTACACTACATGTGCATATTACTTCCTGATGAATAGTAGGCTTAAACTGCGAAAAATAAAGCAATATGGCCGCAAAAAAGAGAGGGAACTTGCTGCAGAGTATAATCATCTAACAGCTTCCAGTTGCAAACCTTCGGGATCCACTGCAGTGTTCATGCCAATGCCAATGACTGGGAACAGTAGAGACACTAGAACTGAGTTATTTCTGATCCAAATGGCATCCTCAAAAGGCAGTATTTGCTCTGGGGTTCCTCACTAGCAAAATGGACACTATCTCAGATTGCATGGCAGTCTGAAGGCTGAGGTTCTTCCTAGTCAATCTTCCTTCCTTCTTTATGTCTCCTCCTACAGGTGTCATTTCACCTGTGGTGAAATCTGAAGACTCCCCTTTTCTATTCCTACTCATTCTACTCTTAATGCTTTACAGGTTTTTCCTTCATTAAATCTCTTGCATTCCTAATTCTATCTTGCTGTCTGCTTCCCAGAAGACTTGAACTGACTTAATTATCACTGTGAAAACCTTAATGAATTAAGGATACTGAACATCAATACCAACAAAGACAACATACAGAAAAAAAATCACAAGATGCCTAGGCGTGGTGGCTCACGCCTACAATCCCAGCACTTTGGGAGGCCGAGGGGGGCAGATCCTGAGGTCAGGAGTTCAAGACCAGCTTGGCCAACATGGTGAAACCCTGTCTCTACTAAAAATACAAAAATTAGCTGGGCGTGGGCACATTCCTGTAATTCCAGATACTCAGGAGGCTGAGGCAAGAGAATTGCTTGAACCAGGACCTGGGAAGCAGAGGTTGCAGTGAGCTGCAGCGTAGCCTAGGCTACAGAGCAAGACTCCATATCAAAAAAAAAAAAAAACAAATCACGACATGCTCTTCAATGAAAAAAAGAAAAAAAAAAAGCATACCACCATTTCTAGTCTTAAGAGAAAGCATACATACACATATACACCTCCCATGTAGGGAATCCTCTTCTAGCCCAGATGGAATAACAGGGACCAGATCTACCCTCATTTCAGAAACAAAACAAAAACCTGACAAAAGATAAGAATCAATAGTTTTCACTGGATAGCAGGCAACACAGAATTATCATCATTGAAATTACAGAACCAAATAAGGCGATCCTACAACTGTCCCAGCTAACTGCTGTGGAGAGTTTTCAGGGCTAAGGTAGGTAAACCCAGACAGAGCCCAGTAATCTCCCTGAGATGAAAACATAGAACTGGGAGTCCAGGAAAGCCAAGATTTCTAGAGTTTGCAGGGCAAAGTACTGGCAAAGATAGAGCAGCACAAGAGAGCTCTAGAGATCTGAAGAATGCTTTCGTGTCAACTACTGAGTACTGACCAGCATATATATGTGAGAAAACTACTCATGCCAGGGAAAGAGCCCAAAAAGAGCAGTGGCAATAATTTCTGTAGCTAATATAGCATAAAGAACAGTCTGTTCCCACCAGCCAGTTGAAAACCTTGTAATTTAAGGGGCACCAGGAAGAGTATTCAAAAGGGTATGGCATACAATGGGCAAAATTACCTCTATACTAAAAGCTGCTCTGGCACCACCTTTAAAAGCTCAAAACCAAGCTTGGAAAGAATCAAATTATTTCCAACTTATCACTGTCTCAGAAACCAAAAAGGTAAAATGCATACTTTCTTGTGACATCCAATAAAAAAACAACCAAGCAGGCAAAGAAGCAGAAAAATACAGCCTATAATTAGGAGAAAAATTGCTCAATTGAAATCTACCCACAAATGACAGAATTTGTAGTCAAGAATATTGAAACAGTTATTATAACTATGTTCCATATGTTCAAGTACAATAGAAGAATGACTGGGCATGTCAAGTAGTGACATGGAAGACGTAAATAAAAATAAGAGACTGAAACTGAACTTCTAGAGATAAAACTATATTGTTTCATATGAAAAATACACTGGATGAGATTAGTAGCAGATTAGACATTGCAGACAATTAATGAATTTGAAGACACAGCAACAGCAATACAACTATCCAAGGATAAACAAAAAAAATTTTAATTAAAAAAATATGAACCGAGGATCAGAGAGCTGAGAGGGTAACTTCAAGAGGCCTAGTATTTCTGTAACTAAGGTCACTAGAAAGAGAGGGAAACACAAAAATATCTGGAGAAGCAATGGCTGAAAAATTTCCCAATTTAATGAAAACTATAAATCCACAGTCCCAAAAAGCTCAACAAATCTCAAACAAAAGAGATAGGTATACTATAATCAAATTGCTCAAAACCAGTGATAAGAAAATCTTTAAAGCAGCCAATATTTAAAACACTTACACACACAAAAATAAGGAGGAATAAAAGTGATAGCCAACTTCTCAAAAACAATATAAGCCAGGTAACAGTGCAGCAACGTCTTCAAAGCACTGAACGAATAAAACTATCAACTCAGAATTTTATAACCAGTAAAAATATATTTTAAAAAGGAAAGAGAAAAAAAGACTTTCCAGGCATACATGAGCTGAAAAACTTCTTTCCTAGCATACCTGCACTGTTGTTGAAGGAAGTCTTTTAGGAAATCTGGATACACATAAAAGAATGAAAACACCAGAAATGGTAGCTATAGAAGTAGATTTAAAAGACTTCTGCTGCATTTGTAAAATGTCTTTAAAAGGCAATTAAAACAAAACACATCCAAAATGGAATAAAGGCATCCAATAGGAATATGTAAACTATCTCTATTAACAGATGACTTCATCTTATACAGAAAAAATGGTAAGGAATTCACAAAAGAACTATTAGATTAGAAACATTGAGTTTAATAAAGTTGCAGGATACAAGATCAATTCACAAATCAACTGAATTTCTATATACCAGCAATGAACAATCCAAAAGTGAAATTCAAAAACAACTGTTTCTAATAAATCAAAAGTATAAAACATATGCTAATTCTATAATTCCTATGAAAACACAAGGGACCCAAAATAGCCAAAACAATCTTGAAAAAAGAAGAAGTTAGAGAACTTATACTTCCTAATTCCAAAAATAAAAATAAAAATAAATGGAGTAGAATACAGAGAGTCCAGAAATAAACCCTTACACTTATGGTCAACAGATCTTTGACAAGTGTGCTGAAAACATCCTTAATAAATGGTGCTGGGACAAATGGATAGCTACATGCAGAGTAATAAAGTTAAGTTACCACCTCACTCTATATACAAAAATTAACTCAAATGGAATAAGAACTAAATGTAGGAGCTAAACCTTTAAAACCCTTAGAAAAAAATATAGGCACAGATATTTGTGACCTTGGATTAGGCAACAATTTCTCAGATATGACATCAAAGCACAGGAAACAAAAGAAAACACTAGATAAACTGAACTTCATCAAAATTTTAAACTTTTGTGCTTCAAAGAACACCAATAAAGAAATGAAAAGGCAATGCACAGAATAAGAAAAAATACTGGCAAATAATGTATCTGATAAGGGATTTGTAGATGGAATTTAGAAAAAACTCCTAACAGTACAAAGACAAATAATTCAGTTAAAAAAGGATATGACCAGATATTTGTCTGAAGAAGATATGCAAATAGCCAAGAAGCACATAAAAAGATGCTCACCATCATTTAGTCATTAGGGAACTCCAAATCAAAACCACAATTAAATACCACTTCATACCCACTAGGATGGCCATTCTCAAAAAAGATGGACATAAATGTTGGCAAGAATGTGGAGAAATTTAAATCCTCATACATTGCTAGCGTAACATAGTGTGACCACTTTCTAGTTTGGAATTTTGTCAAAAGGTTAAACATAAAATTATATGACACAGCAATTCACTTACAGGTATATACACAAGAGAACTGGAAATATATGTCTGCACAAAAACTTGTATATGAATGTTCACAGCAGAATTATTCATAAAAGCCAAAAAGCAGAACACGTCCATTAACTGATAAATGGATGAACAAAATGTATATTCACACATAAAAAGGAATGAAGTAATGATACAGCATAGATGAACCTTGAAATCATTATGCCAAATGAAAGATGCCAGTCACAAAAGGCCACATATCATGTGATTTCCTTTTATATGCAAAGAAGCCAGTTACAAAAGGCCACATATCATGTGATTTCCTTTTATATGCAACATCAATAACAAGCAAATCTAGAGAGACTTAAAGCAGATTAGTGTTTGCTAGGGGCTGAGATGACTAGGGAATGAGGAGTGCCTGCTAATTGGTAAGGTGTTTCTTTCTAGAGTGACAAAAATGTTTTGAAACCAGATTGTGATGATGGATCCACAACTCTGTGAACATACACACACACACAAAATCAAAACAAAACAATAAATTGTACACTTTAAAAAGGTGAATTTTATGTATGAATTATATCTCAATTTGAAAAAAAGACAGTTGACTATTTAAAGCAAAAGTAATACATATTTTGGGGTCTGTGCACATAAGTAAAATGTACTACAACAATATCAAAAAAGTCAGGAGGGGAGAAATAAAGTACAATGTTGAAAGGTCCTTATACTATAGGTGATGTGGGAAAATGTCACTTGATAATAGGCTATGATAAATTAAAGATGTATAGTATAATCTCTAAAAGAGCCACTGAAATAACCCAATCAAAAGTTACAGCCAATAGGACAAAAATATGAACTTAATCCAAAAGAAGGCTATAATGTTCAATGTAAAACAAATCAACCATTATATGAAAAAACATTTTCAACTTTTGATAAGAACTTGCAAATTCAACTATTCATACCCCAGTGTGAAGTGGGTACACTGGTACAAGTAACATAAAATAGGCCATTTGATTCAATCATAGTAAAATCCTGTAGTAATAAAAGAGGCACTGGAAATATCTTTGAGAATATAATTCACAGAGTGAAAAAAGTTTTCTATAAAAGGTCTGATAGTAAATGTTTTTAGCTTGTTGGCACACAGTCTCTGTAGCAATTCTGCTATTGTAACACAAAAGCAGCCATAGACAATTATGTAAAAGAATGGGCACAGCTGTATTCCAAAAGTCCTTTATTTATAAACAGGCAGGAGAAGGATTTGGTCCACAGGTTATAGATTCCAAAGCCTGAGCCAAACTCTGGCTGCAGAGGGAAAATATAACAAAAATTAAAGTAAAATAAACTGGTCAGATAGGACATGTGCCAAAGGAATGCACCAATAATATTACTATGCCCAGTCACTGATTTTTCCCTCATCTTTACAATGTACAATTAGTAACATGGCATAGTAATAGTAAGAAAGATAAAACTATCATAAAGTTTCAAAAGTAAGAAGCTTTATGGCATTATTTTCCAAGTGAGGGAAATAATAATGAGAGTTAATTTTTTTAAATAAAATATCTTTCTTATGTAAAAGGGTTCATCCATCAAATAAATTCACAAAAATAAAAATCCAAAAGGATGTCTAATTAAAAAACAATTCTCATCAGTTTGATTTACTAATGCCACACAGATCAGAATATAGGTCTTTTGAGACATACCAAGATAATACATTATCGTGGCTAAATCTTAAACCAAGTCAGATGTTTTGGAGCGAAACCCTTGAGTAATCTAGATAATTTAGGCTCAAATCTGGCATCATCAAAGGATCCTGGAATCCTCTGTATCTTTTAAGAATGTTTGTTGATCACCTAGTATACTTTCAAATGTTCTTCTACCCTTTTTGGTCATCACTTACAAAGATGGGAGAATAAGGAAAAAAAGAAGAAAAATAACCAACCTGTTCATTTACTGAATTTCCTGCGCCTTTTAAGGACTCCATGGAGACTGAAGCATCAGTCGCCCTGGAAGTCTTAAGTTTAACATCAGATTTTGGACTCATCAGCTTGTGTCTTGATCTGCCATTTCCTTCAGTAGAAATTCCTAAGGATTTCCATTAAACAAGATTTCAAAATCATATCTTATTCTCTTAAACCCTCCCCCATCAAAACTCCTTCCTTGGAATTCTCCACTTTAAGGGACCTGATGGAGGAAAGTCTCTTACTTTATAAACTCAATTTTAAAGCTCTTAATATATGAATCGTGAAAAGAATATGTTTTAAAGAAATACACTAAAGATTCAATTGAAATTTGTTTTTATTTTTATGTTTTTAAAGAGACAGGGTTTTCCTATGTTTATCCAGGCTGGACTCGAACTCCTGGACTCAAGCGATCCTCCCACCTCAGCCTCTGGAGTAGCTGGAACTACAGGGTCATGCGACCATGTCCAGCTTAATTGAAATATTTTTAAAGGGTATTGTAAATGTTCATAAGTCACATTAAAACCAGTAAATTATAATATGCCAAATACACATTAACTCAGGGAAAATCAAAGATATTTTTCATCCTATATAATTAGGGTGCTTTCAATGGTTGTTTTACTATCATCTAGTTATAACCATTAAACTTTAAGTGTCTTTCACCTATACCCTGTATCAAGAAGTGGTATACTTTTCTTTGAAATATTAAATTTGGCTATCATTTGTAAAAGAAAAAATAAGAATCTTTTGCCCCTTACCACATGAAGTGTTGCACAAGTTAATTAAAATCTGATTTGCCCAGCCAATCCCAAAAAATGAGCCAGTATTGCAAAACTTAATAGGGTTATGCCAAATATTCAAAAATAAATTTTAGGTTTTGATGTCCTGCTCTGCATCCAGTCAGTTACACCTGCAACATTGTCCTAATAGCTTTATTTTCTTCTAACAATTAAGGATCAAAGGAAGCTTCCCAAATTTTAACATAGAAAAAAATCATACCTGGAACGTACACTACTGATTGTTCTTCATCAGAAACTATGCAGGAGAACGTGAAGGAAAATACAATAAGATTATCCAGCATCCAAATGATGCTTCTGTTCTGTATACCTCTTATAATTCATCATTTCTTTTGACCTGGGAATTTATAACTAAGTTTTAAAAACAAAGTTAGAAAGTAAAGTAATTGAATTAAATATAGCAAAATTAATATTCTCTAAAAGTTCATCTTCATATATTCACAAATACAGGTCTTATAAAAATCTTGGAATGTACTGTTCCATGAAACTTCCGCCCACTCTCACTGTCAAGTGGTTTACCCTGCAATATATACTCTGATGTTAGTTTCCTTTCCTTTTGAAAACAAAAAGTGCTCCAGTTCGGTCATTATTGGGGAACTGACAATTCTGAAGAGTAAATAATTTCAAGATGGGCTTCAGCTTTGAAGAACAAACACTGAGAGCAAGTCAATCATGCAAACACAAAGACAATATTTATTCTTCTACAGTGCATTAATAAAATATCCCAAGAAGCCCTACTATTTAAAGAGTAGAAGAAATTTAAGACAAAAATAACTATTTTAAATTTCAAAAGGAAAAATTTAGAAAGGCTGTGATTATAACACACAGTTTTCAACTGTCATCTTGATCCAAGTCAACTGTTCCTCTCCCAGGATTATCGCAATAAGCTCCTAACTGCTCTCTGTCACTTCCGTGCACATTCCCTCAACAGCCTATTTTTTCACACAGTGGTTAGAATCATCATTTTAATACTAATGTCATTTTCAATTTAGATTAAAAGCCAAAGTTTTAACAACAGCCTACAATCCTCAAGATCTGATCCCTATAACTTGTTATATCTCTGACCTCATTCCCTACTACTATTCCTCTCATTCATTCCTGGCTTTCTTCCAATTGCTAACAAGCTATGCAAGCTCCTACCGCATAGCTTCTGCATTCATGATTTCTTCTACCCAGGAAGCTCTTTCCCCAAATATTTTCATGGCTCACTTTAGGACTTACATCATATGTCATGATGTCATGTCACCTTCTGATTGAAGCATTCACTTCCTAACCATGTAGGTACTAGAAATTGCAAAACTCTCTCTTCCTGCAACCTACCTACCTTCCCCTACAACTTTCCCCTTTCTTGTTTCTTCTCCACAGAACCAATAATAATTGGACATGTATTTACTTATTCATGACCTGATTTCATCTCACTAAAATGTAAGCACAAATGTTCAGTGTTGTACCCTCAAACATAAAAGAATGCCTGGTTCCATAATAAGCCATCTATGAAAGAATAAAACTGATATTTATTTAATTTTATGATGCATTGTCCAACAATTTTCAATGTTATCTTTCTCTGTCTGACTCAAAATATGCAGACAAAACCTTTTACTTTCAGCTACATCCATGCGAAAGTTCTTTTCAAATATATAAAACTCTAAACTGACTTCAAAATTTTTAAAATAACAATATTTGATATTGCCTCTATCCTTTCTATTATTTGTAATGTATATTCATCTCATTATATTAAGAACCCAAGTATTTACCTTCTTCAAATGTAGAATTTCCCAACAAATGTATATTTCATGGGGAAGTCAAACAGACACATTATATACCAAATGTATAGTGGACCTACTAGTGGGTCATTTCTAGATCATCTATAATACCTAAAACAATGTACATGCTATATAAATAGTAGTTATATTGTATAGTTTAATTTGTATTACTTTTTATTGTTATGTTATCTTTTTTTCTCAAATATTTTCCATCCACATTTGAATGAATCAGCAGATACAAAGGGCTAACTGTAATTAGAAACCCAGAGCAGAAGTGGTATAGAGGAAGATGCACCTCTGTCCCAGACCTCCAAGATTTCAAGGACATAAGCTCAGTACTGCCCATTCTATTCTAATCTGCTGAGTTTTGCCAGCAATACATGTATATGTAATTATTATCAACCACAGAGACTTTTTGGGCTAATATATTATTTTTATATCAATATAAAGTCTTCGTTTTCATTTGAAAATTTAACAGCAGAGATTATATTGTAATGTTTTGACCCAGTCACTTGCAGTTCATATTTTTTAATATCAAGTTCCTGATATTGCTAATGGTAATACGCTAGAGTGCATTTAAGCAGTCAAATTTAGGTACTACAGAAACCCTAACTCACTCTGATATTACTAGATACTGTAATGAAGGAGAAGGGCAACTTACAACTGAAGGAACATATTTTGCTGGAAGATTTAACTCATAAAATGATAACACTATACACTCATTGTTTACACAAGCGGTACTAAAACATACCTTGTGCAAAACAGCACTGCTGAATCATACTGTGCAGGAGATGCATAACTCACAAAAACAACAGTTAAAACAAAAAGGGGGGGACATTCAGTCACAAATGATCTGTCCTCTCATGATGGAATCATCAAGGATTAAGGAATCTCTCAATCACATTTCTCTAATTGTTGGGGTGAAGATTTGAAAATCTTTTTTCAATAATGTGAAATGAATACCAGATTAAAGGTACAGACTTTTTGAAATTTTTCTATTGAAAATTCTACTATAAAGGCTCTAGGGTGCTCTGGGAAATAATCAATATGACAAAGGGATCAAGATCCAAAGACATGTAGTCAAATCAAATGATTAGTAACTATCATTAAGCTTTTCAGCAAATATTCAGCAACAAATTTACATTTGACATTGCTTACAGTGACATTCTCTATGGAGATTGAAAATATCTGAGGTTTGATGCTAACTGGTCATTATGTGGAATAGGCTGGGGGAAAAAGTGACACTAGTAACCTTGCAATCCTTTCACACATCTGAATTAGATCTCATAGGATATAATCACCACCATTTTTCCCCTGTACAATTTCAATTCCTCACTATCAATGAGAAGATGAGTATTTTACATTAAATGTTGAGAGTCAGAGAATATACAAGAGATAAGGGAGTATATATGACTTCTATATAAAATAGGGAGTGATATAACTACATGAATAAGTGCAGTTACTGGGTGCGAAGATCAAGAGCATAGGTTGAGTCCATCTATCTATTAATTAACTTATTCAGTCCCATTGCAATAGCTTGTCCCCCCAATCATTAATTCTATATTTGAACAATACCATAGGCTAATAACCTTCAAGTATCTCCTCTGTCACAAAATCTTGTTAATGCCAAAGCAGTATTTCTTGAGAAAAGACTCATCCCAATTTTCTAACTTCCTAATTCAGCCCAGTTGTCCACGGTGCACATATTCTCTTCCGAGAGGTAAAGGAAAAATGTTTAATTTGCACGCTGCACTAGTATGCCTTCATCCAGTGTATGTTCATGATTTCATTTGCTTTTCACCAACCTGAGACAAATGGTAATTATGTCTATTAAGTGCAAACACTAAACACCTGATCAGCACACAATACAAACATATCCCTCTCTCCACACAACACTAATCCTAGTAACTCAGCAGAGGAGTTGATAACACAGTTTTGTACATTTCACCAGGAGCTTAGAAGAATGTCCAAAGAGTGATTCTGCCAAAGGTAACTGCAATACCTTAATGCCATCACCAACCCTAGTAAACAGAAAAAGCTGCCTCTGAAAGCACTCGGTAACACTGATTGCCCTCCCTCTTTCAAGTAACTCCTCTAAGGAACATGAAGTGAATTATCAGGACCAAAGCTCAAGCGAGAACAGTCTACCTACTACAGGGACAGAAACACTCCTGTCACATAAACATCTCATCACAGCTGCTGAACTAGTAACACTACCACTGGACTAAAAAGTTCCACTGCTTCATCTCACAACGATCCAAGAACTTCAATGCCTGCCAGTGACTCACACTCTACAACTAAGTCAACAATACTTCCAGGCACAATGATTCCCATCTTACACAGTATCTAGCACCAACAGACCACATCCCAGTAACCAAGCTACACAGCTCCCCTAAAATATGTCATCACTGGAGGGCCTTTTAAGTCCGACAAGATCCTGACTTGCTCCTAGCAATGCAGACTAAGGACAGTCCTAAATCAAAACAAAAAGGCTCCCTGTCCAGCCAACATCCACTCCTCCCTCAGTCTCGAGCTCGCTCCACACGCTCAGTCGGCCTCGGGACACTCTGAGAGGGTGGGCAGAGGGACCTCGGAGAACCCGCCCAGCCCCAGGCTGAGCGTGGACTCTAGGCTATCTTTCTCGCTCACCGCTAGTGAGAGCTGGAAGCATCTGCGCCGCGTCCCCGCACCTGGAGACAGTACCAGTCTCTCCGCTACCTAACACCCAAGCAAGGGGAAAGCCCAGCACCTAGACTGAGGCCGAGCAGCACGTCCCCGCCACCGGGGTTAGCTCGGAACTTCTCCTCCGCACTCAGACTGCCACGCGACCGCTCACCCCTCGCCGCCACGGAGGAGGGCGCCGGCGCCCCCTGCCAGGCGGGCAAAGGATACAGTCCCGGCTCCAGAACGCCGCGACGCCGGGGCGGGAGGGGCCCGCCACGTCCGCCATCTTGAAACAACCGCCACTCGGGGAGTCGCGCCGGGGCCGCCACGCCCCGGCCTGCAGACGCGGTCCCCATTGGCCGTACCACCCAGAGGCCCGCCCCCGCCGGCGCGGCCGGCCCCTGCGGGGCGAGAGGGTCGGGCAAAAGGGACGCTGTGTCCTGGAGGTGCGGTTCGGGGCACTGGCCGGGGCCGCGGGAACTGGCGCCCCGCGGAACTGCTGCTGTCAGACCAACCCCGGGTCCCCATCACCACAGCGCCGCGCTCTCAGGCGCCGAGAACTACAGTTCCCGGCATGCCGTGAACTTGGCCGAGGCCCTGAGGCGGGGTCCGACACACCACCAGCTCCCGCCGAGCGCGGATCGGGGACGCGAGTCATGGAGGAGAAGGCGTCGCCCCCGCCGCAGGGCTGCAGCAAGCCGCACTTGGAGAAGCTGACCCTGGGCATCACGCGCATCCTAGGTGAGGGGTGGGGGGCCGATGCCGAGAGGGTGTGGAGAAGGAAGGAGGAGCGGAGGGATGAGGTGCGGGGTGGGCGGCGCGACGCTGGCCCCTGAACAGGAGTGGATATCGCTGCTGTGACTTCTGTTGTTACGGAGGAAAGTGAGGGACCCGGTTTGTGATTAGGCCGGGGAAGGGTCTGCCAGGAGTGTTCGGAAGCAGTGCTGGGAATCCTGAAGGTTCCCCCACTCACCGCCCCCGCAAGGTCCCACGCAGGAAGGACGGGCAAAGACTTGTAAAGGGAACACAGCAGGCACCTGAGGCGTTCTCAGCCAGGGCATTATCCCCGAAACCTAAGCCCTTCCTCTAGGGAAGTGATGCAGCCGACTTCCCAGGGCGACAATTACCTCGAGTCTGAAAGGAACCCAACCTTGCACCACTGAATGACTTAAGAGTTTTTCTTTTATCGAACGTTTCTTCTTGTTGTTGTTGTTGTTGTTTGTGTGAGTGTGTGTGTTTTGAGACAGAGTTTCGCTCTTGTTGCCCAGGCTGGAGTGCAATGGCGCAATCTCTGCTCACTGCAACCTCTGCCTCCCGGGTTCAAGCAATTCTCCTGCCTTGCCCAGCTAAATTTTTGTATTTTTAGTAGAGACGGGGTTTCACCATGTTGACCAGGCTGGTCTCGAACTCTTGACCTCAGATGATCCACCTGCCTCGGCCTCCCAAAGTGCTGAGATTACTGGCCTGAGCCACTGTGCCTGGCCTATCGAATGTTTCTTTGGTACTCACCACTATGTTAGACTGTGAGGTTAAAATATGAAAAAGACACTGTTCTGTGGGGAAAAAAAATGAGGTCTCTAGGAGTGTGAAAAGAGGTCAGTAATCTGTTGTTACTCAGAGATATCACAGAGGAGGGGACAGATCTTACCAGGGAAGTTAAAAGAACATGTCGCAGAGGAGATGATGCTAGATTTTGAATATGGGAGTTAGCCAGAAAACCAAGGAGAAGAAAGGTCTTTTAAGAAGGCTGAAAAGCATGCTTCAATGCCTTCCAATCACAATTATAATAAAATCCAAATGTCTGTACCATGACTTACAAGTCCCTGTATGATCTGCTCCCATCTCTTTCTGACTTTATTTTCACTCTTTTGACCACATGGCCTTCTAGCTGTACCTTAAACACACTAATGTGTTCGCTTCAAGGCTTTTGAAATTTGCTAATCCTTACACCTGGAATTATCTTTCTCTGAATGTCTGGCTTCTTCAGGTTATTCAGATCTCCGATCAAATGTCATTACCTCAGAGAAACCTTCCCTGAATATAGTCTGAGTAACCTCCGTCTTTCTTGCTCTCTTTCCTCATCCTGGTTTTTCTTTATCCTTATAGCACTTACCACTTCTTGCATGGTTGATTGATTTTGTAAATTTGTGTCTCTTTTAATAGAAGTCCAAGACTAAATGTGATTTAGGAGTGAGTGGTTTAACATATGAAAATCAATTAATAGCTGGGCATGGTGGCCCATGTCTTTACTTCCAGCTACTGGGGAGGCTGCGGTGGGAGGGTCACTAGAGCCCAGTTCAAGTCCAGCTGGGCAACATAGCAAGACACTGTCACTAAAAAAGAAAAAAAACAGTGACTTAAAAAAAATCAATTAAGGTTATGCAACTTATTAATAGAATAAGACAAAACTGCGTAATCGTCTTAATAAAGAAAAAGCACTTGATGAAATCTAATACCCTTTCATGATTTAAAAAAAAAAACTCAACAAACTAGAAATAGGATACAATAGAGATAGAAATTTCTCAACCTGATAAAGGAGATCTATAAAAAACCCACATCTAACATCATGTGTAATGGTGAAAAACTGGCAGCTTTCTCCTTAAAATCAGGAACAAAATTGTGTCAGGGTTCCCCAAGATCACACCAGATTCAATGATTTGACATAAGGATTACAGGACTCTGGAGATAGTCCTATTCATGGATGTGATTCATTACAACAAAAGGATTTTGGCAGCCCAATTAACAGGCCCTTTTAAGGATTATTGTCTTGGACCTGCTATGTTCACTCTTGTCTGCACAGTAAGAATTCCACTTTCATCACTTCTATTCAACATTGTACTGGAGGTTCTAACTAGGGCAGTTAGGCAAGAAAATGAAATAAAGGCATCCATTTGGAAGGGAAGAAGTTAAACTATCTCTTTGTAAATGACATTATATTGAATATAAAAAAAATTCTAAGGTATACACACACACACACACAAATATCCCTGTACACCAGCAATGAATGATCCAAAAATAAAACTAAGAGAACACTTCAATTTACAATAGTATCAAAAAGAATAAAATGTAGCTGGCATAGTGGCTCACACCTGTAATCCCAACACTGGGAGGCCAAGGTAAGAGGATTGCTTGAGACCAGGAGTTGCAGACCAGCCTGGGCAACATAGTCTTTACAAAATATTTTAAAATTAGCCAGGTATGGTAGTGCATGCCTTAGTCCTAGCTACTCAGGAGGCTGAGGTAGGAGGATCACTTGAGCCCAGGAGTTTGAGGCTACAGTGAACTAGCACACTGCTGCACTCCACTCCAGGTGACAAATGTGAGACCCTATCTCAAAAAAAGAAAAAAGAATAAAATTAATTAGGAATAAATTAACACAAGATGTCCATGACTTATGTACTGAAAGACTATAAGACTGTGGAAAGAAATTAAAGAAGATCAAAATAAATGAGAAGACATACTATGTTTATGGATTGGAAGGGCAAATATTGTTAAAATCTGTTACTCCCCAAATTGATCTACAGTTCCCATCAAAATCTCAATTGTCTCTTTTGTAGAAATGGAGAAGCTGATGTAATCCTAAAATATAATATAGAAATGCAAGAAACCCAGAGTAGCTAAAACAATCTTTCCTTTCCAAAACAGGAAAAAAGTTCCTCTTACTCACATTTTCCTATTTCAAGGTTTACTGTATTTGAGATGATGGAAAAGTTCTGGTGATGGTTGTACAACAGTGTGAATGTACTTTATGCCACTGAACTGTACACTTAAAATGGACTAAAATGATATGTGTATTTTACTATAATTTTAAAATTTAAAGCACAGTAGTCTTCAGAGTGGTAGTGGCATTAAAATAGAAATACAGATCAATGAAATAAGATTGAGATTCCAAAAATAAACATCACATTTATGATTCATTGATTTTTGACAAGGATGTTAAGACTTCTCAATGGGAAAAAATAGTTTTTCAATAAATGGTTCTGGATTTCCACATGTAAAATAATGAAATTGGACCTCTACCTCAAATTACATACAAAAATTAACTCCAAAAGTATCTTAGACCTAAAAGTAAAATAATGAAATTTGATCTCTACTTCAAATTACATACAAAAATTAAATCCATAAGACTCTTGAAAGAAAACACACCTTAGGTTACTTTTTAAGTGACCTTGGATTAGGCACTGGATTCTTCTTACATATGACATTAAAAGCATAAGCAACAAAAGAAAAACAGATAAATTGAGCTTAATCAAAATTTTAAATGTTTGTGCTTTTAAGGATACAGTCAAGAAAGTGACAATCCAAAAAATAGGAGAGGCTATTTGTAGATCATATATATGAAAAGGGACTTATAGATCTGCAAGGAACTCTTACAACTCAACAATAAAAGACAAATAATTCAATTTTAAAGGATCAGGACAGACATTTCTCCAAAGATACATAGATGACCAGTGACCACACATAAAGATGATTATCATCGTTAGCCATTAGGGAAATACAAATCAAAACCATAATGTGGTTTCACTTCACACCCACCAGGATGGCTATAGTCAAAAAGACATAGTGATTGTTGGCGAGGATGTGGAGATATCATACACTGCTGGTGGGGATGTAAAATGTACAGCAGCTTAGGAAACTAGTTTGGCACTTCCTCAAAAGATTAGTTACCATATGGCCCAGCAATTCCATTTCTGGATTTCATTTCTCCAAGAGAAATGAAAAGATATTTATATGAAAACACTTGTATACAAATTTTGTATCTGCATTATTCGTAATTGTCAAAAGTGAAAACAACCCAATGTTCATCAATTGATGAATGGGATATGTAAAATGTGATATATCCGTATAACAAAAAATTATTCATCCATATAACGTAATGAATACTGATCCTACAACATGGATGATCTTGAAATCAAACTGAGAGAAGCCAGTTGCAAAAGCCACGTGTATGATTCCGTTTATATGAAAAGTCCAGAATAGACTAATCTGTAGAAACTGAAAGATTAGTGGTTGCCAGAGCCTGGTGGGAGAGGAGACTGCTAATATAATAGGTATGGGTTTCTTTTAGGGGAAAGGATGCATAACTCTGAATATAAAAATCACTTTATAAGGGTGAATGATGGTATGTGAATTATATCTTAGTAAAGCTATTTTTAAAAAGGAATCCTAAACATGATACTATTAGAATTCCTGCTCTAATTCCCAGGGCTGTGAAGCTGATGATATCACACCTCGATTATTTTACATTAAATGGCAACAGCAAGATTATCCAGGTGGGCCCAATCTAATCACATAAGCCTTTTAAACAAGCTATTAACAGGGAAGTCAAAGAGACTTGAGGCATAAAAAGAATTTCTTACGCTGTTGCTGTCTTGAAGATAGATGGGACTTTTTAACAAGGAATACAAGTGGCCTCTGCAAGCTGAGAGTGGCCCCAGCTGACAGCAGGCAAGGAAATGGAAGCTTCAGTCCTGCAACCAAAAGGAATTGAATTCTGTCAATAACAGGAATGAGTTTCCAAGATGACCCCAAGCTCCAGATGAAAATACAACAGCTAAAATACCTGTCAGCACATCTGGTGTAAGGAAAGACCAGTAATTTCTGGTCTTTCCTAAGCAGATAACCCAATCATGGTGTGCCAGACTTGTTAGCTACAGAACTGTAACTTAATAAAAGGATGTTGTTTAAAGCTGCTAATTCATGGTAATTTATTACTCAGCAATAGAAACATTCCCCCAAATTTTGAAAGAATAGAGCAAACGATATGCATGTCAGAAAGAAACACAAGTATAATATAGCACACATAATTATGAACTATTATGATAGAGTTTAGACCAAACATATCTGTCATAACAATAAATATAAATGGTCATGGCTGTGCACTGAGGCTCATGCCTGTAATCCCAGTGCTTTGGGAGGCCAGGATGGGAAGATAACTTGGGGCCAGGAGTTTAAGACCAGCCTGGGAAACATAGCAAGACTCCTGTCTCTACAAAAAAAAAAAAAAAAAAATTTAGCCCAGTGTGGTGGTGTGCACCTGTAGTTCCAACTAGTTGGGAGGCTAAGATGGGAGAATCACTTGAGCCCAGCAGTTGGAGGCTGAAGTGAGCTATGATTCCACCATTGCACTCCAGCCTGAGTGACAGCAAAACCCTGTCTCTGAAGTATATACATATAGGTTTATGTCACCTATTAATAGAAAACAGTTTAAACCTGACTCATAAAACCCAGTTATTTGATGTTTTCAAAAACATACCTAAAGCAAACAAAATCAGAAATGTTAAATATAAAAAGATGGATGCATGTTTCTGGGATCCCACAAGCATCCACACATTTAGATCTACAGATCCACTGCAAGGACACACAGGACTCAGAAACAGTAGTCCCTAGTGTAATTTATTGCATTGATTAGATAAATGTATAGGAAAAGATATAGGTAGAATCTAGAGGAATCCATGCACAGGCTTCTGAAGTTTTCCCTCTTGTCAGTGGTCACACACTTCTTAAACAGTGAAATGCAACAATATGTGTGTAGTGTTTCTTCTCCAGAAAGCCCGTTTAAGTCTTACGTTGGCAAAACAACCAGCCACAGCTCTCAGAATTTCAGACTCCCAGAAGGATAGGTGCAGAATCAAAAATTGCTCCTGCCGCCAGCACCCTCTGAGACTGAAACACCTGTGAAACTATGCTTGCAAGAAGATCTGGTCTCTCCATTTTTTCTCTTCCTCATCTGCTGATTCCCTTCGTCCAAGTTTTATGAGCGTAGGTTTCTATGCAGGCATCCCAGCCACCGGAGGGAGTCTAACTGCAGTGAAATCTAGGAAATGAGGTCTTTAGCTACGCAGTCTAAAATAAAGGAAAGCACGCCGGGGGGAACAGGAGGAGGTGTTAATTGAGCCAGTCTGCAGTAACTGACACATCATCCTTGAAGGCCCAGATCAGCTGTGTGCAGTTTCTGATGTTTTCTATCACTTGCAGTCTTTGTCAACTTACCTCTACCTTCAACTCCTGTGGCCCTGACAGTATCACCTAGTTTAACATATAATTACATATTATCTTGCAGTTTTCACTTTGTTTCATGTTTGTCTTGTTTATATAACTAGGCGGTAAGTTTCCACAGTGTCTCCTACTTAAATTCCTAATCTCTGGCAGTAATTTTCCCAAGCTTAGGACATAGCAGGTCCCCATTAAATACCGCAGAGAGACTGTTTGTCACCAGAAAATATATTCCAGTTATCTATCACAGGGTAACAAATCATCCTAAAACATAGTTTGCTTGAAATAGCCATTAACTATCTCTCCCAGCTCTGTGGATTGACTGGACCAGCTGGGGTAGTTCTCATTTGGGGTCTCTCAAGTGGTCACAGTTAGATAGCAGCTGGGACTGGAATCATCAAATGGCATCCGCACTCGAATGTCTGCCCCCTTCAGTACTTCTCAGTGTGGCCTCTCTCTCTCTCCCCAGAAGAGTTGCTTGGATTTTGTGTGTGATGGCTCAGGAATCAAAGAAAGGCAAAAGGAAACTGCCAGTTCTCTTAAATTTTAAGTCCATAACTGGCACACTATTTTTTCACCATATTTTATAGGGCACGGCACTCACAGGCCAACTCCAAACTCAAGAAGTTGGAGAAATGGACTCACTTCTCAACGAAAAGTGGTATGGGCCTGCAGGGAAGGAAGGAATTGATAGCACCCACCATTGGAGTAAGCCAACACAGAATTTTAAGCTGTGGCATATCACACAGTTACTTAGAGTGGACTGTGCAGGGTCTAAAGATCCGAGTTTCATATCTCTTACTCTGCCATGAAGTTTATTCCAGCCAGGTGGCTGACAAATGCTTGTCATTGGTCACAAAGACAGACAGTGAGAATGGCTATGCCTGTTTAGATGTTGCTATGGCATCTTGATAGGCCAAGGGCAGTGTATAATTTCTGTTGCTTTCTAAACATCTACAAAATGCTTTTATCTCAGCAAAATGATAGGCTACTAAGACAATGTAATAAAAACAGCATTGGGCTTGGTGTCCACAGCTTTGGTCAGCGATTTCATTCTATGAATTACTTAACATCTTTAAACCTTAGTTTCCTTATCCTTAAAACAAGAGTAAGGATACCTGCTTCACAAGATTGTTGAAAGATTAAGTGGGATAATTTATGCCAAAGATTGTTGAAAGATTAAGTGGGATGATTTATGCCAATTTCCTATAACAGAGCATTATACAAGTGGAATTTATTGAATGCCCTTCTCCTCCATATCCCCAAAACTTCCTCCTCACCAATGCTGAAATACTATATTGGATATAGGAGTCTCTACAATGAGTACTTCCTAAGCAACTTATTATCTAAAAGTTATTAAAGTCAACATCTTGGCCAATTAGCTTATAATGAGAGTACTCTAAGCTTAAGTATGATATGACCACATCTGCAGTAGCATCATAGTAGTTTTTTCTGAACCTATAGCCCTTCCATGTAGGCCTGTTATAAACAGTAAATAATTGTATGTGTCCTCTTTCAAACCTAAGGTCTATTCTGACTTACCGAAAGTGAAGGGAAGTGAAGACCCATATAAAATCATACAACTAGTAAATGTATAAAGCAAGACTAGAATAGGTAAAGTCTAGATTTCTTAGTTCCTATATTGGGCTATTGCTGCATACCAAGATTTGAATTTCTGGCAACTAATTTTATAATGCATAAAAAGGGCACTGACTTAATTATAGAATCAGTGAACCACATAAAATGATTGTAAGTCTCTGCCATAGTCCATGAGATTTTAAAAACTCAAGCTACCCTCCTGTGTCAGCCTCCCAAGAAGCTGGGACTACACGTATCCACTGCCACACCTGGCTACATGTTCTTTTTATAAGGGCACCAATCTTTGGACTAGGGGTCTACTCTACTTCAGTATGACCTCATCTAAACTAATTATATCTACAGTAACCCTATTTCCAAATAAGGTCATATTCTGAGGTACTGAGGGTTAGGACTTAAATATCTTTTTTGTGGGGTGGGGACAGAATTCAAGTCATAAAAGCTTTTATGACAGATTTTTTTTTTTTTTTTTTGGTTAAGGACTTCAGAATCTTGAGTCTGCATGGCCACAGACAAGTGGAGAATGTTGGAGGAGGTATTGAACTCTGTAGTATTTCCAGGTGGCTTCTGCTTTCCCTCAGAGTGAATGATAGAACACAGCTCCACCAAGAGAAGCAAACCAGATTGTTTGGAGACCTTTTCCTACTTCAAGGATTTAGAAATGTGACTTATTTTTTCCTCAGTATATTTATCAATGGAATTTGTTTTCTTTTTGTTTTTTTATTGCATTTTAGGTTTTGGGGTACATGTGAAGAACATGCAAGATTGTTGCATAGGTACACACGTGGCAGTGTGATTTGCTGCCTTCCTCCCCTTCACCTATATCTGGCATTTCTCCCCATGCTATCTCTCCCCAACTCCCCACCCCCCACTGTCCCTCCCCTATTTCCCCCCAACAGACCCCAGTGTGTAGTGCTCCCCTCCCTGTGTCCATGTGTTCTCATTGTTCAACACCCGCCTATGAGTGAGAACATACGGTGTTTATTTTCTGTTCTTGTGTCAGTTTGCTGAGAATGATGGTTTCCAGGGGAATTTGTTTTTTATGTTAACCCAGCTTTTAAATCCTAGACCTCATAGAGTAGAAGATTATGTTCAAGATGAGTTTTATTTAGAAGAAAAGTTAATAAGCAACTTTTATGTCTTATAAAAGTTAATGGATTGCTATTTATTTCTTTTCACTTTGAGTATATAGATTTAGCTCATTGAGAATTTCCGTGTGAAATCACTAGGAATCTACAATCTGTTTTTTTGTTCAATAAGATTAATGACTGAGCAGTGACAGTATAGAGCACATTCTGTGGATATCCTTTCTATCAGGTAGACTACATTGTGCTAGGTCATGGGATCATGCCTTTCAGAGGCCAACCAGTCCTCTTCTTTCATCGCAGGAGTGCTAAGTGTGTATGAGAAGGATTGGATGTTCTTAGAGCAGTCATCAACAGCTAGTCAACATCTAGCATAGAAATGTATGACACTGCACCAATTGCAACTCTACAGACTCTTTTTTTCTCCTCCAGAATCTTCTCCAGGTGTGACAGAGGTGACCATCATAGAAAAGCCTCCTGCTGAACGTCATATGATTTCTTCATGGGAACAAGTAAGTGTTGCCACATGAAGTCTTTACCTCCCAACAAAGAGAGGTCAATGTAAATGTCCCTGAAAAGGAAAGACTGGGGGAGGAAGAATACTTATCTCAAACCACAGCTGCTTTCAAGGTAGAGTTCACCTTTTCTATGTTCCTGTTCAGTCCACTTAACAGTTCCTTTCATTCTATGCCACTTACCCAGCATGGAATGTCTCCCCTGAGCCCCACTCTCCTGTAGAGGTAGTGGACATTCAAAGTTGTATACAACAAAGCTAAAAATCAATTAAGGAATAAAAAGGATATATAAGTGTCATGCTGTCCAGAACATGGTTAAGTGCTGCACATAACTGCTAAGCAGATTAAAAGCTAATGCTTTCCAACTTTCCTCTGAACTTCATTTATTCAGTAAAAGTTTTAAGCTTCTACAATGGGTCAGACATTATGCTTGGTGTTGAGCCCTGGGGGTTAAAGGGTATTTTTTAAAAGGCACTGTTTTTGCCTCTTGATCTTACTGCCTAAGACATGGTATAGATTGTTATAAAGAGAAGACTTTACCCATTTGTCCCAGTTTTACTTATAGTGTATTTTTCTTCATTTGGAGCTGCCTTCCATAGCTGTGTTTCAGGGATAGAGTCTGCAGGGGATCTCTTGGGATCTAATCTGCCTCCTGGACTATGCATCTTTATTGGGTTCCCTTTTAGCTTAGACTGACACTTAGGGAAATGCAGTTGTAGTGCTAGATAAATAGCCATCAGAGGTCTAAAAGGATTAAAGGGTAAGCATCAAAGAAAGAGATTTTTAACTAACTGAGACAGTTAATGGAACATTTTCTTCCGACATATTCAGTTGAGAGAATGCCTGTACCTAAAATAAGGTACATAGATACATAGATTTGGAATTTTCCTATGAGTTCTATAGTTAAAATATCTCAGATCTAAGTTCAAATATGCCAAATCTAATATACAAACAAGCTAGGTGTGGTGGTGCACACCTGTAGTCCCAGCTACTTGGAAGGCCAAGGTGGGAGGATTGCTTGACACCAGGAGTTCAGGAACAGCCTGGGAAACATAATGAGACAACCCCTCAACCCCCATCTCTTAAAAAATAAGTAATCAAAATTTTTAAAATAACATACTATCAGTATTAGGATCAGTATCAAGATGAGTTTGGCATGTCTGGGCTTATAAAGGCCTGTGGGATGCTTGGAGAATAAGATAGCCTTTGGGGTGTGTATGTCTGTTTTAAGATTCAGTTTTTATGTAACACTATTTTTTTCTGATTATGCTAAACAAACATCAAAAAAGTATTGAAAATACAAAAAAAAATTTTTTTTTAAAGTCTTCTAGGATTTTGCCACCTAGACATAACCACAGTTGGTGTATTTTTGGTTGTATATGTGGGTGGAGAGTAGGCAATGGGATCCCTTACAAGTCTATGAATGGGAAGTTGTCCATGGACTCCTTAAAATGGATATCAGATGTATTTTTTTGTTTTTTTTTTTTGGTGGGGGGAAGACTTCATCAGACTCTCAAAGGGACTCATAACCCCAAAAAGTTTAAAACGGGTTTATGCATAATAATTTTTTCATTCAAATGTGACCATGCCCGATGTGCAATTTTCTTACCTACTTTTGTCTCCTAAGCAATGGAGGGTAGAAGTTTTGGACTGCTATGAAACTTCCTTGTCTCACTTTCTCACCCAAGAGGTTACTAAAGAGCATGCTGCCACGGGAGTGGGCTGGATATGCCACCCCTGCTATGTGCCTTCTTCCTGAAGTGCCTACACCAGAGAAGCGGGAGCATCCCAAGGGGCTGATAATTCCTACTTCTCTAGAGAACTGACCCTAGAGACCTGTCTCCTTGGAGACACCTCATTTAGAGCCAAGCCTCCATTTGGTATACCTGGTGATCACAGCTGCATAAATGCATTCAGATAAGGCCCCCCACAAAGGAGACCTCTGCCCCTTTGGGCAAATATAGCTCTCTGGGAAGCTCACTGAGGTACAATATACTAGTAAGGATATGGAAGCATTTTGATTTGGGAAAAACAGACTGGAGTAGGAATCTTATGCCAGCTCTGGACCCTTGGCTAAGTCATGTAACTTCTCTGGAGCTCATGTTCGTCATGTATAAAATAAGTAGTTTGAAATTAGTGTTATTGAAGGACTCATCCAGCTGTAATCTAGTATTTTGTGATTCTGTACTGCAAATCCAGGAAGAAAGGTTGACAATTGAAACCTAAATGATCACATATCTGCTACAGTGACCTGAGGTTGGAGGGAAATGTGAATAACCTTTTTCCATTTTTATATATTTCACCATTTTTTCTTCTTCAGTACACAGTTTCAGTTTGTCTGCTTCTCTGCAGTTGTATGATTCATGTTCATTGTACCTGCTACCTACCTTTTGTCATGTTGGTCCATAGTAAGGCCGAATGTCTACACTGAGATTTTCATCTTTCAAGCACCATGAAAATATCTGCCTCTCAGTTCTCATAGCATCCTGGTGCCAGGAGAGTTCTGTTATTATTAAGCATGTCAGTGACATTTCATAGTAGCAGACTGCTTTACAATTCTTGACAGGTTATACACTCTTCAATCCCCAGATTAAAATTCAGTTCACTTGATGGTGAAACCGTGGCCCACAGAAACCAAATGACTTAGCAGAATATCCCCATTGTTTTCAGGCTCAGTTTTTCTACAGTCTACAGAGTGGGTTCTGAACCTTCTTGAAGATATGTTCCTTACATGCCCCTACTATGAATTTATCATAAGCATTTCCAGTAGAAGAAATCATCCTGTGACACCATATCACTAGTGACCCCCTCATCTTATGCTCTTACTCTGCCTGAGCTTCTCTGTTCTCCACCAGTCAATCCTTCTCTCTAGCACTTCACTTCTTTCTGCTGGCAGCTTCCCCATAGGGGCTTCCCATCTCTTTAAAATTAAAAACAAAAAAACCTTCAACATATGTCTTCTTCTAGCTGTTTAGCCATTTGTTCCTTTTCACACGAAGTGTGTAGAAAAACTATCTACATCAGGGGTTGGGAAATGTTTTTTTGAGAGGACCAGATCCTTTATGCTCTGTGGGTGCTACAGTCTCTGTCACAACTACTCATTTCTGCCATTGTAGCTGTGAAAGCAGCCATCAAAAGTACTGAAATGCATGGCGTGACTATGTTTAAATGAAACATTTTTACAAAAACAGGTGACAGGGTGGATCCAGTGGACATAGTTAACAAATTACTGTCCTTCCTTCATTTCTCAGTTATTCTTTGTCCTGCCACAGCCTCTCTTTAGCCACCACCATTCTTGGATACCATTCTGTCAAAATCACTAGGACCCCTTCATTGCTAAAGACTTACCTCATCTCACTTGGTTCCACGCCTGCGTGTCTCACAGTTAGCCACTCCCTTCTCTGCTAGTCTCTCCTCCCTTGAATTCAGAAGCACAACTCTCCTGATTCTTTCCTTCCTTGCAGACTCTTCCCGCCTAGTTCTCTTTGACCCTTGCAGCTCTGCAACACTTATCTGTTAAACATTTGTCTCTGTATAAATTAGGAATATGTTTGGCCCAAGGAAAGATAATAATAAACTAGCAATAGCTTCAGCAAATAGGAATTAATATTTTTCATGTAACAAGTCCTGAGGTAGACAGTTGCAGTTGGTTCATCAGCCCTGACAATGTTAAGCCTTTATCTCTGTAATTATTTTGTCCTTTTTCTTTATGGTGCTTCTGAGTAGGAAAAACACACACTGCTTTTCCTCTCCTATTACTCCATAACAATCAACACAGAAAATTTCCATGATCAAACGTGTGTGTTTTGCAAGGGGGAGTTCCCGAACATCAACAAGCAATCAGTTCTGCAGTGGACACCAGCTGGGTATCCTCCAATTCAGTTCCAATGCTATCTCCCTGGATATAGCATCAGATCCCACAGGTTAAGGGCTCAGTCTCACAAGATTGCGCCTCACTTCCAATACCAATTGCAAGTCGCAGGTTGTTTTACCTGTGCTTCTGACCCACCAGCTATAAATTGGGGTTCCCACGACCGCCTCCTCAGGTTCAGTTAATTTTCTAGAGTGGCTCACAGAGCTCATAGGAACACTTACTTAACATTTACAGGTTTATTACAAAGGATACAGATGAAGAGATGCACAGGGCGAGGTGTGGTGGAAGGGGTGTGGAACTCCATGCCATCCCAGAGCACACCACCCTCCAGGAACTTCCATGTGTTCAGCTGTCCGGAAGCTCTTCGAACCCTGTCCTTTGAGTTTTTATGAAGGCTTCATTATGTAGACATGGCTGATTAAATCTTTGGCCATTGATGATCAACTTACCCTTTAACCCCTTTTCTTTCCCTGGGGTTAGGTGGTGAGGCCGAAAGTTCCAACCCACTGCCTGCCTTGGTCTTTCTGGTGATCATCCCCCATCCTGCAGCTACCTTGGAGCTGCCAGTCATTTGTCAACTCATTAGCACACAAAAAGACATCACTTTAGAGATTGCAAAGATTTTAGGAATTGTATGCCAGGAAACTGTGACAGAGACCAAATATGTATTTCACAATATCACAGTGGCAAAATAACTGCTACAGTCTCAGCTATCACTTCCAAGCTCAAGGAACAAAAAGGAGGTAGGTTATGTTGCCAGGCACATCTGTCACCTTTCAACAGGAAAGTGAAAATTTTCTTAGAAACCTTCTCTTTTGGACTTGTGTTTACATTTTAATGTCAAGTACTAATTGCAGGAGGTTCTGAAAACAGGTATTTAATAGGACACACTGCCATCTCAAACAAAACGAAGGTTCTGCCAAGGAGAAAAAGGAAGGTGGATTTGAATAAGCAACCCATATGTCTGACACAGCCTCCTTTGCCCTGTCCCTCATTTCTCTTTCTGTTGCTAGTGCTCCACATAGTGTTTATCCCATAATAGATACTTAATAAATGTGAGATGAGTAAGCAAATTAGATAAAACACAAAAGTCAGAAAGAGTGTGAAAGTTTCCCAAGGCTGCCTAACTTCTTTTTCACAAGCAGTCCTTAATTTCTGTCCTGAGACTCAGGCTACCACACCACCATCTCTGAAGCAGAGCAGCTGCAGATGCAAAGGCTTCCCCCACTAATTCCTCCAGTGGTAGAATTTTAATGATTATATAAACCTAAGGGCGTTACTGTTCTGAAGGTTGTCTGGCATGAGCTGTCAGACACCCAGGTTCACCAAGACTTGTGGTTTCTCTAGACAGGCTATTTATATATTTTTTTCTTCACATATTTTTAGAGGGAGACTGATGGTTCTGTGGAGAAAGGATTTTGGAAAAAGTATGCTACGTTTCTTTTGGCCCTTAACTGTTGGGATTCACTTGGGGTGGCTGGTAAAATATTAGGGAAATATTAGGGCAAGTTATAGATTATAGTCTCAAACCTTTTGGAAAGCTGAAAGGTTTTAAGAGAATGGGCTGAAGGCAACCAGTTCACACGTTAGAGCTTTAAGTCATAGGATAAACATAGGATAAAGTTTAGGAATAATAAAAGCTTCTCCAATTAAGTCTATTTATACCACATTCCTTTGTCCCTAATTTGTTTGCTCATGTAAACTTTGTGCTGGATGGTCCTCTCAGGAAGAGGTCGAAGGGGTAATCCATTAATGGTGTTTATTCTGGGCCCTGGAACCAAGACCTTTTATCATTCGTAAAATTACTCTTTTAACCATGTTAATTACTCACAAGCATGTTGACTTAGAAACTCTGTTATTAAATCCTACCGAATAAATATGAGGAGGAGCAGCAGCGAGTGGTGGTCGGTTAGCTGCAGTCACCCTCTGAAAGCAGCTGATGACCATCCCTGGCCCACTCAGATTAACTGTATTCTGGTGTGTGTGAGTACATTCATTCATCCAGTCATTAAGTCAGGGTTAGATCTCCGCAGGTGGTGATCAATGTCTCAGGTGATGACCCTGACATGACCGAGGTCTCAGGTGGTGACCCTGACATGATCGAAGTCTCGCTTAAGTAACGCAGCTCTGGCCCCAAACTCTCATACCCTACTCAACAAAACAAAAAGGTTCAGTTAACCAAGCCCTCCACCTCTCCTAAGGTGGGAGTTTAAGAATATGTTTGGGAATTCTCTTAGGGATCTCACACCATCCCTCCACAGCTCATCCAGGTTTTCCTTCCACTTCATGGAATGTCCTCCCTGAGAAGAGTTTCAGGAGACGGCATTTTGCTCATTGCCATAGTTTCAGGCAGTGTTCTCATGCTCCTTCTTGTTGGATGTCCTGGGCAGCTCTTCACCTGGCTGTGGTTGCAGACCAGGCAGAGAGCCAGCTCAGCATGGACCAGCACCTACAGAAAGATTGATTTCTGTCCTCTGGTCCCTATGCTGACCTGATCCTGCATCTGCTCCCCAGTTGGGAAGTGGCCTCTAAAAGGGGGTGGGGAACAATGGGGTGCAGGACTGTCTAGGAAGAGAAAAGGTGAGTAGAAGGCAATGGACAGCCCCTAGCCCGGTTTTCTGGAATCTTGTTGATAGCTCCCAAAACATAAAAGTGGTTCAGGTCCTTCATCCAATGAAGTAGTAACAGAGCTTGTGGTGGACTCTTACTAAAGTAGCTTAAGGAAACCACTGCAGATCGTCTCAGGAAAAGAAAAGAAAGATTGAAAATTAGGAACTATGTGACAGAAGCACCACTGGACTGGATAGACATTGCACATACCATTTTGATACAGTCAGCTGTTATTACAGACATCAGTCAGTGTTATTCTCCATTGTTGGCTTTCTCCTCAAACCCTCCCTCCAATCCTGATATTACCCTTGTTCATTCACTTTCTGCCAATCTTCTTTCTCCCCACCCTCCTATTACACCCCCCAAAATATAGACTGAGTATGAATCTGTGGAGGAAGAAGCTTTGTGATGTGGGCAGATTGCTCCCTGTAGAAAAGCAAACTCTTTTCAGGTTGGTTAGAAGAGAAATTTTAAAATGGCAGTAACTGAGTCACTGGCAAGAACAAAAAAAAAATGGTGAAATATATTAAAATTAGGAGAGGTTGTTTACTTTTCTCTCCAACCTTAAAGGACTGAAGAGGGTATATGCTCATTTAAGCTTTGGTTGTGAACCTTTCATCCTGGATTTGCCCCACTCAGAAGAGTTACATGCAATAGAAAGAGGCTGAAGCACTGCAGGCCAAGAAGCTGCCCCCAGGATGCTTGGAACAGAAAGGTCTGCAGCAAAGAGCAGCAGAGACAGGGCTGCTAGTCATTTAAATTAGAATGACAGTGAGGGATTGATGTTTTTCATGAATTTTGTTTACTTGAAAATTTTTATGTATGTTAGTATTTGAAATGTGTATTAAATACTTGATTTCACAGATTTTTTTCTATTTGTTTGAATTTTGAATAATTGTAAAAATAATGGTATAAAATACCAAAATTTCTTTCTTAAGTGAAATAAATACCATAAGAAATGTTATAATTAATGTTACTGGAATTATTCAGCCTGACTTACCTATGAACAATGCCCAATAGTCCACCTGCCCTCAGCCTGGTTCTCATGGAATCCCCATTAAGAAAGGCTGATAGACAGTAGTTTCCTAGTCTTCACCACTAGATGGCACTAGTGATCAAAATGTCAGAGGGATGCTGGCCTTTTGGGGTAGGAACAAGAACTTTGTCAGAACACTGGTAACTGTAGGCTTCCTGTAACAGGGTTCTAGGGGAGGGAGAAAGGCATTTTGCAAGTGCATTTTTTCCTCTGAAGGCACAGATAATGTAGCCACACAGGAGGGACTAGGAGCAAGCCCCTAACTCCAAACAGTAGGAAAACAAAGAAATTAGTCCAAAGAGTCTGAGAGTCTCTTAAATTTCACATCTGTGAGACTGGGAACTAAATAGCGGACACAGAAAACACAAAATTTGATCAGAACATACATTTTAGTTCATAGGAAAAGGAAATTTAAAGCTTGTTTCATTAAAATGACATCTGTTGTCCATTTAATAATCTAAAAACACTGCTTAAAATCTCTGGCAAGATTGAAGCTTTCTCTTTATCTATAGTTCCTAAAGATGCTATGGCTGTGAATAATAATTTCCTAGTCTTCTCTCTTCCTGTCAAACTCACACCCCCTTGTACCTCCAGTGTTCTGTATATTCAGTCTTAGAGTTTATTCTTCAGCCTAGATTCACAGAGTGACATGTTCAAGGTCACTCAACTAGTGGCAGAGTTGGGAAGTGAACTCAGATTGTCTTTCTACAGTATGCTTTCCCACATATTGGGTACCTAGAACTGACTGACAGGATGACCTAATGCAGTCTTGACATGAGCAGTGGTCAGCATCACATCTCAGAAGGGTCCAGTAAGCCACAAACTTGGATAGTTCTTAACATGTTGCTTCTTTGCCTCAGTAACTAGATCAAGAAGTCACTCTAGGAGCTCAGGAAATGAATTAGATAACTCATGCTTCTGCACACTCCAGGGATTTGAGTTGGCTAGGGAAGACTAAAGACTAAGTTATTTAGAATGTAGGGCTTGTTCCTGGTATCTCCTTGAAGGATACTAAGCTCCTTCTTTGTTCTCTCCACCAACAGTTTGGATGGTTTATTATCCATGTGAAATAAATATTTGAGTATATATGGTTACTTTCTAAGAGCTGTCAGAACTTAGACATTGCATAGGTTTTCTGGAAATAATATACTCTTCACTTTTAAGATGTTCTCATTTGTCCAATTACTTGTTTCAGAAAATAATATATGAGCATGGGTCAAATGTATGGCAGTGATTGCTTTGCTTGAACATTGTCAGACTTTACCTAGGACCTCCTCTCTCGCCATGTTCCCCTGTCTCCTCTTCAGCTTGTTCGCTTTGAGCTCCTTTGCCAGGTGGCTGCCCACTGGGGCATTATCATGGCAGAGCAGATACCTGGTTTGCTTTAGCTGCTGAAAAAAAAAAAGGCAAACTGGTGACTTGGCTTGCAAGGCTCCAGTGCCTCTCTATTAGAGTTTTGGGTAACTATCAGAGTCTTCCTATTTCGGGGACCTATAACATGGTAAATGTCCCCAGTGCCTTGAGGCATAGCCCTGTACCCTTTTTCCTGGTCCTGTCCTGACACTTAGCTGCTTTGTGATTCTAGAAGAATAACTGTGTGATGCCTGAAGATGTGAAGAACTTTTACCTGATGACCAATGGCTTCCACATGACATGGAGTGTGAAGCTGGATGGTGAGTCAGCCTCCTTGCTGTAGGGGGACATTTCCCTGGCTCAGAGATTGAATAGGACAACTCTGAGGGCCCTTCAACTTTTGAGTCTTTGAATCTGGTTGGTTTTCTTGGGTGCTTCTCAAGTGCCATTTCCAGAAGCTGTGATTATGTCCCAAAACTAACAGATGCCATCATTGTTTCACCCACCATGAACCCCATGCCAGTCTAGCAGTTTGGAACTGGAAACTCAATTTAGAGGCTTCCTGTAGGAATAGGGTAGAGAAAACCATTAATTACTACCTAAAAATTCCTAGCCACCTCAAACTTAAAGTCTCCGAGTACTCCATTTCGGAGCAAACCCCTCAGGGTAGGCTGCAGTGACATTCTCTAAGTGACAGGGACCACTTACCTCTTTCAGGCTCTTTCCTTTATTCCCATCATCATAAAGACCTCAGGGCCCTAACCCTCAAACCAGAGTCTTTGCACAGACCTAAGCCTCAAACCAGAGTCTCCTTCACATCACCTCAGCCTAAGTCACCAACTACCTCAATTCACAAACTGTCATCTTTATCCTTTAATGTGTCTAGGACGAAACAGTTGCGTGTGGATGTGGGAACTCACAAGTTTGTACATGTCAGATTGTAGATAGTATGTAGGCATGAAAGGCAGTGCTGAACATTTAGGTGAAGACTCCTGAAAACATTTCATAAGCTAGAAAACCCTGTCTAGCCACAGTGCCCATTCCTGGCACAGATTCCCCAGCCCTTCCCCTCCAGTCCTTTATTGTCTCTGACTCTAACCAGATCTATTTTGGCCTTGGGAAGTACCCTGCATCTCCCCACTGCTGTCCCTAAAAATGCAGTGACTTCTGTTGCACTGCAAATCTACAGAGCAGACTTCTCCCCTTCATTGCCTCAGCCTTCTGCCTACACACCTGAGTTCCCTGTTTGGGTGATTTCCAAAGCCTTCCTGTCTATCTTGCACAGCTGGCCAGAGGTACTTTTGTAGCCTGCTGGTTAATATTGAACATTAGCTTTTATCTTAGAATCATTTCCATCAACGACTTAGAAACCATCCTTGCCACCAGCATCAGAACCCTCTTATATAACATGGCCATGGCTTTTGGTATCTGGAGCAACACAGAGGGGACAGAGACTAAACCAACTGGCAGACTCTCCCTTGCCCACATCCTTGAAACAGGCTATCCCCTTCACAAGCCTGCTTCAGAGAATAAAGTTTTATGAATGAGTCCCAGTTCATTATTGCAATACCTTATCTCATTTAATCTCCCCAAGCCCAGTCTTCTTATCCCCATTACCATACCCTTTATTTACTGAACAGCCTAAGTCAATGACTGAAAAGGCGACAGAGTCAGCTTCTGAAGTTTGCCTCTTTAGTGGTCATTTTTTCTTAGACATTCCATGGTCTATACACCAGTTGTTTTATTGCTTTAAACCATTCCAGTTTTCTTCAGAAGTCAAATAAAGAAAACATGCAGCCTTCCTAGTCCGTTTTTAGACCCTCATCACAGACTAGAATCAAGCAAGAAGGCTGCCAAATTCTCATCACTGAGTAAAGGAAAATGATAAAGAGAAGGGGGGTTTTTTTTTTTTTATTATGAAAGCTTATAACAAGAAGAATAGAAGGGGTCCTTTATATAATCAAAGCTATTACTCCTTCATAAAATATTTATGCAGAATACTTGCTAAACAAAGGAAAGAGGGAGCAAAAACATTTTAAAATCCTTTACCCTTCAGATGTCCCTAAGCCACGCCCGGATTTCTCAGTTCTTTGTTGGTATTCCCTTTTAAAATTTTCTTCAGCTCCACCCTAATACATACAGTGGTTGCTCTTCATCACCCGTAGCCCCCAGTTCCTTTTTTTGTATAAGTTTGGTGCTTTGGAATATGCAGTGAGTGATCCTCTTCTTCCCACCTTCCATCAGAGTCCTCAGCTGTGGGCCAAACAATACCTGGGCTTGGGTTATTCAAGCAGAATCTCATGGTAACCATTGTAACTAGGCTGTTACTCCATGTAATTCTCCTTATGCATGTTCCCCTAGAGCACATCATTCCACTGGGCAGCATGGCAATTAACAGCATCTCAAAACTGACTCAGCTCACCCAGTCTTCCATGTATTCACTTCCTAATGCACCCACTCTGGCAGATCTGGAGGACGATACACATGAAGGTAGGAAGAAGATACCAGGGTTGGCATCTTTGTTTTGTTTCCAGCATCCAGTTCAGTGCCTGGCACATAGTAGGCACTTAATGAATCTTGGTGCATGAATGAATGTTAAAGATTAAACTTCACTCAACATTTCAGTATCAAGAGGATTCAGTGAACACAGCCGTCTAAATACAGTTCCTTTCCTCTCCATTCTTACCTCCAGGCTCTTTGCCACTTCTAAGTGAAATGGCTCATAAGTCAAGTGGCTGCTAAAACCTAGGAGCAGCTGGGTATAAGTGAGGACTTATTCAGTCAGAGTTGTGTTTGGTCACATGTAACAGATGTAGTTACAATGTTTAAATAGTAATTTATTTTTCTCATAACAAGACATCTGGAACTAGGTTGATGTAGCTGCTGGAGAAAGTCAATGATAAAGTCTCCCTCTTGCATTGTACTGCACCAGCCTGTGGATGTGGTTTTCATCCTCGTGTTTGAGGAATGTGGGCTATTCCTGTCAGGAAAAAAGACGAGTAAAAGGTAAAGGGCTGGCTGTTTGTTTGCAGAATCTCTCCCTTTTGATAAAGAAAACAATAGTTATCTCAGCAGCACTGCCTAATAGATATTGGAACAGTCAAATGGCAACCCAGGTTGCCAGGGGTCTGAGAAGATGAGTACTTTTAGTTGTGCAATATGGCCTCCTTGAACAGAACTGGACTTTCATTAAGAAAGAAAGGAAGAACAAATAGTGAATAGGCAACTAGTGTCTCCAATCCTAAGACCCTGGGGTTCACTAAGCCCTGGCAGAGAAAACTAATGTAAGGCTTTCTCCTCCAATTGGATGATCATTGAAGAATAGTACCAGAGGAGTTCAGGGGCAGAGGCTGGACAGCGACAGGTTCTGGGAAAAGCCTGTCACTCAAAGATTTGTGGAATCCCCAGGGGTAGGAAAAAGGTCTCACTGTCTTTATATGTGTGTGGTGGGCTTCTCTAAACGGCAAAGAAGTAGTCAAATAGGTAGACTAAGTCTTCCTTGTTTTTGAGTCTGGAAGAGAAGAGGTAGAGTAGATAACAGAGAGGCTTCATGGGATCACATTGTTCACATACAAATGGGGATAAAAACCACTTGGCCTTCAGACACCTGCTAGAGTCATGCCTTTTAAGATAGTGCAACAAGTATACCTAAGTCTCATTAAACCTAAATGGAAAAACAGTGACTTTTCTCAGGGAACTCAGCAGTCAGAGAGATGCTGATCAGGAAAAAATAGAATACACAATCAGCCGGGTGCAGTGGCATGAGTCTGTATTCCTAGCTACTTGGGAGGCTGAGGCAAGAGGATCACTTGAACCCACAAGTTTGAGGCTGTAGCATGCTGTGATCACATCTGTGAATAGCTACCACACTCTAGCCTGGGCTAAATAGTGAGATTCCATTACTGTTTTAAAAAAATACGTACCCAGAAAAATAAAACTGCTAGAGGACACAAATAAAAATCTAAATAAGAACAAGAATACTTAAGGAGATATAAGACAACATAAAGACTTTCTATGGGTAAAAATAAAGATTCTCAAACAATTGACTACATGAAGAAGAGTATATATATATATTTTATTGAGACCCAAGTTAGCCTGAAAAATCAAGTGCAATATATATCTTAAAGCATAGATGAATAAATTTAGAAGAGGGGGATTATGAGGGAAAAGTTAGGAATTTAGAGAAGTGGAAAATAGATTCAAGACACTTTCCATTAGAATTATAGGTGCTCTAAAAAGAGAAAAGGAATAGATAGAAAGGCAGTAAATACATACTAATAAACCTCTCTGCAGATGGAAAAGGCTCACCTAACCCAAGCTGGACAGGTGAGAAAACACAGACACCTATGCATATCCTGATGTGGAGAAAATGACAAGCTTCTAGGCAAAAATAACAAATTACTTGTGAGGGAATAATAAGCAGACCGACATTAAATGTCCCATCTACAACAGTGGAAATAGAAGATAGTGAAAAAGCACATACAGGTTTCTGAGAGAAAATAAGTAAAAGTCAAGAGTCCTGTATACACAATCCAAATATATCTCTCAGGTCATAAGAAGGATGTCAAAAAAACGTAAATAGCCAAAAAGCAAATGAAACCAAATGGATACTTCAAGATGTATATACACAAAGAAGAAAAGGAAATGTAGAATCAATGCACCTTCCATGAGAGACAGTAGGTATATGTGTTTGTGTTTAAAAGTAAATCTTAGTATCATAGAGTGTGTTGTATAATTTCTACATAAAAACTCTTGGAACATAGTACAAGAAATATTCTACAAAGTATTATACTGTCTCAGTTCAACCTAAAAGGTGAGTAGAGAGACCAGATGTAAAAGTGTTACAGGTTAAATTGTATCACCATCCAAAAATAAATTATGTTGTCATGACCCAAAGTACCTGAGAGTGCGACCTTGTTTAGAAGTAAGGTCACTGCAGATTTAATTACTTAAGATGAGTAGTTACACTAGAGTAGGGTGAGCTCCTAATCCAGTATGTGTGGCGCCCTTCTAAAAGGAGGAAATTTGGACTCAGGTGCACACAGGAAGAATACCATTTGAAGAGGAAGGTAAAGATTGGGGTGATCCTTTTACAAGCCAGGGAATACTAAATATTAACAGCAGACCACCAGAAGCTAGGGGAGAGACATGGAACAGATTCTTTCCCACAGCAGGAAAGAATCAATTATAAAGATACCAGTCTCAGATTCTGACCTCCAGAACTGTGAGGCAATAACTGTATGTTATTTAAGATACTTAGTTTGTGGTATGTTGTTACAGCAGCCCTAGCAGATTAATACAGAGGGTTCCAGAGGTCACAGTGGAGAATGGTCAAAAGACAAGACAAAACAAAAAGGCCAAAATCAAGGTATCTGCTGGGATTGTGATCTTATTCCAAGCTTATTGTGGTTGGCCGTTCTCCGTTTCTTACAGGTATAGAAGTAAGTCCCTGTTTTACTCCTGGGTTTTGGCCAGGGTTACTCTCACTACCTTTAGCTGCCCTCATATTCTGGCCACGTGACCCTTTTACAATGTAGCAGCTTATGTCTAAGTCAGAAGACAAATTTCTCTCCAGTGTACTACAACAGAGTTATTTCATGTAACAACCAAGGTTATGACTGCCCATCATATTCACAGGTTCCAATCACACTCAAGAGGAGGGGTACAAGGTATGTACACCAGGGGGCAGAAATGTTGGGAGCCATCTTAGAATTCTGTACATCACACTTGGTTAGGGAAATAATGGCATATTGTTTCCAAATAGCAATAGAGTCATATGGATATAATCATTGCAAGCAAAAACAACAACAGAAAGGAAGATAACCACCAAAGGAATGAAAACTACATTAAAATCTCCAGTGTAATAAGAGGCATATTGAATGATATGAGTAAAAATAAGAAAAAGGAAAAAGAAGAAATAACATGAAATAATTAAGAAACATAACTTTAAGATAGAGGAAGAAAATAAAATAGACAGATTATTACATTAAATGTGGGCCAGGGGAGAATCCCAGCACTTTGGGAGGCTGAAGTCAAATGATTGCTTGAGCCCAGGAGTTTGAGACTAGCCTGGGCAACATAAACCCTATCTCTGTAAAACAAAAAGATAGATTGGATGTAATAGGCTTGAATCTCCCTTTTCAAAAACAAAGACTATCAGATTGATGAAGAGACTTCCTCTTCTGGTAATGGAAGCTAGGTAATTCAGAGCAGCCTTCCTGCTGAGGACAGCTGAAAAGCAGTACAGAACTAAAAAAATCATCTTCCTAAAAGTATTAAAGCGCTAACAAGACAATGAGGTGTAATACCATATCAACATTCAGAAGGAGACACAAATTCAGGGAAGAGGCTCAACATGTGGCATTACTTTTGCCACATTGTCCTTTTCAAAAGATGCAGTGAGGCTACTGAAAGCTTAAAATTTGACTGATTTGTGAGACAGGGAGCAAAATGGAGTCCAGAGCCTACAGAAGGTGACATTATAAAATCATCTACCCTCTGGATTGGCACTGTGAAAAGCTGTACCCTAGGAGACAGGGTGAATGAAAAGTAACCATTCTTCATGTGGACTGAAGCTCAGTGGATCCTGGAAAATGTGTTAAATCCCAAAATTAGGGTAAATTGATCCCAGATTACTAATCTCCCAATAGGCCTGGCAGAAATAAAAATTGACTCTAAATAAATGCTCTAAAATTGTAATGACTGCACAACTCTAGAAATATATTAAAAACCATAGAATTAATATGTTTTAAATGAGTGAAATGGTAGGTGAATTATATCTCAGAGTTTTTGTATAAAAAGAAAAGTTCACTCTGGAATGAGATAACATTATGCCGGACCTCAATTTGTTTTTATAAATAATCAGAAACTAATTTCTACTAAAAAATAACTCAGCATATGAAGACACACAACCCCATGGATGAGAACCAGCACAGATAACAGGGAACAGATCAGCAGTGGTCACCAGAGGCTTGGGTGGGGAGGCTGGACAGGAAAAGGGGAAACGTTGGTCAACAGGCACAGTTTCAGTGAGACAGGAGGAATAAGTTCTGGTGATCTGTTGAACAGCATCATGACTATAGCTAATATTGCATATTTCAAAATAGCTAAAAGAAAAGATTTTAAATGTTTTCACCACTAAGAAATGATAAATACTAGTGGTGGATGTGCTAATTAGCCCGATTTGATCTTTCCACAATGCATACATGTGTTAAAATAGCACGTTGTATTCCATCAATATATATAATTATTATTTGTCAATTAAAAATGAAACCTTAAGAAAATGTTAATTAAGGAGAAAAAAAGAGGGCCAGGTGTGGTGGCTCACACCTGTTATCCCAGCACTTTGAGAGGCCGAGGCAGGTAGATCATGAGGTCAGGAGATGGAGACCATCTTGGTCAACATGATGAAACCCTGTCTCTATTAAAAATACAAAAATTAGCTAGGCATGGTGGCGGACACCTGTAATCCCAGCTACTCGGGAGGCTGAGACAGGAGAATCACTTGAACCCGGGAAGTGGACGTTACAGTGAGCCAATATCGTGCCACTGGACTCCAGCCTGGCGACAGAGTGAGACGCTGTCTCAAAAAAAAAAAAAGAAAAAGAGATTCATTGGTACTGCTAAGAGTGATGTTATTAGATACAGAGTACAAAATGACATGCTTATATGCCCATGGATGTAAAACCAAACTAAAATTTCAGAGGGGAACTGAAAGCAGTGATTGCAGATTTGAAAAAAAAAAAAAATCAAATATTGACATTGTGTTTATAATATGGCAGAATCTCTTACCAAAGCAAGGCTTCTGCAGATAATACTCTACACTCTGGAAGAAGTTTAAAAACATGTGCCTTAAAGGACTGGAGAGTAGTCAAAAGCAGGCAGAAGCTGGAGTGCTGTCTACAGTTGGCAAAAGGGAGCCACATTGAGTCTTCTATTCTTACAACTTTTCACCTGAGGGCAGACCTCAGCACCAGGCAGGGCTGCTAAAACACACATGTGGGAACATATCAACTGGACTTTTTATTTCATCCAAGATGGAGTAACAGAACAGATTTATCTACCCAGCTGGAGCAACAGTGACAAAGAATACAGACAAAATATATAAAACAGTGATTTTCAAGCACTGGCCATCAGGCAACAAAGGACAGTGAGGCCTGAGAAATGGGAAACAAACAAGGTGAACCCTACAATTTCCCTAGAGAGAGATTCCAGTCCACAGCATAAAGAGGGAGACCCAGGCAGGACCCGTAGCACTTCCTGAGTTGAGAAGACAGAGTTGAGAGTCCAGATCAATCAAGACAGCTAGAGTTCACAGGACTGAGTAACAGATAGGCGAATGCCACATAAAGGGAAAACCCCAGAGTTCTGCAGCGGGTGTCCCCCTCAAATATTTGGAGAAGAATTGATAAGCACATGCATGTCAAACTGTCCAAGACCAGGGGACAAAGCCACTCATGGTGATTAGAAGAAACAATGCCCAGTACTCACACAGGACCAGGAACAGTGCCTGTTTCTGTCAGACAGGCTAAAACACCTCATGATTTGGACAGCAGTAGATAGAGTACTCAAAAGGATGGTGCCGCAGCAATGGAGAATAATTAGCCCTAAGTAAATACTGCCCTAGTCCTGCCTGACAGATCTTAAGAGGAGGGCCCAAAGTATCTGTTTCCAAGTAACTTAACTGTCAAAGAACAAAGCTCAAGAATATTTACAGAAATATAAAAATATCCAGCATTCAGCAATGCATACATAGTAATAGTTTCTATAACTATATTCTGTGTATCAAAAAAAAATAAGTACAGACATGGAATGGTTGTGTGTGTGTGTGCGTGTGTGTATGTGTGTATGTATATGTGTTTGTATGTGTATATATAGAGAATATAGATCCCCAACTTATATGTTTTGTATATGTATGTTTGTGTGTATATATATATATACATATATATATACACATATATATATATACATATATATATATACACATATATATATATATACACATATATATATATATACACATACATACATATACATACACACACACGTTATATATATATCTAAAAGTTAAATTTGGGATGGAGATATAAATATATTTAACTTTTAGAGATGGAAACTAGTTTCTGAGAGGAAAAATGTAGTGGATTGGATTATTAGTGGCTAAGACATTGCAAAAGAAAAGACTGAAGAACTTAAAGACATAATAGGAGCTATCTAAAGTTACACAGAAAAAAATCATTTATAATGAAAAGAGCGTCAGTGACCTGAAGGACAACACATGGTATAATATATGTGTAATTGAAGTATTTGAGAGGAGAGGTCAGGGGCCAGAAAATATTTGAAGAAATAATGGCTCAAAAGTTTACCAATTTCATGGTAACTATAAACCCACATATCCAAAAAGCTTAATAAACCAGGAACAAGAAACACAAATGATACCGAGAAGCACCATAATCAGATAGCTCAAAATCAAAGATAAAGAGAAAATCATAAATGCAGCCAAAGGGAAAAGACAAATTACATAAAAAGGAACATAGATAAGGATAACAGCATAATTCTCCTTAAAGCAATTCAAGTGAGATAAAATACTCAAAGGAAAAAATAGGCTAGTGCAATGGTTCCTGCCTGTAATCCCAGCACTTTAGGGGGCTGAGGCCAGAGGATCACTAGAGCCCAGGAGTTTGAGATCAGCCTAGGCAACATAGCAAAACTCCATCTCTACAGAAAAATTTAAAAATTACCTGGGTGTAGTGACCACACCTGTGGTCCCCAGCTACCTGGGAGTCTGAGGCAGGAGGATTGCTTGAACCCAGGAGGTTGAGGCTATAATGAACCATGTTCACATGCCACTGCACTCCAGCCCAGGTGACAGAGTGGAGACCCTGTCTCAAAAAAAAAAAAAAATCAACCTAGAATTCTATACCCATTGAAAATGTCTTTCAAAAACAAAGGATTTCCAGTCTATCTTCCTGGATCTTAAAAAACGCCTTTTTGAAAAGCAATCTGGCAACATCTATTCTATTGCAGGATAACTGTCCCATATAATGAAAACATCAGAATATAAGGACATATACAGAGAAGATTATTGTAGCATTCACAAGTAATGGTAGGCAAATGCCTATCAATAGAGGAATGCTGGAATAAATGAGGGTACTTCACTCCCACAGACTATGAAACAGTCATTTAAAAAGAATGAATTAGAGTTATGCCACATGACTTAAAGGGCTTCTCCATGGTATTGCACAGAAAGCAAGAATCAGATAATGTGTTTGCTATACTACTTTTATAGAATAAACAATCTCAGGAAAGAAAATGAAGTTATGTCAGCATCAAGCCATTCAGATTGCTCTGTGGTCCCACTCCCAAGAAGTTCAGTTTGCTCTCCTCATGCCTCCTTTTCCCAGATTCCCTGACACTGTCTGTTGCTGATAGGGAAACCCAGACAGAAGGCCTAGTCCATGAATGAGTTCAGGGCTTTAATTCAAATACAGAATTTATTTGAAAATACTACTTAAGTATATGTCTGAGATAAGGCTTATTCCTTCTGTTTTTTCAACCTAGCAAAGTTGGATATGTATAAATATGTGTTTGAGTTGAGTTTGTTTGAACATTACCATTAACTTCTGGGTTTGCAGCCAGTGACGATCAGCCAGAGAAGCCTCACTTTGACTCTCGCAGTGTGATATTTGAGCTGGATTCATGCAATGGGAATGGGAAAGTTTGCCTTGTCTACAAAAGTGGGAAACCAGGTAAGAATCGTTTACAAGCATGGTCCTGTAGTTTGACTAGGGTCTTGTCTGACCTTGCTTATTAGCCATGGCTTAGGAGACACATACCTCCTTGGCCTGTTGAGATGCTCCCAGGTATCTTGTGTGTCCCAAACCCAGAAATGCCTTTGGTTCTCTCTGAGCATCTCCCTCTGGGCTAATTAATAGTCTTTTTATCCACCTTCATTTGTGAGTCATTGCAAAATAGTAGATGGGATTAGGGTAATATGGGAGTATAAACTAAAAGAAATAGACATTTTGTTTATAGACTCCGACAGCAAGTTCATGCACTAGATAAGCATCCAGAAAGTGCATTATCTTTTATCTTTCATTTTATACCTCTATATGTAGACCAATTAACAGCAACAAAAACCTGAATTACTAGACCTCAAGACCCCAGATGGGAAATTAAAAGCCCCTCTGCCCTCAAGCAGCAGCTGCCACCTAGCCCCTAACAGCCCTTCAGACCCTAGCCTAGGGACGGTGAAACTACATAGCTGGACAATGTCAAGCCCTCTTCAGCTAGCTGTCTGGTAGGGGTGAGAGGATACAGACACTGGGATTTACCTCTGGGGGAAGGAGAATTCATCCAGCTGGAGGAATTGTTGCAAAATAGTCTTGGAGCTGCATCTTGAACTGTGGGGCAGGAATTAGATACAGGGTGGGGAGGAGGATTTGGTGGAGTAAGACACAAAGGGGAATCCAAGCCAAGGGACAAATGGGCAAAAGCCAAGCCATAAGAAAGTACATCTGATTTGTGGGGAATGACACTTCCAATTCAGTGGGCCACACTTCCAATTCAGTGGGCCACATGGTTCATGTTGGGGATGAGGAGGAGATTAAGCCAGAAGGCCAATTGCTCTCTCTCATGCAGAGCTTTGAAAACCAAGCAAAGGAGTTTCTACGTAATGTGGAAGACAGTGGGGAGTCAATGAAGGTTGTTGAGTAGAATGGCAGGGATCATGACCACTAGCAGTTTTGTCAAAGAAAGAGACTGGATAGATAATGGAGGCCACTTAAGGAGATGTTACAGCTATCTAGACAGCAGATGAAGTAGGACAGGCTTGAAGTAGTAAGAATGGAAAGTCAGAAACTGCGAGGCAAGACATCACACCACAGCCTAGGCAAGACTCCCAGGAGTGAACTCGGCTAGTCTTCTTTGTAGTGGTTTTGCGTGGCACTTTTGGTTTTTCATGGCACTGATAGAGACCTCTTCAAAAAAAACCCAAGCCATTCAGTGGTTTTCTGTCAGGAAAGCTGAGATCACAGTGTGCACACCCACTGAGGGAGGGGAGTGCTGATTCCACACAGAAAAGGAGCAGCTTCCTAGATAGGCTGAATGTACTTCCAGGTGGTCAGAGACCAACAGATAGAGCAATCAACTGATCTATCAAAAATTTGTAAGAGTATCAAAGGAACTGGTAAAGTGGCTGCTAGAAAATGAGACTAGAGGGTTAGAAGTGGGGCAGAAGGGGAACTTTTACTTTATATTTTACATTCTGTCTGCTGGGATTTTTTTTCTAAACCACTAGTATAACCTTTTATAGTTAAAAAGAAAAAACTGTTAAGCTATTCCTTGTCTTTTTTTTCCCTTTGTCTTCCATTTCAGCATTAGCAGAAGACACTGAGATCTGGTTCCTGGACAGAGCGTTATACTGGCATTTTCTCACAGACACCTTTACTGCCTATTACCGCCTGCTCATCACCCACCTGGGCCTGCCCCAGTGGCAATATGCCTTCACCAGCTATGGCATTAGCCCACAGGCCAAGGTAAGGGAGGAACGCCTGCCATTGCAAACTATAGTATATACCAAAATCTGAGGAAATGGTTACGTTGCAGTTTCCCAACTTCCCCATCTGACTCAGGAGATCTAGGGTGGGGCCCAGGAACCTACATGTTCAATAAGCAAGACAGGTGATTCCAGTGGAAAACGTCACTTTATACTCATCTAGTTAAGTGGTTCCCAAACTTGACTGATCCTCAGAATTAACTGGGGAGCTTTATTTTTAATTAAATTTTATTGGATAGTTTATATCCGATGGGTTGTTCTGGGTTGGCAGTACATGCACCCAGGAAGAGTAAAAAGTCAGACTTTCACTCCCCTGTTCTCCAAGTGTACTTCCCCAGTGGCAGCCGCTATTACGAGTTTCCTGTGTGCCCTTCCCAAGATACTCATGGCACGTAAAGCGCATGCACATTTTTGTCGTTCCTTTTTTCTCAATCACAAGTATAATGTCCTGTCCACATTATTCTGCATCTTGCTCTTTTTCCATAACACTCCATCTTGGAGCTTATTCCCTTTCAGTGCATTTAGAGCACTTGTCCTCTTCAGTGGCTACAGAGTATTCCATTGTGTGAGTGTCCCTCATTTATATTACAGGTCTGGTCACCATTTCAGACATACAGATGCCAGGTATACAACCTGGTTTGAAAACATCAAATGTAGCTGGAAAATCTTTTGACTAGAGTGAGCTCATCTGGGCTCTTTCATGGTGGTTTCTTGCAGCTCTAAATTAGCAGCAAGTTAGGAACTCAGCTCCAGCTCACCGTACCATGTATGTATTCATCTAGTAGGCTTCAATTCCTTCAAATGTCACATAATTATAACATTATCTGGTCAACATTGGGAGGCAGCTGTGATTTAAAAGGTAAATAAATGTGGATGCCCTTTACCCTCAGCTGCCTAAAAAAACAGTAGGAAACGGAACACCAACAGATACAGCACCCCTCAGCAGAGGCCCGCACTGGCCCGCCTCCTACCTTTCCTGGGGAAATGGTGCTGCCAGAATCCACCTGATGGGAAGTAGCTGGTTTGAGGACAGAACAATTAGACCCTGTCCTCTAGAGCTTTGCAATCTAGCATCCCAGGCTCAGGACTCACTAGATCAGAAGGAAATGTGCTCAGATTCTTAGTTCTCATATTGCATTTATCTTAAAGGTCATGAGACCTCATAAAGCAATGTGTGTATCTTACCAGAGGTTGATGGGATCTGTTATCACTTCCACTTAAAGGAAGAGCAAATAGATTTTTAGGTAGATTTTCATGAAAATGTACCTGCTTCCTGTTCCCAGCTGTCCTGCATCCCCCACAAAACAGCACACAGAATGGCATTTCTTCTTTGAATTATGACCTTCTCTCCCAATTCTGCCTTACAGCAATGGTTCAGCATGTATAAACCCATCACCTACAACACAAACCTCCTCACAGAAGAGACCGACTCCTTTGTGAATAAACTGGATCCCAGCAAAGTGTTTAAGAGCAAGAACAAGATCATAATCCCAAAAAAGAAAGGGCCTGTGCAGCCTGCAGGTACCCAGAAAGGGTCCTCAGGACCCTCTGGTCCCTCTACTTCCTCCAATTCTAAATCCTCCTCTGGCTCTGGAAACCCTGTCCGGAAGTGAGCACCCTCCCTCCAACAACTCCCCAGCAGCTCTAGAGTGGTGGTTTCTATGCACAGATGGCCCTTGAGGGTGACCTCCAGTTCTGTATGTGGAACCATAGGCCTCTTTCCAGCTGAATGACCAAAATTTTAAGTTTTTTGGTCCCACTGACATTAGCCAGGAGTTGGAAGCTCCTAGTGATGCCTCCCTCAGAGTCCTTCCTCATATCCTTCACAGCAGGTTGTGCTGTTCCCTGCCTTGGGAACCTTAGTGGGGAATCTGGGTCTTAAGTGGCCAAATAAGTCTGGTGGGTTCTTTCCTCTCCTTCAACACTCGCGCCTCAATCCCTTAGCACTGATTGGAGAAGTCCCCTAAATAAACCACTGTTTTTGACCCATGAAGCATTAGAACTGCATTGTTCATTCAGGAGCCACTAGTCACATATGACTATTTAAATTTTATTTATATGAAAAATTCATTTCCTCAATTGGATTAGCCACATTTCGAGTATTCATGCAGCTGGTAGATTCTGTATTAGCACAAAGATAATGAACATTTCCATCACCAAAGAAAGTTCTGTTGGACAGCACTACATGAGAATATTTTCAATACTGCTCTTCCTCAGATCAATTAATTTTTGTTGTTAATGTTGATGTCCTAATTTGATGGATCATAATGTTCCATTAAACCTCTCAAATACACAATTGTACGTTCTTTGTATTCCTTATCACAGATATCTTGCTCCGCTCATTTCTTTTGCAGCTTCCTATAAAGTTTGTCTTCCTCATCAGTTTCCAGTGAACTTTCTTGCTTCCAGTTTGGTGTTATGATGTTTGTACGTGTACCACAATTATCCTCCTTATTAACTTTTTAAAGAAGAGGTGTACTTCTGCTGTACTTTATTCTAACCATTTAAAAACAAAAAACTCCCAAACATTGCTTTGCGTGACTCTTCATGAAGAATTTTAATGATGCCAATCACTGCTAACAGAAGCTTTCCACCTGCTCTGCCTGCCTCTTCACAACTCTGAGTTGTCCAGCCTCACTTTGCCTGGTCCCTGGCCATCTTTGGGACAAGCGGTCTCCTGCTTTGAACAGGGTGAGCTTCCAAGAGTTCCTTTGGAAGCAAGTTGCAATTCAGAAATCACTTTCCCATTGACATATAGGGGTACTGGACCTCTAGTCCACATTTGCTTAATATTTGACACAAGATAAATCTGACATTATCTACTACATTTAATGAAATTTTTACAGAGGAGGTCACTCAGATTTTCAGTTAGGAATGCCTGTTTATTTCCTCCCTCTACAGCTCTGGCTGTGGGCAGAAGCAAGGCCTTCACTCTACTTCTTCCCAGCAGGGAAAGTAGGGAGTCACCCACCTGGACCCAGTTTCCTTGGGTGGCTGCAGTTTTTGTCCTGAAGTCCCAGAGGTTAGAGAATGAAGAAGAGTTCTGAGGAATGAGGTGCAGGGGCCTGTACCGTCTGCACTCTTCAATCCCAGCTGGCTCACTCTCTTTCCTGACTGCTCTCTACCCCAGTGATTGGCCAGGCTTCATTCCTTCGCACTGCGTCTGCATGCTAATCAATCCAGGATTTCCCTCTTCCAAACCCACTGAGGAACTCAGAGGAGTCCACCAGATTCTCCACATGCACTTTTGCTCTGAAACATTTTTATTTTGATTGTTGACAATAGTGGTAGATATTCATGAAAAAGAGCCTTCGTTATTTCCTCCACCTACCACTTTCCATAGCCCCTAAGGAAAACCAAGGTGAAGAGTTAGCCTTCAAGGATGACGGCAAGGTCTAACTGGCTGCTTCCCTATTTTTGTAATAGTTCAAAGTCTTGAAATAGCAGTGCTTGAAAGTCTTTGGGAGCATAAATTGAGCTTTGTGTTAACAGCTCATTCATTTGCTTTAAAATAGCGACATCTCTTACCTTTGCAATCCCAAAACTAACTACTTATAATTCAGTCTGGTCATTTAAACATTTGTGTGTGTGTTTTAACCATAACATGACTCTGTCACATATTCTCTAGGAGACACTTTGGCTCTTCTAATTTAATTGTGTAGGTTATTACACTTCAAGCATTTATAAATGTGCAACAATTCATGGAGTGGCAGAAAAGAACAGAGAGAAACCAAGTTGTCGAGGACAATAGCTGGAGTTTAGTCTTCTGGAAGTATTTTTCTTGCCAAAACCGATCAAAGGAAGAGCCAACAGTACCAGATAAGAGAATCTAGCATTAGGCTTCTCCAAGACAAGCAAGGTTAGAAGGGAGTTGAGAAGTTATATCATCTTCCACTGCAGCAGATATCCTTTTTTTAGTACCTGGGGAGCCCCTGAATCACAGCATTTCTAAGTTAGTCCTGGATTCCCCAAGTGAAGCGGCAGAGGAACTAGGAGGTCAGTGGTGCTCCTCAAATCTGTGGCAACCAAGCAGGAGTTTTCAAAAGGCTATCAAAGGAGGTGGATTACAATAAGGAAAGGCTGAAAACATGCCTCAGAAGGAGTGAGCAGTGAAAAGCAGGACTGACTCCACAAAATGCAGGATCCAGTACAAAATGAAGATGGGTGGCTTTTGTGCAAACATCAGTGTGCAAACATCAGGAAAACATTACCTCTACAGGTACTAAAATGTCATGTTTTTCCTTTCTTCCATAGGCTCTTTCTCAACTTGTTATGGTGGTGGTTTTTATTTACTACTTAATGCCATTCTAACTAAAAAATGTTAAATTCCTATCATGTATTTTACTGTTTATGTTTATATTGTGCAATTCCAGTTTTAAATGAAAATATGAGCATTTAACTCATGCAGAATCGCCCAAATTACACAATTTGTATTTTATAGCTTGTGTTTACATACTGTACGCATATATATTTTGTTCTTACCACAGCAGGAGAAACACTGTACAAAACTAGCTCAACTGTTACTGTTTCACTTCTTGGTATTTTCAGTATAAGTGGTTGGCTAACAAAGGAATGTAACATGAGTAAAAAAAGGATATGATAGGGCTCCTTAGTCATTCATGTTTCTTAGAATGCCATTGCCTTCTTTCTGTGTTTGAAGCCAGTCGGGTTCGGATGGGAAGTGCAGCCTTTTGGGGCTCTCAGACTCCCCCACTTATTCAGTCATAGATATAAGATGCTTACTTTGTACTCACTTTGAATCTCTTCGAGCTCTGACACATCATGAGTCCAGCGGAGTTCTTTGCTCACAAGGCATCATAAAGGCTACATATGAACAGGGCAGTAAGGAACATTGGATATAAGTTGCTCATCTCCTCCGCTCATGTGTATATTCCATTGTCCCATCAGACTTCACCTACAGAACAGAGGTTCAAAGATAAAATAGTGCCAGAAGAGCATTAAACTAAATGTGAAGCCCTTCTGAGTATGGGCCATCCGCCCATGGAGCTGGCCCTGTTGAAGGATGAGGGGAGCACTTCTGGCAAAAGACCCAACAACAGGAGGTTGAGTGGGTTAAATTGGGAAAAAACACCCATGAAATTTATGTTTTGAAACTAAAGCAATTAAAATGGGAATTGGCTGTACTATAAATCAACTGCTCAGAAAAAGACAGTATGCTGGAGTCACAAAATGAGAATAAATGGCAGAATGTCTCATGATGCACCGATGTAGTCAAGATTGTACATAAAGTGCTACATCATCATGCTGCTTGCAGGGAAGTAACCAAGCCAAAGATAGGAATGAAAAGGGGCAGCTTGCACCCAATAATCCACAGAATCTAGCCCTTAAAGCTGACATGCACCAATGCCACTAGAATCGTGTGTAGAAAGTAAGATACCCAGATCCCCCTCCAGACCTACTAAATCAAAATTGCTAGGAAAGGTTCCAGCCGTCAAGATTTTTAATCAACTGCAGTGGTGACCATAATGCTCACCAAGCCTGAAATTTGTTACTTAATGGGTCTGAGTGGTTTTGCTTTTATTGCATGGAGAATAATTCAAAATCTGTTTTTATTCCAGTAAAGCATATATAATGACTGGAATAGAAGGACCAAGGGAACTTTTTAGGTTCTCCATAAATGCACATATTTTTCTAAACTCATTATTATGGAGAATTTTTAACATTTACAAAGATAGAAGAACATAATGAATCCCCATATATCCATCATCCAGTTTCATCAATTATCAACTCATGACCAGGCATGCCTTAGGTATACCCATGTTTACTCCTTCAGTTTCAAGTCTATTCAATTTATCTATTGGTTTTCATGCAAAACTGCTTTATATTTTAGCAATTGCTCTGAAGATTATAATATATGTTAACTTTTTTCTTTCCAGTAGCCACTCACAAAGTCCCTGGTAGCTATATTTTTACAGTGAACTCTGGCCCCTTTATTACAATTGATTAGACACCAGGTGGGTTTCTAATCCAAGTTGACTGTGCTCTTACCCTTGAGATCTTAAGTTGAATTTCCCTATTTTCTTTTCTTTTCTTTTTTTTTTTTTTTTTTTTGAGACAGGGTCTCACTCTGTTGCCCAGGCTGGAATGCAGTGGCATAATCATGGCTCACTTCAGCCTTAACCTACTAGGCTCAAGCAAATCCTCCCACCTCAATTTCTTGAGTACCTAGGACCAGAGGTGTGTACCACCTGGTTAATTTTTTTATTATTATTTATAGAAATGCAGTTTCCCTATGTTGTCCATACAGGTCTCAAATTCCTAGGCTCAAGCAATCCTCCCACCTCAGCCTCCCAAAGTGCTGGGATTAGAGGCATAAGCTACCACACCCAGCCAGATTTCCTTCTTTGGCTTAAGCAACCCAGACTGGATTATGTTTTTCCAGCCATGCATTGTCTTGTTAACAGACATGGCCTCCATTATGGAGTTAATTATGACAATTTAAAGAGCTAATATATAGTTGACAACTCAGAAAAGTTGGCTCCTCTTTTGCTCCTTCTTTTATAATGTGATCCCAACCTTTGTTTCCAGCGATTGACTTTCTATATTACCTATCTGGCCCTGCTCTCCTGAACCACTTACTCTTTCCAAAATTCCAGCTTGTTCTCTTCCTGTGCCTTTACACCTAGAGTTTGCTCCTAAGGTCCAGCTCCAGTCTACCTCCACCTCAGAGGCCTCTGGGAAACCCTAGGCTGCAAGGAGACCCCTCCTTTAGGTAAAGTGCTTCATGTCAATACCACTCAATTAACTTTTGATCACCTTGCCTGTGTCCTCTACGTCTTTAGTGTTGAGATGGTGTATTAATCCATTCTCACATTGCTATAAAGAAGTACCTAAAGCTGGGTAATTTATAAAGAAGAGAGGTTTAACTGATATGAAGTTCTGCAGGCTGTATAAGAAGCACAGCTGGGGAGGCCTCAGGAAACTTACAATCATGGCTGAAGGGGAAGGGGAAACAGGCACATCTTACGTGCATGGAGGAGGAGGAAGAGAGTGAAGGGGAGGTGCTACACACTATTAAGCAACCAGATCTCATAAGAACTCACTATCACTAGAATAGCAAGGCAGAAATTGCCTTCATGATTCAATCACTTCCCACCAGGCTCCTCCTTCCAACACTGGGGATTAGAATTCAACATGAGATTTGGGCAGGGACACAAATCCAGACCATATCAGATGGGGACTTCATGTTACTTTGGAAAATCCATTGCTACTTAATATAGAACCCATGAACCATTAATAAACCTAAAATCAGTTAATACATAATCTTGTGCTAAATCAAGAACTGCTTCATACTTCAGGATAGATAGGAACAGATGACAAGCAAAATTGAGAAAAAAGTTAAAAAGCTATTAATTTAAATGTTTATGCAAATTGTGAAAAGACAGTCGCTACTTTATTTTAAAGGCAGGATACCTTAGTTCAGCCCACAGACCACCCCGTCATAAAACTGTGCCATAATGAAAGATGTTAGCAATTTTCTAATGTCTTAGCATCCAAACATTGTCTCCCAGACTGCCTCTTGCCACTTACTAGCCATGGCTCAAAACTCTTTTTCTGACAGTGTTCCTTTGTGGCTCTGAAAATGGGATTTTTATAATTTCACATCCTTATGTACTCTATAGTACTGGCACCCAGGCCTTGTCCAATACCATCCTTGATAAATGTAGTGAGCATTATGAAAGAAACCATCTATCTGGATGCTTTCAGTATCCAACCAACTACAGAGTCTCATATGGATAAAATCTTTTGTGAGCAAGATTCCCAGGTGATAAGGGTGAAATGCAGTAGTGAAAACCAGCCAGAGGGTGACACGGTGAAAACACATCCCACCACCACAAGAACTGAAATGCTTTTTAAAGCATTATTGTAAGGTGGATTTAGCTGTTAAAGATATGTGTTCTGCCATGGTAAGTATTATAATAACCGAGTTATACTCACAGGTCTGATGTGGACTCTGCTGAGGAGAGATTGCTTCTTCTAAGTGAGATATGTCAAGAGAGGAGAATGTATATTTGATAGTATTGACTTCACATAGAATTCTCCTTTGTGGACAAGAATTCCCAAGACTCAGAACACAATGTAGGCAGGGGGTGGACATAGTGTATTAGACCATTTTCACGCTGCTGATACAGGCATACCCAAGACTGGGTAATTTTTAAAGAAAAAGGTTTAATGGATTCACAGTTCCACATGGCTGGGGAGGCCTTCCAATCACGGCAGAAGGTGAAAGGCACATCTTACATGGTGGCAGGCAAAGAGAAAATGAGAGCCAAGCAAAAGGGGAAACCCCTTATAAAATAACCAGATCTTGTGAGACTTATTAACTACCACGAGAACAGTATGGGGAAAACCACACCCCATGATTCACTTATCTCTCAACGGGTCCCTCCTGCAACATATGGAAATTATGGGAGCTACAATTCAAGATGAAATTTGGGTAGGGACACAGCTAAACCATATCACATAGTTTCTTAGACATTGTTTCATGTTCTAGATGGAGGGAACTGCAGTCCAAAGCAATTTTGTACAAAACTAAATTTAACATAAAAACTTCCTGTGTATAAAATGAATAAACAGCAGCAAAGTACATATTAAGGTATATTCTCTCAGACCTGCACCAATACGTAGCCATAAACTAAATGAAAATAAAATTTTAAAATTCATTCCTCAATCTCCATCCACATTTCAAGTATTCAGTAATCACATATGTCTCGTGGCTACCATATTAGATAGTTATAGATAGAACATTTCCATGATCACAGAACGTTCCATTGGGCAGCCCTAGTTAGAGCAAGCATGGCTTGTTTTATAATTTTCAGAATAATTCTGGTGAAAAGCTGTTTTATACTATGCTATACTCAACAAAGAAAAAGGATATTTACCCAATCTTAAGACCTTTTTACCTAAAACATGACATCCTTTTCTGCTTTACATATTACTTTTGCAGCTCATGGCTCATAGGAAAAGCCAATGTTGAGTTAACCTGCTGCTATCCATTTTAGCTGCAGAGTGGGCTGTGCAGGTTCTGAGCTTTCCCCATTTGATAGTCAAAGACCCCAAGGTCACCCACCCTTTCTAGGTCTCTGCACAGTCTCCAGTGTGGAAAGTTGTGGGAAAGGAAGGAGCAGGTTCTAGGTCTTCAGGATTTTCTGCATCTTAAAGCAGCTCCTCTCCCTTATACTCTTAGGGAGCAGGAGGGCCTAGCTTTCGGATCATCCTCGTAGCCTCAGAAATAATTATTCAAGAAATAACATTTCTCACATAAAGGATAAATGCTTGAGGGGACGGATACCCCATCTTCCATGATGTTATTACACATTGCATGTCTGTATCAAAACATCTCGTGCCTCATAAATATATCCATCTACTGTATACCCACAAAAATTTAAAATTAAAAAAAAAACATGCTCTGAGGTAACTGGTACTCCCGTGAAGGACCAGCTAAGTTATATTTTCTTCCACAGCATAAAGACTAAAAAAGAATATGTTGGAAACCAACTAGGGCAGAGACACAAAGCCTGAGTAGAGTTCAGTGTAAAGGAGAAACCCCATCCCTCAGGCAAAAGCTTCAGGTGTGGAACATGCTAAGCACAAGACTCAACCTCTGGAAAAACAGCTCACCTTTACTGAGGCCCCAGCTCACAGCTTTATACTTTTCGCCTTATTTTGAAAACGAGGCCATCTCATAGGATAGAGACAGCGATACGGATGGTACTTGCGGGTTTGTCCTTAAGTCTGTCCTTAAGCTACCAGAGGTGGTTCTAGATCCTGGCCACACAGGTTCTGGAACATTGTGTTGGGGCTCTAGAATGTATGTTTATTGAACAACTTAATGTTCATCAGAAAAACTCAAAATTTTCCTTTGAAAATTAGATTCTACAATAGATGGCTGTGGCCTTAATAACTATCTTCACAAATCATGTTTTTAGGCCATTAAAAAATGGTAAGCTATCTTCAATATAAGTTAGAAAGGGAATTCAAGCACAAGACAAATTCAAAAATCTGTCTTATATTTGTTCACAAACACAAGCCCGTAGAGTTTAATTTAACCCAACAGCTAGTGAACTTCTATATATATGTGTGTGTGTGTGTATACACACAGATGATCGATACAGTTGGTCGATAGATATAGAAAGTTCTAAATTACCAGGACGCTTGCAATTTCAGGCAAGTTTTTCTTCCAAAGAGATAAATGTTATTTTTTCATACCACCTGCTACAGAGGGCTAGCTAGCTGGATAAGAGCTCATTTCCTTCTATTGAGACCGCATTTCTGAGAATGGGTTGCATCTTTGTAAATGAGCTGCTTTATTCTCACGACATTCCTAATCGCATGCCTAATTATCTAAGCCAAGAAAACCTCTGAAGTTGACTGAATTGCTTTATTCTGTAGCCAGTTTACCACCTGCTGCTGTGTTCCGAGTTCCAGTAAAATCACCTTGTCTAAATAAGCGTATCATCAAGGATGCCTCTTTTCAGGGACTGGATACAATGGCTACAATAAGTTTCTCAGGCAGCCAGCTCTTCCTGTATAACTACTACACTTTTATTCAGTTCTTATTTGAAAATTGGGTTTTAAAAAATTATAATTATTCCCCTGGGCACATGACAAGTGTTTTTTGGAAAGGCAACTGCATCTATTGCCTAGCCCACTGCCCTGGCTGTTCCCCAGTGGGATCACCCTCTCCAAAGAGCAGCGAGGGCTTAAAAGCATTTTTAAGCAGATATTATTAGTAGTGGAGTCTCTCTTTGAAACAAAAAAAAAGAAAAGAAAAAAATTTCTTGTTAGTTTTCTGAAAGAGAAAAAGCCAAGCCCTCTGCTTAGCTGGGCCAACTGAATAGCCCACATACTGCAGTGATCTCTCACATAGTCCAGGAACACCACTGCTGACACAGAGGAACACAAGGGCCCCTGTTACCTTGTGCCTCATTTAATGTGCTACCCGTAACATGCTATGCATGCCTCTCGAATACTTTTAAACTCTGAACTGAGATTCATTTATTTCTATTTCCACCTACACCAGATAACTTATAATAGCAAAATGAAGGGAAGAAAATGTGTTCACTGGAACTGGCTGTCAAGTCTCTCTGATGGGAGCTGAGGAGCTGTGTGTGTCTCCGCAGGCATGGAGACTGGCCAGAACCAAAGATCCTGTGGCATCAAGCCCCGGAGGCTGAGGCAGGAGAATCACTTGAACCCAGGAGTTGGAGGTTGCAGTGAGCCGAGATTGCACCATTGCCCTCCAGCCTGGGCAACAAGAGTGAAGCTCCATCTCCAAAATAAAACAAAACGAAACAAAAATAAATTTATTTTATCACATTTCTGGGGGCTAGCCATTCAATTAATTTTATTGAGCCAAAATCAAGGTGTAGAGCAGGCTGTGCTGTTCCTGCAGGCTCCAGGGTAGCACCTGTTCCTTACCTTTTACAGCTGTTCCTTGCCTTGTACAGCTTTTGGTGGCTGCCAGCATTTCATGGTTTGAGGCCATGTTACTCCAATCTTCGTGTCTGTCTTCACGTTGCCTTTGGTGTGTATCAAATCTCCCTCTGCCTTTCTCTTATAAGGACACTCATGACTGGGTTTAGAGAATCCCCATACGATCCAGGACTATCCACATATAACAGGATCCTTAATTTAATCACACTTGCAAAGACCCTTCCTTAGAAGGTAACATTTCTAGGTTCCAGGGATTACGACCTTGTTCTGTTAGATGGCCATCATTCAACCTATTACAGTGGTATTTGGTGATACACCATCTCAGGTGTATCCATGAACACAGAAACAGTGGGAGACATGGACAATGTGGAGGCCACTCACAGACCAGGAGCCTGGAAACCAAGTCTCCTACTCCTAGCCCCTGTTGTTCCCCACTGCCTGCCCCTCCACCCACATTGCATTAACAGTGCACTTGAAAGAAAATAAAACTAGGTCATCAGCCCTCCAAGGCCCTATGTACCCTCCCCCACCATCCCCAGATCCTTATTTTTAAACAGAAAGAAAAAATCCTTAATACTCCAAAGAAACCCAAATCCAGACAGCTTTAACAGAAAAGTGTTTGCCTGCCTTTTCTGGCAGTTTTGTAATTTCAATACATATTAAAACATAGGTGCTAAGACACAGGAGCAAGAATATCTGTGGTAATTCCCAGGCAGATGAGCAATAGCATCTTACAAGTGTAAAGTACTATTCACTTTCATGCTTCTTGAAGGTCTTTTAGAAAAATTTAACATCCTGAATTAAAAATTGCTCATAGAGGCTGTCAGAATGAGTGGCATCAAGAGAGGAAACAAGCAACAGGAAAACATCCTTCAGTTTCACGAAAAATGAATGAACCACTAAGTTTAACAATGCAGATTGATTTTTCTTATAGGCTCTTCTAGGCCTTTTTGATGGATCTAGTCCCTCAGTGGATTTGAATAATCCAAGGGGAAGAGCAGCAATCCAGAGCAGACGGTTCTAGAGCTCCCGGTACTTGCTGGCACAACCTGACTGCCCCTTGACATTTGTGGACAGGGCTCTGGGTTCACCTCTGACCCACTATGTCTGTCCTGCCACTGAGCTGGCAGGCATTTCTGTGGGTGAAGAAAAAACAGAGAGGTGGCAAGAGCCGGCCTTTTATACCACTTCCGATGTTCCTTCCATATTGCTGGGGATTTTTCAAATGTTCATTTCAACTCTAAATGTTTAGTGAGGGACTCGGTTGCTGCCACCTCCTGGCTTTCAGGACAGGCAAAGAAGTGACACAGATCTCGGGGCACATAACATGAGGGCAGCTTTGCACAAACATGTCCTAGTCGATCAGTTACTTGATAGTGATTAAAAACCAATTCTGTCATGGGGAATTATTATTGGTTTTGCAAAGTTCTCAAAAACATCATCTTCAGTCTCCAACTCCCACTCCACCCCCAACCAAAAAAAATGAGAGAGAAAAAAAATACCCAGTGATTTCCATTAGAATCAGGGGGAAGGAGATGAGAAGATCTTTTAAATGTTCCAAAGTCCAGACCACACTTCACCAATTAAACCACAGTCTCTGGTGGAGGGACAGAAATAACAATAGTTCTTAAAGCACCCAGGTGAATCTGATGTGTAGATTGGGCTGGGAACCACCACCCTATCTTATTCCCATACTACAGTGGGATTATTCAAGATTCTGGGCCCAATAAACGAGACCCCTTTTACTTAGCTGTAAGCAAGAAATTAGTTGATCTTGCTTGCTGCTTCTGAGAGCTTTTCAATCCCTAAAATGAAATTAAATTAGGTTTATTCAATCACCTCCTTCTGAATGTGACTTTCCATTCTAAAGCAACAACTCAGCAGAATACCAAGGACCCCCCAGGAGGACATTGACATATTTGTTCACTAAACAGTGTGACAAAAATGCAGCTTCCTTTTGTCTGTGCATCATTATCTCATGTAATACAAATATTCCAAATCTGCATTCAGTGCCAAGCAATAGGCAAACACTCACAAACTATTAAATCATAAGCGGAATATTATTCCTGTTATTTAGAAGCATATGGAAAATAACCATTAATACCCTATATATTCTTTTCAATAAGGTGATTAAATAAACTCAACAGTCTATAGTATACAGACCCAACTCTTGCAACTTCCAGGCTCTCCTGGGGTGTTCACATCCATCATGTACTATTTGATAAATGACTGCTTCAGCAAGCTCCCTGTCTCTGTAAGTGGGGTTAGAGCAGAGAGGGGAAGACAGGCACAGAGGCCTATGGGGAAAATATACTACCTTTGGCTTTTTAAGCAATGCTACTGCACGTTGTCTACAAATCACATATCCCCAGATTCAGGAATGCAGAGTCATAGAGGTTTTAAAAGTGGGACAAAGATGGAATTAGTGACCTGATGATTTTTCAACCCCTCAAAATACCTGCTGCAATGGTTTACCTTTCCCTGTTTTCAGAGGCAGAGGTTCTTCATAGGGAACCATGGGACCCCAGGCCAAAGGGGTACTGTAGAGGGTGTGGCCACCACCTGGGCCTCAGCCCCCTCAGTGTTGCTCTGCAGTTGCTGAGAGCCCCTCACGGCACCTTCACCTCTGACCTCAGCTGTCGATGACCTGTGCTTGAGAACCATGTATAGTCATGCACCACAGAACAGTGATTTGGTTCACAATAGAGCACATATATGCCTGTGGTCTCATAATATTATAATGGAGCTGAAAAATTCCTATCACCTAATGACGTTGTAGCTGTCATAACAGTGCACTGCATTACTCACGTGTGTGTGGTGATGCTGGTGCAAGCAAACCTATTATGCTGCCAGATATATAAAAGTGGACAGTAATGTCCCAGACCTTCACATTCACTCACTACTCACCTGCCCAGAGCAGCTTACAGTCCTGCAAGCTCCATTCATACTGCGTGCCCTATAGAGTTGCACCTTTTTTTTTTTTTTTAAATCTTCAATACTGTATTTTTACCGTACCTTTTCTATGTTTAGGTGTATTTAGAAACACAAATACTGGTGTTACAGCTGCCTACAGTATTCATTCAGTAACATGATGTATAGATTTGTAGCTTAGGAGCAACAGGCTATATCGTATAGCCTAGGAACATAATAGGCTATACCATCTAGGTTGGTGTTAAGTATATTTATAATATTTGCACAATGATGAAATTGCCTAACGACACATTTCTCGGAACATATCCCCATCGTTAAGTGATGCATGACTATACTAAGCATGCAATTCTGAGGTTCCCTGTACACAAATCTTTAAATTTCCATTTTGTTTTGGTGATTTAGTACATTTTTTGAGAAAACGATTTTTTACATAAGAGGCCAGTGAGTTGTGGAATAGTTCAGATTTGTAAAATGCTACTCTCATTTTTGCTTCCCCATCACAATGGGGAAAAGAAACCTTATCATGGGTAAGGTGATAGATGTTAGATTAACAACAGCTAACACATCCTGCAAGAAGGACCTAGGCCCAATTATAAAAGGAGTTCCAAAGAGCACAGTGTTGATGCTACTCACTCTATTAACAAAATACAGCCCAAAGGATCTGAAGGCCGTTCCAAGCAAGGGTGCTTCTGATGACACTGAGAAGAGTTCTGCCGTTCTGAAGAGGCGAGCCTGTGGAACTGCTGCAGGTCCTGCTCCCAGGAGAATAAAGGTTTCCCATGATGGCATTAAACTCTATTTATTTAGTATTTGAAACATGGTGTACATTTATGTATTTGTATAAACATTTGGTACATCTAAAATCCACAACTGGTAAACAATCTGTGCTTTCTTTTGTGTACAAGTTTGGGGTTTACATCTGGATATTTTGGTGTTGTGGAGACTCAGTCTGTGAAGCTAATCAAATTGCCTCATGTTACCGTAACAACTGTGAAGGAAGTGATTTGCTCCTTAAAGAGGCTGTTCCTTGCCCAGAAAAGGTGTCACGCTTTTGAATTTGAACTAATAAACCAGTTGTGTCACAGAATCAAGAGAAACACAGCTGACACGATGGAGTAGGTATGTGCAGGGGACTCCTGGAGATCCAAGTCAGTGCGTAGCAGGCAACACAAGCTGCGCAGTGACACTGGGAATTGACTCTCCCTTTTCAAACCGTCGGATGTTAATGTCAAGTTTCCCCAACCCCACCTGGAGGGGTTTCATCTGGCAAGAGCTTGCCTTCTGCTCAGCACACTCCTGGGGGTACTCCACGAGTGTCACAGCTGCAACTCCGAGGTGCCAACCAAGCCCAGGGCTCTGGCTTCTTCTGGTGTCAGGCCGCTCTTCAGGGTTCTTCGCACTGCAGCGGTGGCCACAGGTCACAGCCAAAGGGATAAGAAGAAAAGGGGGTATGAGCAGCAAGGCACAGGGCAGTCAAGACTCCAGTCCCCTCTTCTCCCCAGGGACTTCCAGAGAAGCCAGAGAGTTCACACTCTGCACCCCCCTGCTCTTGCTGAATTGCCCTGCAGTGTGTCTGCCAGGGCAAAAAAAAGTTTGGAGCTAAACAGGCTGTCCTAACAATGCCACAGGTGCTGACTTAGAGGGCCGAGAGGAGGGGTGGGGGCACTTAGGAGAGAAAGGAGGAGAGGCTCACCCTCACAAGGCTTCTGAGAAGAGGGTGCAAACTGCAGAAGTGCAGAGGGCAGGAGAGACCTCAGCATCTGCCCAGTATGAGGAGTGTATCAGAGCTAGGAAGGTAATTCCAGAGCAGAGAAAAATGCAAGCTCCGGTAATACTAATGAGGTGAGGCAACCAATGCCCAGCGAGGGGATCCGCAAGACCCAGCAACCTTACAAATCCAAGGGAGGACCAACGATAGCTGGGGACATGCTCAAGAACCATGGCCCCACAGAGCAAGTTCATGAAGCCAGGGCAAGGGGCAGCAGTCAGGATGAATCTCTCCATGAGTGCTGTGGGTCTTAGCCTCAACTCACTAAAGGGCCCCTAGAGACAATAATTAAAATAACCAGTGCCTCCTCAAGGAATGGAGGCTAAGGAGCAAACTGCCAAACTTATTCTGGGTGGAATTGGTGGCTGTTTTCTATGGAACACATGAGACTTAAGAAGGGCCAATAAGCATTCTCACTGGGGGTTACGGTTGACAACTGGAGGGATGCTCATCTTTAACTGACTTAGAATTGGCTTGTGTTTAGCTTGGCAAGTTGGTATTCCCACTGTTTAGTATTCATCAATTTCAGCATCAAAATATAGGCTGGATAAGGGTGAATGAGGAGGTAGCTGCCTCACCCAAGACAAGTCCTTTCATTTGAAAGCATCGCTAATTACATTTTTCTTAATTTACAAATTGTATTTGACCTACTCTGTGTTTCTTTAAAGGTCACACAGAGTTTGGGGTATTCATTATCTGAAGAAAAATGTTATGGATCTGCCTTCAACCTAAATCCCAAATCAGCCAGAGTTCCTGAGATGATCAGGGCAGGCTGTTGATCAAAGTTTGGAAACAGTAAGCTCACCTTAATGTCTCCCCATTTCCTTTGCCAACTTCCCTCATGCTCTCCCCAGAGGCCAGGGCCCACCTCATACATCTGCAGGCCACACCGGCATCCTCTGAACAAAAGCTCACCCAGCCTGTGGACAAAAGATCTGAAAGACCTGTATCCATGGCAGAATCAATGGGGACTGATATCTATTATTAATAATAAAGGGCTCCTTTGCTTCCAGGAATCAGCACTTGGAACAGGAGTCAACATCATATCTATCAATTGGTCAATCAACAAGTAATTTATTCAGAACCCATTAAGTATACTCAGCATTTAACTCAAAGAATCAAAACACAGACATCAAGCATGGATTTTTAGAGAGACATGGGATATGTGGTGAGGGGTTCTTTCAAATTATGCCACTGCACACTAGCTTGGGCCTTAGAGCCATCTATTTCCAAGCCTAGCTTTGGGCCTCAGAGCCATCTATCTGTAGCTGTTCTTGCACTAGCTTCTCCTTCCCCTACCCCCGGTCCCATGGCTTCCAGACTGAGTGTCTGGCTGAACCAGACGAAATGTTTGGCTCCTGAGTCTCAGCTGGAGGCAGATTACCTTCAACTGAGTAACAGAATTTGTTCTATGGGGCAGCAGTGAAAATACTGGTTTGTAATAACCGTTTATGTTCTTTAAACACTCCTTAGAGTGTTTGTCAAAGATAATTTTAACAGTAAATAGATAAAATATCTCTCTTGACAAGAAAGATCTCTTGCTGAGACTTCTTAACCAAGATACAAAATACTGCCTAAAGAAGTCCATGCTGGCCAGGTGCAGTGGCTCATGCCTGTATTCCCAGCACTTTGGGAGGCTGAGGCAGGTGGATCACTTGACATCAGCAGTTTGAGACCAACATGGTGAAACCCCATGTCTACTAAAAATACAAAAATTAGCTGGACATGGTGGCATATGTCTGTATTCCCAGCTACTCAGGAGGCTGAGGCAGAGAATTGCTTGAACCTGGGAGGTGGAGGTTGCGGTGAGCCGAGATTGTGCCACTGTGCTCCAGCCTGGGTGACAGAGTGAGACTCCATCTCAAAAAAAAAAAAAAAAAAATTAAAGAAAGAAAAGAAAAGAAAAAAGAAGTCCATGCTGCACTAGCTAGGCATCTTAAATTATCTTAAATTTCACCAGCCACAGAAGGTGGTGTGGACATCAGTCTATGAATCTTTGTGCATTTAGGTATGTATTTTGGCCAAATGACAACAAAAGACCCCACAGACATTTTACCCATGAAGGTATTTAAAGATGCTTAACACTTCCCATTTGCACATTTGCTTTAGTTCAGTCTTATGGCACCGTCCATTATGCCCTTCTTCTTCTGAGTGGAGTCAAAATGGCAGGGCCAGATGTGCTCCCTGGGACATTCTTTTTTTCACATAAAATCCTGTCCATTATATGCACAGGTTTCCCAAATGGAAGGACGTTCTACAAAATAACGAACTAGTACTTTTCAAAAGTATCAAGGTCACAAAGTGCCCCACAGATGAGAGGAGACTAAGCAGACATGAGGGCTACATGCAATGTGGAATCCTGGGTAGGATCATGGAGCAAACATAGGACCTTCATGGAAAAACTGTTGAAATCTGAATAAAGCCTACAGTTCAGTTAATAGTACTGTACCAATATGAATTTCCTGGTTTTGCTAAATTGTCCTAATATTTTTGCAACTTTTCTGCAAGTCTAAAATGTTTTCAGAATAAAAAGTTGAAGCAATAAAACCCAGGACAACAACAAAAAGCAGACATTCCCGAATCTTGTTGACTTAAATTCAACTTCTTGGACTCACCCCCAACACACTGAGCAAGAGTCTCTGGGAGAGGCCAGGCACTGCATTTGAACCTTCCCTCGGTGCTCAGATGGCCAGGTTTGGGGCCCCTGACTTAAATCACTGCCATCTGAGATGCAGGGAAAGGCGGGTTTTCAGGACAGTGACAGTCTTTGCGGTGACAAGGCTGAAGTCTCCTAGTTCCATCTAACCCAAGATGAAGTTCACTCAGGCTGAGCGGGCACTCAGAAATACTCAGGGCATTAGGCACTTTCCGCCATCACTGATCTGGCTGTGGCTTCCTTGGCCTTGCAGAGCCCAGCCCATGCCCTCCTCCTGTACCTGTGGCTACATTAGCATTCAGCACTCCCAAAGACTGTTTTTGGCTCCTAGGTAGGATCGGAACAGAAAGCAGTTGGTTAAAATGCAAGCACCAACTGCCACCTCCTGTGACTCATGCTGGGGGTGGGCAAAAGGAGAGTTTGCCCTGAATGGAAAAGTAAGTTCTCCCCATTGTTTTCTGGGAGAATGTACCTCAACTAAGGATAGACAGGAAAGGCAGTTCAGGAATCTACAGACTCAAGAGTTTTCCACAATATTTTAAGTTCTGGGCAGGACAAAACTGCCCTCCCCCTTCCCAGATTAAATCAAGAGTGTCAGCACTCTGCCTGGGGTATCTCAACAATACTAGCCAAGTGCTATGCTGGCAAGGCAGGCTTTATATGCACAGGCACAAGCATTCTGGGGGTAAAAAAAAGACTGGTGAAGATTGGTCTGGGCTACTAATTGTAGCAGGCCATAGTGAAGTAGACGGTGTGGTGGGGAGGGTGAAGGGAGCAGACAGTTGGGTAGGGACGTGCACAACAGACCCTAAGCACCTTCAGGCAGCTACGAATTCCTACCAGCAGCTTGTCCCTTGGGCAGCAGTGAGACACAGGCTGAAAGGGAAGAAAGGTAGTGGAAACCTGTCATAGATGCCTCGCTTAACCCCACAACCACCCTGGGAGGCTGGCACTACTGCCTCCATCGTACAAAACATGACTGATACTCAGTAAGGCCAGGTCACTGACGTGAGACCCAGTCCTATCCCTGTTGTGTGCATGTGTGCATTCCTGAGCATGGAAACGGATTCCATTTGAACTTGGCAGCAGAAATGATGAAATGCTGTAACATCCCATCGACCAGGTGCATGGCACCTTCCTGAGCACCACCATGGGAACCCTACGTCTCCCCTCCAAAAGGCTCCTGGAGGCAGAAAAGACAGGTTCTTGGGTTCGTCCTTTTACTGCCCTTCCATCCTTTTGACCCTGGTACTCAGACGGGCACTGGGGGAGGACTTAAAGACCAGCCTTCTCTTTAATGTGCCAGTATCCCTTGTTTGGAAGGGTGATTTGTCTAAAAGTGAAACAACCAGAGAGCCATGTAATGTAGTGAAATGCTTCAAAACTCTTCCTGTATCTGTCTCTGTAACCCCGAGGCTTCCACCTGAGCCCTTTCTGATGACTTAGCATATTAGTGTCCTGGCCTCTAGCCTGGCCCTGCTCTGGAGCAAGGGACACCCTCTAAAGGGCAGTGACTCTCCACCTGGGTTTAGGGAAGAGACCTCGGTTCTCTCTTGGACTTGCTTTGTTTAGCCTCTTGTCCTGTGTCTTGTGCGCATACGTAGGCGCCCTCAGCTGTCTTTACAGGAAGGGCCAGTCCATCTTTAATCAGCTCTAGAAATCATTTGCTACTGAAGATCCTTGAGTAGGGTAGAATGTCGGGGAGGACAGGAGGTAAGCTGGATCAGCCATTTCACAGGCTAGAGATCACCTGGACAACTGGAAACAGTTTACTCAATATGCCCCTGATTGGCACCAGCTGGGAGAGCGGTCCACCTGAGCCATGGGAACCTGTGAATTGATTACGATGCCCTTGGCTATCCCAGCTGACTGCAAAGTTCAGGCTTTGGTGGGACATTCGGTATGTGTGGGCCCGGTCACCAGCGTCAAATGTGAAAGCAGATATTTAATTATCTCTGAGGATCCTCGAGTGGCTTGCCTTGTGGGCCATAAATTTCAAGGTTATGGGATGGATTCTGTTTCGTTTCCTGCAAGAGCAGAACTATTATTGTCTTTAGCCAAATGAGTTATGGCCCAAATATGTTGGTTATTCATTATCCACTTGCTTCATAGCCATCATTAAACAAATCAAATACAGCACTATTTCACCATGAGGCCCAAACCGCTAAACTTCACATTGATTTTGCAAATTGCTTTTTCTTGTTCCTTTAACCTCTGTGAAAAGCTGGAGTTTATCATCCCTTTATAAAAGAAATCAAAGTCTAACTTCCCCCTTCTTAAATTTCTGCTGATAGTGCCATTACTAATAAATTAAGCCTGTTACAGATAAACACATACATGCTGTGCTGTACTTGTTATAGTAACTGTGTCACAGAAAAAATGTGTTTGGCTCAATAAAAAGAGTAGACGGCTGTTTTGCATAAAATCAAAATGGAAACAATACCACAGGAAATTATTTTATGTCAACCACAAAAACAGGCAAAACAATCTCTCTGGCCAGATTGAAGAGGAAAATTAATTATGACTGTGTTATTGTGCCCAGTGACATTATGAGTCTCTCTAAGAATTTGGATCTCGGTAGACCAGAGGATGGGGCCATGCAGACTTGGAGGAGAAGCACATGCTCTGGGCCTCCAGGGACCCCAGGCCAATGTCCCATGCTGTCTCCTGTCTGAGGAGACAGCTTCCAACCCCTCCAACCCTCTGTCAGGGTGCCATGCCCCTGACGGGATGTCTCCAGCTTCACGAGGTTGAAGTCTCCTAGTTCCATCTAACTCTCCAACCCTCACCCTTGGCCCACCTCTTCGTGGCTCTTCCCAGCTCCTCCCCATGGTGAGCTCTGCACTGAGGCTGCCCACGCCAAAAGAACCAGGAGTTAACTGGGTGCGTGGTTCTTGCCATGTGGTGACCTTGAAGTAACTATTGGCCTCCTTGAATGAATTAAAAGGAGGCCAATAAAGGGCAACTACTTACTCAGGAGACTGAGGCAGGGAAATGGCTTGAACCCGAGAGGCAGAGATTGCAATGAGCTGAGTTCGCACCACTGCACTCCAGCCTGGCGACAGAGCAAGACTACATCTCAAAAAAAAAGTGGGGGGCAACTACTGAAGATAACCTACTTAAGATCTCAAAAATCCTTTTGGAAGTTTCATTTCAAAAACTATTTAAGCAGATTTCCTATCACAAAACATGGGCCAATGATATGGACAAATCATAGACAAAAGGAGAGATGCAAATGGCAATAGGCTCAACCTCCCTAAAGTGAAGGGAAATGCAAATTAAAACCACAGATAATGTTCTTGCACACCCTGCAGATCAGCAAAAATGGAAGCACTGCCTTGGCCTAGAGCAGCTGAGATGTAGCCCAGAGCATGAGCGTGGATTAGCCTCACCCCTTGGGAGAAGAGTTTCCACGCCTGGTCTCATGCCCCAGTGCTGTTCATCTTATTATGAACATGAATCACCTGGGGATCTCGTTAAATGCAGATTTGAATCAGTTGCCCTGGAAAGGGGGCCCATAAATTTGCAATTCCAACAAGCCTCCAGGAGATACTCATATTGTCTGGGGTCCAACTTTGAGTTGCAAGCCTCTAGCCAAGTTCCTTCACAAGTGCACCAGGAGATGAGCAAAGAACTCCTGACAGAGAATATAGCAAAATGTCAGAAGAAAGCAATGTAAAGCCCTTAGATATTGATGTTGGAATCTACAAACATATTCTTGAAGATGTACAAGCCAGTCTCCCTGAATGATAGTTTTCCATTTAAAAAGTGAAATAAACGTAGTGGGGAGCAGAGGAAGGCATACAGTGAAGAGAGAGCTGACACCTAATGCCACTAACCCAAGAGGCAGGGACCCAGACCTCAAGGCCTCACCCCTGAGGTTCTGCAGTAGTGAGCATGGGTGCAGCCCAGATATCGGAATTGAAACATCTCCGCAGAACATTCTAATATGCATCCAGGGTTAAGAACCACAGCTCAAGAGCCTTGTTACTCACAGTGTGTTCCAAGGGCCAGAGGCATTAATTTCATCTAGGAGCATGTCAGAAACAGACTCTTGGTCCACCCATCTTACTGAATGGGAATCCATTCCCCGCTCCCCACCCCATCCCCATCTGTACCCCCACCCCCACCTTAAGTGTTATTTTCCTTTCTGGGGGAAAATTCTCATCAGAAACTGAAGCAGATCATAGGAAAGAAACAGGGGACCGCAGGAATGTGATTAGTGTTCTGTACCCTGGAAACACATGTGTAAATGGGCCAAACAGAACCACTGGGTCCAACATATACAGGCCACACCCTGGTCGCCTCCTGTGTGAATCTCAAGGGTGGATCAAGTTTGGGCTATCTGAATTTGAGTTCTTACTCAACTCCCTGCCTACCTGGACTCAGCTCCTTTCACTTTTGGGAGAAAACAGGAGGAAGCACCTGGCTTCCTTTCCTTGTCACCAACCCTCATTCTCAGAGGCAAAGCCAGTGGAGACTAAAGCAGCCTCTAGAGTGACCCAGTGGCCAGCTGATTGCTTTTCTGAAACACTTAAGGCCACAGCTCATGCAGGGAGACGTCAAAGGAGCCACAGGATCCTGTTTCCCTACAGAACAGTGTTCCTGAGAGGGTCAGACAGAGGCAACTCCATACCCACAAGTTGGGTGAGCAGGAGCAGGCAGTAGGCTCAGACCAAAAAGGAAAATCAGTCACTTTGATTTAGTCGAATCCTCTATCTGGTGGGAAAAGGAAAAAATGGTCAACCTAGGCCACGTCAAATATTTCAAGCATCCCAATGACCATCAAATCACTTGCTACCCCTGGTTTTTGCCTTCATCATGCTCATGGGCAGCGATAAACCCAGGATGGGGCCAGTCTCCAGTCCCGCAAGCACCCCCTGGTGCTGGGTGCGGGGCAGAAACACGGCCTCCAGCAGAGCGTCTTGGGCGGGACTTGATGATGGGTTCCACTAGTACTCAGTCCTGTATACCACAGACACTTAAGGGCCTTTCATACCTTCCTGGGAACAAAGTATGAATTTAGAGAGGCCTGGCCACCAATGGCAGATACACTGAACAGATGTGGCTGCAGCTGCCCTCCTCCACAATGGCCAATGTTGACAGCCAACCCTAAAACCTTCTGTGGATGAGTGTAGGTAGGCACTCTGAAAGCCACTGACAATTCACTGGAGCCGAGTCTCCACCGTTCCCGGTTCACACAGAATAGGAAGGCAGATCCCTGCAGGGGTGAAGACTCACCCCTCCTTTAATGCACTCACAAGATTTCCGGTTGGCCCGGGATCGTTTCCTCTCCCTTGGCACCACTCGCTGACTGGGCACTTGGGTGGCCGACTTGACGATGCGGTCCATGATCTCATCAGCTGCATCATCTGTGACATTGGGTGAGTCATCAGTTCCCATAGTCCAGGAACTAGTGGATCCTAAAAAATTAAACAGCCAGAGTGTACAACGTACTCAGAGAGAAGGAAAATACAAAAGAAGATACGCAGCACTATTCCTCCAAGCAGCTGAGTTCTTTCAGCAACAGACCACAGGGAAGGCCAGAGTTAGAGTCTCAGAGCTAGTGACAGATCCAGAGCACTAACATGTCCCCACTGCAGGGAGCACTGCTGTCACTTGTGACTCTCCCCTACAGGCTCTGAGAAACAGATATGTGGGGCACTTACTTCATAACACCCTGTAACACAGCTATGCTCTTTTCTCTCATTATATTTAACTCACCACCCCAGGTGTGTTGTCTTCACCTGCCAGGTCCTGTGATCACGTGAGGGCAGATGACCCAAGCCACACCCTGCTGTGCAGCCATCAATATTCAGCAATGCACATCCAGTAATGCAGAGACCCTGTGAGGGTCTTACTGAGTCTGCTCTCTATCAGTAATTGTATATGCCAAGCGAATGTCAACTGACCCTAACTTCTCGCTAAGTAGAAAGCAATATATTTTACAATACACAGTTTATCTTTGAATTATCTAGCTATTAAAAATTGTAACAGGATTGCCATCTTTAAACAGGAAAGGGTCATTAACCTAAATTTTTCTCTGGTACATTCATGTGCTCCCTCAACCACATTTTCCGTAGTTTATAAATAACTACATGTTAAAACAAGTCAGAAGAAAGCATCATCGGCCGGGCGCGGTGGCTCAAGCCTGTAATCCCAGCACTTTGGGAGGCCGAGGCGGGTGGATCACGAGGTCAAGAGATCGAGACCATCTTGGTCAACATGGTGAAACCCCGTCTCTACTAATACAAAAAAAATTAGCTGGGCACGGTGGCGCGTGCCTGTAATCCCAGCTACTCAGGAGGCTGAGGCAGGAGAATTGCCTGAACCCAGGAGGCGGAGATTGCGGTGAGCCGAGATCGCGCCATTGCGCTCCAGCCTGGGTATCAAGAGCGAAACTCCGTCTCAAAAAAAAAAAAAAAAAAGAAGAAAGCATCATCAAAACATGGGTCCCAAGTACAGTCATCCCTTAGTATACAGAGGGATTGGTTCAGGACCCCCAAGTATACCCAATTCTCTGCATACTCAAGTTCCACAGTTGACCCCGTAGAAACAGTATACAGCCCTCTATACACATGGGCTTCACATCCTGCAAATACTCTATTTTTGATCTGTATTGTTGAAAAAAATCTGCATGTAAGTAGATGCGCTCCATCAAATCCAAGTTGTTCAAAGGTCAACCACAATGTTAAACAGTTAGAAATTAATGCCAGTGTAATACGTCCAGAACTACATCTTTGTCATTGATTAGCTTCCTTGTGAAATCTCTTCTGTACGATGGTGAATATATGTTGCTGCAAGAGGAAAGATGAACATGCTCAAGATTGTTCACTTCTACCACCTGCACTTCATTTTATAGTACATGCACAACAACTTCAAAACCCTGCATGTAAGAATTCTCAGCATCACGGCCTATGCACACAAGTACCCCCAGCCTGACTAAAGTACAACAGAGGCTAGGGAACTGCCAACTTTTCCCAATTTGAGTAAAAAAAACTGTTAATAAACAGTTAAAATGTTTGAGTTCTCCCACACTGATTGTTTTCTAAAAGTTTTGGTGCTTAAAACCACCTGGCTGGTAATGAATGAACCAAGAAAAAATAGATATCAATGGAAATGACTGGGAAATGTGGATCACAGTTCAGTGGACTGTGATTTTCATATATGCGTGTGTAGTTGAAATATTGCTAATAGTACTGTACTCTAAGGTAGTCATAATTTCTGATAGTAAAATTCATGGCTGAATTAAATACATAAATATTTCACACTTGTAAAAGGAGAGCCAGGACTCCAGGTGCCCTGTCACCTACCTGCATGTGTGTAAAACCTGTGGTTGTGGAGCAATGATGTTTTCAAATGGTAAGATTTCTGTTGGCCGGGCGCGGTGGCTCACGCCTGTAACCTCAGCACTTCAGGAGGCCGAGGCAGGCAGATCACTTGAGGTCAGGAGTTTGAGGACAGCCTGGCCAAGACAGCGAAAGCTCGTGCCTACCAACAATACAAAAATCAGCTGTGCATGTTGGTGTGCACCTGTAGTCTCAGCTATCTGGGAGGCTGAGGCAGGAGAATCTCTTGAGCCCGGGAGGCAGAGGTTGCAGTGAGCTGAGATCGTGCCACTGTACTTCCGCCTGGGCAACAAAGTGAGACTCTGATTTCTGTTATTGTTGACATAGTTTTTTAAAAAAATTGTTTTGCTTAGCTTTTATTATTTTTTAAATGATAGCACACCTACAGCATGGGCACATGCAAAATCAGTAAATTGTACTTTTTGTGCTTATACCCAAGGGAACTTGATCTGCTTGCTCTTATTAGGCCAGTTTTTTTCAGCATTTAAAAAATAGACTCTTTTCGAAATGAAACTCTTGAAATTGCTGCTGAATGTTTCTGCATTCTGAGTCAACATATTCTAATTGGAAGTAAAAGGCCTCATAATGCCACAGCTCTTAGACTGGGCCTCTGCAGACTCTCCGAACAACGAGCAGAACAATCAATAGTGCAGTTGTGTTTTACTCAGCAACTTCCTGTTTTCCCTTTTATCTATTGATTTATAATTCTCTATCTTAAAAGGCCAAACTACCTTCTAAAAACATACAAAGCTCAATAAATCGTCTTTGCTCATACTACATTTTTAGAGCCCTGGGCCAGAAATGAAGGCATCTTCTAATCTTCCCTCTGAGATTACCTGTACTTTTTCCATCTTACACAGCCCTAGGGATCTTTTGTCAACATAACGTGTCAGGAGATGCTTAAAGGAAACATCTTGTCATAGGTCCAAGATTGTCAAACTCGGTTTTATGATGACATCATTTTCTCATGACTTCATTCCTGGTTCTACTTTATGTCCTCTTGGTTTACTGCCTGATGACCATTATTTCCATTCTTCCTAGTCATGTATATATTCCTCTTCCTGGAACCCTTGTGCCCACATTGTAGCCATCAGAGTAATACTGCACACACATTTTACATACCCAAGGGACCACGTGTTAGTAAGTGTTAGCGAGACATTTGAGATAGGGTGGAGAGGATGAAGCATTCTCGATTGAATAGCACAATATCACTTTACTTTTATTTTTCTGAAACATGAAAACTGAGGCTTGAAAGAAAACACTGAAATTTGTTTTTCCCCTTACAGAAATCTAATCTAAAGAAACAGTCAACAAGGAAAACACTTACATCAAAATGGATAATCTACTGTTTTAATGTAAAAAAAAGTTTGCTTTCATTTCTGAAAGGTAATTTCCCTGAAGATAGACTTCTGTGATTGAAGTTTTTTCTTTTGACAGTTTAAAGATATCATTCCTCTTTTTTTCTGGCTTCTAGTGAGTCATCATTATTACCACTGTTCCATAGGAGGTACTCTGTCTTTCTTCTTTGTTTTAAAGAGTTTATCTTCATCTTTGTTTTTATTAGCACCTGGTCTATGGTATGGTTCTGTTTGTACTTACTCTTCTTGGATTTGCTACGTTTCTTAAATATGTTGGTTGATATCTATCATCAGTTTTGGTAAATTCTCAGCCATCTCTTCAAATATCTTCAATCTCTTCAAATATTGCTTCTGATCCATCTTTTTCCGGTACTCCAATTACATGTTAGACCATTCAACTGTGTCCCTCAGATCTTACATTTTGTTCTGTTCTTTCCATTTTTTCTCACTATGCTTCTGTTTGTAAATTTTCTATTAGCCTGTTTTGAATTCCCTAATCCTCTTTTGCTGTGACCAACCTCTGTTAAACCCATCCGAAGGGTTTCTTATTTCAGATATTTTATTTTGTAGTTGTGGAATATCCATTTGATTCTTATTTATAGAGTCCAATTTGCTATTGAAATTATCTACCTTTTTACCCATTTGTCTTTTTCCCCTTTAGTTTTTATTTTAACATTTATAATGGTCATTTAAAGTCCTTGACTATAGATATCAACACCTACGGTCCCATTCTAATTCTATTCCCTTTCATATGCCAGAAAAGATGACCACATGTTGTACAAATCCAGCAACATCTTTTCTCTCCATCCACTGTGCCTGGCCAAAGTCCTATTTTAAAAGGTAAACACCAAGGTCCAACATTAAGGTCGAAGAAAAGAGAACTAGAGTCAGTACACTGTAGTCACATGAAGTGAGAAAACCAGTCAGTAATTTAGTAAAAAAGACCAAAGTGCCAATCTGCTTGGGAATCCCATAGAAACCCCAGAGTTCTGGAGCACAGCCTGCAGGTCCCTTTGAGGTCCTCCTTGGATAGCAGTTTGTGGCTCTTTGGTTCATAGGAAACTACAAGCAGCCGTATGCGTTATGTGGTAATAACCCATCTTCTTCTCAAGAAAACTCGGAGATGCATTTATTTTCTCCATTATGTTGAAGCTATCATTACTACCATTATTTCTGTATATTTAAGAATGTTGACAACAGCAAAATTCCAAAAAGCACTGGTGAGCAAAGGCTATTAGAAGTCACTGAAGGGCCTCCTCAGGTTTCTCCAGACTGCAGCCCTCCAGATTCTAGCTGCCTTTCTGCCTGCAGGTTCACTAGAGCCTATGAAAATGCCTGGTGGGTGCTATATTCACTCATTACTGCATTTCTGTGATGTGTATGGCAACCCATAAACCAGCTTACCTGGCATGCCATTTTACTTGCTCCCCAGCATAATTCCTACTAGCACCCCCTTTCACACTCCAAAGCATCCTAGCTTGGACAAGATTAGATGGTTTCTTCTAGCTGCAGGCATAGCTTGTGCTCAGCAAACACCGAGAGAAGAAAGCCTGTCTCCAGCAGTTGATTCTCCTTAAAGCTCACCATGTTTAGTAGGTCTAACTGGGGTCTCTGGAGTGCATGGAAGAGAAAGAGCAGCCTGGTGATCGGGACAGTGCCTGGAGGATGAGGTTTCTGGAGGTGAATGGGAATGGGGCAGGCAGAGGAGTGGGCATCCTGAACTGAGGGAGCAGCATGAGAACAGCGGGGACTCTGGGACGCGCAGGGTGCTTGAGAAATGCAGTGGTGACCCTGCAGGATGAGGGAAAGCCAAGCTTGGGAGATAGGACAGCACTTGACTACAGGGGGCTTCCAAGAACTGTGTGAATGGTGTGGCCTTCAACCTGCAGGCAGAGAGGAAACCTAGGAGGATAAACGGGTTATCAGGCCAGACAGGGAAACACGAGGAAACATTCACAGATGTAAAATGCATCTTAATCCTTTCAAACGATAAAAGCAAATCTGGAAACTCAAACTTGTCTGCCATTTTGAAGTTTCAGTTTTATCTCTCCCTAAGGATGCAACGAAGGGACAAAGGAGTCATGCTTTATGCAGAGGCTGGCAACCTTGTCCTGTGTAGTAGGTGTTTTAGGCTCTGTGGGTCCTACAGTGTCTGTTACAGTGGCTCAATTCTGCCAAAGCAGCCACAGACACTACACAAATGGATAAGTATGACTGTGTCCCAACAAAACTTTATTTCTAAAAGCAGGGGGAAGACTGGGTTTGGCTTGCAGGCTGCAGTCTGCCCACCCCAGCTCTCCCGCAGGAGGCCTCCCTGGTAAGGATTCCCTCTATGTAAACTGAAGTACTCTCATTGGGAGTGTTTGCTTTTGAGGCAAAGCTCTTGAAGGTGGGTCACAAAGATGCTAGTGATGGAAGGTGTGTGGTTAGGTTGGCAGTGGAATTCCTGGGGAGCTGAAGGCCAATCATAGCAGCCCACTGCAGCCTGCGATAGGGACCGGACCCCACTGGAGTGACCAACCTGGGAAGACAAGACAAGGCCCGCGTGGCCAGGAGTTACCTCGGCTTGCTCGGCTGCGTGTACGGATGCCCAGCGCAGGGGTGGCATCCTCCACGGAGGGGGATGAGGTTTTCAGCACAGCTTTCATGTTCTCGTGCTCAGCCGCATCCTCTGCATAGCTTAGACCCTGCGGCTGGCTCGGGGTTGCCGGAGAACTGCTGGAGAACTTGCCGGACTGCAAAACCAAGGGGCAGTTAGCAGGTGAGGGAGACTCCCCAAAAAGCCAACTCAAGCTTCTAAAACCCGTGGTTAAGGCAAACCTCCTCTCCTCTGTCTCATTTGTTTTGTTTGCAGCACATTCATTATGGAAGTCACTGAGGCTGTTAACTAACGACAAAACATCTGTGCCTACAGGAAGATCTAATATGAGACAGAAAAGCCTCTGGCCCAGAAGGACCACCACCCACTCATCCATTGTAGCGGGTCTCTCTCAGATCCCCTCAAAGGTTGGCTGCCAGGAGCGACTGGTATTGGCTCTGGGAAGAGCTAAAGCCAAATGTGTTTCTAACACCAAAGCCCTGATATGAGAATTGAAATGAAATATCCTTGTTAACCAAGCATACTGAGCTTCATTTTTTTACTTAGTGTCAGGAAGCAGTTACATTTTTCTCAAGTATCACTGATGATGGTAGAATTACAGAAGTGGGATTCAATCACAGAAGCCCAGCATGTTGAGTTGGGAAGAATTCTTCTAGACCTAGTCCCATCTTGCTTTTATGAAAAAGGAAATTGAGGCCCTCCAAGAATATGTGGCTTGTCAAGGGCCCCAAAAGAATTAGTGTCAGGGCCCAGAACAGAACAAGACACAGGAATTCACGCTGATTTTCTCTAACTGAACAAAAAGTCAGGACATATATATTTTAAAAGAAGTATGCTGGAATGCCATATGTACACAGTGCCAAACATCTGGATGAAGAACTAAAAGTCAGATGAACAGTTGCAAAGAACAGCTCCATAGATTGCTGGCTTCCTTTTTCACTGGTGTCTCAGCCACAGCAACAGGGTTGGGGACACATCTGTGGCTTGTAGCATCTACATGGCTCTCTCCTCATTTTCCAGGGCCAATTAGCACCCCCTTGGTCTCTGGTTCTCGCTCCTGCATCCAGGGTGTGGGGAGGAGCCCCTGCCATCCAACACTGCATGCACATTGGCCCATGGGAGCCATTAAGACCAGCAGAGGAAATGGGCACACATCAGAGGCTGCCTACTGGCTAGGGACAGAGGCTCTGGCCTGGCCCTTGGCCACGGCCCCACTTCCTCTTTGATTTGAAGACTGTTTATGTGGTTATTCCAGAATCCAGTTCTCATATTTAAGTTGCCAAAGGAAAATTCCTTGTCCACTTTTCCAGCAGCAGGGAGAGACCTGCTAAACCTGCCACTTGTGACATGGTTACTGATTAGCCAGGCTCAGGGACAGCTTGGAAAATGCATTTAACCCTTCGGTCCCTGGCACACGTGGCATGATGAGAGCCCTGCCGGATGGTTAGTGATCACACAAAAACCAACCAGAAAATGTCCATGCATCGTTTAAAGCACTGAACAGTGCTAACACTTCATGCTGATTATGTTAGGTTAGACCAGAGCATACACGAGGCAGTCAATGTGGCATTCTTCATGTTCATAAACGGTCATACCTCAACTTCCTCCTCGTCATCAGTCTACCCGACAGGACAGGACAGGACAGGACAGGACGGGACGGAAAAGACAGAAGGGATTCTTAGAAGGCACAGAAGTCAGCAAAGAGATCATCTCAATGTCACATAAAATTCCAAGTAAATAAATTGGTCACCACAACCAGGACACATCCTCTTGGGAGCCGCCAGTCCCCACCCTCTTGTCCTCATCTGGACACTCCTTGCATGAACTTCAAGACCACCCGTGACCAGAGTCAGGAATGACTCACAGGGCCCCGGACCAATTTTACGGGGCTGGCCCTGAGGTTAACAGTCAGCTTACCCAATTCCCTGACCACCACAGACCTCACTCGCAGTTCTGCATCCTGCTGGGAGTGCCCTGCTCTGTGTCTCATATGGCTTGGGCGGCCACATCCTTAGTCACCAAGGCCTCTCTAAGTGTACTGGCTTCCATTTGCTTGGCTCTGCCCGTCAGCCGCCGGCCCTCCCATCCCACCCAGTGCGCAGGATCCCTCCCTGCCCAGGTCCCAGTTCTGGGCTACCGCCATTCCTTCCACATGCAGGCCAGCCAGGACAAACAGGACAACTGCTTCCGCAACCTGTTCACATCTCTCTCTCCTCAGGAGTATGACATTAACTTTTGTTTCAACATCTCACCTGTTTCGCATGGTGGCCACCTGAACTGACTCTCTGTGCTTTTAATTACTTTAGCACTAGATACACGTCTTTAAGTGACTTTAAACAAAATATCCCTTTTCTAAAATAAATTAGAGTGAAAAGTCATGTCAATCTCTTGATTGTAAATTAAACACATCTTTAATTTAGGAGTGTCCATGAGGTTACAGGGCCAGGCCAGCAAATCATATTAAAGTGTTTTGGGAATTGACTACACTTTTGGAAGTTAAAATGACAATCTGCTTCCAGTTCATCACATTCCACACTGCCTCACCCAAATGGCATTGTGACAAGAGACAGCAGTCCTGTTCCATTACTCTCTTCTTTAAAAAAAGAACAACATACAGTTTATTTATATAACCTGTACGGTTGAGATTTTTTTCCAGCAATTCACTCATGTTTAAGGTGCTACATATATAAAATCTTGGCCCTCTCAACATCCCTAATTAAAAATCATTCTTTTTCTAGAGGAGAGGAAGCTGGGGTTGAGCGAGGCTAAGGGTATCACCCAGGATTACCACTGCCCTCCAACGTGGGAGCCCTGGGGGACCAGCCTGGGTTCTCGCAGCCCACATCAGGAGTGTGATGACCACAGAAAGGCTGTAGCTGCCTCATGTTGCCTTGTCTGTGTTACCATTTGCTCTAGGAACAGCTTTGTACACAGGATGAGGAATTAGTTGCTCACTGATCCTAGCCTGGGAGGACCCCTGGATGATGAGAAAGAAAGCCTTCTGAACACCCAGAAACAGTGGGAGAAGAAGAAGGATAGGCACTCAGGAGCTGGTGCTGGGGTCTGGAGATTTTACCCTCATACCTCTTATCTCTAAATGCTACCACTTGCATCCTCATTTTATTCAGCAGGTACGTTCAAGGTGACTTACTATAAACAGTTTTCTCTAAAATTTCTTCTAGCTCCAACGTTCAGGAGGTCCATGATTCTAAGTCTGTTGTCTAGTTTTGTTTTCGGTGGTTTAAGTTGTGTATATGTTATTTTTTAACCAGCTTGTGATGTCCTTGGGATATAAGCTTGTCTTTCTTTATACTCACATCTTCCTTGGTGCCTGGGGCACTGCTGGGCACACAATGAGCCCTTAATAGAGAGCTGGAAAAATCCAAGGCTGTATATTTCTCCTTAAGGGACAATATCCTAATCTTCCAGCAGAGGGCAATCTTTCCACATAAATGATGCCACCTTGGCCATTAAAAACATGGACTAGACTGAGAATGAAGCCTGACCAAGCCTGTACTATCCAGATTTTAATGGGAATTTAAATATTTTTGAATCAAACTTTAGAAACATTCACCTCTGTTTATGATTTGGAAAGTCAAATGTTTTCAGAGAAAGACAGAATTTAAAAATTAGACGGATCTATAAAAAAATCTCAAGAATTTAGCAAGAAATTTTGATGTGTCCACACAACTACAACCATATTGGGCTTGTATTTTTCACCTTCCAATGTGTCTTATAGTCACAAAAATAAGCAATCTCTTTTTTAGGCTTTCCAAAAATAATACGGTGAATAAAATATGGGCCACAGCTTGCCTAACCTGCTTCCTGAGTTGCTGTCCTCCAAGAGGCTAAGGATCCTACTGAACTCAAATTTCAGGAGAGGAGACAGAAGACTCTTGGCTGATGGCACTGGAATTCAGAACTGCTTAGGTGCGGGGTAGAGCTGTAGGAAGGGCTCCTTCTGCAGAAAAGTGACCTGAGCCCTTCCTAAAGGTTCAGAAAATTCCAAGAAAACGAGGAGCTTACACAAAGGTGGATGTTAAGAGAAATGATTAGCCCAAGTTTCTTAAAATTACAACAAAATTGGTAATTTAATGCATCTGGCTTTCCTTGTAAAGTCATACCCTCAGGAATGTGGACTTCTAGAGAGCAGTAACCAAGTGTCCTCTTTGGCCCACTACATACATACATATCTGTGCACATAGGGCAGCCTCAAAAAGGTCTTCCTAATTGGTTTTCTTCCCCCCAACAAAAAATCTGCCTGACTAGGGTTCAGCTGAAGCATGTAACTGTCCAGATGATGACACGCCCTGTGGCTTAATCCTTTTCTCATTCCATTCCCTCTGGCAGCATTATATACTGCCAGAAGTCAGTGTGCTACTCAAATGCATGTACAGATGGGAGAAATCCATGGGCACCAATCCAAACCATGAAAAAAAATCATAGAGTCCTTCAACAGGTTCCAAATATGACCTGTCAATATCAAATAAGATGACTTTATTATCATTGAGTCTGTTCGAGAAAGAATAAATAGTGATTAAAGGAGGATTCCCAGAAAATTGCAGCCTTTTGCCTGGAACTGACCTTACAGTAACAGATGAGGTAAGTGAGATACCAGCCTGCATTTTATGTGCCATAAACGCACATTAAGAAAAAGGAAACTGCACTATGTATCTCTGTTGGTCTCTGGCATCTTCATGCATCCCTTCACCCTCCACGTTATTGAGCATCTGTTATCTGAATATCCACTGCCCCCCAAGACCTGGGCGGGCTTGGGGCTGAGACAGGAGAGATGGGGAAAGAGCCCCAAAGCAGGGGAGACATGTAAGTGTGCAGGGGCTCCCCAAGGTGCTCTAGGGAAACTCTTACTGGATTCATTGTCCTCTGGGATCTCTTTCCACCCTGATGTCCTGTGATTCAACGGACAGCCAAGAAGCCATTAGATTATATCTTTGAGCAATCACATCAGTTTATTCAGATGCCCAAAATGGGTGGTCCATGTGTCAACTGGCTGGGTATACAGAACCATTATGATGACTAAAACACTGAATCAATTCCCCAACCAGTACATTTGTCTTTCTATGATAAGTGGCATTACCTTTTACATTTTTCTTGTCTTCTCCCAACTTTACCCACATCACAGAGGACAAAAATAGAATCAAACATTGAATGTCATTAGCCACATGCAACACACCAAAATGGCTTCCATGTTTCTCTTCTAGCCATACGTTCTTAACTTTACATCACCTAGGTCCTTGTTTGTTACATAGCAGATTTTCACAGAAATGTTGGAGGAGTACTTTAAGAGCACTTTTTTAAAAAGGGAATTTTTTTCAATAGTCAAAAAAAAAAAAAAAAAAAAAAAACCACACACACAGCTTCCTAACTGTGGGGAGGATTTCTGATTGATCTTACTTTAAAAATGAATGACATAGGAGAGGGACTGTGTGAAACTTACATCGGTGATCATCTTCCCTCTGGTCTTATTTCTCTCTCTGTGGTTGGCCCGTTTCTGTTTCTGCTGCAAAACCCTCTCCCTGGTTGTGCGATACTCTAGTGCAAATTCACTAATGATCCTGCAGAATTTGTTTATGTTCACTTCCCGAATTGCGTAAGGTGGATGACCCATAAAGAGTAAAAAGGAGTGGAATCTGCAAGGGAAAAACAGTAATGGCAATGACTTCAGTTTTATGGAACAAAAATTACTTGTTCAAAATCTCTCAGTAAGGAACCAATGTCAGAACTTAAAATAAATAATAATAATAAGAAGAAATCCATAAGCCACACTTTCAGTAAGAAGACACTGTCCTTCATTCCTGGGGCTTTGAATTTAAAGAGTCTTCTCAAGTGAAAATGCAAACAGAGGTTCAACTCACTTTCCCACTGATGGAGGTAATATCTAGGAGGTAGGACTTCAGCAGATTACTTTTTCACTTTGCTTATCTATGTTTTAACATTTTTCTAAAATGTATATGTAAAACTTTTGTAAGAAAAATGTCAAAGTAGTATTTTAGAAAAGTATTGCACCATTTTTAGATTATATGAGAATTGAATAGGAATAAAGAAATATGGCTTAGAAATTTTTTTGAATGAATACTTAAAATAGACATGAACATATTATGAATAACATGTTAATCTATAGTTTGTAAATAGATGCTGTTTTCTGAGTAAATATTTTGAAACATTTTCTTGCAATATTACATATAATCTTTAATTAGGAAACACCAAATAAGGAGAAAATAAATTTATTTTACCTATTTAATTTGTAAATAAAAATTATTAGACATTAGTTAAAATGTTGTAAAAGAAATTACATGAGCAAGAAAGCACCCAATTTTTAGTTATCAGGAAATGAGAAAGAACACACAGTGGGAGACAGAGGGAAATCTTTACATGGAACAAACAACATTATGTAAATGTACCACTATTTATGGACAAAAAAAAATTTTATTGCTCTACTTGTATAGTTTGAATATGGATTTTAAAAAAATAAAGGACACTAGCTTACTCTTTTTGAGAACAATAATGAAGTAAACATAAATTTGTATTTAAAGTAACAGGGCCTAAGCAATGCTAACCAAAACTACCTAACTCTTAGAAGAAAACAACCTAGAAATCTTCATGACTTTGAATTAACGTCTTTAGATGTGATACCCAAAGCATAAGCGACCAAAGTAGATAAACTGGACTATATTAAAATTAAAAATCTTTGGCTTCAAAGGACATTATCAAGACCAAAAAGACAATGCAAGAGATGGGAGAAAATATTTGCAAGTCCTGTGTCTAATAAGGGATCTGCGTCAGAATATATAAAGGAATCTTACAACTCAACACTAAAAGACAAATAAAAAATGGACAAAGGATTTGAATAGACGTTTCTCCTAAAAAGACATGCATATGGCCAAGAGATACATGAGAAGATGCTCAACATCATTAAGGAATGCAAATTAGAACCACAGGGAGACACCACACACACCCACCAGGATGGCCGTAATAAAAGAGACAGGCAAGAATGAATGTTGGTGAGAATGTGGAAAAATTGAACCTTTGCTACAGTGCTGGTGGGAACATAAAATGGTTTAGCAGCCATAGAAAACGATCTGGCAGTTCCTCAAAAAGATAAATGCAGAGTTATTATATAACTTAGCAATTTTTCTGCTTTGCATAAAAGAAATGAAAATATCTGTACACACAAAACCTCTACACAAAAGTTCATAGGAGCATTATTCATAACAGCCGAAAGTGGAAACAACCCAAATGTACATGGACAGATGCATGGATGAACTAAAAACAGCATTTCCAAATAAGGCCCTGGGCAACTGGCCCCATCACCTCTCTGACTTCATCTCTCATGACTCCAGCTACACTGGACTCCTGGTTGTTCCTTGAATAAGCCCATCTCAGGGCCCCAGACACTGTGTGTGGTGTACAGGAGCCCTGGAGGGACAAAGAGGCTGAGGAGCGGAGAGCTTGCTGGGCCTTGGGGAGGGGTGAGGAGGCCACTCCACAGGGGAGGATCACAGGCCTGACAAGGTGTCCAGTACCAGCTGTTCCCCGTGTCTAGAACATTTTCCCCACTGACAACTGCATGGACGGCTCTCACTCATCTCACAGATCTCTGCCAAATACCACCTCCTCTAAGAAGACTTCCCTGACCACCCTGTGTAAAACAGCACCTTCTAGTCACTACCTAGCCATTTATACTCTTAATTCCTCTTCCTAGCTCTTATTACCATCTGACATTATATATTAGATATATGATATGATATTAGGATAGGACAGCATAATATAATATAACAACTATTCAAGATCTGTACTCAGGAAGATTTGAGGGGAGAATCCATCAGCCCACAGTTAGCTAACCACTTCACTTCCTTCTAATATATCAACTTTCTGGGTCCTATTTTATATATAAGTACAACCCAAGATTTCTTATCCTACACTTTCTAGAGCATTGTTTTTTGATACACAGGGAATCCAAACTTTGAGGCAGTAAAACTTTTAAGGAATTTTTGTCAGTTGAGTTTGTAACTTTTAGAATACATGATAGGAAGATCTTGTGGTTGTGGGCAGGCTGGCCTCCCTAACCAGTACTTCAAAGCACAAGTCAAACATCCTTGATTGGTTCTATCATCTGCCTCTGACTCAAGCCTGCCACTGAGCAGCACGTCTGGCCCAGAATGGGGAGGGGTGGACTTTGGGCAATGGCACACCAGTCTTGGTGTTCGTCTTCTGCCTGTCTCTCCCCCTAGAATGCCAGTCCATTGCTGTAGTTTGCTAGGTTTCCCAGGAAAACTTTTGATATAATTTGGCTTTGTCTTCACCCAAATCTCATCTTGAATTATGGTTCCCATAATCCCCATGTATCATTTAGGGATCAGGTGGAGACAATTGATTCATAGGGGCAGTTTCCCCCATTCTGTTCTTGTGATAGTGAGTTCTCATGAGATCTGATGGTTTCATAAGGGCTTTCCCCCTTTCCTCAGCACTTCTCCTTGCTGATATTATGTGAAGAAGGACAGGTTTACTTCCCCTTCCACTGTGATTGTAAGTTTACTGAGGCCTCCCTAGCCATGCAGAACTGTGAGTCAATTTACACTCATTCCTTTATAAATTACCCCGTCTCAGATATGTCTGTAATAGCAGCATGAGAATGGACTAATATAGCTTTCTTCTCTTCCTCTCCCCAGTCCCTCTTTATGCCTTTCACAGTGCAATTGTAGCCTAATGGATCACAAGAGTGAGTGGGTGGGTCTGTACATCCAGAGAGCACAATAGGATAAAAGGAAAGGTTAATATCACATTTAAGAATCAGAGACAAAATAAAAAGATTATCTCAATAGACATAGCAAAGGCTTTCAATAAAATTCAACACCCTTCATGTTAAAAACACTCAATGAACTATGTATTGGAGGAACGTACCTCAAAATATAATAATAAGAGCCATCTATGACAAATCCACAGCTAATGTCATACTGAATAGGCAAAAGCTGGAAGCATTCCCCTTGAAAACAAGCACAAGACAAGGACGCCCTTTCTCACCACTTCTATTCAACATAATGTTGGAAGTTCTGGTCAGGGAAATCAGTCAAGAGAAATAAATAAAGGGCATTCAAATAGGAAGAGAGAAAGTCAAGCTATCTTTGCTTGCAGATGACATAATTCTGTATCTAGAAGACTCCATCGTCTCAGGTCCTTCACCTGATAACTTCATCGAAGTTCCAGGATGCAAAATCAATGTACAAAAATCACTAGCTTTCCTATACACCAACAACAGTTAAGCTGAGAGCCAAATCAGAAAGGCAGTATCATGCACAATTGCCACAAAAAGAATAAGATACCTAGGAATACAGCTAACCAGGGAGTTGAAAGATCTCTATCATGAGAAAATAATCAAAGAAATCAGATGACACAAACCAATGTAAAATATTCCATGCTCATGAATTGGAAGAATCAATATCATTAAAAAGGCCATACTGCCCAAGGCAGTTTACATATTCAATGCGATTCCTATCAAACTACCAAAGACATTCTTCACAGAACTAGAAAAACTGTTTTCAAATTCATATGGAACAAAAAAAGAGCCTGAATTACCAAGGCAATTGTAAGCAAGAACAAAGCTGGAGGCATCACGCTACCTGACTTTACACAACAGGGCTACAGTACCTGCGACAGCATGGTACTAGTACAAAAACAGACACACAGACCAATGGAACAGAACAGAAAGCCCAGAAATAAGGTCACACACTGATGACCATCTGATCTTTGACAAAGCCGACAAACACAAGCAATGGGGAAAAGACTCCCTATTCAGTAAATGATGCTGGGGTAACTGGCTAGCCAAATGCTGAAGATTGGACCCCTTCCTTACACCATATACAAAAGTCAACTCTAGATGGAGTAAAAACTTAACTGTAAAACACAAAACTATGAAAACCCTGGAAGACGACCCAGGCAATACCATCCTGGACATAGGAACAGGCAAAGATTTTATGACAAAGACACCAAAAGCAATCACAACATAAGCAAAAGTTGGCAAATGGGACCTAATTAAAGAGGTTCTGCACGCTAAAAGATACTGTCAACAGAGTGAACAGACAACCTATAGAGTGGGAGAAAATTTCTGCACACTATGCATGTGACAAAGGTCTGAGGTCCAGCATCTTCAAGGAACTTAAATTTACAAGAGAAAAATAACCACATTAAAACTGGGCAAGGGACATACACACTTTTTAAAAGAAGACATACATGTGACCAACAACAATATGAAAAAAAGCTCAACATCACTGATCATTAAAGAAATGCAAATCAAAACCACAATGACATACCATCCTACACCAGTCAAAACGGTTAATTATTAAAAACTCAAAAAATAACAGATGCGGCGAGGTTGTGGAGAAAAAGGAACACTGATACACTGTTGGAAGGAGTGTAAATTAGTTCAACCATTGTGGAAAGCAGTATGGTGATTCTTCAAAGAGCTAAAAACAGAACTTCCATTCAACCCAGCAATCCCATTACTGGGTATATACCCAGAGGAATATAAATCATTCTACCAGAAAGACACATGCACATGAATGTTCATTGTAACACTAATCACAATAGCAAAGACATGAAATAAACCTCAATGCCCATCAATAACAGACTGGATTAAAAAAATGTGGTACATATACACATCAAACACTATGCATCCATAAGAAAGAACAAGATCATGTCTTTTGTGGGAACATTGATGGAGCTAGAGGCCATTATCCTTATCAAACCAACACAGGAACAGAGAACCAAATGCCGCATGTTCTCGCTTATAGACAGGAGCTAAAGGATGAGAACTTATGAACACAAAGGAGGAAACAACAGACACTGGGGTCCACATGGGGGTGGGGGGTGGGAGGATGGAGAGGAGCAGAAAAGATAACTATTGGCTAGCAGGCTTAATACCTGAGTGATGAATTAATTTGTACAACGAACCCCCATAGCACGAGTGCACCTATGTAACAAACCTTCACATCTACCCCTGAACCTAAAATAAAAGTTAAAATAAATGCAGGTTTGAACACCCATAACAAAATTTTCTTAGCCAACAAACAGTTTCAAAAACTAGGTTTTACCTAAAGAGAGAGCTAATTGAAACTTTTTGATCTGAAGTCAAAATATAAGTATTTAGGCTAATTTGCATGACTAAAATGATCCCACTGGTTACCAGCTATAAGGCCCTGAACCAGGGTTCCTCTTTCTGTGCCTCAGTTTCCCAACGTGTTAAGTAAAAAAAAAAAATCACAGCTATGATCCTGAGGACTGTTGATGGGAGGGGGAAGGAAAAGTAAGCACAGCCCTTGGGCTCCCAGTCCTCCATCTGTTTCAACAAGATAGTTCTGCTTTAATCAGTACTACATGCAGGGCTTCAGCTAAAGACTTCATTTGAATCCAGGATTCTATGGTTTAGGTACTTTGAATTGGCCACTTCCCTTTAGCTCCTTTTACCACCCACACCAAAACCACAGTGAACTTCTGGTTCTTCCTGGTCATCCCCAGTGAGATGTGGACAGGTGAGGTGGGAGCAGCCATCATCCGGGTGATCAGCTTACCAAGGAGAATGGGACAATCAGAGAAAATACTTTATAACTTAAGAAATAGACATATCTTGGGAGGCCGAGGCTGGTGGATCATGAGGTCAAGAGATCGAGACCATCTTGGCCAACATGGTGAAACCCCATCTCTACTAAAAATACAAAAAAAATTAGCTGGGCGTGGTGGCGCATGCCTATAATCCCAGCTACTCGGGAGGCTGGGGCAGGAGAATTGCTTGAACCCGGGAGGTGGAGGTTGCAGTGAGCTGAGGTCGCGCCACTGCACTCCAGCCTGGTGTCTGGTGACGGAGTGAGACTCTGTCTCAAAAAAAAAAAAAAAAAAGAAAAGAAAAAAGAAATAGACATATCACCAAACTGAGTTTTTATCTGTCTGGGATAAAATGGTTAACGTAACCGGCTCAATAGCTTTATAAGACGTTCATAAAATTACTCCAGTTTCATGACATTCCAAACAATAATTGGTATCTCTCTCTCTCTCTCTCTCTCTCGCTGTGTGTGTGTGTGTGTGTGTGTGTGTGTTTAATTGGGAATTGCTTGCATCATACAAAGCATTGAGGGCTAAACAAGCTCACATTCCCTGCTTCTTTGATTTCAGTAAGAAATCTGACAAAATCTCCTAAAAGTTCCCTTGAGGAAGGCAGGACAGCCAGAAGGTTAGATAGAGTACAGTCAGGGAGATTTATAGTTGAACAATTACATTCCAAAAGAACTGATTAATGGACAGTTGTCAACCTGGAGGGAAGATTCTGCTCCTTATTTTTGTCCTGTACAACATTTAACAACTACTGCCATTTTCTTAGTGGTCTGGATGAAGACCCAGGGAGTATGATTATCAAAGTAGAACTGACACCAGCTAGGAGAGGGCTTACATGCAGATAAAAGTATCAGGTTTTTATAAGTTCTGTATAGGCTTAAGGAAGGTGAAAGAAGGGAGTGAGGAAAGAAGGGAAAGGCAGGAAGGGAGGGATGAAGGAAGAATGGGTGAGGGTCCCTCAACTGTGTTCTGTAACAAAGCAAAGGTGAAGAGAATGGTAGCATATAGCAGGAAACGTCCTGGCTTGGGAAGTTAGAAGACCCAGGTTCTAGTCTTCTGGCTGCCACTGCTTTCTGGTGGCACAGCCCTGGACAGCTATGGGTCCCAGACTCCATTCTCCTTGTGGGAAAAACAAGGTCACCGGGGTCTACATGAGGGTGGAGGGTGGAAGGAGGGAGAAGAGCAGAAAAGATAACTCTTGGATAGTGGGCCTAATACTTGGGTGAACTAATCTGCACAGCAAACCCCTATAACACAAATTTTACCCGTGTAACAAACCTAGAGGGAAGATTGGATATACTTACATAAAATAGAAGTATTTAGGCTAATTTGCATGACTAAAATGATCCCTCTGGTTACCAGCTATAAGGTAACCAGTGTCTCCAGGGTTCTTGTGGATCCTGTGACTCTGGGGAGAGCTGGTTCAGAGGACAGTGCTGTGATGGAGCCTGGATCTCACTCAGGTAGGCTGTGACGCAGAGCAGCTTTTGGAGGATCCATTTCCGGAAGGTCCTCCAAAGACCAGCTGCAGATCAGGTAAAGGAGGAACTTTTCTAACAGAGAGCTGCCTTGAAAGGGAGTGCCCTCTCTATAGGTGAAATTCTTCCAGCAGATCAAGAGATGCAGGGTTCAATTTGTTAGGAATCTTACAGGTATAATTCCTTAAAGGTAGGATTTTTGATGAAACAATTTCTGAGATTCCTAACAGCTGTGAGGTTTGATGGCATTATATGATTGTGTAAGAACAATTAAGTATCCATGAAACTGTTAAACATCTGTATCATTACTGTAATTGCTACGTACTAAGAATGTACCAAAAAAACCTGTAAATTTAACCTCCAGCTCTTAATTTGCAGTACATTTTCAATATGCCATTGTATCGATGTTTTTATAAATTTCCAATCCACTTACCTGTTGATTATCCTTCTATGGACAATCTTTAAAATTATAATTCGCTCTGCACAGTCTTTCAGGAACTCTGACATCCGTTGTTTTAAAACTGGCTTCATTTCATGTTTTGCAATTGCCTTGAGGTGATCCCATGAAGCTTTGCATCTTCTTTCCATCTGACATAAATTATCCTGAAGTTGATCAAAGTCAACCTGAAAATCAGAGTGAGAACATTGCAAACACACTGAAACCGCCGGACACCAACCTGAGTTGGGAGACCAAACTGCCTCTGGGAAGAAACAAACATCAAAACCAAATTCACATCTTGAAATATAAACATATTTACAGCCTAAAAATTATTCACGTGTATTTGTCATTATCTTGACATCACCTTATTTAGTGATAAAAGTATTCTCTAAATGAATCCAATACATGTGTCACCTTTTTTGGCCATATTTGGAAATAAATCTTTGGGAACTGTAAAGTAAAACATGATATCAAGGAACCCTAGTACAAGACGAACTGAGTAGATGTCTCATAAATTTTTTCAGAGCACTCTTATTCTTCAGAGATGATATTTCTCTTAGAGTTGAGAAATGCACCCTAGTCGTACGAGAATGGCTCTGCAATGCTGGGGACCAACTAATGGGCAGCCAGATTTTCTTCGTGATGATCTCCTTTATAATGTGAGTGACAAGTTGTTTTACTCACCTGCCCACCCGTCTCTAAGCCAGGCATTGAACATAAACACAAATGGTGAATGAGACAACTCCCTGTTCTCAAGAAGGCTGACTATACACACAGGTGATCCCCAAACTCTGAAGGACGCACACCCTCCGCCAGGCCTGTGTGTGTGCTTGTATGTGGGTGTGAGGGTTGCCACAGATGCATATCATACATGCAAGTGACAGATGTGACAGAGCACTGGCTGTGTATTCAGGGACCTGCAGACAGGCGGGATTGCCAAAGCAGCCTGAGATGAGGTTTTCGAAGGTGATGATTTTACAGAATTTCCAAACTAAAAATTACATAAACCAGAGAGTTGTTTAGTCATGAAAAAAAGATATCAAAGGGCCACATTTAACAGAGGGATGGAGAAAGAAACTGACGACAGTAGAGGAGGAAGAAACAGATAAATAAGTGGGTAAGCTGAAGGGAGGGGATTGAGGTAGATGGAGAGTAGTTAAGGTGAGAAAGGCTAGGTCCAGCAAGCAAAAGTCAGAGCAGCAAGAGGTGCGCGGGGGTGAGCGGGAGGTGCGGGGAGGGTGTTGCAGGGGGGGTGAGTGGGAGGTGCGAGGAGGGTGTTGCGGGAGTGAGTGGGAGGTGTGCGGAGGGTGTTGCCCGGGTGAGCCGGAAGTGCACTGAGGGTGAGGGGGTGGGGGGTGGGGTGGGGTGAGAGGGTGAGCAGGAGGTGCGTGGAGGGTGGGGGGGGGTTGGGGGGTGAGTGGGAGGTGCGCGAAGTGGGGTGAGTGGGAGGTGCGCGAAGGGTGCTGCAGGAGTGAGCTGGAGGTATGCCGAGGGTGCAGGGTGGGGTGAGTGGGAGGGGCGCGTGGGTGCAGACTAGGGTAAGCAGGAGGTGCGTGGAGGGTGTCGGGCGGGTAAGCGGGAGGTGCGAGGAGGGTGCAGCGGGGAGGGGCTGAGCGGGAGGTGAGCGGAGGTGAGTAGGGGCGCGGAGGTGAGTAGGGGCGCGGAGGTAAGCCTTGATGCTTAGGGGCCACCGTCAGAGGCAACAAGCAGGGCCTGCTGAACGCCCACAGGGGACTTGCTGGAGTGACCTCAGACCTCCAAGCCCACCCTTAGAAGGAAAATGGAGGGGAACAAGCCCACAAAAATGGATTCTGTAAGAGAATATGTGGCACCAACAGCACGAAAACATGCAGTGTAACGTCTGGCGCCAGGCAGGGAGGAATGCAAGATACCATATGTACTGGCCTTCCTGATGCTAATGCGTCAAAAAGAGAGAGTGAGTTTAGGCAGAGCTCTGGGATTCGGGTATGCAGGAGTTCATGGCACTTTGAGGAAAATGATTTGTATGAAATCAAAGGAATCCAGAGTCCAGATAGGAAAGGCTTGGCTTTCTCATGATACAATGAGGCTTAGAATAAAATTCTGATAGGCTAGTTCAGGGTCCTCTGTTCCGTGCACCTGGCAGAGGCCAGCCTGTGGCTCTGGAGGTAGGTGGAGGAGCCACAGGCTCTCGGCCACCAGGTACCCACAAGCTAGGGCTGTGGCAGAAGGCAGACAGGAAGGGCCCCTTGAAGCAGGCCTCAGTAGCCACCCCACATCCTTCCCCACCTCTGCCCACCACTTTCTCTCTTCCTCTCATGCTGCATTCCAACACACCCCAGCACTTCCAGCTCTCATGCTCCAGCCACAGGTATTTCTAGAAGGTTCCTCCACACTGGCCTGGCTCCTGTGCTCTATTTAAGGGTGTCTTCCACCCCTGCCTCTTCCCCTAGCCCATTTCCTGTAATCCCAAGACCTTCACATCTCCCAGTTCTGGTGTGTTTGGGATCCCTCCAGGAGTTGGTCAGCCTCAGTGACCCCCTGCACTAGAGGCAGCTGGGTGTCCACATACTGTGACTGTCTCTTTTCTAATGAAGCATACACTCGTGAAGATATTAACTGTGCCCTTGCTTTAAGAGCTTGCAGCTGAGGGCCAAGGCCATATACTGTTTATAGGCCTATAAAAATGTTCCCTCTGGGCAAGATCATAGGGACAGCTGATCTGTGGGGAGCAGGGGCTGGGAGGACCCTGTTTTCTGGCTCCACACCTCACTGCAAGATTCTTATGTAGAGCCAAATTCCATATTTTTTACATGGTTGCCCACCTAAGACAAAGTGTGCTGTTTTAGTGTTCTGGAGAATCCAGTCTGGTGAGTAACACTGCTCAACAGTGGACACAGGGTTTAGGAATGGGATGGCAGGCTTGCCTTGCATACCTCAGTAGGAAAGAATCTGACCGAGAACCAGAGATAGGAAAAAGTTCATTAGAAATGCCATGAAACAAATCATATTCACAAACTCCAGAGCAGGGAATGCAGGCAGCACTTGGGCATTTTACTTAACAGGGCACATGATCCTCGAGGATGACTGATAAAGACCCCGTGGCTGCAGCAAGACCAGGCCCACTCCTTGCATCCGTGAACCTACCTTGGCTGACCTGGTGATGGCCCCGATCTCCGAGTATAGATCGGAGCTGTCTGGGAAGTTTTCCACCACCATGGTGCACACATGGTGGAGAAGCGACTGCTTGTGCACTGTGTCTTTGACTTCTGGAACCTTCTCGAGGTAGCTTAACTCAAACGCTTTGGCCTGTTGCACAAACATCAATAAAGACAAGTTTCACATGGGCTCTTAGAGAATAGCACAGATGGTTATAATTGATTCCCGGCTGCAGTAGCCCAACGTTCAGCTTCTCTGTGGCTGAAGCTCCTCAGGCCACACACTCCATGATCCATGGTGGGCCAGCCACAGTGAGAATGAGGGAGCCTCTAGCCCTTTCCCACCACAGCCAAGAGCCACGTCCCAGGGCTCACCCCTAAATCAGGGTGCTGTGGGACTGGGCTCTGACATCTGCATATTGACTTCTTCCTCCCTTTGCCTGTTGTTGTCTACTTCCTGGCTAAAGCTGGGCCAATTTGAAAAAGTTGCTTTTCTTAATAGCTAATGCATGCCGGGCTTAATACCTAGGTGATGGGTTGACAGATGCAGCAAACTACTAGGGCATACATTTACCTATGTAACAAACCTGCACATCCTGTACATATAAACTTAAAAAAGGTTTTTTCAAAAAGTTGTTTTTCTTTAAGCATCAAAATGCATATAAGCATCAATATTTGAGTGATAAGCTCAGAAAAAAATGGGGTAGAAGTTTTCCAATGTCAAATTTGAGAGTAGTTACACTTCATAAAGAATCATGTGTGCAGTTTCTTTCTGTTTTCTTCTTTGTAGCAAGACACAGGTTGAAATAAAAAGGCCCTGATATCTTAAGAACAGAATTTCTTCTCAATTTTCAGCAAGAAGACACAAAAGTCAGTTGTTCTGTGCTTTGGGGAACCCGAGATACGACATTCATCAGCGATTGATGGGCAGGGATTTTGTGACACGGGGCGCCTCAGGATGAGGGATGGGGAAGACTTACATTAGTTCCATTTAGAAAGTTCCCAATGGCTAAGAGAGTAGACAGGATAAAGCCCAAGGTTTTATTGTTCTCCAACTGGTCTATTCCTTCCTTCAAGTCCAGGAGTGGTTCTGCAACTTCCTTTCAGTTAAAAAAAAAATTAGATGATAAAGAATGCACACTTTGGCTTCACTTTTTTCTTTTGACTTTTTGTATATGGGAATAACAAGCAGTGTTCTCCGAGTACGAGGCAATCCCTTGCGGTGAGCATTGCTCCTAGGTATGGAAACAAGTGGCAGGGAGAGCCTCTACTCCCCGGACTCTGCAGTGGAGACCAAAAGGAGCTTGTGCTGGGGTGACCAGGGCTCTGGACTCCCTGTTCCTGCCCACTGTGCAAGCTCAAACAGGACCCTCAGGGAACGCCCTCCTCTGACTCTCCTTCCTGGCTGTGGCTGACTTCTGGGACACCCTTCCTTCCCATCTTCCTTTGGCTTCTAGCCCATAGTCTTCCTCTTTGCTTTTTCTCCTTCCAGGCAGATTGGCCATGAAAGTTGTGGCCTCCCTGTCCCTGAACTGCCCCAGGCCTCCTCCTCCCCTCAAGGCACTCCATGGCTAGCCACCTCTCAGCCTGGGCTGCTCACTAGAAGGCTACTATCCTCACGACTCCACTACCTTCATGATCCCCATCCCTCAGACCTCCAGCCTGCCCTGTAACCTCATAGCCTCCACCTCCCCTACCGTCTCTGCTGTTATTCTGGGGCCCCCATTCCTTTATCTTGACTGAGGCTCTCCCCTAGCCTATATCCCAAAGCCAGGAGGTTCAGCTTCAATTTCCCCAGGCCAGATCCTGCCAGGCTGACCCAGTGATCTGTTTTCTCCATGATGTTACCTCCCTTGGCTAGAGAAAGTCACCTGAGCATGCTCGGTGGTCTTGTGACCCAGTCGTAGCAGTCACCTCAGCAGTCCTAGGTGTCTTTATCTCTGCTTGACTTCCTGATGGATACTGTAGTTCCCCCCTAAAGCCCCCCACACCCACCACCACATATCTGGCCCTCACTATAGGACCTTGCTCTTTCCTTTACCAAAAGATGGAGACCACGTAGACTCTCCACTTGACTTAATCATTTTTCTTTTTTAGAGATGGGGCAGTCTCACTCTGTTGCCTAGGCTGGAGTACAAGTAAGGCAATCATAGCCCACTGCAGCCTTGAACTCCTGGCCCCAAGTGATCCTCCCACCTCAGCCTCCCAAGTAGCTAGGACTACAAGTGCATACCACCACACCCAGCTAAGTTTTAAAAATTTTTGTAGAGATAGGGTCTCACTATGACGCCCAGGTTGGTCTTGAACTCCTGGCTTCAAGCCATCTCCTGCCTCAGCCTCCCAAAGTGCTGGGATTATGGGTGTGAGCCACTGCACCCAGCCTACCTGGGCTTTAGAATCTGTCTTCTCTGGGTACTTCCTCTCAACTAAGATCCCACACAGTCCACTTTTCATCTCTCCCTTTTCTTCTCCACTGGCTCTTTCTGTTCAGCCTGTAATGAACTCCCCCTGCCCCATTCCAGAGAGGATGCTGACGTCCTCTGCATTCTACTCAGGAGGAGTCTCCTAAAGCTTTCTCCATTAAGGCCCCTTTACTTCTATTCTCCTTCCAAATGTTTGCAATAGGCATCACCTTCAACTTTCTACCAGGGATACTCTTTCAAAGGGACTCAAAGACCTGCTAATTGCCACAGTCACTGGCAGTTTAGGTGATTATTATCAGGTGGAAGGATTACAGGAAATTTTCCATATTGTGCTTTTCTGTATTTTCCACATTTTCTACATTGAGAATGTAGGATCTGAAAAAAATGTAATTGTTTTGTTTTTTGATCAGTCATCTGGTGCCCACAATCTAGTGTCTGAGGCTGGTGCCAAGCAGACACTTTAGAATCAGCCCTCATCGGCCAGCTGCTGATCACTTGGTGTACACACAACTTTCTCATTGTCAACTCACCCTCTGCACCCTATGCCAAGAATGATATTTCACTGCCTTAATATTGATCAGTGAAAAATTGCCTTTCTCCACACTGTGGATGTGGGATTGGCTGCCTCTCTTACTGAGAGCTTACCTTTTCTGTGGTTTCATAATCCATTTTGAATGCCCAGAGGTGAAGCCGCGCGGAGAGCTCGCTGATGGAGGAGAGGGTGAGGAGAAACTGCTCTGCACTGCCCAAGGGCATTTCAGGGTTGGCCAGCTGAGCTTCCTGGATTTTCTGCTTCTCTTCATCAGTGGGAATCATCGTTAGAATTTTCTGGAAATAGGAGGTGATATAGTATATTTTCTCTTTGTGATAGGCTCTCCCTTGCCCCTTCAATGTTATAAAATTTATATTATAATTTTCCAACCAGGTAATAGAGATATGTGCAGGTATTATATTGTCATAAACCAAATGTACTTGAAGCAACTTGACTCAAATTTTCAGGGTCTTGCACACAAAGGACATTCTAGGCAAGGAAGGGAGATGGGAGTTGACAGAAAGATGAAAGACAAGACCCAAGATTAGAGAACAGCTCCCTATTCCCTAGGAAGTAGAGTAAGACATGTCAAAAGATTTGCTTTGTATACTTCTCCTGGATTAAATTAAAAGCTTACAAAAATGAATCATTTTCAAAGAAGTCAGATTGACTTTTGTTCATATGACATATAGTTATTTTAACTATATTTCAAAACTTGCATAGAAACAATAATACCTTAAGTAATACTAAACTTAAGTCTGATTGCAGAAAAAATGATGATGGTATCTACAAATACAAGCTAATGAAAAAAAGTATATCTTTTTACTTTTATTTGTTTCCAGTAAAAACCAATTGTGGAAGGCAGAGAAGGCAAAAAGACACCAGAATGCTTATGATTCCCATACGCTCAAATTTCTTTTGTGATTACATTTTTTTAAAGTAAAATTTCTCATGTCTACTTCTACCATTCCTATTTAACATCATATGGAAATCTTAGCCAGGCGCATAAAAGAAATAAAAGGCATACAGACTGGAAAGGAAAAAACTGCTCATACACATAGATGTCCTAATTGTCTACATAAAAAACTACAAGGAATCTACAAAAATGTTCTAAAACAAAAAAGTGAGTTTAATAGTGTTGTATGATATAGGGTCAATACACAAAAATCCATCTTATTAGTTCATTATCTATATATTTATAATGAACTAATTTTTTAAAGAAATGCTATTTACAATAAAACACAAAGATATAACTCTAAAAAATCCTGTTAAGTATCTTTATGCTGGAAACTAGAAAGTGCTGATGAAAGCAATAAAATAGATACAAATAATAAATAAACAGAGTGACATACTATGTTTATGGATTGACAGACTCAACACAGACAAGATGTTAATTCTTCCAAAACTGATCTATAGATTTAATTCAATTCCAATCAAAATACCAGCATGACTTTTGTAGATATATGATGCAGGACAGGTGAGCACCCTTCTGGGGAAGTCTCAAAAAATTAGGGCTTAGTCTGGGAAGGTTTTTGGCTTTAATCAGAAAATTCAAGGGCAAGCTGGTGGTGATAGGCTGAAATTTTTTATTGAACAGTACTTCTCCTTCTGGAGCAGGGCTGACTCCTAGGAAGTGTGCCCAGAATCAGCAAAGTATAGGCTTTCAGCAACTGTATTTATACTCTCATAAATCTGTTTTCAATTATATGCAAATTAAAGGTCAGGTCAACACAAATTGAGGGGTGGGTTGTTTATAACTTTTTAGGAAAGGAGCAGTAAGTTTTGGGTCTTGTCATGGAAAGAGGTGGTAACTTCTGGGTTGTTTACATGGCATTTATAAATTCTCAGGGCTCTAGTGGGAGTATCTTATACCAATGAGCAATGAGGGCAGCTAAGGATTGCTTTTGTTGCTATCTGTGGTTTTTGTCAGTTTTTTTTGCTTTATCCCATCTGAACCAGATCCTGTTTTGGTCATCAGGGTTGGACCAGAAAACAGGTCCTGCTGATTCTGAAAGTTACATGGTAAAGCAGAAGAACTAGAACAACCGCATTTGAAAAAGAGTAACCTTGGAGAAATCATATAACCTGACTTTAATAAATAAAAAGCTACAGTAATTAAGACAATATGTCATTGATAAAAGGATAGACACCTAGATCGATGGGACAGAGCTGACAGTTCTGAACAGGACACACAAATATGGCCCATTGATTTTGAAAAAGGTGTAAGGTAATTCCATAGAGAGAGGATATTATTTTCAACAAATGGTGTTAGAACAACTAGGCTCTATATGCAAAAAAAGTAACTGCAAGTTAAACTTTACACCATATACATAAACAAACTCAAAATGGATCACAGATCTAAAAATAAAATGGAATACTATGAAACTTTTAGAAGAAAACATAGGGGAAAACCTTTATAACCAGTGTTAGGAAAAAAATTCTTATACATGATACTAAAAAAGAATAGGTTAATAAACTGAACTTTATCCAAATTAAAAACTTTTGCTTTGTGATAGACACTGTTAGAGAATAGAGGGCAAGCTGTAGTTCCTCAAAAGATTAAACAGAATTATCATATGACCCAGCAATTCCATTCCTGGGTATTTACCCTAGAAAAATGGAAACTTACATTCACACAAACACCCGTACATGAATATTTGTAGTAGCTTTATTCATAACTGCCAAAAACTGGACCAAGCTAAACATTCTTGAGCATTGAATATATAAATTGTAGTAGATTCCCTACAATGCAATAGCACTCAGCAATAAAATGAACAAACTATAGATGTGTACAATGACTTGAATGAATCTCAAGGCATCATGCTGAGTGAAAGAAGCCAGTCTCAAAAAAGGTTACATGCTATTTACAGGACATTCTTGAAAAGAAAAACCCATAATGATGGGGAATAAGTAAGTGGTTACCACGTGCCAGAGATGGGTTGAGGGTACAACTACAAAAGAGCAATACAAGAGTTTTGTTGGAAAATGGGACTATTTTAAATCCTGACTGCAGTGGTCATTGCATGAATTTATATGCTTTAAAACTCACAGAACCATATACCAAAAAAGTCAACTGCACTCTATATTCGTTCAAAAACTAAAAAAAAAAAAAAAAAAAGAGAAACAGGACTCTTGACACCACAGTCCCTACATATGCAGATGTTGACACAAGTACGCATCAGGATGTATCTGGCTGGGATAGATGAAGTCCTGGGCTTGATGAGGCTGTTAATAGGCAGGGCTGCCTTAGTAGTTTATCAGAAGTCAGTGAGGCAAAACTGCATTGCAGATGTGAATTCAGGCTGTAGTCAGTGTAAAGTTGTCGAAGGTAAGCCTGAGAAAACTCCCTCTCCAACTGTCCCTTCACCAGGGCTCCAATCACCTGAGGCTTCAGGTAGAATTTGAGCATCTGGAGAGATATGTGGTGGTGGTGCTCCTTGTTTGCCTACAACCTGGCACATGTCCCACCTGCTCACACAGATGGCATTAAGAGATAGGCAAGACACTTCAAGCAGATGTTACCTCTTTAAAAACATGTGTGATTTAAACTCGACTAGTTTTTAAAATAAATGCTTCACTAAAATTTGTATTTTAATTTCTTTAGCACTGCCATTGTTTTTGGTATGACCAAAATTCCAAAATGAAAAACCGTTAACACTTTGTACAACCTTCAGAAGACATCTTCCTGTGATAAATTTTGTTGCTTTGTTCCTTTGTGAAAGCAATCACTCTTCTTTTTGTTTTTCATTTCTATAATTTATACTATTTTACCATTGAGTTGAAGATTTATGAGGCTGCCACCTGCCAGTTGATTTTATTTTTTACACATCACTGACAATAAGAATAGCTGTAAGATAGAGGGATGGTAGGTTAAAGCCACCTCCTATGAGCCCCTCCTATGAGCTGACGGCCCTTGTTTTTCATGAGCAGATGATAATGTGATGAGTATGAGATAGTATATTTTAACTTGCTTTTCTATGTCAGTAGATTTATTGATAATTTTATGATCATCATTTCACAGGAAAGCAAACATCAAACAAGACCAATATGTTGATAGGGATAGGGAGCAGAGAAATTCTAGGCAGAAAAGGCCTAGAATTTCCAGGCCCCACCCTCAAGCCTGGAACCCTGGTCCAAAGTGAGAACTTTACATCCCCATTTTCCCACTTGAATGTTGCCTTTTCCAAAACCACCCTGGGTCTGCCCCACCCCCATTCTGTGCCCATAAAAACTTCAGGCTCCACTGGCATAGAGGAGAGAAGAGGAGAAGAGGAGAAGCAGCAGGACATCAGAGATTGTGGTTTGATGTCAGAGAGTGGCTGTTTGACCCCAGAGGGATGGCCTGACAGCACTGCTTTGAAGTGGAATATAGCCAGGACGGCCAGACTCTGGCGGAAGCTCACTTTCCTGCTCCATCCCCTTTCCAGCTCCCCTTCCCGCTGAGAGCCACTTTCATTGGCAATAAAACCCTCTGTTTTCACCATCCTTCAATTCACTTGTGTGACCTGATTTTTTCTGGATGCCAAACAAGAGCTCTGGTGCCACAGATGTGGATGCTAAAGGTTGTCAGACTGACCCTCTGCCCTCACTGGTGGAGAGCAACCACCTCACGTGAAAAGGCAGACGGCCCACTGAGCTGTTTAACACTTAAGACTTCAGCAATGGCAAAGCTAAAAGAGCACACCGTAACACATGCCCTCTGGGGTTTCCGGGTTGTGGGTACTCCCCGCTACATGCTGCTGCAGGGCCCACACAGAGTTTTGCTCCTGCTGGTGCCCAGAGGCACTTGCCCTGGCTCCTGCACTGGCTTACCTGTGTGCTCTCACTCCCCAGAAGGGTTGAGGACTGCAGGCTGAGTAAGCAAGACACCCCCATTAGGGGGCCTATGAAGGGGTCAGGGAAAATTTCCTGTTTCAATGTGATAACCTCCATGTTTTCAGCTTTCTCCTAGATAGTATCCCTCTAGCACTGCTCTAAGTATATTTGCTTTTGTATCTGAAAGTCATGTATTTTGGAGAAAAATGCAGAAATCTCCTTTTTTAAAAATAGACTCAAATACCATTGGGTTTGGCCTTTTCATTTACCTGCACATGAAATCATAATGAGTAATTATTTTACCCTGTGAGTTTTAAACAGAACCCTAGCTACAACTTTGTATAAGCATCTACCACAAGGATTCTGGTGACCACAGCAGAAAGTTGAAGCCCTAAGAGCTATACCTGGTTTGCATACAATGTGCATATTTGCATGAGAAAACAGTGTTCTATCCATGTACTTACTTTCCTGTAGCAACTTAAAAAAAACTTTTTAAAGCATCTTGATAGTATCCTTCACTCTTATTACTAATTGAGGCACATTAGAGCAGAAATTATTGTATCAAACTCACAGATAAAATGATTTTCCTGAAGCTAAGCTGGATCAACCAAGGCAGAGCTAGAGAAGAACTCAAGGGCCAACTCTAGTTTCTAGCACTAGCTCCAAAGTTCATGGGGATTTAAATTAATACTGAATAAATTCAAATAAATGCAAATTAATGGTGCAGCTAAGCCAGTCAGTCATCAGGATATTCTGGTTCCCTGTCACTGCTGAGCCAACTGTGACTCTCTGTGGTCAGCCTCCTCTGTGTGTGTCTAGCACCCACACAGCTGGGCACCTGTGGACAGGCACTGTGCAGGGTCAACTGCTTTCAAAGATGCTGCCATTTTTTATCTGTGGCCAAAGAAAACTTCTGTTTCTAGGATGCTGATTGGACTGGCAGCCAAACTAGGCCAAGTTAAATGTTGTTTGGGACCATTCAATTGTGCTACCCTTTTAGTGGACACAGACTCTATAAAAAATTAGAAAAGAAAGAAAAAGAAAAAATCATTATACTTCCATTTATGATAATTGATGCCATTTTACTTGGGGAAATATTGTTAATGCTACTTAGAGATGGCTGCAAAATGATTTTCTGAAGTTTAATACTCTTATGAAAAATGACTTTCTTAATGAAGTTAACTACTTACTCCTTCAGGTTTTCATGACAAACCTGGATACATACCATTGGGGTGCTAAGCAAAGCCACAGGATGAAAATTTTCTAATTATGTTTAGGTATACAGAGCTTTCAGATGACCCCATTAAGCTGTGGTGCCATGCTACGGTGCCTGCATCTGAGAAGCAGACAGTTTGGCTAAAGGCCCTTTGGGTGCAAGCTGGAAATCGCATTAACAAAGATCTGTATGTACCCAATTACATCTCTTCTCAGTCATGATTTAACTCTTGAACAAGCCTAGAAAACAAGCTCTGGGTATTGGTTTGGCATGTGGGTCTAGATCATCTCTGCCTCTCAGGTTCCTGAGATCAATGGCCCAAGACAATAGGTAATGCCGGAGAGTCCCCTGGATTCCACGTTCTGGATTCCACGTTCTCCAAGAGGGCTGTTTCCACTGCAACCTTCTCAGCTGTGAAGCACTGGAACCTTCTCAGCTGTGACTGGGGAGTGCTGAGGGGTCTACATAGTCTCTGCATTCACATAGGCAGCTTTTAGATCAGGGTCTCTCAACCCGGGTGACTTTGCTCCTAGGGGGCACGTGACAATGTATGGAGACGGTTTTGGTTGCAGAGGGAGGGTAGGTAGGTGTTACTGGCGTCTAAAGGGTACAGGCCAGGGATGTGCTAAACATACTATAATGCGCTGGAAAGCCTCCTACGACAAAGCACTGTCTAACCCAAAATGCCAGTAGCAGTGAAGTTGAGAAACCTGCTTTAGAAAAGAACATAAAAATGTAACTCTCTGTGTCATTGTGACTGTGAATTTACTGAGGACTCACAATGCAATTAAATCTCAGTCAGTGCTACCAGTGTTTCCTGTGGCTGTGTCTGCTCACTTCAAATTGCTCCGTAAGTCAGCTACTCCCAGGGAGCAAACATAAGCAGCACAGTGAAGAGGGCTGCGCTGCTTTGTTCATGTCTCTCCCTCCCCTTTCGGATTCCCTCTTAGTCTCTGCGGCATACAAACCAGGCATGGAGGGTCCCTATGGGGCCAGCCAACCCCCAAAACTACGGCCTGTATTCCAGATTCAGGCTTCAGAGCTCCCATCCCGGCTCCCGGGCTCTCCAGCTTACTGGCTTGGGAGCCTGGACACAGACTAATGCTGGGACTCCCGTTCTTCATCTTCACAGTGGGGAGCACATATACCTCATAAGCTTTGATGAGAATCTGTGGCAGGCACCTACTTGCTGCCTGGCCCACAGTAAAAATCCTATGAAAGTCAGATTTGGTGCTGTGCTGCTATTCCCATATCTGTCAGTATTACAGCTATAATTATTTCTTCCTGAATCAAAAGCGTGCTCAATTGGAAACCAGCCAGACAAGAAAAAAAGAGTAATTTGGTTCATTCTAGAATTTGAGTAACTTACTGTATCTGAAACTTTCCCCACCTGGGGAGAGTTGCATTTCAGGAAAGAACACAGGCAGAACCAAAAGAATCAATTTCTCCTGATGGACTTTCAAGTTCTCATGACGAGGAGGAGAAATATTTTTAAAGGGGGCAGTTGTCCTTTTAGTCCTTTAATCAGGCTGGCTCTGGCTATCTTTGTAGCCTCTCTCTGTCTGAATCTGAAGCTTTTGTGCTCTCTAACGGATCTTGTTGTGTAAATAGGATGGCCCAAGAGCCACTGCCTTCTCTCCTCTAGAAGTCAGACACTTTGCACTTGGTACATCCAGGTCCACCTAACAGCAGGCCACCGCCCTTCTCCTCCCTTGCTCTCTAGGAGGGTCCCAGAGTGGGCTGCATCACACTGAGGCCTGGCCTGCCCCTTCCTGCAGTCTGGCAGCTGCCTCAATCTCTCTCTTTGTATCTCCCGGCTGTCACCTATTCACTCCTTCATGCCCCTTGCTCTGGTCTGTTGTATGCCCTCACTCTCTGGATTGGCTGGATTCCTGGATTTGAGTGGGCCCCAAATCCAATGACTGATATCCTAATAATAAGAAGGAAGTTTGAACACAGAGAGGAGAATGCTATTTGAAGATAGAGAACACACATGGATATACTGACGGGCTTTGCTGCCTGGCCTGGCTCCAGAGCTCAGGGCACAACTTCTTCTGCCAGGAGAGAAGTGCATTTCCCTTATTGTACCTGTTCCTGGAACAGGGTGTGTGTGTTTCTCAGAGTAGAGCTGCTTGGGCCTTATATGGGTTTTCTAGGGCTGCCATAATAAAGTCTCACCAACTGGGTGGCTTAAACAACAGAAATGTATTCTCTCAAAGCCCTAGAATCCAGAAGTCCAAAATCAAGGTCTCAGCAGGACCATACTGTCTCCAAAGGCTCCAAGGGATGAACTTTGCTTCTTCCCAGCTGCTGGTGGCATTCCTCCTTGGCTTGTAAAGACATCACTCCAATTTCCACCTCCATCATCACATGGCATTCTGTATGTCTCTCCACATGTTATCTGTCTTCAAATAGCATTCTCCTCTCTGTGTTCAAATTGCCCTCTTCCTTTTTTTTTTTTTTTTTTTTTTTTTTTGAGAAGGAGTCCTGCTCTGTTGCCCAGGCTGGAGTTCAGTAGCATGATCTTGGCTCACTGCAACCTCCACCTCCCAGGTTCAAGCGATTCTCCTGCCTCAGCCTCCCAAGTAGCTGGGACTACAGGCACATGCCACCACACCTGGCTGATTTTTGCATTTTCAGTAGAGATGGGGTTTTACCATGTTAGCCAGGATGGTCTCGATCTCCTGACCTCATGATCTGCCCACCTCATGCTGGGATTATAGGTGTGAGCCACTGTGTCTGGCCATCTTCTTTCTTCTTATAAGGATAACAGTCATTGGATTTAGAACCCACCTGAATCCAGTATGACCTCATCTTAACTTGATTACATATGCAAGACCCTTTTTCCAAATAAGGTCACGTCCTGAGTGGGCATGAATTTGGGGGGTTGCTATTCAATGCAGTTCAGGCCTCTAGGAAAGGTTTTTCCTTTGAAGGTCCCTTCCTTCCAAAGCATGAAGGCATGCCTGGCGGGCTGGGTGCAGACCCCTCTGCATACTGTATGCCCACTGCTCCTGCCCATTCCCGGGGCCGTGGGTGATTCTGGCCAGAGGCCCGGGCCCTTCCTCACTCTCAACTTCTCTGTAGAAGGGTTGCTCTCCCTCTCTGGAGTTAGGAATCGTTGGTTCTGTCCATGCCCAAGTCTCTCAAACAGAAGACAAACCCCAATCATGGAGAGGCTTTAAAGGAGTCTGGGGCTCCCTGACAATAGGAGGATGGGTTAGGTGCCACCCAATGCCACAAGGCAGTGTCCCCATATCCCCACTCTGACCCAGTGGGCCCCCAAGCTGTAATACCTTTCTGTAGGAATCACGTGGGCGGGGCACATTGGCTCTGCCCACTCTTTTCATATTATAAGAGATTTAACCTGCTACAAACTGGTACCAACTCACAGTGAAGGGAGAGCATGGTCTGTGGAAGAACACAAACCCAGGCCCAGCAGGCGAATTCTGCCTCCAGCTACCAGCTGTGTGGTCACAGCCATGCCATCCAATCTCTCTTCACTTTGTGACATTCAGATCATTGAATGCGAAAGCCTCAGCTGGCTTGAGTTCTCCGGCTTATCAAATGAAACGCGTCTCTCTGTACCCCAACAAATGCCAAGAAAGTTCTTACATGGATGTGTGCGTGTACTGAAAATCCTACCTTTGAAAGTGCTCGTTAAACGTTATGTGGTTTAAAATGACATGAAGGAAGACCCTAGTGGCCTCCCAAGGAGGTTATCATATTCTTCTTTCATTTTGAGGTAGGCAGAATGTGGTCAGAGGGAGATTGGTAAATGAACCTGGGTGAAGATTGCTGAACTTCATGGACAAAGTGAGGCTCCCTCTCCCCTCAAAAAGTTTAACATGTGTAAGAATTATTAACCATATTCAGAGTCTAGTTGAGGACAGAAAGGCACCAATGGTACCTTTTGAAATGTGGACATGCAGCATATTATAAAATACAAATAATGCTTAATAGAGCTTCCCTTACCTCGATTCCTTCTTTGTTTAAGGCATATTCATCAAAATTCAAAATGGCGATCTTAATCGTCCTTGGAGGGGGCAGCACCGTCAGACCAATATTGATGGCGTTACTCCTCTTGGAATCCAGAACAATGATCTCTTGCCTTTTCCCATCTGCAGCAGTTTTCTTAGTGATAAAACAAGGAGAATCTAAGATTAATGCATCATCTTGGGTCCTTCCTGCATTTCATTATTAAAAGCACTCACTACTTATTTAGAAATGAAAACAAATGGCCTCAGATCAGCTCAGAAGGGATCAGGGATTAGCTCTGAGGAGCCGCCAAGCTTGGGTCAGCAACAGAACTTCAAGAGTCAGACACACAACAAAATAAAATGGATTTTCCTTCCATTGGGAAAAATGTGATATTTTGCAAGAAAAAAAAGTCTGTTTTTTCCATACAAGCAGTGAAAACAAAATCAAAACCTTTCAGAGTTCCTTTCCTGTGGGCTTCGAAGTGTCAGAATGTGTCTTGGTTGAGCTTCATACATACGGTATGTGCCCAGAGAGAGCTGGTTTACATGCTGGGAAGAGAGGATCAGTAAGGACAATACAGCACCACTGGCCTGGCAGCCCCTCCGGATCTCCAGCTCTACTGCCTCAAAGCACTCGCCTCACCATTCAAACATTCCATGCTCCTTATACCAGAGCACCTCCATCTGTGCTGTGCACTTAGACCTCTGTGCAGCTGCCTGTTGGATGAATGAAGAGGGGCCTTCTGAGGAAAAGAAATGAAAGGGCATGCACTGGCGAGGACGAATAAAGGACAGACAGGCTTAGAGGCCTAGGAGGGGAGCAGGGAATAAGAAGTGTCCTGGCATTCTCATAAAGCCCTTGTGTGTCTTTCCTGTTGGCCTAGCTGGTCCTCAGAGGCAAGTCCTAGGCTTCACTTATCTCTGCAGCCAGCCCAGAATTAGCACAGGATGGGAGCTTGGCAAGTGTATGCTATGAGCTGAATGTTCATGTCCCCCCAACATTCATAAGTTGAAGCCCTAACCCCCAAAGTGATGATAGTTGGAGGGAGGGCCTTTGTAGCTACTTAGGTTTAGATGAGGTCCTGAGGGTGGGGTCCTCATGATGGGACTGGTGTCATTATAAGAAAAGACCAGAGTGCGACTAGTTCTCTCTCTGCTACTTGAAGACACAGCAAGAAGGTGGCTGCTTACAAGCCAAGAAAAGTGCCCTTGCCAGGAACGAAATTGGCCAGTACCTTGATCTGGCGTTCCTAATCCCCGGGACTGTGAGAAATAAATTTCTGCAGTTTAGGTCACCTGTGTGTGGCATTTTATTATGATTGCCTTAGTGAACAAAGACAGTGTATGTGAAGTGACGCCTTAACCCTGTCACTGGTCAGAGCTGTGACCACAAGACCCCCAGCTTTCCTCTTGAGCTCTCGGAAGTTGGGTGCAGGTGGCACTGGCGGGTATGTGGGAGGAGACCTGGCTCTGCAAGCTCCTTGCTGTTGCTCAGGTTTCCCTTGAGGCAAACATACCGAGGAGGATGGCTATTTTGACTCATGTAACAAGTCCAGAGTGACAAAGATGAATGAGGCACTGTGCATCTCCTGAAGACACATTCAGCACAGTAATGGGGTGTGCTGCGCCCTCTGTTATTGAGGAAGCTCAACAGCAGAGCAACTGTAACTCACCTGGTGGTGGAGGGGGTCTGGAAGGGCTGACCCTTGGGCTAGGCCTTAAAGAATGCCTAGGATCTAGTCTGGGAAGAGAAGACGTGGCTTTGTCTAGGTTGTTGAGAACTGCCAGGGATGAGGCTGGAATTTTGATGGGGCCACATCCCAGAGGACCTGCTGACTCAGCCAAGGGGCTCCGACCACACTGTGCAGGCAGGTTTCCTCTGGGCAACTGACTGCCACTCATCATCCAATCTCCTGCACTGAGCCCTCACCTTGTTCTCTGAAGCAGGGGCCCTGGCTGGGCCTGGGAGCAGCCAAGCCAGCTAAACCCCAGGGACAGCAAGGCATCAAGGAGAAACAGGCTTAAGTCCAGCTTAAGTCCTGCTGGAATCTTCCTGACTTAGTTGCTAAATTTCTATTTTAGATCCTTAAATATGCAGTTGTAAATAAACTCAAACTTCTTAAAAAACAACAACAACAACTGAAAACATCCCAGGTGTTTTGGGTCCTGTTGGTGGTCAGGAGAGGCAATTCCTGTGGGTGGGGTCATCAGCTTTGAACAGTGTCCCAGGGACACATGGCATACATGCCTCCCCACTCTTCAGGGAAAGTGTTCTGTTCTATATAGTTAGCTGAAGAAACTTATCAGGAGTCCCTGGAAATTCTCAACTTAGCTTTTAAATCTAATTTTATGTTGTGTGTGGAATGCTAAAGGAATGAGAAAGGTTTGACAAAATATCGAATACAGGCAATGAAGAGGAATGTTACAACTAGCAACGCCAACACTGTGGTGCTAGAGGCCTGCTTCTCCAGGCACTGCTGGGCACCTACCCTGAATCATGCCCTCTTCCCCACTCACCAACAGGACCCTGATTTTTTTCAGGTTGGCAAAGTGTCCGTTAAGTCAATTCCTTCCCTGGACCCTCTGCAGCTGAAGCTGGCCCCGTGACTTGGTTCTGGCTTTTGTTTCCCTGATTAAAGAACAACAGACCTGGTGGGGCATGCCTTGTGCTCTTTCCCCTTCTTCCTGCCTAGAATGGAGATGTGGGTCTGGAGGCACAGTGGCAGATGTCTAGTGAGCACAGGATGGCAGCAGGGATTCCCTGGGAACCAGTAGCCCTTAACCCCTCATCCATACATCCCCATCACTCTAGGAGCCTGGAGAGATGCCTGGTCCACTCTTCCCAAAAGCCTCTCATGCCCATCCGTCCTCTTCCATTCCTACCTCCTCCACTAGGGGCCTGACCACCCAGAACCCCACTTCTCAGAACAGCCCAGCACCAGCCTCCTGCTTCTAGTCTCTTCTCTCCCTAACCCATCCATCCTACTCTTGCTAAAAGGCTTAGTGCACTTCTTTGTTCAAAAAGCCACAGTGGTTGTCCATGGTTTAAAATTTGAAAATAGAAATTGGTTTATGATGGGAAGGGAATATAAGGCAGAGGTCAGAGATGAAAGAGGGGTCCTTGTGAATGTTAGAAAATGTAAATGCCCTTCTTGAAGGGGACTGCATCTAGAAGGAGGGAGTGAGATGGACAGGGCAGAGGTTGGACAGGTATCAGGAAGGGGAGAAGAAGCAACGCTTCTTTCTAGGAAGTCAGAGAGTTGTTCTGCATTTGATAAGAAACCAGATATCCCCCGAAAAATACCCAAACAAGGAAACAAAGCAAAAAACCTCTTGAAGTTTCTTCTATTTGAAGAAAATGACATTTTTTTGAGAGTAATAAAAGAAGATTTGGATAAATGAGAAACTTCATGTTCCTGGATAGGAAGTCTCAATATCCTAAGTGTGCTTTACTTATCTCTCATCTAATCATATACATTTATATATATAACACTTAGATATATTTATATATGTAATATATATATCTACATATAACATATTTATGTATACAATTTGTATATATAATATATAAGCTGTCTAATATATATATTACTTTCATTTTATATATATGTAATCCTATCAAAATTCCTATAAGATTTGTTTTTGGAATTAGGAAAAAGTCTAAAGTAAACATGAAAGAATATATATATAAAAGTGTCAAACATGTTATTAAAATGTAGAGTTACATATAATATCTACCCAATCAGCTATCAGCTGTGGAGCATAGGCCCTAGAATAGCTGGAATGATATAACAGACTAGAATAGGACAGAAAAAGCTCTTATACAATGGTCCAGGACATTCTAACAAGGACACCGAGATTAGTGACCCAGAATCTAACATGAAAGATCAATTTTTAATACGGAATCAGAAAAACTAGCTTTAAGCCAAACAAACCAATATGGTGAGCGAACATTGTGACAGACTGGACTGACTGACACCTTCTTTCTTAGGAAAGGAAAAGGCCAGGAGAAAGCAGGAACCCAGGCTGGGTGGGAACGGCCACGCGTCAGCACAGCACAAATCCACCACAGCCAGGAGACCCCTTGCTGACTGGGGTATGATGCCACCCTGCTGCCTGGAGTCTCAAGACATTCTCAATGATGGCCCATGATGCTGAACCCTGCACAGGTGCAGAAGAGGCTGAGAAACAAGCCCTGTCCCGGATGGCCTCTTTCTGATTGACTGTGTAAGCTTCCCTATATTTATTGCCTCTCTTTGATATATAGTTCATTTCCTTAAACAGATATTTCCTGAGTGCCTGCTGTTAGGTGCCTGGTCCTCAAGTGGGAACATTTCCATGCAGACTAACAAAAAAATGTGTTACCTGTGGAGGCCCAGGATGCCCCCAACACCTATGGTCAGCTCTGGAGAAACAGGACATTGGGATTCTTGTTTATTGATAAAAGAACAATTAGTCAAAGCTCTGTTTTCTTCCTCAGCAAGTTCTAAGAACTATTAGGGAGGAAGAAATGATGGAAGGAGGAGCCTGTGAGCCCAGGCTCCAGGTACAGGATGCTAGACTAGGGGTTGGCTGGATGTGGAAACAGCAACAACTATCTTTAGTTGTCAGCAAAAAGGCAGACATGAGACAGTGTGTGGGAAACCACTGCAGGGCCATCTCTGAATATGCTGCTTTCCCAAATATGTCCAGAAGTGATCAAAAAAAAAAAAAAAAGAGGAACTTCTTTCTTTAAAAAAGTAGGGGGAGCCTGGGAAGCAGCCAGGCTCTGTTTTGGTTCCAAAAAGCCTAGTTAAGCTGAACTCCCACGGCAGAGCTCCTCCTTCAGAACTCCAACTACCGGGAGCCTCCAACATGCCCGTAGTAGCCCTTCTCCCCTGGAGGAAAGACAGTCTCCGGAGAAATGCTTCAGGGTGAATGCCATGTAAGGCTTTTGTTTGTTTTTGTTTTTGACTTGGCTAAGAACACTGCAGGGAGACGGAGCAGGGGTGTGCACAGCCAAGATGAGAGAGAGGCAGAGGTTACTCTTTGTGGAAAGAGAGGCTGTCCAGGCGAGCAGGAAACTCAGAGGGAGCAGGAGGGGGTGATTAAGGCAACTCAGGGAGAGGGTACAGCTTCCAGGAAGACGGAATGAGGCTTCAAACAGCACAAAGGGGAGGTAGTGACTGTCAACTGCCAAAGCTTTGGGGGGGCTGTGCCTGTTCTCCACAGCCCCAGATTCAGCTGGTGGGCAGCTACTGGATTGGGAGTCTGCTTTCCAGAACCAGCAGCCCCAGGAGGTAGGATCCTGCAAACTCAGCCACTCCATGGGGCAGAAAGTCACATATGGTTATAGGAATATTTTCTGGAACAGCTAAGCCAGATATTTCAGTTCGGCTGGATATAAGCACCGCAGAGTCACAAGTTCATCGAGGTGGATCCTTGGTGAGACACCAATCCTTGATGCAGAGATGGATGGAAAAGGGCCCTTGCAGGGGAGACACCCAAGTCAGGCTTTCAGAGAGAACAGATTATTGCCTCCAAGGAAAAGGATTTAAGAATCTGCAAGTAAAGACTCGAACTTGATTCTGATTGGTTACTGGAAAACAGGGACCACCATGCAAGAGGGACCACAACCCACTTTCAGTCGGCATCCTGGGAAAGGAGAAGACCTAGTTCCCCCTCAGAGACACTCTGTTTTGGAAAAAGAAGAGTGAGGATTAAGGCAGCACTTAGGGAAAAAAAGTGGAAAGAAAAATTTAAATAGTAAATAGTAGTCATTAAGGCTTCCTGACATGTTCCCATATCATATTGCCCCTTTGCATTTTTAAAGAGCATTTTACTAGTAACAGAGGATGCAGTACATAAAAAGTGGATATTTAACATAGAACATATCACCCCAGGAGGTGCTGCCATTGACAACAGACCCTGGGCTGAGGATGGGATTTATTAGGAGAGCTGCAGGAGGTCTGGAGTGTGCTGCTAAGCCTGACAGTGCTTCCATGAAAGGCGACAGACCTTTGCAAATGCTTCACCGCATCACCGCCAGAGACCTTGGGTCGGGCTCAGAGAAGCAGAAGTTCTAGAAATGGTAAGTCATCCCTCCTCACTCCCTGCTCACTGCCAAAAGAGTGACGCCACGGGATATTTTCAAAACTGTCCGTTGAGAAAGTGACAGTTTACAAGGATGCAATGACACAGATGTCACAAAGATGTGACAACTATGGAGTTTTCCTAAAGTCTTGAAACAAGGGAGACAGGGAGATGTATAGGAAAGCATTAAGGCAAACCACCCCCGCATTCCCCCAACTCACACACACCCTAAAATGCAAAACAAAAGCAAAAAACTAAGCCTAAGCAAAGGCTGAGAAATCCTTAGAAATAAAATTTCTTGCCAGATTAGGTTTGCCTTATTGTTAAGGAAAGAGTATTAATTTCTCATATTTGCCCTTTGAGTTGTCCAGAGCAGAGGCCAATTGTTAAACAGACTTCCTGCATTAATTCAGTTTATTTGTTATCCTAACCCAGAGACCCAGGAGAGGGGGAGGGAGTCTCCATGTCCTACAAGGGCCTTTGGCTCTGACATCTTTCTCTGGGGTCATTTTATTCTCCTATAGGGTTCACTGCATCCGATAGGACCAGCAGGCCTCCACCAGGACTGTCTGGCACACAAGGATGTACGAGCACCCTGCTGAAGTCCCAGAGCTGTGCTCAGAGTTTCTAGGCAGAATTCAGGTTTCTGAGGGTAATGTTAAAAAACTTATTCCCTTATGTCCTGAACTTGAATATAGTGTAGGAAGATTTTCGATCTCTTCGCAGGAAAATATAAAGGGTCGGGGGTGTCAGTGTGGAGAGTGGTGCTGGGGAACACAGTGCTCCTTCAGTGCCTCGTTTTTCACCTGAATCAGTGGTTCACAAAACCTTGGTCGCACTTGAGAGTCATTGAGGAGCTTTTACAAATATGCTTGGGAAGCTGAGGTGGGAGGATCCTTTGAGCCCAGGAGTTTGAGGCTGTAGTAAGCTATGATTAAGCCACTATACTCCAGCCTGGGCAACAGAGTGAGACCTTGTCTCTAAGAAATAAAAATAAAAAAAGGAAAATAACCCAGGCTAAGGCTCACCCCCAACCAATTAAATAATTACCTCTAATTTTTCTTTAAAAGTTGCTGTTACTAGTTCAAATAGATTTAGAAACTTCAAGGTAAATAAACTCCACATACATTCTGGACTCCCCCCATGATAAAGCTAATGAATATAAGAGAGTAAGACAGCATCAGGTACCCAAAGTGGAAACTGAGTTCCACTCCAGGTCTGTTTGGGTCTGGCTATAACTTGGGGCACAGAAGCTGCCCTTTGAGAGCAGGAGGAATTTTGCTGCCCCTGGTTAGGTACAAGGATTGGAAAGTCACTTTCCTGGGGCTCCCAGGGTGATGTAAAGCTCAAGGAAATCTCAGAGCTTTCTGCCTTGACATCTTTCTCTGGGGTCACCTATGGGGCTTACCACATCTTAGACCAGCAGTCAGAACATAACAATGAAATTTAGCACAGGATTTCTACCTTTCTCCATAAAACAATACAATTCATCTTATTAAAACACGATATAATTCTAGGTGATAGAGAAAAATTGATCCAATTCCAGAAACTATTTTGAAAGAAAATTAAAAAGTGCATCTTTTCAGTCTTCTAATTTTTTCATTAATTAGTCACCTCAGCCTTAGATCTGGCTCATGAATCTTTGTTTTCGGGTGGCTTAGTCACAGACATGCCCAATAACTCTTGTCTAATGTTTGTTAGTTTTTTTGATGAAATCTAAAACCAATTCTCTTTGTTTTGTGCTGTCTTGTAAAGTCTATTTCACTCTATTTTTGTTGCATTTTATTTATTGTACTTAATTTAAAAATTTCTGAGCCAGAATTCAGAAGTGGCTGTTTACATTGTGATTTATGAAAACCAAAGTCAAGGATCAGAAACAGAAATGAAATTGGTTATATCTGTATTGGTTACATATACAAAATGGATTCAACTCTCCAATGTAATGTGGGGTTTGTTTTTTGTTTTGTTTTTTTGAGACAGGGTCTTGCTCTGTCATCCAGGCTGGAGTGCAGTGGCGTGATCACAGCTCAGTGCAGGCTTGACCTTCCCAAGCTCAAGCAATCTTCCCATTTCAGCCTCCCAAGTAGCTGGGACTATAGGCATGCACTGCCATGCCTCCTGGGTTGTATGTGTGTGTGTGTGTGTGTGTGTGTGTGTGTATTTTGTAGAGATGGGGTTTTACCATGTTTTCCAGGCTTGTCTCAAACTCCCGAGCTCAAGCCATCTACCTGCCTTGGCCTCCTAAAGTGCTGGAATTCCCTTCATGAGCTACCTATTTGACCAAAACACGGTGATGTGTTTTAATCCTACCTTACATTCTTACCTTTTGTAACATTTTGTAAACTAGCTCCTGTTCACATTTCCTATCCCAAAAACAAAGGTAGGGGTTTTGGGGTCTCATTATAGAACATTCTGGAATCAGTTTGGTAAACTTTTCAATATATCGCTTTCCTCTTATGCTTCTACTTGATAAAAAAATATGCAAACATTTGTCTATTCGCTAGGCAATAAATTGTTCTAGAGGTCACTACCTGTTTCAGGCAATCATGGAACTTTGGGCTGAGACGGCAGAGGCTAGAAAATTATCACCGACCAAATTGGCTGCAGTAGGAACAAGAGAAGGAGGGAGGTAGGTGAAACATTCATTTTGGGCCTTCTTGAGGAAATTTTTAATCCTCTAAAAATGAAGCTAGGAGTGCCTTCACCTCCATACTTTTACTCCATTTTATTCCTCCCAATATTGAATCAAGGGGCAGCCTCTCCCCAGCAATCTGATAGGGAACCACAAGAAAGCTAGAGGTGCAGCCAGCCAAGTGGGCAACGAGGGGAGGAAGAGGAGGAGGAAGGGGGGAGCGAAGAAGGAGGAAGAGAAGAAGGAAGAGGAGGAGGAGAATTCTGTCCAATTAAGTCAGTGGGTTGGAGGTTGGTGTCAGCAAGTTAGGTCACAGGTAACACCTAGCAACCACAGACTGCTGTCTTAAACCTAGCTGGTCTTCTCCTAAATGTCATGCTACCTATAAGAATTGGAAGCATGAGACCAAGTGATGGCTCATGCCTGTAATCTCAGAACTTGGGGAGGCCAAGGTGGGTGGATCACCTGAGGTTGGAAGTTTGAGACCAGCCTGGCCAACATGGTGAAACCCTACCTCTACACAAAATACAAAAATTGGCTGGGCGTACTGGTGGGTGCTTGTGATCCCAGCTACCCAGGAGGTTGAGGCAGGAGAATCTTCGGGAGGTGGAAGTTGCAGTGAGCCAAGATCACAGCACTGCATTCCATCCTGGGCGACAGAGCAAGACTCTGTTTCAAAAAAAAGAAAAAGAAAAAAAAAAAAGAATTGGAACAGGGCATGTGGCTGGCTTGGCACCACTTGGTATCAGTCCTAGAAAGTCAGGACTGAGATATACCAAGAGTGGGTATCTGGCAACCCTTTCCTAGGTGTTATTTTCTAGAAAGGACAAAAGCTGGGTCTCCTTTCAACCAAAGGACAGGACTGATTGGGTATGATTTCTTACACTGGATCCTAGCAGTGTAGATTTGTAAACAAGACAGTTTTAATTCTGACCTGAGGGGATTCTTGATGCTGGAAATGATTTAGACTCATGTCCTCACTGAGAAACACACACTGGGGCAAACAGCAACCAGCGAAGGGCAGCAAGCAGCTTAAGAATCTCAGCATGTGTTTTGAAAGGAAGCTGATCAGTTACAGCTCCCCTGGCTGGCCTGTCAGCATCCCACAGCAGTGACAGGTACTGACTCTGTCACTGTGCTCCTCCTTCGAAGGGTTCAATTGCTCTGAGGATCCTGCATGTAATTTTTGATACAGAATTGGTGCGCAACTGGCAGGGCTGGGAACTTGACTCAGACAGTTTATACTCACCCAAAAAGATGATAAATGCATGCAGCAATACAGGGAGTTAAAATTAATTCATGATTATAAACTTTTGCATGTTTATTCTAAAGTATACTTTACAAAGTTCTTTCTCCAACCCCTAGTACCTGGAAAGAGAAGTTAGCTTTAAACCTGTTTTAAAACTGAAATATACCCAGAATGGGTTTTTAAAAACCAGTTCTTTAAGATATGCAAAAGAGGCTCTATTAATTTAGGGAATCATCAGATATAAAATCTGTGATCCAGTATCTTGCAGTTTCTTTATCAGTGTAAATTAACCATGACTCAACCTTTGATGACCAGTAACTTTATGTACAGTGTTTCCCATTGATAAAAGTGGTATAACAGCTCTGTTACTATCACAGCAGCAGTGCCTATAGGATTCTCAAACATTTATCCCAAATACTAAATCTAGATGCATGTGTAAGATTGACGGGATGCCAAATATATGGCTCCTACTTCCAGATAACTGCATAATGCTGGCTTGATCAGGGCCAAGCCAAAGAAATGTCACTTGGACTACTGCCTTTGAGATTATCGGGTAGTTACAGATAAAGTTCAAACTACTACTATCAATCATAATCAATGAAGGTAAGATTAAATAAGCATATCCCATATTTGGTGAGTCAGCAAGTCCACTTTCTCTAGTTAATGTCAACATCTGTTATTGGGCTATGCTGATATTCCTTGGTTGCCCATTTCTGTCTTCTTTTCCTCAGGAGTATTTGCCTAACATAAGTAAGCTGGTAACCGTGTTAGTTAATAAGGGTCTCTGACTCATGTAGCCTACACCTAGCATGTGGCAGAAGGAACACTACAATAATGATCAGATTTTTATACCAGTGGACTTTTTACCAAATAGCAAAAGCAATGCAAAAGAGTATTTTATATAGAACAAATCTCTTCAGCCCTACCCAACTTCCAATCAAGAAGCATGCTGAAGACTAGCAGTACCTTTGAGACAGACAGTTCCTTGGATTTAGACTCAAACAGGTGCTCCAGTCTGGAAGTGTCCACCTTAATGGGTTCCAGTTTTGACCACAGGAATTCTCTGCAGCGTCGGTTGTTTTTACATGGCCAGTCAAAAGGCCGAACTTCATTCCAGAACAAACGGATGGTCTTCTTTTTCTTAGTGAATGTGGGCTGACCCCTGGGTACCTGGGACCACCCTAAGCCCTGAGGAGCGTTGAACACTGGAGGAGGAGGAGCCAATAAATTACCAGGGACAGGAGGGGGAGGGACGCTGTCCAACAGGGGTGGAGGGGGTGGGGGCGGCAAACCCAGAAAGGTGGGTGGGGGTGGGGGAGGCGGCCCAGGGGCCTCCCTGTGACCCAGGTCCACATCTAGGACATCGACGTCATCCTCCTCCCCCAGGTCAGTGAAATCCATGTCTTGGATTCTGAGCTCCCTTGGATTGGCCATGAGCTGGTCCCAGATGTAATCAGACTCTGTCTTCAGCTGCACCGGTGCTGTCTCTGGGACCTTGTCGTTGGGCTCAGTATCAGCGGAGCCGGAACCTCTCCCCAGGTCCCCACTGTTGAATTTCTCAGTGAATGCTTTCACACTGCCCCAATTGTCCAAACAGCCGACGTCCACCCTCCTGACACTCTCATCCTGGGCCTGAGAGTTGGCTTGCAGGGTGGATATCCTGGTGGCAAGGCTGGCTACCGCCTCTGCCTCCTGCTGGGTCCTCCCAGCCTCCTCATCCCCCTTCTCCTCATCATCAGGGGACTTCCTGTTATGAGCATACAGCATGTCCAGCATGAACCGTTTGTTGGTGAGGATGTCGCCACACTGTCCATTTACACCTGCATCCTGGACACCTGTGGGCCACAAACCTGAAAGTACATAGGAGAGAAAAATGAGAAAGGGGCAAGGGGGCCTCATTTCCATGAAAAATCTGATTAGAGAATAAGTGAACTTGACACACGGGAGTGACTTCAGAGAAGACACTGCAGAAAGCAGTCAAAGCCGTGGGCAACAAGATGCTCTTGGGCAAGAAGAGATGCAGCTTCATAGTCCCAAAGACCTGCACCCAAGACTCTTTCAGGCATTACACTGCTCCTGGCTCCTACCTGGGCTCATGGGAGAAATTTTCCTTTCTCCTGTCCACCCACAGCAGCTGGCCAGGACCCGCACAGCCACAGGTAACTAAGGAGCCTCTGCCCTAACTTGAGATAGGGAGGCAAGAAGTCACTCCCTGGCCCCAGCAGGTGCTGGAGAGCCTGGAAGATAACCTTCGTTTCTTTCCCCTACTCCAAATCTGCACTAGTGCAGCTCAAAGTGCCTCAAAAACACAGAAACTGTGCCACTGGTCACTCTTTAGATTCACTCCTTATCACAGTCCCTAGTTTCCAGGGGGCTGAATGCTGCCTGGCAATCTCACCCACTCCTCTCCTAGGTGACTTTCCATAGCCTTCTCTCCTCTAACCTCCTGGCCCATCTCATCCTCAGAGATGACCTTGCTTCCTAGTTCACCAACTTAACAGATAAAGCCAGAAGGAATCTTCCAGAGCCTCCCTTCCGCCTCTACCCTCCCACCTGCACTGACCCTCAGAACACAGTCTCCCTCCTTTGACTGCCTCATAAACATCCCTCTTAGCAGGGGTTGGCTGCCCACTTATACATTAGACACCCACTCCAGAAATTCTCTCTCCTGCATTTCCCATGGCCCTCCCACTAGAGCCTTCCTTCTGGCACATTAACATATATATAATTTCCCCCATCTTAGAAAAGCAAAACGACCCTTGGTCCCACTCATCCCTCCAGCTATCACCTAACTTTAACTTTTCTCATTTCCTTTAAAGTATAACTGCTCATAAGAGTTGCTTAGCCCACTGCTTCCACTTTCTCTCTTTCCTTTCTCTTCGACCCAGTCAAAGGGAGCTGTTGTTCCCACCACCCTTCACAGCTTCTGCTTTCAGGTACCAGTGACTTCTGTGTTGCACTAGATGCAGCCGACCACTCCCTCCTCCTTCATGGGGCTCCCAAGAGATGATACAAGGCTCCCAGGACATCTGGTTACTCCTTCTCAGTCTCCTTTACTGGTTTCTCCTTATCATTAACCTTTAAATGTCCTTGGACCTCTTCTCTCCATCTGCAGTCTTTCAGTCTCATCTAGTTTCACAGCTTTAAATGCCATCCATAAAATACAACCTTCTCCACCCCTGCACCCCCCCAACCTAAGCTGCTTCTCCTGCAATCCTTTGCTGTCTCAGCTATGGCAACTTCATCCATCTTGCTGCCAATTCCAAAAACCTCACAGTCATCCTTGACTCCTCCTGTTCTTTCACCCTCCACATCCAGTGTTGCAGGAAACTGGCTATACCTTTATGTCATATCCAGAATCCAGCCACTTTCCTCGGCACCTCTGCAACCATGACCATAGGCCAGGCCAGCATGGGTTCCTGCCTACAGTACTCCAGGGGCGTCCCTGCTGGACTCTCTCATGTCCCTTGATAGCCAATTCTTACCCCAACAGTCACATGATGTTATAAAAATGTTTGATCATATCTTTCTGCTCAAGGTCTTTTAATAGCACAACCTTTTCCTGTGAGAAAAAGCCAATGACACAATGTTCACGAGGCCTTCCATGATCCATCCTTACTTTTCATTCATTGCCCACCACCATCACTCCCCCTCCCCCAGACACACATGCCCATAAACATCGTTAGCTACAGCAATTTCTTCCCATTCCTAGAACTCACCAAGTATGAACCGGCCTCAGGGTGTCAGCCCCTCCTGGGATAAACTGCACCCGGTGAATCACACAATTTTATCCTTGACCTCCTTTTAGTCTTTGCTCAAACCACATCTTCTCAATGAAGTCTTCCCTGACCACTTAGTGAAAACTGTGTAATCCTCCTCCCTGCTGATCATCCTTTCCTGCTTTATTTTTCATGACAGCTCTTAGGACTATCAAATCTGTCATTTTACTTAGTTTATTGTCTGCCTCTGCCCTGTCACTGGAATAATTATAATTACTGATTAAATTGCCTTCTTCATGGGATGCAAACTCTATCAGAACAGGATTTGGGTTTGTTTTGCTCACTGTTATTTGTGCAACATGTGGAACGAATGAATGAATGATCAGGAATATTATTCCTCTGGGTTTGCCTCCTTGGGGCTTGTATTAGTCCATTCTCATGCTGCTATAAAGGACTGCCAGAGACTGGGTAATTTATAAAGGAAAGAGATTTAACTGACTCACAGTTCAGCATGGCTGGGGAGGTCTCAGGAAACTTACAATCACGGCAGAAGGGGAAGAAAACATGCCCTTCGTCACATGGTGGCATGGGAGAGAAGAATGAGTGCCTAGCGAAGGGGGAAGCCCTTTATAAAGCCATCAGGTCTTGTGAGAACTAATTCACTATCATGAGAACAGGATGGGGGAAACTGCCCCCATGATTCAATTACCTTCCCCTGGTCCCTCCCATGACACACGGGAATTATGGGAACTACAATTCAAGACGGTATTTGGGTGAGGACACAGACAAACCATATCAGGGCTGGCAGAGCCAGCTGGCAAGTGCTTTAGGAGGTGAGTTCCATCAGCTTTCCAGGGCCTCAGTGGATCCTGGTGTTGGGACGTGGCAGGAGACCCAGGCCTGGGAGGTCAGCATTTGGAGCTTCATTCAGCTGAGGGAGCATCTTCCTCAAACACACTGAGGGTGGGCTCTGGCTTGAGAAGGCATTGACTAGGGGAGCACAAGGTCTCCCAGGATTTCCAGTGTAGCTTTGTTCTCTGTCCTCGCTACAACAGCAGCTTAACCTGAGCAGGGGACCTTAGGCCATCTCAACACCAGAACAAGGAGCTCTTGAATCCTCTTTTAGGTTTTACAAACAAAATATACTTGGGAAATAATCACCATCAAAAGGAGATGAGATGGCATTTGAGGATAAGAGCAAAAAATCTGATTAGCTGGAGTTTCAATAACTGGTCAGACACTCCTGTGAACAGGGAGACCACTTGGATGCCAGGAGGCTGCAGCAGATAAAGCAGCTGAGCCCTTGTTAAGAGGCAGACTCATTCTTTCTCCATTTATCGGGAAATGTAAGCATTTTTCTATTTTGGCAATAGGGAAAATAATATAATCAGGTAATATATTTTTTTCTGAGACAGAGTCTCGCTCTGTTGCCCAGACTGGAGTGCAGTAGTGTGATCTTGGTTCACTGCAGCTTCCACCTCCCAAGTTCAAGCAATTCTCACATTGCAGCCTCCTGAGTAGCTGTGACTACAGGCATGCGCCACCATGCCCAGCTAATTTTTGTATTTTTAGTAGAAATGGGAGTTTCACCATGTTGGCCAGGCTGGTCTTGAACTCCTGACTTCAAGTGACTCGCAAATGGGAGTTTCATCATGTTGGCCAGGCTGGTCTTGAACTCCTGACTTCAAGTGACTCGCCCACCTCAGCCTCCCAAAGTGCTGGGATTACATGTGTGAGCTACCATGCCCAGGCAACCAGGTAATATTTTTAACATGCCAGTTTCCTTGCTTGTTCTCTTCACTCATTTGTGACTCCTTTCACCGTTTTGCAGTGTCCCTCTTTGTCCTTAGTAACTTCCTTTGCTCTGAAGTCCACTTTATCTCATGTAGCCATTCCTGCTTTTCTCTGATTTAATGTCTGCATTAATATATCTTTTATCAACTTTTTCTTTTTTCTTCCTTTTATACCTAGTCCTACAGATTTTTTTCCCCAACTTTTAATGTAAAATCTACCTGTGTCATTATGTTTGAAAAGAGTTTTCTATACGTAGCATATGATTGAGTCATTTTTAATCCACTTTGCCGTCTATGTGTTCATTTAAAAGAATAATTGATATGTTAGAGCAGAAGTCTGCCATTTTATTTGTCTTATTTGTTCCATTTGTTTTAGTTTCTGTTCCTCCTTTCTTGGTCTCTTATGGGTTACTTGAATGCTTTTTTTTAAATTTAACAAATTTTTAAATTGATACATAATAGATGTACATATTTTCAGGGTACATGTGATAATTTAATACATTCATGTAATTTGTACACTAGATCTTATTTATTCTAACAAATTCTGTACTTGTACCCATTAGTCAACCTTTCTTCATTGCCCTTTAATATTTTTTGGAATTGCATTCTGATTTATTTATAGTGTTTTCAAGTACATTGCTTCATGTGGTTCTTGCAGTGGTTGCTCTAGGTATTACAATTACACACTAATCACAGTAAACTAATATTGCTGTTTTACCACTTTGAAGTATGAAAAGACTTACTTCCATTTAGATACCTTTAGCTTCCCCTCTCTTACAGTTGTCTTAATATTCCTCTACCTACACAGAGCACTACATTACATGATGTTATAATTTTTGCTTCAACCATCAAGTATGATTTAAGAACTCAGAAGCAGAAAGTCTATTTATCCCTGTTTTCACCCATTCTGTTGTCCTTTCCTTCCTGAAGTTCCAAGCCTTCTGGTCACCTTTTTTTTTTTTCTGTTTGGAGAACCTCCTATACTAATTCTTTGAGGGTAGGGACACATTCTTTTGGTTTTTATCTGAGAATGTCTTATTTTCATTCTTAAAGGGTACATTTGAGGGATATAGAATTTATAGTGGACAGTTCTTTTCTTTTAGCACTTGCAAAATGTTGTGCCCCTTCCTGCTAGCCTCCACGGTTTCAGATGAGCAATGTGCTGTCATGTGGACTGGTGTTCCTCTATAGGTAATATGTTTCTTTCTAGCCCCTTACAAAACTTCTTTGGTCTTTAGTTTTCATAAGTTTGATTATCATTTGTCTTGGTGTGAATGTCTTTAAATTTGTCTTGTTTGGGGTTTGCTCAGCTTCCTAAATCTGTGAGCTTATACCTTTTGACAAATTTGAGACGTTCTGGGCCATTATTTCTTCAAAGAATTTTTCAGCATTCCACTCTCTCTCCTCCCCAGATTCCGAGGAATTGGTGTTAGATGGAGTCTTATTGTCTCATAGGTCCCTGAGGCTCTGTTCATGTTTTTCAGTCTATTTTTTTCTGTTATTCAGAGTTCGTAATTTCCACCAGTTTGTTTTTGAGTTGACTGATCATTTCCTTTGTTGTCTCCAATCTACTATTAAGCCCATCCAGTAAGTATTTTATTTTGGTTACTGTGTTTTTCAGTTGTACAATTTTCCTTTGGTTCTTTTTAATATCTTCTATTTCTTTGCTGAGATATTTTATTTTTTATGTATTCCTTAAGTGTTTGTAACTGCTCACTGAAGCAGTATTATAAAGGCTGCTTCAAAATCCCCATCACATAATTCCAATGTCTGGCTCATCTCAGGGTTAGCATCTGTTTATTGCATTTTCCCATTCAAGATGTGATTGCCTTAGCTCTTGAAATGATGAGTGATTTTTCCATTATGTCTTGGACATTTTGTGCATTATTAGCCAGACTTTAGATCCTACCTAATTTTTTAGCAGGTAGTCACCCTTTTCAGGTATAGCATACAGATGCTGGTGGAGGGAGATGTCCAGCTCCCTGCTGGATCCTGCTGTCACCACCCCAGCAAGAGTGCTGACTCACACTGGCTCATTGCAGATGAGGAGGGCAGAAGGTCAGTTCCCCCTCCCTTGGCCCCACTGGCACCTTCCCAGGGAAATTAAATCACTGACTCACATTGTCTTATTGCCTCCAAGTGGAGGCGGAAGTTCAGCTCCCTATCGGTCCCCATTGACTCTGGGTCAGGTTTTTCATTAGTGCCTGTCTAGGGTAGAGCAAGTATTAATAAGCAAAAAGTCTGTGTTGTGTTCTGTTAGGCAATCCTTTTCCCAGTCCTTTGGCTAGGGAAATAAGCTTTACTTGGAGCTTCACCGTCATGTAATTTAAATCCAGAGGTTCCTAGGCGGTATGCCTTCCTCTTTCTACCTTTCATAGTCAGCCTCTAATTGATTGTTCTGGTGTTCTTGGGGTGTTGCTATGTTAGTTGTAAGAGGGAAGACCCAGGAGCAATGAAGATTCTCCATCTTAACCAGACACCTCTTCATTTATTCATTGATTGTTTTGTGAGACTCTGCTAGGAAGTGAAGACTCACAATGAATAGACAAACATCCCTATCCTCACAAAGCTGACATTCAAGTGGAGACAAAGGACAATTATACAAGTAATTATTTAAAAAAGTATAATGCATGCTGTGATAAAGTTTCTCACATGCATGCCCTAGAGTAGAACACATGAAACAGAGAAATTAAACCACATAAGTGGAATAAGATGAGATTTTTTCAAATCCTACAAATTCATTTTTGACATAGTCATTAGAAATATTTTTGGGAATAATTTTAACTATCTCTAAGGTTGCTCTGTAATTTGACAGCACTCTGAAAAGCAAGAGCTATAATGACATAGCTGCCCTGAATCCACAATGGCTGATGACACCTGTGAGCAGTGAGATTTTTTAGGAACCAATAAGCCACAGTAAATAAACACGACCAAATCTAACAGCACTGGAGCAAAGCAGAAAAATCATTGCAAAGCCCTAATTCCTGCTTCAAAACCCTTGGACACTGCCCACTTTTGGTAGAAAGTCAATGGTTCTTCACTGGGAGCAGTTTCCATTTTTGGAAAGTTGTCCTTTTTGGGAAGAATATTGGATAAGCTGATCCAAGAAAATTCGTCACCTGGTATATTTTTACTAACCCAATTTGTTGATATGTTTTAGGCCTGCTAAATCCAGTTATGATGAAGAATTCTTAAAGTTATTCCTAATAAATAAAACATGATTTAAGGCCAATATGATCAATAAGACTCACCCTACACCCAGTATTATGACAATAATTACATTAATGTGAATGATAACAAGTAGAATATGGGGACTTACCTGTAATCTGATTTTGAAAGAAACTAAGTAAATATCAGCATATATAATAATGCCTCTTGGCACGTACGTATTCAACCAAATGAAGACACAGGATTTTCAATGCAATAATTCCTAAGATGTAAACTAATAAAATCTTTTATATTCTTTTTTACTGCATCATAGTAGCCAGCAATATAAAGTACAAAATCCAGTTGTATATTCTAACTAGGAAAAATCCAAACTGTACTTTTAGACAACGCCATTGATTTTCAGGTCTTTTGAGAAACATTCTGGTTTCATTCATTTATCCATCCATGCTTCTGAGACAATATATTTTAATCTGGGAACTAATAAGTCATTCATAGGTCATGGCACTGGCTGGCAGGCCTTTTAGAGGTGTCATGTTGCCCTCTGGACCTAAGACATCGACTTGAGTGGATACCACTCATATGTAGCTTAATGAAGGCTGGCCCATGAGACACGACTCCACCAGTTAGGAGTGTTTGTTGAGGAAGGAGGCATTCTACCACCTTGATAGCACACAAGTCATGGGTAGGAAAATTTACCCTGTGGTGTCACAAATCATATGAATCATTTACAATTCCTACAACGCTCTATGGCACCCTCCTCAAGTTCTTGGTGAGGTTCTTTCAGGCCAAACCAAACCTATAATCTAACATTCCATTTGGTCCCTAATTGTAAAGTTATCATTCACAGGAGAACTGAATGAGTATTAAGTGTAACACCAAAAAGCATGTACTTTATACTAAAGAAAAGAATGGTTATGAGTGTAATGTAGAGAACGAATTATCTATATTCCAGTGCCTCACATCAAATTGAACTCAGTACACTATGTACTACAATTTTTTGGAAATACTCATTCAATCCATTTAAACAAATCTTTCCAGTCTGAAATGTTCAGTCAAAATGAATACACTTCAGTAAACACATTGTTAAAGAAATAGATAACAATGTGATAGTTTCTAAACTTCTATCAAAAGCTGAAAAAAATCTTACTATTATTAACCTATTATTAACAATGGAACATTCAGAGGAAAATGAGAGGTTTCTCTTCCAGGGCTTATTCCCCAGGAAAAGTCCTCCTTATCGGGGCCCGTTTTTCCAGGTATGGAAGTGATGACTGTGACAGTGTGGCAGAGGGTCTGGGGTCGTCTTTCTATGGGGTAGAAGGCTGCTGGCTGGCTGCCAGCATGGCCACACTCCTTGTCCCCAGACACTGGGTGACACAGCCGGGTGAGTGGGCTGACCCAGGTCACTTTAGAGACCAGCCTGTCGACAGGCTCTTAGCGAACCAGCCCCTGCACCCCAGGCCTCCCTGGCACATGCCAATTGAAACCAGGGGCTTCATTTACCAGTCGTCCTGTCCCTGGAGAGTTTGTCCTCCTTCTCCTCCCTCTCCAACGTGCTGCTGGAGGACGAGACGCTGGAGGCGGAGCAGTTGTCCCTTTCGTTCACCCCCTCGTTCTGCCTCTCTTTCTCACTGAGGGAGGCTCTTTCTTCTGGCTCTTGCTCTAGTGCCCGCTCCACTTCGATCTCTGCACCCTCGTGGGCAGAGGCTACGTCCTGGCCGGCTTCATCAGCAGCCTGCCCTGCTCCTGCCTCTGGTTCTGGTTCTGCCTCTGATTCAGGCTCAGGATCCCCGGAACTGGCTGGTGGAGACAACAATGGAAATTATATTGACAACGGATTTCTTGGAAGGGTGAAGTGAGGTGAGAATGGACATGAGGCTGATTTCTCTATGGTGGGCGGATGTCCAAAGATGGTCCCCAAGAGACCTATCCCCTGGTTATTCAAACGCTCATCGAGGCATTGCCATGAAGGGATTGTACAGATGAAAGTCCCTAGTCAGTGACCTTAAGATATGGAGATTAACTAGAGGAGCTGGATTCAATCAAGAGTTGGATTCAATCAGGAAAGGCTTTCAAAGGCAGAAAGTTTTCCAATTGGCAGCAGAAAAGGAAGTCAGAGATTAGAAGCAGGAGAAGGATCTGCCACTTCATAGTTGCCTGACAGGGAATGCAGGTGGCCTCAAGAAGATGAGAACCACCTCTGGGCAATAGCCTACCAGGAGCAGGGAACTCAGTTCTGCAGGCGCAAGGAACTGGATTTTGCTATCATCCTGAACGAGGCTGAACACTTCCCAGAGTCTCCTGATAAGAACCCTGCCAGCTGCAGCCTTAATTTCAGCCTTTGGCAGTGGACAGCCAAGGTCAAGAACTCAGCTGAGCTGTGCTAAACTTCTGACCTATGGAAACTGTGAAATAATAAACAAGAGTTGTTTCCAATCCCTATGTCTGTGGAAATTTGTTACACAGCAATAGGAAACTAACATATGACGTTTTTGCCTGTTTAGGGAAAGAGAAACAAAATCCATGGTGGATCAAGCTGATGAAAAGTAGTAGCCTAATGTGTTCTGAAATCAGTTGGCTGAACCAGTGAGGTTTATCACCCTTTTCTTGGGTTATGTTTGCTCATAATGTGTTTGCTCATAATATGAAGTTAGTTTGTGATTTTGAAAGCAGTTTGGAAGAATCACTCATGGTCACAGTCTATTTGCAAACCTATCAAGGCTGGAGATCTGATGCTGTCACTGAGGTAAGACACCCATGTTCTCACTTGCATGACATTCTAGGGAACATGGAAATGGCACAATCTGGCTTATGCATTTTTTTTTTTTTTTGAGCAAAACTCTCAGCTGTGAGCTGTGGATGTGTAGCAAAATGATTGAGAATACATAAAATTCTGAGCCAGCTGCCACACGTGAAGGTTGGAGGAGGGTGGCTTACTCTTAAGGGAACTGCCCTCGGGCTGGGCAAAGCCACTTTTATAGAACCCTGGCAATGCACTCTAAGGGCATGTGCTTAAACTCTAGATACACACTGCTCAAAGCAACACAGAAATTCTGGCAGTGTCTACACATGGCAGGGGCTGGATGAGACCTGCCCAGAGTCCATGGGAACACACAGATCAGGGCAGCTCTCCGTGGAGGCATCCTGCTTGCCCAGGTAATGGGCATGGCTGGCCATGTGGCACACAGAACCAGCCCTTAGCAGGCTGGGCACGGGCATTACTAAGGGGGAGGGACACTCAGGCCTCACTAAGCAAGGGGCACAGCTAACCCCAGCTTCCCAGCAAGAACTTATTCTTCAGGACCCACAGGGCCATCACTCCCAATCCCTCATCTGCTCTTAGGCTGTCATCCTCTGAGGATGAGTCAGGGAGTTAGCTGGGCAGGGAACATGCGGTGGAGAGGATGAAATGCCACTTTTCCTTACGCTCCTGGGCAATTTCCAAATCCCACTCCTCCGTGGGAATATCCCTGAGTGCCAGGTAGGAATTTGGGGATAGAGGAGTAAATTCCTCTCCTTTGATTACAGGTTGTGCATCTTCTGCTGGGAACTCCAGCCTCAGGCAGGAACCTGCTTCCAGGGAAGGCTGGAGGACATGGGGAGGGGCAGCAAAGGGGCTGTCCCTCCTGGGCATCCCGAGAAGAGAAGGCTTTAGGAACTGGGGATCTGAGGGCAGTTTCCAGAGAGGCATGGGTGGCAGTCACAGAAGGAAACCAATGGACACATAGCTGTGAGTCCGCGTGCCTGAGAACGAGAGCATCATACCCTCTTCCTTAAAAGTAAAAACCGTGCTGGGTCATGGGATGGAATGAACAGGCCTTTTAGAAATATTCCCTTTGGTGCTGAAGGAATTTTTATGGTAATTTCTTTTTCATCTGATAATAGAGTATTTAGGAGAGATACAAAACCCCATTAGTTTTACAAGCATGGCAAGAGCACAGCCTCAGCAGAGGCAGCGTCATCATTTGGTTGACAGAAAGCACATGTTTTTGCACACATGGACTTCAGAATAGCCACATCAAAACAAAAATGTGTTTCCAACAGCCCAACATGTGGCACGAACTGCAGTTTTAATTGGTAAGCATATGGTGAAAAACAGCGAGGGCCCCTCCTAGTGGCTTCATCACAGACAGGGACGGGTGTTCAGTTGGCTGTCATAAGCCTATGTCTACTCACCACCCCCAGGGGGCTGGGCAAAGCACGGAGCCTCCGTGATTGACGGCTGCTTGACTTCAGCCTGTGTGTGTGTGCACTGCCATGTTCTATTCCACTGAACACGCAGGATTCTGCCCAAGCAGCAGCTCTGGCCCTGTTTAAGCTGCCTGGGCAGGTGTGCTAACAGACACACAAGCTCTGGAAAAGCCACATTCTTGGGGGAAGCAGTACAATTTTATCCTGCTACACTAGGGCCTAACTTCATGGAATCAGAAATTTCAATTTGTGATTTCAACTACTGGGGTGGTTTCTTTTTGTCATGACTGCTGGGGAAGGAGTCATCTGCAAAGTCATCTCCTGCCCCGAATACATGACTCAGTGTCTACAAGGTCTGATTGCAAATCTGAGGCCGTCCTAATGATGAACAAATTAAATAACTGTTACATACATTCAAGTCAAGCAAAACTACCAGGGTCCATGGCAGAGCTCTTCGCTCGCTGTCTTAATCAAACCCAGGCAAGTTGTCTGAGGGCCAAGACCTTGCCTTCCTCTCCTGTTGGAGGACCCCAGCATGGTCCTGGGGCCAGTGTCTACTCAGAGCGCTCCTGCTGATACTCAGGAAGCATCCAGGACAGCCCCGAGATTCCACGCTGAACTCCAGAACGTTTCTCTTCCCCTTTCCCGTTATCTTTCAGCAGGATTTTCCTCACTCACACTTCCCTCTGCACACACACATACAACAGTTCCTTCTGAGTCAGTGTCTCTAAGCCTGCTGTCCTCTGGGTAGATACAGGAAAAAAATTTCATTTACACCCACCAAGTCCCCAGGAAACAGGAGGAATCATATAATCCTACAGGAAAAGTCCTGAAGGGGGTTAGGATCTCTGGCAACAACTAGGGAGGAAAGGGAGGAAAGGTGTTTGTTTCCCTACCAGGAATGTTTACAACTTCTCACTGTTACCATTCCCAGAATTTAATGAGCCTTTCTCTGACCCAATAATGTGGTGTTGGTGGTGAAAGACAGACACAGTGACCCATGAGACTGACCCCGATCTGTCACAGAGACTAGAGAGAAGCAGATTAGAGAGATCTCGAACAACCTGCCATGACATCCACGTGGCAAACTGAGTGAGCTCCGCCACCAGTGGGCACAGGGAAACCCCCACCTCTCAACTGCCAGCAGACACAATAACAAAAATGCATTCGTAAGAGTGATAGAGGTTCTAAGACCAAATGCACACTGTCCTGGGAAGGCATGGCAAGGGTCTTTGGCAAGACCTGGGAGGGGACGTGAGTCTTTGTGCCACAATGATGTTTAAAGCCTCAAGGGGTAAAAATGAGTTAAAACGGGAAACACTGAGAATGCTCTGGGAAGAGGGAAGTGCCCACGCAGGGACCTGGAGCCCATGGTGTGCTGGAGGGAACGAAAGCTGTGTGGCCTGGCAGAAGGAATGAGATGAGGTTTGGATGATCATTAGGGGTTAGGGCAACCAGCCCTGTGTGTTGAGGGAGGGATCTGGGACTTTACCCTAAGGGCAGTGATGACTGCTCTGTGTTTCATTTCATCTGAGGTGAGCCCTGTCTCCACCTGCATCACAGGCAAGCAAGGCTTTCTGCTGGGAACAGCTTGGGTGTGCCTACAAGCTGAGGTCCCTAGTCAGTGTGGAATCAAGAGTCCACGAAGCAAACCCTTAGAGAGAGAGAGAGAGAGAGAGAGAGAGAGAGAGAGATGAGGAAGAGGTGAACGCCAATCAGTGGAGCTCAAGAGAAAAAGAAAATAAAAACATAGCACCACTGGAAGAACATGTGGGTAAGAACACATGGATTGAGACTGAACAGCAGGAAGTTCTCCATTCCAGACATCAACCCGGGGAGGAACGGTGTTCACACTGGAGGTGGGCAGGGAGATCTGCAGGGCTGCATGGCCCCTTGAGGAATGGTTACTGAGCACTTCATAGGAACTGCCTTCCGAAGCCCTCGTGACCTCTCTATGGAGAGGGCTCTGGGATTACCCTCAGAAAGCTGGGGCCAGGAGAGAACAGTGAAGGCCTGTGCCAGGGTGGTGGGAAGGAGCAGAATGTCCCTTCCGCAGCATGTAATACCTCTAAGAACCCTGCAGCAGCATCTTCAAGGTAGGCTCAGGAGTGACTGTGATACCCAAACCCAGCAGGTCAGGAGCTGCCAGGGCTCCCCACGCTTGTCCATAACCACCTTGGATGGAGGAAGGAGGCAAAGATCTGACTGCATCTCCTGGGCTGTGCAAGAGAGGAGGGGAACTGCAGGAAGGACTTGGGCCAGGTGCCCAGGCAGCCCTTCTCCTAGCAGTGGGCGTGAGTTTGGAAACAAAAGGAGGACATGGCAAAGAATGCTTGGTAACATTACAAGCGTCCAAAACCAGGATCTGTCTTCCTGGATCACAGCCCAAGAGCGCAGACTGACGGGATCTCAGCATCGCCAGGATGCACTTAGCAAAGACCAGAAAAATGTGCTCGGCCAGAGCCTGCACTGACCTGGCTCTGAGGGCTTCCAGCTAGATCTGAAGGTGGGGGTAAGGGGAATACAAGGGCCAAAGAAAAAATCAACACTAAACCGCATAAAAGGATGTGGTAATGGATACTTTTTGCAAAGTGGAAGAAATAATAGAAAAGAAGGGATCCAGGATATCCTCAAAGTGACGTAACAGGGAACTGGGCTGTCACCACCCTATGGGGAAGGACCCATAACCCATAACCAGAGCACAGCCACTAAAAGAAATTCTTCACCCCAAAGAAACAGACATTCCTGGAGTGACAGGGGTTGAGAAGCCAGGATGGGAACCCATCAACATGAGAACCACACGGAAGGAGGGAGAACCCAAGCGCTTTTCTTAGGTATAAGAATATACATCCTGCCCCATCAGATGGAGAACGTGACCATGCTTTCCTCATGCAGATTGCAAAATCGGGAGAGAAATGAGGAATGAGCCAGCCTGAGGACTTCAGCCAACTGGTCCCTGCGCAAAGTCCACCAGGGCAGACCATCACTCACTCACATAATCTCGTTTTCCTTGTCCCTCCCAAAGTCCAACACCAACTCCTCATCTGGTCCCCAAAACCTCCCTGGACATCAGGTCCTGCTTGCCTAAGTGCAGTAAAAATCCAAGTCATTACATACTGAGTACCTTCTACATCCAAGTGCTGTGCTAGGAACCATGTTACATCATTCTCTTTAGTTCTCACACCTACAATACGAAGTAAGGATTGATGTCCCATGTGAGAAATAAGGAAATATGTTCAGAGAGGTTAAGCAACTTGCCCAGAGCTACACAGCAGGCTGACTACTCTCTGACTGTTTGATCCATGCTCTGTTCTGCTCTGTGTCTGAGGATGCTTATCCCCGCAGACAGCACCACCTGCATGTGCTCTCCCTCTCCCTGGCTCAGCCCCTGGAGGTTCTAGCAAAGGTGGGAAGAAGGAAGCTGGGATATTAACACCCCTGCTTCCTTCACACAGGACCCTAGTTTGGCAGAGGTTGTCAGGCCACTGTTTCTGTCCCTTGATCTCCCTCCTCTGGCCACAGATCTTACCAAGTCCTAGTCATTTACCAAGTTCCTTCAGGCCTGAAGGCAGGAACAGCATCCCATGACTTCTAGTCTCTGGTGAAGCATCACCACCTTCTGATGGTTCATGACGTCCCTATACCTCTATAAACGGTCCCTTCACTGAATACCTTCAGTGACCCTGTGACCAACAGGACCCACTGCCAAGCAGAGCTCATGCTAGCAGAGCTTGGATTTGAACCTGGATTGGCTGGACTGCAAAGCTCTGGCTGTTAATCACAGGGTTATACTGTGTGGTGGGTGACTTAAGCAACCAAAGAGAAGTATATCATCATGCCTGAAATTAAACACAAACACACACACACACACACACACACACACAGAGTGGGCAGGAATGTTGCAATTCTGCTTTCATCCATGTCCCTGACAGCCGAGTTTAGGGTGTCCAATTAGAATTTCCTGTCATGCAATTTTTCTTTGAAGAGATAAATTGCTGGTAGAAAGATCTGAACTTGATACATCTCTGGGTGGCTTCAGTTGATTTCAATCTGCAGTAGTGTCTCAACGACTTTGCCAGGACTTGGCTTTCTGGCAGGTCTTATGAAACCAAGGACTGGGCCAGCCAGTTCTATAATAGTTGCTCCAAACTGTGTAGATTCCAGGGACCTCCCCAGCTCAGAGCTAATAACTAACACGATTGACTATAGACTTGTGGTTTAATCACAGAAATCTGAAAAAGGTCTCAAGAGAAAAAACTCACAATTTTGAAAATCCTTTAGACTTTGCCTTTGTTGTTAGACCAGTTCTTGCTAAGTTGTTCACTTGGATTCACTCTAGAGCAAGGTTTCTCGGCCTGTGTACCTGGATATTCTGAATTGAATAATTTCTTCTTCTGGGAGACTGTCTCATAGCTGTAGGATGTTTAGCAGGATCCCTGGTTTCTACTCACTAGAAGCTGCAGCACCAACCCTCCACTCCTCCTCTGCTGTTGTGGCAACCGAAAATGTCTCCAGACACTGCCAAATGTCCCCCAGGAGAGCAAAATCCCCCCGGTTAAGAATCACTGCTCTACAGGAATAGTTGCATGCAATGGGCACAAACTCAGCTTCACAAAAGAAACTCTACTCAAGCCTCACAAAGAAACAGCTCATCACTTGCAAAATACTGATTCGATAGTCTAATCCTTATGCCTTAAAAGTTAAGCCAAGCTTTGTCCTGAAATTTCAGAGCTTGATTTTCCAAAGAAGTTCAGGCTTAAGCCCCTCTGAAGATGGATAGTTTTCATCTTCAGAGATGGGTTAGGCCTGAACCTGTTTGACCTGAACAATTCTGACCATGTATAGTCAAATTACCTTCAAAAGTCCCTTTGGACAGTGCCACTTTATAGATCCCACAACTTCTCCATGGTTTCAACAATCAAGGTTTTAATTTAGCTTCAGTGGAATTCCTTATGTGCTGGGATTGCATTCATGGGCCATGTTACCCCCAAACACAAATCTGTAAACTCTAAAATCACGTTTGAAGCAATAAGTTGTTCATACTACAAGGGGAACGCTGGAATCAGGAATGGTTCAGGGAAAAGAAAAAAAGATCCATGTTCCTTGTGGTCATGCTCTCTCAGGGACATGCACGTTAGATTTGAACGTTAGAAGGATTAAAAGCACTATTAAATTAGAATTTCCATTTCCCACTTTTGCCTCTCAGATTATGCTTCTGATTGAGTTCACTTGCTTAAATATGTATATAATGCTACTGTAGTATCACATAAGATAAAAAGAAGCCAATTTCAGGTTCAATTATTCTTATATTGATAACATATAGTGTAACTATTCTATTAGAGTTGGATCCTCAGAAAGAAATGGCCCAGATATGGCAATTCTCTGTAAAAGTTTCCTCTCTATTCATTATGCCAACATAATTTATTCAGTCCTCATGGAGTGGCCTGCACAGTCAAAGATGCGTCCTCTACCCATGGCTCATGTAATAAATTTCTTCCTGGGCACAGAGAAAACAGCTGTCTCTGCGGATTCATGCGTCTGCTTTCTTTTGTCGTGCTTGACCATTTGCCAACTCATAACGCATGTACTGAATGCTTGTTCTGCTCCAAGCACTGGGAATAACAGAAGTGGGCACAGGCACAGGCACGTGCCCTGCCCTACCTGAGGCACACGCAGATGCTTGGGAGGAGTAACCATCACATGGACAGTTAGTTAAGCCCTGCACTCCAACTGTGCACAAGATGCAAGGGAAACACAAGAGCGGGGTCAATGGAGGCTTCAAAGAGAAGAGAAGATGCTTCAGCTCGATGAAGAGTCCAGGGTGCACCCAATGGAAGAGTGTACTCCAAGAGCAGAGCATGGCATTTTTCAGAGACTGATCGTGGTTTGGTGTGGATGGAGCATAACACTTGGGGGGGTGGCTGTGGTGGCTGGTACTGGGTAACAAAGGGTCTTGAATGTCACGTAAGATCTGAATTTATGTAGTAGATAATGGAGAGCCACCTGATAATTTTAAGAAAATGTACAGAGATCCTTGTTTTTTTCAATTGGGTTGCTGAGAAGAACCTGGAAAAAGAGGGACCTATCAGAAGTGATTGAAATGGCCCAGATCAGAGATCGTTGAGGCCAGGATTAAGGCACTGGAAATGAAGATAAAATAAAGAGGGCTGATTTAAGAGAAAACACCACAAAAGACACTTGGGGATTGACTGGATGTAGGGTAAATGTTGAAGGAGAAATCAAAAATTATATGTATGTTCCAGCTTAAATGATTGGGCCAAGAGAGATGGCCTTACCCAGGTAGGGACTAGAAAATACAAGCAGGTTTGGGGTGGGGTTTCTGAATAAGAGATGGATGGCACCTCCCATCGGAACAGCCCTCAGTCTGGCACCTAGTCGGTCTGAAGGGTGGGAGAGACATTCAAGGGAGACGGCTGGGGAAAGTGTGATACACATGCCCTGAGCTCAGGGAGGCCAAGGCTGGAGGTTCAGATATGGGGGATTTAAAGCATATGGGAGGTAGGTAAAAATCACGGGTGGAATGCGAGGGCCTGGTGACAGGACACGGCATGAAGAGAGGGGGAGCTGGGGAGGAACTTCAGAAAAACCCACCACTTAGGGGGAAGGCAGAAGAGGAGTCCATGAGAGAATAAAGGCCAAACAATGAGAAAAGACTGAATGATGAGATGAGAAAGCAATAATGAGAAATTTACATGACACAAAATGCAACTGTCCTATTCAGTCTGGAGATTATCTAGAGGATGCAGAGGCATCCAGAGGGCGCTGAATCCAGAAAGTCAACAAAAAGCAACGTGAACTACTCGACATATCTGGCAGAGGGAGCTTTCTCACAGAAGTCACAATTTCAATAGGCTCTAAAGATGCACATCACATCCAGAGGCAGAGAGGATGCACTGCATGTCACAGAACCCAGAGGTTCTCTTGAAAAAGTGTATTTCAGGTACCAGAAAATCAACATGTGTGTATCTTGCTATACTGCAGGTGTTGTATGATTTTGAAAAAATGTGTTCCAAAGATGGATGTGGGAAAGCAGGGCTGCTGGAGGGAAAGGGGGAGCGGTGGAGATGGCAGAGTAGTGATTAAGATCCTGAGATGGACGAGGATGATAGAAGGAGTCCCAGAGTTATTCTCGTTTGCTAATTTCCCTGGTGTCAGTCATTGTCTGGAAATTCAAAGTACCACCGTGGCTCAAGAATCCTAATTGTCCTGACACGTGGAGCCTCCTGACTGCACCTGGAAGCATGGACCCAAGGCTCCTACCTGGGCTGAAAGACACTGATGTCTCACCCGGCCCACAAACCAGATTCTCTGAGTGTCTCCAGAGCAAACTTGTTCATCCCAAGTGCCTGCTCCAGGTGGAGTCTCACATCTCCTGCAGCAATTTCTTTTTTTGTTAAATGGGAATAAGCTAATTGCTGTTCAAAGCTTGAATTTATTGTTTACACTAATCAGATTTTAGGATACAAATTTGATATTAAGGCTGACTTAAAACTATTATAATCTAATATTAGGAAACAATTCTCTACACCTCTCAGGTGCTCCTATGTTTCTTCAGTCTTGCAAGCAAAGGCACTGATAGCCTTTTGTTCTGCACTATCTTTCTAAGGATGTGTACACAGCAAAGAGCCTTAGAAGACAGAAATAGGGTCTCCCCCTAGAGCAAAGATCTGGTTGGTTTATTGCCCACTGTAATAAAGATAATGTCTCCCTCTGGGACAAACAGAAGGCACATTACCGCCCATTATAAAAGCGTTCAGGTCCCCAAGGCTCAGTGTTCCTTTTCCCAGGTTCCACACAATGTGTCTGCAGGTTTCACTGGACCCTATTCACATCACCCTGTGGGAACTGGGGCTTGGGGAAATGGGCAAATGTTGATACTCTGGTTATTGCTATCACTATAAGTAATGAAGTCCTTTGTCTCTGACCCAGTAATTTTGTGTCTTCTTCCAGCATCCATGGAATTGTGGCAGGGCAGCATATTAGCTTATAAGTAGGGTAATGTTTCAGTCCCTTCACAGCTCTTGACACCTAATAGGTGCCTAGGAAATCATCATGTTGATCAGATCATGTCTACCTCTCCCTCTTTTTTTGGAGTTGGGGTCTTGCTCTGTTACCCAGCCTGGAGTGCTGTGGTGAGACATTAATTCCAACACAGTGTAGCCTTGAACTCCTGTGCTCTTCTTTACCAACTCTCCCGGTGCCACTCAGTGCCTGTCTTTACTTAGGGTTTATACTTTGTCAATTTCAGAAGGACTCAATCCTGATTAATGTTTCCAAATATGATGCAAGAAGACATACTGCAGACAACTGTCATTTCCATAAGGAGAAAAAGGGAAATGTTTAGCGACTGAGAAATGGCAAGAGAGAAAAACACAATGATTTGCAAAGGCTGCCCACAGCAGGTGCAGCAGGTAGGGCCTCGGCCTTGGGTAGAGTTGCTGAAAGATGTTGTCCAACTGACAAAATGTCATTAAGTAGCAGCAGTCAGGTGAGGCAGGGAGTGGGGCAGCCCTGAGTCACAGAACCACAAGGAATCTAGTTTCCTGCCAATTCATGAAACACTGAATTGGAGCATCCAAAATGTTTATGCAAGAGAACTAGCATGCAGCGTTGGGCTGATGATGTACGATATTCCATTGCTACCATGCCAGTTGGAAATAGGATACCAGATGTTTCTGATTTCTGCTGTGGGGATTAGATAACCTCAGAGAGTGCCTACACCTGAAGAAGACTCAAAACATCTTACACAACGAAGATGACAAAGACAGTCAACGCTAACAATGACAATAGCCAAAATGACAAATGCATGCCCACAGGAAAAATTATTTACACAAACTAAACATTTCATGACACTCTATGTATAAATTTTATTTCCAGGCTTGAGATCAGGAGGATATAGGAAACTGTGTTTGTCCATACTTTAAGTGCCTGGATGTGTGAGAGGAATTATCATTATACCTTTGTCAATAATGCCTGTAAATGCTGCTGGTGAGTAGGCCATGGCTGTACAGGCCATATGTATCTCTAGGGCCAAACAATCAGACATTTGGAAATACTCTGGAATCCAATTACACGTAAAGAAAAAAATCACTGTCAAACATACTTTTTCCCTGACATAAATAAAAATAATATAATGTGGCATAATTTTCAAATGCATCTCTGATGCATTATTTCTGTGTACTATATGGAGAGTATCAAGCTCATAATAAAAAAATGTAGACATAATTTTGCTTTCATGGCTAGGTTAGTGGGTGAAAGCCACTTCTAAATTCTTGAGAGCTGCTTTATTCCACTGGGAAATGTCATTTATCTCCACCTGGCCTCAGGAGAGACTTGTATGCAAGAGGGAGCAAGTGGGGAACATAGTTCTAGCTCTCCAGAGAAGGCAGCTCAACCCCGGACACCCTCCAGGGACCACCATCAACCTCTGGTTTTCAGGTGAGTAGTTTCTCTCTACTCTGTTTTCATGAAATAGGTTACCTGGATCTGACACAAACTGGGATAAGAGGTTATCTGGCTATCTTGACTTTACTTATGGGTACACAGATTACTATCACTGTTTTTAATCCTCAGAGCAACTTTCTCAAGAATTATGTTGAAGAACTCTATCCTATACCTTTTCTGATAACGAGAGTCACTTATGTGCTTTCAGAATCATCTATGAGTTTCTAAAAATAATAGGAAATAAACTTACTAAGCAGATATTCTGATGTCTACCGCAGGGATCAGTGAAAATAAGGAAAGGGTATCAAAGCAATGAATGAAGAGATGCCTTTCCATGTCTGCCCAAACTCTGGGCTGATTGTCTTTATTAATTCCAACACAGTGCAAATAGTAACATGTATATGTCTTTCCCTCCCCTGGGCTGGATTTTAGAAAGAAGGAAAATACTCAGACCATCATCACCGAGTCTAGGCAGCATGGGGACACACATCTGCTAAGCCACAGGAGGGCCAGAAGGAAAAGTAATTCAAGTGCATATTGACTTGGTGGTGGGGGCTAGTGGCATCATTCACACAAAAGTTATAGCATATCTAGCTGGGAAGCTTTCAGCTGAGACATCTCACTAGATGGCACATCACACTACCAGTATCTACCATTAGCCCTTCCCTTTTAAAAAGTATATTTTGGAAAAGGAGTTTTTAATGTTTTTATATCTTCTTCTTTTGAAAGTTCTTCAGAATCTGAAACAGGAGTTACAAAATAAAGAACCCATAAAGGGACCTGTAATCCTGAGGCATAGAAAATTTAATAACAAATATTAGTTTTTCCTTTTCTTGTGAATGTAATTCTGAAATGTAGGCTGCAATTTTTGCAGACATTGGTCAGCAAAGGGATGGTGTGACATTAATATGAACAACAATGCAAACATGGTAGAGCCACGACTCCATGACAGATGGCTGAGATTGGCAGCAAAACACTCATTACACTCCCAGCACTGTGCCAAGATGGTCTGAAGCACATCTTTCCATCTATCTGGGCCTCAGTAAAACATGGATAATAACATCTCCCCTACCTACCCAGATGTGTTTGGGAAAAACGGGCAGAACACTACAAAAATGTGAAGCGTATCATGATCGCATGATCCCACAAGGATAAAGAGTGAAAAACCAAGGCAATCCCTGGCACGTTTGGGCCACAATATGCCAGGTGTTTGGTGCAGGACCAACATCTGGATGTGTGATTATATTTTTAATTCTTCCTCCAGATGCTGGGATGCTGGAAATGCTAGGGATAAGCAAAAGGTTACTTTTGGATGTTTGAAAATGGGACTTCGAAAAAGAATATACTATTAATTGGATACTAACAGAATGTTTCAAAGAATAAACTAGGTTGAGAAAAACTTCTCTGTTATACCAACTGTGCATTTTTGTCCTAAGGGCAAACATCTACAAAGCAGAAGGAAACCTCTGCAATCCTTTCTGAGACCACCATCTTTTCATACACTTGCGAGTTCCAATTTTATAAATCAATTACATATCAGGACAAGGAAGTGAGAAGACTGCTGGTTCTTGCTGATTTGGCTCATGATTACTTAACATACAATGAGCAGCTCTTCTAGATCTCACAGGAGCCAGTGCTTTTTATTTTTTTCCAGGAAAAAAGCAAACAACATGATATGATGCTATTTTATGAATTCATAATTATGTGTAGATTCAAGCCTTGTATTCCTTTCACATGCAGTTATCATTTGTTGTGTAATTTTGGTCAAACAGTCTCTATTAACCCCTTCTCTGAAGAGAAAATAACATTTGCAAATATCTTTGAAAACGTACTGACATAACTTATTTTCTCCAAATGCATACCCCACCCCCCCCACACACACACCCCCACCACACACGCAAAATGACTATTTTCTTTATTCTTACTGGTCTCGAGTTAAATTGTAATTTAATCAAATACTTAAGAAACTGTCTTTTGCCACAAACATCAAAGAGATTAAAATTTTCGGGACAAATGATATTTACAGATACTGACAATTCCCTTTCAGCTTGGGGCTGGTTCTGACTTCACAATTCAGACAATTATTCTGAAAACAACTGGAGGTACAATTTTTAGTTAAAAGTCCCAGGATGAAGCGCTGAACCACAACTCTGAAGGAGGATATTTCTTCTATTGCCTCTGGAAATACCACAATGTAGATATAGCAACGATATGAGGCAGGGTTTGGAAAGCACGTGGATGTCATGGAATAGTCTGTTTTCTTGACTCTCAGAGTCTCAATATTTTAAGACCGACATTACTCATCCATGACTGAACCATCTGCCTGGGACAATCTTCCATGGCTCAGGGATCAGGAGTAACGGGACATCATGGGAAGCTGTAGAGGAGCCAGCCTGCTCCAGCAGAATGAGCCAAGTTTTGGAGAGCCAGCAAAGAATTGGACAGACAATATCGTTCCGCTACATCCAGTTCTGCTAAGGTCATGGAGTCTGGCCTTGTTTAAATAAAACGTTATGCCATATTTAGTCAACCCTCCTACAATTAAAATCTTAATGCCTCTGCTGTCTTCAATTGGCTAAGTCTACATCAGGCTGTAAGCCATAACACTTGACTAAACCAAACAGTGCTAGCAGTAGGGTTAATCAACACACACACTGTGTAAATGCTGGTGCCTGGGAACCAACCCTGTGTTAATGTGAAAGAAAATGAACCTACAATGTGCAGAACAGGCAGCAAAACAGCTGAGGCTGAAGGCTGCAGTGTACAATATCATCACACCTCTCCAAATAAAGCTAAGAAGACAGAATATCTCCAGGGAGAGCTTGCCTGTCTGCACATAAGCAAGTACACACACCCCCACACACCCACACCCAATCATGTGCCAGTAATTTTTACAATTGGAATTATTTTCCTTCTTCAATATTTACCTTCTCTTTTCACTAGGTCCACATTTTTCTTTGCTTGCTGCAATTAATTTTATTCTCCTTTAGTTTAATTTAAAACAGACTAAGTTCCTCAGGTAAGAACATTCAAATGTGGTCACTTGATTGGGCAGACCCACGTATCCAAATGAGAAAGTATTAAATGAATATCCCAGTATTTAGGATTAAATGTCAGAGTAAAGCTTATTTTCCATATTCTCCTTTTTCTATGACCACACATTGACAACTCTGATGAATCATTTTGCTTTACTATAAGTGGCTCTGAAGACGTCTGATTTGTTAGCGCCCACGCAGGTCGCAGTCACCCCCACAAAGCGTACCCGTAGTTGCTGTCTCGGTATTAGTCTGCAGGTTGCAATCATCACTGCTGCCCCGAGGAAGCCTGTCTGATGTTAACCCATTCATTTTCCCTCTACCCTCCCTGTACTCACCTTGGGGATGCTGAAGGGTTCCTGGGGAGGAGAGAGTCGCTGTCAGAGCCTCTTGAGAGTCTAAAGATGAGGGGCTATGGCTCAGAAGGGCCGGGCAAGCAGGGGCTGCCGGTGAGGTCAGGTCCAAAGAGAGGTCGGCTCTGCCCCGGCTCACACTCCGGCTTCTCAGCTCCTTCTCGTGCTCCTCAGCTGCCAACTGTTCCAAGTATTTGTATCTGAAAGTTAAATTCCAAAGTGTTTCCGTCAAAAGAAAGAGGAGCCCGTGGCTGATTCTTGTTTATGGACGAAACACCTGCAGAATGAGCCGCTTTCCTGAGGCACACAGCACAGTGCAGGGCTGGCTGGAGGGTCAGCCTGCCAAAAACACCCAGCAAAGCCAAGATGCTAATGATTAAAACTCCCACGTCATTCATAACCAAGCAAATTGGGGGAAATGGCAGCATCACACAGTCCCTAGATACTGGATCACTGTTGTAGAATCTTATCTTGCTCTTTTAGGGAACATTTGTAAAACAGCAAAACAGCAATAGCCACCACCAAAAAGCCCTAAGTGTGATGGCTGAAAACCAAATCCCCTCGGAGCTCACAGCTGTGAGATGGGTGGGTGCTCTGGTGTGGCAGAGAGAAAAAAAATGCCCCCAAAATACCAAAAGGGGTTGCTTGGATGAAGGTCTGCCCTCCGAATTTCTGAACCTGTTTCAATGCTAACAGCAATGTAACTGGAATTCACTTTGTTCTCTCAGTGCTGACCATGGAAACTTTTTTATATTCTAAAATATTTCTGAGTAGGAATCAGACATCCAATAGCTTGAATCTGACGTCACATATAGTTTATTCATCAAAGTCAGTTTAAAAGAACAAAGATACATCTGTTTTGCATTTCAGGCAGGCAGAACCCACTAACTGTTTATTAAGACCAGCTACCAATCATATTCCTCATAGTGTGCTTTATAGATCAGACCAAAATAACTTTGAAATGTGTGCCTCTTCCAGATGTCTGCTAATTTTACCCACCACTATTTTTTCAGAAATAAATTTATGCATCCAGCTGTGGCAGGTTTCTTACTATCTTACCCACCACTAAACTTTGAAGCAGCTTACTCAAGACCCTCACTTTGCATCTATCCAATTCACTGCTTCAGTTCCTCACAATGGGCATTAGACATGGTGTTCCTCATTTACCCAGATAAGAAAGGCAGAGCATATATTTAAACTATTTTAAAGCAAGGCATTTAAAATGCATGCATTTTTGCATCCCATCCTAAAGGTGGCTGTGGTTTCCCAATCCGTAATCCTCACCCCTTCTCCCTGCCAGCCCCAATGCAGCTTTGGACCAAGCTTGCGAGCTCATCTCCCTCCAGGAAGCTTGCCTTGACCACCAAAGCTGGAAGTGATCTTGGCCTTGCCTCTAAACTCATGTCAGGTACGTAGTCCCTTCAACTCAGATGGCATTTTACATTTACTGCCTGGCATAGTCATCTTTTCACATGTGTACGTCTGTTTTCAACAAGCAAATAATAGGACTTTTGTGAACACACGAAGATGACCATCTTCTGTTCTTTCCCTCAGTGCCTTGCATCTGTGGGCTGAGGGGAAGCAGGCAGAACATGCAGGGAGAAGCCTGCAAAGTGGCACCCCACCTGCAGAGGCCCACCTGCAGCTCAGGATGCTGAGGGGGCAAATGTATTCAGTTTCATTTTTGTGGGGAATGAGCTTGCGTTCATGGTGAATCTCTGAAAAAATGTGTGCAGTGAGTGTATATGTAGATACAAACAGTTGAGGCTTGGCCAACAGCACCACCTCTCGAGGGGTAAGAGAGGGAACAAAAGGAATGTGTTTCTGGCCTTAATTCAGGCCAGTAAGGAAAAGCCACTTGGCTGTGGAAGTAACAAGAACCTTGAAAGAAAACAATTTTGAGGGTTAAGAGGCAGGGCCTCCAGCAAATATGTTTTAAATGGGATGGTGGCAAGTTCAAGGCCAGGAATGCTGTAAGTCCAGGAGGAGTTGTGAACGCAGGTATTCCCACACTGCTGCAACAGGATAAAGGGACAGGCAAGAAACGAGTGTAAATAAGGAAATCTGGACAAGTCTAGGAGATCAGGAGGTCAGAATCTCAGAGCGAGAAGAGTCCAGGGGGGTGGGGCGTGGGCTGACGAAGCCCTGCATGAAAGGCTTTCAGCAAGGACAACCCAATTATTGCATTCATTTTTGCTGGCTCATTCCTGGTCCTGGCTTGCTGCTCGCTTCCCTGTGGGCAGCCAGGCGGGCAGGCATTTGCGGACAGCCAAAGGGTTTAACCCACTTTCTGGGAGACCCCAGGGGCCACTTATCCCAGAGCCTGGATAGATTTGACTCAAATGCTATTCCTGTGCCCCTCTCGGCCTCACACATGCCATCACTGAAGATCCATAAGACATGGGAAGAGTTAAAGGTTAAACCTGAATTGTCCCAAACAATGAAGATGTTTATGTGTTAGACAAAAATGGCAGAAGCAGAGGTAAGGGGATGATGAGTTGTTGCTTCATGGATAGAGAGGTTCAGTTGTATAAGATGACAAGAGTCTGGAGACTGGTTACACAACAATGTGAATGCACTTAATGCTACTGAAATATACACTTAAAATGGTTAAGATGGTCAATTTCATGTGATGTGTATTTCATCATAGTTAAAAGTTTTTTTTATATAAATGGCAGGGACAGAGAGGCATGGAGGTCAAGAGCACTAAACCTTTCTGAAAAGCTGCAGTAGTGTTCATCCAAAGTGGTCAGAGTGGTCAAGGCAGTGGGCTGGTACACAGGGACAGCCATGCCAGAGGCATTTATGGTGCTACAGCTTAGCGACCCCTCCTGCCCCTCATGATCCTCCAGCAGTTCTTGGGGAGGAAGCTGGACCTATGTCATGACCTTCTCCTAGACAATGACTCTAAGTGCTATGGAGCTCAATAGTACTTGATCTGGGGACCCACCAGCCCATGCAATGGCTGCCACGTATTCCTGCTGCCATGCGAAGCCACACTCAATCCACAGACCGATGGAGCCTCCTCTGTGGGAAGCACATGGTTTTCTATCCACAAACCCAGCCCCGAGAAAAAACTTTTGCTGCCTTCATCCAAACATTCCCGCTTATCCTCTGCCTGTATGATTTGTTTGTTCATTCATCTTTTCATTTATTTATTGAACATTTGTCAAGTGCCTGTCACGTGCTAAGAACTGTAGTAGACACTCAAGATTTAATAATAAACAAGGGAAAATCCCACTCTCACAGAGGTCACAGTTCAGTGGGACAGAGAGACAAATAAACCACTGGGATGAACTCCAACATCCACCCGGGACTCAGTGGCAGAGCTGGTACTGCGTGCGGCTCAGCCTCTTTTCACAGGGCCCTACAGAAACTCTGCTTGACTTTAGATTAACCTAGTCCTATTTACTGATGACTTTTCCTGCCACACTTCTATTTGGAAATTCTCACTTACATTAAACTAAAATCTGGCTCCCTCTAACTTCTGCCCTGTTCTTAGTCCTTCTAAGCAAGGCTCAGAATCCTTTCTTACTGCTTCATTGATCATTTTCATGCACAATTTCCAAAACCCTAGCCCAGTCCCAATCTTTCTTTGCACTCTGTTCCCATGGCCCCCGTTTACCATAAAGCATTTCCTCTCCACGCCCTGCCATCTCCCTCAGACTAACAAGCCCAAGTGGAAGTATCGTCCCGTGCTACCCCCAACACCCTCCCAGCCTGGGGCTCATTCCTTACTCCAGACACTTCTTTTTTCTCCTTTAAATTATTTGTGAATGTTATTTTAATCAATCATTATCCTATAAAGCCTTTCTTCTAATACTTAAAAGGATGAGAAATAGCATCTCAACAGAAACTTACTCCTAGTCTGCACCATTGCCAATAACATAGTTTGTTCGAAATTATGGAATGAGATGATATAAAATAATATAACATGTATCTGGATGGCCACTACACCTCAAAAGAAGGTAGCATTTATCTTGTTACACTTACATGATACAAGCCTCAAAAACCATCTGCTGACCCTGGCTGTCTTTTTCTGAGTCTGGCATTAAGGGTAAGAGACGTGGGACTCGACAAAGACACATCCCTGTATCTGGAAGAGTTAACAGACGGAGTCCTTTTCCTTATTTCTGTACTACTTTCCACCTCTGATGTCTATTAGTATCTCCACCCATTTCTAAATTCCATTATACTTGGAAATCTTGTCTTTTCCTGGCTTATTAGGAAGGAACCCTCAATAGCTTTTGAAACAGAGATGAAAGTCTATTTCCCCTAACTCGCATCTTCACCAGGTTATTCAAGAAGAAAACTAACAAGAAAAATGGCTGGGCCAAACCAAAGGAAAATGCGTGGCTGCTTCCCCAGACCTCTGTGTAAACAGAGAGGTGACTTCGAGGGAAGAATCCCACAGTGGGCCTGGAGAGCACACGCCTGCATCCAGGCTAATGGGCAGCCTGGGAGCAAGGACTAAGGACAGAACCAGAGGAAAGAAGAGAAGCAGAAATCTCCTCTTACGAGTTTGCCAGACCTAAGTGAAGCCTTGTTTGGGAAAAAAAAAAAAAAAAAAAAAAAAAAAGGCGGTAAATAACATCCAGAAAGAGCTGGACTTCCGTGGTTTGGGAAAATTTGGAAACCAGCCTGAGCCAGTTCAGATCTTGACATAGCACCTAAAGCATCTCCCCAGGAGCTGCCAAGCCTCGTCTGTGTGGATATAACCTAACAGTCAAGTTGTTGAGAGTGCAAAGAAATACAGAATCTGGGGGGAGAACTAAAAAAATAAAATCTAGCTCCTTATGCCTGGGCAGGAAGTCAACAGCATTTTCAGTGAAAGTATATGTGATGCCCTCTGATGTGAAAAACAGCTACTAGTGAGAAATATAACTTTCCTATTTCTTTAGCAGCATCTTTCACCCTAGATTTGCCAGCCACAACTGGTTATTAGGATGACAATAATCAAATAGAATGTTGGAATCAAAGCAATGCCATCATTTTATTTATGAGGTTGATCTAAGCATCTAATTTTTAAATTGAAGACAGGCAGTCTCCACTCTTCCCTGCCTCAGACTGTCCTGATATATTTAGCTGGTGTTTAGAAAATCAGCACAATTCCACTTCTTATTGGTACAGTCCAGAAGTTTTGTTAGGTTCCCAGCAGGTTTCAGCATAAAAGGTATGAAATTAACCTTCCCATCTCTCCATGCAGTCACCCCACCTGGTGGTAGAGAGGACAACTGCAGGCTGTAAAGAGCTGGGGGTAAAAACTAGTCTTTTGCTGGTCTACTTGTACAACCAGTGTCCACAGTTTATCTGCATTTATAAGACACTGAACATCTTTGTATCTTTTATTGAGATTCAAAGCATGTTGCCATTGAAATAAACTACTGATCAACACCAGAGTTTTGATCTGCTCCATTATATGACCTAGGCTGGTTTGAATATTACAGCAACATTTTAATAATACACTTCTTAATCTTATAAAGTAATGTATCTCATATTTGATTTTATTACAAAAATGTATATAACTATTCTATGGATAGAAATTTTAAAATGTATTCATGCATGTTCTAGTCAAAGATTTGTACCATAAATAATTTTCAAAATTAAAAAAAAAAAGTATTTTACAGCCTGAATATTTTAAATAAAGCTGTTGTTTCATTTGCTCATTTACTGATTCTATATTTTGTTCTCAAGTTGCTACTACATGCCAAGCACTGTGGTGGGCACTGGAAAAATAAAGGAAATCCAGGCATTGTTCCTGCCATGCAGGAGCTGAATACAGTTAGTTAGGGAGACAGGTAAGTGGCCAGGCACACCCAGCAAGAGCCTCAGGTGTATCTAGTGCCCCCAGCCAGTGTGTGTACACAGCCTGGCACAGTGTGTGTACTCGAATATTTGTTGAAGGAGTGCTGACTATGTGACATGGAAGCACGTAGTAGGAACACCTAGTCTGGACTCAGTAGCAGTGGGACAGGGTATTTCAAATATACGCCCTATGTCATTATGCTAACGTTAATGTGCTCATTTGAAGGAGAATTTTGAAGGAATAGACACATTTAACCATGGTGGCACCAAAAGACAAATCCAAACTTTTACTGGAAAATTAAGGTAACTAGTACACTCTGTTCTGCAAAATGCCAGCTATGTAAGGTTTTAGGTGAAGCAGCTATATTTTAATCAACAGTCTCTCTGCATGCTAGGTTAACAGTGCAAAGTCACATGCCATTTGTTACAATAGGAAAGAAGAAACATACAAACCTTTCTTCTCTTGCTTGCCTTTGCTCCTCTCTTTTGTCTAAATAATCTCGGCTAATGGAAATATACAGAACAAACAAATGGGAAAAGAAAATAACAGAATTAGATGCTCAGAAAATTACCAATAAATTATGAACAGTATATCATGAAAGACCGCCACTGTCTCAGAAATTTAAAATGGCTGTAACTGAATATTTTAAAGGTTGTAGCTTAAAAGTATTAAATACAATTGATTTTCAATACAATCACAGGGAATGCAGAAATGGAATTTTTGGATTCACCCAGAAACACTACTAATTAGTTGTTGGAAATAATATAAGTATCTGAGGAAAGAGAAGTTTTTTAAAAATTCATAAATAAAATATGGCAATAACAAGCAAGCAATAACTTTTGAAAGTGATTAGCATCTACTTGATCTCAGGTAGCTCCATAACAGCCATCTTAAGAATTAAATCTAAGTGCCTTGGCCGTTTTGTGTTGCACTCCACAGGCTGAATATTCCTTCCACAACCCAGGATTCGATTTGATTCAATTCTTTTTTTTTTTTCTCTCTCTCTCTCTCTCCTTCTCTTTCTTTCTTTTTTAAACTTCTGGGATACATGTGCGGAAGTGTGGATTGATTCCATGTCTTTGCTATTGTGAATAGTGCTGTAAAGAACACATGTGTACATGTGTCTTTGTGACAGAATAATTTGTATTGCTTTGGGTATATATTCAGTAATCAGACTGCTGGGTCAAATGGTATTTCGGGTTCCAGGTCTTTGAGGAATCATCACACTGTTTTCCACAGTGACAACCCAGGATTCTTTTACCACATCCATTACACTCTCAGCTTCTATGCTGAGATCACTGAAGCTCCTGCTTTGGGCATTCTCTTTCATCTGTACCCATAGATGCCCAAATTTGATTAATTTTAATGTTTTGTTTTTCTGTTCCTGCTGCTTAGGTTCCAACTTGAATCTAAATTTAATACTATGTGGTTAGTCATCTCTCAGTGGACTCTTTACTTTCTTGGAGAATGCTAACATCATGGTTTTCAACACTGGACATCATAATGTAGCTTAAATATTCTATTTCTTGGTGTACTGGTAAATGGATATAAAGGGACAGTAAGTTAGACTAAAGCAGTGTAGGACAGGGAGAAAAATGCAACAAGGACTCAGATCTGTCATGATTTATAAACATCCAATCTCATCACTTTCCACACTTGAAGTAAAATTTTCTGCAACTCAGAAAGCTTAAGACAATATTCAACAAAAATAACCATAAAGAACAACTTTTAGATGCTTTGCAAAAAGCACAAGAAGCACAAACAATTTAAATAAATGAAATGGCTGATAACAGGTCAGTCATTTGGGTAACATCAGGGACTACTTCAGAAAGCTTTTCCTATTTTCTTCTTTGAATTTCTTTTCATTCACATCCTCAGAAATATGGTAGTGTAGTCACCATAATTAATAGTTGCCTATGGTCTATCCTTGATTAGCATTCATTACTGGACGAGGGCCATTTTGCCAAGGTCTCTCTGTATTCTTAAATGACAAGTTAGAATCACTTGAAATCAAGAGCAAATCATTAACAGTTGTGATTATGACCTCTGATGACAACCTGCCCAAGCCTAATTCTTATTCTAAAAATATATACATATAAATAACATAACTTCTGAATATATATTACAATGCATAGCCAGGTGCAATGACTCATGCCTATAAGTCTAGCACTTTGAGAGGCTGAGGCAGGAGGATCACTTGAGCCCAGGAGTTCAAAACCAACCTGGACAACACACCGAAACCCCATCTCTACAAAAAAAAAAAATACAAAAATTAGCCAGGCATGGTGGCACGTGCCTGTAGTCCGAGCTACTTGGGAGGCTGAGGCAGGAAGATCACCTGAGCCTGGGAGGTTGAGGCGGCAGTGAGCGAAGATCTCGACACTGCACTTCAGCCTGGGCAAAAGAGTGACACCCTGTCAAAAGAGAAGAAAGAAAGAAGAAAAAGAAAGAAAGAAGAAAGGAAAGAAAGGAAAGAAAGATAGAAAGGAAAGGAAAGGAAAGGAAGGAAGGAAGGAAGGAAGAAAGAAAGAAAAAGAGTGAGCCAATGCACTCTTGTTCTATTCTCATATACTTATGGGACCCTGATGACATGAATGCTAGATATTTTGGTGTTATTACACAGGACCCTAAGGCTTTGTTCATTTTTCTTTCAATTTTTGTTTGTTTAGTTTTCAGGTAGGAAACTTGTTGTTCTATCTTCAGGTTCACTCATAGTAATGAGTTCACTTTCTTCTCTCATAGCAATTCTATTTGGCCTATCTGATAAATTTTCTATTTTAATTTTCCTGTTTTATATAGATTTCCATTTGGTTCTTTATATCTTTTTTTTTTTTTTTTACAGAGACTTAGGTTTTCATTTGTTTCAAGAGTATTTGCTCTTACTTCTTAAAGCATGTTTATAATAGCTACTTTAAAGTCTTTGACTTTATAATATCTATGTCCTTTGTGGTTAGTCATCTTTTAATTCTCTTTTCCTTTTGAGTTAAAATTTTCCTAATTGTTTTTATAAGTTATTTTGGATTGTATTTTGTACATTTTATTTATTTTCTAATGAGATATGGGGTCTTATTTAAATTCTACAAAGAATCTTGATTTTTGTTTTATTTTGCATTAGCAGGTAATCAACCAGGTTAAGTTCAGCTTGCAAGTTGTAACCTGCCTTTGGACATTGGTTCCAATATTAATTAAGTTTTCTGGCATCTGGGTGGCGATACACTCCCACTCTGTACTTAGTTCTCAAAGCCTATGGCATGCCGTGTAGGTTTGAAGCCACATATGCACAAATTAGAGATGCATTCAAGAGTCTTCTCTTGACATCTTTGCTCTTTGTAGCTTTCCTAACACTTTCTGGCTCCTTGGGTTTTCTTTTCTGGTCCTCCATCAAGAAGGCTTGGGCTTTATTTTTCCATTCCTGCCACATACTTTTGGCAACTGCATCTGCATCCAGAACAATGCAGCAGGAGGAGAGCGAAGTAAAATGATCATGGGGTCATGGCTCTTATGATCAGAGGAAGAGTTCACCTCCCTCCCGTTTTGCTGTGCTTCTGTAGCAATATTATTTGGGAGGCTAGGGTAGGAAATAAAGAAATAACAGGATTTCTCTACACTTTTATCTTTAGAAATTTCCTTTACTATGCCTCAGTCTGGAAAAAGAGGGCTTCTTCTGGGGCTCTTTTGGTCCAAATTTGGCCTACACTTCTAGGTTTAGATGCTTTTGAGTACATGCCAAGTAATATTGAAGGTAAAAAATGGTAAACTCTCACTGGTTTTGTAGGACTCTGAATTTTAGTCTCCCTTCCTAATTCACCTGCTCTCTTTTACATTTCAGAATTTTCAGAGCTCCACGTATTCTCTCCATGATTTTATGGTTGCATCCAGCAATGCTGAAGGAGAGACAGGATGGCATGAATGGATTCCATTTTCCCCAGAACTGGTACCCTGTTTCAAGAGATTTTCAATCAAAAACTTTGGATGTAAGCTAATCTTTGAATTTTCCATGTATTTCACTCAGATTCTCTGCTGGTTTTTGGTGGTAAAATATGCAAATCTCCCAGAAAATCATAAATCAGGAAGCATTTAACCTGTTCCAGAGATTTAAAGAATTGGTCTTTCTGAAAGTGACAACTTCCAGAACTACCCTCATGAGAAATGGTGCATACAGAGCTGACATTTACATGTATCATTTGGTAGAAATCTGACAGCTCAGCATATGCTACACAATTTTGATGGGAAATGATGTTGGTTTACTTCATGCAGCACATTCACCCAGTCTTAGAAAAACTAGGATTAGCATTTCACAGTCTTGGCATTTGTTTTCATGAAGTAGTGACTTATAGTTAACCAACTTCACAACTCTGCTCATATTTTGATTATTTTTACAATTACACATATACTTCTTGGCTTCAGAAAAGCACAAGTTATTGGCTGGGCATGGTGGCTAATGCCTATAATCTCAACACTTTGGGAGGCCGAGGTGGGCAGATCACTTAAGGTCAGAAGTTTGAGAACAGCCTGGCCAACACGGTAAAACTCCATCTCTAATAAAATACAAAAATTAGCTGGACATGGTGGCATGGTCTGTAATCCCAGCCTACTCAGGAGGCTGAGGCAGGAGAATCACTTAAACTGGGGAGTCAGAGGTTTCAGTGAGCTGAGATCATGCCACTGCACTCCAGCCTGCGTGACAGAATGAGACTCCATCTCAAACACTCAAACACACACACACACACACACACACACACACACACGCTATTAAATCTGTAAATCTTCACTACAATGCCTTACATTCCTCATAGATTTAATGGGGAGTAATTGATGGGAATATTATTTGCCAAAGAAACTGAGCTGAGGAAACAGGAGGTAGAGAGGGAGAGAAAAATGAAAAGAAAGAATGTAGAAGCTATAGGATAAATGACGTGGGAGAATTAAGAAGGAAGAGAAAGTATAGGAGGAGGAAGTGGGGAAGAAAGTGGGAAAAGGGAAAAAGAAGATAAGGAAGAGTAGAAGGAAGTAATGTGTAAGGAGAGACATAGCAACTGCTTTTCATTCCATAAAACACTGCACAGCATGAAGCCCAGGGGATGGGTGTGAAGGATGATGACCTGGAGAATGTAGAGAACAAGTGAATTGGTTGAAGGAGAAGCTGAGGCACATTGGGCTCAGTGGGGACAGACAGGCCAAGATATGGAAGCTGGAATGAGCTATACCCAAGAAAACATCCTTGGAGCCATAGAGAAACCAGGAGATCAGGGGGAAATGGACTGAGGGTAATCAATACAATGACTTTTTCCCCCCACATAGCAAGAGAAATTATTATTTAAAAAAATAAACTGAAGATTGTTACAGGGATCAAAAAGCAAACTGGAAAGTGGGAAAAACATTTCCTTTTAGGCATCCAATAGAATATGAATAAAACATGAGGATCATTAGGAAGAGATGGTAAATTAAGTTAAGATAATTAGGCTCTCTGTCATCAAGAAGGCCTGGATAGGACCACTGTAGATAATGGAGGACCCAAGAATACATGAGTTCCTAATTGTATTTGGCTGACTGTGCTTCCTGCCACATGGCTAGAGAAACAAAGGCCATAACAAACCAGATCCAGCCTATTCCAAGTATGCCTTTTTCTTCCTTAAAGAAACAGACAGAATTTTCATTGCTTCCTTTAATGCCAATGTTTAACATATACAGCTGTAAAGTCATGTGCTTTAATTTTTAATGCATTATTTTAAAAAACTTAAGATCTTTCTTACCTGAATTTGTTTCTTTCTTCCCGCTCTATTCTCTGCAACCTTTCTTCTCTCTCCTGCCGCCGCCTCTCTCTCTCTGCTGCCAGTGACTCTTGGTGCTGCCTGAAGGATGATGTGAGAAGACCACTTGGTGATGACCTGGAGATACAATGAGTTAATGTTTCAGTTGCTTAGCCTATGATTAACAGTACTGAAGTAAGCATCAGTCAGACCGTGGCTAGAATTGAGGGTCTGCCAGTACCTACGCAGTGCTTATGGAAAATCACTGAATGCCTCAAATCTTCTTGTTTCAGGATTTTTGTCTGTAGATGGGGATAAGTAACCTGCTGTGAGTGTGCTAGTAGGAAAAAACGTGGTAACAGACAGAAAATACCAAGAAACATGCCTGACATGTAAGCAGCCCTCAAGAACGGGTGTTATAACACAGAAGTATTCCAGGAAGGTATATACAGTCTATATATATTTTAGAGTTGGTCTATGTTAAGACATAGACAAGCTAGCATCAACTTTCAATCTAAAACCATTTTCTAACTATCTGTCAGGTAATACATTCATTATTTGGGTAACAGGATCATTAGAAGCCCAAACCTCACCACCATAAAAGACACCTATTAACAAACCAGCACATGTACCACCAAATCGAAAATGTTTTAAAAAGTGATTTTAGAAAACTATTTTCTATTACACATGCACTAAAAATATTTTACTATATATCAAATTCACAATACACTTCTTTAGGATAATTGAACAAGGCAACGAGATGATAGATGAAGACAAAAAAAACTTGCAGTGGGCTGAAATGTTAATAGAATTAAGGAAATTTCATTCTATGACATTCTATGCCAGGAAGTATTCAAGGACTCAGCATGTTCAAAGGACAGGCAGTGGTACTAGTAACATCACATAAACAGTCTGGACTGTTCACTGAAAATGTGTGTGAAGGCCTCAGAGAGAAACCACAGGGTGCGCATCACAGGAGATGTTAAGTCAGAGAATGAGTGGGAGAAGAGAAAATCAAGTAATCGTATGACATCTAAGGAAAGGGGTTAGCTATGTAAAGGAGTCTGTGGGATCTCTGGAGAATAATAAACAAAATCTGTTATGGACAATTGGGTCTTCACTTATGGAAAAAAATCTCTAAACAAAAGAGACAAATATTTATGAAATATATTTTGCCAATTTATTTACCCAAGAATATAGCTTGGGTAAAATCCTAACTGAATTCAGTGAAAAATATACCTGCAAGGTGGGAAACACAGGTCTCAGTGCAGGAGAAAGATGTGACTCTCGTATTACACACACTGCCATGAGGCCCACAGACGTTCTCCCTAGAAAAGATGAGTCACCTATGGCTATCAGTCAGAGGTGGCAGGGAAAATGGAGGGAAGAAACCACTATCCCTGGTAACTACAGGGAGGGAGTAGCGAAATTCTATATTCCAGACTCACTATGGAGCTGTTTTCATCAGCTCTAGACACTGAGGCATAGATAGAGTTTATTTATCTTTCTCATAAAAGAAGTCCAGACCAACTTCTATTTTTTGTAAGTTATTGCTTTTTTGTGGGAATTTTTTCCCTGCTGTATGCAGCCAAATCTAATAAAAAATCAGAGTAAAGAGGTTTGTAGTACCTCTTGCATGGTAATTGATAAAACTGTTATGTACATAATAGATTTAACCCAATTAATAAGTTTCATCTAATAGATGAATATGTATATAAGCTGGTACCCAAATTAGAAAAAACATATTCTTTCAAATATATAAGAACTACTAAAAAATTGACCATCAATTCTGTCACAAAGCTCAAGAATGAATGCCACAAACTGGTTTCACATGAGCTACCTCCTGATCACAATGCAACTGAGTTGAAAATAATTAACAGATGGAAAAACATTCCATGCTCACGGTTAGAAAGAATCAATATTGTGAAAATGGCCATACTGCCCAAAGTAATTTATAGATTCAATGCTATCCCCATCAAACTTCCTAGGATCTTCTTCACAGAACTGGAAAAACCCAACTTAAACTTCATATGGAAACAACGAAGAGCTCGCATAGCCCAGACAATCCTAAGCAAAAAGAACAAAGCTGGAGGCATCACACTACCTGACTTCAAACTATACTACAAGGCTACACTAATCAAAACAGCATGTTACTGGTACCAAAACAGAAATATAGACCAATGGAACAAAACAGAGGCCTCAGAAGTAACACCACACATATACAACCATCTGATCTTTGATAAACTGGACAAAAGTAAGCAATAGGGAAAGGAGTCCCTGTTTAATAAATGGCATTGGGAAAACTGGCTAGCCATATGCAGAAATTTGAAACTGGATTCCTCCCTTACACCTTATACAAAAATTAACTCCAGATGGATTAAAGATTTAAACATAAGACCTAACACCATAAAAACCCTAGAAGAAAACATAGGCAATACCATTCAGGATATAGGCATAGGCAAGGACTTCATGACTAAAACACCTAAAGCAATGGCAAAAAAAAGCCAAAATAGACAAATGGGATCTAATTAAACTTAAGAGCTTCTCCACAGCAAAAGAAACAATCATTAGAGTAAACCAGCAACCAACATAATGGGAAAAAATTTTTGCAATCTACCCATCTGACAAAAGGCTAATATCCAGAATCTACAAAGAACTAAAACAAATATACAACAACAACAACAACAACAACCCCATCAAAAAGTGGGCAAAAGAGATGAACAGGCACTTTTCAAAAGAAGACATTTATGTGGCCAACAAACATATGAAAAAATGCTCATCATCACTGGTCATTAGAGAAATGCAAATCAAAACCACATCGAGACATCATCTCATGCCATTTAGAATGGCGATCATTAAAAAATCTGGAGAGGCCGGGTGCGGTGGCTCACGCCTGCAATCTCAGCACTTTGGGAGGCCGAGGCGGGTGGATCACGAGGTCAAGAGATCGAGACTATCCTGGCCAACATGGTGAAACCCCATCTCTACTAAAAATACAAAAAAATAGCCTGGCATGGTGGCACATGCCTGTGGTCCCAGCTATTCGGGAGGCTGAGGCGGAAGAATCACTTGAACCCAGGAGGTGGAGGTGGCAGTGAGCCGAGATTGCGCCACTGCACTCCAGCCTGGTGACAGAGCAAGACTCTGTCTCAACAACAACAACAACAAATCTGGAGATAACAGAGGCTGGAGAGGATGTGGAGAAATAGGAATGCTTTTACATTGTTGGAGGGAGTGTAAATTAGTTCAACCATTGTAGAAGACAGTGTGGCGATTCTTTAAGGATCTAGAAATAGAAACACCATTTGACCCAGCAATCCCATTACTGGGTATATACCCAAAGGATTATAAATGGATCTATTATAAAGACACATGCACACATTATGCTCATTACGGCACTGTTTACAATGGCTAAGACCTGGAACTAACCGAAATGCCATCGATGATATACTGAACAAGGAAAATGTGGCACATATACACCATGGAATACTATAAAGCCATAAAAAAGGATGAGTTCATGTCCTTTGCAGGGACATGGATGAATCTGGAAACCATCATTCTCAGCAAACTGACATAAGAACAGAAAATCAAACACCACATGTCCTCACTCATGAGTGGGTGTTGAACAATGAGAACACATGGACACAGGATGGGGAACATCATACAATGGGGTCTGTTGCGGGGTGGGGGGCTAGGGGAGGGATAGCAGGGTATGGGGAGATTGGGGAGGGATAGCATTAGGAGAAATACCTAATTTAGGCGATGGGAGGATGGAGGTAGCAAACCACCATGACATGTGTATACCTATGTTAACAATCCTGCAAGATCTGCACGTGTATCCCAGAACTTAGAGTAAAAAAAAAAAAAAAAAAAAAAAGAAAATAAATAACAAGGAGATAATTTTTTTAAAAAAAATCCATGTAATTGGAAAAATTAAAACACGTCTAATAACTTAGGTCAAAACAAAGGGCAGGGCATGGTGGCTCACATTTGTAATCCTAGCAGTTTGGGAGGCTGAGACTGGTGGATCATGAGGTCAGGAGATCAAGACCATCCTGGTCAGCATGGTGAAACCTCCTCTTTACTAAAAACACAAAAATTAGCTGGGTGTGGTGGTTCGCACTTGTAGTCATGGCTACTTGGGAGACTGAGGCTGGAGAATCACTTGAACCCAGGAGGCAGAGGTTGCAGTGAGCTGAGACCATGGCACTGCACTCAGCCTGGATGACAGAGCGAGACTCCATCTCAAAATAAATAATAAAAAAAAAAAATAGAAATTAAAAAATAAAAACAGACTATTTAAAGGGTATCATAATGAAAAATGATAAAACCATAATGAAAAACCTGAATGTCAAGTTTTGTAGAATACTTCTAAAGTAGTATTTAGAAGGGAATATATTGTCTTAAGTATTGATATTAGAAAAGAAGAAAGAGTAAAAATTAGTGATCAGCTCAACAATTGGAAAGGCAACAGTGGAAAAAATTCAAAGAAGGCAAAAAAAAAAAAAAGAGCAAAGACTAATGAAATAGAAAAACAAAGGGATAGACAAAAATCAACAAAACTAAAAGCTGGTTTATGATTATTTTGAAAAACCTAACAAATAGACAAGTTCTGTCGAAATTGTTCAGGAAAAAAGGCCACAAATGAGCATATTCAGAAATGACAAGTAGATAAAATTATAGATACAGTGACCAAAAACATCGCAAAAATAAGGGGAAATTTTTATGACAATAAACTTGAAAAATCAAAGAAATGGTTTTCTAAAAATATATAATTTACCAAATCTGATTGAAGAAGAAATAGAAATTTTGAATAACCCTGTTACTCACAAAAGAAATTGAGTTAATTAATGACAAATATATTCACACCCATGAAAAATATCCATGAGAGTCAGATTTTCAACAAGATTACTACCACTCAAAGTTAGACATAGAGAAAGTTCCAGAGAACATAAAGAAGAAAGAACTCCACAACCCATTTTACATGATTCATATTACTTGGACTGTTACCGGACTAAAGCCAGGTGAGAACAGTATGAGGATAACTTACATACTATTTAATATGAACACAACTACAAAATCTGAAAGAAAATCACACTGGGCTTGTCCAATGACTGCAAGGGTAATTTGAGATGATAACATCAATGAATATAATTTACTACGTTAATAGTTTATTGGAGAAAAAACCATGGCTACCTCTGTAAATGCAGAAAAAGCTTTAAACTCAACAACCATTTGTTATTTAAAAAATCATTTTTTACTACACGTAGTAATAGAAGTAAACTTTCTTAATCTGATAGTGGGTATTTGGCAAGGAAATTTTTTAAAACGACAGTAAGGATCTTTCTTTCTGTTTTTATTTTATTTTATTTTATTTTATTTATTTATTTATTTTTTTGAGACAGGGTCTCATTCTGTCACTCAGGCTGGAGTGATCATGGCTCACTACACAGCCTTGACCTCCTGGGCTCAAGTGATCCTTCCACCTCAGCCTCCTCCTGAGTAGCTGGGACCACAAGCATGCACCACCATGCCCAACTAATTTTTGTGTTTTTTATAGAGTTGGGGTTTTGCCATGTTGCCCAGGCTGGTCTCGAACTCCTGGGCTCAAGCAATCCTGCTTTGGCCTCCTAAAGTGCTGGGATTACAGGCATGAGCCACTGCACCTGGCCAGTATCATTCTTAATGCTGAAACATTAAGAGCAGTTTACTATTAAAAATAACATAAAGATGTTTCTATCATTGCTTATGTTTGACATTATTCTGGTGGTCTGAGCCAGAATACTAAGAAAGGTAAAAAGCATAAGGAAAAGAAATAAATACAACACCATCATTTACAGATAATCTGACCATCTATAAAGATAATCCAAGAAAGCTCATGTTATTTTATTAAGAGTCTAGCAAAGTTTCTATATATAAAACATAGAAATGGCAACTGCATTTTTACATGTCAGCAACAATTTACCAAGTTAATCATAAGCTAACTATGCATTACTTAACTAAAGATATGAAAGATCTTTATAAAACCTTATTAAAATGAAACAGTCATTAAAATGGCTAACAGTTATCTCAGCACCATTTTTTAAGCAGTCCATCATTTCCCCACTGATGTGTAATGACACATTTGACAAGAATCAGGATTCCGTGAATCTCTTATTCTTTCAAATGAAAGCTATATCTCATTTATGTATTGAAAGAATCAATGCAGTCAAGATGCCAATTCTCCTTTTTTTTCCTAGTTAATACTATTTCAAATCAACATCCAAAAAAGGATTCTCCATGAAATGTTACAAGCTGAGTCCCAAATTTTTACACAGGACCTGAGGTTTTAAGGATGACCAAGATGATTTTGAGCAAGAACAAAGCAGAGCACTGGCCACATTCGATATGAAGCCTATTCTGAAATCACAATGATTGCCCGGCACGTGGTCTTGGTGCACGAATGGAAACGTGGACAAATGGAGTGGGCTAGTGAGCCATGACACAGACTCATACACAGACAGAATCCTGATTCATGTCAAATGTGTCATTACACATCAGTGGGGAAGTGATTAACTGCTTAACAAATGGTGCTGAGACAACTGTTGGCCATAAAAACAAATTACAGGCTGGGTGCAGTGGCTCATGCCTGAAATACTAGCACTTTGGGAGGCTGAGGTGGGCAGATCACCTGAGGTTGGGAGTTTGAGACCAGCCTGACCAACATGGAGAAACCCTGTCTCTCCTAAAAATACAAAATTAGCCGGGCATGGTGGTGCATGCCTGTAATCCCATCTACTCGGGAGTCTGAGGCAGGAGAATTGCTTGCACCCAGGAGGCAGGGGTTGCGGTGAGCCGAGATCGCTCCATTGCACTCCAGCCTGGACAGCAACTGTTGAGTGAAACTCTATCTCAAAAAAAGAAAAAATACAAAATACAGCTAGTCCCACCTCATACCAAATATAAAAATAAATTTTAGATAGTTTAAGTGAAAAATATAAAAGACAAAACTTTATGACATTCAGATCTCAAGATAGGAAAGATTTTTTAGACCCAAAACTGAAAAGAACAATGAAAAACGAAAGACTTGATAAATCTGCATATATGAAAATTTAAACTTGGTGCACATTGAAAGACTACATAAAATAAAGAAGAGCAACAACCTGGGAGAAAGTACTTGTAACATACATAAACTACAAAGGATTAGAATACATTATACAAAAGAACCCCTTCAAATCATTATGTAAAAGACAAACTACCTAGAAGAAAAATGGGCAAAGGGTAATGAGCATTTCACTGAAGAAAGTTAAATGGCCAATATATATACGAGTGATGCTCATCTTCACTAGAAATCAGGGAAAAGGAATGCAAGCAGAACCCACAATGTTATACTGTTTCACCCCTATCAGATTACAGACTGACAAAAATTAATGTCTGATCACACTCACCCATTGGCACAGAATAACTCTCATACAGTGCTTCTAAAAGTCTAATATAATCATTTTGGAAGAATCACACAATATATCTGAAGATGTATATTTTCTACAATCTAGCAATTCCCCTTCTAGGTTTATCTAGAAAGTAACTTTGCATGCATAAAGAAGACAGACATGTATGATAGAGAATACCACACGTTGCAGTGTTTTTTATTGCTTGCTAGTGGTTAATAATTAGAAATAACACAAATATCTACAAATAAATATACAGTATGTTTTTAGAAAGGAATACTCTACATATGTGAAAATGAATAACTAGAGTGATATGAACATAGGTAATTCCTAAAAGCAGAATATATGGATAGTGGAAAGTAGACTGAAGAAAAGAAACAGTATTCTATCATGTCTATGAAGTCTAACTACATGCAAGGCAAAACTACACACTAGTGATACATGTATATTTGGTAAAAACAAAAACATGTGAGAGTAATAAATACCAAATTCAGTGGAGTGATCATCTCTAGGGAAGAAGGGAAATCAAAGGGATAAGGGGCTCAATTTTATATCTGATGCTCTTTATTGCTCTGTAACTTTCTAGAATTGTCTAAAATTTTCTGTAAGCCCTGAATATATTTGTTAAAGTCATTTATTTCTCTGAAATAAAAGTCCTTCTTAGGTGGATAAACAACTTGTATATCAAATATCTTTGAAACCCCAAGCTAACTGAACATCAACAGTTATATCCAGTTTTAGAATTCAGAAACATAACAAAAAATAGGGGATTTTATACAGAATTATTTTAGGAGCCAAATAATTTCCCTTAATTGAGGACTTTGATTCAGGCTTTAAAGCCTGCCCTGTGTGCTCTTCTTCAGCACTAGCAGCCTCACCTTCTGAGTTATCTTTCCAGAGGGGAGAAAGAGAAGCAACATTGCTGGTCTACGTTCTTAAATGAGAAGCGAAATGAGGACCTTGCTATTCCCCTTACACTTGTGACTTCAGCTCATTCTTCGAAATATCCCAATCTTTACAATCTTCTAAATACGTCAACTACCTAAGCAGCACTAGTAGCTAAACCTGGTCACAATGAAGCCTCTTTATATCAGACCTTAACACAATTTCCTTGTTTAAAATGAGAATAATAGAGCTTGTTTAACATTGTGTAGAATTGGACAAGTATTAGAACTTGAGAAAGTTAAGTAGGATCTATCCAATTTAGTCAAGTGAAATCTGTCGTTCCTTGTTGGGAGCCTCTAAAAATAGGATATGCAGCTCATCCTCCTGTACACCTGGACCTTGCAAAAGCAGATCCCATATTGGCTCCTAGGCCAGACTTCACCTGTGGACACAATAGCAGGCACCATTAATGACACTTGGAGGCCCTTTCTTTAATCATCTCAGCACTGAGAGAATGGAAATGTGAGCTTCTAACTCAAAGTACTGAGGAATGGTTCTTCTTTTCCTGAAATAAAGCAAAATACCTTAAGTAATGAAAGATTTATTATCCCGAGTGCCCTAACAACAGATCCCTGTATCAGGAGGAGAAGCCTGTCTGTCCTAGGTGAATCTAAGCAACTTTGCCTCTGTTAGAAGATAGACACCCCAAACTGTCATTAAAAAGATAGGCGCCAAAATTCATGCTGACATGGTGAACTCTTTTCTTTATAAAGGCATCTTTAACAGATTTTTATCTTTCATATTGTTATTCCAGGAAAATATCTACAATGATTGGAAGTTGTTGCAATCATGACATAAAGGAATGAGCACAGGGCTTGGGATGAGAAAATTTGAGTGTGGCTGCTAAACCTCAGTTATTTGTAAAATGGGGATAATCACATGTCTAACTTGTACTGTAAGGTTTAAATGAGAATGTAAATGAGAATTTGCTTAGAACAGTATCTAGGCCACAGTAAGCACTCAGTAGCTATTACTTTATGTTGGGTGTTGAAAGTCTGTAGAAAGCGGGCATGGGGTGGGATAGGGGGTTCCTGCTGTAGTCCCGAGGCCAGGTCTGGAGAATGACACTGGCAGTTCCCAACTTGATGGACTCCGGTGGGCTAGTGGTTTGATGTGAGCCTTCTTGTCATGGCTACCCAGCTAGGTCAGTCATCAGGACTGCATGCCATGCTGAGCGTGCACCTGGAAGGCTAAAGTCATCTGCAGTTATGCCCAATGCAGCTGCAACCAAGAGAAACTACACGGGAATGCAGGTGGCAAGAGGCCAGAGAGATTTTATAAGAGAGTGGATAATATACTCTGAAGGAGAGGAATTATAATATTTAATCTTCACCTTGCCAGGCCCCAGGGTGTGCTCCAAAAATCACACCTGGTAAGAGCCTCCCACACTGGGAAATCTAGAACAGGAGCTCTATTCCACTGAAATATGGTTGGTAATAATAGTTAACATTTCTGGAAATGATATGGTGTGCCAGTTACTTTATATCTATTAATAATACAAAAGGAGGTTATATGGATTAAAAGAGCTATTAAAAGTCAAGTTTGTTAATTATCCCCTTCTTTATATATGAGGAAACTGGGGTGCAGAGAAATTATAATAGGGCATATAGCAGAGCTGGGCTTTTAAACCAGCTGTCAGTCCAGAGCCCCAGCGCTGACTGAGGCCCCTTTCCTCCACACCACTGGTACTTAGTAAAGCACCATTCCAGCAGCATTTAGCACAGTACAGGTTCATTTCTTCCCTAGAGATGGCCACTACCCTGAATTCAGTATTTACTCTTTCCATATATGTGTCACATTTTTTCTTGGCAGACTACGTTTTGGGGTCAGATCTTGTTTTCTCATTCATCTCTATACCCTGGCACATAGAAGAGCCTCACTGTCTGATGAGTCAACTAATGATTGAATAAACAGGATGCATGAAGTCAGAATAATATGTATAGGCTAGTCTCAGTGCTCCCAGACCCCCAGCCCAATCTCTAAGGGAAAATGTATGATAAGGACCTACAGAGAAGGAGTTTTTTGCACTAGACCCAGTCCATTGGCAATAGCTGAGTGAATGCAGGGTGGGTGCCTGCCCCAAAGGCAGCCTGTCAAAAGGCAGGCTATCCAGTGGCATAGGAGACTCCTGGCACAGAAGGCTGAGCTAATCATAGTCATGTCTCAGGGCTGTGCACTGGGAGGTGGATGGAGAATGTGCATTTGAGAGAAACAAAAACCAAAGGGCCTGGAGGTGGGGAGGCTCTTGGTGGCACTGTATGAGACCGATGCATGAGAGGACAAAATAGAGCCATGTTGTAAGGAGAAAAAAAAATGATGTTGACTGTATGAAGAGACAGTGGGGGTGGCAGTAGGAGGCAAAGGAACAAAGGAGACCATGTGGGAAGGGATTGAGACATGTTAATGACAGAGCATCAGAGGACACAGCTAAGAATTCACATGGTCAGGGACACCCGGCTGACCCTGATTTCTGGTGCAGGGAGGTGGCCATGAAGGGTGGGGACATGACTAGCCAGCCTTCCCTAGGTGTGCAGGAGGCCTGTACCATGGCTGACAACCCAGTGTGCTGACAATCATGGGAGTTCTTCCCCAGCATCTCATCACTGGGAAGACACTGAGCTCAAAGGGGCCTAACTAAGATGCCAGGGAAAGGAAATGCAGATCAACAAAAAAATTATATTAGCATTGAAAAATCCCCAGAAATAACAGTAAATTTCAAGTTCATTTTTTTTTGGGAGAAAAATAAAACATTACTGGAAGAGTCAAATGCAGAGCAGTGTGCATCACAGAGTATTCTCAAATCTTCCTTCTCTTTGCATAAGAGTTTGTGACATCTTATCCCAGAACTTACTCCTGGGGCACGTGCTTGCATCTGACAGCTTCACAGGTTTGTCTTCATGTGAAGTCTCTGAGCTGTCCCAAGATGCTCCCCTCACTGTCTCAGTTAATGTTATTTGTATTTATATTCTCCTAGCCAAGTGATGGGGTTCCAGGAACTTCAGCTCTCAGCAAGTCACTGAAACTGTGCTCATCCAAAAAGTTTTACTAACCTCCATTTGAAGAATGCAAGAAGAACCACAAAGGGGATTTAAAGTCCAACCAGACACCTCGTTGCTGAATAAATGACATCAAAATTGACAAGCACCTTCACCAGTGAACAAGAAGGGCCACAGGAAGCTGAAACAAGAAGACTATTCAAGGGTAGGAGTTCAAGGCCACAGGGAGCTATAATCATGCCACTACACTCCATCCTGGGCGACAGAGCAAGACCCTGTCTCTCAAAAAATAAAAATAAATTTTTAAAATAAGGGCTTCAAGCCTGTCACAAAACTGAGGGTGGAAGAGGATCTGTTATCCCCTGGCGTATAAATGTGGATTCTCCCTTCAGCACTGTTTTCTAGTTGTGAGGCTGTCATTGCACCCAGGCTGTAAGAGAAAACACAGATGCATCATAAGGCATGTGAGCTTGAAAGCCAGGGCTTCAATGTCACCAAAACTCATGGCTCATTGTTCAGATTTCAGCACAGAAACAATAGAAAGTTCTCTAAAGCCAGTATCAGAGTTTTAAACTTTCCTTCCCTGGGAAAATATACTCTGAAATCATAGTGGAAATCAATGGCAGACTGAAATTTTAGATCTAAATATTAGTTTAACACACATTTGAGGGGGAGAGGTAAAGTAAATGACTTACAATGTTTTTCTCATAGGATTTCAACATTATTTCCATTATACAGACTTGAATAATAAAAGGACTGGTTTCAGAAAGAACCAAAATATATACCAGAAGGATATATATATATATATATATATATCCCTCAAATATGTGTTAAACTAATATTTACTATATACCCCTCTAACATGTATCTCTGGGAGAGATTTCTGTCAGTGAAGCAATGGAATGGAAAGAGAACAGGATGCAACAGAAGGAAAGGGGTCCTGAGGCAGCTGTGCTACTCACTCCGCACCTGACCTTGGGTTAGCTTCTTGAATGCCTGCAGTTCTCTCATTCCTGCTGAGTGTTAAGGGCAGATGGAGGAACCCATGTCCAGATCCCAGGCCAAGTTCACAAACGGTCTCCAGCCATTTCTTTCTGCCTCTCCCTCTGCCTGCTTTCTGGTAGCTTTCACTATTGTCAGGGACTCTGAAAACTTACCACGTGGTAATTAGGAATACTTAACTCAGGTTCCCACTTTTGTTTTTCTTTTGAGGGGGAGAGGTAAAGTAAAAGACTTACATTGTTTTTCTCACAGGAATTCAACATTATTTCCATTATACAAACTTGAATAATGAAAGGATTGTTTCAGAAAGAACCAAAATTATATACTTGATAATGAGAATAACTTCTTAGATTTGGAAATAAACAGTTTACTGGTTGCATAACACAATGGAGTTTTTAAATGCATAAACAGTAACCTCCCCTTTTCCTAAGACTTCTTGCCTTTTTAATAGAAAAGTGATTTGCCAGAAGAAAGACACAAGGCAGCTAGTCCAATCTCCATCTTAAGTAGTTTTGAATGTCTCTTGGCTCTTAACAGAACAAACCTGCTGCCCAGGCTGAGCTAAGACAACAGAGAGAGATGACCAAAAGCTACGGGGGAGATTTTCTGTCAATGACAGTCTTTTTTTGATGACAAGTTAGCACCTTGTTTATCTAATAACCTGCAAATAGACTAAACATAAAACAGGAAATCTTTATAAAGATACGGCTAAAGCAAATAGGAGAGATTAAAATATACTAGATTTTTCATTTGAGCGAAGCCCAGAAAAAAAAAGATTAAAGAAGAGAAAATACACTAGTGTCACTTTTTAAAACACTTAAGAACCATTCAAAATAAAAATCTGCCAGATAGTCTGCAATTACTTTTTGAACAAAGTGAGTAACTTTAAACTCAACACTCAGCAGGTCACTCTTCTACTTGTTTATTGCACAACAAACTTTTAGCAGATGCACAGTATCTTATAAAAACAGACACAGAACGTTGCAGCAACTCCTTTAAAGAAAATGCAATCTTTCTCCATCCCCTTGAATCGAGGCTGAACATGTGATTGACTGTGGCCAATGTAACAATCAGAAATGTGATTCAATTCAAGCAGGGGCTTGAAAAGTATCTGCATACCGGAGCTTGCTCCCTTGCTGCCCTTAGGAACCCTACACCATCACCATCTGAACAAGTTTGGGCGAGGTGGCTGGGCCATGAGGCACGGTGCCAAGCTGCTTCCTCAAGTCAGCTGATAGTCAGCCAATTGCTAGATATCGAGTGAGACGATCAATGACTGGCTGACTGCAAATACCTGAGTTTTAACCCAGCTGCAACCAGAGTAATTGTTCAGGGTGAGCCTGGCCAAAATTACCAACCCATAGGATCATGAGGTAAATGCATGGTGGTTGTTTTAAACCACTATGTTTTGGTTGTTTTTTGTATATTTAAAAGCTGACTGAAACAGGATGGGTTTTGAAAATATTTTCCCTATTTCTGTCTGAGGAAGTTGACACTTCATTGGTGGACCCCAGTACAATCTGAAATGTTGAAGCAATTAAAGTCATCTTAGAATATGACCTATTAGCTAAACTTATATCCCACTGTACCCTGAAATGGCCTCCAGGCCCATCAAGCCATTCACCATCTTGCTCCCCAAAGAAGTCTAGTTTCTTTGCCTAGTGGTATCTTACTTCCTCTCTACCTGAGATCTTCAAGACACCTCCCTTGAAGACGATATTGGACACTGCTCTTTATTTCTCGAGACTCCTGGATGTGTCCTTTTGGCACACCATCACAAATAATTGGTTGGTTCCTTCACTGTTTTGTGAATGAACATTGCTTCTGGCACAGCTTATCCCTTGTTGCCTTTGGGAGCACATCAGAACACGGTCCCTGTCTCCTACTTCTCTTTCCCCCAGAGCAACTGTGTCTGAGTGCCATTAATACACACTGACTGAATTTTGTTGTCTATATCAGTGATGAGAGCAATGTCACAAAAACACACATTGTAGCAATTGGACAAATTTATGAACAAAAAAACCTATCATTTTCATGTTGCTTTTTCCTTTTGTCTCTCTTTACAGAAGTTAGCTTTTCTAATAAAAGTTTCCCATAAAGTAAAAGTTGGCACACTGAACCCTACCAACTTTCTACATATAATTGGAGCCTATTTAAATGGTGAAAAAAGGAAAGTTCTTGAACTTCCACTTTCAGTTCATTTGCAGGAATAGGAACCAGATTTACCTGCACCTGAAACAATTAAAAACCAGACAAAATATATGAAACAGCAGCACTGAAGAGACTGGCCATCAGATGGTGAAGGCCAGTGATTCCTGAGAGGTGAAAAGCAAAGTAGGTGATCCTCATGATTGCCCTAGTTTACTGATTACAGAACGTTTGCAGGCTGTGGTCCATAATGGGAAAACCCAGGCAGAGCCTGGAAGTCTCCGTGAGTTGTGGAGGCAAAGCTGGGAATCTGGAGAGGCAAATGGGGCTAACACTGGCAGGTAACATACTAGATAGAGTCTATAGAGAGAGAAAGAGACCTCTGTACATCTGCAGAAGGCTTCCCTCAATTAACTAGGTGAGGATTGTTCAGCGTATGCGTGTAAAAAGTTATCTGTGGCCAGTGAAAGAACTATCCAAATTAATTAGAGCAAACAGTGCCTGGAAATGATGTAAGGCAGAGGGTACTGCCTGTTCCCAACAGTTACAGAGAAAAACCTCATAATTCAGAGGGAACTGGTTAAAGTTTTAATAAGTGTCTAGCCTCAGTAAGTGGAAATATATTGGACTAACCACAGCTCTGGTCCTGCCTAACAAATCTAAATATGCAAGACCTACAAGGATCAAACTGAGCTAAGCCCATCCCAGAACAAAGCTCAAAAATATTTACAGGAATACAAAAACATCCAGTAACCAGCAAGATAAAATTTACAAAATATGGCATCCAATAAGAAATGACCAAGCATGCAAAGAAGTATGAAAATACAAGTCAGAAGAAAAAAGTAAATTATTTGAAACCAATCCAAAAATGACACAGATGATAGAATTAGTTGGGGAGAATGATAAAACAATTATTATGACTATAGTCCACATATTCAAGATGATAGAGAAAATATTTAACATGTTAAAGTTTGAAAGATATTAAGAAAGAGCCCTGTTGATTGTCACTGCAGAAAAAAAAATAGTGAACTTGAAGACACAGCAACATAACTATTCAAAGTGAAACACATTCAAAATGAATCAAAATGAAAAAAATCAACAGAGCACCAGTGAACTTCGTGAAAACTTCAAATGATCCAATGTACATGGAATTGGAGTTATCAAAAGAGAGGTGAAAAGTACCAAAAATTTTTGAAGAAATAAGCATAAGATTTTTCCCAATTTGATGAAAACTGTAAACACACAGATCCAAGAATCTCAAGTCCCAAGCATAAGAAACATGAAAAAACTATACCAAGGCATATCAAAATCAAACTGCTAAAAACCAGTGATAGCATTAACCTTAAAAGCAGCCAAAAAAAAAAAAATAATAAAAAAGATACATTACATTCAGAGGGACAAAAATAAAAACAGAAAATTTATCATCCAAAACAATGTAAGGTAGAAGAAAGTGATACAACATCTTCAGAGTACTGAAAGGAAAAATAAAACCCATATAATTCTTTACCTAGCAAAAAATATCTTTCAAAAATTATGGTAAAATAAATATTTTTTTCAGACATATAAAAACAGGAATAGGCTGGGTGTGGTGGCTCATGCCTGTAATCCCAGCACTTTGGGAGGCCAAGGCGGGCAGATCACGAGGTCAAGAGATCAAGACCATCCTGACCAACATGGTGAAACCCCATCTCTACTAAAAAAATACAAAAATTAGCTGGGCATGGTGGTGCATGCCTGTAGTCCCAGCTACTCAGGAGGCTGAGGCAGGAGAATTGCTTGAATCTGGGAGGCGGAGGTTGCAGTGAGCCGAGACTGTGCCACTGCACTCCAATCTGGCGCCTGGCAACAGAGCAAGACTCTGTCTCAAAAACAAACAAACAAACAAACAAACAAAAACCAGGAATAGTTCATTACTTAGACCTAGGTAATGCACTACAAGAAATGCTGGCAGAAGATAAATGACACCACATGGCCATCTTCATTTACACAAAATAATAAAAAGAATTAGAAAAGATAATGACAGGTAAATATAAGCCTTATTTTATTATTTCAATATACTTTGAAGATAATCAGTTGCTTACAGCAGACATAATAACAATGTATTGTGGAATTTGCAACATTATAAAAGTAAAATACATGATCACCATGGCATAAAGGCTAAGAGAACAAAAATGAAAGCGTGTTGTTGCAGGGTTGTTATGCTATGCATGAAATCTACAGTATCACTTAAAGGTAGACGATGATAAGTTAAAATGTACACTATAAACCCCAATGCAATCACTAAAATAATACAACACTTATTGCTAATAAGGCTACAAAACAGATAAAAGGAACTAATAGAAAATATGCAACCCCCCAAAAAAAGGCAGCAAGAATAAAAAAGGAAAAAAGACGGAACAAACAAAAAGTATAAACTCAAATAAATCAATAATCACATTAATATAAATGGTTCAAACACTCCAATTAAAAGACAGAGATTATCGGACTGGATTTAAAAAAAAAAGCTTCAACACTATGTTGCCTACAAGAAGCATAAACCTAATTTATCTTCAAATAATACAAAGATACACCTTATTAATACTATTTTTTAAAAGCTGAAGCTATATTAATATCATATAAAGTAGACCTAAGAATCAAGTATGTTACCAGATATAAAGGTAATTTCAAATGATAAAAGAGTCAAGCCATCAGTAGGATATAACAATTGAAAGTTTTTATGCACCTAATAAAAGAGCTTCAAGATACATGAGGAAAAACTAATAGAACAGTAATATATTTTTAAAAATTAAAATTATAGTATGCTATTTCTTTACTACTCTCTCAGTAATTAATAGAACAAGACAGACAAGGACTAAGGATACAGAATACTAGAACAATACCATCAACCAAATAGACATCTACAGAACATTTCACCCAAAAACATGAGACATATTGTTTTCAAGGGTACACAGTATATTTGCCACAATAGATCCTAGTCTGGGCTGTAAAACAGCAATAAATTTAAAAGTATTCAAGTCTTACAACATATGTTCTCTGACCACAATTTTATTAAATTAGAAATCAGTAACAGAAAGATAGTTGTAATATCCACAAATACTTATAAGCTAAATAAATACTTTAAAATAACCCATGGGGTAAAGATTTTTTAAAAATTTACAGAGAAATTAAGAAGCAAGTTAAATGAAGATAAAAAGACAACATAAAAAACTTTGTGGAATGCACCAAAAGCAGTACTTAGAGGGAAATTTGTAACACTGAATGCCTATATTTGAAAAGATAAAAAGACTCAAATCAATAAACTCATCTCCTGAGAAACAGAGCAAAGTTTACCCAAAGCAAGCAAAAGAAAGGAAATAAAACAAACAGAAAAATAATATAAAAGTTAAATGAAACTAAAAACTCATTCTTTGTGGTCAATAAAATTGATAAATCTCTAGCCAGACTGATGGGAAAGAAGAGAGAGAAGACACAAATTACCAATATTAAGAATGAGAAATATGATCACTACAGATACTAAAAGAATAAGGGACTATTCTCGACAATTATATTCCAATAACTTTTACATCTTAGATGAAATGGAAGACTTTCTTGAAAGAAAAAAACTACCAAAACTCTCTCAAGATGAAATAGATGAGCTGATATGAATTAATATAAGATAAATATCTATTAAAGGCATTGAATTTATAGTTTTAAACTTTCCCATGAAGAAAGCCCCAGTCCCAGATGTCCTCACGGGTGAATTCCATAAAATATTTAAGAAAGAAGTAGTACTAATTCTGTGCAGCCTCTTCTAGAAAGCTGAAGAGGAAGGATTACATTTCCTCTCATTTATGAGCATTACTCTGATGTATAGCCATTTTGGAAGACAGGCAATTTCTTAAAAGCTAAGGATCTACCTGGCATAAAACCTGGCCATTCTACTTTTAGTAATAATCATGCATAACATTTCAGTCAACAATGAACCACAAGGTAGTCCTTCCGTAGATTACAATGAAAATGAAAATGTGCGGTCACCTAGTGATGTTATAGTCATCATAACATTGTAGCACAACTACCTTTCTTGTTTAATTAAGTTAGTGCAGCCTCAGTATACAGTATTTATAAAGTCTACAGTGATGTAAAGTCTATGCCTTCACGTTCATGCTTGCAATCCTGTAAGCTCCACTCATGGTGAGTGCCCTATATAAATGTACGATTTTTTTCTCTTTTATACTGTATTTTTAACCATATCATTTCTACGTTTAGATATGTAAATACTTCTCATTGTGTTACAGCTGCCTACAGTATTTGGTACAGTTACATGCTGTACAGGTTTGCAGCCTAGGAGTGATAGGCTACACCATATGGCCTAGGAGGACATCTGGGACTGGAGCTTTCTTCACGAGAAATTCAATGTCTTCATCGTTATTTATCTTGTATTAATTCATATCAGATCATCTATCTCATCTTGAGTGAATCTTGGTAGTTTGTGTCCAAGAAATGCTTCCATTTTATGTAAGTTGTCAAAGTTATTGGAATATAATTATTCAGAATAGACCCTTATTATTTTTGTACAATGAAATTGCCCAGCACTGCATTTCTCAGAACATGTCCCCATCATTAATTGATGAATGACTATATTTACCCAAGAATGAAAGCACATGTACATACAAAGACTTGTATACGAATATTCATGGTCAAAAAGCAGAGACAACCCAAATGTCTATCAACAGCTAAACAGATAAATTATGGTTTATGTACACAATGGACTACTACTCAGTCAAAAGAAATGTACCACTGAAACATACAACAAAATGAAGTGATCTCAAAACAATTATTCTAACCGAAAGAAGTCAATCGCCCTCAAAGAGTATATTCTGCCTGATTACATGTATATAAAATGCTAAAAACACAAATGCAAATGAATCTATAATAAAGAAGCAGATCAGTGGTTGCTTAGGGATGGGGAAGGGTAGTAATAATCACAAAGAGGCAGGAGAAGATTTTTGGGGTGATGGATATGCACATTATCTCCACTGCGGTCATGGTTTCACTGGTGTACACATATGCCAAAACTAATGTGCTGTTTCTTGCATGTTAATTTTACTGCAAAAGCTGTTTAAAAAAAATCCTTTGTTAAGTTCAAGTTAAGTAAAATTGTATTTCTGAATGATGCAAACCTTCAATGTTTCCTCGTTAAAAATATAAATGATAATCTCTGGTAAAATATTAACAAAAGCAAAAACTAAGTTCACAAAGTATCTGATATGTCAAATTAGCACTTAATTCACAAGTAGATAATTTAATACAAAGACTTAGAGGTCAAAAATAATAATTAAAAAAATAGCATTGAAATGATGCTGAGTAATGAGATCGTCCTCACAACCTGGCTGTGAAATTGAGGATTACCTTGTCTAATGAATACAGGAGAAGAGGTAACTGTAAGTTATGGCCAACTGTAAAAGGCATTTGCTTGCCCCCGAAACAAGAAAACATAAGAATCTTCCTTCATAGCTTCAGGGTCATATCCCAGCTCTCATGATAAAACCAGCAAGCCCCAGAGGCATCTCCAAGAAACAGGCAACTTTTCTCATCACAACTGCTACAATCCTGGAGACAGCCATCGTCAGAGACTAGATGTAGATTTCAGTCTCCCTCTTGCTTTCTCTTCTCCAGCCTGTTGCCCACACTGCCTTGGTGCAGATCTGAGATCCTTGGCCATGGGAAGGAATAGCAGGGCTCACGCAGTGTGCCGCAGAGATTGGTCCCACGTGGAGTCTCACATTACGGTGCTGGCTCACATCTAGAACGTGAAGCCATTCCTGCAGGCCCTGGCTGTTGTCACGCTTCAGCCTGTCCACTTGCCCCTTTGTAGGCCCCGACTTTGGCGTACAGCAGTTCTTTCTAGTTCTCTCATTCCCTCTTAATTTCCACCCTCTGTCTAAGACCCAGTGAGTCTTCCAGCCCAAAGGAGGTCAGTCCTCTCTTGCCACAGCCCAGGTCCACCCATTTGGCTTTACCATTTGCCATTCTCCTGGAAGCTTCCCAAAGCAGACTGCCACCAGCATCTCCTGTGTTCCATGATTCCCAGCCCTTACTGGCCAGTACTGATGCCCATTCTTCTTTCTCGTCTCCTCTCTGTTTCTTCACTCCAGGCCAGCTCATTCTTCTTTTGCACACTTGTCTCTTCTCTAAATGCTACTGATTCCAAATGGTCTCCCATCTTTCTTTGCAAAACAGATTTGCAAAATCCTGTTTTGAAGAAAGATATGGACTCACTCCATTTTCTTATCCGCCTCTGAACCTCCCTTCCCCCACCCCACCAGGCCAAGCTCAGAGCAAACAGCAATTTGCCTTACATTAGTGACTCAGTTTCCCAGACCTTTTGCCAGGGGTATCCCTCACAACAACAGAGCACCTATGCTAGGCCCCCAGTCTGATGGCCTCTCTCTTTTCAGCTCTTCTATGAAGGTTCATTTTCTTCAAAGCATTCACTGCAGTGAAAACTCTTTATTTGTGGATGGTTTGCTTATCTTCTGCTTCTACCACTGAAGTGTAAGTTTTGTGAAGTCAGGGACTGGGTCTGATTCAATCAATACACTCAATAAATACTTGCTGAATGAAATATATGAGCATGTAAGACTTGTGTATCCTATATACACAATTTCCAAAATTAACTAGAAACTCAGTCTCCTATTATGATAAAAATAAAGCTTATTTAATCCTCATTACTGGGCTTTGAGGGAAGAAATGAGGAAAGAGATAAGGCAGCAAACATTCAGTGATCTGGCAATAAACATTTTCTTTTTCGAGACAGGGTCTTGCTTTGTCACCCAGGCTGGAGTGCAGCGGCATGATCTTAGCTCACTGCAGCTGCCAACTCCTGGGCTCAAGTGATCTTCCTGCCTCAGCCTCCTGAGTAGCTGTGACCATGGGCATAAGCCACTGCACTTGGGGTCTCACTTTGTTTCCCAGGTTGGTCTTGAACTCCTGGGCTCAAGCAATCCTTCCACCTCAGCCTCCCAAAGTACTAGGATTATAGGCATGAACTACTGTGCCCAGATCAGTAATACATTTTCTGAAGGAGAAATATCTCTCTCTCTCTCTGACACACACACACACACACACACACACACACACACACACCTTTTTGCTCTGTGATCTTTGTACAATAATGGTACAAAACCAATGTAGCAAGTGACAACTGAAAACTATGGCAAAAAAGATGGGAGTAGGAATGGTGGGAAAAAGTTGAGTCAGATCTAAAACATACATGGGAGAAAGAACCTTTAGTACCTGCTGAGGACCCAGAGTCCTGCAGCACAGCACAGCCCAGGTCCCCTAGTGCCCACAGTCACTTCATGAAGCTGCCATTAGAGAGCCAGACCCCTCTGTGATCTTACTCCATCAATAGGACTGGTGCTTCTCCTCTTGTGCACTTTGGATGTAATACAATCAACTAATTGGGAACACATTTTGCCTTACAGGAACTCTTATTGTTTGTAACAAGATTGCTGTCAGGAACCAGCAGCAGGCAAGTGGGAAGACTGCTTCTGCACAGTCTAAGGAGAACACAGTGTCTTTGTTTGAATAGTGGGGAATCAGGCCACATTGGTACTGCTGATTTCCTGCTGGCATTTGTGGACTGGGTGCCATTAACTGTATCGCATAGAAAGACAATGTCCCTTATCCCATTATTTTACATTCTATTTGGGATTTTCTCAGAGATTTTTTAAAAAATGTACTTTGATCAACCACCTTATTTTTTTAAGTAGAATCCCATTGCACAGTGGGGCTCTCAATTCCACTGACAATTTTTTTACAGTAAGTATTGGGTAGACCAACTGATAGAACGCAGCCAGCAAGCATCTGGGATCCAGAAAAACACCCAGATCACATATCCACAAAAAACAGTGACTCAAAAACCCAAGTAGGACTTCAAGGCACATGTAGATGACTAGTGAGGTCAGGGCAGGAAATGATCAAAGCCAAAGCAGACAAGAATGGGAAGACACAAGCATGTGGATTCATAGGGAATAGACTGTCCACTTGGAATCGGCACCAAGGATGAAGAAGGCACAGGTACTTGCAAATCACACACTGGGCAGCAGTCAAAAGACATGCCCAGCAGGCCATCACTGGAAGAGCTACAGTAACAGGCAGGAAATGCATGGAAACAGAGATGTGGATTCTGAGGGAGGAGTCTCCGTAAACAGGGTGGAGATAGGTGTTCAAGGGGTTCACAGCAAGTGAGATTCCCATAACCGAGAGCTTAAACTGGGAGGAGCAGCCACCACTAAGCACAGAAGGCTTCCATTCTCCTTGCTTCCTATGACTGTGTACTTTACTATAGCACTGTCAATCACTGTACAAAACTTCCTAAAAGCAGGTAACGCAATGGTAATAGGACTGTTCCAAAGCAGCACGTGACACAGTTGTATTCCAATGACCATGAAGAAAGTGGTAAAGCCAAAAACTGGGAGGAAGGAGAGAGCTCCTGAGAGGTCAGTATGGCTGATCAGAGAAGGAAGACAGCAGGAAGAGAGGGGAGATGCTCCTAAGAACAGTTTGAACACACTGACACATAACCAAACCTACATTCCTGTTAGTATCTGATACATGGTAGGGAAAAAACGGATTATTCAATACATGGTGTTGAATGCACAAAAAAGCTGTAGTTGGACCTCTGCCTCATACTGTTTGCCAAAATAATTTCCAGATAGATAAAATATTTAAATGTGACAAAATGCAGCTACAGACGTACTAGAAGAAACCAGAGGGAAAAGGCCTTCTTTAGTAGGAACACAAAACCCTGAAAATAGAAAAGATGAACTCATGAAATTGACTCTACATGGTAAAAAACACAATAAAAGTAAAAAGAACAATGAGAAAAATGATTGCTGCTCTTATGACAGTTTACAAAGAACTTCTATAATACAATGAGAAAAAACAACTCAACGACCCTCATATGAGGCATCTAAAATGGTCAAAGATATAGAAGTAGACAACAGAATGATGATCACCAGGGGACTGGGGAAAGGGGGATATGGGGAGTTATTATGAGTAAGTTCCAGAGATCTCCTACACAACACAGTGCCTACAGTTAATAATGTTAGTACTGCATACTTCAACATTTGTTAAGAGGCTAGATCTCATATTAAGTGTTCTTACTGCACACAAAAAAGATTATATCCTTTATTCATCCCTTATTATCCATTAGTACTCCTCTATTCCTTAACGAGATGTCATTACTTATATCTGGGTTTATAACCTTACAGAAAGTAGGAAGAACTCTGCTGGGACAACCCTATGAGAAAGACCAGTCCCAAAATCTTCTAAGGGCTCTTGACATTAATCTGAAAAACAGGTAGGTCAGTGTCATTTATAGTAAACAACGGCACTATTACAAGAGGAAAAGAGAATAGAATCCATGGTTAAAGTGCATACGGATCCTTTGGGTTTTAGCACAGCATGTCCACAGAGGAGTCCTCTCTGGCGTCCTAAATCTGGGCCTGAGGTTCCTACAACGTCTTCCCACTAAGCACTCACAGTGCAGGACAGGCGCCCTCTAGGTGGCCTCTTTAGTCCCAGCACACCCTCAGTCCCAGGGCTTGGACTTACTGTTTCCTCGTATTAGACAAGACAAGCCTCTAGCCGCCATTTATGAGAAAGTCCACAAGATGGAGACGTCACTACAGGGATGGGAAGAGGATGGGCCCGGCCGTTCCCAAAGCCCCACAGCCACAAGGGCACTTGAGGCATGGTTGTTGTTTGCTTGTTTCATTTGAATACTTGAACACAAATGGTTCAAATATTCCTATCATTTTGTTTTCTTTCACAAAGAAAATATTTAGAAATTCTCAGCTCAAAAAGTACATTTTCAAAAAGTGAAGTGTTTTAAAAGTCTGCTTTTATTAAGCAGTTGCATCTTGTATTCCTGAGGTCATTTGCAAATAGTTCTGGTTTTCTTGTTTTGTTCTGTTTCTCTTAAGTTCCAATTTCATAAAAATGCTACTCTATTTCTGAAAGAGAATCCTATTAACAAAGCTGTAGAAGGAGATGTGGAGATGTATGCATTTTAATATCCTTGTCTTGACTTAATTTTGCATATTGTTACTTCAGCACTTCCTTTCTCTGTCAATTTATTATTCCCAGTTTTATCAACATCTAACACATTAATATACTTGGGGGGAAGAAATGGAAAACTCCAAGCTCATGACGATGTCCACTTCCATTTCCAAAGTGAGCCGAGGTACCTGAAGGGTGTTTTAGTTGGCCTGATTATCCTAGGACTTCAGTAAAGTAGCCTTGTTTCCAAATCAAGGGAATGAAGTTCTAGAACTTCCTAGTATTGTAGAGGGCTTGGGTACAATGTTTATTAGTTGGGGTTATTATGCTCACAGAAGATGTGGGTTCTCATTGCAGAAATGCAACTATTATTTGTAATACAGTTCTTATTTGGTTTTAATAATATATGTATATATAAAACATACCAACCATAAATCTTACAAATTCTACTAAAGTATATATACCCCAGTAAAAATAATCACACATCTTAATAGGGCAAAAAATACTTGTATAGGTGAAATTAGATTATAGGTGACATCCAAATAAATCAGTTGTGAAATATGAAAAAGAAAAAAAATCCAACTATATAAAAGTATCTATCATCATGAGTACAACTGATGTAATGTGCTTGGGCGATGGTGCGTAAGTATGATTTGGAGTTGGTAGATCCTCTTATTTCTTTTCTTTTCCCACTTATCAAACATAAGTAAAGTAGGTTTATACAGCCAGGTCCAGTGGTTTCCTGGTCTTAATAAAACTGCACATCTAATAAGTCAAATGAGTCATCATATGGTTTTTCAGAGCCACACAAGGTGACAGTCAAAGCAAATGCAAAGGAGGTGATAGACTCCTAGAAGCTACCTTACTTGCCCATGGATAGAGTAGATAGTAAAAAAAAAAAAACAAGTTTCTACAGCAATGGCGTACTGTAAGAGGGAAAGGAGCTTAGAAGAAGAGTCACCCCGCCACTGCTTCTCCCCAGTGACCCCATCCCAATGCTAGGCTCTCTCAGAAGAATTTAACTCCAGAACCTTCTTCGAGCCAAGGACTGCTGAGTCCATACCTCCCCAGGGCCTCTGGAACATCTCCCTGGGTGTCATATAGGCTCCTTAGACCTCGCATGCCCCAGGCTGGAAATCCCCACCCAATTTGCTTTTCTTCCAGTATCATCCCAGTTCACTGTTTCTAACATCCACACACTCATGCAGGCCTGAACCTCTACTCATTTTGCATCTCCTGCTCTTACACTCCAGGTGGCAGCGAACTCTGGCAAAAGTGCTGCTCCTCACAAGTCCCACAGCCACTGCCATGTTGGGCACTGTCATCTCTACTGGACTCTGACACAGCTTCTCAGCAGCCCCTGTTCCTTCAGCCTCACCCCAGTGGCTTGTTCTATGCTAATAACAAATTAGAATTGGTCGCCTCCTGCTTCCAAACTTGAGCAGCTCCAGTTGTCTCAGGGTAAAGTCCAGCCTCTTCCCCAGGATGTTCAAGGCACTCTGGGATCCAATTCTACTGTTCCTGGTTTAACTGCCCACCCTCCTTATCCCCAGGGGCACTTCAGCCAGCCCAGGCAGAGGAGGAGACGCAGACAGGAGTCCTTCAGGATCCTGGATCTTCTAGCCCAAACCTGGACCTGAGATTCCAGGGGTAGAAAAGCAGGCAGAAGCTGGGGCTTCCCTTTCAGAACCTGGGATGATATCTCCAAAGTCCAGGGCTTCGGTAACTGTGTGGACCACAAGGACCCCCATCTGTATAACTTTGTAACTTCACAGACCTCCAAAGTGTTCTCAACCTGTGAGCATCTAATTCACCCCATCCTTCCATCAATGTTTACTATGGCTCTACTATTGCCAGGCCCCAGGCACTGTAGGGAACACAACAATGAACAGAGCCTGGTTCTAGTCCCTGAGGAGCTGGCAGCCTGGCAGATACAAGACGTGCAATGTCATAGCAGTCAGATTCCAGTATTCCTCACTTTGGCCCCAAATCTTATATCTCATATGACAAGAGGCATCTGTATGGTGACCTCTTCAGGACTACAGGTAATTCTGACTAATCCCAACAGGAGGTGCCTGAGGGTAAAGGACAGAACTACTGACAGGTAAGGGTGTCTTCAAGGTAATCAAATGGTAATGATAATAAGATAATTATCAAGACCTAACTTAGCCTGAGTGTGCCCAGCCGAGGGCCACGCTGCACTGTGGAATCTGAGGACTTGACATCATAGGATCTACATGTCACCTTCAATGTTAACAGTGACATGTGACTAGGCAAACCCTACTGACACCCCTTCCTCCCAGGGCTTAAGGTCTTGCCTGCTCTCAACCCAACCAAACCTCCAATGACCAGCAGCACTCAGCAAAACACACTTCAGAATACACATAGAAGAGGATCTAAATGTGGAACACAGGTTGCTTTAAATTTGCGATTTGAAGCCAGTGATCTCTGTGAATTGCTCACGTCTAGATTCCTGACGAATGAGATGCTGCTGGAAGTTACATGCCATCATCTCCTACACTATCTGCTCCCACCAGATATACACGGTAGGCTTCACACAGCACTCTCGAGTGGACTTTTGTTTGCTCATCAAAATCACCCTCTAAAGTAAGGGTTGGTGTAACTGGCATTTACCTTCAGGGTTTAAATAACTTCTAAGTGAATGAGCTGGAATTCTAACCAGTTTTCTCTAACTTAGCACCCTTGCCATGTAAGGGTAACTTTCTAACTGTTCTAAAATTACAGGTCTTACCTTTCCCTTGTAAACACATCCTTGAGCAATCATTTGCTTCTGGGAGTCTTAATCAGTTAATTTCTGGTGGTCTAATACTCTTGCCAAGTTAAATTCCTTCCATGTGCCCATACAATTCTTTCCTCTTCTGGTAGGTCCTGAACTAATTATACGGCACCTTAATGGGCCCACTACTTTCTGATTTACATAGATTTAATCATTCAACGGTGAAAACTGATGTGTATATAACAAATTGCAGAGCTTACATAAAATCTAGAACATTTTTTAAGGAATGAATCAAAACATTCACACAAATATGTTAGAAGACATTTTTATACTTTCTATGGAAAGTGTGTAGGGAGATGAGACAATAATATTAAAATATCACCTGTAATAAAATATTTGCTTAGTAAATAATCTGAAAGAAAGCGAAAATATTGCTGGCTTCGGACAATGTTCTGTAAAGGAAAATACTTCATGTTACGTCTTTTATTTATATTTTTCCTTTAACCACATTTAATGAAATTGAGGTTGAGGACTGTGAAGCCACCAGCATGCTTGTGGAACTCACCTTTCCAACCTGGCCTCCTGTGGAGGTGAGACAGACGACGTGGGGGTGGTGGGCACACTAGATCCAGATGGGGGTCTTGAGGAGTGGTAAGAGCTGTTGCCAAAGTTGCTGTATCTAAGAAGTGCAGAGGTTTAAGTTGGGGGAAAAAGGACAGAGAAATGAGTACAAGTCAGTAAATAAGACTTAGCAAACCATTTTAATTTTTGCAAGAGAAACAAGTCTATGCTACCACTGTTAATGGTAATTCTACGTAAAGAGGTTTGTTCCTTAACTTTTTTGTCCTGATAATTTCTCATAGGAGGAGTTTCCCAAAGTCCAAAACCACTAGGCAGCAAGATTTATGGCAAAAGGTTTAAATAAAACCCTAACATGTCCTGTCTTTTTAAATGTACATTAAAATTATTTGCTAACATAAATTAAACATCCAAATCATTTTCACTGGAACCATGAAGATTTTCCTTGCCTCACATGGTGGCACAATTAGTGTTAATTCCATCACAGGTCTGTAAGAAATACTATACGATTGGCTAAAGAAACATCTTATTTAAAATTCCACTTTAGTATTTCCAAATCAATTTCATTAATTCAATGTAATCCCATGGTATGCTCACTGATTGAGGAGTAACTCTCTCCAGGCTTTCGGGACTGGCCTGCTCCTTAAAGGTGCATGTATTCATGTTTTCATCCAATGTTTCCCCTGAACCAAAATTATAGCCATGAGGTTTTCATGAGATTTGATTATTTTCCAGACAACTCTGACAAGTTAAAATTTCAAGATTTGTAAAATTCTAGATTTCTGTTTTTCAGAATAGAGGCCCTTTAGCAGACTGTATTTAGTTATCATCACTCAGAGCACTCCCAGAAAACAAATCATCATTTGAAGCCCTAGCATGGGCTCAGACACTCAGGATTACTTACAGCTAATGAGACTCAGAGAGCTTTGCCTGTTAAACCTACCTAGCCACAGAGCAGGACCCACCCCTTCCACTAAACTGGTTAGGTACACTGTAGTAGAATGTGCAGGATCCTAACAGTCACTACGGTATAAGTACACAAAGACCTTCTTGCACATGGAGAATCCAGTCCAAACTCCCATCAACAGAGGTCAGAATCCCTTCTGAAAAGCAAACTAACTTCAAAATGAGTGTATCCTTTGACAGCGTAAGTCAACTTTGGAGAAGATAACATAAGGAAATAATCTTATAGTTATTTGTATATTGAAATGTCATGCAGGAAGATACTTATTGGAGCATTATTTATCTTTTTTTCTTTTTTCTTTCCTGCAAATAGTGGAGCATTATTTAGATCATGGTGGAAAACTAGAAGCTACTCAACCAGGTAACAATGTGGAAATGGCTAAGAAAGTATGATACAGTATTTGTCAATGGAATATTATGCAACCTTTAAAAATAATTACCAGTATTGTAAGTGACAACATGAAAAATGATAATAGGGCTAAATGAAAACATCAGGGTATAATATTATACATAGTTTGATCACATTTGTGCAAAAATATTCTCAAAAGTCAAAAACTAAGTATAGAAAAATACTATAAAAATGGGGTTGTTTTCAAAAAAGAATATAGAAATGAAATTTTAGTTTTCAATAAGAAATTTCATTATTATAACGGAAAATAAAATACTGATATTTTATTTTCCATTATGATACCCAAATCTAATCGATCCTGCGCTGCTAGCTCTGCTCAGCTTGGCTGTTGCTGTCCTTATTTTTTTTATCTAATGTCACATGCCCAGCATGTTCTCAGTGCCAGAGAAGCTCAGAGCACAACACTCTATCCCATCTTCCTCTGTTAACACACCATCTTTGCGAGACTTGGCTTCTGGGCACTAGTTTTCTCTTAAAAAACCCAACACTCTACATGTCAAACAGGTTAATTGCTTCTTCAAGTGAGTGTTGGTTTAATTTTTCAAGAGGGCTCCCAAACCACAGGCCACATAGGAAGCACAAAAGCAAAGGATGAAAGAAACATACAAAGGCAGAAACAGAGAAGGAAGAGAAAGCCAATGAGCAGAGAGGAAAAGAAACTAGGCAGCAGACACTGCAATAAGGGAGGGAAAGAGGAGGCTGCACCCCATGATGCCTAGAGCCCTTGGAGACGAGACCTCGATACAGCTCATTCGGCACAGGCTCCACACCTGTGTCAGCAGCTGCCTGGATGCTCAGCTTGTCATCTTACTCTGGCAGCTAAAGCAATCCCCTTCCCACCACAAGTGGACATCCTGTAGAATGTTTTAACAGGATCACTTTGCTGAAATTGTGTTTAAATGACGCTATGGAAAGAAAACAAGCAGAATATGATTTTCCCTCCTTTTGTTTTTCTAATGGCTAAGCAATTAATTCAAATGCCTCATAGTCTAATTTTGCATCTCAATTTCAGTCAAACTAACTAGATCATACAATTCACTATTCAGCACTTTTTTTTTCTTCATGGAGGGTGAGGGTTCTTTTTGATGACTAACTGGTTGGTCTTTATTATTATAACCCATTCAATTGCAGTCAACCACTGAGTAGTCCATCTGTGGCCACACAGACCCATGAAAACCACAGCAAGTGAACATCAGAAAATCAATAGGAACAAACAATATTTATACAGTATCCAAGCTCCTGTTGGACAACTGATTTTAAAAGTTTACAAACTTTGCTCAGTTAAATCAAAGTCAACCTTCATTTACAAGCAAGCAGCTGTTTTTCACAATTTATGTATCTTCAACTGGACAGCTTATATGTTTCTGTTGCTTCCACCCCCAGGACTATAAGTAGTACTGAAGCTTGCAGACCAAATGGGAAGGATCTGGAGCCCAGGAAAGCCCCAGCCAGGGCCGAGACCATCACCAGAAAGACCAGGATCATGACCATGGGCTAACACACTCTCTGGGAAAGATGACATCGCCAAAATATTTTTCAGCTCCTAACTTGCACATAGATATTATTCTTAGAGGGTGTAAGAGTTATGTTGGATTCATTCGACAAAAACTGTGTGAAAGAGAACAACAATCCTGGAATTGTAGACCTGGAAGAGACCTGCAGTGAACTTGTAGTTTCAAGGTATTCAAATTCAGTTCATTGGGATAATCGCTTGAACCCAGGAGGTGGAGGTTGCAGTGAGCTGAGATCACACCACTGTACTCCAGCCTGGTGACAGAGTAAGACTCCGTCTCAAAAAAAGAAAGAAACTAAGTTTACAACTGCTGGAGGTATGCAAAACCATCCTGGAAACAAGAGGAAATTAATTTTCAGTTCCTCAAGTCCCATATCTGCTCTTTTAAAAAATGGATCTCCCCACACTGCTTGTAGGGTCTCCCAGTCCTTTCTTGCCTCTCCTTCCAAAATAATTTTCCACTTTTAGAAAGAAAAGAAATTCCTGAGCAGGTAGAATCAGTGTGGGACACTGACTTGTGCTATAAAACTTTCAGGGTCCCAAGCAAAGGGAAACATCACTCTTGAGGGAATTCTTTAAGAAGTATGCAGGAAAGAGAAGATGGAGCTTTATTTATCCAGAGAAACAGTAGAAGCATGATCTCATGCCTCATCCCTGTCTACTGCCTACCTACCTGAGAATTGGCCCCAGAGATAAGACTGTTGTCAGGGATGCATATAAGCTCACTTATTTGAACTGAAACACGAAGTCATCCTTCTTCTGACATAAATTAAGTCTCATTTGACTAAGAACTGGCTTTTCTAAGTAGGTATAGTTAGGTGTTTTCCAGAATTAGATCAGTTAAATCTGAAGCCCCAAGGCTTTTTTTTAAAATAAAAAACCATATATATATATATAAAATAGACAAATTACATCAACTATATAAACTTATAATTAAAAAAACTATAGACAGGCTACTTAAAACCTCAACAAAATTTGTTAAAGATCATAGTTCTAGATTAGTCCTCCTATTTATTAGATGAAGGGTCTGATGCCCATAAAGATTGGTCATTTTCATGGTGTGAAGGAGCTGCCTTCAAGGTTGAGGTCCTATAAACCTTCATTTAAAACATGGTACAGCTTCATGTAGAGGAGGGCACCCAGGCTGCAGTCCCCCAAACAGGCTCTGGCAAAACCATCTCGCAGACAAGGACTTGCCTTGGTATGGTGTGGCGAGTGCAGTAAGGAGAGAAAGTGAACGACTGCCCAAATGACAGACAGCAGCCGCGTGTATGGGTTAGGAAATTACTCTGGAACAGGCTTCCTGGGGTTGAAACTGCTCTGCAACATACTAGCTGAATGACTCTGGCCAAGGTCCTTAGCCTTTCTGTGCCTCAGTTTCCTCACTGTAATAAGGGCTTGTAATAAAACCTACTTCTCAAGGGTAAAGTAATACTTTAAAGTACTAATTTCATGGAGAGTCAGCTATTATTATAATTAATCTAACATGAAGTGACCATTAGAATGACCAACTATTGATTTTGGACAACCAACTGTTCAAAATATGCCAACTCTACTCCCAGTTCCCTACTCTGGCAGAGAGCTCCTAATGCAGGCAAAAGTGAAAGGCATTCATACAGGCAGGCACCTGTTAAACATTCTCTGGGTTATTCTGATTTGCACACCTCCCTCTGCTCCTATCTCCATTCTTGATAAGAATTATTTAAGCGTTCACAGTAAAATAATATAATTATATTAATACCTATGAAGTGGTTCAAACTGTAATTGTGCATCATGTTATGGGATGATATTAGCATTCTTGGAAAAGAAAAATGCATATATTAGAATATAAAACAGAAAGCTGTAGAAAAGGGAAAGAAAATAAAGACACCCACCTATTAGAAGAGAAAGACCGGAAGTTGTAAGGCTCAGAGGCGGAATATGTGCTCAAAGAGACAGAATCAGAGGAACTGTCAAAGGAATAAAACCCCACTCACAATGTGGCATGGAAAGATAGCAAAGGATTTTGATATATTCTTCAGAGTCAAAAAGACTTCATGTCACATGGCTGGGTACAAGATATATAAATTTGGACACATACATATGTAAAACCTTATGTTTAAAAACCCATTATTAGTAATCATATTTTAATAAATGATCCCCTTAATTCAAACAGATAACAGTTTTCTCTGCATCTATGTAAACACTGGTCATTATTTAGTCGGGGGTCAGCAACTTAGAGGTATGCCACAACTGCTCTGTGCTTGGGCTGAAATCCACAAAAGAAACATGGCAGAAACCAAGCCAAGGGGTGCAGTTAACACACTGTGTTCTCCTCCCCGAGTTAATCTCAAATAAGCCTCCCTGTGAGCAAATCTACCTGTTTTCCTTCTGGGACTCTGCTTCCTTCTCCTTGGTGGACAGTGGGGAGTCCTCAAAGTCATAGGAGAAGAGGTGGAAGGGGCTGTGGGGCACGTAGGGCAGCTTGTCTATGGTTGGTGACACCTTCAGGGAGCTGGGTGTGGCGGAGGAGGGCCAAGCAGCTGAGGCAGGGGGTGACAGGTGGGCAGACCGGGTGCCCTCAGGCCCACAGGACCCGCTGTGCATGGGGGTCCCGCCTGCAGAGGCGGCCAGGAGCAGCTTTCCCTGCGAGGCGGCATTCGAGACAGCAGGGAGGGCAGAACTCTCGGGAGCAGCATCCTTTCCAGTGGGGGTCTGCCCTGAGGTGAGGCTGAACTTGCTGTTGGGCCAGCAGGGAAAAGGAGGAGAAAGAGAAAAGATTTGGGAGAGAGGGAGCAAAGGTTAGGAAAAAGAGAAAGACAGGCCAAAAGCCACTTCTGTACTGTTATCCTTCACTTCAGAATCCAGCTGTGTTTCTTGAAGTGCAGCATAAAAGCCTGTCACCAGAAGCTTTGGTGTGCCCAAGCAATCCTGACATACTGAGCTTGTCAAACTGGGAGGTAAGACTTATCGAGGGCAAGGAGGCAGCTCTCAGACCAAATCTGGCCTCTGGACATAAGAGACTTTGGGAAGGGATTTAATGGAAGGGATTTAAAGACTCTTCTGCACACTGCCCCTCCCACGTTTCTCCCTGCTGCTTATTTTGGCACCTGAATTTCCACAATTGGAACTTCATGTCTGTCTTGGTCAAATAGCAGATCTGTCCTCCTGCGAAAAAGCCCGACCATGAGGAAAAGGTATTCCACAAAGCCATATACTTTAGTAACTGCTTCCAGAACCTTTCATGAAAGCAGGTATGGCTAAGAGAAAAGGAGAAAAAATGCCAGTGAGGAAGGCAAAGAGCTAAAAAGGAGGGGCCAGGATAATAAAGACAAATTTTGCCCATTTCATACTTTCTCCAGGGCCTCCCACTACGCCTGTGACATCCAGACTCCTTCAGACAGGCCTGATTCCACTACAGTTACAGGTATAAAATCCTGACCTCAGCCCCCTCCACACACAGTAACTACGGGAGGTGATAGATGTGTTCATTGATTGTGGTCATCATTACACAATGTATACATATATCAAATCATCACGTTGTAAACCTTATATACTTTTTTTTTTCCCTGAGACAGAGTTTTGCTCTTGTTGCCCAGGCTAGAGTGCAATGGCGTAATCTTGGCTCACTGCAACCTTTGCCTCCAGGGTTCAAGTGACCCTCCTGCCTCAGCCTCCCAAGTAGCTGGGATTACAGGCATTCACTACCACATCTGTCTAATTTTGTATATTTAGTAGAGATGAGGTTTCATCATGTTGGTCAGGCTGGACTTGAACTCCTGACCTCAAGTGATCCGCCTGCCTCAGCCTCCCAAACTGCAGGGATTACAGACATGAGCCACCGCACCTGACACTATATACAATTTTTAATTTGTCAGTTAAGTATTATAAAACTAAAAAAAGAGCTTTCCATCTTCAAGGGGCTGGATTTAGACACTTGGACATTTTAACACATACATTCATAATCTGGGAATCTATGTTAAACTTTGCATTTTTCCAGTCTTCTCCCAGAGAACTTGACTCCCAGCCATGTTCATATGAACGTGGAATATGAGCTGTCTTCTTTTCTGCCTCAAATTCAGAGCTCTACCTGTACATAAGGGCAGGCACACCAGTTTCCCTGGGTTGAGGGGAAGATGGTCATGCTGTAGCGAGCTCAGGGCACTGCCCCCGGGAGGAGCACACACTAAGCAGAAGCCAGCAGGAAGCGAGGCGGCAGAGACACCAACCCAACAGAAGGAAGGGAAAATCCTTTAAGGTCTCAGAAGTTTACGCCAGAGAACAAGTAACATCCAGATGAAGGTTAATGAATACCTAGGTACTAACAAGATCAAGCTCTGGTATTTAACATGCACATGTTTATTTCCTAACACTGAAAAGCCTAATTGTCTTGGGTAAAGGATGCCCTCTGGCATCACTTTGTGGAGTCAGACACTCTTCTGGGCATAAGGTAAACAATCATCTACCTGTATAAACAACAACCCTAGGTAGAGACAGCACACCACTAACAGGGATGCCTTTGAAGGCTGCCCTTTCCAGCCAGATTCTTCCATCTGGTCTGAAGGTGCAGAAGCATGTGCATACCTGAGGGTTTAAGGGTTTGTGCGGTTGGGACAGAACACACACCTTTAGGCAGATAGGGAGGCATATCCCTGTTTCAGTGATAGTCTACAGAATTTCCTACAGCTCATCATCAACTGATGGTGGGATGGTGACCAAACATCCTCCCTTTCCAGAGCACCTCTAAGTAATCAATCACTAGCTCTAAGCACGGCAGGGGCTCTGTTTCACGCTTATCTTGTCTGAAATGTGTGGCTAATTCTCTATCATCAGCTCATTCCTTTCCTCTCTCCACATCCTGCTGGCTTCTTCTCAGACATTTCCAAATGGCAGGAAGCAATCATTAGTTTGTCAGTTCAGAGAAGATTCTATGACCCCTGGGCATGGCAGGAGTCTGAGTGTCAAATGAGCTCATCTGAGAGCTTGTGTGTGCACTGCTAGCCAGGCAGATAAGGCATCAGTAGCAAAGACTCCATTAAATTTAAAGTTGGCAAGAGAAAGATTTTACTCAGATCCATCCAAAATCTTTTCGTTTTGCTTATTGTAGGAAAAAAAAACAGTAAAAATGTCTATTTGCAGTGGCAATCAATTAAGTGAAGAAAACCATTCTTCACTTAATTTAAAATAATTTAGAATTATTTCTGAATACTGGAAAATAAAACTACCCACGAGGAATTTTTATTGTTTTTGCAGACATTATTTGGGGAAAATATCTAAAGAATTTAAAAATATCTGCAAGGTGCCTGGGTCTGTCAGCATTGCCTGAGGATAGAAGGAAAGCACTGTGCAAAGGAGGTGAGTAGAGGACAGCAAAATCCCCAAAGGGCTACAGAGTTATGTTAGTTGTCTTGGGTGTGAAAATAAATACTGGGAAATTTTGCTGTGACGCATGGGGTGACAATGTTACTGTTCGTTTGGATAAAAGAACAAACCTGAGTCATTAATATAGTAGTTACCTACACATTTTAGCTAATATTGTACTGGTAAAATCAGGAAAAAGGGAACATGTGGAATTCTTACTACAATGCTGAAAGAGAGAGAATCTTCTTAGGGGAGATGAGCCTTTTTAGTCACCGTCAATCTCACCGAGCTAAAGCACTCAATGAGGGAGGGAGCAGTGGGGAGAAAACCAGTGATTTTTCCATAAAGTATGGTTAGGAAGGCAGGATTTCAATAACAAGTGCAGTTCTCTAATGAAAACATGCTCAGGTATTTCTACAAAACCAGTGGTTCTGTGGCTCTGTGAACAGGGTAAGTAAGGGTTTGCAAGTGGGAGCCAGTGAGGAAGGGAGGTGGCCACTAGAAGGTGGTGAACTATCATTAGGAAGGAGCCTCCCACTTTTAGTGTGAGCTTGGGAGGCTCCAGTCCTAGGTACCTGTCCTTGCCCTGACAGGAGGCATCATCCTCTCTCTCTTCTTCTGAATTGGGCTCCGTGACTGGCTGCTCCTCTTCCTCTTCCTCCTCCTCCCTGAGACAAGGCCAGGAAAAGAGAAATGCACACAGACAAGATGGAAAAGTGAGATGAGCATTATAGACAAACAGAAAGATGAAGCAAAATAAATAAATAAAATAAAATAAAATAAATCCCAGCTGGCTGAAATGAAGAAAAAACATACTTAGTCTGTTAAGATACAAGAGACAGTTCTGAGATGGGGGACTTTAAATGTAGGGTAGAGATGTAAGAAACCAGAAGAGGCCAAATTTCTTTGTCAAGCTAGCTAGATGCCACTACCCTGCACCCCCCACAGGCAATTCAGAGAAGCTTCTGGCCTTGGGCAGACCTCCTCTGGTTTTTCTCCTCCACACAGAATCATCCAGTAAATGTTTTTGGTGATGACCAGCTGAAGCAACAAGGGTCCTCACATCTTCACTGCATCCCTCCTGATTGGAAACCAGAGAGGGGCAGGCCAATTTGGCATGGACTAACCTCCATGGTAGAGGTATGGTTTTGGCATGGCCACCCTCATTCTCACCAAGTGGCCACCCCTGACCCTCAGTGAGAGTGTTTCAGGGGTACAGTTCTACTCCCACTTCAAGGGTGGCACATAGTCCAAGTGGGGTCATTTCATGTCACACCTAGGGTTTCTCCTGGTACCATTAGGGATGACTCACTATAAGGACACCCTGAATCCAAGAAAAACATAGTTGAACCAGGAGAAAGGGAGAGGAAAGCAGTCCTCCCGTCCATTTTAATGCCTGTATCCAGCAATCTGGAGCTCTACCCTAGCCTGTTACTAATGGAAGACAATAGATCCTCTTTGCTGCTTAGGGTAGTTTCAGTTGGGTTTTGTCCTTGCAGCTATAAGTGCAGTCTAAAAACTTTAATAACTGGGACATTCTCTTTCTGTGGCCTCTAAATCCTGTCAACATCTGACTTATGTCACAGTCCGCATGGAAAACCTGTTCAGTGCCCTGCTGGGCTTCTCAATCCCTTGCTTTGCTGGACTTCTCAATCCCTTGCCTTGCTGGACTCCAGTGACCTTCACCTTCAGCCTCTCCCACTCCAGACCTCACCATCATACAGAACTAGTCCACCTTGGAAATCTTACCTCCAATCTTCCCACCCCGACCACAAACGCCCATTCACCCAAATCTCTCACTCCTTTCCTCCCACCCAAATTCTTCAACTTCCTAACGCATGTGCATCCTCTACTTTCTCAATGTCCCCAGCACCTTCTTGCTTTCAGTCCTTACAGATCCACCAGGTCTCACTCCAGGCATTATCCACCATGATCTTTAACTCTGTGATTCCACTGTCCTTCAGCTGTGTTCTTTTCCTTTTCACCAACATATAAAATATATACAGAAAAGTACACAAATCACTGAATTTTCACAAAATCAACACATGTATCCAACCAGCACCCCCTCAATAGTCTTTGCCAATTGCTTCCCTCTCCCACCCCACATCAAGTTAGCTTTGCCTGGTTTTATTCTCCATCTAAAAGGAATCATAATCTGTCTAGCCTTCGTTCAACATTACACCTGTGGGGTTCATCTACATAGTTATGTATACTTGAAGATCATTCATTCTTATTGTGTATTGCAGTAGTTTACCCATTCTACTGCTGCTGACACTTGAGTACCCTTCAGTGTGGGGCTATTTTGAATAGTGCTGCCATAAACACTGTAGTACATGTCTTCTGGTGAATATATGCATATATTACTGTGTACTATAGATCTCAGGATGTAATTTTTGGGTCACAAGATAAGCTTGAGTTCATCTTTATTAAAAAATGCCATTTAAAAAAATGATGGGACGAATTACCATCCCCATAAGTGGTAGATGAGCATTCTGATTGTTTTATATTCTTGCCAAGATCTGATAATTTTGTCTATTTCATTTTAGCCATCAATCTGTGGGTAGTGATGTCTCACTGTGCTTTCAGTTTGCTTTCTCTAGTGACTAATGAAGTTGGGCACATTGTCGCATTTTTAATGTCAATTTGGATATGCTCGTCTTTGAAGCGTCAAAGTAATTTTTTTCCCATTTAAAAAAATAGCCATTTTTTTATTTGAAGAAGTGTTTTTAATATCATTTGTCCTTTGTCATTTATATGTGCCGTAAACATCTTTTCCTTTTCTGTGTAATGTCTTTGCATTCATTTAATGTCATGTTTTAATACATAGAAGTTCTTAATAAGGTCCTGTTTATCTTTGTTTGATGGGCAGTGCCTTTGTGTGCTGTTTTAACTTTTTTGTTTATACACGAGGTCTTACAGATAGTCTCTATGTGTCCTTCTAAAAGGTTTATTTCACTAACTTTCACATTTACATTTGTAGTACATCTCTAATAGATTTTTGTGTACCATGTAAGATAGAGGTCAGATACATTTTTTTCCCTCCATCAGTATGCAATAAGCCCAGAACCATTTAGTAAAAGGCCCTTCTCTCCACTTCAGTATCTTGTTCACAAATCAAGTAAATATGTATTAAAATATATATTTGTAGATTTCTGGACTTTTTCTCACAAATCAACTTGTCTTTTGCTCTACTATTGACTGGAATTATGTTAAATTTATACACAAATTGGAAGAACTGACATCTATGCTGAGTTTTTAAATCCATGGTTGTGATATAGCCTTTATTTAGATCTAATATTACTGCAATCTTAATTTCTCTTAATAGTGTTTTAAATTTTTACAGAGGTCTTAGATATCTTTATTTTTAGGTATAAATTTGGATGCTATTGTATATGTTATCAAACTCTAAATTTCATTTTCTATTTGTTGATGGAATATAGAAATAAAATTAAATTCTGTCAATTTAGTTTGTATCCAGCAATTTTTCTAAATTTATTAATTATACCATTCATAAACAGTCTTTTAGATTTCCTCTGTAGACAATCATTTTATCACTAAATAATGATGGTTTTACTTCTTTTCAATTCATCTGCCTTTCCTCTTCCTTCCCCTGTTCCACTTGCTAGCACCTCCAACATGATGATGAAATGAAGATAGTGATGCTTCCTTTTCTTGTTCCAAATCTCAGGGAAAAGTATAAGGTTTATCATAGCTTTTTTGGTAAATAGGCTTCATTTAAAAAGTTTCCTTCTAATCCTAGTTAAAAATTTTTATTATAAACAAATATTAAAGTTCTGTCAAATGTCTTTTTTTCTTTTAAGATAATCATATGATTCTTCCTTTTTTCTGTTAAAGAGTTACAAAGACTGCTTTTTTTAAGAAAAAGTTAAACCAACCTTACATACCATGAATAAACTTAATAAAGATAATACATTTTGTTGTATTATCTTTTGATATACAGCTGGAATACATTTCTTAATATTTTATTAAGTTTCTTTACATATCTATTTTGGAAAGAGATTGATCTATAATTCCCCTCTTATAATGTGCTTGTCAGATTTTGAAATCAAGGTTATGCATGCCCTATAAAGAGTTAGGTAGGTAGAGGAATTGAGAGCTGTGTAACTAAGGAGGGAGAGACAGATCTGGACTCGGGGTGCCTGTAGCAGAAACAAGGAGAGCAGCGAGACAGCATCCCTCCTGTCATGGCAGAAGCCACAAACAAGGACATCTAAGCCATCCTTCTTATTTATTTATTTATTGACAGAGCCTGGCTCTACCACCCAAGCTAGAGTGCAGTGGCGCAACCTTGGCATCTCAGCTCACTGCAGCCTCCGCCTCCTGGGTTCAAGCGATTCTTGTGCCTCAGCTTTCCGAGTAGCTGGGACTACAGGCATGTACCACCACACCTAGATAATTTTTGTATTTTTAGTAGAGAAGGGTTTTTACCGTGTTTGCCAGGCTGGTCTTGAACTCCTAATCTCAAATGATCCACCCACCTCAGCCTCCCAAAGTGCTGGGATTATAGGTGTGAGCCACCAGGCCTGGCCTCAGCCATCCTTCTGAGCTTGGCACAGCACATCCTCACACACCACCCCCCACTAACTTCAGTCCTTTTTTCCTCCATCTGCTCCCACAGCCGCCAAACTATACCCACAATCTCCATCATGAAGCCACCTTCCCTCAGCTTGATCAGGCGTTTGCAGATGTTATTACTCTGGTCCACACAAAACGCCCTCCACCTTGCCAATCCATAGGCCTCTCATCTTTAAAACAAAACACTGAGCCCCTCCCTCCAAAATTCCTTGATTCCATTTACCCTCCCAGGTAGAGCTGGAGAGGTTCTAGAGCCAGACTGCCTGGGTCTGCTCTCCAGCTCTACCACTTTTGAGCCCTGTGACCTTGGACTCCACTTTACTCATCCTTACATGAGGGAGTAACAGTACCTATCTCCTAGCAGGAATGCATTATTATGTAAAAGCACGTTGTCTTTTTGATCCATCTCTTTTTCACATGGCTGTCTCACAGGTACTTAAAGACAGCTATACGAAGCTACATCCCAAGCTGTCTTCTCTTTGGGCTCAACATCCTCAGATCCCACAATAAATCTTCACATGATGTGCGTGTTGTAGCTTTGCTATCACAAGTGGCAGGGCAGAACCAATGGCGGACAGCACAATGACCCACTTGGAGGGTCTACATCCAGGATGCCCCATGGCCAGAGCACTGGCCTTGCCTATAATGCAAAGGGGTGGAGAAGGAAATACCCTCTCCTAGGGCACAGGACTTTCTAGGCTTGATTTTACTTAGTTCCAAACTTTGATAACATCAGTCAAATGAAATGATATTTTGTGCTAATAATATTTAAGACTGAATAATTAATTCTGACAACTTTGCTTTTCTCAAGCTAGATTTTCTTGTAAAGTGTAACCTAATTGTGTTTATATTTGTGCTAAAGAATTCTGGGTGTTTGGCCTTTGGCTTTCCAATACCTCCACAGGTCTTCTGCTTGTGATTGACAAGGAGTTACTCTAGGACACAGGCCTGTTTCAAATCCATTAGGTATTTTCTTTTTCACCACAAAGAGTCCCAGATTTGAGGTTACCCTGTTCATGTTGGAAAAGCAATTCAGAGGCCTGAAGCCTGACCAGTTCTGCAGGCCGCAGTTTCTGTCAAAGCCAATTTAATATCTTGGATTTGAGTCTCAGGCTAATGTCATATTTCTCAGGCTTCAAAACACCAAAAGGAAAATAAATGTGGCTGAGCTGTTTCAGAAACACAATACAAACATTCAAAATAATGTAAAAGTATGTTCTAAGACCAAAGCAATCAGAATGAGAAAAGATTGAGCAATAAACTGGGAGAAGACATTTGCAATAAATCTAATAGACAAACTCAAATCAAAGATATAAGAAAATATGTTTTAAACTCCAAAAACTATAAAATGAACAAAATACATGAACACAGTCGACAAAGTTTTATAAAGAGATATTTTATACTCACTATCAATCAGGGCACTATAAATTAAGGCCACAAAGAGATACCATTTCTATCTTCTTAGTAAAATTAGAAGTCTAATGATACCACGTGCTGAAAAGAATGCAAGTCAACTAACTCATATATATCATTGATACGAAGATATCTAGGTATTACCACCTGGCAAGATATTTTTCAGTATCTTTACAAGATAATTAACACTATCTTGTAAAATTAAACACTGATCTCATGACCTAAAGGTGGCATTGCTATACCCTAGGACAGTGATTCTGAACCAGGGTTATTCTGCCTCTACCCCCAGGGACATTTGTAAATATCTGGATACATTTTTAGTTATCACAACTGGAGTGGAGGGCAGGGAGTACTACTGGCATCTAGTAGGCTGACACAAGGATGCTGTAAAACATCCCACAATGCACAGAATACCTCCACAACAAGGAAGTATTCAGTTCAAAACATCAACAGTGCTGAGGTTAAGAAACCTTCCCTAGGGATACTGAAGCACCAGTGTACTAGGATGAGAGTCCAAGGATGTTCTCAGCAGCACTATCTGTAGTTGTCAGAAGCTTGAAATGACCCAAATGTCCACCAAGGAGAAAAAAACATAAAAAGATTGTGGTAAATTTCAGGCAGTGAAAATGAATGAACCACCGCTTCACATTACGATATGGAGGACCACCAGACACATAATGCTGAGTGACTGAAACAAGTCCAAGAAGGAACATACATTTTACAACAAAGCCCAGAAAATCAGAATTGTATAATCTAATGTGACACACGTGTGTAATGATACTTCAAAAACCGCATCCATTCAAGTACAGAGAAAAAAATAAAAGTAAAAAATACTAAAAAGAAAAGCCCGTAAAACAATGATAAACACACATTAAAGTGTTGGTTACCCAGGTTTAGGAATGGGAGAGTGAGAAGCACACAGACAGATGTAAATTAGAAGTAACACTTTGCTTTTTCAGTTAGGTCATAGTCTCCTTGATGTTCTATTATATTAATAAATATTATATAAAATATACTAGAAGATAGTGATCCACAGATCAGTGATGACATTGTGTTATTAACCAAGGACAATGATTAACCCACTTCTGTACAATTAGGATTTTTAAACTATGTAATGAAACAGTTTTTTAAAATTTCTTTAGAGGTTCAGGGACACATATGCAGGTGTGTTATATAGGTAAACTCATATTATAAGGGTTTGTTGTACAGATTTCTTCACCCAGGTACTAAGCCTAGTATGCAATAGTTATATTTTTCTCTTCCTCTCCCTCCTTCTATCCTCTGCCTTCAGGTAGGTCCTAGTATCTGTCGTTACCCTCTACATGTCCATGTATTCTCATCATTTAGCTCCCACTTATAACTGAGAAGATGCAGTACTTGGTTTCCTGTTCCTGCATTAGTTTTCTAAAAAAGCAGTCTAATTATGGCACAAAGGCTTTATCTCCCTCTATTTAACAAAAAAAAAATTTTTTGGAGACGGATTTTTGCTCTGTCGCCCAGGTTGGAGTGCAGTGGCACCATCTTGGCTCACTGGAACTTCTGTCTCCTGGGTTCAAGCCCTGCCTCAGCCTCCCAAGTAGCTGGGATTACAGGCGTGCACCACCACACCAGGTAATTTTTGTATTTTAGTAGAAACGGGGTTTCACCATGTTGGCCAGGCTGGTCTTAAACCACTAACCTCAAGTGATCTACCTGCCTCGGCCTTCCAAAGTGCTGGGATTACAGGCGTGAGCCACCGCGCCAGGTTTAACAAATTTTACTGAGCATTTACGTGCAAACATGCTGGGATGCAGTGGCTAAACGAAGTCCCCACCCTTGGATTACAGACCAGTGGGGGCGGAGACACTAAACAACTAATTGTAGCAGGAAGTATTCAACCCACGGGGCCCAAGTTACCCTAAATGATTCCGCAGTGCTGTTGAAGCAAAACTTGGCTGTTTAAGGCTAAAGAGGACCTGAGTAAGGGACAAGATGGAATTTCCCACATGACATTCCCTTGCGTAACATGTCTACTGACCTAGGATCAAGTCTAGTTTGCCTAGCTAATCTCTAATCCCTTATCACTTCTCCAACTTCATATCCCACTCTGCCTTCATGAACCTCCCCACCCAGTCTTTATGCAGTCTACTGATACATCAAGCTTCGACCCAACACCAAAGACATTTCACTCTTGGAGTCCTTGCAAGAGCCATTCTTCGTCACTAGAGTTACTTTTCCTGCTCTGTTTCTCCAGGAGACCCTGCCCACAGCCCTGGGTCAGCCAATAAGTACTTATTGCTCCAAGGGACAGCCAATAAGTACTAGCTGCCTGCTGCAGTTCCATGGCCCTGAGGACCTAGCACAGTGCTCAGCACAGAGGCTCTTGCTATAGTTGATCCAAGGGCAAGATTCACAATTACTTGGAGATGACCTCAGAGATCTCCCATGTTGCAGAGAAGAAAGATGGGGTCTAGAGAGGGCAAGACCAAACAAGTTGCCAGTAAAAACTCTGCTCTCCTAATATCCAGGCCAGATTCCTTTCTACCATGCCAGGCTACCCATGAAACTAGAGCACAATCTAAACTGTTTTCATCACTGCACAGTTTCTTCTAAGCATTAGTCTCCTGACCTGTGCTTGTCAATCCTTCTTTCACACAGCACAGACAAAAATAATCCCTTGTATTAGACAAGGCTGTGTATGGCTCCCAGAAGACCAGCTCAGGGCCCAGTCACCCCAGACTTGCCTAATCGTCCTGAAAGCCTAGAGGAGCAGTGCCTTATGACCCATATGTGGTAACTAGTCAAAAACCTGTCTTAAGGTTTAGATAAAATGCAGACATTTAAACTGTCCCATTTAATTCTATAAAATGCACAGGACATAAGATTAAAAAAATTCATAGAAATATTTTGTTACATTTATGGCAAAGAACGTGGCCCTCTGGGCTCAGTCTGCAGCCTTCTGTGTTATTGAATCCTTAAATTGCAGTGTGATCTTAGCCTCACAGTGACTCACACTTTCTGTTAACTTTAAGGCTGTTTCTAGGTCACCGAGGGCCCAAGATACATTTGAAAACTTCCAATTAGCAATCTTAATCAGTTAAGACAAATATCTGGCCAACTTGAATCAGTGATTTCACTTAAAAGTAGAGTTTTGTTAGCCTTCAAGTTTTTTAAAAAAGTTTCTGTGAAAGATTTTTACCAGCCAAGAGGATGAAAAGACATCTAACAGAGCCCAGCTGTTGCTCTGATGTTTCCATGGTGAGAACCCAAAGTTAGACAGGAAAGTATTTATTGTCCCTGTATCATGCAAAGGTTAGGAGGAGTATAAAGTATAGCTCATGGATCCCAAATATACCCCAGAAGCTGGACTATGGGCTAGGACCTTAATACGTAAGCCATTATTTTGCTCTTTTGTTTTAGAATCAAATAAATATTAAAGGACCCAGCACATTATTTCTGGTGAAACATGGAGTAGTTTAAAATAATGGAATTCAAGTCTGCAGATTATAAACATCAACAGAAAAAAAACACAATTAGTAACTGGGGTTACAGATTTATTCAGGTGTAAAACAAATGGACCTAGTGATAACTATAGACTACGAGGCTTCTCACTGCTTTCTGTATATACCTTGATTCTGTGTTTAAAAAAAAAAAAAAAAAAAAAAAAAAACTTTATTCTAAGCCAGAGATATTCATTGCTTTAAATGTCCCTTAGAAGTTGACAGAGCAGAAGAGAAACTAGGATGAAGGTAAGCTGCATTTTTCTAAGAACTTTGGAAACAGCAGGAACACTAAGCATAGTCCCCTGCTGAGATTTTAGGAAGGCAGCCTTCAGAGGCAAAAAACAGCCTTGCTCATTACCCTTAAAATAAAGGGAAGTACACTGGAATGAAAGCCTCCAGTTCTGACTGTTATAGCTGGAAAAATCCAATTGTGTGGATATGAGACATATTTTGCCACTTCCAGAAGTTGTACAATCACTAATCTCTTCTGTGTTTTTCACATATGGAAGATAACACCCTCCTAAACCAGGACAAGCTCAAGGCTGTTGAGGGCGGCCTTGGGAGGTCCAGAAATGGGGGCAACTAACACTCTCTATAATGCATGCCTCAACACTTCATGTCTCTCCACCCCACTGGTAACCTCCAGCCTAGAGATTCGCATCCTTGAGGCATATTATTTTAAAGTGTGAATGCTCAAGTCCTCCTTTCAGATATCACATTCAAGTGTTCTGGGGTAGAACCTGAACGTGGGTTAATTTAGATGCTTGGCAGGATTGAAAACCACTACCCTAGTCTAACCTATCAATGTTTCTCAGTAGCTTGGCATCAATAGCCACAACCCATGTCCCTGCTGCCACTCTCCCTTGCCTCTAATCCAATCCCCACCAGGCAGGCAGGTAGACAGGCAGCTCTTCAAATGTGCACAACTGAGCCTCACATACTGACTAATAACCGGACTCTGTGCTGTGGTTTCCCAGGCTCTGCAGGACCTGCTCTGCTCACTGTGCAACCTCATCTCCACTCTGTGCCACCTGTCTCCGGCCACACGCTACAGCCTCACCTCCCGAGATGCCTATTAGATACACAGCTATATCAAGCCCTTTTCTCCCTTTGCTACTGCATATGGCATGCCCTTGGCCTGGGGAGCTCTTCTCTTACTCTTCTCATCCTTTGGGATTCAACCTAAATGCCTAAGGAGGTTTTCTGGAGTAGCCCGATCACACTATTCTCTTTTCTAAAGAACTTTTTAAAGTGAATATTTACTATGGGAATTCATACTCCCTTTGAGAAAGAAAGTATGCTTATACTACTACTGATAACAGTTAAGTCCCTTTGAATAGCAATAATCACTGTCATACATTTGGTGGATAAACTTCTAGATTTAAAAACAAAACAGAAACATCTTATTCTACAATCTTTTTACACAGAAAATGACTTGACAACCATGTTGGCACTTCTGATATTCATACTGTGCATTTCTTCTACCTGCTGGTGGCATCTGCCACATAAATCATCTAAAAGTAGTAGATGTTCTACTGACCTAGCTATTCCCCAATTGTTCGCTATGCTGTACCACAGGGTCGCAGTAATGCCTCTCCCTGCCCACATCCTTGTGCACTTCTGGAGGGTTTCCTCAAAGATATACTCTTGTATCCCTGATATCCGCTACCACACGGCCCTGCTGGCTTGCTTCAAAAGTCCTCTTCCAATGCTACTCATATTTACTTGCTACACTATTTGCATGCTGTCTTATGAAAGTGTATGTTTTGTAAGGTTTATGTTCACCATTGTATTCTCAGATTCTAGAACATGGGAGGCACAGGGAAATAGGAGTTGGGGCTGGGCACAGTGGCTCATGCCTGTAATCCCAGCCCTTTGGGAGGCCGAGAAGGACAGATCACTTGAGGTGAAGAGTTCAAGACCAGTCTGGCCAACATGGTGAAATACCATCTCTACTAAAAACATAAAAATTAGCCAGACGTGCTCACTTGAACCCAGGAGGCAGAGGCTGCAGTGAGCTGAAATGGTGCCACTGAACTCCAGCCTGGGTGACAGAGCAAGACTCTGTCTCAAAACAACAACAAACCCCAAAACAAACAAACAAAAACAAACAAAAAAGAAAATAGTTGGATAAACAAATGAGTATGATTTGTTCCTTTAGTCCCAGAAGATAGTATTCCTGTCTTAACAAAGTCAGTAATTATAAAATCAAAGGTCATAAGATGTCACTACTAAGAAGTCTTTTAATGTAAGGCTGCTCTGAAATAACATACCCAGTGTTGAGGGCTTCTTTTCCAGAGAACTGGAGGCTTGCTCATTTACTTATAAACATGAGCTATCATGGATGTGAACCCAAGTCCACAAATGCAAACAAAAACCAAGGTAGAGTCCAAGGTACTTCATAGTTGTTTTTTTTTTTTTCCCTGATTCCATGAACAAAATTATATGCCCCTCCATTTGGAAGGCAGTTTTGCAAAGCTTTGTTATGGATGAAAAAATATTTAGAAAAAAAACAGCTTCTGAAGTCTGGAAATTCAGTATGTATTTCATACTCAAAGGCCTGCCCACCTGCATGTAGCCATGACATGTCCACCCCCAGTATCCCTGCTCCATCCAAGGACCCCCCAATAGACAAATACCTGTACCCCACAGGCCCTGACTGGCTACTTCCTCATGAGGGCTCATCTCTAGTCAGCTTTTAATCTCATGTTTGTAAAACCAGAACCACATTGCTGAAAAAAAAAACCCTCAGGAATAAAATTATTTCTCTGGGGCCATGTGGATACCATAATTGAGTACTCCTGAAGTGTGATATAATAGTCTCTTGATTCCTCACTGAGCTATCATGTCTTCAGGAAGTACATTCTCTCAGGATGATCAAACGGATTTAGGCTGCAGATAACCATTCCAATGTTCCCAGGATTTCTTGAGTTATGCGGGGCACTTCATTTTTTGTTTGCTTTTTGTTCTGTTTTTTGTTTCTTGAGATACTTACTCTGTCACCCAGGCTGGAGTGCAGTGGCGTGATCTTGGCTCACTGTGACCTCTGTCTCCCAGGATTAAGCAATCCTCCCACCTCAGGCTCCCAAGTATCTGGGACTACAGGTATGCACCACCATGCCTGGCTAATTTTTTTTTTTATTTTTGTAGAGAGATGATGTTTTGCCATGTTGCCCATGCTGGTCTTGAACTCCTAGACTCAAGCGGTCCACCTGCCTTGACCTCCCAAAGTGTTGTGATTATAGGCATGAGCCACTGTGCAAGACCTCTGCAGGGCACTTTCTGAGGGCCAGAAATAGGCTTCTCTGTCTTTTGCCTTGCTCTGCCTCCTAAGGATCTCTCTGGGGAAGGCAGGCTTTCCTTGGGATGGCTATAGTTCCTCATTTATTCTATTTACTTAACAAACACTGTGCCAGGTGTACTTAAGCTAAGCAGTTCACATGGTTCCCTCCTTCAGTACTCACAGGAACCCTGAGGTAGGGACTATGAATAACCCCATTCACAGATGAGGAGCTGAGGCACAGGGAGGTTCAGAAATTTGCCCAGGATCATAGCTAGTAAGCCAGAATTGAACCTAGGAAGTCCAGCTCTAGTGTCCATACTTCTAACCACTCTATTGTGCTACCTCTGTCTATGATCAATTCTTTGTGGCTGGAAAAAAAATGCCTCTTTGGCTGGATGTGATGGCTCCTGCCTGTAATCCCAGCACTTTGGGAGACCAAGGCAGGCAGATCACCTGAGGTCAGGAGTTTGAGACCAGCCTGACCAACATAGAGAAACCCCATCTCTACTAAAAACACAAAAATTAGCTGGGCATAGTGGTGTGTGCTTGTAATCCCAGCTATTCAGGAGGCTGAGGTAGGTGAATCGCTTGAACCTTGGAGGCAGAAGTTGCAGTAAGCTGAGATCACACCATTGCACTGCAGCCTGGACAACAAGAGCAAAACTCCGTCTCAAAAAAAAAAAAAAAAGAAAAAAGCCTCTTCTAAGGACTGGAAGAAGCCATTAATCCTTCCATCTTTAGATTCTTTCCTGAACACCATCAGCTCATCTGATGGTATTCATGTGCACAGGATGTTCACTAGCTCTCATCCCTTGCCCTGTCACTCTCCCTGCCCCTCTCACCAGAGCCCTATACCCAATAGGTAAGTGGATGAAACTATGATATAGGGCACCATAAGACGTATTTGGACCATGATTATAGCCCATGTTAATTCCAACTAGTCTCTGAAACATAAATATTACCTCATTTAGAAACAATAAATATTTTTGCAACATGAATATGATGCCTCTGTCATCACTATCAGCCACTAAGCACAAGCTGGAGTGAGATGAGCATGACCTTCTCCAGGTTTCTCTCACTGGGCCTTCTTCAATTTCCAAAGCCTATTCCCAGAAGACTCCCTTGCAAAATGATTCATACCAGCATCACCTCTGCCTAGATGGATTTTTCTGTTGTCAAATTTGGCCCCTTCAACCTACACGCTCAGGGTTTTATTTCCCTATTTGTTCAACCTTCATCAATGAAGACTTACAACCAGGCTGCCTCCACAGGCTCTTATCAAGCAAAAATAATCTCACTCTTCTTTCCATGGCTGGATTTGATCAACTCAGCTCAGTATTCTTTAGAAATCCCCTGCTCTACCTCCAAAGGGATCCTGGGAGTTGCACAGGGCTATATAGAGAGATCCTTATTCTCTAGCTGGATGACCCATGCCCATGCCTGGGTGGACTGCCAGCAAAGACTAAGCCTTATAAGAAAGTGCTGTGAACATTCAGAATACAGATGAGAAGGTGCATATTACAGGAGATGTAAGGTTCGGACAGGTCAAAGGGAAGCTTGGCACTGAAAGAAGAAAATTCTCAAAGTGAGTCAAAGATTCAACTAGAAACTTGAAACTTTCTGTCTGAAGTGTGTTCACCTCCATTCCCATAGTCAACAGATTGTTTCTTCCAGAGCCCTTGTACAACGTTAAGTCCACTCTAGCCTGAGAAACAGTCACACTTGATGATAACCAACGCCAAGGTTCATTGACTTGGAATGTGGCTGATGCTCTCAGTTTCTTCATTTTATGAGATGAAAGTTCTGTACATTCTCTTGCAGGGTTTTCCCCAACCACCTATCTGTTCATACAGTCTATTTTTCCTGGGTTAGGACCCCTGAACCAGAGCTTCAGTCATCACCCACAGGTAGGGGAGTTCCAGAATTGCCTATCCAGTTGACTATGGGAATTTCCACCCACGTGATCCATAGATACCTCCCAGAGCTTACTGACTGGCCCAGGTTACTGATTGCTGGGGAATCACCTCAGGCCCCTTTGTCTTTGACACCATGCAATCCAGTCACTGTCCCACAAACCACAGCCTCCTGCATTCTCATCACCTCCACCTACTTTCCCTTCTCTCTGCCCCTGCTTCAGTCAGGTCCTCTGCATGCCTTCCTGGACCAGCAGAAGCCTGGTGCCAATCTCCTTGTACAGCCTGCTCTCCTCCAGTGAACTCCCCACACTGAATGCCCAGAATGCTCCTGCAGAAACACTACACTGATTTTCACTTAATCACTTGAAATTCATCAGTAGCTCCACTTGGCTTTAAGTATAAAATTAGGCCAATTTCTTTAAAACCTAGAAAGATCCCAAGATTCAATTCAGGAAAGTTCAAACCCACGAGAAATTTGCAATCTGGTCACAGCAAATATTTGAGAAACCATTCCTGCCCCAGATATCAGCAGCATTGCAAAGTAACTTCTTCCTCATGCCCCAGTGCCTCTGCCTTTAGTCAGTACAGTTTCTCCCATTCTAAGCTCACTCTTCCAGCCTTCCCAGCCCTCTTCTCTCCAGGCCACCCTTTGGTATTCAATGCTCAGCATGCATCTCTTAGACACTGCTGAATCACTGGCTATATTCCAATCATACTTTTGTCAGGAGGTCACCACCCTTGTCAGTGAATCCCATTTATAGCAAGTCACTTACCATCAGATAAATCTTCCCAAGTAGCTACTTGCCACTCATGGTACCTGTGGTTGTTAATCTACTTGTTATGAAATCCCCTAGCATGTTTATGCGGGTACACAAAATATTTTCCCCAATTCATGTTCATATTCATTTAACAATTACCTTCTTTAACAGAGTAATATCCGTGAATGCTCCAGGGCATGGATTGATGATAATAACAGCACTAGGCAAAGCATATATTTGTGTTATTTTAACTCTCCCACCACCGTATTAAGGAGTACAGGTAGCATCATCCTGAGTTTACACACAACCACATCTATGCCTCACCTGCCCCATCTCACCTGCTGCTCCTTCACTGAACATGGCCAGCCTTCCTCCAGGAGCCAGGACTGAGCAGGTCGCCTGGGTTGCAGATTTTGTAGATGAACATTGTATAACACCTCATGTCACGGTATGTCTTTTGCTTGCAAATAGATTGCTCATTGCCAGCTGCTTCCAAGAAAGAGATAGGGCTGCTCTACTATTCTGCTATTCTACTGCAGACCCAGGATGAATTCCGTAATCCTGGTAATGAAGTTTTGTGGACAAGGTATGGGAAACTGTGCTGCCTTAAAACTTGGGCATTTAAACACACCTCCTTCCTGTCAAAACATGGGAAGATGAGCTCACTTCCCCAGCACAATTCCATAATTAGGCTCCCCGATTTGCCCACTGCTTCCTGTGGCTGGTGAAGAGATGCCAAAACTCTTCTTCACTCCTGCTGGAAAACAGAAAACACCACGCCTCTAATTGCCTCCCTCCAGCTCCCACCCCAGAGGCACAGCCCCAAGGCTTGGCTACCCTCATCCTACCTCCTGCTGGGCCACTAATTGGTATGCACCAACTGTGAACCCTCAAAAAGTGAGGATGGCTTAGGTCTCTGCTCCTCCGCAGCCTCCCCATAATTGATAGTTAACTGTGGCTTCCTTTCAGCTATGAGTTTCCCTTCTCTATACCTTCCCTTACTCCATCGCCAAGGTAGTGGTTAGTTACTTATGATTAACTGGAAAGCCTTGTTCCAGTGTTACAGCTATTGCTCTGAACATTTTCAGAATTCCCCTCCTAAAATGTCTTCTTCAGTGCCCATTTATGAGGAGAACAAGCAAATCAGTAAGATTTCAGAATCAAAATCAAACAGTGACTAAAAAATAGAGCTGACTAGGATTACCAAGTTCCAGTAAAACATTGGCCCTGAGTGATGTTTTGCTTTCTCAACAAATCTAATCCACCCTCAAAAGATAAAACATTCTCATTACTGAACACATTCTATAGATTCAGAGAGTAGTTTCAGGTATGTTAGGTTCTGAGTACAGGCTGTGGACTCTGACTGCCTGGGTCCCAACCCAACAGAGCCTCTGTAATCTGGAGACAAGCTCCTTAATCTGTGTGTCTCAGTTCCTCACCTGTAAAATGGGTATGATACTTCTACCTTCTTCATGGAATTTACAATATATGTAAAATTGCTTAGTTCAACAGCCAGCACAAAGTGAGTCCTCCATGAAAGCTGGTGTTAGAGTAGGTAGTTAGGTAGACATCACTAGGGAAGGAGAGTGTCCCCCGACTCCAGGAATGTCCAGTGACCATCAGGTGATGATCAGACAGTTGTTAAACTGTCTCCTTAGAATAATAATTTGTCACAGCTGGTGCCAGGGAAAGGCAGTCTCCTAAGAGATAGAAACAGATAAACCTAGTGATCAGCAGCTTCTCAGATAAGATCTCAGGAGTTGGGTGACTGGGCTCAAGCACGTGCACTAAAAGGCAAAATGGCAGAGTAACTGGTATATGACCTTCCTCTAGGAACACTGGAAGGTAAGGGGAAAATGCCTCAAGCCATAGCAAAATAAATGACAGCATTCTGGTAATATGGTATATCTATATAATGGAACATTAGACAATAATTTTTTAATGTACTGATATGAAAAATACAGATGCAATAATAAATACAGCAGTGTGCATTTACTAACTGCTTACTAATTGCCAAGTACTCAGCTAGTATTTATTTCCACAGAATCACAGAAATCAGGGTTATCTAGGAGAATGATGAGGACATGGACTCTGGAGCTAGACCACCTGAACCCTAGAACCAGCTCCACCATATATTTGCTGTGGGACCTTGGGCAAGGTACTTCAATTCCCTGTGCCTCAGCCTCCCTTCCTGTCTCACGGCAATAATAACAGTACCTATATCGTGACATAATAGCAGAAATGGAGTTTGTACACTTGAAGTGCTCAGCATAATGCCTGGTAAGTGATTAAGTGCCCAGTAAAGGCTAGCTGTTGTTGTAACTGTTATTGTTATATTCATCTTTGCAATATATGGTACAACTCTCCCCATTTTACATCACATAGTTGGCACCATATCTTTAAATCCTATCATTTTTATTTAAAAACATGTAGAGTTGCTATTTATTCAGTGCCTACTATTGAGCCAATGGCCATATACAAATTGACACAGAGCTATTATGGGAGAGCTGGGTTCTGAGCTTGCCTTCCCAATGCTTCAATACCTCCACCCTATGCCCAAGACCATAGTGATTCTAAACAGCCCTCTGGTGAGGATTTGTGAAGACTGAGTGCTCCCCTCATCCTTAGGAGCTATGGTCTGTTCTCTGTCAGGTGTGGGTTGAGCTTCCAGTGCTGGTCTCTGCACCCTGCCCCACATGAAACCCTCACCAGACTTCTCCCTGCAGTTCAAGTGGGCTCTCCACTCCCACACCAGTACTCCTGACCTGCAGCCCATCTAAGCATGGTCTCTCCTGCTTCTGGACCAGCTGACGCCAGGCCACATCTTTTCTCTGCTGCTCTAGGGTCAAGTATGTCTGTAGGTCAGACTGCTGTGCTCCCGACTATAAGCTCAAGGCCTAGGCACAACTCCTGACTCCCACAAAACCCATTTATATATCCTTATCGCTTTGCATTTATTAGAATGAAGACTTCTGTATAACATATATTAGGCAATTTTTCTTTAACCATCATTTAACTTACACGGAAAAAAATAGCAATTCTTATATATAACTTTTTTCCTTCTTGACCACCAGTTGACAATATTGCCAGCCAAGAGGAGAGCTGCCCACTGCTGTTTCTCAATGCTGATTCCTTGACTCCACTTGAACATTTCTGGTGAGACTGTGCCAGCTTACTCTACCTCTGGACAGGTACGTGACACCTGGCTGTAGACTATCACACCTCTCTTATATAATCATTATTCTTTCTTGCCAACTTGTTTTAGGCTGGTGTCACATTCCATTATGTCAATTTTTTGGAATAATGGATATGAATGAAGCCAATTAGAATTGGATATGCTGGGCAATTCAGTTACTGAGAGTAACAAGAGATGCAGGCAAGCCTTGGTCTCCTAAAAGGGTTCAAGCATATTTCCTGAGAATTTGAAGTATAAAACTTTGCTAAATAGACTTAAAGCAAAATCAAAAAAGGACTCTACTGTAAACCATCTGACCAGTCAGCTGGGGAAGACAATTCGTATCTCCTTTAAAAAATACTGTTTGCACGACACTCATTCTTAAAATACCAATGGATTTTTTTTTTTAACTAGAAATGTCTTCTACAGATCTGTGTTTTAACTGATTTACTATATTCTCTGAAAAAGGTCAATTTTGACCCATGCACGTGAACATTTAAGGTAGGTGCACAGAGTTCCACATGCTTCTAACGTGGAACTCTATCCCTTCCAACGGCCAAAACACTCTCTACCTCAGCATCGTGTGGATAACATAACCAATGATCTGCCTTCCCCTAAGGCAGAATTTCTCAGATTCAACACTACTGACATTTTAAAACAGATAACTCTTTATTTGCCAGAAGCTGTCCTGTGCTTAGCAGAACAGCATTCCTGGACCCTACCCACTAGATGCCAGTCGCACCACCCTGTCTCAGTTACAACAACCACAAATGTGTCTAGATGTCTCATAGGTGGCAAAATCACCCCTAGTCAAGAACCACTGCCTGGAGGGACCACTGTGACCAGTCCCGGCCTTCCATAACCTCCCTGCACAGTCCAACCTTCCCTGGACTCATCACACAGTCCCCTCCTCTCCATGTGTCCCTCAATCTAGCTTATCTCCTGCCCTTCTCCAACCCCTCAATCTTCCTCTGTGCTCTGGGATCTCATGATAAGCCATCAGCAAAGTTCCCTAGAGTCTGAATCTCTTCACAGAATATTCCTTTGACTTCCTTGCTCTAATCCCAAACCTAAGAATACTGTACCCCTAACCCTCACATATAACATGGTGGATTTTTCTCTCATACTCCACACACTCTCCTTTGCCAATTAAATGTCATTTTCCCCCACCCTCCCTCAAGAAACCCAGACCCTTGGGACAGGGGTTGGCAAACTACAGACTGTGGGCTATGTCTGGCCTCCCACCTGTTTTTATATGGCCTGTGAGCTAAGAGTGGTTTTCACATTTTTAATGGTTGAAAAAAAATCAAAATAATAATATCTCATGACATGTAAACTTCAAATCTCAGTGTCCATAAATAAAATGTCACTGGAATGCAGCCACGCTCATGCCAGTACCAGTGGCCAATGGCTGCTGAAGTGCTACAAAGGCAGAATTCAGTTGAGTAGGTGTAACAGAGACAGTCTGGTCCTCCAAGCTTAACGTATTAGTTGGCCCTTGACAGAGAGAGTTTGCAGACCCTGCCGCTGAGGCACGTGGCACTAGTCTGGACCCTATACTCCCTAACCACTTGTTAATATCCACTATCTGCCAGGTCACTCTTCCATGTATATTAAAATATACACATGACTAAAAGCTGCATGGTACAACTGTTAACGTTAGTGACTGAATGAAATTCAAAATTACTTTTATAGTTTGGAATGTTGTGTGGAAATTAGCAGGATGAAACTGAAAGTTCATGTGTTAAGTCCCATGCAGTGTTTGATATCAGAAAGACTGACACACAGAGCGGGAAGCAGCCCTGTTTTTGCCAACAGAGAAAGAACCTGGATAAACAGAATATTCAAGGGCAGGAGGGTACCTTGGGAAAGAGAGTACCCACACCTGGAAGTGTACCCCATCTCTTGGGAATGTGATAGGAAGGGCTCCTGCTTTGGGCTAGATAAATTTTAAGAACTTTCTAGTCCTAAGATTCTTTTCTCCTTCCAATGAAATTTGCAAATTTTAAGTGCAAAGATGAAACTCATTATGGCACACATGGTCCCATAAAGATGTTTTAGTTGACCAATGACCAATAAACCTGTACCTTATTGGGCAAATGTTCAGTGTGGTGTTCTATTTCTTAAGAAACCAAAGCAAACCAATCTGAGTTCAGGCTCTTATTTGTCTTTAGTAAAATTAAAGCATATAGCTGGCTTAAGTCTACAGGAAGACTAAGCATTTCTCCTTTGCAAGTCTTTAAATTTTTGTATTTACCTCAATAAGATAAATACCTATCAGGTATGTAAATCAAATTGTCTCTCTAATCATCTCACTTAAGGAATACATTTAGGAGTGGTTGGCTGGGATGTGGTTGGCTGAGAAGCGGTTTGAATACTTTGGACATTGAGAGCCAAGGGCCAAAGACATGGACTTACCCCATGGCTCAGCCCTAGTACTGTGATTTGGAATAAAGCACTTAGCCTCATCTGTTTTCTCACTTGTACAATGAGGATAATAACACCTGTCCTCTCTGAATCTTACAGAGGATGATTGAGAGTTAAATTCAAATGCAAAAGGACCATCTGAGTGGAGACTGTCTTATATATTTTTTAGAACAACATGAACCCCCTTCTAAAACATATTTCTACCTTGTTTATAAAAGTTGGCATCACTGAGTTATAAAATCCATCCCCAAATTCTTCATGTGTGGTATCTGCAGGCATGTTGCTACAAGCTAATGTTAAGTACAGCCAAGGCATTTGCAGAGCTGAAGAGCAATGTACATTAGGCATGCTTCTGTGTCTTTCAAGGTCTGCAGGGGACAGAACACAATGAGCTACTTGATTCTAAGGTACGGTTTTGAGGCACAGATGTTGAGCAGGTGACTAAGCTATCTGGGCAGAAATCATTTCCCATTCTGCATCTCACCACCCCTTCCCACAATCTCACTCCTGCCTCATCAAAATCGTGCCATCACTTTGGGGCCACAGGCAAAATCCCTCCAACAGGCTTCATAAATGAAGTCACTTCATGACCATCAATCTAGATGCATACAATGTCATCCATCGTTACAAGCTGCAAACTATATTTTTCTCAAATGCTACTAAATTAATGTTGAAGTAATAATCCCAGTAAAATGAAATTCCAAAAAAATGAAGCAAATGGCATTCAGAGCAGCATCTCTGGCTTCCTGTTTCAGACCCTACAGAGCCCAGCACTTCAAGACTGTGAACTGTGCCCAGGACGGTCCACTTCCATACCATCATCCTTGCCAGCCTACTGCAAAGCACTGTCATCTGAACTCACAACACAGGGATCCTCGAAAAGTATAACAGCAAGAAACAGACAAGGAACAAACACAACGGAGCAGGAGAACATCCAGCACTACTGACAAGGTCCTCCTAGCTCCTACCCTCAGCATCTTCAGTGGTTTTATACATAGGCTTTTATTCAGATGGCTGTATACAATTTTCTCAACTCTCTTCATGTTAATTTCTCAAGCCAGCTGGAAGAGAGCTTCAAGGGCTTTTTGTTTGAGAACTGGCTGAGTTTCTTTAAGGTCCTAGATGACAAGATGTAATGCTCATGGTAAATGCTACTGTTCCTTAATCTGTTTAGAAGTTTAGGTCTTCTTTTCACTAAAATAGAGATTGTTGTAAACATACTCTCAGAAACCTAAAAATCTGTAGGGAGAGGGCACCTGGGATTATGAGGTAGAAGAGGGGTATTAACATGGATCATGGTTGCACATCTCTCTCAGGCCAAGGCCCTCCTCCCTCTTCTGGGATAACAGGCATGTAAAGGCATGGCCTGGATCCTGCTCAAATGATCCCATGAGAATCAGATTGTTTGGGGCACCTCTTGCTGCCGGTGGGGTATTCCCTTAGAGATGGAGAGGAGGAGCATATCTTGATCACTCTTTCTTAAGGTCATCCAACTTATTCTGAGTGATTTTATTCCTTGTCATGTAGCCTGGTAACCTAAATTTGACTCCCAGAAGGATCTCTATGATGGGAGAGGATGCTCCAGCCAAGTGGTATGAGCACTTACTACTTTCAGACTCTCAGTAGCAGGATGGGAATGTGTCAGTTGGCCCCTGTGGACTTGGGTGGGAGGGACTGGTCCCTAAAGTCCATCATCCCAGTGACCTCAGAGCATCCATTTGGGAAGATATAACTGGACCCACACCCTGAAGCAGACATGGCAAGCCTTCTGTTGTACCTCTATATTATAGAATCACTCTGGTTTGGCAGATTTTGTCAAACTTTATACTTTAAATACACATAATATCTCACAGGATTGCCAATTGTTACATTTTTTTTTTCTATCTACCTTTCTTATTCTTCCTCCCAACCCAAACATGAAGCTCACAGGGACAGAGATGGTACCTTTCTATTTACATATCTTCATGGCTTTGAATAGTCTTAGCCTCTAACAGACACTCAATAAAAATGTTTCAGACTAAATGATGGAATTAGTATTTACTGAAATTAGTATTTTCTGGGTTATCATTCTGTTTAACTAAAACCAACCCGGAGATAGCCCTGTATTGTCAGGACTATTGCAAGACTCTTCCAACCTCACATTCCTACAGTGGCATACCATTTATTTCTAGGCCAAAGTTTTGTGTTTTGAAGTCTTTCCCATTTGATTAAACATGGTTTTTCTGAACAGTTATTAACTGAGAGGCAAATAATACTTTTAAAAAACAGATAGCTGAAAAAGAGTTCCTGGGATTAGTAAGATCAAGTCTGTGAAAGTCACCAGGGGCCACCTTGCATGGGAAATTCCCTGAGATGTTTGGCTGGTGGTTTAATGGTCCAGAAGACATAGGGAACAATGTCGGGGCAGGGTTTCTGGGGGGACAAACTGGCCAGCAGAAAGGAGAGCGTGGTGGGCACCTGTGGGCTGTAGCCTTCCTCTCTCTTTCGGGTGGCATCCTTGCACCCCACTCCACTGCCAACTGAATGCTTACTTTTCATGCAGATCTTGCACTTGGCTGGGCTTGAAGCTGGGTGCTGACTGGGAGCAGGGACTGGTGGGAGCCGACAGGGTACTCTTGATGCTCTGCACTGAATGCCTGCGGCTCCTTCTGCGATCCAGGCCCCGGTGTTCGCCCCCGCCACTGGAACACACACTGGCCCTCCTCCGGTCCCGGCGCCCGCTGGGGGGTGGCTCCGCAGTCTCATCGCCATCCTCATGCCTGAGCGCCACCTGGAAAAGCAGAGCGCGCCCAGTGCAAGGTCAGGTTTGGCATCCTTTCACAGACCTTAGGTGTGACTGCATTTCAGGATTGTCCTAATAGAGATTTTTAACTCTGTCTTCCCACAAGGCAGGCCTCAGCTTCCCTGCCAGGTCTTTACAAACACACGTGTCCAGGCCAAACACAGGCTGGGCACTGGAAGATGCCTGCCACTGTGGGTTCTTCCCATCAAACGGACACGAAAGGGGGCAGTCAATATGACCAGTGAGTGGGAGAAATATTTTTGTAATCGGATGGAATCTAAATAATTCCGCACCCCAGAATTTCCATTTCCTGGGCCTTCATCTCTCCTTGCCTACCCTTGCCTCTTTTCTGCTCCATGAACCTGAATCCCTCCTGAAGCCTAGTGGTGGCTGGTCCCCAGTGAATTTGCTTTCCCAAAGAGGGTGCTCAAAAGTGGCTAGAGCCACAAGATACAGGTGAATGGGAACTGGTCTCACTCATAAATCTTTCTAAGAGGCCTAGTCCAATAGCAGGTACCGCTCAATTTCACAATCTTGGCTGACAGCTGCTGCACTATCAGGCTACTCTCAGCAGCCTGGTTCAGGGTTTTGGGTGGAGGCTGCAGTTTTACTAGAAGTTGGCACACACAAGTCACAAAGACACACAACACAAATAGACGACTCCTAGATTTTTTTTAAGTTTCTTAAGAGTGATACATATTTGTGCAGAATAACTGGCTTGCATTTTGCCACTTTGGCTTACATGGGGAAACCTGAGCCAACTGGCCCCACACTCTTTCTTACCCTTTGCCTTTTTCCAAGGGATATTTTTGGTCCTGTGTCTAGGTAGTACCTTCTGCAGACGACCAGCTTCTCTGTCTCTTAATCTCACTCTGTACTGGATCTTACACCATGGCTTTCTCACCTCACATTAAAACTAACTGTCCTTTTGCATAACTCTCCTCCATCTCTCTTCTAGCATCCAGCTCTGCTCCTCATCTGTGATCGCTCTTTCTAGCCAGGGACTCTATCTCTGGCCTTTTTAATTTTTATGCCTATGTCTACATTACTTAAAACCAGACAGTAGAAAGAATACAAGTTTTGGTGTTAACTAGACCTTGGTGTGTATGCTGGCTGTGGCACTAATGAGCCAGGTGTGACCTGCCACAAATTACTTGCACCCTCTCTGGCTCATCAAATGAAGTTAATAGAATTGTCCTTGCAGATTTGTGATGAGAATCACTTACATAAAGGTAACTTGTGTAAAGCATCTAATATAGGGCCTTCTTTGCGGTACTCAATGAATATGACAGTCTTCCCCTATCCATGCTCTCACAGGAAGTGACCTAAGATGCCCATAAACTCCTTAATCACACAGAACTGGTGGGTCGGGCCACCTCACAGCCCAAATGGGCCAGGCTCATTTAAGTCCAGCAGTCTCTCCGACTTGGCAACCATGGAATCACATGGTTCCAAGTCCCCACACATGCAAGTTCTCCAGTCTTATGGGTGTTCTGGTCACATTTCACAACACAGTCCTGCCATGTGAGAGAATGGAGAATATAAAGATTTAGATAGCTAACCACAGTATATGGCTTTAACACCACCTATCTGCAGAAAATCTGGCTATTGCAAAATCCGTCACTCTCATGTCTAAAATTTCAAATCTGCGTTCTGGTGTGAGCTTGGCTGAGGCAAGGCCAGGTTGGCCACTGTCATTCCAGTTCACAGGGACATATCAGCACCTGAGATACATGGACTGTTTACCAGGAGTGTATCCACCCTTATCTGTCCCACTCTGTTTCCACCAGCTCAAGCTTTCATGAAATCTCTTCCATCTACATGCCAGATACATCTTATAATAAACTCTTATAAGTGAAGATAATTTAACAAACTTCTGACTGTTTTACTACCCTAGAATTCACCAGTCAAACATAATTTTGGGAGGTTTGAGGCAAGAATTGATAAAAGTTAATCTAAAGCTCTATCTTTACAAAGTCTCATGGGAAATTCTGTTTCCCAGGAGTCTCCTTCTGCACTGTAACTGCAAGAACTAAAATGATATTATGCATTTGGTTGAGCACATTTGTCATCTCAACTTTATAAATGACATTCCATGGGGAAAGTTTGAGAACAACCACACACCTAACAAAGGACAGCATTTTTAAGTGTTTCTAGCCAAATATTTTTTTTTCATTTCTATATATTAAAATTCTAGACCATTTGAACTTATTCTGACCTGATGTCTTGATTCTGCTTCTTATTAAGCACACATTTGGAAGGATAAGATTAGGGGCTAGAGTTCAGATATTTCTAATTCCTTATCTAACCTTAGAGGTCCAAGGATCAAGTAATGTTCCACTCATAATTCCTTTCAGAGAGGCACATAGTATGCATGAAGTGAAATCCTCTTTAACTGCCCTTTGTCAAGGAAGATGGAGATAACCAGAAAATCTGAAGGACAAGAAAAATCTGAAAAAATTATCAAGGCAACATCATAACATGGAGCACAGTTGGGGCTTTCTGAAGTTCAGATAACTGACAAAACATCAAGCTACTTAAAAAAAGAAGAGCAAGTTAGCTACAGAATCTTGGTAGACCCAAGGGCAGCCTCGGGCTTGGCAGTCAGGGACAACATAACAAGAAATTAGAGGCTGTTGTTCACTCATAGGTTTGTTTTTATAATAAGAATTCTAGAGTCATCAGTGCCCAGTGATGACAGGAAGAGAGACTTCATTTGCACATGCAAGGCTATGGTGGCATTTCCAAATGCTTTAGTTTCTAGTGAGCACTACAACTTAGAGTCAGGAATGCTGGGAGCTAAAAAAAAAAAAAAAAACACCTGGAGAGTATAGCTCTTAACCCGAGGCTTATTCAGGACCCATGGTAAGGGTCAGACCTAATCAAATACAAGTGCAATGCACATTCTCCATGGCAACACAAAGTGAGATAGAGCCAGTCCTGAAAGATCTCTACTCTCTCCCAAGTGATGGAGCGATTCATTTGTTGGACCTCTCATCAAATATGCCTTAACTCTTTAAATGTAGAACACTATTTGTAAACTAAAAACTTGGGCGAGGAGCAAGTAGGGTCCAGAATCCAGTCTTGATGGCTTACACATCCCCATGTAACCAAGAAAGCAGTTAGGAGTGGCTTAAGGTGACATCTGTAAGCACTTCTACCAGTCTTTCAGGCCATGGAGTGACCTGAACATTCTTCTTAAGAACTTTTTTCTTTTTATTTATTGTAGTAAAAACATTCAACAGGAGATCTATTTTTTTTTTAAATAAGATTCTAAGTGTACAATACAATATTGTTAACTAGAAGGATGATGTGGTATAGCACATTTCTACAACTTATTAATCTTGCATTACTAAAACTTTATGCTTGCTGATTGGCAGCTCTCTTTCACCACCTCTCCTCAGTCTCTGGCAATGGCCATCCTACTCTCTGTTTCTGTGAGTCTATTTCAGACACCTCATATATGTGAAAATGTGCTGTATTTGTCCTTCTGTGACCAGCCATTTCACTTAGCAAAATGTCCTCCAATTTCATCCAAGTTGTAGGAAATGTAAAGATTTTCTTCTTAAGACTGAATAATATTCCACTGCATGTATATAGGATATTTTCTTTATTGATTCATCCATCACTGGACATTTTGGTTGGTTCCACACCTTGACTATTGTGACTAATGCTGTAACAAACATGGGAGTACCAATCTTTCCAAAATCCTGATTTCAATTCTTTTTGGTGAACATCCAGAAGTGGGATTGCTGGATCATATAGTGGTTCCATTTTCAATGCTTGAACAGTCTTTTTAACTTATACTGTGGAAATGCTTAAATATACACAAAATATAGAGAAGAATAGAGACAGTGATGTGTTCATCACTCATGAAAAGTTCAACAATGTCGCTTGCTTTAACCAATGGAACATCAACAAACATGATGCACACAGAAGCTTGAAAAGTGTTTATGGAGAGAAATCCAAGATGGTTGAATAGGAATATCTCTGGAATGCAGTTCCCAGTGAGAAGAATGCAGAGTGTGAGTGATCACCACGTTTCCAAATGAGTTTTTACTGCCCACAGACCAGGAGATTCCTGGGCCGAAAAGCACCATTAGTTTCCAGCACAGCTGTTTCAGCCAGCGCTGCGGGTCTCCACACAAAAACTCGCACAAATCCGGGTGGCTGTTTCAACAGGTGCCTGGAACGCCTGGGATACAGGGCTTCCCATTCAACTGAAAAAAAAGGGCTGAAACAGGGAGCCATGTGATCTGGCTCAGCGGGTCCCACCCCTAACAAAGACCAGCAATCTGAAATGCTCTAGATTAAGAGTTTCGCAGCAAGCGCAGCTGGCCCCAGGACAGTCTAGCTTAGTGGAGGGAAAGGCGTCAGCCATTACCAAGACAGTCCACCATTACCGATGCAGTCCGCTATTGCCAAGGCAGTCCACCATTACTGAGGCAGACCACCATTACCAAGGCAGCTCTAACAGGAAGTTCACACAGCAGCTGGGCAGAGCCAACAGGAGCTCAGTAACGCCTCTGCTGGCAGACTGTGGCTAGACTACCACCTTGCTGGGCAGGACATCTCTGAAAAAAGGCAGCAGCATGACAGGAACTTATAAATAAAGGCTCACCTTCCTAGGACAGAGCACCAGGGAAAAGGCATTTATGAGTTCCACTGCAGCAGACGTACACGTACCTGGCCAGAGCTCTGAACAGAGCACCGGAGCAACTAGCTCAGCACTTAAGCTCCAGTGAGGGACAGACTGTCTCCCTCAAGCAGTTCCCTGACCTCTGTATATCCAAAGAGACACCTCGTAAAGGAGAGTTCAGGCTGACATCTGGCAGGTACCCTTCTGGGACGAAGATAACAGAAGAAGAAACTAGCAGCAACCCTTACTGTTCTGCAGCCCCCATGGGTGATCCCCAGGCAAAGAGGGTCTGGAATGTACCTCCAGCAGGCCAACAGCAGAGGGGTCTGATGATTAGAAGGAAAACTTAAAAACAGAAAGAAATAACTTCAGCATCAACAAAAAGGACATCCACTCAGAGACCCCATCTGAAAGTCACGAACTTCAAAGACCACAAGTAGATAAATCCACAAAGATGGGAAGAAACCAATGCAAAAAGGATGAAAACACCAAAAACCAGAACGTCTCTCCTCCTCCAAGGGATCACAACTCCACACCAGGAAGGGAACAAAGCTGGATGGAGAATGAGTCTGATGAATTGAGAGAAACAGGCTTCAGAAGGTGGGTAAGAACAAACTTCCCTGAGCTAAAAGAACATGTTCTAACCCAATGCAAAGAAACTAGGAACCTTGAAAAAAGGTTTGACGAAATGCTAACAAGAATAAACAGCTTACAGAAGAATATAAATGACTTAATGGAGCTGAAAAACACAACACGAGAACTTCACGAAGCATACACAAGTTTCAATAGCTGAATCAACCAAGCAGAAGAAAGGATATGAGAGATTGAAGATCAACTTAATGAAATAAAATGAGAAGGCAAGATTAGAGAAAAAAAAGTGAAAAGAAATGAACAAAGCCTTCAAGAAATATGGAATTATGTGAAAAGACCTAATCTATGTTTGATAAGTGTACCTGAATGTGACGGAGAGAATGAATCCAAGCTGGAAAACACTATTCAGGATATTATCCAGGAGAACATCCCCAACCTAGCAAGGCAGGCCAACATTCAAGACCAGGAAATACAGAGAACACCACAAAGATATTCTTCAAGAAGAGCAACCCCAAGGCACATAATCGTCAGATTCACCAGGGCTGAAATGAAGGAAAAAATTCTAAGGGCAGCCAGAGAGAAAGGTCAGGTTACCCACAAAGGGAAGCCCATCAGATTCACAGCAGATCTCTCGGCAGAAACCCTACAAGCCAGAAGAGAGTGCGGGCCAATATTCAACATCCTTAAAGAAAAGAACTTTCAACCTAGAATTTCATATCCAGCCAAACTAAGCTGCATAAGTGAAGGAGAAATAAAATTCTTTACAAACAAGCAATTGCTGAGAGATTTTGTCAACACTAGGCCTGCCTTACAAGAACTCCCAAAAGAAGCACTAAACATAGAAAGAAACAACCAGTACCAGCCACTCCAAAAACGTATCAAATGGTAAAGAGCATCGACACAATGAAGAAACTGTCAACTAATGGGCAAAACAACCAGCTAGCATCAAAATGGCAGGATCAAATTCACACATAATAATATCAACTTAAATGTAAATGGGCTAAATGCCCCAATCAAAAGACACAGACTGGCAAATTGGATAACAAGTCAAAACCCATTGGTGTGCTGTATTCAGGAAACCCATCTCACATGCAAGGACACACATAGGCTCAAAATAAAGGAACTGAGAATCATTTACCAAGCAAATGGAGAGAAAAAAAAAAGGAGTTGCAATCCTAGTCTCTGATAAAACAGACTGTAAACCAACAAAGATCAAAAGAGACAAAGAAGGGCATTACATAATGATAAAAGGATCATCAATGCAACAAGAAGAGCTAACTATCCTAAATATATACACACCCAATACAGGAGCACCCAGATACATAAAGCAAATTCTTAATGACCTACTAAGAGACTTAGACTCCCACACAATAATAGTAGGAGACTTTAACACTCCACTGTCAATATTAGACAGATCAACAAGACAGAAAATTAACAAGGATATCCAGGACTTGAACTCAGATCTGGACCAAGCAAATCTAATACACATCTATAGAACTCTCCACCCCAAATCCACAGAATATACATTCTTCTCAGCACCGCATCACACCTACTCTAAAACTGACCACATAATTGGAAGTAAATCACTCCTCAGCAAATACAAAAGAATGGAAATCATAACAAACAGTCTCTCAGACCACAGTATAATCATATTAGAACTCAGGATTAGGAAACTAACTCAGAACCACACAATTTCACGGAAACTGAACAAATGGCTCTTGAATGTTGATTGGATAAACAATGAAATGAAGGCAGAAATAAAGATGTTCTACAAAACCAATGAGAATGAAGACAAAATGTACCAGAATCTCTGGGACACATTTAAAGCAGTGTCTAGAGGGAAATTTATAGCAATAAATGCCCACACGAGAAGCAAGGAAAGATCTAAAATCGACACCCTATCATCAAAATTGAAAGAGCTAGAGGAGCAAGATAAAAAAAAAAAACCTCAAAAGCTAGCAGAAGACAAGAAATAACTAAGATCAGAGCAGACGTGAAGAGATAGAGACATAAAATAACCTTCAAAAAAATCAATAAATCCAGGAGCTGGTATTTTGAAAAGATCAACAAACTAGACAGGCCACTAGCCAGATTAATAAAAAAGAAAAGAGAGAAGAATCAAATAGATGTAAAAAAAAAAAAAAAAAAAAAAAAACCGATAAAGGGGCTATCACCACCAATTCCACAGAAATACAAACTACCATCAGAGATTACCACAAACAACTCTATGCACATAAACCAGTAAACCTGGAAGAAATGGATAAATTCCTAGACACTTGCATCCTCCCGAGCCTAAACCAGGAAGAAGTCAAAACCCTGACTAGACAAATAACAAGGGCTGAAGTTAAGGCAGCAATTAATAGCCTACCAAACAAAAAAAGCCCAGGTCCAGATGGGTTCACAGCCAAATTCTATCAGACATACAAAGAAGAGCTGGTATCACTTCTTCTGAAACTATTCCAAACAATACAAAAAGAGGGAACCCTTCCCAAATCATTTTATGAGACCAACATCATCCTGATACCAAAACCTGGCAGAGACTCAACAAAAAAAGAAAACTTCATGCCAATATCCATGATGAACATAGATGCAAAAATCTTCAATAAAATACTGGCAAACCGATTGCAATAGCACATCAAAAAGCTTATCCATCACAATCAAGTAGGCTTCATCCCAGGGATGCAAGGCTGGTTCGACATATCCAAGTCTATAAACATAATCCACCACATAAACAGAACCAAAAACAAAAACCACGTGATCATCTCAACTGATGCAGAGAAGGCCTTCAACAAAATTCAACAGCCTTTTATGCTAAAAACCCTCAATAAACTAGGTATAATGTAATGTATCTCAAAATAATAACAGCTATTTATGACAAACCCACAGCCAATATCATACTGAATGGGCAAAAACTGGAAGCATTCCCTTTGAAATCTGGCACTAGACAAGGATGCCCTCTCTCACCACTCCTATTCAATACAATATTGGAAGTTCTAGCCAGAGTAATCAAGCAAGAAAAAGAAATAAAGTGTATTCAATTAGGAAAAGAGGAAGTAAAACTGCCTCTATTTGCAGACGACATGATTGTATATTTAGAAGACCCCATCTCTCAGCCCAAAACCTCCTGAAACTGATAAGCAACTTCAGCAAAGTCTCAGGATACAAAAATCAATATGCAGAAATCACAAGCATTCCTCTACACCAATAACAGATTAAAAGAGAACAAATCAAGAGCGAACTCCCATTCACAATTGCCTCTTAGAATAAAATACCTAGGAATACAACTAACAAAGGATGGAAAGGACCTCTTCAAGGAGAACTACAAACCACTGCTCAAGGAAATAAGAGAGGACACAAACAGATGGAAAAACATTCCATGCCCATGGTTAGGAAGAATCAATATCATGAAAATGGCCATATTGCCCAAAGTAATTTACAGATTCAATGCCATCCCCATCAAGCTACCTATGACCCTCTTCACAGAACTGGAAAACACCACCTTAAACTTCATATGGAACCAAAAGAGAGCCGACATAGCCAAGACAATCCTAAGCAAAAAGAACAAAGCCAGAGGCATCATACTACCTGACTTCAAACTATACTACAAGGTTACAGTAATCAAAACAGCTTGGTACTGGTACCAAAACAGAAATATAGACCAGTGGAACAGAACACAGCCCTCAGAGGCAATGCCACACATCTACAACCAACTGATCTTTGACAAACCTGATAAAAACAAGCAATGGGGAAAGGATTCTCTGTTTAATAAATGGTGTTGGGATAACTGGCTAGCCATGTGCAGAAAGCAGAAACTGGACCCCTTCTTGACACCTTACACTAAAATTAACTCCAGATGGATTAAAGATTTAAACATAAGACCTAACACCATAAAATCCCTGGAAGGAAACGTAGGCAAAACCATTCAGGACATAGGCATAGGCAAGGATTTCATGACTAAAACACCAAAAGCATTGGTGACAAAAGCCAAAATAGACAAATGGGATCTAATTAAACTCCAGAGCTTCTGTACAGCAAAAGAAACAATCATTAGAGTGAACCACCAACCAACAGAATGGGAAAAAATTTTTGCAATCTACCCATCTGACAAAGGACTAATATCCAGAATCTACAAAGAACTAAACAGATTTACAAGAAAAAAAACAAAGACATATATGAGGCCAACAAACAAGAAAAAATGCTCATCATCACTGTTCATTAGAGAAATGCAAATCGAAACCACATTGAGATACCATTTCACACCAGTTAGAATGGCGATCACTAAAAAATCTGGAGACAACAGATGCTGGAGATGATATGGAGAAATAGGAACACTTTTACACTGTTGGTCAGAGTGTAAATTGTTCAACCATTGTGGAAGACAGTGTGGCGATTCCTCAAGGACCTAGAAATAGAAATTCCATTTGACCCAGCAATCCCATTACTGGGTATATATCCAAAGAATTATAAATCATTCTTTTATAAAAATACATGCACACATATGTTCATTGCTGCATTTTAGCAATAGCAAAGACCTGGAACCAACCCAAACACCCATGGACAATAGATTGGATAAGGAAAATGTGGTACATATACACCATGGAATACTATGCAGTCATAAAAAAAGATGAGTTTATGTCCTCTGTAGGGACATGGATGAATCTGGAAAACATCATTTTCAGGAAACTGGCACAAGAACAGAAAATCAAACACCACATGTTCTCACTCATAGGTGGGTGTTGAACAATGAGAACACATGGATACAGGCAAGGGAGCATCACACACTGGGGTCCATTTGGGGGGACTAGGGGAGGGGTAGTGATGGGTAGGAAGGTTGAGGAGGGATAACATGGGGAGAAATGCCAGATATAGGTGACAGGGAGATGGAGGAAGCAAACCACATTGCCACATATTTACCTATGCAACAATTCTGCATTATTTGCACATGTACCCCAGAATCTAAAGTACAATTAAAACAAAAAAAGAAAAATGTGATGTACTTAGCATATAAATTTTAGGAAATTTCCCCTACTATTCTTGTTTGATTGAATATGTGTGTAATTTTTAAAAATGTAAACTGAATATATATGTATTGAATCTATCTATGTATTGAAAATGTAGGTTGACATCACAGAGTACACTTAGTTCATGGCAATGCTTTCTCCGAAAGCACCTGCAGAAATTTACTCTCTCTTCTTCCTTGATTCTAAAAAACTCAGAGGCCACAGGGGAAAGGGAGTTCTTTGGATACCAGATAAGGCATGAAGTGGATTTGGTTACAGTAATTTTAGTATATTTCATTGTAAGGTGATGATTTCTAGGAACTTCATCACAGTAGAGAAACCTGAAAGCTCCCTGCAGCCAGCAATGAATGAAAGGTGGAGGCAGGGCCACCAACAGGGTGAGGACTGGTTGATATGCCTGGGCTTCTACATCACAATGGGGGTGGGGGTGCGTGGAGGAGACTCAGCGCCTGATTGGTTCCTGGGCACCAGGATGGAGCTCTGGTGGTTGGCAGGGCAACCTCCTTCAGTTGGTAGAAAGAAGTGGAAGGAGGAACTCCCTCTGTGCTGTCCTCTCCACAATCACAGCTCTCAGGCTTGTATCTAGACCCATTTTAAATAAACCAAGCAGGTTCCCTTCAGACAAAGGACCCTTCAGACAAGTCATCTCAGGGGAGGCAGCTGAGGCAGGGAGTGAGCTGTTAGTGGGGTGCAGCCCCATAGCCAGGGGCTGGCCCTGCCAGTGTACCTGTGTTAGAAAGAAGTGAAGTGCTGAACTCTGCAGACTTGGAGGCAAGGGAAGGCCCAAGTTGCTGGAGAGGAGCCAAGGTGCCCCATGGGGAACACTCTGAGCTGTTGCTTGTGCACCAAAGTCAGCCCCAGACGAGGTCTGCGTAGGTGGTCTGCAGATCTGTCCTGCAGCTCTGACATCTATGGGGCGATGGCAAGCAAAGGTGCAGGCCAAGGCAGAGAGGAGCGGAGGCACAGCAGATGGAATATGTTCATCACCAGTGCCCGCCCCAGTTGGGGCCAGAGCTGGGAGTGTGGGGAGCCGTCCAGCAGCTCTGACATCTATGAGGCAGTGTCAAGCAAAGGTGCAGGCCAAGGCAGAGAGGAGCAGAGGCTGGGCAGAGGGAACATGAAGCTCCCCAATGCCAGCCCCAAGCGGAGCCAGCGCAGGGTGCGGGGGGCAGACCTGATCTGTAGCTATAACATCAACGAGGTGGAGGTGGTACAAGCGCCAGATAGCACTGCTGTGGAGCCTGCCCTGTGGGATTTGGGAGCCGGCAATGGCCATAACCAGCAGCACATCAGCAACCAGGAGATGCCCAAAGATTTTGCTTCTGACCATCCAAGGGCAAGCACACTCTTCCTGAGAAAATATCAAATGAATGTGCAAGAAAAGAGGAGAAGCTCTCATCTATATTCTATACGTCTATGGCATCTTTATATAAAATACAGCTCGTGTTCCACCATATTGCTAGATAACAGTAGGGTCAGCAAACCTGATCTTAGCCACACATTAGAAAGTGTGACTTTGGCAATATATTACAACATAAAGCACAGATATGCAAACAGATCTCTGGCTATTTTTGATGAGCCAATACATCCACTTTCATAAGAAAAGACTCCAGGGAAATCCTTTGAGCATGATCCCAAATGCAACTGCATTTTCAGATATTTCTGTACTCTTTTTCAAGTCACAAAACTAACAGCTCCATGTGCAATCGTAGCTTTGGTGTACACTGAACGCCTTTTAACTAATGCTAACATTGATCTTTGTCCTACTAATTGGAAAAAAAATGTCCTCGGAGCCATGCTTCTAGCCTCCAAGGTTTGGAGAAATCGTGGTCTGTGGAGTGTGGATGACAGCCAGAATCCCAAGGACGTTGCAGTTGAGAAAATGAGTAAGATGGAGAAGTGTTTTTTAGAGCTACTTGAGTTTAATATTCATGTGTCTGCCAGTGTTTATGCGAAATATTACTTAGACCTGCGTGCCTCGGCAAACGGCCATGACCTGTATTTTCTATTTAGTCTTCTTCATAAAGATAACGCACAGAAATTGAAGGCTATGTCACGGCCATGTGAATACAAAGACTTTCATCAAGATGTCGCCACTATGACAAGGGCCATCAGCATGGATTTCACTGGTATTCCACGCACTAATGCCATCTTATCTTAGAGAGAAATTAGTGTTATAAGATCCTGGACTTGTCAACTATAAAGACTACAAAATATCACTTCTCCTGCTGAAAAAGACCAGCAAAATTAGGATTTTCTTTTTTTATGTTTTGAGTTTTTTTGTTTATTTTGTGGTGTTGATTAGAATTTTCATTGAGAGAAAACTTCTTCAAGTAGCCACACTGTGAAGCTGGGTGATGGTGGCATGAACAGTGGGTGCCAGGTGCTCCCTGCCCTTCTTGTTCCATTGGGTCCAGATGACATTCCTAGCCCACCACCTTCCTGAACAACTCTTGGGGAGGAAGACTGTCACATGAACACAGCACATCCAGTTCAGAGTCCACAGTCACCCACAGTCCCAAGCAGATGACAGTGGACTGAGCGGAGCTGGAATTCAAAAAACTTTAGAATTGGCTCCACATTTGTGAAAGTACCTGGGTTTGGTTCTCTGTCCACTGAGGCACTGAATGCATGATGCCCAAAACTCAACAAGTGTGGGAAGAGAGAGGGCATGGGGACAAGGCTGTCATTACTCCAAGCACCAGGGTGGCTCAGATCTGTTCATCTAGTCTTTGGAGGCAATCTGTGCATGTGAAATGAGGCTCCCACATCATGGTTATAAAGGAGGAGATGAAATCAGCTCATCTTCCCCGAGGCCCATATGGTCATGCCAAAACTAAAAAAAAATAAAATAGGACTCCTGAAGATTTCAAGAGTATTGTGATGAGCTCCTAGACAAGTAAAAGACCAGCCTTGGGAGTTTTAAGGGAGCTATGGAAGTAAAAACTGAATTTACCCAGTTCTGGGAAAACAAGGAGGAACATCTGGGTTCAAAACTCTATCATAAGATCATTTTTCAAGCTAATCTTGCCCTGGTGCATTGCATTGTCTCAGCACTTGTCAACAAAACAAAAGCCCCTCAACTCTAACACAGGGATACACCGGGACTCACGTTTTCCAGTGCACCTCACTGGTTCAAGAGATTGCTGGTGCCGCCTGCATCTGTCTGTCTGTTCACATATGGAGAGGAGCAGCAGTTCTCACAGGAGCAGCTTCTGCATCCTGAGGAAGTGTACCCGTGTCTGCAGACATTTTCTGGTTGTAATAACTGGTGGCACTCACTGACAAGCAGTCAACAATGGAATCTTATGGTACACAGGACTGCCCCACCTCTCAATCAAGAAAGCATTTCTAGCTTCCAAAATAGAAAATGTTGAGAATCAACTTCCCCAGAGTCTACAAGGGAAACACTTTGACACTATTTTTTTCTTACAAGAACACTAGACCCCCACCAATGTGAGATGTTAGATCAAGTTTTTGTGCAAGGGTGGATGTGGGGGGGGCAGAATCCTAAGATGTCCCATGAGCTCTGCTGTCTTTTGTTATCCTCTGAATCCTCATCTTTCCTTGGATATGGCCAGACCTGTGCCTTGTTCTAGACATTTGAATATGGCAAAGTGAGGGAGTAGCTTTCTGGGAGTTACCTTTCCTTTTATCAGAAACAATAGGAATCCCTATTTTCTTTATTGTGTTTACTTTCTTGTTTACTATTATTTTTATTTTTGACACAGAGTCTTGCTCTGTCACCAGGCTGGAGTGCAGTGGCGGGATCTCGGCTCACTGCAACCTCTGCCTCCCAGGATCAAGCGATTCTCCTGCCTCAGCCTCCCGAATAGCTGAGACTACAGGTATGCACCACCAACCCAGCTAATTTTTATATTCTTAGTAGGCAGGGTTTCATCATGGTGGCCAGGATAGTCTTGATCTCTTGACCTCATGATCTGCCCGCCTCAGATTCCCAAAGTGCTGGGATTACAGGTGAGAGCCACCGTGCCCAGCCTCTTGCATTTACTTTCACAATAAAGTGGTTTGGAACATCCCACTGTCGACTTGCGATTTCCTCCTCCAACCACAGTCTATGGCCCTTTATACATAATTGAATATTTTCATGTATTGATATTTTGTGTCTGAAGATGAAATATTAGATGAAACATGTTAAAACATTTCATGCAAAGCCTTTGGTGGTTATAGAGTCTACTCTTTGGTGAATACACAAATTGATCTATTTTAAATATTAAAATTTGTATTAGATGTGATAATGATATTTTCTTTATCTTTGCTTGTTAGATATAGTTACTTAAATTCTTCCAAAATTAATGATATTGTATCTTATATTTGATGTAAAAAACTCCTAGAATATTTGGAATTGATAGTTGAAATTAAACAGCAAAATGAGAATTGCTGAAACTGAGTGATAATGTACTTCTGATGGGTTTGTTATCTATTATCTCTAACATTGTTAAATTTTTAAATTTCCATGGAAACCTATACATAAGAACTTAACATTTTCTATAAAACCCTTCGTGCCCTGCACTTTAGCTCTAGTGCATAATGAATAAAAGGAAAATGGATTCTCCTGCAAAAAAAAAAAAAGAGAGAGAGAGAAGTGTTTATGCACTGGGACTTGCCTTTTTGAAATGCTGCTATAGTGGGAAGACATGTGGGCCAGCCTCTTGAAGATATGTGGCTCAGCCAATAGCCGGTACCAAACACCAGACCAAGTAGATAAACTAAGCCTGCCGTAGATCATCCAGCTCACTCAAACCACTAGATAACTGCAGCTGAGTGAAAACTTCCCAGCTGAATAAGGCTCAAATTCCTAACCCACAGAATCGTGAGCAGTGATTGTTGTTTTACACCACTAAGATCTGGGGAATTTTTCTATGCAGCAAGAGATAACTGATACACACTTTCTATCACCTATGACAAGGAAGAATCTTCAGAGATTAGACCTATTAATTACTCCTAAAAGTAATAGTTATGTCTCATCCTCTAAAGTCTTTAGCCTTGAGATGCCTGATCCCTTACAGGGACCATATTTTCAGAACCCAAAGTTAGAACACAAAATCTGACAAAAGATTTTTTTTATTTTCTCCATTTATGTACATGGCTCGGCCCACAGCCAGTACCAAATGCCAGACTATGTGAAAACTCATATGAAGCTATAAAAAAATCAAATGAATTTAATTAAACATGGATCAAATCACCTTTCTGAAATAGAGTTAAATTACATGAAATTGGGCCTGTTTTCAGCAAGTCCAAGACATAATGGCCATCAGATGTCCTTTTCTATTAGGAAGAATTCTAGAAGCCTAACCGAGCTCTCTGCAATTGCTTGAGAACATTCAGTCTTTTGTGAAAATAAATACTGGTTCTGCCTGTAGGCTTTATTGCTGCCCTTGCATATATTGAAGTTGGTTGTCTTGTGGCCGCAAATATATTTTTTAAATGCATTAACTTTCGGAAAGAAATAAAAATTCCAACTCTGCCAGCTATCTGAAGGATTCAGTTGTCACAGCTTGAGTTATTACTCAGGGCATCTGCCCCTTAAGGTGACTGCTTTCCAACTGACTTGCATCCTTCCTTCCTTCAACTCAGCCCCTAGTAGACACTATCATGAAATGTGTGATATTTGAAGGAGACCTTCATTCAAGCACTTACTGAACTTCTACCATGGGCAGCTGTGCTGCCAGGCCCTGGGGCCAGACAGAGGCATGAGATGTATGGCTCAGAGGAGCTCAAAGGGAAACAGGTCGCACATCCTAAGGAGTGTTAAATCAGAGGTGTGGACACAAGGCAGCACCCTCTCATCAGCTACAAACGACAGTAGGGGGACAAGCAGCAGGAGACCCTTTCATCTTGCCAAGGAGACTTGGGGGAAGAGATGACATTGGAGTTGACTTCAGCAGGAGGGGCAGGAGTTTAATAACTTGAGAAGAGGAAGAAGAGTATTCCAGGCAAGGAAATGGAATGGATAAAGGAAATTTCCCCAAATAACCTGCCTTTCGTGTTCAAAAACAGGAGAAGTTGAGTGTCACTGAAATTTCAGACACATCTTTGGAATGATGGAGATGAGGCCATAGAGACACAAAGGCCTCGAAGCATGGATGGCCCTTGTAGCAACTCAAGGAATTTTGGTTTCATCTTGCTGGTCATGAAAAAGTCATTCATTCATTCATTCATTTTCTTAAAACGAAGAACAGCATAATGAGATTTCACTTTTAGGAGGATCACCTTGCTTTCAGCTGGTATGAAATGGAATGGGGAGAAGGCTCCCTTGAGATATCAATGTCCCCAGGCTCTGCACATGCTGTTCTCTGGGCCCTACCCCTGCAGTCCCCCAGCCACCTTTCAACCCCTGACACCTGCCATGCCTGACTTCCTCCAATGGTCTCTCTCACTCACTGTCTTTCATCAGGCCATCATCTCAGACAGGCCTTCTGTCCTTGCTGCTGCTTCACTTTCTGGTTCCCACCTCATACCATCTCTTTTCTTCATAGACATGTTTGCAATCGCAGATCCTCTGCTTACACACATTCTTGGTCACTGTCTGCACCTCATTAGAATATATGCCCCCTCAGGGCAGTGATTTTTTTCTCATGTGCTGGGTCACCAGGGCTAGAATAGTGCCTGGCACACAGCAGGTGCTCAATGAAGTTTTGTTGAATGAACAAAGTAATAGACAAGTAAATGAATAAGAAGATATGCAATAGTTCAGGCAAGAAACCATGAGGGCCAGAGTTAAGGAAATGATCACAGGAATGGAGAAAAAGTACAGTTTTCAGCAATCAAACTCAGAAATATGGGGACACAGGAAAGAGAAAGGAGTTCAGTATCGCTCTAGGCTTATAACTTGGGAAACTCCACTGTTTGCAGAGGTGGAGACATGAAGAGTCTGTGCAGAATGTTTGTTTTTGTTGTGGTAGGAAAATAAAGGGTTCGTTTGGGGCTGGTTGCATTTCATGTGTGGCTTTCAGGTGGTCATGTCAGATACAGTCAGAACTTCCTTGGCATGTTCTAAGTCCTCTGCACCATCACATAGAGCTGCTAGGGGAATCGGCCACCTACTTGCCTTAGAGTACAGAACAGAGGTTCTTTAGGGGCAGGTACAGATCTTTTATCTCTGTATTTACAGCTCTAGCAGAATATGTCACATATAGTGGTCTCCAAGTGAATGAATGAAATACAAGATGGCAAGCAGGCAGAGAAAAAGGAAGGTAGAGATGCAAGCAGCCATGTGCCTCAGAATAAAGCATGGAGTCAAGATAGCAATCAGTCCCAAGGCTGCTGACCTCACTGGGGAGAATCATAGGCAGACAACACAAAGAGGAGTCTGATAAGGACACCTCAACACTGAAAGGGAGGGCACAGAAACAGAGGATCCAGGGAGGACACTACGGGGGAGCAGAGAGGTACCCCAGAGACATCTGGACACAAGGAACAAGAAGCAATGTACAGGAGTGGTCAGGAATTCTTTTATGATGCTAGTATAATAGTGATGCTCAAACTGATGAACACAGCATACAACAAAGGAAGAGGAAGGGGAGGTGGCTGGGATGGGCTGGGGAGGGGCTGCTACACACCAATCTTACTTATAAATACTGATGCAAACATTTTCAATAAATCAATACCAATCAGAATTCCAACAGCACCTTTTTAAAAAGAACACATCATTACCAAATGGATTGTATTACAAGAATGCAATGATGGTTAAAAGATGACCAAAATATCAATGAAATACTCAACTCAAAAATCCAGAAAAATAACAAGGCAAACTGAAAGAAAGTAAAAGAAATTTTTCTTTCTTTTTTTTTTTTTTTGAGATGGAGTCTCGCTCTGTCTCCCAGGTTGGAGTACAGAGGCATGAACTCGGCTCACTACAACCTCTGCCTCCTGGGTTCAAGTGATTCTCCTGCCTCAGCCTCCTGAGTAGCTGGTATTACAGGTACGTGCCACTATACTCAGCTAATTTTTGTATTTTTAGTAGAGATGGAGTTTCACCATGTTGGTCAGGCTGGTCTCAAACTCCTGATTTCGTGATTCGCCCACCTTGGACTCCGAAAGTGCTGGGATTACAGGTGTGAGCCACCACACCTGGCTAGTAAAAGGAATTTCTAAAGATAACAGCAAAGCATTGAATTACAAAACAGAAAAGCAGTGGCATTCATATAAAAATCAGAATTATTGTTTGACGAAAGTCAACAAAATAGACAAACCCCTAGTTAATCTGGAGGAGAAATGAAGAAGTCACACACACACAAAATAAGAAATAACAAAAGGAGGTTAACTACTAAAAATGAAGAAATTTAAAACATTCATAACAGTCTAAGAAAAATTCTTTTACTAAGGAATTTTAAAGGATGAAATGGATAACTTCCTAGGAAATGTAATTTAGCAAAATGTATCCTGTAACAATAGGAAGTTTAAACAGACCGGTTTCCATAGAAAAAAATATAGTTACCAAAAATTTCCTCTCATTGCCCTCACCACACACACCTATATATTTAACATCACAGGCCCACAAAATTTCCTGAGAGAATTCTAATAAGCCATCAAAGACCAGAATATGAAATGTCACTTAAACATTTCCAGGGCTTAGAGAAAGAAGAAAAACTTCTAAATATTTTTATGAAGCATGAATAAAACTGATACCTAAACATCTTAACTATTGTGTGCACACGTGTGTGCACGCACACACACACACACACATAAGTACAAGAACTCTTGCAGTAGCATTGTTTGTGAAAGCAACAAAAATGTAAACCAGCTAATATCTGTTACAAGCAGAGCAGACAGATAAATTGTGATATATATTCATCAGCAGTGACAATGGACAAACTGTTATCCATATACCAACATGGAACAGGTCTCAAAACTGTTGAGCAAAAGGGCATATTCTAGAAAAAGTGAAAAGATATGATTCCATTTATAAGAAGTTTGAAAACAGACAAAATTAAACAGTATCTTGTTTAGGGGCAGACTGGGAAGAAGGAGCCAAAGCATCTGACTGATGATCCTTTCACTCGTCTTACAAGAAAGATGTTTCTGGGGGAAGGACACAAGTGGCTGAGGACCTGCCTCACCTACCATAAATATGCTAATTAACTAGACTACCTAACAAAAAGACTAAAGGTATTTGCTGAGAGTTCTTATTTCCGGAATACCCTTAGCAGGATGTCCCTGGCTATGGTTTACTTACAGTAAATAAACCCAGAATTATGGATTTGTGAGCCATGCCTCTCTGGGGCATGAAGTGGAGATGTTTCCTAACTGAATGCTACTTGCTGAGCGAGATCACTTTGTGAACCTCACTTAGAGACTTTGTCTATTGTTCCAGGTCAGAAAACACATGTCTGAATCATGAAGAAAGGACCTGGGGAGTCACAAGGGATGTCCCAGACCTCTCTCTCATCCATCGGCACCTTGATAGCCTGTATTCTTGAAATTTATGAGTACAGCCAGATAACTGCAAAAGATCCCTGATTGGCCAATTCTGATTTAGTAATCTGATCCTTTATGTTAGCTCACAGATTAAGTGGTTTTCAGGTTAAATTCTTCTTAAAGAAAGCGGGAGAATCCTGAAGGTAGGGGTAGTAGGATGACAATTAACGGACTGCCTAGGACACTTCTGAGTTGTAGTGTTTTAGTTCTTAAAACTAGCACATGGTATTTATCACTCTTTAAATAACATAAATATGCTTCATTTGTGAATGATATACACTTGATGCTCAAACATTCAGCACACGTAAGTTGGCAAAAGAAAGATAGTGAATACAGAATAATTTCTTAAAAGTTTGGTATGAAGGAAAAGAAGGAGATGAGGAGGTGGCTTAAGAGGCAGGTAGGCTGGAGGGAAAACGTGCCCTGAAGCAGAGGGTAGTGTTTAGATTCCTGGAGTGGGTATCAATGCTATTCTTCAATACTCTCTCCCACTTGGCTCACTGATGGGCAATTTACCTGCATCAAGCTGACTTCTGAATATACAGCGACCCTATGGAATCCAAATCTGTGGTTATCTGAGCCCCTGGTTGAACAGAATCTAAGAAACAGAAGGAGTTCTGACCATGGTGGTGAGGGGGTTAAGGGAAGGAAATATCTGTGACAGCAAAAGTCCATCTTCTACCTTCATTTAAGCCAACTCTCTTGAGCTCTCTTCCTCTTCCATCTTTAGTATTCTTACTTTGTTCTCCATCCTATCTCTTAGGAGCCATAAGAACATACTCCTTCACCATCTACTGCCTCCCAGAGCCACAGGTCAGTAACAATGAAAAACTGAGGGAGTGAGGCAGGGCTGGAAGAGAAGATGCCAGAGCAGGGCACAAAGTGCTGGCCGGCTGGCAGCTGTGGGCAGCTTCGAGTGCTGCCAGCAAATATGTTGGACCCAGTTTCCTCTCTCCCAAGATCATATAAAGATCATTCTGTTCTATTCCTCAACTTGTCACCTATTATGACAGTAACTTACAGGAAATAGTTATGCATCAGTCTCTCCACTTCTATCCAGTGACAACCATAAAGAAACCATCTAGCAGGAAAATCTCTTTCCTGGAGCTCTAGCTGTGCAGAAAAATTTATGAATGAGTATCTTCCTTATAACAGCATTTGTAATTGTGAAAACTTTGGAAATATTCTAAATCTGAAAAAATAGGGACTAGTTACATGTATTATGGTATATACACAGAGAGACAAACTCCTAAAATATTAAATTTTTAAACATTTAGTGACAAGAAAAAATGTTTCAACATGTTTGCTAATGAGATTCAATATGCAATATTATATGTAGACCATTGTCCCTCATCATGAACACACACCCAAGTTACAAAAAAGACAAGAAAAACAGATCAAAATGTTAAAAATGGTTAGTAATAAAATCATGAGTGGTTTTTTTCTCTTATGCTTTTTTGTATAACAAAAATGCTTTTTTGATTTTCTAAATTTTCATCAATGAATATATGAGTGGAAGAAGGAAACATTTTAAAAATGTATTACTATTAACAAGACTGATTGGTTAGGTCAGAAGTAGAACAGTACAACCCATAGAATGTAAGAAAATATTTTCAGATTATACATCTGATAAGGGTCTAGTATCCCGAACATAGAAGTATTTCCTAAAACTCAACAAAAAAAAAATCAATTTAAAAATGAGCCATGGATCGGAACAAATATTTCTCCACAGAAACTATGCAAACAGTCAATATGCACTTAGAAAGAGGCTAAACATCATTAATCATCAGGGAAATGCAAATCAAAACCATGATGGCTATAATAAAAAGGTGGACAATAATAAGTGTTGACTAAGGTGTGGAGTAACTGGAAGCCTTATAGTGCTGGTAGGAATATAAAATGGGATAGCCACTTTGGAAATCAATCTAGAAATTTCTCAGTCAGTTAAAGATTAGTTACCATATGACCAGTAATTTCACTTCTAGGTATAAACCCAAGAGAACTGACAATGTATGTATATACACAAACTTCAACACAAATATTCAGAACAGCATTATTCATAATAGCAAAAAGGTAGAAATAACCCAAGTGTTCACTAACTGATAAATGGATAAACAAAATATGGTATTATCCATATAACAGAATACTGTCAGCATAACTAGGAACAAAGCAGCGATTCTGCAATTGTGGGTGAAACTTGGAAACATGCTAAGTGAAAGCTAGCCACAAAGGCCATGTTTTGTATGGCTCCATTTGCAGGAAACATCCAAATCAGGTAAATCCATACAGAGAGAAAGCAGATTACTGGTTTTGGGCCATGGGAAACAGGGAAGAATGCAGTGTCTGCTAATGGGTATGGGGGTTCCTTTCTGGAGTGACAAAAGCAATCTGAAATATGATAGTGGGTGATGATTGTACAATCTTGTGAATATGCTCAAAACCATTAAATTGTACACTTTAAAATGGTGAATTGTGTGGAATGTGAATAATGGGCGGAAGGCTAAAAAAAAAAAAAAAAAAACAAGATTGGGCACAGTAGCTCATGCCTGTAATCCCAGCACTTTGGAAGGTTGAGACAAGTGGATCGCTTGAGGTCAGCAGTTCAAGACCAATCTGGCCAATATGGCAAGACCCTGTCTGTATTAAAATATAAAAATTAGCCAGGCATGGTGGTGGATGCCTATAATCCCAGATACTTGGGAGGCAGGAAAATAGCTTGAACCCAGGAGGCAGAAGTTGCAGTGAGCTGAGATCACACCACTGCACTCCACCCTGGGCGAGAGAGAGAGACTCCATCTCAAAAACAAACAAAACCAGAGGTGGAAGGTTATACAGGCCAAAGGCTCTAGCAGTGACGGCCACACAGAATGCCACCCATGGAACATCCTCAGGGACTGCCTGGGTCATTGCGTTCTTTGAGTTAGTTTGGGCCTAGAGGAACTCACTTTCCTGGTGAGGTCATACCACCCAGGAGAAAACACATCTTCAGATCTGCCCCCAGGTGGCCACAGCAGGACACTGGGATGATGAGGGTCAGCAAGAAAGGGTGTCATTTGCTACTCAAGAAATGTGCTCTTACCATCTAGTGTCCAAACACTCTCACAGTTACGTGCTTTTAATACTGTGGGGGCATTTGACCTAAAATTAACCCACAGGGGACAGTCTGAACTCAAGTCAACAGGGCCCGAATCCCAATGTGTAGCCCAAAGCGGAACCGGCGTCATGGGTGAGCAAGCTGTGCAGTTGCATGAGCAGAGGAGAGGGGTTCAACATGCATGCCTGCCATTCCTTGTTACTCCTGTGCATAGATTCTGGTAGACTTGTGATAGGCAGGAGTTCCACGGGACTGGAAGTGAGGACAGGGTAAGTATGTTACATCTACAACTCGGGAGGCAGGGGCACTGACAGCCCTGGGGGCCGTTCCCTTCAAGATGGATTTGAGTGTAGACAAGACAACCCAGGGAGCCTCTCATCCTTTCTTACCTTGTTGCCTTCCCATGTTCGCCACAACAACTTATGCTGAAATGACAACATAAAAGAAAGGAAAAGATAGGGCAGCTCCTGGATCCTTTTTCTTTCAGCCCTTACTCTAGTAAGCTGAAGGCAGAGTGTCGGTAGAATGCACACACCTCAAGAAGTGAGGGACAAACAGTGCAGTTGGTTTTGTACCGTTTCTGCTGTTCTGGTAAGAACAAAGTACACATGTGTGTGGGAGCTACAAAATGCAATTTAGGTAATTTTGCTGATTCTGCCTACATGTTAAATGCTCTTATATTTGCATTCTAAACTGACACTGCATAATAAAAGATGAATGGTAAAGTTTATGGTAATAATTTTAAATTTTAATTTTTCTTTCCTTATGACATTACATACTGAATTTAAAAATCACCATAACAAGGTGGGAGAAACCACAGAAAGAAGTGAAGAGTCGTTTTAGTGTCTTTAACAGCACTTTTGCTTGACTGTTCCATAAATGGTCTTTCATTTTCGTTTTGCATTGGTTCCTACAAATCACGTATCTGGCCCTGCCTGAAGTTCCACCTCCATCAGGTGTAAGAAATGTGATTTCTGTCTCTTTCTCTCCCTGCCTCCTTGAGTGAAAGTGCTACTGACAGAAGGCATGTTATTAAAAAAAAAAAAAAATAGCTACATCAAGGGTTCTTGAGCTTGAATATACATCAGAGTCGCCTGGAAGGCTTGTTATAACATGGTCTGCTGGGCCTCAGAGTTTCTGATTCAGCAGGTCTGGAGTGAAGCCTGCGATCCTGCATTTCCCATAAGCTGGTGGTGTTCATAAGGCGACACACGTGGTCTAAAGTAGGCGCCATCTTAGTTTTTGACAACTGCCAAAGCTGTACGATATCTTACAAAAGGCATGGTCTGGTACCTCATAAATGTTGAGTTGCTCCACTAAGTCCAGGTCAGTCCCTTTCTTGTTCAAATGCCTCTGGGACACAGCAGCGATGCCCAGCTCCTCCAGGCAGTCCACGACATCGTAGAAGGTGTCTTGGTCTGGCAGTCCTGATAAAGTCTGGAAGGAGAGAAGAACCAGCTACAGACACGCCACAGAGGACTGCCTCAAGGCTCTCAAGGCATTTTCCAATGCCTAATCCAGGCATAGTGTCATAATATCGTCATGGCCGCTCATCAATCCAGACAGATGACAAATTTATTTGAGAAAAAGCCTCTTCAGTGTGGCAGGCAGAATTAACCCCAATATTCTCCCCTCTGGTGTACACATGATAGATAATCTCCTTGGCTTGAGTGTGGGCTGGGCACTCCCATGGGAGGATGGCACGCCCATGATAGGGTTACATTAGGTGGCAAAGGTGAGGGGATTTTGGAAATGTAATTAAGATCTAAAATCAGTTAATTTTGAATTAATTGAAAGGGTGACTCTCCTGGGTGATAATCAGGCCCTTTAAAAGAAGGCTTAGCTCTTCCCTGAGCTCTGGACTGGAAAGAGGTTATGCCACTGGCCTCAAAGCAGCAGCAACCACCACAAGTTTCACAGATGCAAGAAAATGAATTCTGCAACTACACAGGCTTGGAAGAGGACCCCAAGCCTCAATGAGACTCCAGCCCTGGGCGACACCTTGGCTGCAGCCTTGTGAGACCCTGGGCAAAGGACCCACTAAGGCCATGCCCTATGGAAGCTGTGAGATGATACATGGATGTTGTTTGAAGCCGCTACGTTTGTGGTAATTTGTTACATGGCAATAGAAAACTAATGTACTTTGTAATTAGAAACTCCTGTTAAGATCCATACACCAACAACTCCAGAGCTGTAACAATTTTATTAAATTGTATTTAAATTCAATAGGGCCTCCCCATGGTCTATGAAATTTTGGAAAGCATGAGAAATTTCAAGGCAGCAATTAAGAGACAAAAGGGAGCCCAAGAAAGAAAAAGCTGACTTTGAATTCTACCTCTCTTAAGAGAATGAGGGTATCTGAGACAAGGCCCAGTTCAGAGCTGGAAGGAGGCTGAGATTTACTGCAAGCCCCTTATCGTATACAAGAGGGAGAGAAGGATAAATGCCTGAGGCAACAGGAAGTTACTAAAGACACTGGGATAAAACCCTGGGCTCAGAGCTGCCATTCCAGTCTCAGCCTTTAGTCCCTATTTATTTCATTATCTTTGCATTTCTAGGAACAAGACATGCATTCTAAAATTATTCTAGACCTGATAACTTGCCTAGGAAGAAATAAGACCAACACTTTCGTAAAGATCATCTCACATCACCAACTTCTCTAACACTTCTACCTTGGGGCTATTAATATTGGAAAGAAGGTCTCTACTCATAACTTGAATAATGGCTTTTTCCTTTTTGAGCTGAGCAGAGGACACAAGTCACTGTCATTGAGATCAGAAACTAATGAAAACCAATTGTGATGTGAGAGTCTAATTATTCAAAGCCCCAAAAAGGACACAAGGCAGGAGGCTGTGCATCTGAAGCCATCATAAATAGGTGTTCACACTTGGGCCACCACGTATGACGGCACACACCAGTGTCTGCAGGCACCAGGCTGACCACATCGCACTGGCAGGCAGTAACGGTCATTGGAGTTGCCCCCGGCTTCCAACATTGATTGAAGAACTTCACATCATTCAAAGAATCCTATCATCCTTTGCTTTTAGTGAAAACTCTAGAACTTATTAAAAGCTGAGAGGGAAATGGCAATACCGGGCCTGGGCAGGGTGAACAACTAGAGATGCCCTAACTGCCAGCTGACTCTGCAAAATGCACAGCCTGAGGGACACAGGTGAGGGGACATCTAGTGTCAGAATTAAAACTTCCTCCACAGCAGTGTGGGGGCCAGCCCCAGGCACAGAGAGAGGCCGCTGGTAGTTTCTTCAGCTCTGTTTCCCCATCTTCCTCTTCTGCTTTCTCCTTGCTGGGAGTCAACTGAAGTTCTTTCACTCAGAAGTTTCCAGGAGGTTAAACTGCTAAACCTAATCCCCATTGCTTTAGCAAGTCTAACCATAAAGCGTGGGGGAATCGCTAATAAATAATTTAAAAATTAGAGCTACAGAACTAAGCAGGGGGCAGGCACAGTGACTCACACCTGTAACTCCAGCATTTCGGGAGGTTGAGGCAGGTGGATCGCTTGAGGCTAGGAGCTCAAGACCAGCCTGGCCAACATGGTCAAACCCAGGCTCTACTAAAAATACAAAAATGTAGCGGAACATGGTGGCACATGCTTGTAATCCCAGCTACTTGGGAGGCTGAGGCACAAGAATAACTTGAACCCAGGAGGCAGAGGTTGCAGTGAGCCAAGATCACATCACTGCACTCCAGCCTGGGCAATGGAGCAAGACTGTCTCAAAAACAAAATCGAAAAATAACTAAAAAGACTCAAGAAACTCTTGCCCCTTGCTCAGTCATAGGCCCTGAACTAAGTGTATCAGCAGGTCATTTGTCATTTCTGCTGTGAAAATGTGGGCTTGAGCCAAGCCTGCATACTATCACCTTTCCCGCAGGCTGCAGGGGAGACGATGGCCTTCCGCCACTCACAAATGCAGCTTCTTTTTCCACCTGTGCAAGAGGGTGCTATACATCCTAAATAACATTTATCTCTCTTTTTTTTTTTTTGGCTGATTCTCTAGTATGCTCAGCAAATTGCACCACACTCTCACCTGTCCCTGGGCCTCCCCTCCCAGTTCCACCCTGTGGCCTCTGCTATAAGTTGTCCACCTATGACAAAAAAATGGAAGCTTCACCAGAAAAGTCTGTGAGGCAAATGTTTCCTGATGCCTTCACCCTCAGACACTAAAGGTGCCCAGCGTAGCTGCCTGACAGTTGGTATCTCTCCTCCTGTTTTTTTCTCAGACTTCGTCTTGACAAGGCCTTGACAAGTAAATCTTTACAGATCCCTCTCAGAGGGGGAAATTCTGTCCTACCAGACATTCTTCCCCTTCTCTGGGTTTTCACTGATTCCATCAAGTCCTTCTTGTAGGATAAAACCATTGTGGCAAAGCCTATACATGAATGTTCATAGCAGTGCTATCTGTGGAAGCCAAGAGCTATAAACACACAAATCCCCTTCAATAGGTGAATGGGTAAGCAAACATGCACCTCTACAAGGAATACTACACAGCAGTGGAGAGGAGTTAATATGTTGCATATATTAATAAACGCAGTCAAAGATGAATCTCAAAAGGCATGATACTGACAGAAGCCAGCCTCAGAGGGTTACTTACTGTATGATTCCATCTGACATTCTTGAAAAGACAAAATTACAGTGATAAGAGAATAAATCAGTGGTTTCTCAGGATTATATATAGGAGGTGAGAATGTCACTATAAAAGGATAACATGGGGGATATACTATATTATTATTAATCTGTATTCTAATTGTGAAGGTGATCAATCTCTATATACGTGTTACAACTCATATAGCTATATTCTGGAAGAAAAGGTGCATTTACTGCATCATAATTGTTATGGTTTGGATGTGCCCCGCAAAGTCATGGGTTGGAAATTTAATCCCCAATGCATGAGTGTCGGAAGGTAGAATCTTTAAGCAGTGATTAGGTAATGAATAGATTAGTGCTGTTATCTCAGGAGTGGATTAATTATTGTGGGAGTAGTTTCCTGGTAAAAGGATGAGTTCAACGTCTTACCTTCCCTACAACCTCCCCCCCCGACCCCCAACCTCACCCCCACCCCGTATCCCACTACCGGATAGCACAGAAAGAAGGGCCTGGCCAAATGCCAGAAGCTTGATATTGGACTCCCATACTCAAGAACTATAATACATTTCTTTCCTTTGTAAATTACCCAGTCTGTGGTATTCTGTTATAGCAACACAAAACAAAGACATAAAATTGGTACAGAGAAGTGGGGCTGTTGCTATAACAAATAACTGAAAACATGAAAGCAGCTTTGGAATTGGGTAATAGGTAGAGGCTGGAAAAATTTGGAGAAGCAAGCTAGAAAAAGCATAGATTGCCCAGAGCATTATCTGGTTGACTCTGGTGGGAGCTCAGAAGAAGAGAACACATGTAGGACAAGTCAGAGCCTTCTTAGAGATTGCTGAAGTGGCTGGTAGAAATACAAACGGTAAAGCCAATTCTGAAGAGGACTCAGATGGAAATGAGGATCAAGGCATTAGAAACTGGAATAAAAGCCATCCTTGTTTTATAGTGGCGAGAACTTGGCTGAACTATGTCAATGTCCTAGGGCTCTAATGAAAGATGGAATTTAAGAGCAATGAACTAGGATATCTGGTGAAAAAAAAATTCTAAGCAAAATAATGAACAAGTTGTATGATTACTTTTAACTGCATATAGTAAGATGCAAGAGGATAGAAGTGATATAAAGATGGAGTTTATTAAAGGAAAGCACAGTAGAAAAATTGGAAAAAGTCAGAGCCTGGCCATGTAAAGAGTGAAAAGGCATCTTTTGGAGAGCAAACCAAAGGCATGACCAAGTGACCATTTGCTAACAAGATTATAGTATGGACAGAAGGGAGCCAGTGTCATTCACCAAGAAGATGGAAGAAAAATTCCGAAGGCATTTTAGAGACCTTGCCTTGAGGTCTCTGAAATGGTACCAGCAGTATCTCAGCAGTCCCTGCTCAAGGCCACTTAGGGTCCTGCTCCCAGAATTCTGGTGTCAGATTTTTTGGCCACCCCAGCTGTGACTTGAGCAGGCCTTGCTGCTCTGGAAGGTACAAGCCATAAAATACCTGGTGCTAATTCTACAGGTGTGCAAAATACAAGAGCCGTGGAGCCATGGCTCAACCTAGATCTAAAAGATGTTGTGGACAGCCTAGGGTCCCAGGAAGAGACTTGTCATAGGGGTGAAGCTACTGTGGAGAGTCCCCACTAGGGCAATGCCTAGTGGAGCCATGAGAGTGAGGCAGCCCCCAAGACCCCAGAACTGTAGAGCTACCAGTGTGCAACTCCAGCCTGGGAAAGCTGTAGGCATAAACTCCCACCCAAGAGAGCTGAAGAGTGGGCTAGGCCCAGCAAAGCCATAGGGATAGGGTTGCCTGAGGCCTTGTGGGCCCAACCCCAACCCCAGTGTGCCCAGGATGTGGGACATGGAGTCAAAAGAGATTATTCTGGTGTCTTGAGATTTAATATTGTTTTCTCTCTTGGGCTTTGGACTTGGAACTAGTTACCCCTTTCTTCTTGCCTATTTCTGCCTTTTAGAATGTGAACATCTATGCCAGTTCCAACGATGTATTTTGGAAGTAGGTAACTTGCTTGATTTCAGACTCACAGCTAGAGGGAAATTTGCCTCAGGATGAATCGTGCCTTGAGTCTTACCCAAACCTGATTCGGATTAGACTCTGGATTTTGGATTTTGACTTCATACTGGAATTCATTAAGACTTTGGGGCTACGGGAATGAAATGGGTATAACTTCATGAACTTCATGTTCATGAGGAGGACATGAATTTTGGGGACCAGGGGCAGAATGCTATGGTTTTAATATGTCTCCCAAAGTTCGTTATGTTAAAAACATAATCCCCAAGGCAACAGCGTTGAAAGGAGGTAAACTGGATGGATGTCATTATCTCAGGAATTACTTACTGCAGGAATAGGTTCCTAACAGAGCATAAGTTTCATCACCTTCTCCTCTCTTCCCTTGCAACCCTGCAACCTCCTTGCCCTCTACCATGGATGAGACAGCAAAAAGGTCCTCACAAGATGTCTGTACATTGATACTTTGATATTGAATTTCCCAGCCTCCAGAACTGTGAGAAATAGATTTCTTTATAAATTACCCAGTCTGTGGTATTCAGTTATAGCAACACAAAATGGACTAAGAGAATAATTTTAAAACAATAAAAGTAAATGTAAAAACAAAGGCAAATACTCAGCTTGTAGCATCCAGGTTCATCATCCCCCAGCCCCACTGAACAGCTCCTCTCCCCACGGCTCCCTGGGGTCCTGCTTTCCCTGAACACCCTAAGCCAGCCCCGTAGTAACCCCTCTTGTTACTCATTCTACATCCCACCCCCAATCTGCTTCATTCTATTTTATAAGGTAATCAGTTTTAGAACAGTAACCAGGATAGGACTTAGTGTCATTGTTTTATCACAGAAGTGTCCATTTTTTAAATTCCATGTTATAGGGGCTTTTATTTTGTTGCAATCAATAGTTAGAAACCACAGAAATTACAATATAATTTCCCAGATTTTAGAGTCTGAATGTTTTCCAGACCCATATTAACATTTAATTTTGTTATTTTGTTTGGTATCTCAGAGGAGTTTACTCACTGGGCAAGATGCATTACTATAATGCAGCAAAACAAAACAAACCCAGCATGAGTGCTGGTGGCCTCTTGACTTGTTTAACCCATTTATGCTAGAGGATGTAAATTTTTGTGTGTGAAAAATCAGACCTTGGTGATGACCTTGAGCAGTAGCATATAAATAACACCTACAAGCTTACTGTTCCAGTAATGGAACACTAGGCATAAATGGGTTAAGGAAAGGATTACATTTAAATGAATTTCCTCAAGGATCTTTCTGGATGTCTCCTTGGCCAGAACTAAGAAAGGATGAGAAAGAACTGCCAGAAGAGAAAGAGTAAGTGAGGAATTTCTGGAATCAAATGCCACAGTATGCCAAGCAGAGGGTGACAGGCACTGGGTCTCTGCCAGTGATTAGCAATAAAGTACCCACAGTGTGTGCATGCTGCTATGATCATAAGAACATCTGGGCACGACCTTACCAATAAAATAGATAATTTTATTTAATCAATAAAATAAAATTACAATGTGTAACACTGTACCAGGGTGAAAATTCCATTTTTGCTGAATTCAGTGTTTACCAAAACAGGGTCAGTGACCAAAAAGGACAGGAAATAGATGACCTTAATCTTTAGATACCAACAGAAAACTGCTTCAAATCAAGTGGTAAAACAAGCTCAAAAAAAGATTTGAAAATAAAAGCAGAATTCTCAGGATTATACTTCAGAAAAGTTGTGCCCATTTCCTACTAGGGTTATAGGAGTTTCCTGTGTGTTCATCAACAAATGATACTTCATTCAAAGGCAATTATTGCCAATGTGACCTGGGGAAAATGTCTTATCATTTTTGTATGTATTTCTTTTGATCTTAGTTGGTTTCATGTCTTTCATTTGTCTACTGAGTTCACAATGTATTTAGGGTAGTGTCATTTTCTACCTTTCTTTTGTAAACCATCTCTCAGTCTGTCATTTGTATTTAGTTATAATTTGTGATTTTCATTTTGTACATAAGAACTTTTAAAATTTTATGCAGTAAAATATTTAAATCTCTTCCTTTGGAACCTTTTTCACTGGTTTTATTATTAAAATAAACATTACCAACCAGAGACTAATTAGCCTTCATCTCTTTTTTTTTTTTTCCCTACAGTTTGATATGTTCCATTAAATGCTTTAAGCTCTCTGGGACTTATCGTGGTATACGGTCAAAGTATGTTTTTGTTCACTTCCATTTAACAACACCTCTCCAATCAGTAGCTAGCCTGTCCCCACCAATATTAACTGCACAGTGAGTTGTTCTGTATACTGAGGCCTGTTTTAGAGCTCCTCTGCACCAATCATCTGTCTGCTGAGGAAAGGGCCAGACCACATTGTTGTAATCCGCAGAGTTTGCATAACATTTTACTATCTAGTAGGACAAGTTGCTCTTCATAATTATACTGCTTTCTACAGATTTATCCCCAATTCATCAGGGAAAATGTTTCTCTGGTCCCTTTTTCCAAGAAGGGACTCTGGATCTTTCTGAAGCCCTGACCATCACTACAGATGGTCTCGCAGGCTCATACCCAGTGTGAGCATGTACGGAAAGCACAAAAAAGGGCTATGGGGCAGCTGGTGAGATGCCTGTGCTCTGAGGCATGGAGATCCAAATAGAGAAACTCCAGACCTGAGACTGGGCCTGTCCAGGTCAGCATGGGTTCTCTTGTTTAAGAGCAGTATCTCTGGGGATGGGCACCAAGGACCAACACTGTCCTACAAGGTGGTGATCAGGGAGAGATGAGATAGGAGGAATGAGAGCACAAGGTGTGGTCCCCATCACATGAGACGAGTGAGAACCACCCCAGGATCCCCTATCTCAGCCCAACAGTCAGACTTCAATATGCAGTGGAACACACGTACCTCGTGTCTTCCTGACTTGTGAACTATTTTCTTAGAGTAAAAACTTCATAATTTATATTCTCTCAAGGAAAAATGATTTTAAAACATAATTTTGGCTAAGTACAGTGGCTCATGGCTGTAATCCCATAGTTTGGGAGGCCGAGGTGGGCAGATCACCTGAGGTCAGGAGTTCAAGACCAGCCTGGCCATCATGGCAAAACCCCGTCTCTACTAAAACACAAAAATTAGCTGGGCATGGTGGCATGTACCTGTAATCCCAGCAACTAGGGAGACTGAGGCAGGAGGATCTCTTGAACCTGCAAGGTAGAGGTTGCAATGAGCTGAGATCATGGCACTATACTCCAGCCTGGGCGACAGAGTGAGACTCCATCTCAATAATAATAAAAATAATAATTATTTTAAGGGGCCAACTTGATAGGAAAAGCAGTCATGAAATTCTGTCACCTTTCTGGTTTACTAGAAAAGGCCAAAGCATGAACACATGCAGGCAGGCACCCATAGGGCTTCATAAGCACGCATAGCTGCATACACACCCACTCGACATGTTGCATGAAGGATTTTCTCCTTTAGTGTAAGCTGCAGCTGTGGTTCCAGCCACCATGAGGGGGTGCATATGGTGTATCTCTTATTGAGAGGGAAAATTTTAGATTTTCACAATATATTAGTTCCCTATGGCTACTGTAACAAAGTACCACAAACTAATAGAAACTTAAAATAATAGAAACTTATTCTCTCACAGTTTGAAAGACTAGAAGTCTGATATTAAGGTGTCAGCAGGGCCATGCTTTCCCGAAAGGCTCTACAGGAAGTCTCTCTTTGCCTCATCCTCAACTGGCAGCCAGCAATCCCTGGCATTCCTTGGCTTGTGGGTGCATCATTCTGACCTCTGCCTGTCATCACGTGGCTGTCTTCCTTGCATGTTCACGTTGTCTTCCCTTATGTCCCTTTGCCTCTTATAAGGACACAGTCATGCTGCATCAGAGCCCACTCTAATGACCAGATTACATCTGCTAGGACACTATTTCCAAATAAGGCCACAAGCACAGATACCCGGGGCCAGGGCTTTAACTTATCTTTATAGGTGACACAATTCAACCCATAACACAGTCAACCAACCTTGTTCACCAAAGTCATTGCATAAACCAGTAGTTCCGTGTCAACTCCATCTTTTTCCTCCAGGATTTCCATGATATTTGACCAAGGTTTGACCCCTATGAGTAAAGCAAAAACCATTAGAAACAGCGATTCATCAACATTCTTTATCCAACTCGCATCACAGTTTATTATCCAAGGACGTATCCAGTGATGGCAGTGTCTCTCAGTCATCAAATTTCAAAATATGACACTATCCTTAGGATGGATTTGAGCATACTTCTAACTGAGAATATTTCTTAATAAGGATCTCTATCTCACATCATCCTTGTTCTTTTGACAAGAGCATTGTGTACGCTTCAGTGCCTGGATGCCTATCTACTTGCTTGAAAAATTCTTCATATCAAATATATAATTTTTAAAAATCCACTTATTGCAATTCTGTAGGTCATACATTTCCCCCAGAGCAGAAAAGTCTTGGTAACTATTCTATGAATATCCATCAGCAAACAAGGAAAGGGGATGTGGAAGATCTTAACATCCCTCTAGAAGTAACTCCAAGAAATAAGTGACATGCCTGTCTAGCAAACATCTCAAGAAGTGAAGTATATTACATCTATTCCATCAAGACACAAATACTGTTTAAGTATCAGGTAGGTACAAGGTCTAGTGAGCAGCTGCCCTCAATAGGTTTACAATCTAATGGAGCAGCTAGGCATAAGCACAAGAACAGACACCAGCACAGAGCAACAGCTGAGATGTGTCCAAGCATGCAGCTAAACCTGTCACTGTGCAAGTGAGCTCTCTTGCAGCAGGGATGATTGCAGAGGGCTTGGCACAAGAGGTGGCTTCTGCCTGGGCTCTGCAGGTGAAGGCTCATAGTGGTTACTTCCAGGCTCTAGGAGGGGGCAGGAGAGTACTTCACATTCACATTCAGGACCACTAAGCCAAGGGCAAGACCACAGAGGGGGACACAACACCTTGACGTGGTTTTCTCAGCCCAAGATGAATATCTGAAGTGAAGTGAAATAAGAATTGCCTTGCCCTTGGCTTGGTGGTTTGCAACATGAAGCTCTTTCCTGCTTTCTCTATAAAGATCTCAAAGGGATACTGCTTATTTTTGCTTGAGAGAAGTAAACTTGGAAATAACCTAAATACAGTAGCTTGCAAATGCTGGTCCTTGGATGGGTTATGTCAGAGCTGATTTTGACCTTGTAAACAAAAGTTCCCCAAGGACTGTGGTAGGATCTGTCTTGTTGATCTCTGTGCTCTTAGGACAGCACCTGGCATATAGTACATGCTCAGTAAAATGTCTGCTGAATAGAGAATGGAGACCTCTGAGAAGGCATGAAGTGGGTAAAGCTGGGGCAATTTTAAAAGAACCAGGAGGCAGATGCACGTGGTAAGGAAAGCAGAGAAGACAGGATTTAAGAGGATTAAACAAAGAATAGGCTCCTACTTACTACAAGATGTCAAAGACACAAATGTAGCTCAATGTGGAGATCTTCTGTCTTTCCAAAGTGAACAGAAAGCCTTTTCTTTGGCTAAGTTGCCCAGTCAGTCAGTCAGAACTGGGCTGTCTTCTACGCTAACTGAGCATGGAAGTCTTCCTCGCTAACTGAGCACAAAGACATGTTCTTTCACCTGCTCACTACTGAGTTATCTACTTGCTGATGTTGATCATCAAACTGCTTGGAAGTCCACATCACAGTGTGGTTGTTCTTCCAACCCCCACAAAATAACCATCTGAGCCCTCAAGACAGTCAATCAATATGATCAGCAGGCCTTGGGTCTCACTGTCCAGGTGCAGTTTAAGAGATCTGGATGCCGCCGTTTGTGTTTATAACAGGAGCAGCTTCTAACATTCATATTTTGTTTCAAACCTTGGCATAAAACACATATTCTAGTGAGTTACCCATGCATGGTTCAAAGGAAGAATGTTCAGGGGAGAAGGTATTAAAACTAAGGATTTCTAGTGGTGCTCATGGACCCAGAACTACTTTTGGTTTCTTACTTTGGAGCCAAAATGCCAAACAGGGCCTGAGGGAGCAAAGGCCAAGGAACCAGCCCAGAGAGAGCGGGGGAGGTAGCCAGACTACGGCCGTCCTCCCCTTAAACAGACACATGCACACGTGTGCATCTAATCTTTTATAATAAGAACACCCAAACACTGGCTTAATTTAACTGAAAAATGTGTTCTTCAGCTGTGTTATCTGAGTCTCTTAATACCATTTAAGGATTTTAAGTCTGGGAATGTGCGTATATTCATATGCTGTTAAGATGGATGTTCATTCTTTTTATTGTTTTGGGGCAGAAAATGGGAAATATTTACAAGGATGAAGGTGAAAGGGAAGAAACATTTGGTTCAACACAAATAGCACTGGCAGGCCTCAGGCTAAGGCCTGTGTAAAACACCAGCGCTTGCAAGTTTCCTAGGAGCTCCTGTCAGAATTACATGGTCCACTTACTGCCCTCACTGCCTTTGCTAACTCCCTACAGTGTGCGTGCGTGCTTGTGTGTGTGTGTGTGTGTGTGTGTGTGTGTGTGTGTGTGTGTGTTTTGTGGGGGAGAGGATTCCTATACTGGAATCACAAACCACATGATACTATCCTTTCACATAACAGAGAAAGAAACCGGACCCCAAAGGAGTGGAATGGAGGGGCTCAGGAAGTTCACCTGGAGCTCCTAAGGTCTCTGGAGTGACTGTACCCACTTCATAGGATTACTGAGAATTGTCATTGGGATAAAGCACTTTGTCTTTTTTCCTCAGCGCTGCTGGAGTGCATTAGAAGACAATACTTAATCATTGTCATCTGTCTCTCTCCAACTCCACCGCCCCTCACCCCCACACAAAACACTGAAGTACAGGTTCTGTGAGAGCCTTTTCCCTGATGACTGCAAGCACACAACTGATATTCAAATACGTGCCGAATAAATGGGTCCTATGTGAAAACTGTTTAGAGTTGTGCCTGTTACATGGCAGATACCTAGATATCAGTAGCTGTAACTGTAATGGTGGTGGTTGGTGGAGACACCCAGTTTACCTCCAGGTGGACCATCTGCACTGACTCCCTGGCCAGCCCTCTTAACTCAGATAAATAAATACACACAGAATCAATTGCTCAATACTTCCCCCCCTCACTTTTCTAAATCTCTGCATTAAATCCAAAGGAAACTAAGATATTTAGCTTAGTGCCTCGGACATGGGTTGGTCTAACCTTCAAATAGAAGCTCTTCACAGCATGTTCCACGTCTTTCCACATAATAGATAAACACACTCAATGTAGATGCTTCTGCTATAAATAACGGTGGAAACAGAGCTTGAGTTCTGTCAACGTGTAGCTTCCACTACGCTTCACACGATCTTCACAGATTGACATACTCTTAAGCAGAAGGCAGAGATGACTGAAAGGCTTGAAAGGATGGCTGAATTTTCTCCCCACTAATCATGTGTGATACATATGCTTAAGAATTATGTCATATCTCATCACCTTACATTCAAATGAAAAACTGAACTACTTCAAAAGCTATGCTGAGCCAAATTAGTGGGACTCAAGATTTATGACAAATTTCAACATGAGTTATCCTCTCTGGTCACTTGCCTCACCCTCTGTGGGAGAGGCACACCTGTTCACTCAGATGGAAGGACCCCATACCCAGACAGCAGAGGAGTGTCAATCACTTTCCCATCAACCACCACAGGGAAGACCTCAAGGAAAGGGAGTCTCTGACATGGCAAAATGACAAAGCAAGGCTCTCTAAGGGCTCCCATGAGCATTACTGCCTTTCTCTCTTCCTGCCAGACCCTGGTCACCAGAAAGGGAAAGTGACTTAAAGATGCAAGCAAAGAAAAGGAGATCCAGTGGTCTGATTTTAATACCATACCATGACCCAGAGATGAACTTGAATCCACCTTATTATCTCGGCCCCTGAGCAAAACTGCAATTGCCTGTGTCAAATGGAGCATTTTAAATTTTCCTTCTTCATAAACACTGATCACTCCTTAGGATGGACTTGAACCCCTTTGGCTTTTATCCCTGCTAACTGGCCCACTCTTGGCCACAGACCAAATTGCACACACTGCAGAATGAAGCCTCTGGTTAGCCCACATGCAGCATGTATGATGTTTATATTTATAAAGCAACCAAAGGAATTCACTCTGGACAACTTCATTTACTTTAGGCAGTAATGATTTTTGAGGACTGGTAATTTATTTGTTGGTTTTATTGCTGATTCCTTAAATCTGACAGTTTTCATCATTCAAAAGAAACTATTTAAAAAGACAGCTGCTTATTTGTCCATTCGTCCCTGCTGAAGGATGAGTCTAAAGCCACTTTGAGAAGTAAAATTTATGATTTATAAACTTGTACACAAATGGATACGCTCAGTTTACCCTAAATCACCTCTGGCACCTGTCTGCTCTCTCACCCAGTTGAGAGGGAACTGAGGGCTGCTTCTAAACCCACTAGGTGGAAACACACCTGGAAGTCATGTTGCTCTCTGCAGAACACTGTGACATATTTATATGTTTAATTCCATCATAGGATTCATGAACAATTTTACTAGCAGTAAAATAGGATGATGTTATATGTATGCATTATAAAACCACAGCCAAGACCACACATGTTCATAAAGAAACATGCTATTGAGCCACACGTGATAAGCTATTTCTGAGTTTTTCCATTAGTGTCATTGCTTTTTTTCAGCTGCTAGTGCTCAGCGGCAGACAGATAACAGCAGTTGCCAAAGGTTTAAGAAATTTTATAGGCAAAAACCATAAAGCCATAAACAATTCATTAGCTGTTTTTTTTTAATTTTTGCTGATCAGTAAAAGATGGCCATTGCTTAATGTTGGTGGAAAGACTTGGTACAAATGAGAATCTCTGGCTGGGGCTATGGATGGAGTCTTGGATATGGCATACAAAGCCCTGGGTTCATCTCAGGATCACTCCCTCATCCAACACAATATTCCCTTTATGAGATATGAAGTCCAAGGAAGGGAACTCTGAGCTGCCAGCTCAGCAAAGCCAAAGGAGAACCCCAGGTCATGAGAAGCTGGCCCCTCTAACTCACACCCATAGCAAGGGCCCTTGGGTTACCTGAAACTTAGGACAGGAAGATAAAGAGTTTATTAGTTGTCCTAAAGCAACCCCCAGAGTTAGGAGATGAAGTACAAATCCTTCAGGGGTGAAGGAGAGGAGCTGCTGCCTACCAGCTGCCAAAACACTCCGCTGGCCTTAAAACTAATTGACTGGCCTTGGAAAAGCCTAGCTAGACCTGGTTTCTGTGCCATCAGCATTCCTTATCAAGGATTCTTGGCCGGCCCCATGATCTGCTCTTAGCCATGAGGGTCTTTCTACCTAGCAGCAGAGGGCAACATGCTGTGGCAGAAGAAACTTGCCTCAGCTTGGGAAACACCTTCCAGACTCACAGGCCCTGACCGTGTGCTAGAGTTTGTCTCCCTCACACACCAACAAGAACGGCGAGTTGCCTCCTGGCCTGCTGCCAGCCATGCCTAGTGCCAACAGCTGCCTGCATGTTCATGTAGAAAGTATAGGAGCCCCAGTTTAAGGTCCTGGATGCCTTTCATTAACTTTTTTTTTCTTTTCTTTTCTTTTTTGAGACGGAGTTTCACTCTTGTTACCCAGGCTGGAGTGCAATGGCGCGATCTCGGCTCACCACAACCTCCACCTCCTGGGTTCAGGCAATTCTCCTGCCTCAGCCTCCTGAGTAGCTGGGATTACAGGCATGCGCCACCATGCCCAGCTAACTTTTTGTATTTTTAGTAGAGATGGGGTTTCACCGTGTTGACCAGGATGGTCTCGATCTCTCGACCTCGTGATCTACCCGCCTCGGCCTTCCAAAGTGCTGGGATTACAGGCGTGAGCCACCGAGCCTGGCCCTTTCATTAACTTTTACTCAAACTTCTAAAACAACTCAAGCTACTTTCTTTCACATGTGGATTCAGCATTCAAAGGTGGATCTGAGTAATGCTAAATCATAGATACACTAGTTTGAATCAAAAGTGCAATTTAGGCCCCTCGTTTTGTTTCTGACACATTCTGGTTGGTTTGCGCATACGTGTGTGCACACACACACACAGCTATAAGGAAATATATCAACCGGTTAACAGTGATATCTTTGTTGAGATCAGGAGTGAATCTTTATTGTCTTCTTTAACCTTTTCCCAAGTTTTTAGTAATATTATTGTTATAATCATAAAAAGAAAAAATATTGTCAAGTTTTTGTTCTTGAGTCTTGTGGAGATAATGAGAATAATAATTGAGTCCTATCAGGGAGGAAAACAAACTACAAAAGACGAAAGGATAAAAACCCTTTTATGTAATCCCAGCACTTTGGGAGGCCGAGGCGGGTGGATCACAAGGTCAAGAGATCGAGACCATCCTGGTCAACATGGTGAAACCCCGTCTCTACTAATACAAAAAATTAGCTGGGCACGGTGGCGCGTGCCTGTAATCCCAGCTACTCAGGAGGCTGAGGCAGGAGAATTGCCTGAACCCAGGAGGCGGAGATTGCGGTGAGCCGAGATCGCGCCATTGCGCTCCAGCCTGGGTATCAAGAGTGAAACTCCGTCTCAAAAAAAAAAAAAAAAAACCCTTTTAATCGGGAAGCATTTTAATTTCAGGCTCCCCAATATCACAGGGTCCACAGCATGTTACACAGTAACCCAGAGCCGAAGCTCGTTCTTCACCATGTGTTTGCAGCATGCCTGCTGGCTCTGGGCCAGCTGGGGTGATGGGACACCACGCTGGGAGACAGAGACCCCATCCTTGAGCAGAGAACCCCCACTGGGAGAGACAGAGATGGGCAACACTACCACAGCAGAGAAGGGGTACATATGTGGGCTTTAAACACACATGCCCAAGGTAAAGGGGTGGGGTTGCAGCCCAGGTGGAAGATGGGGGTGGCAGGTGGGCAGGAGTTGAAGAGCAAAGGGCCTCCTCGGTTAGGGGAAGGGGACTGGCTTTATGCTCTAGGCACTGGGAAGCCACTGGCAGGTTTTAGATGTGAAAGGATGTGACCAAACTGTTTTGGAGGGTGGCCAGAAGCATAGGTTAAACATAGTGAGGGCCTGGGTAAGGCAGGGCAGGGGATAGAGGAGAGGAAGGGGGAAGATTCTAGAAACATCTGGGGGTCATAAGCAATGAAGCATAGAAGGGAGGGGAGGAGGGAGCCAGGGCAACTCTGGACAAGACAGGAAGAACAGGAGGAGGAGCTGGACTTCCGTGTTTCGATAGGAGGAGCTGGGTAAGGGCAAAGGCAAGCCCAGCATCTGACCTCTCCCAGGTAAGCCCACGAGCACTTTTCTTCCATTGTCAAACCACACTCCGGCCCTAAACTTTGTGTGTTTACTATCCTCAAAAATGTTTCTTGCAGTGAAAGTCCACCTCTCGGGAATTCTGTTAATTCTTAATTCTGTCGCAAGCATGTAGAACACGGAAGCCTTAGACATCTTCACCTTCATGACATAAGGAGGCGGGGACTACTCACCTCTTTTCGTGTCCACAGCAGTGACAGCCTGAATTAGGAGAGGCGCATTGGACTCCGAGTACTCCACAAAGACGAGCAGCAGCTTCAGGGCTGTCTTCACCACCAGGCGGAACTGTCAGAAGAGATAAAACCATCACATCGCTGCCAACGAGGCCTTGTGCACCTGAGAGCATCTTCCTAACTGCAGCGGGCACCCAGCTCTCCCCAGATGAGATGCTCTCAGTGATTACACAGATTCCTTCACACATCCTCACAGTCCCTCATTAGACACCTCAGAAGGCAGGTGTTAGTACTATCCCTATTGTGCAGATCATGAAACTGAGGTAACAAAGTTCCCTGCTCTCAGTCACGCAGTAAAATACAGAACCAGGACATGAACCCAGGATGCGTGGCTCCAGAACTCACGCCTGGCAACTCTCAAAACACGAGCATTTGCTGAATTGATTACGTCTTCGTTTTACCCCAACTATAACATTGTGAGGTAGGCACGAGCACAGTCTTATTTTTCTGGTGAAGAAGCAGAAACAGCAGGTTAAACAATTCGTCCAAAGTCACAACAGCTGGCTTGTCAGTGGCCCCATCCCCCTATTGGCAATATGCACTTTCAAGGAAAGAGGGGGCTTATTTTCACTGTGGCTGCAGGGCCTGGAACTGCACTTGGCGCAGAGGGAGCTGGAATAAATTGTTGACTGAATAAATCAGTCAGTGACCAGGTCAATCAATCCATGACCTCTCACCCAGCCCTCGAGCCTCTGTCACTGGCTGTGGCAAATCAGCTCCAGCTTTTTCCTGTGTTCTGCAGCCCAAGGAAAATTCTGTGCCTCTCGGATGCATCTGCCCACATCACAGCATTAGGGGACATGGGTAGAATTTATAGGTAAGTTTGGGGGCCCAAAGAAGACACTGTGTTGTGCAGTCCACAGGGAATAGGTTAAAAACACCACCCACCCCCAGTCACTCATCCACATTCACGCAACCCCTTTACCCCCTTGCTTCCCTCTCCTCTGCTGTCATACCTACCAAGCACACCATCTGTCTTTTCCTCAATTCCACATCTCTCTCCAGTCAGTGCCCACGTGCTCAGCTCCCCTTTATGAGGAAACTTCTCTGAAGACTTGCTACAGTCCCTGGCTCCGCCTCCTAACTTCCCACAGACTCATCACCACCCTTCAGATTACTCGTCAAGGCCGCCAGTGGCCTCTATGCTGTCGAATCCACTGGTTACTTCTCCGCCCATTTTTGCTCAGTTCTCAGCACCATGTGACAAGTAACTGCTCTCTCCAGAAACAACTTCCTCTCCCTCTGGGCAACCAAAGTCTCCTGAGTGGCTCCTTTTTCAACGGTTCCTTTTGGGCGCTCAGTCTCTCGGTGTGGGAAGATGGCAGACTTCACTCCTCTTTACTCTCCCTCTCTCCCTTCCACACTCTCTCTAGGTGAGTTCATCTAGTGCCCTGGTTTGAAAGTCTACCTAAGACCAGATGCTAAATATTGCTCTCCAGGCCTGACCAAACTCCTGAACAGGCGTCATATAACCTCCTGCCATTTCCACTCAGATGCTAACAGATTCACTGTGGTAAAAACAGAAGTCTCACTTTTCATTCACACTGACCCCCTTCCACCCACCACTCCCAACCTGCTCCCTCCAAAGCCCTCACCTCAGGACAAGGCTCCACCACCCTGAGCACTGGGAGGGGTTCGCCTGCACCTCCCTCACCCCATCCCCACAGCAAATCCATCCACCAGTGCTGGAAGAGCTCCCTTCAAATTCTGTCTCAAACCTAACAGTTTACATTCTCTCTGTTCATCACCCTGGACCACCACAATAGCCTAAGTGCTTCTGGCCTTGTCCTGCTGAAGTCCATTCTCCAAAATGCAGCGAGAGTGACCACTGCAGCCTCCTGCTCTCAAGCCTCAGTCACTCCCCATCATGCCCAGGGTGCTGCCTGTCACCGCAGGCTTTCTGTCCTGGCCTCTGGCAAGCCCTCTGACCTCCTTTCCTGACACCCCCATGCTGGCCCAGTGTGCTTCACATGCTAAGCTCTGTAGTTGTGTGAGTGTTTTTCACACAGCAGAGTTGATCCATGATTCAGGGTCTTCTCATTGTTCTTCCTTCTGCCTGAAGCCTGCCCGGAACCAGTCATCACAGGACTGACCTCATCCTTTAGGTCAGAGAAATTCTCATTATAGAAAATGCCTTCCTGACTCCTTTACCTAAAAGAGCCCCTTGGTCATTATCACATCACTCTGTTATGTATGTATGTATGTATTTATTTGAGACGGAGTTTCACTCTGCTGCCCGGGCTGGAGTGAAGTGGCATGATCTCAGTTCACTGCAGCCTCTGCCTCCCAGGTTCAAGTGATTCTCCTGCCTCAGCCTCCCAAGTAGCTGAGACTACAGGCGCTTGCCACCATGCCTGGCTGATTTCTGTATTTTAAGTAGACATGGTGTTTTACCATGTTGGCCAGGCTGATCCTGAACTCCTGACCTCAGGTGATCCTTCTGCCTTCGCCTCCCAAAGTGCTGAGATTACAGGTGTAAGCCATTGTGCCCAACTACCTCATTTTTTTTTTTTTTGAGACAGGGTCTCAATCTATCACCCAGGCTGGAGTGCAGTGGCGCAAACATAGCTCACTGCAGCCTCAAACTCCTGGGCTCAAGTCATCCTCCCATCTCAGCCTCTCGAGTAGCTGGGACTAGAGGTGCATGCCGCTACGCCTGCCTAATTTTCTTTAAAATTTTTTGTAGAGATGGGATCTCTCTCTGTTGCCCAGGCTGCTCTTAAACTCCTGGGATCCAGCAAACCTCCCATCATGGCCTCCCAAAGTGCTAGGATTTCAGGCATGAGCCGCTGCAGTGGTCCTTTTTTATCCACGTCCTTTATCATGATCTGAAATTGCTACAGACACTGGTTCACCTACTATGCCTCTGTTGCCCCTAAGGAATGTAAGCTTCATGGCAGCAGAGATGCTATTTTACCCATGAGAAGCTGTTCAGTCAGCACAGGTGTGAAGGGTAGGCCAGCGCCCGTCCTCCAAATCCATCCCCGTATGTTGTGTGGTGTGAGCCTTCCCAGCCCCCAGCCTCCCTTTCCCACCTCGTAGCAGTCCCCAGCAGAGCCAAGCCCCCCTCCCCACCCCCACCATTGAGCTGAGGGCAAGTCATGCCTGGGGCTTCCATTCTTGAGGTAAACTCCTCCCCCCACAGGGAGCTGAGTACTTTAGAGCGCTGGGAACTAACTCTTCAGAGAGTGTCTACCCTCATAACTTGAGGCCACAATTGTTCCTCTGCTTCTATTCTGTAGGAAGAAACTACATTCCAGTGTATTTTTCTCAACTACACGGTTGGAGGTTGAAGGGCAAGGTATGGCATAATGAGTTGTGCTTTGTACATTTAGGGCTGAAGAAATTTCTTCAAGTAAATAAAAAGACCTAGCAAGTTCAGGCTTGGTGACTTCCTCAGTGGGTGGACTATTATTATGTGGTTTAAGCCTCTAAATGCCTTCCCAGGAAAGAACCTGGCTGCTGCCCAACCCACTCCCCCAATTAGCTGGTCTCAGAAGGGCCCCTTCACCCACCTCACAGAGGCTCCCTCTGAACATCTCTGTGGTCATGAGGCCTTGACCGATACGGTCTCAGGCACCCAGCATCCCTAAGCCATTCTCCCATATGTGGCTCTCTAATTAAGAAACCACTGTTTTCTAGCAAAGCCTCATTTTTCTGTTGGTCTCAACATGCCTATTCCTGCCTTTCTCCCTTCTGCGATACAAGCTCTGTTCGGAGTATTTTTGGCAATCTAATTTGATTTTTATTTTTTTTAATCCCAAACATCTTCTGATTCATAATTTTAGGTTCCTAGGAATTTGGCTTCTATTGAGTTTAAGTTTATGGGGATGTACTTTTGGAAGCTTCACTATGTAAATTAATAATAAGCACATTAAACACTTTAGCAAAAAAGAGCACTAAAATATTAATTTTATAGAAATGCATGGTGCTAATTGCAAGCATGTACTAATTCACTGTCAAAATATGTCCTGCAGGACCCTCCTCAGAATTACCTTACTAGCATTACTGCATCGACTTGAAAGTAAAAAAGTTACATTCCATCAAAAGAATTCTACAGGCAACCTCATTTATCCAGAAATCATGTCTCTGATGCCCTCATGTATCTGGAATACAGTCAAAACCCTTGGAAGCTTGGAACATCCACAGTGGAGGCCACACACACATTCCTTCAAGTCCAAAGACACTGGTCACCCCACAGCTCTTAAAAATCCATGCTTGGTGTCCCTTGCGCTTATGTTAGACACATTTTATAATAACTGGAGTGGATATTAAGATTCACAGCCCACATCTGCTGAGAAGAGACAGACCAGAGAGGACAGTGTTAGAGCAGGAGAGGCAGGCCTGGTGTGGCAGCAAGAAAGAGTGTCACAAACAAGGAGAGTAGAACAAGCTGCACAAATGCCACAGCACACACCACGGTGTGGCCCAGACACGTCAGCAAAGCGTCACTACAGTCTGAACTGTCTGATTTTCAGCTCTGCCTGGCATGCCTTCACGTGGTAATGAAGGGGTCCACTATGACCTACAGGCTCAAGCACCTGCCCATTTGTCCAGCACCAAGAGAAATCAATCAGAATTGATTCTCATTCTTATGGAGCATCCCAGGCCATAGAAGATACAGCAGTCATAAAGCAGTCACACAGGAATATAGGGCAACAAGCAGGCAGCATCAGCATCAGTGGTCTCAAGACAACCAGGCTGGCAGGGAGGGAGTAGGTTCCCTGTCTCTGGAGGCTCTGCATGGCCACTTACAAAGGCCTTTGCAGAAGGAATTCAGAGCCTGTAGACGGTGGACTGGCTGACCCCACGTAAGGTCCCTCCGAATCCAAGATTCTCTGTTTCTACTTTCAACAACGTCTTGAGTGCCAGGTTGCTGAGGACAGATGCAAACAGAGAGCATTCCTAGAGGACATAACTGGATACAGTCAGCCTTTCCCAGCTTCCATGGAGCAAAAGAACCCTGTGATGGCCTTTGGGCTCCTGTTCACACAAACAATCCCTCTTCCTGTAGGCTGGAGAAACACACTGGAGCTCTAGATCCAGCCTTTGGGCTTTCTGTTACCTACATCTTCTTTAATTACAATCTAGGAAACACTAGTATTCCATCTTTAGTTGTTTGTTATAATAAGGACTATGTTTATGTTGTTCTAAAGCATGTAGCTAAAACACAGTATATAACAGGAATCTGAAATAATCCCCTTGTATAAGGGGGTGCAAAAAGCAGGAACATACAGATGGCTGTCAATTTTTGCACATTTCATAATGATGTGGCACATTTTGGGGGTTACTGAGCTGAGCATTACTTTCTGTTGCAGCTGTCATTTTGCACTCTCAAAATAAAGGCTACAAGCCTTCAAAGGACCAGAGATACCTCTTGACCCAAGGAAGTAACATTTTTCAAGCCAAGCCTCAGTCCAGGGACTGAACCTCCATATTCTATAAATAACTCAGGGCTCAATGTCAGCTCCGTGCCAGGGAGGCTGGGCTGGAGGGAAGGGCAGCAGGATGGTGTCAACACAGAGCCTTGTTGTTTTTATTTTCCAGGTCAATCCACAGGAAGAGCGTGGAGTTGCCTGTACAGAACCTGGGTATCTAGATTTCAGATAACATGTAATCACCAAATATGTGGGAAGGTAATAAAAAGACAGTTTCTTAATCCTTTTACACATAAAAACAAACTGGAAGTCCCTTCACATTTTACTGCTAAGAACTATACTTAGCAGGTCAAATATGCTGCTCGTTAAGCAAAAATAAAAGAATTCCAAAAAATCTTCAAATTCCTCATTTCTCTTCTAAAAATTCAACAACCCTAAAAAGAAAACAATTTCCAAACCTCAAGACTGAAATTACAAAGGGGGTTGGAAAACCATGCTTCATTCTGTTTGTCTCATTTTCCACTAAAACATCATAAACGTTTGTTACATAAATGGATGCTGGTTATTAAAACTGAGTTCGAAAGTGGTAAGATAACTTGATCTATAAAGCTTTGCCACATTGTTTACAAGCTCATCGGCACTTTAGAATATACTAGGTATTGCTATAAAGAAAAAAAGATCTCAAATGACTTAAGATACAAACTGTTTAAATATTGTATCCCAATGCCATACACTTAAGCTCAGAATTTCTGAGCAAGCAGCTCAGAGCGCATTCTAAAGCTTTCAAAACTGGTTATCAAACAGTCCAACAGACATCCCAAACTCCAAATTTCTCCCCTCCCGACCTCTAATAGGTTATCTAAAACATGAGGTGGGTATTATCAGAAATAAAGTACAGACCCAAACATATTAACTAAGCGCAGAACTCTGGGTCTTGGCTTGCAAGTGTCTTCAAGGGAGAGTGTGGAGACCAGGGTTGGTGTATCCGCCAGAATAGGAAGTCATGTACACCCAACCCACGTGGTCCAGCCTAAGGGCCTGATGGCCAACCTGCTTATGGCACAATGCAATTTGCAGGATTTCCATTATTTGCACAATGCATTACTGCAATTTTCAGTATAGCAGCCAGGTGTAAGCCTGGGTAGCCCTTAGGATTTTACTAGTGAACAGGAAATCTTACAGAATGTAAAATATAGCAAACAACCCATAATAATTAAAATAAATGATAATAAACAGTGCTACAAATTGGCATTTTCTCTATTGAGATAAAATTCTGGGACTTAAATGGAGGTTTGTTACCCTAGAAAAGGCCTAGATGACCAAGCATATTTTTTTCCTACCTTAACTCTGCTCATCTTTGGGAAACAGGATGCCTGAGGTCAGAAGCTCCCCCTCCTGACAAAACTGGCTCAGACTGGTGAGACCCAGGTCGCAGCTCACTTGACCTCTAAAGATTTTCTAACTTCATTAATAATCTAATTCCCATGGAAAAAGACACTTCCACCAGCACCATGACAGTTGATAATCACCATGACAACAATCAGAAGAAACCATAAAAGGACAAAAAGAAAAGTGGCATTCCGGTTTCAGAAGTTCTCCCCAGAAAAGGCATGAATTTTCCTTCCCTTGCTTTTAATGCTCCAACCCCTTCATTAAAGATGCCCTGTATCTGTGACTTCCCGCCTCTCTTGAACCGAGGAGTTGATTTATGAACCACGCTCCCACGTCTCAATTCCATGGCCATCGAATAAAGCCTGCACTGTTTGGGGCATCACTTTTGGTTTTGTGTATTGGCTTCACAGCACCTATCAGGGAAAGGCTCCCTTTTGGGGGGACTGGCTTTGTAAGAGCTTCTTTAAAGAACCATGAATAAAAGTGGAAAAGAATCAGAAAACATCCACTTTGGAGTAGGAGGAGAAGGGCTGGCAGGCGGGAGCTGGAGAAGAGAGTGGCAGAACCCTGCGGGCTTCCAGAAGCCTGTGCTGCTTCTGATTCTCTTGCCCATCCAACTCTCCTAGAAAAAGGTAGAACATCTCTCTCGGAGGAACAGCATGCTGCCTACTGCAGAGTTTTTGCATTTCCCCAAATCTTCTTCCAGATTACAGCTACCCACTTCTACTCTTCCTCCAGCTGCTAAAACTCAGCTGGTTGACCTGGGCTACAGGGGCAGAAGAGTCAAAGCTGTACGCTTAGTTTCTTCTTCTTGCATTCACAAGGATAATATCTCTGTAAGTTAAAATTCTGGTTTATCAGCAAGCCTCTGAAGAATTGAGGAGCCACAGTCAGTTCCCTGAAGACGATCATCTCAGCGTGAATGGAAGAAACTGCTGCTTAGCCCTGTGGCTGGAGACCCGTCTGGACGATGGGGCCTCCTCAGCCTGCTGCCCTCTTTGAGTCCTGGCCTGAATCACTTCTCTCTCACTCCAAGGTCTTCCTAAAACAATTACTAGTAAAACTTGCTTTTTCCCTTTTTTATCCTACTGAGAGTATTCTGACGTGGGGGCCTCTAACGTATCAAATCAGTGAGAATGAGTGTTCTGTGTACGCACAGCCAAGTGGCCAGCAGAAGAGCAACTGCCCTAAAGAAGCAGCTGGCATTTTACAGCCACAATGTCTCCAGCACAAATATTACATGACTATGCCATTAAAACCCATGGAATTTTAGAAATCTCATCTAACAAATGTTGATAAACATGCAAAAAATTCAAACACAACCTCATTCACTAAGTATATTTTCATGCCATTAGAAACAAAGCTCTTTAAATACAGCATAGCATTGGAAACAATTCAATTAAAAGATGAGAAAAATCAAATGAATAACAGTACATTCATATGACTCTGTATTATGTAGGCATTAAATATTGTGATTTAAAAATATTGTAGAAATACAGGAAATGCTTATAATATACTTAGAATTAACTCTGTAAGAAAAATTCAAAGAAAAACTAGAAGAAAAAGTACCCCAAAATGATGATCTTTATGTGGTAGTGTTTCTAGAAAATTCAGTAAATGTTTTAAAAAGTTATTTTTTATATCAATATTTCCTTATTATACCAGTAAACCTTAACTACTTTCATTTTTTGAGATGGGGTCTCTCTGTGTTATTCAAGCTGATCATGAACTGGGATCAAGGGAGCCTCCTGTCTTAGCCTCCCCATAGCTGGGACTACAGGCCCACCACACCCAGTTGCCGTATTTTTCTAAATCTGTTATCACTAACTGAATTATGAAAAAATTAGTCTTAATGAAATTTCTATTAATGAAATATATTTCAATTCAATTAATGTGGGAATCGTAAACAGAACATCCAATATCAAGGATGGACTTAAGACAACAGTGCAATTCAAGGATTAACTAACGTTCTAGTAACTCCCTTTGCCTGGACCATATAGAATTTGCTGGCTGAGTACATCTCATGCTATTGCAGTATATTTACAGCTTTTTTTAATAATATTAACAATTGGATTTCTGGCTTCCTGCTGGAAATCCAATCTCTCTTTTATCCCAACCTAACGATAAAAGAGAGAAAATCATTCACACCATAACTTTTCTTGAGCCTATCATACAGCTGGGGTTGCAGGAAAACCAAGTAGCCTGCAATCTGGGAGGGAGAGGGTACTACCCACCCAGAAAGGGTGAGAGGCCAGCAATGGCCTATCTGAGGCAGGGGAGGGGAAGAAGATGAAATCACTTATACAAAACGGTAGGAAAAATTCAGGCCGGCCGGGCACGGTGGCTCATGTCTGTGTTCCCAGCACTTTGGGAGGCCAAGGCCAGAGAATCACTTGAGTACAGGAGTTTGAGACCAGACTGGGCAACATGGTGAAATCCCATCTCTATCCAAAACACAGAAAATTAGCTGGGTGTGGTGGTGTGTGCCCTGTGGTCCCAGCTACTCAGGAGGCTGAGGTGGGAGGACGGCTTGAGCCTGAGCTGTTGAGGCTGCAGTAAGCTGAGATTGTGCTACTATATTTCAGTCTGAGTGACAGAGCAAGACCCTGTCTTAAAATAATAATAATAATAATTAAAAACAAGAAAACATCAGATAATAGTTTTAGCAAATTGTCACATGTCAACTGTGGGCTGCCATGAAGCATAAACCCCTTGGAACTGCAGACACAAAGGGATTTGGCATCCACCAGGAGGCTGCTCTCCATGGCACTCACAAACAAGCTGGGCGCAGGGCTGGGACCTAAGAAACTCTCCCCACAGCGCAGGTCTCGCAGTGCACAGCCACACAGCAGGCAGAACTGCAACAACCCTAAAGGACTAGGGTGGGGGGTGGGGAGCAGCTAGCACTGTGAAAGGGCGGGAAACCTCAGCCAGAGGCTTCTCCCCCTTGAGACAAAAGCCTTAAGCTATAGGGAAGGTCAATAAGGTGGTAGAGGAGAAGAGAAAAGAATAAAACCCCGTACTCCTAGGGCAGGGGTGGGAAGCCATCCTGGGCCTCTCCTGTTGCTCAGTGTTTTACATCTTCTTCTCTATTATCACCTGCATTTTACAGATGAAAAAAGCAACCCACACCAAGGATGGTGCGGGCGTGTGTGGCCCCAAAGCTCTGGCACTGACTATCAGATGCAGCATATCTAGATTCCAGGAAGGTCTTGTAAACCCAATGAAGAAACACAGCTGGATGGTCAGAGTTCAGCTGCTTCCCACTAATTGCACAATGGCCCTAAAATGCCCTGACTGATCAGTGTCAACCTGCAGGCTGCACTGGTTTATGCATTCCTTGTCTCTGTCCCACTGGACATTTTCATCAATGGCATGGAAGATCTGCTTATTTATTTTTTGTTAAATAAAATTAGCACTACAAGCTAATAACATAAAGAGCCAAAACAGAATTCTTAATTATCCTGAGGCTGGAACTCTGGCCTACAATCAATGGGGGAAAAATGCAAGGCCCTGAATGTAGATGTGAATCAGTCAATCACAGACACGCAGAATGGAAGAAACTGGCAGATAAAATGTGTAATGAAAACCTGGAAGGCTCAGTGGATTACCAGTTCAAATTGGGGCAACACCCAGGGCTGCTGCTAAAAGTTGTAACAAAGCAGAGGTGGGATTTGTGGAAGAAATTGTATCCCAGCTACCATATTACTATTCTTTGTACTACATGAACAGAAGAGTTGGTAACCAGTATGATGAGGAGTTGAAAATTATGTCCCCAAGGACTATCTGTAGCACCCATCAAGTTTAGCTTGGACAGGGTTCACATGGTAACTGCCTTTAAATACTCAATGAGCTTCCACAGCAAGTCAGAGTGTCTTGCTCAAGAAAGCAACGCACGAGCATTTGGTAATGACAGGTAATGCATGTCCCAAAAAGGAAGTCTTCTCACCAATTCCAGCACGCAACAGTGTCCCTGGGCAACCTAAGAAATGATCTGATGCTCCCTCTGCCTCCAGAAGTATCAGGAATGGGACTGATGTCAGAAACACCTTTAACATGACATTGCCATCTCTTCAAGGCTAGGATTCTATTATTTACATTATGTAACTTACAAAGCTTTTCAGCTTTCACCTACACGTTTGGGTCATCTGAGCAGATCACACAACAGTGTCATGCCAGTGGCTCCAAGACCAGAGAGCTCACCAAATCTCCTCTCCTCGTCCATTAGCCAGCATCTCCTGGGGCACACAGAGCACCAGGCTCCATGGCACTTAGCTCTCTTTGGAAATATTTCCTTCATCTCCAAACCAGTGTGCCCAAAGTTTTCTTGCCAACAAGCCCAAATTTCTAACTCTTCTACTGCCAGGGGCACTACCATATTTCTAGCTGCAGGGTCAAACTGTGACCCCCACCTTTGATTCCTTTTATTTTCTTATATCCAGAAACCTCCTCCTCGAAGGCTAGTCCTCAAAATGTCTCCATTTTTTCATTATTCTGTTTCCACTGCTTTCACCTCACAGCTGTGATACTGAGCTAACCCAGTAACCCACCCAGCTTCCCCATTCCTGTCAATTTCACCTGCTCCACCACTCGATTCTACACACCATGTTATTTCTCTTCATTTTGCAGTCTGAAGAAACTTTCAGCAATGTCCCCAGTGTTGGGGGTGGGGTGGCAGGCCAGTGGGAACACAGGTTCTCTAATGTGTATTAGTGTGAGTATGAGTGAGAGTGAGAGTGTGTGTGTGTGTGTGTGTGTCTGTGTGTGTCTGTACGTGCATGCAAGGAGGGCCATGGCCAAGGCTCCTCCAGCTAGGGCTACATAGGAGTACAGAGGTCTGCTCACCCTCACGCAAGTAGAAAGGAAGTCTGGAGAACTGTGATCAGCAATATGGGGCACAGCTGGAAGGATGAGCTTCGGTGGAGCTGATGGAAACATAGAGAGAGCAGAGCAAGCTAACCTGAGCAATGCTGACAGGGAAGCTTCCATGCCACACCAGCGCCCCAAGGCGCCCCTAAGAGGCAGCAAGGAGGGGAGAATTTGCCAGTCTCAGGGCCCTGAGGCCTTCCCTCTGGGCGAAAAGAGGATCCTTAGAGATAAAGAGACAGACTTTCTGTGCTAGGGTGAAAAAAGGGCCATACTTTATAGACGGAATCATTCTACCCCAGTTAATTAGAATTCCAGATGTATGAAGAGAAAAAAAAAATCCACACCCTGTGATAAGTCATGGGCCTGGCATCTGCCTCTTACCTCTGACTGGGGAGTTTAAAGATGGGCTCTTGTAAATAGAAAGAAACACTTTATTGAAAACACTTTTTCTTTCTTTTAAAAAGTCACTATTTGGCTATGAATGCATCATTTTCTCCCCTGGCTATGAGTCTCAAATATCTGCAAACATGCATTGCATAATGAGCCTCTGGCCGGCTGCAAAATCACATCTTGTTGCCTTTCATGGAAGAAAAATGAAGAATTATGAAAACACAGTGACAAGATTTTTCTACTCCAGTATCTCCTTTATCAACTCTGTGTCTGTATAAGGCAAAGGCAACTCGATGTCAAGGTAAAATTTTCAGGTCAAGATAAATCTGGCTCTTTGTCAAAAGAAAATGCTAGGTCCCCTGGCTTTCCTGATTTCTTAATTTGAATTGGGAAAACCTATTGCAGCTGTATTGACAAAACTGTATGTTTAAGGAGGAGATGGAGGCTTCATTCTCAAAACCTAAGGGTCTTGGGCTGATGTACCTGTTGTTCTTTTAAATCTTTCACTATTCAGATAGGGGTGAGAGAAGAGTGTCAGCAGACACTGTATTGGTTTTGTAAATAAGAGGTGATCTCATTAGAACCATGTAGACTGGAGATAAACTTGGCAGCTACTGCCTTTGTTAACTTTCAGTGACTAGCCTGGGACTTAGCACACCCTTCAGGGTGGCAGGAGACCTTCATCTGACATCACAGTTGGTGGGACCTCTGCAGAGTCGCTGTTCCTGGAATTCTCCTTTCCAACAACACAGGGAGCTCCAAGGCACAGGCTGACTCTTGGCTTCACTCCCATCTCATTGTGACCAGCACAGCGCAGAACACAGGTGCCAGAGACTATGCTAGACCTTCCTGTGGAAAAATAAAAGATGGAGACAGAAATACACACAGATCCAATGTTGGTGGCCCAAATGGCTGAGAAGGAGGCGAGTGTGCCACCTCAGACAGAGGCCCTAAGGAGGCACCCCAGAGTCCTGAACCACCGCTGAAGAAGCACACACTGAGTGTGCCATGGAGGAGGGGGAGGCTGGGAAAGCACAATTCCTACAAATGCATTTTTGAAGCTTTTTAATTTTATAATTTCCCCATGTTATTTAGAAATGCAATAAAGATTTTCCTGTGTGTTCGTTCCTTCTCTGTTGTTTATTTTCCTTACAGAATGATTCCAAAGTAAAGTCCACTAGATGCTGTTGCAACACCAGAGACTCCGAGCCATGGTGTGTGTTTCTGTTATTTCTGTTTTTTTCTCTGCTCCTCTTTTTCTTTTCCTTCTTCGTCTCTTCCCCTCCCTCTTTTCCATCTCTCCCTCTTCTTGTCTTTGAGCCATTCCTCTCTTAGTCTATTTGTGCTGCTATAAAAAAACACCTGAGACTGGGTAATCTGTGAAGAATAGACATGTATTTCTCCCAGTTCTGGAGGCTGGGAAGTCACAAATCAAGGCACTGGCTGGGAGTGCCCAGTCTCTCTGCATCCAAGAGGTGCCTGTTGCTGCATCTTCTGGAGGGAACAAAGGCTGTGCCCTCACACGGCAGAGAGTCGGAAGAGAGCAGACCCACTCTTTCCACAAATCCTTCTTATAAGGACATTAATCCACTCATGAGGGCAGAGCCTTCGTGACCTAACACCTCTCGACACTGTTGCATTAGGGATTAAGTTTACAACACAAACATTTAGGGAGGCACATTCAGACCACAGAATTCTCTATGTCATCTCTCCCTGCTCACAGCAATTCTTCCCCACACCTATCCCACGTTCCCTAACCTTGCCCTCACTCTATTCTCTGTCTGATAATGAGCTAACAGACTGTCAGTTTTTCTATCGTAAGCATGTTAGGTTTTATTTCCTTTTAGAAATAGGGGAAGTTGTTGGTGTTTTAACACGGCCATCATAAAACCATAAAGTTACCTTAATTCAGCTGTGACATGTACAAAAAAGTCAATCATTCTTGCAAAATCTCTTCCCATCTTCCTAGCTTTTAGGTCCTCAAGACCATTTAGAGTGCCTGGGGAGGGAGCAGCTTCCAAATGAACATGAAAGTTAGGGAGGGTTCCCAGCACAAGCAATGAAAAAGGAGAAAAAACTGAAACAGGATATGAGATATAAATCTTCCCTCAGCCTGGCTGAAGCAACCTAGATGGCCCAGCATTCCACTCAGCGTCCAAGGTCACCTACATCAGTTTCAAAACAGAGTCACTTCCATTTTCCACGGAAAACAAAGCCAAAACAATTTTTTAAAAAAGATTTTCAATCTTCTGAGGGAAGCCATAGCTGTTTCTAATATGAAATGAGGAAAATTTCTCTCATCAATAAGTACTAGAAAAAGGAAGACTGAGTGGACGATGTGAGGGTCACCCACAAATGTGGGACCCCATAGGGATTTGCATGCCAGTGCCAGTCACAGAGAAAAGGCCCTTCCAACCACACAAGGACACAATCACCAGGATTTTGAGAAGCCTGAGAAGGAGACACAGCCTAAAACTAGAACCAGGCTCATCCCCAAATCAAACCAGGGCTGAGTGCTCCCGAAGGACAGCAGAGTCCTTGAAAGGCAGGTGACTCCAGTGGTAGGGCCAGGGGATGGGCTCCCCAGCAGAGCACAGCACTATGGGAAGCTCCCCAGCAGAGCGCAGCAGCCTGGAAAGGCTCGTTCTAGTGGGGTGGGCAGTGAACACAGGGATGGGGGCAGAATGGGCAGACCACATGTGATATGGGTTGGTTCTATGTCCTCACCCAAATCTCACCTTGAATTGTAACAATTCCCACATCTTGTGGGAAGGACCCAGTGGGAAGGACCCAGTGGGAGGTAAGTGAATCATGAGAGTGGGTTTTTCCCATGCTGTTCTTGTGATAGTGAGTAAGTCTCATGAGAAGCTGATGGTTTTATAAAGGGTAGTTCCCCTGCACACACTCTCTTGCCTGCCACCATGAAAGATGTGCCTTTGCTCCTCCTCTACCTTCCACCATGATTGTGAGGCCTCCCCAGCCATGTGGAACTGTGAGTACATTAAACCTCTTGCCTTTATAAATTACCCAGTCTTGAGTATGTCTTTACTAGCAGGATGAGAACAGATTAATCCAACATGCTCTTCTGGGACCTAGCAAAGCTATGCTAATTCTGTGACCTATTTAAGTCAGGTTCAATTTCTGTATCCAGGCCCTCAAGATCCCCGACTCCACCTGACCATGATGCCACTCAGACACTCAGATCTCCACAATGCGCCACCTGCACCACACTCCAACCTTGGTGCATCTGTACCTGCTCAGGACAGGGTCCCTTATACTTCTTCTCCCAAATACCCCTGCAGCCAGGTCCCTAACACATGCTCCTCCACACCCCAGAAAAACCCAGAGAAGACTATGCCAGAGGCTTGCCCAGCTTTTGGCACACCTCATGTGATGGAGTACATCTGCTTCCTTGGCAGCACTTCCAGAGTCCTCAGGGACCTCGCAGCCAGGGCGTGGCTGGGGGTGATGTGCCAAGATGCATGGGGAAACCAGCTAGGCTTCATAATCAAGCACTGTTTCCTCAACTACCAAATGGGAATTATATTATTTACCTGATAATGGCCTCGTGAGGACTAAATGAGGTCATGCTTATAAAACACCTAGTATGGGCCGGATGTGGTGGTTCACACCTGTAACCCCAGCACTTTGAAAGGTTAAGGCAGGAGGATCACTTGAGGCCAGGAGTTCGAGAACAGAATGGCCAACATGGTGAAAATGTGTCTCCACTAAAAACACAAAAATTAGCCCAGGGTGGTGGGTTATGCCTTTATTCCCACCTACTTGGGAGACTGAGGCATGGGAATTGCTTAAACCCAGGAGGTGGAGGTTGCAGTGAGCCAAGATCATGTTACTGCACTCCAGCCTGGGCAATAGAGTAGGACTCAGTCTCAATAAATAAAATAAAATAAAATAAAATAAAATAAAATAAAATAAAATAAAATACCTAGTATGGTGCCTGGCAAATCTGTAATAAACAGTGATGACTTTTATAATTGATGTTAGAACTGAAAATTAATCTCAGATTCTTTTATCCATATAGGAATATGCATATACATATGTACAATGTATAAACATATACGTACACACATGAACATGAAATACAGGTGGTACACAGATCTTACATCTATGGTATAACCTTTTTTTTTTTGAGACAAAGTCTTGCTCTGTCACCCAGGCTGGAGTACAGTGGCATGATCTTGGCTCACTGCAGCTTCCACCTCCTGGGTTCAAGCAATTCTCCTGCCTCAGCCTCCTGAGTAGCTGGGACTACAGGTGTATGCCACCACAGCTGGCTAATTTCTTGTATTTTTAGTAGAGATGGAGTTTCACGGTGTTAGCCAGGATGGTCTTGATCTCCTGACCTCGTGATCCACCTGCCTCAGCCTCCCAAAGTGCTGGGATTACAGGCATGAGCCACCGCGCCCAGCCCTATGGTATAACATTTAATTATGAAAAACCAAAGGTTCCAAAGGCACTTGATTAAAGCTTAAGAGAAAATAGAAATGCATTAAAATTTCATGAGCCATTTGCAATTTAAGTGTATCTTATCTCTATAGAGTAGTAGTCCTCATTTATACTGTAATGGCTTGAAAAAAAAGTTGAACAAATTTCTTTCTGCAAAATTGACTCAAATAAAAACAAAAGGCAAGTGATAGGACAACTGAACAAAATAGTCAGCCATAACTTCCCCTTACCTTTGACCCAATGAGAGTATACAGCCACTGAATGGTTTCATTGTGGTTTATTACTCCATTCATTCCATCCACATACAACATGATCTGGCCCAAAGCTATAGAAAACAAGAGAAAAAGGAGACATCATAGATTTATATAGAATTATAATCTTCAGTGATCATAATGGCAATCAAGATTTTCATACTTTAAGTACACAGTGTCTTAAAAATCAAAACTGAGGAGAATCCCTGAGCTCTGAAATTAGCTAAATCTCCTTTCAGAGAGAAAGTGTCAAACAAGGGCTATGGAAGAAACAAGGGCTATTCTAGACTCCTGGAAGATGCAATTAAGGCACCGATCCAGTGACTGTTGTTTCTGTGTGCCTTGATGTATAAATGCATGCTTTTTTGTTTCTATATCTGTGTGTAGTCCCAGACAGGACAAAGATATTCATGAGATGGTGTCTGGGTTGTGGCCTCCCACTGGGGCCATAAGGACAAATGAAGTTTCCAAAAGCAACCTGTCCAGGGTCTCAGTCTGTGGTCAGCAAGTCTCAGATTCTGTGGGATCATCCTGAGCTAATCCAATTTTATTCCAACAGGTCAGCAATGTGTAGTTAAGTATTATGTGTAATTCCCTTTAAAGATTTTCAAGTAAAAAATTTCAGGTATGATGAAAATACATGATATCACACATTTGTCATAACATTAAATCCTAAATTCTTAGTTTAGGACGATATGGTCACCCATACGATCATTATTCTCCAAAAAGAAAATACTAGCTATTGTTTTTGTAAACATAAACTTAGTTTTTCAGCTCCATTAGTATCAAAATAATCTGGAGGACAGGTAATGAACAAACAGAAGTTGTATGCCCTAAAGGAAGCATATTTCACCCATAACTAATTGTCAGGACATTCACATTTTTTTAAAACAGCATGTTTTATGCTGGTAATAGTAGGACATCTTCTCTTAGAAAGTTGGAAAAACACAGAAGAATAAAGTGAAAATAATTCATATTCCCATAAAGATAACCATTCTTAAAATATTGATGTATTTTCTTACATTCTTTTTTATGCATTACACACACATATAAAGTTTGTATGTAAACTGTAGGAAACATTCTACATGAAATATGTTGATTAAAAAGAGTGAAACACGAAACAGTATACACAAATTCTAAGTATATAAATATATATGTAATATTAGAAAACTCGTTCTATCCAACAGAAGAGCAAGTAAGAAAACTGCATTGGTGGCCAGGCATGGAGGCTCACGCCTATAATCCAACACTTTGGGAGGCCGAGGTGGGGCATATCATATGAGGTCAGGAGCTCGAGACCAGCCTGACCAACATGGCAAAAACCCATCTCTACTAAAAATGCAAAAATTAGCCATGTGTGGTGGCTGGTGTCTGTAATCCCAGCTACTTGAGAGGCTGAGGCAGGAGAATTGCTTGAACTCAGGAGACAGAGGTTGCAGTGAGCTGAGATGGCGCCACTGCACTCCAGCCTGGGTGACAGAGCGAGACTCCGTCTCAAAAAAAAAAAAGGATAACTACATTATTCTGAGAAAAACTATGCTCCTAAATATGTAAGAACTCAAAAATTTTTTAAATTATTTGGACATACCCTTGACACAATAAGCAGTATATTTTGAGAAGTAACAGATTCATATTCTACTTAATGGTAAAACACTAGAAATATTCCTACTAATCAGGAATAATTTCTAAATGATGCTCATTAAACTCATGTATTATTTAACACTGCGATAGAATCTCAGGCAAATTTAATAACACATAAAAATAAGATATGAAATGGTTGGAAATAAATACATATTATAATAATTTGCAAGTAACATTATAGATACAATTTAAAAACTCACAGAATTTACTGAAAAGAGATTACAATTATAATCACATTTCTCATCCTAATGAGAAATCTATATGTAGCATTTGAATGTAGCATACAAAACGTTTGACGTAAAAATATATTAGATAAGTGGATCTATGACAATAAATGTTAAAGAATAGAATTATTGCTTTTTAAAATAGTAAATACAAACTAGTAAGAAAATATTAAATGCCAATAGAAAAAAGGCAAATCTATTTTATATGAGAGACAACAAATGTGTTTATAATATCATGCAAAATTGTTCACACTCACTATAATAAAACAAATGCAAATTAAAACAATAATAAGGTAGTGTTTACACTGAAATTGGCAGAGGTATTTTTAAAATGAATGATTATGTATCAAACACTAGAGAGGTTAAATAGCTTCATGCATCGCTGGTGGTAGGGCAAACTGGTAGAAACCTGCAATAAGGCTATCTAGGGCTCTAACTATTTGTAAAGTTGCCACGTATTTAGCACTCACTGTGTGCCAAGTTCTCAAGAGGGACTTTATAGGTATTATTGATAGAAGAGCCATCTGCAGGGGGTATTTTTACCCCCACTTGACAGAGAAAAAAACTGAGGCACTGAGAAGAGAGGAGTTGTGTCCAAAATTTCCATCACCGCCAAAGTAGCAGAGCCCAATTCCAGCCTTGGTGGGCAAGCACCTATGTGTTTATACTAAAAGCCTGAAAGTCTTCTTAAAGCCTTTCCCCAGTCATCACGATTGGGAAACCTATTCTGAGGAAATAGCTCTAAGTTTAAACAAACAAAATATTCTCACTCATAGGGGGGTGTTGAACAATGAGAACACATGGACACAGGGAGGGGAGCATCACACACTGGGGTCTGCTGGGGGAACTAGGGGAGGGACAGTGGGGTGCAGGGAGTTGGGAAGGGATAACATGGGGAGAAATGTCAGATACAGGTGATGGGGAGGAAGGCAGCAAACCACATTGCCATGTATGTACCTATGCAACAATCTTGCATGTTCTTCACATGTACCCCAAAACCTAAAACGCAATAAAATATATATTTAAATAAATAAGGAAGCAAAGGTGTTCACTGAAGCATTATTTAAAATAGCAAAATAACAACTAAAACACAAATACCTATCATGGTTCTAGAACTCAGCGTACATAGTCATTTACCAAAGCTATGTCCTAACCCGTAAAATGTTTCCCATAAAATAAGTAAAAAGCAAGTATAAACATCACATAATTAAATAAAACACTCAAATCTTCTTTTAGTTGAGATAAGGTCTGGAGCAGTGGTCACTAGACCACTAATCTTCTTTTAGTTGAGATAAGTCTGTTACCCAGGCTGGAGCAGTGGTGGCTCACTGCAGCCCTCACCTCCCATGCTCAAATGATCCTCCCACCTCAGTCTCCTGAGTAGCTGGGACTACAGACACATGCCACCACACCCAGATAATGGTTTTTTTTTTTTTTTTTTGAGAGACAACGTTTCCTTATGTTACCCAGGCTGGTTTCGAACTCCTGGGCTCAAGTGATCCGCCAGCCTTAGAATCCCAGAATGCTGAGATTATAGGCATAAGCCACTGTGCCCAGTCTTAACACTCAAATTTTCATACCAAGAAGAAAAGGAAATCCATAAAACATTAACCATTATGATTGAGTATATGTTCTTTGGATGTATTTTTCTTATTTTTCCCAGCTTTCTAATATGAGCATCGATACTAGAATACGTAATATGAAAAATATGTAAAAAAAAAAAAAAAAAAAGAACAAAAATAAGACTGAATAATGTAAGGTGTTACATGCTTTTGTTTTTAGAATTTTTTACTAGTGCACCCCTTCTTAGCTCCCCTCCCCACCCTTCTGCAGGAAGATGCAGCCCCCCACTTCATGGAAGAGCTCCATTCTGAGTCCCACTGTTGAAGAAGCCAATCCTGAGGTACATTTTAGCACCTTCCTTTAAATAAGCCTAACCACACAGGGAGAGAGGAGGTAGACTCTTTAGCCTTCTGGAAAGTATATCCACAGGGAAGACTCTCTCCTCGAGGCTGAGAAGCCAGGACTGAAAGCCTCCACCCTAAGAGCTCAGGTCCTCTGGTACTGCCCGGCGCCCAGGAAGCCAGGACACTATTACAATGGGAGAAGGCAAACTAAGATTTAAAAGCTGACTTGATCTGTTCCCTACAACATTCTACTAACTGATCACATTGGAAAAGGTGCGTCACTAGAAAGTTCATGTCTAATGGAATTCAAGTGCCCTATCACACTAATTTTTCATATTTTGATAATCAAATACCGATCACACTAATTTTTCATATTTTGGTAATCAAATCTTCCCCACTACATCTTTTTTGTACCCTACCCCCTAACACTAAAGCAATCCCGCCTATAAACCACTCCAAACACAAGATGGCGCTAAATAGATTCATGTGGGTTAATATTGCACTATGAGCAGCAAAAACCCAGCAACCTTAAACATAGGCCTGAAAATAAAATCCACACAGAAGAAAACAGATGCCCTGAAAACACATGTCTGGGTCACAGGAACCATGAAAATTCATGATTTGTGTTTTCAAGAAGGATTAGACTGTCTGTCAGAACACAGTAGTAGATGTCACCACGCAGGTCTAGGAAGAGAGCATTTCCTGTTCTGCCACTCAAGGAACTTACTACATTCGAGGTATATTTATTCATCTTTCTGTGCTTCAGTTTCTTCATGTCAAAAATGACACAGCAATACCATAGTCTTTATTTTTGAGAGGCATGGTGAGGAATGAGTTAGAACAGTGCCTCCACTGAACAGAAGCACATGCTGAACAAATCTCAAAGACCAAAAAGCAGCGAGCAAGCCCTCCGGGCTAACCTTACCCAGCTGTGGGTCATGAGATGTGGTGGAAGAACTCCTTGCTTAACTAGAAGTCACAAAGATTTTCTCTTATGTGTTCTAAAAATGTCTCGTTTTTCGCTTTATATTTAGCTGTTTGATTCAATTTGAGATAATTCTTATACGAAGAGGCTTAGATTCATGTTCTTTTTTTTTTTCATATGTCCAACTGCTATAACGCCATTTTTTAAAGAGACTGTCCTGTATTTCATTGCTTTGGCAAATTTGCCAAAAATCAACTGGTTGTGTCTGTATGGGTCTGTTTCCGTTCCATTGGTCTACCCCTTTGCCAGTACCACACAGTCTGCATCACCATAGCTTTACAGTAAATGTTAAAATCAGCCAGTGTGATTCCTCCTATTCATTCTTCTTTTTCAAAATTCTTTCAGCCATTCTTGTTCTTTTGCCTTTTAATAGAAATTCTGGAAGCAGCTTGTCTAAATCAACAGAAAAATCTTTTTGGAAATAATGTTAATCTATAAATTCTAGGAGAACTGACATCTTTACTGTGCTGAATCTTCTAATCTATAAACCTATTATGTTTATTCATTTATTATACACCTTCACAGATTACTTTTATCTGTGTTCTATAGTTTTCAGCTATAGATGCAATATATGTTTGTTTGAGGATGTATATTTTTGCCAGATTTATAAGTAGTTCGCAGTCTTTGGAGTTACTACAAACGGTGTTTTAAAAACTTTCCATTCCCAATTGTTTATTATTAGTATATAGAAACAAAATTGATTTTTGTATATTGGCCTTATATTCTATAACTTGGTTAAACTTATCAATTCTAAGAGTGTTCGATTTTTTGTTTTGTTTTTGTAGATTTCCTGGAATTTTGTACAAAGACAATAACGCTGTCTGTGAACAAGAACAATTTTATTTTTTCCTTCTCAATCTATATCCCCCTTTCCCATCCCTATAGCACTGGTGAAGACTTTCAGTATAATATTCAGTGGGAGTGGTGAGAGTGAACACCCTTGCCTTGTTTCTAATATTAGAGAGAAAGCATTAATGATCATTTACCATTAATTATAATGTTAGACATAGTTTTTGTAAATTGCCTTTTATCAAGATGAGGAAGCTTCTCCAATTTCTAGTCTGCTAAGAGCTATTTTAAAATCATGAATGGATGAATTCTGTCAAATGCTTCTTCTGCATCAACTGATATGACTGTGTTTTTTCTTCTTCAGACTGTTAATGCAGGTTACACTAACTGAATTTCAAATACTGAATGAGCCATGCATCCTTTTTGACCATAGTATATTATTCTTTTTATATATTGCTGGATTTGATTTGCTAATATTTGTTGAGGACTTTTTGCATCTTAGTTCACAACGAATATTGTTCTGTGTATTTTGTGTCTGGTTGTTATCCCATGGTAATAACAACCTCATAAAATGGATTGGAAGTGATCACTCCTCTTCTGTTTTCTGGAAGAGATTTTGTAAAATCGGTTTGGTCTTTAAATGTTTGGTGGAACTCACCAGGAAACCATTTGGACTTGGAGATATTTTGTTCAGAAGATTAACTGCAAATTACATTTCTTGAATAGTTACTGTAATGGGGCTGGTCAGGTTATCATTCCATCTTGGGTGGGTTTTGGTAGTTTGTGGTTTTTAAGGAAATGATCCATTTAAGGAATTGATCCATTTCATCTAACATATCAATTTTATGTGCTGAGAGTTGTTCACGGTATTCTAATTCATTTAAGTGAAGTCTTATCCCGTTTCATTCCTAATGTTAGCAATGCATGTCTTCTCTCTTTTTTCATTTGTCATTCTTGTTGGTCAACTTTTTCTTTTCAAAGAACCAGCTTTTTGTTTCATTGATTTTTCTCTGTTTCTCTGCTTTCAACTTCATCAATTTCTACTTTAATTATTTTCTTCCATTTATTTTTTACTTCACTTTTCTTACTCTAGTTTCTTACAATAGGTGCTTATATTATTATTTCTCTCTTTTCTAATATATGCAGGTAATGCTAGAAATGTCCCCCATGTATTGCTTCAACCACATCCCACGAATTCGATATGCTGTATTTTCATTTTCATTTAGTATAAAATGATTTCTAATTTCCATTGAGAATTCCTCTTCAACACATGGATTATTTAGAAGTGTGTTAATTTCCAAGAGTTTGGACGTATTTATGTTATCCTAAATAGTTCAGTTTACAGTTTAGTTGTATTTACAGTTCAGTTGTATTATAGTCAGAAATTACATTATCTCATTTCTTTTAAATTCGTTATGGTTTGTCTTATGACTCACGATATGATCTTTATTGGTGAATGTTTTATGCATATTTGAAAGTAATATGTATTCTCTGTAGTTGGGTAGAGTTTTCTAAAGATGTCAATTAGAAATAGTTGGTTGATGGTGCTATTCAGTTCCTTCACAGCCTTGCTGATTTTCAGTCTGTCAATTCCATTGATTACCAAAAGAGAGGTATTGAAGTCTCCAGCTACAACAGAACTTTTTCTATTTCTTATTTTAATCCTGTTTTTGCTTCATATATTTTGAAGCTTTAGTTTTCTGGGTGACCTGATCCTTTTGTCATTATAATGTCTGCTTTACCTCAATTATTTTCTTTGCTCTGAAGCCTACATCTCTTCTTCTAATAACTAATACAGCCACTTCACCTTCTTTGGAGTAGCATTTGCATGTTTTCTTTTCCTGCATTCTTTTGCTTTTAACTACCTATAGAATTATAATTAAAGTGGGTTTCTTGTAAGCAGCATTTAGTTGGGTCTTGTTTCACTTATTTATTAATTTCTGTCTTTTAATTACTGTGATTAGACCAGTCATATATCATGTAAGTACTAATGTGTTTTAATTACGGTCTTTCTGAGTCCACCTGGTAAGCTTTTTACTTTGGTTATTGTATCTTTCATTTCTAAATTTTCCATTGGGTTCTTCTTTATATCTTCTATTTCTTGCTGAGACTTTTCATTTTTCTATTCATTTCAATAATGTTCACTTTTACTTCCTGAAGCATTTTCATAATAGCTGCATTAAAAACTGACAAATCCAATATCTGTATCAACTTGGCCCTGGGGTGGTGATCTATCTTTTCCCATGCAAGTTGAGATTTTCCTAGTTTATTGTGTGCCAAGTAATTTTGGCTTATCTCCTGGATATTTTAAAAATAATGTTACGAAACTCTGGGTTTTGTTTAAATATTACAGAAAATGTTGATATTTTTGTTTAAGCAGCCAATTAACCTGGTTCAGTTTGAGCCACAAGTTCTGACCTGTCTTCTGTAGTTCCAATATCAGTTCAGTTTTCAGAGCCCTTGCTGGCTCATTTGATTCAGTCCTATATGTGTACCAACAAGTGGACAGCCTGGGGCCTGGGCAGTATCTATGTTGTTCAGTTCTCAAAGTCATTGCTATGCTGTTTAGGGTTAGATTTGTGCATACAGTCTGTGTGGAGCCCAGGGGTTCACATAAAACTTTGTGGGTCACATTCCTTCTCCTGCTCCATTATATTCCTGATATGTTTAAGTTCCCTGAGGTTCCTTCCATCACTTTTTTTTTTTTTTTGTGAGACAGAGTCTTGCTCTGTTGCCCAGGCTGGAGTACAGTGGTCCCACCTTGGCTTACTGCAAACTCTGCCTCTGGGTTCAAGTGATTCTGGTGCCTCAACCTCCCGAGTAGCTGGAATTACAGATGTGGCGCCACCATACCTGGCTAAATTTTTTTGTATTTTTAGTAGAGATGGGATTTTGTCCGGTTGGCCAGGCTTGTCTCAAACTCCTGACCTCAAGTTATCCATCTGCCTCAGCCTCCCAAAGTGCTGGGATTACAGGTGTGAACCACCATGCCCATCTGAGGGTCCCCCTTCTTAGCTCTTCAGCCAGAGACCTGGAGCATTATTTAACCTGTTCAGCCACTTAATTTCTATGGCTGTAGCCACATCTGGGCCAAGCAGAACAGAGAAGGAGAAAACAGACTGCTGTGAGTGAATTTCCACCCCACTCTTCAGAGTTTTAGGTGCCTATAGGCCCCTGCTGTTCTCACCATGGGGATTACCTGGTGGAAAGGGGGCAAGATAACAGAGTGAGAAACATGTGGGACTTCTGCACTGAGTCCCTTTTCCTCCTACTCAAGCCAGAAATAGAAAGATTCATCTTGAATTCTCTCTGTCCACACCCAAGTCCACTTCTGGGTTTTGTGCTAATTTGAGTCCAGACCAGAGAATACTAGAAGAAAAATGTTAAAAGAACTGTCAGTTCAATATTTCAAGTTCTAGTCTTCTTCCCCAGATGCTTTGCTGGAAGCAGGACTGAAAGGTTTTGCCTGCCTGCTATCATTTACTCTTCAGAGTCTTCAAACAGTTGCTCTGAGTATTTTTATCCTTGAATTTGTTGGGAAAGACAATTGAATAGTTGTCTTTATAGGTCTTATAGTTGAAATCATTCAGAAAGACAGTGTCCTGTGTACTTACTCTATCTTACTCCAAACCAAAACTCCTAGCTGTTTTTACAATAAGTAATCTAGCAGCAATGTGGAAGGTGGCCTGCATCGAGCAACTCCTGGGGCCAGGGTCCATTCACAATTCTGTCTCGGCATGCTAAGCCCATGGTTTTCAATCCTTTCTCTTCTTCTTCCCTTCTTCCATCTCTTCCTCCCTTCTTTCCTTCCTTTTCTTCTTCCTTCCTTCCTTCCTTTTTAAAGCTGGTAACCTTTTACTACAAGGAACCATTAAAAGGAAGCCTTACAGACAACAGCTAACTCCCAGATGCTTTGCTGGAAGGAGGATTGAAGGGTTCTGACTGCACTTCCCCATCAGCGCTAGACACTCCCCACCCCGCCTACCTCAGTAAGTTGTAAGAGGCCCTGTTAACAGGGCACATCACCCAGTCACCAAGGCTAGACACTGGAGTTCACTGGATACCTGCATTTTCAAATACCACTAGAAAGTTGTGAAATCAACCAAATAAGTTCAGACTAGTAATGCATATTTTTCAATAAATAGAACAGAAAATGAAGTACACTGCACTTATTAAGGGAAATACTGTTCTTACTTTCATTTCATATAAATATATATATTTTTTCCTGTAGGTCTCCAACCAAAAAAGTCTGGAATCTGCTCTTCCAGGCTCCTTTCCTTTCCTCATCCTCCACTTTCAGTGAGTCACCCAGTGCCCTTCATTATTCCTCTGAGACAGGCCTTCTCTTTCTCTCCACCACTGCCTCAGTTTCAAAGTTTATGATCTCTTCTGGACTATAGCAACTGTGGGTCCTGGCTGGTCTCCCACCTTTGATACCCACTCCTTTTCAAATCTATAATAGATGTTCTTACCACTGACTTTTCCAAGGTACCAAATATGTCAGCTGAAGCTGGAACACTTTCTGGTTCCCTCTTGCTCATGACAAGGCCCTGGGTCCCCTTACCCCTTCAACCAACCCTCTGGCCCTTCAGCTTCTTGCTCAAACCATCTGGGCTCCTTTGTCTCTGAGCCGTTTGCTACCATCTCAAGGCTTTGACTCAAAGCTTATCAATTTTCAGTGAGTTAAACATCATTTACATTTAAGATAAGTCCTTACATATATTCATGCTACAAACAGAGCTACACTTGATTTAAATTTTTTTTTTTTTTACACATTGGAGATATACAAGGATCTGATACCAAATCAGTTATTTGCTTGTTCATGTCCCATCCTTTAGCCAAAGATACTGAAAATGCCACTGATGAAGTTGAAAGATTATCTCTTCCTGGCAAAATCACCTAACTTTTTGCATAAAGAGCTCTTAAATATTGCTGCCCTGTATAATCTTTAAATCAATCCTTCATCCATTCTTCCTTTTTCTACATGACAGTGAAATTAAGGTTGCATGTGTTCTATAAATGGGTACAGAGATCCAAGAGCTATAATCCTGTTTAAAGGAGTTATCTAGTTTAGGTCTAAGTATTTTTAATGCAGTTTTTTGAAAGCATTACTATAACTATAGATATTTCACAACTTTTACAACAAACCAGCCCTTTTTATGTATTAGATAAGGTTCTGGTTTTAAAAACCAAGTGTCCCCTTGCATAGTTGAGGCCACAGAGTTCCACCATGAAATGCGAGATTCCTCTCACTGACGTGTGAGCATTTTGGCGTTTCTGTCCTCCCGGTCTTCCCACTCTTGACTTGATTTTCTTTTACCAAAGCAGTTTAAAGAGAACACTTTTCTGTTGCCATTCTATAAGATATTTTGCCATTTAAGAATGTAGCTGGAAATAATTCCTATTTATTTCTACCAAAAGTACAGAAAAAAAATGAATGAATGGTAAGAAAAATTAAAGAAACTTACCACAAGGGCAACTATAAGCAAATATTCTGCTTAAGCAAATATCAGTGATAACTAGGGTTTCATTTTGTTTTGGGAGGAATGATCTGTGATTTGCACATTGGGAATGAAGATGGGGATACGGTAGGGTACAATCAGTCCTTCCAAGAGCCCCACACTAAGCACCAAGATAGGCACTGCTTTCTCCAGTTAGAACAGAGGAGCTCTGAAAACGTGCAGTGAGGCTTTAAATCAAAGTGATCTCCAGAGAGAAAAACAAAACACAACTGTTAATGCTACTCACACCTTATCTTCTGAGAAGGGCTAATTCATCTTAAAGAAGGGATTTCAGTGAATTTTAATCAGACCATTAAAATTCACTCTTCCTAACTCTGAACTGGATTTGTCTACCCCTAATTTCCATTATACACTAGAGCCCGCAGTAAATATTAAAAAGAGGTTGATATTGTTGACATTCTTGGAACTAAATGAAGACCTTGGAGTCTAGTTATTATTCTTTTCCACTTAATTGTCTGCCCTAAATAACAAGCTCTGGTCCAGTTTTCCCCAAGGGCAACTGTCAAAGAAATACTCTTTCAACACCGATTATAGCATGAAAATTAAGGAGAGTAAGCTGCCAATTCTAGGCTGGAGACAAGAATTTAATCAGTACAAAGAGCTCCAACAAGGTGTCAAAGTTTTGAGTCCCTTGCTGACATTTAGCAGCATTTGCAATGCAAATTTTTCTAAAGCAGTCTTAGATTACTACTCTCTGTCTACCTTAGAATGACCATTTCCTAAGGTCCCCCAACAAAGTTGTTAAATAAATCAGATCTAATATTATCCCCTAACACTTGCAAGCTTAACTCTTAGTAACTTTCAAAGGACGAAGGGCCCGTTCCCCCTCCCTCCTCCCCAGGCGTTCCAAACAGAATCACTGACATCGATGTGCTTCTTTCTGATAGACCTTCCTTCCCACCAGGATATTACGTAACCAAGCTCTCTGCATTCATCTCCCATCTAATGCACACAGAAGGTTTGTTTCTGATCTATTCATTCACCTTCCCAATAGCAGCAAAGTTTATATCCCAGATTCCCATACTAAAGATTGAAAAGAAGCCCTCATCAGCCACTTGTACAGAAACAGGTGCTTCATGACTGCTACGCTGTAGCAGCTTCAGTCACACCTATGCTTCCCACCCTCTCCCAGTCTTTCCTGTTCTACATTCCCCCATTTTATAGATAAGGAGACACCAAAGGAATGAAGAAAAGTATAATAGATTAGCAAGTTTTGAACCTCTAAAATTTTTTGGCAGACTCCTAGTTTCTCTATGGAAAGAAAAACAGTCATTTTAATGATCTGTTCTATAATGATCTTCCAAAACTTACATCAAATGAAATACCAGTGGAAGCACACAGCCTCCCCAAAGCAGGTCAGAGCCACAGGTGGAATGAACCAGAAATGGGCTCTGCAGCAGGGTCTGCAGTGGCTGGCCTGTCTCATTCACTCTCATGTGCTCAAATGTACTCTGGCTCTTCCCACTGGGACCTGGAGTGACACCAAGTCAGTGACAAAGGCTTGACCAGTGACCCCAAGAAAAGCAGCTCCTCCTGGCCTACTGAGGACCCACACAGGACGCATACACTTAGGGCATCTGTCCCTGACTGACAGGCATCTGTCCCCAACTGACATTCCTGTTTACCAGGTGACAGACGCAATGAACACCAGGCATAGAGAAGAGTAATTAAACCCAAGCAGAGTGAACTGGAGCTCATAAACACCCAGATTCAGAGAAGGGTGAGGCTGGTATGAGCCTGAGTAATCACAGGAAGATTCACGGAGAAGCTGACGAGAAACATACCTTAAAGGATGGGGCACACTTAGCTGAAAGAAGACACATGAGTTTCCAGGGCATGAGAAAAGAAAAGGTACCAGAATAGTTCCCCTGAGTTTTGCTTCCAAGACAGTACCTCATCAAGAAAACTCACAGAACTTAGACCCATGGAGAAGCTGGCTTGCATGTTATCTCCACCATTTCCTACTTCCAAAAAGTGCAAATCATCCAGCCTATGGAGCTTACACAGTCATAAAGTGGAAGACAAGTCCAACCTGGATCCTTTATGGTTAGGATGAAATATGCTGATGTATTAGTATAGAACTTGGCTGATGGTTGGCCATTCTTGTTCAGGCTGTTACGCTAATTAACCTCTCTGGACTTCAATGGTATCATCTGAGAGACACAAGGGTTTAACCTGAAGACCTCCAAAACTCCCAGCTCCAAGGTAACATTATTCAAAAGCCCCTGCAGCTGTGTAATATGAAGCTGTGTAATATGTCTGGCACTAGGGAGCACGCTTGGACTAGGTGTTTCTATCTGCAGTCTGAGGTTTCAGACATGATTCCACAAACCTGCCTTATTAATATACAACCCTTCATAAATCAGTCCTCTGTAACAATCAGAAATAGGTTTTTGGGTGTTATGTAAAACAGTAAGAGAATATGCTAGTATATTAACGCTGTACTTCTCTCTATCTAGGATTTCAACACCTTTAGAATTTTAACTCTAAAAACCCTAAATTTACTAAACTTCCTAACTTACTAAATGTCACTAACCACGATGACTCTGTGTCTAGAAACACTTACCTGAGGGGACTGGCTGCTAGGCCCCTGCAAAGGCCACAGAACCTTTGTCCTGCGAATACCTGATGGCTGGCATCCCAGGCACTGACTGACAGGCTCAGGATTTCCAGGCCTGGCCACAGAGGAGAATCATCACGTCAGAGCCTTAAACGATTGGCCCTCTCCACCTCTTGGATCTCACTTCCAGCACCTGATTGACATGGGCGTGTGCGTGGATCGGACATTGATGTTTGCCAGGACTCCACAGGTGAGTCTCCTGTACAGTCAGGGATATAAGCCACTGCTCAATGCTAAACCAAATTATTACTTTAAAGGTTGTGCTTGAATTAAGGCTCTCCCCAGCAGGCTCAGCATCAACACTTGCTTCTCACCGAAACCAAGCTAAAAGGTAAACACAGGAATAACCTAAGTTCCCATGTCCTGCTCGCCAATGAGGCAGAGAACTATGGCTAGGGATGAGGTAGGAGGTGCTGGTGCTCCCTTCTCAGCAGGCTCCAAATGGCTGGAAATGGCATCTGAGTGTCATCTATGTTTGCTAAGCTGCACAGCCACATGTTTGATAGACACAGTTTCAAAATTTCAACTCTTAAACATTTTAAAATCATATCATGCAACATAGTAAATAATGTTTTTAAACAAGATAGTCTCTTACTTTCTTCCCAGAGGACTTGATTACTTTATTACAGATCTCTACAATGGGACTTTTTAAAAATGAAGATCCAATGTAGTTGTCACGGCCAGGTACAGTGGCTTACCTCTGTAATCCCAGCACTTTGGGAGGCCGAGGTGGGTGGATCATCTGAGGTCAGACATTCAAGACCAGCCCGGCCAACGTGGTGAAACCCTGTTTCTACTATAAGTACAAAAATTAGCCAGGCATGGTGGTGGGCGCCTGTAATCCCAGCTATTTGGGAGGCTGAGGCAGGAGAATTGCTTGAATCGGGGAAGCAGAAGTTGCAGTGAGCCAAGATTACCCCATTGCACTCCAGCCTGGGTAACAGAGTGAGACTCCATCTCAAAAAAATATAAAATAAAATAAAACAAAATAAAATAAAAATATAGTAGTCACTTGCCTACCATTTAGCAAAACCTATATTATTGGGAAGTATTAGAAGCCTGCCCAACGTATTTTTAGTCATATTGGTTTTGTGTATTTTATGACCTAGAACAATACCAACACAAGCATAACGGTCAAAGAACCAGAAATCTTCCTATTGTGACCCCACTCAATCATCTTTATCAGCTCTAACTTGAAGGTATTCAAAGAACAAAGATGGAGTTGGGGGTAAGGGAGATTGAAGAGCTAGTGCCTAATGGGTATATAATTTCTGTTTGAGGTGATGAAAAAGTTTTAGAAATAAATAGTGAGTGATAGTGGTACAACATTATGAAGATATTTAATGTCACTGAATTGCACAAAAATGGTTAAAGTAGTTTTATGATATATCTACAATTTAAAAAGTCAAAATCAAATCATATCAAAAATACTACTTCTCAAAAAACTAGCAACCTCATAGCCACAGCAGAAAATCATAAAAGTAACTAAGTCCTCCTGACTTGGACGTGTGCTTTAACAGTTCTGGGGGTGTTTCCCTGAGCACAAACAGGTATGAGACAATGCGGCCCTACGCAGCTGAGCCATGTGACAAGGCTGAGTGTCCCCAGACCTCACCACCATCCATCCTGTCTCCTGGGCCAACACATTAGATTCCATGCACTTAATAGCTATTTCCCAGCAGCTGTAATTACATGTTCATTAGAACAGAATTGTTTTGCCATCCTAACAGTGATTACTAGCTTCAATGACTAGTGTTTTGTTTTCATTCCTGTAATTATATACGCATTTATCATGTTATCAGCTACTGAAATGGAATAAATACTTCAGATCATAAATTCTTAATAGGAGCTAGAAACATGAAAATTGATTTTTGGGAGCAAAAACATCTTAGATTTCACAAATGTTACAGCTCTCCTGAGGGCAGAGGACATAAATAGAATGTCTGCAGAATTTGAATTTCATGAGGGTTGGGGTGTGGGGGTGATTCAGAAAAAAAAAATATTAAAGGCTCCTTAGGGGGATAATGCTGAATAGAAGGTTGACAAACAACTGCTTTATACACTATAATTAAATATTTCCTTAAACAACAAAAAAGAAAAAAACCAGCTCTCTCTCTCACACACACACACACACACACACACACACACACACACACACACGGCTATGAAAGAAAGTTTTAATGAAAAACTGTTGCAAGGCTGTGCTGCAGGCCTCAATCTGCGGCAACCTATGAGAGGTGTTACCCTCCATTTGGCCCAAACTCTCTTAGCTTTTCTGAAGACTGATACACACCCATTTGTGCTAGCAGTTGCAGCATTTGTTAAGCACCTTAGCTTTTCTGAAGACTGATACACACCCATTTGTGCTAGCAGTTGCAGCATTTGTTAAGCACCAGGCCCTCTGCTAGGCCCATTTGGCAGGAACCACGTTGGCCAAATGGACAGAGCACTGCAATAGTTAGGAATGGAGAATGATCAGACCCCTCACTCCACAAAAGCTTTGAAGGGAAGACATGGGAGGTAGACCAGCCAAGCGGTGGCAAGTACAGGCTCTAAAGCAAAGAAACTTCTGTTTGAGGCCATCCCTGTTACGTCTTACCAAACAAGCAATGTTGTACAAGTGATTTGACCTCTGGTACTTAAATTCCTCCACTGAAAAAAAAGAGAGAGATGGGAAGGTTTCTTAAGGGGCTGCAGTAAGAATCAAGTAAGAGAGAACATTAGTCTCTCACAAGCTCAAGTGACTAATAGTAATGCCTTAGCAAGTGAAGTAATATGACAATTAGAAGGTAGACAATTACCTGACAGAAAAAGGCACTGTCCTCACCTGGTTTCACCAGTGGAAACCGTTTACCAACATCCTCAACAGTCCTCATTCTAAGGCCCTGCAACTATCTTTTGGGGAAGCTCTGGCTTTAGTATGAGCTTGCATGAGAATGGGCTCCATCAGATTAGATCCAAGGCCCAGTTCAACTACCCTCAGACAGAAAGGAGCGGCAGTAAGCAGCTTTCTAAGTCAAAAGAGGAATTTAGGCAATGTGTAACCCTGTGTTTTATGCTAATTCATCTAGCCAAGAGGAGGCACATACTCACTCACTCACTCACTCATTCTGGGTGCCCAAGAACAGTTCCTGAAAATTTGGACAAGCAAGGAGGTGAAAAATCCTGCTGCATTTAGAGTTTGATTTCATGGACCCTAGAAAGAAAACAACTTCCAAAAGTATGCCTCTCTCAGCTTGCTGCAACTGTCTTTCCCAATGGATACCTGCCACAGAGAAAGGTAAGGGTCAAGAGTGCATCCTCTGGGCAGTCAATGTAATTCATCTGTGGGACCCAGGGGCTGACAAAACTTATGCTTCAGAGTCCCTCACTCCAACAGGCCCTTTCCCAGACCTTGTGAGGGGCACTAGCAATGTGTTCTCCTGGTCCTATATTTTTATACACTTGCACAGGGAAGTTATTTTAACAGTAATCACTTAAGGCCATGGGCTCTATCTAAGCTGACTTCCCTCCATCACTCTCTCTCAGGTTAGGATATAATGATGATGAAAACCAAAACAGACACATCCTCAGGGAGGCACAAACCTTACACATGGAGGGAAAAACAATCACTGTGTAGCTCTGTTTAAAATGCTTGTGTGTCCTGCCCAAGCAAGGTGCTAAAATGTAATGCAGAGGGGTACAGAGGAAGAACTATTGGTGGAGGCTGCAGGAGAATGGTAGGTAATTAGTTAACAATATTTACATGCAAATGAAGCCTACTATTCAGAAAGGAGGAAAGGGCAAAGTCAGCTTGTCCTATTTTAACGGCTTCCTTCTGAGTGGAAGAGGACTGATGTCACCAGTCCTGCTGCTCAGTTCATCTTTAACTCATTCCTCTTTCTGCTGAGCCAAGAGAAGCAGCCACAGAGAGGAGTCTGGGAGTACAAACAACACTGCTAGGTAGTCAGTCGTGGGCCATCTTTCAATAGCAAGGTGATCAAACAATGGACAGTTTTGAAACCTTTTGGGCTTTTCAACATCATCATGCCCTGAAAACCTGAATAAGTCCCCAAAGAATCCAACTCAAGGATACTGTCAAGGACCATGACTAAGTGATGGTTGACAGTGGTCTAAGAAGGTCAAGAGAGAGAAATTACAATAGGTGAGATGACCAAGTTGGTTGTAACCAGGTGATTCTTCCTGTCCTGTGAAAACACTGGTACAATAGAATAGCTTGCCAGAGGAGTCAGGGCTGAAAGCTGAGCAGAGCACAGAGGTGTGAATGTGGGTGTGAGTGCAGAAGGGAAGCATTGCGACTCAGCAGTAACACAGCTGAGATGAAGGCAGCCCATTCTCTTTGGGTTTTTAATCCATAAGAATGTGTAGACTTTTATAAAGTTCCAATGATGATATACCATGGACTATTTTAATATAATTTTAATAAATATAGTATTAGTGTTTCCAATGTTGAAAATCTCAGAAATTGTCATTTAAAGACAATTTAAATAAACCACTAATTTAAAGACAATTTAAAATAAACCACTAACATTTCACTGCATAGATATGCCTTGATCTTAACCCCTCTCCTTTTGATAAACATAGATTCCTTCTGATTTCTCATTACAAATAATGCTGTACATAATGTTGTGTATGTAACATCTGTTTCCTTTTTGGAAATATTTAAGATATATTCCCAGAGGTAGGATTATTAGGTCAAAAAGTTTTATATTTTTTGTAAATCATTGTACACTGTCAATATATTTTAAATATAAATGTTTGCAAGACTTCTGCTTCTGGCCAAAAGAGGAATAGAGATCAAATTTCCCCTTCTGCCTGAAACATAAACAAAGCTAGACTAAATATAAATAACTCTTTTCAAGACACTGGACAGCAAGCAATAACAGATTATATTCCAGGGAGTTAGAAAACAAAGATGAGCCCTCCAGTGGCCCAGCTTACTATTATACCTTGAGAAGATTTCCATATCATCGCACAGGGAAGGGGGACCTGACATACCTCATCCGAACCTCCAAGTTGGGAGACCTAAGAAAGCAAGGTAGATAGAACTCACTGGAGACACTAAGACAGAATCACCCAGAAAAAAGAGCTTGAAAATCCACCAAGGGTTCCTTCTGGGTAGTCAACTGAATACTAATCAGTGCAGGAACACACTTGAGGCAGGGAAAGAACCTTTCCAAAGGGATTGTTAAGAAAATTACCCAGCATTCATACATGGCTATTCCCACCAGCCAGACCAGAAAATCTCATAATTCATGGGGAATAGGGCAGAGCGGTCAGAAGGATCTTGTTTTAGTCATGGGGAAAACTTAGCCCTAGATCCAATGTTTCTCTGGTTCCGTCTAACAAATCTTAAAAATAATACCTTAAAGGATCAAACTGTTTACAAGTAACTGGGCCTTAGAACAAATCTGACAAATATTTATAAAGAATACAAAAACATCAGCATGCAATTAGTACAAGTTACAGTGTGTGAAAATCAATAAAAAATTACCACACATGCAAAGAAGCAGGAAAATGTGAAAGCAGTTTGGAGAAAAATTAATCAATTAAAACATATTGGAATTATCAGACAAGAACATTGAAATAATGATTATAAAGTATTCTGTATATTCAAAAAGTTCAGTAGGGACATGAAAGATATTAAAGACATTGAAATTGAACTTTCAGGTCAAACCACAGCTTCCAAGATGAAAATGACACTGGATGAGATTAATGGAAGATTAAACATGGAAGAAAAGATTCAGAAAACTGAAGATGTAGCAACAGAAACAAACCAAAATAAAAACATAGAAAGAATATTTTTAAATAAACAGCATCAGTGAACTGTAGCACATATTGGTTACTGGATTCCCTGAAGGAAAGAAGATGGAGAAGGTGATAAAAAAAATTTGAAGATATAATGGCTGAATATTCTCAAAATTTGTTGAAAATTGTAAACCAACAGATCTAAGAGGTGAAGTAACAAAATCATGATTAGAAGAAACATGAAGAAAACCATACCGATTCAAATCATAATCAAATTGATCAAAACCACTGATAAAGAACTAAAGAACAGAAAATAGACACATATGCAATGAAACAAAGAATGGCAGCAAATTTCCTATGGAAGACAACACAAGTTTAAGAGGAAATGAATCAACATATTTACAGCACTGGCGAAAAAAAAAGGTCACCCTAGAATTTTATACCAGGTGAAAAAATATTTGAAAAACAAAGGTGAAATAAAAACCTTTTCAGATATGCAAAGGTGAAGTAATTCATCAACAGCAGACCTGCACTACAAGGAAAGCCTTTGGGCATGTGGAAAATAGTGCCAGGCAGAAATACAAATCTCTAAAAAGGAATAAAGAGCACTGGAAGCACTGGAAAAGGTAACTATTAAGGGTAAATACAGGATTTTTTTCCCCTTGTTTAAAAAACACCTTTAAAAGGTCACTGGCTACTTAAACAGAAAAATAACAGTGTTCTGTAGGGGTTTTAACACATGAAAAAGTAAGAGGTATGACAATAGGCACAAAGACTGGGAGGGAATAAGTGACACTGTTATTGTAAGTTTCTTGTAGTATACACAAAGCGGTATAATGTCACCTAAAGAAAGCCTCTGATGAGTTAAAGATGTAAACAGTTGTTTCTCAGTATCCATGGGGGATTGGTTCTCTGACTACCCATGGATGCCAACTTTTTGTTCTGGTGGTTTAGCAGACCCAACTATGGAACTTAAGTATGCACGCTCAAGTTCCATAGTTAGGTCTGCTAAACCACCAGAACAAAAAGCTGACCCTCTCTCCACGTGGGTTTCACATCCAGCATAAATTGTATTTTTGATGCAAGTTTGGTTGGAGGTGAGGAACCTGCTGATATGAATGGCCAACTGTATTTACTGAAAAAAAAATTAATGTATAAGTGGACTGGCATAGTTCAAACCCATATTGTTCAAAGGTCAATTGTACTATAAACCCTAAAGCAACCATGAAAATAACAGAATTACAGCTAAAAAGAGATTGTTTAAAAATCCTACAAAATACTCAAATAATCCAGAAAAGCAGAAAAAGAAGAAAATGTAACAAAGTACGGATGAGACAAATAGCAAACAAATATTTAAATGACAGGCTTAAACCTAACCGTATCATTAGTCACAGTAAATATAAATGATCTGAACAGCCCAATTTAAAATCAGATTGGATAAAAAAGCAAAACCCAACTACATGATTCCTACAAAAGTGATCTTTTCATATAAAGAGAAAGAAATTAGCTAAAATTAAAAGGATGAAAAAAGAATATACTATGTTAATGCTAACCAAAGAAAGTTGAAATGACTGTCTTAATACCAGGCAGAATCTATTTCAGAGAAATGAATATTGCCAGAGATGAAGAAAGTCATTTCATAATGATAAAGAGGTGAATCTGACAAGAGGAAATAACAAACTTAAGCCACCCTAAGCTCTGTTTATAACAACAAAGATTCAAAGTACCTGAAGCAGAAATTGATAGAACTAAAGGAGAAATAGAAAAACCTACAATTCTGGTTGGAAAAGTCACAGTAATCTCACAGTAATGTATAGTAGAAGGAGATAGAAAATATGTATATAGAAGGCTGGAACAAAGCTATCCATCAGCTTGACCTAATTGACATTTATATAGCATTTCACATAAGAACAATAGAACATACACTCTAATCAAGTGCTCATGGACAGACCAGATTCTGACTCACAAAAATACTCTCAATATATTTAAAGAATTCAAGTCATATAAAGCACGCTGTCTGACCACAATGGAATTAAGGAATCAAGTTATAAATGAATAAAAAAGGTCTCTGGCATATCCTCAAATATTTTTATAAGTAACACACATCTAAATAACCCAGAGTTAAAGAAAAAACCAAAAGAAAAATTAAAAGAATTGTGAAATGAATAAAATGAAAATACAATATATCAAAATACATGGGATGCTTCTAAAGAGAAGTGCTTAGAGGGAAATTTACAGCACTGCAAATCTACATTACAAAGGTCTCAAATCAATGAATGCAGCTCCCACTTTCAGGAACTAGAAAAAGAAGATCAGGTTAATCCCATAGCGCACAAAATATAAGTAATAATAAATATTAGAGGAGAAATCAGTGAAATTTAAAATGAAAACAATAAAGAAAATCAATTTGATTCTTAAAAAAGACCAATGAGAGTGATATATATCTAGCCAGATTAATCAAAAAAGAGAGAAGAAACAAATTACAAATACCAGAAATGAGATTATTACAACTACAGATTTAAAATAAGAAAATCTGAACTTTACGCCAAAATATTTAACAACTTAGATGAAATGCATAAATTCCTTAGAGAGGCATGAACTAACAAAGCCTCATGCAAGAATAAACAGATAACCTGAATTAGCCAACATCTATTAAAAAATAGAAATTGTAGTTAAATTTTTACCAGAAAGGGATCACTAGGACCACATGGCTTCATTGGTGAATTATAATAAATGTTTAAAAATGAAATAATGCCAATTCTACACAAACTCTTCCAGAAAACTAAAGAGGGGCAAATATTTCCTAACTCAACCAGTAAGACCAGCATTACCACAATAACAAAATCAAAGACATGAAAGAAGACTATGTACCAATCTCTCTCAGGAACATAGATGCAATAAAAAAAAAAATTAGCCAATGAAATCTGACAATATATTAAAAGGAAAATACAGCAAGACCAAGTAGAGTTTATCTCAGTTTAACAATTTTAAAATAAACAATGTGGTTCGCTATATCAACAAACAAAAAATGATCATCTCAATATATGTAGGAAAATCATTTAGGAAAATCTAACATACATTCCTGTTCTCAGCAAACAATAAAAAAAAGGAAACTTCCTCAACTTGATAAAGGACATCAACAAAAATCCCCTGCAGATAACACCATACTTAATGGTGAAACACTGAATGCTTTTCTGTTAGGATGAGGAATAAGACAAAGGTGTCTACTTCTAACACTTCTATTCAACAGTATTCCAAATTATAGCCAGTTCAATAAAAGAAAAGAAAGAAAAAGTCATTTAGATTGGAAAGGAAAAAGTAAAGCTGACTTTATTCACAGATGACATGATCATCTGAGAAAATCCTATGGAATCTACAGAAAAGCTAGTAGAACTAATAAGTTAGTTTAACAAGGTCGTAAGATACTAGATTAATACACAAAATTAAGTTACATGTCTAAACAATACAAATGAGCAATTTGAAACTGGAATTTTAAAAAATACCTAAAAATATGAAATACTTATTGATAAATTACATAAAAGATAGGTTTTATCAGAGACTAGGATTGCAACCCCTGCTTTTTTTTTCTGCTCTCCATTTGCTTGGTAAATCTTCCTCCATCCCTTTTTTTTGAGTCTATGTGTGTCTTTGCCTGTGAGATGGGTCTCCTGAATATAGCACACCAATGGGTCTTGACTCTTGTCCAATTTGCCAGTCTGTGTCTTTTGATTGGGGCATTTAGCCCATTTACATTTAACGTTAATATTGTTATGTGAATTTGATCTTGCCATTTTGATGCTAGCTAGTTGTTTTGCCTGTTAGTTGATGCAGTTTCTTCATAGTGTTGAGAACATGTGGACACAGGGAGGGGAACATCACAACACTGGTGCCTGTCAGGGGGTAGGGGGTCAGGGGAGGGATAGCAGCAGGTGGGGGGTTACAGGAGAGATACATTAGGAGAAATACCTAGTGTAGATGATGGGATGATGAATGCAGCAAAACACCATGGCACATGTATACCTATGTAACAAACCTGCACATTCTGCATATGTAACCCACAACTTAAAGTATAATGATAAATAAAAAAGACAGAGGAGACAAAATGGTTTGTAATATCTGTATACTGAAAACTATAAAACATTGCTGAGATAAATTCATGACCTAAATAGAGATATAACAGTCATAGATTAAAAGACTCAATATTTTGAAGATGTCAACTCTCTCCAAATTAATCTGTGGATTCAATGCATTCCCAATCAAAATCTAAGCAGGCTTTTTTTTCCTCATAGGAATTGACAGAAAAAAAAGAAAAACTAAAATTCTTATGGAAATGTACAGGATTTAATAAAGGTCTTTGAAAGAGAAGAGCAGAACTGGAAGACTTATACTACCTACTTTAGGAGTTATTATAAAACTACAGTAATCAAAACAGTGTGGTACTGGCAATAGGATAGACAAATGGTACAGAAAGAAAAGTTTAGAAATAGACCCATATATATGGTCTACCACTGGTTTGTGTGCCTCTCTTTCTCTCTCTCTCTGTATATGTGTGTATATATATATATACACACACCCACATTCAAGTGATTTTTAGCAAAGATGTACAGACAATTCAGTCTCTGAGAAAAGGCAATTTTCCCTAGATACTAAGAAAACTAGACAGTCTTTTCTAATAAAAGATAGAAGAAAATATCTTTTTTCAACAATTGTTGCTAGAACAGTTGTTTGCACATAGGTCAACAAAAAAGAACTACATAAAACTTTGATTCAGACTACGTGCAAAGATTAACTCAAAATAGGTCACAGTTATAAATTAAAAACCTAAAACTAAAACCTCCTAGAAAAAAACATGGAAATAAATCTTTGTGACCCTGAGTTAAAGATTTCTTAGATATGATGCTAAATGTATGGTCCATAAAAGAAAAAAAAAGATAAACTGAAATTCTTCAAAATTAAGAATGCGTGCTCTTTGAAACATAGTAAGAGAATGAAACACTGCTAAGGGAACAAAAAATTAAGCTACAGACTGGGGGAAATATTTGCAAATTAATATCTGATAAAAGCCTTATATCTAGACCATTAAAGAACTCTCAAAACTCAATAATGAAATAAATAAATATTAAAAAATAAATATTAAATAAGAAACAGAAAGCCCAATTAAAAATTGGCAAAAGAGGTGAATAAACAGTGATGGATGGATAACAAATAAACACATAAAAAAGATGTTCAACATCATTAGTCATTAGGCAAATGCCAATTAAAACCCCAGTGAGGTACCACTGCTCGCCTAGTAGAATGGCTTAAATCAAACAGACTAACCACACCACGTGTTGGAAAGAATGTAGATGAACTAGACTCTCATACACCACTGGTGTGGATATGAAATAATACAACTCCTTTGGAAGTCGTTTGACAGTATTTTTTTTAAAGCTAAACATATACCTACCTTATGATTCAGTGATTTCATCTTAGGTATTCACAACAGAGAAGTAAAAGCACATGTCCACACAAACAATTATATGCAGATGTTCACAAAGGCTTTACTTTGGATAGTCTACCTAAATGTCCACCAATTTGTATATGGATAAACAAACTGTGACATATCCAGATGATAGAAAGCTACTCAGCAATGAAAAGGAATGAACTATTAAGACCATGTGATGGCTGGGCACAGTGGCTCACGCCTGTAATCCCAGCACTTTGGGAGGCTGAAGCAGGCAGATCACCTGAGGTTGGGAGTTTGAGACCAACCTGACCAACATGGAGAAACCCCGTCTCTACCAAAAAATACAAAATTAGCAGGGCACGGTGGTGGGTGCCTATAATTCCAGCTACCCAGAAGGCTGAGGCAGGAGAATCGCTTCAACCTGGGAGGTGGAGGTTGCAGTGAGCCAAGATGGCACCATTGTATTCCGGCCTGGGCAACAAGAGCAAAACTCCATCTCAAACAAATAAACAAACAAACAAACAAAACCATGTGACATGTGTGAAAGAAGTAAGCTGAGTGAAAGAAGCCAGACTATAAAAGGATATGTACTGTATGATCCAATTCATATACAATTCTAGAAAATACAATCTAATTCATGGTGACAGAAGGTAGATCAGTGGTTGCCTGGGGAAGGCATAGGTGGCAATGGGGATAAAGAGGATCCCAAGGAGTGGAAGGAGACTTTCTGGGTATTGGATGCAGTCACTATCTTGGTTGTGATGATGGTGGTGACTGTGTCTACATATGTCCAAACATATCAAATTTTATGCCTTAAGTATAAACAGATTATTATTGTCAATTATGCCTCAAATGCTGTTTTAAAATATCAATGGTTGAACCTAACAAAAGAGAAAAATAAGTCCCCTACAAAACTAACAGGAAATATCACCATAACAAATTGATAAATTGCTGACTCTCCTATCTTTGCCCTCCCAGAGACAACCAGGGTGCCTGGCAAGTTGTTGATTATGAACCGATTCAACTGATGTTTGCTGAGTGAATGAACAAAATTGTTTTGTTTAGTTTTGTTTGTTTGTTTGTTTTTGAGATGTTGTCTCGCTGTGTCGAGGCTGGAGTGCAGTGGCGCGATCCTGGCTCACTGCAACCTCTGCCTCCTGGGTTCAAGCAATTCTCCTGCCTCAGCCTCACACCTAACTGGAATTACAGGCATGCACCAACACACCTGGCTAATTTTTGTATTTTTAGTAAAGGTGGGGTTTCACTATGTTGGTCAGGTTGGTCTCAAACTCCTGACTTCAGGTAATCTGCCTGCCTTAGTCTTCCAAAGTGCTAGGATTACAGGCATGAGCCATTGTGCCAGGCCCAAAATTGTTACATGTTAAACATTCATTAAACTCAATTTTACTCCTTTGCTTTAATTTTGTTTCCCTCCCAGGCTTAGCTCAAAACAACCAACTTCAAGAAGGAACTGGCTGCCCAGGTGCCTCACAGTGGCAGTGGACAAGGTGGCTGTGGCTGTAGGGTATGAAGAACACAGGCTGCATCCAACCATCTGCAGGTGAGCAGCTCCCACAGACACTGTGACCTTCCTTCCTGAGTTTCTCCAAGGTTTCCTCCCTCCCGTGTTCTGTTCCCTTTTGTCTTATTATATTTGTGGAGATAAATGCTTATGTTCCTTGCCCTTGGTTTTAAAATGTGATGGTTACAGCTGGGCAAGGTGGCCCATGCCTATCATCTCAGTGCTTTGGGGGCCAAGGCAGGTGGATCACCTGAGGTCCAGAGTTCAAGACCAGCCTGGCCAACATAGTGAAACCCCTTTTGTACTAAAAATATAACAATGAGATGATTTAATCTATGACAAATCTACCTCACAGAAAACCAAGACTTTTTTTTTTTTTTTCCCAAAAAAGAAGAAAAATAAAACAAAACACTTTTCTGCCTTTGGTGGCTCTCCTGTGTCTCGGCTATGGTGGTCTGCAACAATGGCCTCAGAGAGAGATGAGAAGCAGAGGCTTTCCACTCAAGTCAGTGCCTCGAACCTGGGAATGCACCTGGGAATGGGCCGACCTGGTGCTGCCAGGAGCTTGACCTCTCCTCACCCACACTCTCCTGTGTCCTTCATCTCCACAAGGATGCCACTTGGGAGCACGGGGCCCAGCTCCAACCTGCCCCTGCAGGCGGCGGGACACAGGGCCAGGATGCAGGCCCTTCCTAGGGAGCAGCTTAGGGCGATGGAGCCAACTCCACCCTCAGCGGGGTCAGCGCTGTGCGGCAATGTGAATCAACACTACAGTCTGAAGCCATAGGTCACGGGCACATTGACTTTCAAGCCCCTAGATCTCACTTCTTACTTCTAAGTTCTATGCTGCTGTCCCTATAAAGGAAAAAGAATGGATGATTTGAGGGAGTCAACATTGGAGACTGTAAAAGCAGTGTGAAGTGAGTACTCCATGTTACCATGAAATTCCTGCTAAATTCCTCACGCCGCCTATGCTGTGTGTCTCACAGCCCGGGTAACATCACTCCAAATGCATGATGTGCAGTGGAAATGCCAGAACATGAGCCAAAGCACCCATCCATCGGAGTGCACTTGAGATTCTGAGTGTAAGTTACATTTGCCTCATCTTGCGACAGACAAACCTGAACTTTCCTTAATTACCATTCCAGCTGGCCACCCTCTCTTCCTGGTGCTGGATACGGAATAAGGGGAACTTCTAGAGTTGCTCATTAACTCCACTGTCTCTGAAGAAAACAAAAGACCAACACCTGAAAAATTAATATGCTGCTAAGATAGCCATTCTCTGTTGATTACACTAAAGCTTAAATTAGCCAAATACTGCAAACATACATAAAGTCACTTTAAGGTGGCCCAGGTCAATCTTTTAAATGAAGTATCAAAACCCTAAAGCACACATGTCAGGAACTCTTGCAAAGTAAAGAACTGTGAGTCATTATACAGATGTGGAATAAAAAAGTCCAAGGTGCCATTAAGTACCTTAGCAGTTAGCACACCCCAGGGGTGGTAAACAGTTGCTATTTGTAGGAGCACTGAAAACAGAGGATTGCCAGAAACATCTCAAGATGAACTGAGTGGAACGAACACCAGCCAGAGCCAACGCATGACAGGGATTTCTTCTTCCCATACACCTATGAAAAAGGGTTTCCCTTAAAGCACCAGCACTTACTTCTCCATGAGGAAAAGCCTGCCTTGGCCCACACCCACAGATTCGAGAAGGATTTCACGCTGGTTGTTTTCCAAACGGCAAGCTGTACATTACACGTGGAGGGTTCTTTCTAGAAAGAAGTTTCCAAGGCAACTCCTTACAAACTGCTAGCTCTGTTAGCTGCATTTCTGATAGTGATAGGGGTGTAAGCCTGTTTTTAAACATCATTTTTTATATCAAAGTAGATTTTCTTTAAAGACCAAGAGATACATAAGGTTTTTACTCATTTCCACACATCAATGAAGCAACAATTCAACAGTTCGTTTCAATTCCTACTTAATGGAAATCAGCCATCAATATCATTCAAATGTCTACTTTCCGCTTATGTTCTGCTAAACTGAGCTGAGCGTCTCAACAGTGTCATCATAGAGATAAAGCATAATCCATGCTGAGGAAAATACACTTTCCCTGCATACAACACACACACACACACACACACACACACACAGAGAGAGAGAGAGAGAGAGAGAGAGAGAGATTTAGAAGTTCTTTCTAGAACGTAAAAAGTTTCGTGATAATCATCCCTTAGCTGATAACACTGACATCTTATCAGCGGTATTCCTGAGGATTCAGAAACTGCTTTGAATTCCTTAATCCATTGCTTTTTACATTTGGATGCAGATTTACCTCCAGCTGGCTCCATTCTTTGGTGAAACATTACTTCTTCAAAGAGGCCTTCCTCATCCACCCTGTAGAAATAGTGTCTGCCCACCTCATACATGCCACCCTCTAAAAGCTTCACACCCTGCTTTATTTTTCTTCGCAGCAGTTACCACCAGCCAACATTATTACATATATCCTTTATTGTTCCTTGTCTATCATCTTGGCCAGAATGGAAAGTTCCATGAGGCAGAGCCATGTGTGTCTCGTTCACCTCTGTATGCCCAGTCCTGGATCACTGGACACAAAATGAGTTTTTATTGACTTAAATCAAAGGTGAGGAGAAGGGGAGAGAGGGAGAGAGAGAAAGAAGGAGAGGGAGGGAGGGTGAGCATGAATAAATTTTAAATTCTGAAGTTTGCACTACCAATGTAAAACAAGAAGATAATCTACAAGCCTTGCCTCATTGAATCTTCACGGCAACACCAGTTAGTCCATATTAATACCCTAGTTTTAGAGATGAAAAAAACTATTGACAAAATATTTAATATTCCCAGGATTTTAATGTAAGAAATCCCAACTTCTGATGTTAGGCTGGTTTTTGCCTAATTTTTAAAAAGTTAATATCATCTGTAAAATTTCTGTGTTCAAAGCTTTTTTTTTTAATACTGCTGGAAAAGTACCCACTGCTCAGTTCAAAGAAACACCCGGGGAAGACATTGAAAGAGGAGGAAGAGAGGTCCTTGAGTGGTCCCACCAGAAAGGGGAGAGCGGCGTCTGGCAGCCAAGCCCTGGCTTATCCACGCACACTCACCTGGTTTGCAGGTTTCCTCCAAAGCACACTGACTGCTCCGCATCCCAGGGTGGTTTTCCTTAATGCTTTCAGCCTGTGGCCACCTCTCCAGCTCACCACAACTTTGGTAAGTCCAGAGGCAGTGAGGGAGCCGACTGCCGTGATGGGCGTCTGCAGCCACCCAGCCCAGTGACTCAAGTGCCCAGGCACCTCACACCGTGAGCTCCCTGGATATGCAGGCTGATTCATTAGGCCCAAAGAATGCCTGGGCTTTGGCCCCAACTAATAAAGCATTCACTCACAGACCAGAGGCAATTAGACAGGTAACAAACAAGAAGTAAAAAGGAAAGTCAACACAGAGTGAGCAAACAGCGCGTGCTCTTCACCCTTGATCACTCTGAGTGGGCCAAGTGTGGCCCTGCATGAAACACATGCAGGGAGGTGGAGCAGGGAGATCGGGCAGGTGGCACCAGCTCCCACCACTAACTCTGCAGAGAGCACCTCTCCTGCCAGGCAGTCTGCCCAGAGGCCCTACCTTCCTGTCTAACCCACAGCTGCTCTAATACTCAATGATGATACTACCGAGAAACGCATACACTCAGCCACCTCTCTAGGGAACACTCTGAAAAGCTCTCACTCGTGTGACATATTTAACAAACACATATCTTGTGCCAGAAGCCTATAAAAGATGTTAAAACCATCTTACATGTTTTGTCTGAAGATGTAACTTGCTGCGGCTACATTCAATCTCTACTGTCCACCCCACTCCAAGGACAATTAATCTGGGTTTTCAGACACAAAGTTCCTAGCTTCTACCGCAGAAATAACCGGAAGACATTGTAAGTATGATCTTTTTCCATAAACATTTTTTATTTTAAGAAGTGGAACTATTTTGAAACACTCAGCCCCGGTACTGGCAGTAGTACCAAATGCTGATTTGAAGAGTAAAGAGAAAAAGTTTTGGGGAAAACAAGCACTTCATCCCATTTTGGAGCTTAAATGGGCCTCAGTGTGAGGCCAGCACACGGGGCTTGCTCCTCTACCTCACATCCCCAGTGGGTGACAGGGATCCTGGGTCTGCAGGACCTCAGGCCAGCTGAGGATTTTTAGCATCTGGAACCTTCAAGAATGTTCTATTTTGTTATCGTAGGTGAACTAACTGACGAGTTGCTTCTTGGCTGTTCCCCCTGACTGTCCAGCACTGCCTTTTCTGGACAAAAGAAGGAGACGTATATGACAGTGTGTGGTCCAACCAAGCCATCAAGGAAACACCATGCAATTAAGTTTCTTGACCAAAAATTTCCCTGCTAGTGGATCTCTCTAAAAGGGGAGTGTACTAGTCAAGATTTTTCTGAGAAATAGAACCCATAGGAAATGTATGTATATAAATAAAGTATATACACTTACATACTTTATATAAAGTATACTGACATATACAATATGTATATATGCATTCATGTATACACACACTATATAGATTTAAGAAACTGGTTTACACAATTATAAAGGCTGGCAAGTCTAAGATCTGCAGGGTAGACTGGCAGGTTGAAAGATCCAGGAAAGAATCAATACTGCAGTTCAAGTTGAAGGCTATCAGGCTGGATCTCAGGAAAGAGCCAATGTTGCAGTCTTAGCACCGTCTTTGCAAAATTCCTTCCGACTGATTGGATGAGGTACCCCCACATAATGGAAGGCAACCTGCTTTACTCAAAGTCTACCAACTTAAATGTAATCTCATCCAAAAACCCCACAGAAATATTCGGAATAATGTTTGACCACATATGAAGGGACATTGGTCCACCTGAGTTGATACATAAAATTAACCATCACGGGGAGCTAATGCACCACACTTTCCCTTTGTCATTTTTTTTGTGCTTCCAAATATACTAAATGTTTGTTAAATAACATGTCTCTAAGCAAACACAGGTGTCTCAGTAAATCAGACACTGTAAACCTTCTATGGCAATTTGCAAATTCATCCCCTTTAAAAGGAAATCACATGGATCTCAAGTTTAAGAATTTGCTGTTTAAATATGCCTTTTTTTTTCTTGGAGAAAGCAATTAGGAAACTTTTGAAAACAGAAAAGTGTTTTAGGATAGTAAATGCTTTCCAACATAGTTCCTTTTCAGCAAGTTGATTCTGGGAAAACAAAAAAGATAATTCAGGGAATACCCTATATATTTAGCCAGCAAAAGCTTAAATGCTGGAGCCAGGAAACCTAATACAGAATACTCAATGAAATTGAGTAGTCTTTCCTTTAATTTTTTGTTTTTATTTTCAGAAAATATTAGTATTAAAAGGCCATCTACTGTTTTTCCTAGAATTTTACTCAAATTAATGCTAATTTTTTAAATCCTTAAAACTAAAAATAAATTGAAGGGATTTGAGTTCATAAGAGAGCTAAAGGCATCTCCCCCACCCCCCACATCTATGAGATAAAAAGCACATTAACCGTGGACATCATGATGAATGATGCTTCCTGTATGGGATCTAGCTCTGATCCATTTAATTTGCCCAAGACATCTGCCTTCATAAAAAAGACAAGGCTGGTACTCACTCTACAAAGAGCTGTGGGGAACACATTAAAGTCATCTTCATTATAAATAGCTATATCCATGGTACGTTGGCCTTTTAATTCCGTTGTTATAAACTGGGATCCAAATTCCCATTTGTAAAACAGCTTTGATGTGTGGCTGGTGAAGACTGGACCGGCAAGGGTGAATATTTCCTGGGAGCCTTAGATGCTGGCAAAAGACTACCTCTCCCTAGGGCTAGTATACCAGCAAAGAGTGCTTTAAAAGCATAAAGCATTGTTATCTGAAGATCTGAGTACTTAGAAGAAAGGGCATTAACTTCTCAGAATTCTCAAGGGGGATGAACTGGAGATTTAGTTCAGTTCCATTCTGAGATTCATTCCAATTCTGCCCCATAGAGAAGCAGGTTAGATTAAATACCGGTTTTTAAAAGGTTGAACTTTTAAAAGGTTATAGGAAATCATGGACCCAGAACTTCAACTGCCTAACAACCTCCCAGTTATCTAACGTCCTGGGGATCGTTCCAGATTTTACTGACTATTCAATTCACTTTCCACTTTATTTGGAATGAGTAAACACACACATTCATATCTCGTTCTAGATTTTTGATTGCTAAAATTGAAAGCAAAAAAACATATAGCATTATTTCTTTTTCATTTTTTGTAGAGATAAGATATTGCTCAATTGTCCAGGTTGGAGTGCAGTAACATGATTATGCTCAAGGGATCCCGGTGCCTCAGCCTCCTTAGTAGCTGGGACCACATTTTTAAAAATTTTTTGCAAAGACAGAGTTTCATTTTGTTACCAAAGCTTGCCTTGAACTCTTAACCTCAAGCAATCCTCCCATCTTGGCCTCTGAAAGTGCTGGGATTGCAGGTATGAGACATCACACCCAGTCAATATTTCTTTTAATAATCTCCTTTTGAGGCTATGTTAACAGGAAAAGAAACAAAACAGAACCAAACACATTTGCTGTTGGTAAGGATAAACCAATATGGGGAAGAGGATCAGGGGAAGTCAAGACTAATATGAGTATGAATGGGATTAGGTGTGCCCTCCCCAACAACATAGGGCCTGGAAGCAGGGATGCCAGGTGGAATAACTACAGAGCCAGGAATTGGGATGAGGCACTTCCACCTTCTTCCTTGAATCATGCTTTCCAACCAACTAGTCCTTCCTATCCACAGTTTGTACAACTCCCCCTTCTCCCCCTATACTCCTCTATCCCACCCTCCCCCAATTACCACTTAAATCAGTGGGTGCCACTGAGTTAAGTAGAACCTGGTCAGGCAGAAGCAGACATAGCAGCACTGTCACATATATCACTTCAAATGTATTAATTTAAAATGAAAGTCTCCTAGGAGCTCTAAGAGGCATTTGGCACCATGAGCATTCTTCTCCCCAACTGCACCTCCAAACTGTCTATGAAAGCCCTAGCTCTAGCTTAAGCAAGCCCAGCTTCTTGGCATGAGGATGTCTGACATGGAAACACATCATTGTTGTTCATAGAGGCATTTACTCTACTAACTTTCAGCCACCACAGTTCTGAGAATCACTCCAAAAAGAAATGAGGGAATTACATTTGGCTGCTCTGTGTGCTGACACATATAAGGTAAATAATTAGACATCACTGCTTTGACACATGACATTACCACCCTAATTGGAACCTGGCTGAATTGGGCATTCTTGAGATGCAGAATTTTTCCCCTCTTAAAGGCCCTACAAACCTGCCTAATATCTCATGCTACCTCCACCCCACGCCTGCATTTCTAATGTGTGTCATCAAGGAATCTGCTTTGATCTCTGCAAAGTATGCCTGTTGGAACAACATAATGAAAGGGATTATGATTTAAATACAGGCGACATGAAGCCAGAGGCAGCAGAGAACCCACTTGATTCTTCAGGGCCTCTCTTTGTTGATTCCGAGGCTTCATAGGGATGTGTAGTGTGTTCCCTCAAGCTACTCCCCTATTGCCACATCAGAACCATGCCTCTCCCAGGAGTTGCCTGCTCTGAATCAACACTGCTGTCCATTCTGGGGGACTTTAGTGAGCATACATCCTCCAATCCTGCACTTCCTGCCCTGGAAATCATATTCATAATGGGTTCAAAAATACTCTCAGAAAATCTGGCTTTGGTTTTAATTTTCTCGAAATGGTGAAAATAAACAGCCCTGACAGGGTTTTGTCACCCCAATTCACTCACCTGGTGCTGAATTTCTTTTATCACAACTTGGCCCAGAGCCTGGGTCTGCCATTGAAAGGTGCCACCGAATCCCCATTTTTTTTTTGCCACCACAGTGCCCACCTCCACAGCAGATGTTCACTCAGTCTCTGCCCACCACTCCAGGCACATCTGAACAATGGAAGAACTATGGCCTGCTTTCCTCTCTGGACGGTGACTGGTCTCCCATCTCACTCTGGATACTTTCTACACAATGACCTTGGTTTTGGCATCTTGGCCTTCACCCAGAATAACTCCATGTCTTCTACACATGTGAATTATTCAAATAGTTAAAGTCACAGCATGCCCTGCCTAGCAAATCTTGCCCAAGTTCCCCTACCTGCTTATTATGTCCTGGTTTTCAGCCAGCTCAGTCTACAGAATATCATATGTAGTATTGAATACAGAATGAATTCAAAAGTGGGTCTGATCATCATAAAAAGCACACGGACTGTGATATCACTTACAAATGTATTAATTCAGCCTATGCAACTGTGTGGGGGTTTCTTGGGTTGGAGATGGATAGTGGTCTTATAGAAGCTAAGCAACAGAAGATGTCTACTGATTTTTTTTTTTTTTTTTTTTTTTTACTTTTTATATCGAAATATAAATACACAGGAAATTGCAAAGGTAGTATGGTGACATCTCAGGTGCTCTTCACCAGTTTCCCCCAGTGATTGTATCTTACTTAGCTATATTACTGTATCAAAACCAAGCATTTCACTTTGGTAAAATGTGCACCGATAGTTCCCTATCATTTTATCATGTGTAGATTCATGTAACTACCACCCTAATGAAGATAATAATTAAAAAACTTCCATCACCACAAAGATCCCTCTCACGTTACTCCTTCATAATCACATGCATTCCCTTATCCTGCCATCACTAACCCTTAGCAACTCCTGTTTTCATCTCTATAATACTGTTGCTCTAAGAATGTCCTATAAATAGAATCATACAATATGTGACTTTTGAGGATGGACTTTTTACAGTCAGCATAATGCTTGGAGATCCATCCAAGTTGTGTGTGCCAATAATTTATTCCTTTTCATTGCTGAGCTGTATTCCATGATATGGATGTACTGCAGTTTGTTTATTAACCTACTGAGGGACAATTGGTCCATTCCATTAAAGTAGTCAAAGTTATATGTATAGAGTTCTTTTATTAACCATTTGATCCTGCAAAACCTGTAGGAATATACCCTATCCCCAATTATCCCCTGACATTAATGATTTGTGTCTTTGTGATTCTTGCTACAGGTCTATCCATTTTATTAATCTTTTCAAACAACCAACTTAGTTTGATTTTCTCTATCATCGTCATTTTCAACGTCAGTGATTTCTGTTCTTAATTATTCCTTTCTGCTTAGTTTGGATTTGTTTTGCTCTCCTTTTTCAAGTTTCTGGAGGTGGGAACTTATTCATTTGAGACTTATTTTCTATTATATACATTTAATTCTGTAAAATTTCCCCTAAGCACTGCTTTTGCTGCATCCCACAAGTTTTGATATATTGCATTTTCATTCAATTCTATATTTTTCCCCTCTAGAAACTTCCTCTTTGACCAATGGATTATTTAGAAGGGTGCTGTTTTGTTTCTAAATAATTGGAGACTTTCCTGTTATCTTTCTGGTATTGATTCACAGTTTGATTCTCTTGTGGTTGAAGAACATATTCTGTATGAGTTATTTTAAATTTGTTGAGGTTTCTTTTTACAACCCAGTATATGGTCTATCTTGGTATATATTCCATGGGTCCTTTAAAAGAATGTGTGACTCTGCTATTGAGTGAACTGTTCTGTAAATGGTGATTAGCTCCTTGTTAACGGTGTTACTGACTTACACTATATCCTTACTGATTTTCTTTCAAATTATTCTACCAACTGTTTAGAGTGTTAAAGGCTCATGCTGTAACTATGGATTTCTTATTTCTCCCTGCAGTTCTATCAGTTTTTGCTTCACATATTTTGCAGCTCTGTTGTTTGGTGCATATACACTTAGGATTGCTGTACTTTTTAAGTGGCCAGAACTTTCCATCATTACATAATGTCCTTCTCTGTTTCTGGTAATTAACTTTGCCTTGTTTCAAATGAGCAGGTGCGAAGGACCTCACTGTCTACTCGGCTTTCTCTGACACCCACCCAGCAAGGAGGAAGAAGGGTATCCATTATGACTAGATGGAAGTAGAAGTCCAGGTTCCTCATGTGATCTCCACTGGCTCCTGGGCAAGGGGGGTGCCCTCACCATCAGACATGAATGAAAGTCCCAGTTCCCCATTTGAGAAAAGCACAGAGAACTGTTAGGGAGTGACCAAACATGGTAGTAGAAAATCCCAGAATAACAGTTGGACATGATGGTGACAAATAAGAATGCCAAAAAAGCTGGGAAACTTGGGGTATGTGGTGAACAGCAAGGGAGTGATGGGATGTCTGCAAAGACCTCATGGGCCTTTCACCCTGACTTACAAATACAATGATCGGGGAGTCATGGAGTTTGTGTCCTGTCTGGAGTGAAGACAGGCCATACTGACTACCTGGAAGCTACACCTGAAGCTACCGATGTTAGGTCTGGTGCAACAGACAAGCAATCCAAGTGAGAGCCTTGGCTTTAAAACAAAAGGAAAGTGAGAGCCTGTACTTAGAGGAAACCAGGATCACATCAGATTTCAGTCAGGTTAGGACGTCTGAATCAAGCTCTACTGATTCTATAAGTTTATTTTTCTCTACCTTTGTTTTTCTTTCCTTTTCGTTATTTCTAGAAATGTTTCCTTTTGAAAAATTACAGCATTTAAGCTGAACTAGGGGAAAAAAGAAATATTCTTTGGGCATTTGTATTGCGGCCAGGAATGCTAGCAGAATTAGTGTGTCCAGACTGGGTGTGATGCAGCCACTGCCTATCACCCCTTGGGAAGCCTTCATGCAGCAAAAAAGGAGACAGGAGTGTGGGAACAAGCCCTTCCCTACTCTCCTCCCTCCTTTGATCCTAACCAGATGCTGTTCAGGCCCACTCTGCCTCGGTGGGGAGTCTCTGTGATCAGGGCAGCTTCTCTGGCAGGTGGCTGTAGCAGCAAGGAAGGGGCATGTACACATGTGCAGAGCCAGCACAGAGCTCAGATGCAGAAAACACACAGAGGGGAGCTGTGCACAGAGCAGGAGGAGCACAGCAATGTGACCCCTGTCCACAGCCAAATACAGGATGCCTAAATGGGCACAGTGGGCGCTGACTTCTTAAATCCATTTTTGTTAATGACAGGAAGTCACCAAGACTTACTTATAACATTACACAAATACACAGAGCCATGGTTTAAAATCAAAGTGTCACAAAGTTCATAAATACTAAGAGACTCTTAAATTGAGATGAAATTGTATTTGTATAGGTCCAGACAGTTACCTTGGCCCCATCCATGGGAAGGAGGGATGAATTTTCTAAACAAATCATTTGAATAATTTGTATAATATAATCAAGGGTTGGTAAACCACAGCCCATAGGTGAAATCTGATTCATAACTTGTTTTTGCACAGCCAGCCAGCTAAGAATGGGTTTTTACAGTTAAACATTTACAGTCAATTTGATAACAGAAAACACTAACTTTGGACCCCAATTAAGTGAAATGTTATTTTCTCCCACCAAAATTTCATTCCTATCATTGGTAAACCTGAGTTAAAAACACGTGGTACTCAATTATTACTTTTATGGTTTGAATTCAGTCAATTAAAAAAACGGCAAATTTTCTTTCTCTCTTATCATAGAAGTACCTACTTAATAATCTCAGTTTTGGCTCTTGGACCAAAATGCCTGAAATATTCATTTTTTGTCCCTCTATGGGAAAAATTTGTCAACCTCCAGCATAAATTAATAATATAAACTGGCAAAAAAGTTTATTATTTAATATAATTATTGAGTAGCATTAAATACTGTTAAAACTATCACACAAAATATTTATTTTAATATTTTAGGTAATTTAAGTAATTCTTTATTGTTCATTAAAGCACAACTAAGCCAGCACTCAATGTGCCTACACGGTAATGCTACAACGTAAAAGTCTCAGGCACATTTATTTTAAACTAAACTCTAAGTCAGACTTTCTGCTGTTGGAAGGGTCTTCCTCTCCAAAGTGCTTCTGGCTTCAGGCAAATCAAATAACACTGGACCTGATTAAAGGATCCTACTGAATGCTTCCCTCAGTGGCCCAGCTTTTTACTGTTGATGACCTTCCAGTCTTTAGACCTGAGCTTTACCCTTTACTTCCCACATAAGAAACTAGGAAGTGACTGTTAGGGGGAGGGCTAGGAACCAGGGAAATGGATGGAGGCTTTGCCCAGCCCGTGGGATACCAGCATGGGCTTGCAGCTCCAGGGGCAGACAGGGCAGAGAATCCCAGTCTAAGGATTCATTCTGGACCTTCCAATCTGGGGTGACACTGTAGGTCTAGAGCATGCTATCTTCACTCTTAGAGAGTGAAAACTACACATATCACCTTAGCAACTGACCAAGCCACTGAGCCTCGCATATTAGCTCACAGCCCAGTGCCTCAGGCAGCACTGTTTTGGTAGTGCTACTTTATTTTTTGGTTCATAACAGCAATATTTTTTCATCTGAAAAAGTGTGTTTCCTGAGATAGGGGTGGCATGGAGTTTGAAGGCACAAATGGGACAAGTTAGTAAAACAAGAAACAGAAGGAGAAGAAAAACATTATAAAGACATCAAAGTGGCCCAGACTGGCCCAGTAGGGCCTCTGTGCTTCCTCCTGCCCCCATGGTGGGGTAAACTTAGGCAGATGTTCTCTAGTGTTTTGAATGGTCTTCTAAGCACAGCAAATTTATAGAGTCAAGTAAAAGCTAGACCTGGAGTTTGCAAGTTAGCACCAGGGAAACAAGCCTCTCTTTTGCTGGAGTGTCTCTCCAGAGCCACCTGGTTCAGAAGGGCTTTGTAAAACAGGGGGAAGGTGAACCAAGCAGAACAGACTCAGTCCTCTACATCTATTGAATGTACTGATCGACAATAATAACTGAAGGCAATTACACAGGCAGATGCTGGACTTAATGAGCTACCCCTATAAAATCCCACCTCTTGGTGGAGGAGGTGGAGGTTGCAGTGAGCTGAGATCGTGACACTGTACTCCATCCTGGGTGACAGAGTGCAACTCTGCCTCAAAATAAAATAAAATAAAGTTCCACCTCTGCCAGTCAGCCTTGTTGGGGACCAGTTCCTCCCAGGACCAGCTGCAGGAACAGCCCTGGCTCCTCATCAGCCCATCCTCTCAGGCTCACCCTGTCCCCACCACAGCTGGCCATGAGACAGTGTTCTGTTTTCTAACTCTTTAGAAACAACAGCACAGCGTTACCCAGGGGCAGGCAAGGAGACCACACCCTTGACTTAGCTGTGGTTGTATGCTCCCCTAAACCACACGGGAGAAGCAGCAGGGCTGTGATCAGTTTTTGAGACACCTGAAGGACTTTCACTGCAATAGGAATTAGAGCTGGCTGCATGTCCCACATTCAGGGCCAAGAGGAGGAAGTTAGGATGGCGTGGACTCTGGGAAGGAAGGGCTTTTGTGGGTCAGAAGTGTCCACAAACTGGATGTGTTATCACCACTCTAAGGGCGGTAAGCTTCTTATCATTGGAGGCAGGAGGTCCACTTGCATGGGAGGGAAGGAGCCACGGATGGGAAGTGAGTCCCGATGGCCTTTACACTGCCCTGCAATCATGGCACACTCTTGATTCTTAACTCTAATATGGAAGATATTTCTCAACAACACACAGGCATTGTAGACATCACATTCCACGATTCTGTTTTCTCCTTCCCTATTCCTGTCCTCAAACAATTACAGACACACCTCTCCTCTAGGGCCCTCTTTCATCAGGTTTTCTCACCTCCCAATGTGTCAGCCGGCCTTGGAGGTCAGGACAGGCTGTTCCATGGTTTCCTCAATAACTAAGACATAAGTCATCTTCACAGAAGGCCTCCAGATTACACAGTCCACCCACGTGCCCCGTTATCAAAGTCATTGTTCCTTACAAAGCTCATCTGGAAACCATTAAAAAGGCCCTCAGACCTTCTCAAGAGCAGCTGGGCACAAAGCAGAAGCCGGCCCCTCTGAGTCCATTCCATGCCACCTGCAGCACCACAACTAACCATCCACCTTGAGGACAAGCACTTCTGGAGAAGGGCTGCTTCGGCAGCATGCACTTGAAGAGCACACGCTCAGGACACAGAGGAGGAAGGCCTCCAGGACCTGGCCAGCACCCCCTTCGCCATCCCAGCCCTGTCCCCTCTACCCATGCCAGTAGTACGACAGACACTGCCAGAGCCCTCACTATGAGTTGCGATGAATCCAAGTGTGTCACATATACTCATCTATTTAACCCTACACCAAACTATCGGAGGATACTTTCATCATCCCTGGTTTGTAGATGAGGAAACTAAGAATTTTGAGTTCCCAGCACTAACATCTGGCTGCCTAACTTCTATAAATAGCCCAACTCAAGTTTTAAGGTCCTCCAGATGTTGAAGCCCCACCACGTCTGTGGCCTCGAGGAAACACAATACGGTGCAGAGGGCAAAGCGGCTCAGCTTCACCTGGGATCCTTACAAAGCCCCTCCCACTGTGGGAAGCCCAGGCAGGCAGGCCATCACGTTGGGGACACCTAGTCAATCAAACATGTAGAGACCACATTAGGAAGGGCCTTGAACGAGACACTGTATTTCCTGTCATCTAACAATGGTGTCTTGCCTTTAAATGTTTTAACAGAACCTTTTTCAAGAGAACTCTCCATGCAATCCCAAAATATCAACCAGGTAAAACTGGAAGTTCTGTGGTTGAGGATAGAGAGTGATTTCTCTGCTTCCATGTGTGGGAGGGACCCCAGGATTTGTGGAAGAACACATGGTAACCACTGGTTCTTCACACAAAGAGGGTTGGAAAGGATCTGAGATGACTCCCAAGGGTTCTTGGAAAAGTTTTGGTTTCCATTCTCCTGCCAAGAGTAGAGTAGGCAGGAGACTCAGAGACATTTCTGATGGGGAAGGAAACCAGAGGCACCCTCTGCCAGGCTGAGCACACGTACCAGTAGCCACAGCAGCTCTTCCTATGGGCATGACACCCCAAAGATGCCTCCACTGGTCCCCTGCCCCCCCGGAGCCACAGAAGCCACTGTGAATGTCCCTTTTCTTCCTTCTCTCTTCCAGGGAGGGTGAGACTGGAGGAAGTGGCCAGGGAAGAGGAGAGTGAGGGCCGTGGAGTTTCCTAAACACACAGACCAAGACTCAAGACTCTGGATGGTAGCAATCACTGCCCCGTGTGCCCCAACACCCACTGAGAGAGAGATACTCCATACTTTAGTGTACTCCAAGTCTAGAAATCAGAGGGCCTTACTGATGTTCTGAATTACAGTTATGGAGACTAAACATCAAGAGGCACAACCTGAGACCTGGGAGGAACTTAGGGTTTTCCTCCAATGGCAGCATCAAAGCCATGTCACAGGGACATTTTCTCCAGAGGCAGCTCTGCAGAGAACAGAAGCTGGCCAGCAGCGAGGCTGAGGGCAGGCACGAGAGCAGAGGGAAAGAAATGGAAATGAGAGATATTTCAATAAGAAAGCACAAGACTTGGCGAAAGGATAAAGGGAATGCAGAGGTGCTGGGCACGGCTGGGCAGGGGACAATGTGACATGCACAGGAATAGCCCAGGGAGGAGCCAGCCCGCCTGTGGGCAAACTGCTCTAGTGTCAGGTATCCCGCCTCCGAGAGGACCGCAGGCTATAGACAGCTGAAGATGTGGGACAGGAGCTGAAGATGTGGGATATGAGCTGAAGGAAGAGCCAGTCCCAGAGAGCTCCACTTTGGAGACAGTTTTCCAGACTTATTCAGTCTATGAGCTGTTCCTGTAAGTTCTGCTGTATGCACAGGGCACTAAAGCAACCTTTATTCATATCAAACAGACTCCTTTGAAATCAGGGAGTCCATGTGATCTTAGGTGCTGCAAATGCATCCTAGAGGCATTTTGTCACTCTGAATGAGCTCAGTTGAGCTTTTCTGAGATTTAGGAAGGGAGGCGAGATGGCACCAGTAGGCAGAATATGGAGGGGAAGCCCAGGATAGGGGAAGGGTCTCAACCACCAGAGTGGCTTGGACAGGAATGGCTGTGACTGTGAAGGCTGAAATAAGGAGAACAGTTGAAACAAAAGGCAAAGCAACAAACTGCGAAGCCAAGGCTGCCAAAGAGAAAAGAAGAGCATCCCTCAGGAGAGAGGTAGGGCAAGTTGCAGGCACTGGGACATGGGCATGTGGCAGGACCAGTGATGCACAGATGGAGAGAGTGGCCGCTTGCATCCTTCACAGCTGGGTCTTCCTTCTGTCCGTGATGCAGAAAGCACTCACGTCCACAGCTCAATCACTGTCCAGCCGCAAAACCACCATGACCACAAAGTCACCAGAGCCCTCCAGACCTCAATTTCCCTATGTGTAAAATGAAAAGGTTAGACCAGGAGGCGTTAAGACACCTTCTGGCTCTAACATCCTGTGTCCAGCCAGGCCAGCCATTGGACACCAAACTAATTCAACCATGGTCACGGAGGCAAGACCCTTGGGGACCAGTGGAAATAGGCCAAGGAAAAGTCTCTTTCCAGCCCAAAGTCTCCAGTCATGTCAGTCATACAGTCACTCACCGCAGGGGCCTCAGGGAGAACAAGACTCAGAATAAAAGCCCCAGCTACTAAGAAGCAACCCAGGATGAATGCAAGACTCCTGTGTTCAGAAGTAGCCATTCTGACCAGGGCTAAAAAATACACAGAATGTTATAAGAACATTATGAATATCCCCCACGACCAGCAATTCTACTGCTAGGTGTATCCTAGAGAAATTCACATGGATGCACAAGGAAATTACAACAAGAATTGCATGCTGGCATTGTCTGAAATTCAAAAAAAACTAGATATTACCTGAATGTAGACCAACCAGAGAACTAATAAATAATTGCGATACATCCCTACAACAGACTACTACCCAGCAGTGAAAATGGACAGGCGAGGGCCATGATGCCAGCATGGATGAATTTCATGTCATTACACTCACTCATTCTCTCAACAAGCACTCACAAACACAAGTCCTCTGTGCCAAGGCGTTGTTCTAGGCAGCAGGGACACTTAACTGAATGGATGATGCCCCTGCCCTAGTGGGGGTAGAGAGAAAAGAAACCACCATCAAATAACACACATAGCATGGCAGACTATGTTGAGCCCTACAGAGAAGGAACAAGCAAGGAGAAGCCAGGTGGGGAGAAGGTGCTAGTAATAGTTTAAGATGTGGTCAGGAAAGGCCAAATCACGTATTGGTCATGCTTCTTAAGATGAGTGGTGGATACATAAGGATTCACTTTCTTACCCTTTATACCATTTTCAAAGTCTGATACGTTTCAAAATAATTTTCACTACAAACATGACTAATAAGGAAAGTCATTAACAATGAGAGTATACATAGTCTTCCACCTTGAACATAAATGTATCCCATGTTCATGAGCCTGATTCATGTGTCCCCACCCTCCATGACCAACCCCCCGACCCTGGAAGGCTGGTCTCTCTCAAGCAAAGTTTTCAACATTAAGCAATGTTTCTGGAACCCTCACAGAGCCTGTTGCTAACAAGCCCAGCAGGGAACCTTGTCAGAAATCTGACTTTTGATGTTGAACAATGGGATTCTACTTCAAATTCAGTGGCTCTTCCAAGCTTCAGACCTCCTTAACCTTTTCATTTTATTTATTCATTTTTTTGAGATGGAGTCTCACTATCACCCAGACTGGAGTGCAGTGGTGCAATCTTGCCTCACTGCAACCTCTGCCTCCCTGGTTCAAGAGATTCTCCTGCCTCAGCCTCCCAAGTAGCTGAGATTATGGGCACCCACCATCATGCCTGGCTAATTTTTGTATTTTTAGTAGAGACCAGGTTTCACCATGTTAGCCAGGCTGGTCTCGAACTCCTGACCTAAAGTGATCTGCCTGTCTTTGCCTTGCAAACTGCTGAGATTACAGACATGAACCACCACACCCAGCTCACCCTAATCTTTTTACATCTTTAAAACATATGTATGAAGAAAATCCCTAGAACCCTATGCCCCTTTAGGTTTTCATATTAGAGAAAAAATCAGAGAGCAAGATGCACTTATTCAATGAAGCCTCTCTTTCGTGGAAATACAAAGTTGCTCAAGGAGACAGTTCCCAAATCTTAATCTAGAAACTGGAAAGAGACTTGGCCACTGTCTTGCTGTATAACACGAGCAGGCAGCTAAATTAAGAACATCAGACAAAATCACCATCACACCCTGTTGGTCTGATAAGGAATTTGAACTTACAACCATCAGTCCCTGAAAGCTGCCATATTTCCTGAACAACCACAGGAATGCCCCATCAATAGCATATTCAAGTTAAACACGCTGGTGTTCAGCTACATCTACAGAGGCAATATCCACAACCAGTATGCACATCACCAACAGCTACATCTATTTATACAACTCCAAGGGAAAAAGCTGCCATCTGCCCTCCAGACACCTTCTTTATAGCAAATGATAGTGATATCTGCTTGGAGTCAGAATCCTCTCCCAAGAGCACGAGCAGCTAGCTGCATTGTGTGGCGTTCTGTCCAGCTAATGTCAACCCATCCCCAGGGCAGTGAGATGGACAGTGATTTGGCACAGACCATTAGCACAGAAGCCCGTGTGAGAATAGGTGACATGATGTGCACTGGTTCCATTTTCTAAAAGGGCAGAACTGTACAATGAAGGTGCTCGGCACTCAAAACCTTCAAGGCATGATCTGATAAAGCAACTATGTCCTTCTTTTAATGCTGTAAGGCTAATTAACAAAGAAAGCCCGTGGCATTTTGCTGTGCATGTGGCGCTGGCATTGTATAAACACTAAGCAGGTGAAATTGCCCAGTATCCAGAGGGCCACAGCGGTGAACTTACTACATTATCTGATGCCAAAAGGGAAAGACATCAGCTCAGATGTATCCATGTTGTCATCTTGAAGCAAGGGAACAAGGACATCATGAAACTGCCCTTTGGATCCCTCGGCATGGTGCCCTTTACACAGGAAAAAGAAGGTGAGCCATAGAAAGACAGGCTTTATTTCTGAGAAACACAGGGCTTTCTGATCAGCTCTGCTCCCAGCAAACTATTCCAAATGCCAAGATCCAGGCCAACTATTTCAGATTCTGTTATACAGTATGGCAGCCTGGATGAGACAAGCCAAGAATGTCAAAAGTCCATCTAATCACCCACATGGTGCACAGCCTCTGGCTATGCTCAAGATCTTATTTGTGGGTCTTTCCTTCTAGCTTTTGATTCTAAGATTTCTCTGTCTTATCCTTGTACCACAGGCTTGTTCTCCTCCAAAGCTTCAGGACAACCATCCCCAGCTGATTATTTTATTGAAGGGCCTACCACACACCAGACACCGTAAGAGGTGCCTGCTTGTGCAGAAAACAGAGGATCCAGGTGCAAATAAGCGTGTGGTCCACTGGGAGAACACCACCTAGTCAGGTAGAAGGACAAGGGACAAATGGTTATGGATACTCTGTGAGGTGGGAAGGTCACATGCAGAGAGGATGTTTACAAAGGACGCCCCTGGAGATGTGTCATGGAAAGGGTAGGGCAAAGGGTAAAGCCCTGCAGTTAGCTGAGACAGCAGAAGGCTCAACATACACAGAGGTCAAGCGCACAGCAAATTCAAACACTTCCATGTCACTCAGCCTTATATCCACCCAAATATAAATCTGGAATAGAGGCTGTTCTACCACACTGGTGGTATATCTTGTCAATTCCATTGCCACAAGCCAGGTTCACAAATCTCCCCATGGCGAGCCTACATGCTGCAGCTCAAAGGTGCTCAGGATGGCAACTTTCAGGAGAAGCCATTGCACTCCACGGTCTCAGACCCAGAAGCTCTCAGATAACAGTGGCCCTATGTGCCCACCACCCTTGCTGCCAGCCACATGGGGAAGAAACAATATAAAACCATTCTCCCAACAGTGTCTTGCTACCCAGTCATATGTCTGCAAAGACAAAAAGTGAAGAGAGAAGAACCAGTTTTGTTATTCGAGGAGCCCATTCAGTTAAATGACAGGGTGCACTGCTACTATCTCTCATAATACGGCACTGCTACTAGCTCTCATAATATCACAAAGCACTTAGGGTGCTTTTTAATTAAACCCCTTCTTAAGAGAAATGATGCTTTTTTCTCATTGTATGATTAATCAGAAAATCACATTTAGACCATTCAGATGATGATGTGACTCTCTCCCTTGGCTTTAAAGAGCACTACTGCAACAGCATTGCCCACAAGTTGACTAAACACAACTCCAGAGAAGGTAGTCAGAGCAGATCCTGATGGATGAGGTTCCCAGGGCCTCTCCACCAGGCACTGGAAGAACAGTCAGCCAGCCAGTGTTCCCCTGGTCCACAGCCTCCAGATGCAGCTTCCATAGAATATCTGCTTGTCCAAGAAGGTGGGAAAACTGACTGTGCTTCTTCATACAACCAGAAGGTTAACATCTCAATTGTAATTTACAAAAGGTTCAGCCATTCTTAGTTCCAGCACCTTTCACATGAGGACTTCAACTGATATAGAGGGAATTTGTGATCCACATGATTTCAGAAACAAAATCACAAAGTTACATATCTCCTTTATTTTCAAGCATGATAATGTCCAGAAACCTTTGTGCTGTCTTTTGCCTACATGAGAATGAGTGATTCAAGTATCAAATTTCCTGTTTTATGAAATTCCTGTGAAACACAATATGTTAAGCTGATTCTATTTTTTAAAAAGCTGAATTATGGGACAGGTACAGTGGTGCATGCCTGTAATCTCAGCACTTTGGGAGGTTGAGGCAGGTAGATCACCTGAGGTCAGGAGTTTGACCCCAGCCTGGCCAACATGGTGAAACCCCATCTCTACTAAAATAAACACAAAAATTAGCCAGGAGTGGTGGGGCACATTTGTAGTCCCAGCTACTTGGGAGGCTGAGGCAGAAGAATTGCTGGAATGGAGGAGGTGGATGTTGCAGTGATTGTGCCACTGCACTCCAGCTGGGGCAACAGAGCAAGACTCAATCTCAAAAACAAGAAAGTTGAATTATGAAAAGTTAACATCTTGAGTGACTAAGCAAAGAATAACTATCCTTGAAATAAATGATATAGGATTGAACTACTTAAAATTTATCAACCACCTTTAGAAACATAATGCTGATGCAAACAAAATTGAGAGGAAAAATAAAGAATGATTTCAGGATTTTCATCCCAAACCTAACAAATACAGTGTTTTTGTGTCTATCCACTCTTAGATGACTCCTATGCTAAGCCAGTGCCAAGCTCCTTATGCCGAGGGGCCTTGGCTGAGCCTTGGGTTTCCTGCGGCAGTCATCTGTAGAGCATCTCTTGGATGAGTCAGTGAGTAAACAGGAAATACAGAGAAAAGCGAGATAAGAGCATCTCTGAAGAAGAGCAAGGGTGGCCCAGTGCCCATGCCTATCTTCACAGGTGAGATCATCCCAAGATCACCCAAGTGATCATCTTTTCCTAAAACTCAGCCCAATCTTGATAAGGCTACCATGTTCTCTCATGATGCTGGCATATTAGTAAACACTCAATTTCCTCATAAATTGCCTTCTCCATTAGTCACTCATTTGTGTGTGGCAGAGAGTCCTTTATTAGAGTGATCGTGGACGTTATCAACAGTTGGGAGACTCACATGAGAGGTCTGTGCAGACCGTGTGAGAAGATCATGCAGGAGGCAGAGGACCAAAGGGAATTCAGCTTGAATGGATGGGATGTGGTTGCCTAAAAAGCGCAGAAAGAAAATTAAAAGTTGCTGCCCTCATGATACCTTCCCTAATTCCCCTACAAAAGACCTCTGAGGTCACAGGGTATTCTGTATCAAATTTAGCAAGATGGCTTCGTGTTATGATTCTTGGTATGTAACTGTATTCATTTTCTAACTCTGTATAACAAATTGACTGGCAGCTTTTTATCATCTCACAGTTTCCATGGTGCAGGAATCTGGGCACGGCCTGACTGGGTCTTCTGCTGTGGGTATCACAGGGCTGCAATCAAGGTGTCAGCTGTGGTCTGATCTGAGGCTTGGGGTCCTCTCCCAGGTTCATGTGATTGTTGGCAGAATTCATTTCCTTGCAGCTGTAGAACTCATGGCAACTTGTTTCTTCAAGGTCAGCAGAAGTCTTTGACTTCTAGACCTTCTTTTAAGGGATTCATCTAATTAGGCCCATTTTACCTAAAATAATCTCCCCTCTGACTGACTCAAAAATCCAGATTTAGGACCTTAATTACATCCGCAAAACCCTTTTACCTTTGCAATGTAATATAACTTAATCATGGCTCCCTAATATTTATGCATCCATTATACGCACAGGTCTGGCCTAAACTCAAGGGGAGGCGATTATACAGGGTATAGACTGAGGGAAAGAATCTTTTGGGCCACCTTAGAATTCTGCCTACCACAGGATTTATGTCACTTCAGGTACTATATTGTAAACTCCCTCTCCTTAGGACTTTATTCTTGGCTTGATGGCACAATTTCTAATTGTTTAGTTCGGATTGTTCTCTGCTGCCCTTTACTCAGACCCCAAAGTGACTGACCCACATAAAGCAATGAAGTAACACTTGGTGATGAATGAATAATCCAGTCAGCCGATCTTTATTTAGAGGCCCCCAACCACAGAAAACTTGGGGCCCACAAACTGACAAAAAGCAATGAAATCTAAATTTGGGGAGTGAGCGATGTTTATCCAACCCTCCAGATTAAGATCTGGAAGAGTTGGGAAAAGACAGACAGAAAGACAGGTGTGGAGCAGCAGGACGTACACACGGATGGAAACTGTGGACCACGTTGGAAATGTGGGTAGATATGAGGGAAGCCAGTGAGTCAGCAAAGCAAGGTGGGCTGCCTACGCACACTCTCCTCATGGACACTAATCTGCCTTGCCAGCCCTGCTTTGGTTTGATCAACGAGTCCAACTCCTTGATGTTTCTGTGAGCCCTCCTGTTCCAGTCCTCAGGCTCTGGAGAAGCAGTAAGCTCACCATTGTCTCCTATGCCCCTGGCTTCATCATGTACATATGAATTCCTGAATATAAACCAACACTAGCCCTGCCAATCCTTCAAAATTCTGTAGGTCACATGAAAGCTATCCCCACCCCACCCCATTTTTTTTTTCTTTTTTGAGGTAGAGTCTCACTCTGTCACTCAGGCTGGAATGCAGTGGTGCAATCTTGGCTCATTGCAATCTCCATCTCCTGGGTTCAAGTGATTCTCCTGCCTCAGCCTCCCCAGTAGCTGGGATTATAGGCATGCACTGCCTTGCCCGGCTAATTTTTCTATTTTTAGTAGAGACTGGGCTTCACCATGTTGGCCAGGCTGGTCTCAAACTCCTGACCTCAAGTGATCTGCCAGTGTTGACCTCCCAAAGTGCTGGGATTACAGGTATGAGCCACCACGTCCAGCCAAACACTAGCCTCTTAGTGATGAAAAATAGTTCACCCTCATTTTCCATAAATTAGCTAGGACCTATGTCATGTAACCAGATGGCCTTATTTGAAGCTGAAAGAGGACAATACGTGCTTGGTAACAACCTGGGAATCCTACAGCAATTAACACAGAGCATGCAGAAGAGGGAAAGTCAAACAGCTCTGCTTTCATCCTTTCTGCTTTTTATATTTTACTTAGAATCACAGAATCTTAGAGGTGGAAGGGTCTAAGAGGTCATCCAGTGGCACCTGACCCTAAGCCTAGCAGCCCTAACAGATCATCTGGCCTCTGCTAGAGCATTTCCAGGGCAAAGTGATGTGTTCTATGGTTGGAAACCTTGTTGCCACACACCTGTTTGAAATCAACTAAAGAAACATGCTGAAAATGCCTAGTATTTTCCAGAAGAACCAAATCATGTCTAGTATTCCTGCTGTCACTCCTCAGCTCTGAAGCCATTGGACAGTCTTCCCTAATCAGCTGTGGCACTCTTTCCGGCTGATGCTGGATGTGGCCTCAGAATCCTCAGGAGACTGCTCCAGAAAGGCACTGCTGATCAATTTATGTTGGCAAGAGAAATAAATGAATTTTCCACCTCTGTTCTTGGATTTGTCTTCAGTCAAAAAACACTCTCTTTTAACTCCTACTTATTGCTTTTAATCTGACTTTAAGGGCAACAATTTTGCCCCCTCCTCTAAAAACCACCTCTTATTTCTCTAATGACATTTAACCTCTTTCCTCACTGAAGCCTTGCATACTGAAGCCCAGCCCCAAGGTCAAAGTGACCTGGAAAAAGAAAACAGTAGAGCTGTAATTCTAGGATCAGCAGTCCCAGCAGTGTTTCAAGGAATGCTGGGGCCCAGACAGCACTGAGGGCAGACACAACTCCAGTGTGGCTGGGAGGCTAGGGAGTGCTAGTTGCCTGTGGGAATTAGCTCCAGAAACAAGTCAGGCCAAACTCCTATCCGAGTGGTTTTAGAAAGGTCCGGTTTTAAGGAGCTAGGAATAGAAGAGACAGGGCAAAGAAAGCAAAGATGACGAGATAATGAGGTTGAAATAGTGAGGATACTGAAAATCAAATCAAGTGAAAGCCCTCTACATCACACTTGAATGTGTGTCATATAATTGCTGTCTTCTCATTTCACATCTCCTGATCATGCACACACATTTCCTGGTATAAACTTTGTGTTTACCCACAATCACTCATAAAACACTGAACAAGATCAACCCAAGAGCTCCATGGCATGGCTCTGGGGACTCCCCTCCTAGGCATTCATTCAACTGTTTTCCTCAACTACTTGTTGAATATTTATGTGGCACTCAGGAGCAGGCTGGTGCAGCTGCGTACGGCTGTGATGACACTACTCCCATCTCCACGGAATCCACAGTCCATCTATATCAGAGGCAAGTAATTAACTCCTCCATATATAAAACTGGCTGTACAGTATAATGGTATGTACATGTATTTTATCTGTACAAATCATGTCGTATTTAAAATCAAGATATACACCCTAGTAGATATATATTGACCTACTGAACTAGCAACATTATCAAAAAGAAAGTTTAGTAATTTGGCCTTTTTTGCAGAGTACCAAAACCAAATCATCTTGTGCGCTACTGCTTCAGAAACAAGAGCTGGTGAACTAAAGCTTCAGATAAGCAAATTCTGGCTCTCTCCAATTATGAGTACAAATCAGCAGCTTTCTCACAAGTAGTGACTTCTCTTTCTCTTCAGATATTCTATCATTCATCTATCCCCTCTGTCAGCCCATTTCCACTGAGCTCTTAAAAAATGCCTGGCATCCTGGTGTGGTGGCAGGCACCTGTAATCCCAGCTACTTGGGAGGCTGAGGCAGGAGAATCATTTGAACCCAGGAGACAGAGGTTGCAGTGAGCCGAGATTGCACCACTGCACTCTAGCCTGGGCAACAGAGCAAGACTCTGTCTCAAAAAACAAACAAACACACAGGCCTGGCATCAAGGATCTCACAGAACAAGGATGGAACCTGACATGCAAGTAGTCTAATATGGTGCAGGGAATTCACCTAGAGTTCCTAGCCCATAGTGTATGTTCACAAATATTTATTATCAGTGAGGTAAATGTCAAGATCAGGGTATACATAGACGGCCAAAACACTGGGAAGCCAGGGAAGATCTCCTGGAGATTACAGTATCTGAGCTCCAATCTAAGGATGAGCTGGAAGCAAAAGATAATGTGTGAACCAGATGAAGATGGTGAGCAAGGCCTTGTAGGCAGATGCCAAGGTCTGCAGGAAAGACATCACCCTCACTGAGATAGCAGGGAGTGGCTGCGGTGGACTGCACAGACACACGAGGGAAGGACCAAAGTGGGCTCTACACACATGGAAGGCCTGGGATTTCATCCTGAGGATGAGAGGAGCCACTGAAGGAGCTGAACCAAGGACTGAGGAGAGCAAATCATGGTGCAAAGTCAACCCATGCAACAGGAGCAAAATGGGCCAAAGGGAGGCAGGACTGAAAGCAGAGAGACCCATGAGGTGGCTGGTAGAGCAGGTTAGGAAGGAACAAATGATTATCTGAACTCAAAAACTGGGAACAGACAGAAATAAAAGGACTTGAAAGGGAGTGAAGGGTAGAGAAGCCCTAGTTTGGCGGTTGATGATTACAAAGGATGAATGAGAGAAGGGGTTAGGGAGGCCCTAGGGTGGCTGAATTGAATGTGATGAATGATTATGCTTTGTTGAGATGGTGAACAGAGCTGCAGAGGAACTGACTAGGGTGCAAAAACATTGGTTTTGGGTTTGGGGATGGTGCAATGGAGATGGAGATACCCAAGCCATGGCTGGCTCCACAGGCCTGAGGCACTGGAGAGTAGCCTGGGATGGAGGTCTTGTGGACATTAAAGGCAGGGGCAATCAGTGTTAGAAAAGGAGTGGTGCCCACCAGGAAGCTGGCCTAATCTACCAAGAGCCCTCAAGCCTCCAAAATGCAGATATCTATGAACACACCAACTGATATTTCCCCAGAAAATCTTAACTCCCTCTTACAAAAAAAAAAAAAAAAAAAAAAAAAAAAAAATATATATATATATATATAGTTTTAATCGATGCTTGGGGCTAGGTTTAAATCTTGCTTTTGACATTTTGTTCTATCATAAACCTGGATTCACAAATAGAAACCTTCTAAAAGAAGACCATGTGTGAGATAAAGTGAGAGCCAATGAAATAACAATCGTGCTTCAAGGTGCACCTAGCCAGCAGCTCCTCTGGAAAAGTCTACTGAGCAAGGAGAGAAGAACAGAGTGAGGAGGCACATCTTTGGTATGAATAAGGTGGAAAAATTCCTGATGAACACAGCAGTGAGATTTGGTTGTGGAAAATTCCACACTTTCTGTGTAGGAATGGCCAAATAACTTTTTCTCTCTTCCTTTTCATCTCAGATAAAAGAAAGAAGAGGAAAAAAAAAAAAAGGAATCTAGTAGAAACTAAAATTCTGGAGGAATCTCTCTGGCCAAGACTGAGACAACAATGGCTCTTTAAGGGGAAGCACTCAGAGGCATGATTGTAGGACATTGCCAGGGCTTTTTTTTTTTTTTTTTTTTTGGTTTGCAAAGTGGCCTGAATTTCTGGAGAAATGTGATTCCAGATAGAATGCAGGATGAACTTTAAGAAGCATCTAATCAACCTAAGAAGGAGTCAGGTTAAGATTAAATTATATTAATCCTGACATAATTTAATATGGCATAGTAAGTTAAACTATACAACTTTGCCCTTTCTGTAGGTAAAAGTGGTCAAATATCAGCAACTTCACATGGGTTGGCCTAACACTGCTCCAGCTGGAGATGCTTGCCAGGGCTATCCAGCTGTCTATTTCTTTAGAAAGACTGCTCTACATGAAGTATTTCTGTCACAACTGAATGCTTGCTATGTTCAATATTCATAATTAATTTGTACTTTAGGAAAATTACAATTTGAAACACGCTGGGCATGGTGGCCTAGCACTTTGGGAAGCCAAGGCAGGAGAATCTCTTGAGGCCAGGATTTGAGACCAGCCTGAGAAACATAGTAAGACCTCATCTTTACAAAAAATAAAAAAAATTAGACAGCTATAGTGGTACATGCCTGTGGTTCCAGCTCCTTGGGAGGCCAAGGCAGAAGGATCACTCGAACTCAGGAGTTTGAGGCTGCAGTGAGCTATAATTACTACAGTGCACTCGAGCCAGGGTGATAGACTGAGACTATGTCTCTTAAAAAAAAAAAAATAGAAAAGCCTTACTGATCATAAACTAAAGTTACCCAGAGACAAGCATTCTCTAATCATAGGAAAAAATACCTTGGAAGAAAGTGAGAGGGAAAACCAAAATCGACCTTAGAGCCGAAGTACTCATGTAGAGTTAGAAGCTGATGGCAAATATTGCACTTGCTGCTCAATGAGGTGAAGGGCTCAGGGTCATGGATGCTACTTGCCCCACCCATGGAATAGCCCAGCTTTCCTCTCTCACCTCAGAACAGAGGATGTACAAAGGACACTTTGTCCCACGAGAGGTCAGGATCTGGCCCCGGCCTTTCCTTGCTTCCCCTGGCAGGAGCTCCTCGCCCACCTGACCCATGGCGCTCCTGTACACAGCACTAGGGGCTGACAGGCCATCAGGGCGCCAGCCACAGTGATGATGACTCAGATCATTCAGCACTTGCAAAAGCAGCACAGTGAGGAGCCTTCAAATCACCATCCTCCAAATCTACCCAAATGACCAACGAGATGTGGACAAGACAGTCCCCAAGCCCTGAAGACTAGGGGTAGGCCAACCATACCCCACTGACCTTGGCAGATCCATCCAGAAACACCAGCAAGACTGCAGTTGGCCCCGGGAGAAGCAGCTCCCTCCTGTGGGAAACAGTACTGCAGAAAGTCAGGCAGAAAGCTGGACAAAGACACAGTATCCTATGGGCTGGCAGGCCAGGGGAGAGCCATGAACTGCCCCAATTTCAGTCCATTTGGGGTCCTCTGTGCCTGTACAGGCTGGAATGAGGAGGACACAAGTGCAGATCCCATATACTCTCTGGCCCAGTTTCCAAAGAAGGTGCAGGCCTGATGTACAGTGGCAGGGGGTATCAAGAGGAGCCACAGATGGGACACACAGAGTACCCCTGGGAAACGTGTCATCATGTACCAACAGCAGCAGGGTAACTCGGCCTCCCATCCCCTCCCAAGCAGTACAGGCTGCAGCTTCCCTGCCCCTGACCACACTCCTGGGCAGGGTGGCTGGTTCACCCCAGAGGCCACATCCCTAACAGCATGCCAAGGGGACATGAGACAGAGGCCAGAGGGAGGTCAGAACCAGCCAGGGCCCCAAGACACCTAAAGCAGAGGTTTCCACAACTACAGGAGGAAGAAAAAGCCAACACCACGTGGAGATTGCAAGGGCCAGCTTCCCCATCCCTCCCCAGTCAGCATCCCACAAGCCGGGTCGGCTTAAGTTTTTAGTATTTCAAGAAAAACCAGAAAGCTTATCTTTATGTCAAATCTCCTAATTTTTAATTATTTGCAATTAAAAATCTTTATACCTATTAGATAGGGCACACAAAACACCTGCAGGCTCCATTTAGCCCCCACGGGCTGCCAGTCCCCACATGCTGCAGTGATTTTTTTTTGGAAATAGACCTGTTATACCACTCAGCAAGAGGAGAGACATCAATTGAGGAAGGACTCCATTCCCAACACCGGCCTTAACCCACCTGGGGCTGGAGACACCTCCAGGACTCATGTGTCATCCACATCAAAGCCGAGCTGTACAGCTACCATAATAATCCCTGAAGCCCAGACCCAAAGCAAAAAACCCTCCTGGCAAGAGGCAGGAAAGAGCTTCCTCCAAGCCAGCTGTGGGGGACACAGTGGGGCCAGTGTCATGAGGTTGCAAAGTATCAGGCTGGGCCGTTCTGTAGAAAATACAGTAGCCAAGGACCTAACCTTGATTGAGGAAGCAAGAAACTCTTCCCCTTTGCTCCTGTTTCCTCACCTTGGGGCCAGTTTGGTGCCTTCCCTATAGTCTGAACCCAACCTCTGCTCTTCTTTTTGGCATTTCATAAAATGCCAAAATATAAGCTTCAGTTTTTCTGACATGAAGGATGTTTAATAATCACATGATCATTTTGTGCCACTGCCTTCTAACATCATAAAATCTCTTTCCATGCTATCTATGATATTTCCATTTCTGGTACCGTCAATGCCAACAAACACCATCTGGCCATATGTCCTGATTCTCATTAAGGGATCCCCTAATATGCATGGCATTTGGGGATTATTTTTCCTATAGTGTAATATAGTCAACTCTGGCACAGTTTTTTCCAAAGGAGCCTGAAATCTGGATTTTTTAAAAATATATCAAATTTCCCAGTGTTTAAATGCTGACAACCACTAAAACATTTAAAAATATATGACGGCAAACAAAATCTATCTGCAATTTTCATCTGAAATGAAAAGGCTGAGTTAAATGAGTTTTAAGATCTTATCCAGCTTTTTAAATAACTGATACCAACGGAGGCGTTTTATGATTAATTGGTATTTTGCTTTAGATGAAATGACTACATTAAATTTCTCCATGTAAAGCTAGCCCGAAGAGGTGGTTTCTCTTGAGTTACAGCCAGAAAGGGCAGCTGGTCTTACTATTTCTACTTATCTCTTTCTCTTTTCTCCTCCAAAGCATATCGCACATATGCAATTTCCAAGCTTACAAGACACATGCAATTCAGCATATAAAATATGCCATGCAGGAGACCCCATAGGGACCTGCTTCAACATGCATAGGGTGTATCTTGGTTTCATCGTCACAACCCTAGGGCCTGACATGGTGCACGGCCCATAGAGAAGGCTCAGGAATGTGTGCAGAAAGTTTAAGTTCCCAGGAATATACCACTCCAGGTCCTCCTTCCATAAGAATAATTGTGAGGTACAAAATTCCACAGTAGATTTAAATTAAATACTGGCTATCCTGAAAACCTTTAGATCATTAGCTACAACCGCCCAAGAAAAATAAATCAGATAAATATTATTCCTCCATGTTGTACAGTTGAGACCTCTTCCCAGCAGCCTGCTCGCAGCTTTGGACTGCACTTGCCTATACTGTAACTAAACTTCTTTCTACCGCTCAGCAGACACAGCCTCAAAGAAAAGCAGTGGACTCTTGGGCCTTAAGAAAAATGCTGAGAGGGGGCTGTGTATACAAATAAAGATAAATTAAGAGTTCTAAAAGCAGATCTGGGAAAGTCCTAGGTTCTCTACATGTTCTTGTTTCCACTGGGGCCATAGGACTCCCACGTGGCCACACAGAGCAAACCTCCTGAGATGACTTCATGATGGGCACACTTGTCGAGGCACTAGGACAATTGGTTGGCAACATCATTTTTAAAGATGCTATCTTGCCACAGATTTTTAAAAACAGGGTCTTGCTCTGTTAATCAGGCTGGAGTGCAGTGGTGCAATCATAGCTCACTGTAATCTCAAATTCTGGGCTCAAACGACCCTCCAGCCTCAGCCTCCAAGTAGCTGAGATGACAGGCATATGCCACTGTGTCCAGCTTAACTCAGTTTTGAGGCCCTGGCTAGCGACCAGCCAGTTCCCCTTCTCCAGCAGCAACTAAGCCCACACCCAACCTTCTCTCCCACTGGGCTCTCACACCCTGGGCCACTATACACAGGCCCTCCCCACTCCAGGGCCACCCTGAGCCTTGGGGCCAATCCTTAGCCAGCTTGCCTGTCCCTTGGAAGGCACATGCAGGTGTTTGCCACAGTCTGCCTCTCCCTCCACCTCATGACCAACCTCTGCGCTTCCTGAGTGGCCCTGCATGGGTACCATGTCTTCTCCCCAAGGAACTGTGAATAAAATAACTGCAAAACTTTTCCCAGACTTTTCTCTTGATCTGTCTCTGGCCTCACCAGTCTTCACCCAAGATAATATGGTTAAAACATGGATGGACAAATAAAGAGGCAATTCAAAGGTTGTTCTTGATTGCAAATGTTCAGTGGCTGCCAACAGTTAGCACAACCTTAAAGCCTACATGAGAAATTGTTCAGTCACAAAGGAATGACTCCACGTATGAGCTAGGGAAAAATCACAGCTTCCCTGTAGGAAAACACAAATATCACATCCTAAGAAACGTGTCATTTCCATCCCTTAGAAGTTACTTTCCTGGTATGGGCTTTGGTCACACACATCAAAATGTGGTGACAACTGGGCCCAGTGCCCTGGTGACCAAGTCCTCTGAGACATAGGCATGCAAAGGCATCTCTGTTCTGTGAAAGCAAAATGTCTTGCAGTAGCCTGAATGGAGTGCTCATCTTTCAGATAATGCATGATGAGCCTTCTGGTAGCAAGTAATGAGACACTATTGGAATGGAAAATATGAACACAAGGCTTTGGTGGTGACGATGGAAATATGAGGTCTTCTCACGTTTTAGGAAGAGCTGTCTGCAGCTAGGGCCTCACCTCCCTGGCGTTTTCTAGAAGGAGAGGCAGAAAAGCTGGATGAGAGAAGCAGCAGCTGGTTGACGGGGCTCTCCCCTGGTCACAGGTGGGCATTCTGAGAACATTCAGGAATTGCCTCTAGCACCTTTCTGTTTCAGGTAAGAACACCATAAAATTAACTACTGCAAGCTTCATGGTAAATATTCACTGAGGTAGAGGATGTGGATGAAGTTCCCTGTATCAACACTGCCTTTCATTGCCAGCAAGTACAATTCACACCGCTGGCAACCAGGACCTGTGTTTAACCTGCACATGCACAAGGATTCCCTCAGCAGCCTGCAGACCACCGGTGGGAGGGGTCTCACTGTTGCTCACCGGAAAGGGCTTTCTCAGCTATGCTTAATTTTCTTTCCAAACTCCCTCTAGGCAGCTGGGACTCATAACCCTCAAGCCCATGCCCTTCTCTCTGTTGCCTCCCCTGTGGCGTCTAGGAAGGCACTCCATTTGCCAGCCTCCCTTGCAGCTACAGAGGGTCATGTGATCCAGTTCTAATCCATATGAGGTCTACGGAAGAGGAGGTGAGTTCTGACCACAGCAGACAGGGCTGTCCCCCTCAACCAGGATTGGATGTAAACACTTACACTGATGATCACATAATAGAAACACACGAGTATGCTCCTAGATAAGGGTCAGAAGAATGGGGATAAACATGAAGATGGTTATAGCTCTCCAGAGGTGTGTCTGTGTATGTCGGGGATAACTTATTTTTTGGTAAAGTTAAAATGATGTACACTTTAAACATGAACAAAATATATATTGTCAGTGTGGACCCACTATTCAGAATTAGGCAATTTTAAATATATCTCCTAACGTGGTTCAACATATGGGCATCGATATTATACTTAGAAAATAAACTAGAGGAAGCTCTCCCACCCTTATCTCTGCACCTTCCTCCTGTCTAGGTGTTAGCCCAATGTGAACAGAAACACATGGGTAAGAATCCAGGCCTGCGCTCGTCTCTTTAGACACACAGATGGCTGCATTTGGATGCAACATGGCACAACAGCTTTGATATAAATGTTTACATTATTAAGGATAGAAATCACAAAATTCAGCAATAAAGCATCTCTGCTGACTACTTGTAATGGAAGATCTATTACAAGCCCAGGAAAAGACTGAGGGTGGACAAAAAGAGCCAACTCCACAGCCCCACAAACACTGCTGCACACACACCATGGGACAGCAAAGTGAGAGGCTCAGGAACTCACATACATTTGCCATTTATCAGAATCAACAAAGACAACACTGACTTGAAAAGACAACCTTAAAAAAATGTTTTAATGAGCCCTAAGTTCTCTCTGTTGCTTTTTATTACAGTGATGCTACAGAAGAGGGGAAAGAAGGAAGGACTGAAAGTTCTGATTGGCTGGAAAACACCACAAAACCTAAGGGAGCATTCTCAAGGCAAAACAAAACAGATGAGATGACTGTCAGTTTCCTGGTCTCATTCAACTCCAAACACAGACATCTGATATTAAATAATACTTTTCGGGCTGGGCGCGGTGGCTCACGCCTATAATCCCAGCACTTTGGGAGACCGAGGCAGGTGGATACGAGGTCAAGAGATCGAGACCATCCTGGTGAACAAGGTGAAACCCCATCTCTACTAAAAAATACAAAAATTAGCTGGGCATGGTGGTGCACGCCTGTAGTCCCAGCTACTTGGGAGGCTGAGGGAGGAGAATTGCTTGAACCCAGGAGGCGGAGGTTGCAGTGAGCCGAGATCACGCCATTGCACTCCAGCCTGGGTAACAAGAGCGAAACTCCGTCTCAAAAATAATAATAATAATAATAATAATAATACTTTTCATGTATGATTTTCATTCTTCTTTCACCCAACCAGAAAAGAAAGGAAGGTTTGGGTGGTTTTATTTTCTCCTATGAGCGCTGAACATGCAGTTTGTGGGGTCACAGGCATAGATACAGAGGGGATGACAGAACCCTGACCACCTTGACATACCTCAGTGCATGGGCACAGCTGCTGCCTGGTGCACTATAGGAATTGAGTTTATTAGGTAAAAAGCTTGACTTCTTTAAGTATCAAGTTGTTTTCAACTGCAAAATGTAGATAATATTAAACTATATAAAAGTTCTTTTGTAGGTCAAAACTGTTGATAGCAGCAGTTTCATATGGTTCAACCTAATCATTTCTGTCCTGCCTTTTTATTTTTTTAAACAGGTTGTTTTTCAGGATCAAATGAAATTATATAAAGATGCACAAAAAAACCTATGTCTATAAAAGCACCATTAACTTCATGAACTGGAACAGGAGTCAATGCTTCAAACTCCACATTTGCATTGCTTTGTAATGAAATCATTTCTTTTTCCCCAATAAATAAATTGGCCCCTTTGGTTTGGGGTGGCTTTCTGCTGAGATGCAGGCTTTTACCCAAGGCCATTTAGTACGTCTCCTTCCTCAACAAAGAAGAGAGATTATAAAGAACCCAGTGAATGGTACATTTTTCCTAATAAGCTGGTAAAATCACTTCAGGTGAGTCAGTAAAAATTAGCACAGTCACCAATTACTAGGAATTGATAAAACCTGATGCAGATGTTTTTTGCCGTAGGGTGTCTTTACCACCTTACTCTCAAATCCAAGTCTTTTAAAAAGCTCTCAGTCGTTAAGTTTCTGAAGGTAAACCCAGATTCCCCATTCAGCTGGGGCAGCCGCTGCATGCCCAGTCATGACTTACCCCTTAAGATGTAGTTCTGATAGTTCTGATCAGCCTCAGCTCCCACCTTGATCAAACATGTCAGACCTTCAGCCACTACAAATTCATGCACCAAATCCTTGTCATCCTGGTAGGAAAGAAAAAACAAGACTTCAAATACTGTCTCTGTCCATCTTCCCTCCCAACTGTGCTGCTAAAACTATATAAAAGCCTTTGAATCCAGAACAGCCCCTACAGATTGCTCTGCTCTATTCAAATGAAGCATCTCAACTGTTGCCAAAAGAATTTTACAACCAGTCCTCACATTGTCCTTTGCCAAAGACCAATTACTGCCTCCTGGGCAATCTAATAAAGATAAGGCAAATGAATCTCCTCACTGCTAGAAATATTTACAGTGTCTTGTTTTTCATTCTTCAAAAAACACCAGGCTCTACTCCCCAACGGGTCCTAAGGGACTGGCCACGAGAAGCTTGCTGGTTTTTAACTAGAGGAAACATTTGATTGCGGCAAAGACCATCAGGTGAAGAACTCAAAGCCACTCCTGTGTTCTAAAAACAGTCCTTCGGACAGCGGTTCCAGAAAAGGGTCTTGCAAAGACTGAGACCCAAAGGAAGCAGTTTATCCAACCTCCAGTAGTTGTGCTGCCTGCAGGACAAGCATGGAAGCAGGATGCAGGATTGGCCATTAACCTGGAGCAACCGTGCCATCCCTTGAAAGGACCGCCTTGGTCGGCTTGCAGACCTGATCACAGAAGGCAGGACATGGAAGAAACCTCAGGAGTCATCTCACTCGATGGTTCTCAGACAAAAGTCTCCAGACCTATCAGCCAACAGAGACTAGGAGCAAGTGCATCTCCTGGTAATTTGTTAGGCCTCCTGCCTCCTGAATAGGAATCCCTACAGTGAGGCCCTGTTTCTCAAGCTCAGAAGCAGGTGATTCTGAAGAGGTCAGATGGTTCTCACCCCAGACTCCTTCACATTAGAATCATCTGGGGAGCTTTAAGAAGGACTGGAAAGCAGGACCTTACCCAGATGGAAATAATCCAAATTTCTGAGGTGGGGCCAAGGCTCTGCTATTAAATTCTCAGGAAATCCTCAAAGGTTGCCTTTTTAAGAACCACTGATTTAATGCTATCTTTTCTTTACAGATAAAGACACTAAGACTCAGGAGTGGCAGTCACTTTACTCCATTCAGCCAAGATCACTTTACTCCATTCAGCTAGACCCGAGCCCAGTCATTTTTCCATAGTACCAAGCTCTCTGGAGCTCTCTGAGAGGGATTTTTCTGCCATTGTTTTCCTCAGTTGAGATTAGGAGATTCCTTCAATTGGACAGTGCCTTGTCTCAAACCCATCTAGGATAAAGCTGGAACATTCATCTTAAATTATCACAACAGAGCAAAAATAAAAAAACCTCCATGATGTAAATGGTAGAAAGCTTAATGGAATAATGAAAGGTTATTATTATGCGAAAAGTCAGCAACCATGGCTTATCTCCAAAAGAGAAAAAATAATGTAGATGAACTGGCACAATTCTGTTCCTACATGAACTCAGCCCCTTATTTTGATTTTCATGACATTTTCCAATTATATAGATGGTGGACTAGGTAAATCTGGGCAGGCTCAGCAAAGGCTCCCTTTGAACCAGGAAAGAGCTCTCCAGGGTCAGAGCTCACTTGGGGGGAAGGGTGGGTGAGTGATGCCTGCGCCCTGAATGTAATGAAAGACAGCTGTGTTAACTCAGACTTCAAGATAATCATGGCTTTGGAAGAAAGAAAATGGGACAATATCATGAGTTTTTGGAAAATTACTTTACACTCATATGTATAAAGGAAATAAAAAATAATTCTCTCTCCATCCATATCCTTTTCCACCAGCATATGTGAAAAGCGAACATTTAGATGAGCTCATGTCTAGTCAGAAAGTTTTTCCAAGCATGTAACAAATGTTTATTACTTTAACTAAAACTAGATTCACACATGACTTCATGGTGAAAAAGTGAGAACAAGCTCTCAAGAAACCACTCAAGCTAATCACTAATATTAATATACCAGAGAATTGACTGTCTGGCAAAGGCACTTGGAAAAAACACTGGACAGGCGAGACAGTGTTTATAAAAATCGTTCAGAACTTTAACCGAAATTTATGCACATATGTAGATAAGGCACTTAGGAAAGAGACATTTATTGATAATAAATGTGCAGAAAATCTTCCAAATTGGCAATGTGCTAGATTTTACACATATATCCTAAAATACATGAGCGTTAAGAAATGATCTTTAAAACACTGGTTTCAGAATAGAATGAAATGAAAATGTTAACACTGATAGGTGCTTATTACTGCATTTCAGGATTTTCTGTAATAGCCATATATTAACCTGGGATCATTTTTTTACATGCCTATTGGTCAAGGAATATTCAACGCAAAGAGATGACCAATGCCTCTGTTTTTCAGACACTTATAACCTAGTTTGGAAAAGAACCTCCACATCTAGAAAACACGAGAGATGATGGAGACTCTGACCCACGCGTATTGAAGGTGGTGATCCATGCCCAGACAGCACCGCTGCCTGTGTAATCCAGTTAATTCCCCATGCGTCACTGCCCTGTGGTCGAGTGCTGTTTTGTGCACACGTGTGTGGTCTTCCAAACAGACTATAAACTTCTGGTAACAAGCACCTTCTTCCTTGCCTACACGGTGCCAATGAGGCTGCTCAAAAATATTTGTTTAATGACGGTCCTGGGAATTCAGAGAACACACACTACAGAGTGAACTTGGTTAAAGGGATCTACAAGAGTCCAAGCATGTTTATTTTTAATGTTTTCAATTGTGAGAATTTTAAACATATACAAAAGGCAACAGAATAGTCTAGTGAACCCCAGGTGCCAATCAACGCATACCAACCCTGCTTCATTGATCATGCTAACCCTTTCCCTGCCACATTAATCTGAAGTGGGTCCCATATATCATATCATCTAATCCATAAACATTCCAATATGTATCTCTAAACTACAGGAAGTCTTCTTAAAAATATGTACTCACAATTAAAATTAATACTTTTCATTCATTATCAGATGTCTGGTCAGTGAGCAAATGTCCAGCTATCTCATAAATACTGTTTTTCACAGTTTTATTAGTATCCAAATAAGATTCATACATTGCAGTTAGTTGATATGACTCTTGAACATCTTTTAATTCAAAGTTTGTTTTGTTTTTTTTTTCCATTGGAATTTATGTGTTGAAGAAACCGGATCATTTGTCCTGTAGAGTAGCCCACAGTCTGGATTTTGTTGGTTACACCCCTGTGGTGTAGTTTAACATGTGCCTCTTGGATCATTTACAAATAGTTTATTGCATATAGAGGCATGCAGATTCGGAGGTGATTTTTTTGGCTTGACTGCATCATTGATGGTAGTTTGTATTTCCATTGGGAGGTACCTGATACCTGGCTGAATCTCATGCTCATCATGTCAGCGGTTCTTGAGGCTCACCACATAGATCCCTTAAATCATTAGGGGCTGCAGAATAGTAATATTCTAATTCTGTTACTCCCTCTTACTTATTAGCTAGAATATTTCTACAAACAAGACTTCCCCTCAACTATTTGATCATCCTAAAGTTCATAAGTGACAGGGCAAAATAAATGTGAGATACTGAAACTTAATTCACTTGCAAAATAGTAAGCTAGTTCACTAGCATTTTCCTATATTGAGCTAGTTAGCTAGCATCTTTCACTTATTTTCTGTCAATCCATTGTTATTGTGTAGTATCGTTATGAACTCATCAATACAAACTTACTTTGTGTGTTTTGATCCACTGCAATTATCACCTTTATTGATGTTCACTGTCTCATCTTTGGCAAGCCAGTGGGAGACCCTTCAACTTACTTCTGAGTTCTTTTGGAAATAATCCTAGACTATTGATAGCTTTCTTGCTCTCTGTACAATAAGATGTTCCAAGTTTATTAATTTATTTTATTATGTTTCCCACTCCAGACTTGGAATCAGCCATTTCTCCAAGAAGTTCTGGTTCCTTTTGGTGTTTCAGACCATAATCTCATTGCTAGTGGTGCTTTTTGCTAATGAATTGATCATTGCTTCTAGCTCTTTTTTAAAAAAATGCTTATTTGTTTCAGATAATATACATGGGTTCATTCTGATATTTCCAATTAAATTCAGGGACACAGAGTTGTTAAACTTAAGAATCTTAATTTTTAAGAATGCTTAGAATTACAATTAGAATCTCTCTCATGCACACCAGTCTCAGAATAGTAATACCAACACTATCATCACCAATATGATCATTGTAAACAGTTTTGTTGTGGTTGTGGATTTTTGGGTGGTTCTTTTCATTCTTAGGGTACATCCTACTCACAGTGCACAAATTACAGTGTTTTGAAGTCACTTGGAATAGTTATTAGCTGTGTGGCTCCGCCACCAGGTCTCAGTCAGGTGTGAGAGAAGTCAAAGCTGAAGAATGGAGACAAGAGGCAGGCTTGTGACAGACTAAATGAGGAAGGAGGAGGAGTGGTGTGAGTATGGCCCTCTGGTACCATAGGAAGAGTCTATCCCAACTGCAGTTGGGGATCGCAGTCCAAGAACAGGACATAATGGAAGGTGAAGAAGTTTTGTTTTGTTCAGCGAAGTATCAGGAAGACATATGTGGATACTCTGAAGCGGAGCTTTGGAATAATTAGTTAGTTAGCATAGTATTTACCACATTAGAGACAGGAAAGACTGAAGACAGAGACATCTGCTAGAAAACAATTCAAGTTACCCAGTCCATTCATTTATAGTTTAAGTGGTACCAGATAGTATGCTAGGCACAAAAGGCCTGGCGATGAAACCCAGTAAGCTCACGGACTACCAGACTGAAGACAACTGCTCTGAAGCATCTTAAGTTCTATACAGGTTGAGTATCCCTTATCCAAAATGTCTGGGACCAGCAGTGTTTCCATTTTTTTTTGGAACATTTACATATATATAATGACATATCTTGAGGATGGGACCCAAGGCTGAACATGAGATTCATTTAGGTTTTGTACACACAATTTACATATAGCATGAAAGTAATTTTATACAATATTTTAAATAATTTTGTGATTGAAACAAAGTTTGTGAATACTGAACTATCAGAAAGTAAAGGTGTCACTATCTTAGCCACCCACGTAGGTGATCTGTGCTAGCCTGGTACCACCACCATTCCCGACACTGAATTTAGAGGCTACCAATATGCAATCATTGTCTTACACTTATTCACACATAAGTACTTAACAGTAAAAAAGATGACATGCCATTTATACAATGAAAAATGATAACATGTTCTGGGTAACTAAGCAGTACAGTGGCATCACCAGAATATCTGTCTCTGCTGCTAAACAACAGCAGGCTTTCAGTCTCCCCCTACAATGTTCTGTTTTGATTAAAAGGCTGCTATACACTATATTTTATTTTGGGGGTGAGACTAAACATCACAAGTTGTTGAGGGACTAGAAGTGGGTACTCTAGGGATAAGGAAGCATTCTTCTGGATGGGCTTTTTAAAACATTTTCTCCATCATCTGCCTCATTAACAAGAGTTTTTGTCTTAGAAATCTTTGATTTTATAAACTAACATGATTTCTTGTTCTGTTTTGAGTGCACACTGCTCTACACTTCAATAAGCCATCAGATACTTTTGCCATGTCATCTCTCGGCACTTTTTCTACAGTGTTATCATCTTCATCACTTATATAAGAGTACCTTGATTCAGAAACATTTTAGCTATTTCAATTCACCATTGATTCAAGAATGAACAACTGAGGCCTCTTCATCAATGTTACAAACTTCAATATCCACTTCTTCCAGCTCACTGATGGACTCTGAAGATAAACATTCAAACAATGTTTGTATTTATAAGGAGATCAGACATCATTTTCTTCTCACTTGATGTACAGAATCCTACAAAGTCACCACCTGTTCATCATCATCACTAAACACAGTCACAGGTTAGAGGCTGTGCCAGGCATGCACAGCTGGGTCTTTAGTTGTGTTTCCAGTGTTGGCAGCAGTATATCCTTCATGCTAAACATCGTTCATGCTAAACTGCTTTTGAAAACTTTCCACACCCATGCCTCTGTTCACTGCTGCTAGCATGCTGTTCAAAAAACCGTTTTTAATATTGATTCCTCATTGATCTAAGAATACCCTTTATTAATGGATCTAAGAATTGATTCCTCATTGACCTAAGAATGCCCAAAATAAATGAAGTCACATTTGAGGGAAAGTACATTGCATAAACATTATTTTTGATGAGAATTTCAGCTGGAAGATGAGAAGAACAGTTGTTGAGGAAAAAATCTTGCCATCATTATCTAGTCCAGCTTCCCTGAAGTAAGCCCAAGCCCTCAGTACAGAAAAAAATGATACAGTGATCCATGGCTTTGTGTTAGTGTGATAATGGAATAGTAAGAAATTCACTCCTTTAAAATGGTGAGGATACATTTGCCTATCACAGCAAATTTTCATTGATGTGTGCCTGTGGCATTAGCACAGCCCCGTAGTTATTCTGTGTCCTGGCATTTGTAATTCCCTTAGGAGCTGTCTCACCAGCTCTAGCCAGTGTCTTTCTGGGGCTGTATCTACAAAACAGTAATGTTTTTTCATACACCTGTTCTGGCATCAAATTTTCATCAGTCGTGACCTTAGCAATCTTGTCAATGAATTTCTCCACTGTTTTATGATAGGTCAGCACAGGTTTATCGCTACAAATCTTTAAAAATGTAATGTTGTGTCTTTTCTTAAATTTCTTCAACGAGCCTATTAAAAATATGCAGTTCCTTTCCACTTTCAGTTTATGATAGATCTTTGCTTGTTTCACAATCAGCATACATTACATGGCATATGTTCACTGCATTGCTAATGGATCCACTCTATACGCAATTGAGATCTTCACTTTTAGCTTCATGAAATGTTCTCCTATTTTTCAGTAACTTCTGCTCATTGCTTTCCGCATAGAACTTCAACAGTTTATGCTTCTATTTCTTCAGGTCATCTATGGCGATCTTTCTAACACCACACTCTTCTGGAAGACAGTTCACACTTACACCACTGCCCAATTTCTCCAACAGCTTCACTCTGAGTTACAGATAAACATAAATGACTTCCTTTTATTTTTTGAGACAGAGTTTTGCTCTTGTTGCCCAGGTAAGGTGCAATGGTGTGATCTCAGCTCACTACAACCTCCACCTCCTGGTATTCAAGCGATTCTCCTTCAGCTTCCTGAGCAGCTGGGATTACAGGTGCCCTCCACCACACCCAGCTAATTGTTTTTTTCATTTTTTTGTTTGTTTTTCATAGAGACGTGGTTTCATCATGTTGGCCAAGTTGGTCTTGAACTCCTGACCTCAGGTGATCTACCTGGCTGGGCCTCCCAAAGTGCTGGGATTACAGGCATGAGCCACCATGCCTGGCTGACTTCTCTTTTTTGTCACTGTTACCCAAGGAGGTATCTTCAGGCCTTTTGGACATTTTCAACAATACCTTTATACCACAGAGCACAGAATAAGCAAACACACACAATGAGTAATGCACATACACTTCGGCCCATGTGGGCATTATGGGGAACCTGCCACTGGTGTGTCCGGCCTGCACACAGGCCATTTCATCGCCCTTTGTGGGCATGCTTGCATGGAGGAATCTGGGCATGTGTGGAAAATATGTATCATAGCTGAAAGGTGGTGGGAGGGTCTTTTTCCTTGAGGATGCTGAATAAATCATGTGTTGTGAGCCTGCCCTTTGACTGTGACCGTCACATGAGATCAAATGTGGAATTTTCTACTTGTGGCATCATGTCAGCACTCAAAAACTTTCAAATTTTGAAGCATTCCTAATTTTGGATTTTCAAATTAAGGACACTCCACCTGTACAAGAGGTAAGCACAGGATACTTTTAATGGTATTTGGAGGGACCCTGACTAGGGTGAGGGATCATTCTGAGAGAGGATCCCTAGCAGGAAGAGATACCAGAAGGAAAACTGAGAGACATAGAGAGTGGGTGTGGGGTGGCAAAACATTCTGGGATAGAACTTGTAGGTCCAGGCCAGATGTGGTGGCTCACACCTGTAATCCCAACACTTTGGGAGGCCTAGGTGGGTGGATCACCTGAGGTCAAGAGTTTGAGACCAGCCTGGCTAACATGCCAAAATTCTGTCTCTACTAAAAATATAAAAATTAGCTGACCACAGTGGTAGGTGGTCGTAATCCCAACTACTCGGGAGGCTGGGTCAGGAGAATTGGTTGAACCCAGGAAGCAGAGGTTGCAGTGAGCCAAGATTATGCCACTGCACTCTAGCCTGGGTGATAAAGCGAGACTCTATCTCAATAAACAAATAAACAAGTTAGTTAGTTGTAGGTCCAGGGCAAAGGTATAGAAGAGAAAGGGCAAGCCTTACATTTGGAGTACAACTGCAGGAGGAACTCAGGATGTAGCCAAGGACAGAGAGGTGGGCAGCAGAGACCAGATCAAGAAGGACTTCCATGTTATGCTGAGAAATTCAGATGTAACCCAGAAGGCAACATGGAACCAAGAGAGTAACTCCCTCTGGTGGGAAGCTAAGAATGGACTGAGTTAGAGAGAACCAAACACACATGGCTCCATGAATAGCTGCTGCAGTTTTCCAGGTGAGAGGAGGACAGTCATGAACCAAGGCAGACCTCTAAACCCCAAAGCGTTTCCAAAGTATGCAGTGGGGTGGAGCAAGGGTGCACCAGGTTCAAACCTATGGCTACTGGAAGAAAAGAAAGAGGATTTGTCTCCAGAAATGTCAACACAGAAAAGGAACGCTGTTCTGAAGAAAAAAAAAGATAATGGTACAATTGAACACAGTGAAAGAAAAATGGGACAAGAATGTGTGGATGGGACAGATTTGGGGCCCACGCTTTTTCCTATTCCCTCTCAAACAGGGAGAAATCCACTCTGGCTATCACTGACAACTATCACTGATAAAGATAATCTTTCAAGGATGTAGATGAGATGGGAACTGAAAAGAGGTAGGATATAAACTAGAATCCAAAATTCTAACAGAAAGAAACAATGAACCTAGACAGACACAAGCTCAGCATGAAGGCCATCTTCTCCATGAACCCATCTCCCGACCCTGCCCTCTGCAGGGTGATCACCTATGCTCTCACATGGGTGATCACCTTGGGGCTTGTCTGCACACCAGTCTTAGTCCTCTTCATTATGCTTGTGACTTTCTCAGCATAGGAATGGAGGGAAGGCCTAGGATGGAAGGATATTATGGAATCCAAGACAGATTTGCACAGGTACACAAGGGGCATAGTCACAATAGCATTGTTTATAACAGCAAAATACTGGAAATTAACCAAACCATCTGCTGATAGAAGAATAAACAAAACAACTTGTGTTTTATTCATCCAATGCAATCCTCAATCTGAGCTACGTCAGTTATGCCTACACCTATCCCACTCTCAGTAAGCAGAAGTAGGATATATGCAACATGATCATATGTGTATACAGCTCATAAAAAAGAATGTCACATATTGTTGGTGAATATTTACCATTAGGAAACATGCATGTGGGGGTAGGGGGAAAAGAGATTGATTGGGAATTGGGAGCAGAACACAGGTCTTCAGTTATATCTCTAATAGGCTTTGCACACGTATGTTTATTGCAGCACTATTCACAATAGCAAAGACTTGGAACCAACCCAAATGCCCATCAATGATAGACTGGATAAAGAAAATGTGGCACATATACACCATGGAATACTATGCAGCCATAAAAAAGAATGAGTTCATGTTCTTTGAGGGACATGGATGAAGCCAGAAACCATCATTCTCAGCAAGCTAATACAGGAACAGAAAACCAACCACATGTTCTCACTCATAAGTGGGAGTTGAAAAATGAGAACACATGGGCACAGGGAGGGGAACATCACACACCAGGGCCTGTTGGGGAATGGGGGGACAAGGGGAGGGGTAGCATTAGGAGAAATACTTAATGTAGATGACGGGTTGATGGATGCAGCAAACCACCATGGCACATGTATACCTATGTAACAAACTTGCATGTTCTGCACATATATCCCAGAACTTAAAGTATAATAAAAAAAAATCTAGAAGTAAATATGGAAAAATGTTACGATGTGATAAAGTTGCCTTTACTTTTTATTATGTTTGAAACATTTGATATGGTAAAAATACTCTCAACTGATAGGCATTATGACCTAATTTATATGGTAATCTGAAGATAAATATTGTAATCTAAATTTGTCCTTCCTTTTCATAATAAATTCAGGTAGAAGCTTGTCTGTATCTAATTTCACAGCAATGTGAAAACAGGTAAATGCTTGGTTTTTTTTCCTATTTACCTGAAATATCTGCTTCAGGGAGAAAAGGGCCCTTCTCAGATCTCGTCCACTGGAGTTGTACAGTTTCTCTGAAATAAAGAATACAACACACAAATTAATTAAACTGACTCAATTGACAGTGAAAACAGAGAGGATATGAATGATAACAAAACTACCCCTGGAAAGGTAATGAAAATCTATTCATTTCTTTCAGGATGCAAACCTTACCCCCAACCATAAGAAGAATGTTGCATATACATGTCTGGTGAGTGAGGGAATGTGTGACTTGTAGAGAAGGTACCTAGATTTTTAACCCTCATCTCCCATCCTTCCTCTCTCAAGATCTCTATTTCCAGCTGTTTGAAGACTCTATTTTCCAGTGTATAGATTATTTCCACTTGATGGTCAACTATACCCAGAAAAGTCCATGCAGCCAGAATAGAATCTATCCTTCTACCTCATGCCTCCCCTGCCTTACAGGCCCTGCATACCCATGCTTTCTACACCTCCTGTTTCTGGGGTGTGTGGGCTGCCTTGAGCACTCTTCTGGTCCCAGGGTTCCCTAGACAGCATGGGAGACCCAAAGGCAACATGGCAGCTTTACTGACTAGCTGGCTCCCTCTAGTTGTATGAGGGCCTCTACGCAGGAAGCCAACCTTAGCTCTGCCTGGCCATTTTCACTCATGTTCAAGGATGGGGTTTTCACTCATGTTCAAGGATGGTCCTGGCCATGGACAAGCCAGATGAAAGATCCCAGTCTTGGAATTCTCTAGATGAAGACTTAGGCTGACTTCCACAAGCTCACTGTTGAGCTGGTCACATTTCAAATATACGAGTTAGGCCAGGCTTCGTGAAGAAGAAGGTGAGCTTGACATAGGGCCCATCCTCCAGGGGTTGCCATACAGCTGGCCAGAGTTACCAGCTGGCCACAGTTACTAGCTGGCCAGAGTGATGGTGCTACAGGTGCTGAAGACACACAGGAGGGAGTCCTGTTCTGGTTATGCAGGATGCCAGGGAGCACGGATCCTGCTCAGCCTCCCGGCACCCACTCTTGGCCCTGATCCAGGTAGCTCAAGTGCATAGGGTTGTATTCCTAGCACCAGTCGTCAAACTTCTCCAAAAGAATCACCAAACACATTTACTGAGCACCTGCTGGGCATAGTAGTGGGCACTAGGATACCACAGTAAAGAATGGCATTATCAGGAGCAAAGACTGAGTCATCAGACTGCCTGCATTCCAAACCTGGTGTCACCACTTACTAGCTATGTGACCTTGAACAAAACACTTTACCTCTCTAAGCCTTGGGTTCTCATCTGTAAAATAGGAATAGATAATATTAGAGGAAAATGGGTTCTGTGTTAAATTAAGCATGTATATTACAGAGTGGAATGCAAAATACCATTTAAAATGTTTAGATAGAATAAAAGCATTCAAAGCAATGTCATGTTGCTGGCCAGCCACCCTGGGCTTCAATTCTAGCCTAAAGGGATTCAGGGCAGAGCCACATTCCCCTCTTGTGCAAGTGGCATGAAGCACATGGCCCCAGAAGAGTTTGCAGAAGTCTAGTGACAGAATGGATATGCTGGTTTTTCACAGTGGCCCAGGAAGTGGATAGGCCCCAACTGAGAGAGATTTAAAAGGACACAGGCATGTAAAGCTCAGTATTTGCTTGGCAGTCGTTTCTTCAAAGGCCTCCCTACCAGACATATTGCCTTCTGGCAAAGAACAGAAGGACCCTGTGGAAACACCCACTTGATGACATCACTTCCCCATTTAAGCCCTTCGTGGCTGCCCACTGCAGCCAGAATGAAATCCAAACTCCTTTGCATGGTCTGCCAAGCCCTTGGTCATACAGTCCCACTCCCTCGCTGTACTGCAGACACTGTGGCTTTCTCTCATATCCTGAGGTAGTCCAGGCTCCTCCAAACTCACAACTTAATACATATTGCTGCTAAGGAGCAGGGGCAAGTTGCTGTGGGGTGGGGGTCTGGGGGGTGGTATGTGACTCCAAAGATTTCCTGTTGTTTGACCACTTTGGCATCTACCACCTCTAAACACAATATGCAGCCCACAAACACCTGCTAATTATGAAGACTTCTGATTAAGAGAGAATGCATCACCTTCCTAAAAAGTAAGAACCTAGAAAGCTCCAGAGAAATCAACCATCCCCAATCTGAACATCTAATTCATCTCTGACCCTAAGAAACAAGGCCCTGGTGACTCTCAGGCTGACCTCTAAGGAGTTTGTGTGGTCCCAACATATGAGTAATAGAGTGAGTTTCTCACTGCATCGTGCCTGGAGTAGAACCCTGGTCTCTGGGGTGATCACACTTTTTCCAACTTTCACAGATAACATCTGAGAATCCCCAAGTATCAGAGAAACAGACTTTGTTTTTTGTCAATACGACTTCTAATAAATAAGAATAAAACTATCAAGTGAAAGCATGGGTCCCCAAAGAAGTCGGCCAGATTTATCCTACCCAGGAAGAACATCAGTAGAAAAGAGTCAATTCCAAGTAACTCTTAAAAAGGCAATAGGCTGCCAGGCACAGTGGCTCAGGCCTGTAATCCCAGCACTTTGGGAGGCCGAAGCTGGCTGATCACTTGAGGTCGAGTTCAAGACTTGTCTGGCCAACATGGTGAAACCCAGTCTCTACTAAAAATACAAAAATTAGCCAGGTGTGGTGGCACACGACTGTAATCCCAGCTACTCGGGAAGCTGAGGCCTGAGAATCTCATGAACCTGGGAGGCAGAGACTGCAGTGAGCTGAGATCATGCTACTGCACTCCATCCAGCCTGGGTGAGAGTGAGATGCTGTCTCAAAAAAAAAAAAAAAAAAAGGCAATAGACTTGCATTAGACCTTGTCACCAGATGACAAGCAAAAATATGTCATACGTAGACTCAAAATATCACAGTTAAAGTCTCCTTTAGTTACTAGTGACATATCATTCCTGATTCATCAAAATGAAGGTTATCATTAGTTGTATTCTGATAGTTAAGGTTTTACTACTTGGTGCTATAGTGAAAATAATCAGTTTTTAAAATACAAATTAAGGATTAGAAAAAAATCAGCTGAGAATGACTGCTAATATTTTGCTGAAGATTTCTGCATCTATAGTCATAAGGAACACTGGTTTATAGTTTCTTTTTTTTGCAGTGGTGTTAATATTGAGACAATGCTGATCTCGTGAGTTGGGAGTACTGCTTCCCCTTCTGCTTTCTGAAGGGATTTCCATAGACTTATTTTATACAAACAAGTCTATACAAATGTTATTTATTCATTTTATTCGTGTTATTTATTCAATTTCTTCATTAATACAGGGCTATTCTGATTATCTCTTTCGTCTTCAATGAAATTTGTTAATTTGTGTCTTTCAAGGAATTTATCCATTTAAGCTGTTAAATGTGTGGCCATAAAGTTGTTCATATTCTATCATCCTTTTATTAACTGTAGCAATGTCCTTTTATACCTGGTGTTGGTAATTTGTGTCTTCTTTCTATTTTACTTGATCAGTCTGACTAAAGATCTACCAATTTTATTAGTCTTTTTCAAGAATCAGCTATTGATTTCATTAGAGGTTTTTTCCTATTGTTTTTCTGATTTCTATTTCATTGATTATTTTCTTTCTTTTGTTTGCTTTGAGTTTAGTTTGCTCTTCCAGTTTCTTCAGGTAGAAATTTAAATGACTTGAGAACTGTCTTTTTTCTAAGTATTTAATGCTGTAAGTTCATTTCTAAGTACTGCTTCAACTGCTTCCTGTACATTTTGATATATTGTTTTCATTTACAAATTTTATTAATATTGAATTCAGAGTGGAATAACTTAACCTTGTGATTTTTTTTGACCCATAGTTTATTAAATTGTATTGTTTAATTTCCAAATATTCAGACATTTTCCAGATATCTTTCTGCTACTAATTTCTGATTTAATTTCTTTGTGGTCAGGACATATACTTTATCAAATCTTTTAGACTTATTAAGGCTTATTTTATGGCCCAGAATATGGTTTATCCTGGTGAATGTCTAATGTACACTTTAAAAGAACATGTATTCTGCGGTTATTGAGTGGCTGTTCTATAAATATCCACCAGATCAAAATGAGTAATAGTGCTGTCCAGGTCTTCTGTATACTTACTGAATTTTCCATTTACTTGTTCTATAGATTAGTATGAAAGGAGAGCTGAAGTCTCCAACTATTACAGAGGATTTGTGTATTTCTTCTTTCATCTTTATGAGTTCCTGCTTTAGGCGCTTTGAAGTTTTGTTGTTAAGTATGCTTACATTTGGGACTGTTGTGGCTTCTTGGTGTATTGACCTTTTATCACTATGTAATGTCTCTCTTCATCCCTGTCAATATGCCTTGTTTTAAAGTCTACTTTTCTGATGTGAATATGACCACTTCGGGTTAGTGATTGAATGGTATATCTTTTTCCATCCTTTTATTTTTAACCTATCTATGTAGAATTTCTTATATAGTTGCATCTTGTTTATATGCAATCTGACCATCTGTCTCCTAATTGATATGCATTCATTGTATTTTTTTTTTTTTTGAGGCAGAGTCTCACTCTGTTACCAGAATGGAGAGCAGAGGCACAATCTTGGCTCAATACAACCTCTGCCTCCCAAGTAGCTGGTATTACATGTATGTGCCACAATGTCTGGCTAATTTTTTTTTTTTTTTTTTGGTATTTTTAGTAGAGATGGGGTTCCACCATGTTGGTCAGGCTAGTGTCAAACTCCTGACCTCATGATCCACCTTCCTGAGCCTCCCAAAGTGCTGGGATTACAGGCGTGAGCCACTGCGCCCGGCATTCGTTTTATTTTTAACCTCTATGACATCACAACTTATTCCTCAGTGGCACTAGAACCAGACCATAGGGAGGCTCTGATTCCATCTCAAACTCTTAGATAGAAAGCATCCTTCTACAAATTCCAAAGATACTCCCAGCAGTGCCAAAAATGTCTCCTCTTTTTTGCCAAGTGTCATTTAATTAAAACAAACCACAATTCCTAATCGAGGAATAAGTACTTTCCATTCCCATTATCTTTAATTTTCAAAACAAAACCTTTAAAGTAATTTGTTTAAATTGTCTATTTCAAACAAAACTGAGTAAGAAAATACGTAGTACAGTTCCCAAATAATGACTCTGGTGCTTTAAGCAAGAGAATTCTCACTATAGACTTTAGAGACTCATAAATGTTAATGTAGTTTTGTTTTTCAATATCAAAGCTCAAAAGAACAGCTAATCTATGTAAAAATATGACCTATTTTGGCTGAAATGTCTCTTAAAATGCTTTTCTTTTTAATTCCCTATGGTATAAAGCACCAGACAAGGTCTTGATCAGAAATCCTACCATGTGGCATCCGTTAAGTTGTAACTTTTTTTACCCTTCATACAAATGTCTGGCAGTGATACTTCATTTTTTTGACAGATACCTTCTCCTGAACTACTGCAAATCTTTAATATTTATAAGCATTCAATATTTTAACAAATGTTATGCATTAGTCCCTATATATCACATTAGAGCAATACTAGAGTCATCATTATGGTTGAAATAAAAAGAACAAAATATTTATTTAAAGGAATATTACTCTAGAGTACCATCTTTGGAAAGACAATTCAATAATACATTCTCTTTCTACCAAGAACAATAATGTGGTGTAAAATGAAATCATAGTTCTTTATTAAAACTCAAAGTTGCCAGCTATGTTTAAAACAGTGGTACCAAAAAGCCTCTCTTCCTAACTTATCTTATTCTGTTGATTCATAACATACATTTCAGGAGACCTCAGTCTACCTAGAGGCTTAGGAAGGATTAGAATGCAAGGATGTTTTAAGTGACATATAATTTGTCATTTTACAAGAGGTACAATTTATGCTGGTAGAAGAGGATCCAGCAGGCATTTCACTATGTCAGACATCATGCCCAAACTAGCAACTAGTGACAGCCCTTTGATGTGGCTCAAGAGAGACCCAGACAGGCCAAAGGAGAAGCACTTCTTCCCAAAGCGCAGGTCCTGGGTTCCTTGCTGCAAGACTAACAGTGCCATGGGAGGTGTGATCTGGAGCTCTATCTGCTGGGTAACATTCCAAGTTCAAGAAACCAGGCATTCCACTTGTGTTGCACCCAAGTTTTAACATACAGAAACATCACCAAGGCTGTGCGGGCCTCTCCTTTAGCTTAGAATAGAATGTGAAGGGCTCATCCAGGAACAGTACCTGGCCTGCCAGATTCCCAAGGATATTCTTTACCTCACTCTTGGATCCATTTGCTATGGAAGTCCAATCACCCCTTCTTTAGAAGCAGCCTGTCTATGTAGATTCAGGTATTTTCAGTCTGGGTTACATGGATATGTATGTGCAGGGTTTCCTTGAGGCAAGATGATCGATAGACTTCGTGCTCCCTAGTTCTGCACCAATTCTCCACTCTGCAGACTGTGCTCGCTATGAAGGTCTCCCACATGTATATGTGGGTCTGTGTGTGTGCAGATGCATGTGCACATATGACTTCAATCTGTGGTTAGTACAGTCTATTTGCAGGTCCACTGACCCTCTAACTACATGCAGCATACTGTATAGACTGTCCTAACAGCTCCTAAATCTCAAGGAAAGGAACTCCAAGTGTGCCCACTGCCTGAAAATCAGGCAAAACAAAAGAAAGTAGATTCCACATGTAGTGCAGAAGAAGTAGGTTGGAGCCCATCCTACACCAGCAAGAGGGCAGCTACAGAGGCTTCATGTATATGCAAATCTCAAACTTTTCCCATGAGCTCACAGAGGTTCTCCTCGCTTCTCTTTGTTCACCTTGGCTATGAACACGTCAGTGAGGGTGGTACAGCCCCTATCAAGGGAGGTTGCAGGGGAGCAGATGGTTCCTGCCAACTCAGACTCAGCTGGAGAGCTCTAAATCAGAGCATCAAGGAAAGCGAGGTGCCTTAGCAACCAAGAGGAGACATGTGGGAGACTTCCTGATGAATGTCAAAAAAGCATAAAAAGGCCAGGCACAGTGGCTCACACCTGGAATCCCAGCACTTTGGGAGGCTGGGGCCGGCAGGTAGCTTGAGCCAACAAATTTGAGATCAGACTGAGCAACCTGGTAAAACTCTGCTTCTACCAAAAAATACAAAAATTAGCCACATGTGGTGTTTTGGGCCTATAGTCCTAGCTACTCTGGAGGCTGAGGTGGGAGGACTGCTTAAACCCAGGAGGTCAAGGTTGCAGAGAGTCATGATCATGCCACTGTACTCCAGCCTTGGCGACAGAGCAGAACTCTGTCTCAAAAAAAAAAAAAAAAAAAAAAAAAAAGTGTAACAGCAAAACTCAAAGCAGAAATGCAGGGCTGAGATCAAACTAGAGTCATTAAAGACTTGCCTTTCTCCTGAAGCACTGGGACTGCCAAGTGGGAGATGTGCAAAGAGGTCCCCCAAGCACAGCCCCAAGGGGTGGCCAGCAGCCGATGAGAGCTAAGGCTGCAGAAGGTCCTGGGGAAGAAGCAGTGCTGATTGCTGATTTCAGAAGCTGGGGAAAAGCTGGGGGCAGGCTGATTATACATCCCTTACTTTTAGGTCAAGTACAGCTTGTGCATGGCCAATAAATAAATGAAGAAATACATGCATCTATTCTCCTACCGCTTCCAAATTAAACCTGCCTGGGCTATAATCATTTGGGTAGCATTAGCCTTTGAGTAAATGCAATTAGAAGCCTATCTTTAGTAAGGACAAGGAGGTGTAATCAGAATATTATTTGTGGAAATCTTTGGAACTGCCCCTCCATCCTTTCTTGCCAAGATTCTTGCCTTTTAAAATGAACTATGTCCCTTTAATAGGTGCAATCATGTATTATACTGTAAACTAGCTTGTAACAACAAGAGTGGAGGGCACAGCCTAGGAGACCACTGGGGATCATTCCTGCTTTGTCTCGAAACCCCTGTGGGGCTCACAAAGATCAGTGCTGAAAGTACAGCCAAAGGGGTTCTGTGCTTCCGGTTCAGCGAAGAGCACAATGAAGAAAACTTCAGTGTGTGAAGAAAGAAAGACCAGAACATTAATTAGAAAGGCCCAGAGAGAAAAATGAGAACCAATTTACATCAGTGAAAGAATATGCAGGGGGAAAAACCAAAATCCCCTTCAAGAAGGGAAGTACAGGAGTGAAAGATACATCTAGAGTATCATGCTTTGGGGCCTATAAAAATTGCTGGCTGGGAGACTAATAATTACAGCACAAGCTCTCACCAGGTGTCAAACACATTAACCAAGCTCCCGGTGGGAAAACCTGGACCATGTCCCCAGAGCCTCTCCTCTGCTCAGGGAGCACAATAACTTTCCTTTTTCCCCTGGGCTGCTGCAGTTTAACACATTTCAAAAGGAGATTTATTCATGGGCGCAATGTTCAGGCCTACATTGAAAGTCTGTTTGCAGCAGCTACAGACAATACAACCATCATGATTTCTCAGGCACAGCCATGAGAAATGAGCTCCTGATCCACCAGGCATTTAGCTGTGTGGCATTTGCTCTTCAGACACCAGAGAGAGTTGGTGAAGAACAGCTCTGTGAAATGTGACCAAAGACAGCCTCTAGAAACGAGTGGCCAGGCTTGGGCAATGCCCATTTCCCTAGCCAGAACACACGCAACCCTAGTTACTGTCAGCACTGAGTGAGGCAAGAGAAATATACTCTAGATCTTCTTCTCGTGAATTCAAATGTGCCACATGACAAACGAATGTCCAGGCAGATGGCTCATTTCAACCTGCAGCCTCGCTCCATTATTACTTGCTAATGTTTTGAAGAGAAAATGTGGCATAGTGGACACTTTATTTTACAGTGAAAAAAAATTGTTTGGTTGGACTTTGGAAATCATATCTTCCAGTGATTTTGAAGCTTGTTGGAGTTATAGCCTCCAATATACAAGTTGTGGGGGGAAAAAAAAAAAAGCTTATCCATCACAATCAAGTAGGCTTCATTCCAGGGATACAAGGCTGGTTCAACATATGCAAGTCTATAAATGTAATCCACCACATAAACAGAACCAAAGACAAAAACCACATGATTATCTCAATAGATGCAGAGAAAGCCTTCGACAAAATTCAACAGCCCTTTATGCTAAAAACCCTCAATAAACTAGGTATCGAAGGAACGTATCTCAAAATAATAAAAGCTATTTACGACAAACCTACAGCCAATATCATACTGAATGGGCAAAAACTGGAAGCATTCCCTACGAAATCCGGCACTAGGCAAGGATGCCCTCCATCACCACTCCTATTCAATATAGTATTGGAAGTTCTAGCCAGAGCAATTAGGCAAGGAAAAAAAAAAAGGGTATTCAACTAGGAAAAGAGGAAGTCAAATTGTGTCTATATGCAAATGACATGATTGTATATTTAGAAGACCCCATCATCTCACCCCAAAATCTCCTTAAACTGATAAGCAACTTCAGCAAAGTCTCAGGATACAAAATCAATATGCAAAAATCACAAGCATTTCTATACACCAATAACAGACTTAAAGAGAGCCAAATCATGAGTGAACTCCCATTCACAATTGCTACAAAGAGAATAAAATACCTAGGAAAACAGCTAACAAAGGATGTAAAGGACCTCTTCAAGGAGAACTACAAACCACTGCTCGAGAAAATAAGAGAGAACACAAACAAATGGAGAAACATTCCATGCTCATGGTTAGGAAGAATCAATATCATGAAAATGGCCATTCTTCCCAAAGTAATTTATAGATTCAATGCTATCCCCATCAAGCTGCCAATGACCTTCTTCACAGAACTGGAGAAAACCACCTTAAACTTCATATGGAACCAAAAGAGAGCCTACATAGCCAAGATAATCCTAAGCAAAAAGAACAAAGCCAGAGGCATCATACTACCTGATTTCAAACTATACTATGAAGTTACAGTAATCAAAATAGCATGGTCCTGGTACCAAAACAGAGATATAGATCAGTGGAACAGAACAGAGGCCTTGGAGGCAACACTACACATCTACAACCATCTACTCTTTGACAAACCTGACAATAACAATCAATGGGGAAAGGATTCCCTGTTTAATAAATGGTGTTGGGGAAACTGGCAAACAGTGTGCAGAAAGCAGAAACTGGACCCCTTCCTGACACTTTACACTAAAATTAATTCCAGATGGATTAAAGACTTAAACATAATACCTAACACCATAAAAACCCTAGAAGAAAATCTAGGCAAAACCATTCAGGACATAGGCATAGGCAAGGACTTCATGACTAAAACACCAAAAGCAATGGCAACAAAAGCCAAAATAGACAAATGAGACCTAATTAAACTCCAGAGCTTCTGTACAGCAAAAGAAACAATCATTAGAATGAACTGGCAACCAATAGAGTAGGAAAAAATTTTTGCAATCTACCCATCTGACAAAGGGCTAACATCCAGAATCTACAAAGAACTAAAACAGATTTACAAGAAAAAAGCAAACAAACCCATCCAAAAATGGTAGAAGGATATGAACAGACACTTTTCCAAAGAAGACATATATGAGGCCAACAAACATATGAAAAAATGCTCATCATCACTGATTATTAGAGAAATGCAAATCAAAACCACATTGAGATACCACCTCACGCCAGTTAGAATGGCGATCATTAAAAGATCTGGAGACAACAGATGCTGGAGAGGATGTGGAGAAATAGGAACACTTTTACACTGTTGGTGGGAGTGTAAACTAGTTCAACCATTGTGGAAGACAGTGTGGTGCTTCCTCAAGGACTTAGAAACAGAAATTCCACTTGACCCAGCAATCTCATTACTGGGTATATACCCAAAGGATTATAAATCATTCTATTTTAAAGACATATGCACACGTATGTTCATAGTGGGGCACTGTTTACAATAGCAAAGACCTGGAACCAATCCAAATGCCCATTGATGATAGACTGGACAGGGAAAACGTGGCACATATACACCATGGAATACTATGCAGCCATAAGAAACGATCAGTTTGTGTCCTTTGTAGGGACATGGATGAATCTGGAAACCATCATTCTCAGCAAACTGACACAAGAACAGAAAATCAAATACCACATGTTCTCACTCATAGTCGGGTGTTGAACAATGAGAACACATGGACACAGGGAGGGAGCATCACACACTGGGGTCTGTTGGGGGGGCTAAGGGAGGGACAGTAGGGCAGTGGGGAGGTCGGGGAGGGATAACATGGGGAGAAATGCCAGATGTAGGTGGCAGAGGGGATGGAGGCAGCAAACCACATTGCCATGTGTGTACCTATGCAATAATCCTGCATGATCTGCACATGTACCCCAGAACCTAAAGTATAATTAAAAAAAAAAGAACACCACACACAAAAAAAATGTTCAGATACACAAGATATTAATACAATTTCAGGGATACAGATGCCCAGAAACTTCTTGTGGTCTCTTAGGACATTCCATGGACCACAGGGTAAAAATCATTGCTCTAACCCAACATCTTCATTGAATAGGTGCAGAAACATAGGCAGAGAGGTGCCATAGATGCTGGCCCCAGAGCTGGGACTGGAGGCTCAAGGAAACACAGAAGAGTAACTGAAAATGGCAAGCAGAAATTGAATTGACCATATGTTCTTATTGTACAATAAAAATAAGGTAAACAACTGAGCCACTGAAACTCACTCACATCCATGACATTTATGCTACCCTGTAAATTCAGAGAGAAAACACACACATGCTAAAGCAAAGGTTTTGCTTTTGAGAAGTCTGACTCATCCCTTTTGCCTGTAGGGATGACCATGAGTAGTGGAGGCTTGAGGTACGCCCCACTCAGCCTGAGGATGAGGAAGCTACACGTCAACAATGACAAGGTCATGAGACCTGGTAAGAAAGAAGACTGCTTAAGAAGAACTTATTGAAATTCTAATTCCCTTGGATTACAATCACATTTTACATACTTATGAGTATATAAACCCTATAATAATCTTAATTATTGATTATCTAGTAAGTAGGTGCTATGCTGAGCATGAGGTTATAAATGTAAATGAAGATAGTCTCAGCCATTGGTTTATCAATTGTGACAAATGTACCACATTCATGCAAGATTTTACTAATGGGAAATTAGCGAAAGTTGAGGGGGTATATGGGAACAAATTTTTGCCCAGTATTTTTTTCTGTAAAATTTAAACTGCTCTTCACCAAAATAAAGTCTGTCTAAAAAATTATATCCAAAGGCAAGCCCACAGGACGTGGGAGAGGCCATGAGCCTGGGGCTTACGGAGGGCACAGCTCTTTACAACCCCTGCTGCACGCACATGCAGTCTCAGGCCTGGGACTTGGCATTTTCTGCCATGAATCATTGCTCATCTGTCCATGCATGCTTTTGCGATCTCCCCACACCAGGGCCAGCTCTCAACCACAGTGGTTTCTCTCCAGCCCCTGGAAGTGTCTGGCTGGGGTAGGTTCCTGGTGTATGTGACTGATGGGCAAGTGTATGTGTTCTGTCTAAGGCCTGGGTCAACCTGAGATTCCATACATGAGTTTCAGACACATCTGTACCTACTCTGAGTTCCCAAAGGGAAGGGCATAAGTAATTTTTAGGACATTGGACATATCAGATGCTTCTTTGTCACCTTCAGCAGGAAATCCTAACTCCTCCTGCCTTTCCTTCCTTCAAACAATCACTGACCATTTATTCTGCAACAAGGGCTATGCCAGACAGGAGAGTAAAATGAGGCATGGGGCACAGCACAAGCTTCCAAGAGGCTTATAGTCGGTGGAGAAGACGATTTGTCAACAAAGAGGACAGCCCAGTATTGTAGGAGCTGGAACCCAGAAAGGTACCAAATGAAGGAGCCCTTCCCACCTACTGTAGGAAGCAAAGGATCTTCAAAGAGTTATTGACCAAGAGGCTGCAAAAGACTTTAAGTCATAAAATGATGTTATGTGGTTACTTCTCTGTCATTACCACCTGCTGAGCCCCACCCATCTCCACACCCATTTGGTCTGGTTACCTTGGGACTCACTGGCCCCATCTTCCTCATCTTCACTGAGAAAGAAAGCCCAAGCAAAGCCATTTATACCTCTATTCTGAATTAATTATTAGGAAACTACTTTTCCCTCTGAATTGGAGGGAATGGGTCAGCTTTGGGGCCCCAGCAAAGGATACGTTCATTTGCTCCCATCTTCACATTTCCAAAATGGTCCCTTCGTCGGGGCAAAGGGGTCCAAGTCAGCTGATGAAGGCCACTTAATAGGTCAAAATCCTGTTTCAAACCTGCCATTTTCCCTCCCAGGATCAAAGAATGATAGAGAGAAAAGGGTCCTCAGAGACTTCTCTCTGCAGAGAAGTTGAACTGCTCACCCAAGCCACAGAAGACCTGTGCACAGGTGCCAGAAAGAGGCAGCACCGTGATGCTGTTCCTCTAAAAAGGCTGCTGACCTGGGTTATCAGATCAGTGGCATCTTAAATGCAGTAAAACTGTCCCAAGGCTACCAGCAGTGTGAAAAACAGGTGACCAGGGGCTTACTTCAGGCCTCTCTCTTTGGTCTCTATCTCAGGGCTCTCTCTCTGGGCCCTGAAAATGGTTCTCCTCCCTTCTCCCTCTTACTTTCTACATTTCTTTTTCTTTGTTCTCTTCTCCCAAAGTTAGGGATCTGGAGAACCTTATGGTATTTTCTTTAGCGATGGACTTTTATAATTCCTTTTCTTAATTTCCAAATTAAGTTAAAATATTTGAATTACATATTATCTCAAGACTCATGTATTTCTTTTTCTAGGTCTGTTTTTAATATTACTTGTTTTTTTGAGACAGGGCCTTACTCTGTCACCCAGGCTAGAGGGTGGTGGTATGAACATGGCTCACTGTAGCCTCTGCCTCCCAGGCTCAGGTGATCCTCCCACTTCAGCCTCCCAAGTAGCTGGGACCACGGGTGTACACCACCATGCCTGGCTAATTGTTAAATTTTTTGTAGAGACAGGATCTCACTATGTTGCCAGGCTGCTCTCGAACCACTTGGCTTAAGCAATCCTCCCATGTCAGCCTCCCAAAGTGTTGTGATTACAGGTGCGAGCCTCTGCAACCATCCTGGTTCTCTTTTAAAAACAACAAAGAACACATACTGCTGAGTTGGTTTTGCTTGTGAGCAGGGTGTCCCTCTTCTGAGACAGCCATGGCACAATGGCTGTCACTGCCCTGCCACTGTCCCTACTTACCTCCCTACTGGCACAAAATGAAGGAAGGCTTCCTAAACAAATGAACCCATTCTTTCTCAGTCTTCTGGAAGCATCTAGGGTTCCTGGTAGCATCCACAGGAAACCATCCCTTCCAGTTGGGTGTGAGGCCCACCTCTCTGGGGAGAACATTTATGAGACAAAAACCACCCTAGCTCAAGGACTGGAAACCACAACCACGTACCACCCAACCAGCCCCACACAGCAAAAACTACTTAGCCCTCTTACGGAGGCACCCATGGCAGCCAGGACTGACCTAGTGTTGGCCTCTGCTAAGCGCCCCATTCCGTAGTCTCAGCTCAGAGAACCTGCCACCCTCAGCCCCTGATCCTGTCTCCCACCTGCCTTGGGGGGCATCTTCTCCCCTTCACCTACGGCACCAGCTGTCAAAGTCCTCATCCTGACACTGTACCTGTGCCTGGTTTGCACTTTGACCTCAGGCACCATTGTGCTATGGCCTTGGACAATACCACTACGCAGACTCCTAAATCCATATTTGCATTTCTGAAGAAATTCCTCTCTGTACCTCAGTTTTATGATCAGTAAAACAGGATTTAAAATAGACATTCCAACATTCTGAAGCCATGTGATTATGAACATAATCATGCTGGAAAAGTGCCTGGCACAAGTTAGGTACTCAGTAAAGACCACTTTTCTTTCTCTTTCAAGCCCCTAAGGCTTCCATGACATTTCTAAAAAATACCTAAAGCCCTCCATAGAGTGAATAGTTAGTCCTTTCTTGGGCACTGCACTCAGGGCTATGAGATGCCTCCTATCATCTGTCAGCTCTTCCTAACTGGGTGGTAAGACAGTCTCCTGAGCTCAGACAGCCCCAGCCGGGCCCTGGGGATCCCGCTCCAAGGCACAATCACTACCCCAAAGAGAGTGCCTCTTCCTTCCCGGGGTCAATGCCTGTTGACAGGGAAGATGTTCACCCTCTCTGCCCTGAACACTTTGAGAAAAAAGAAATGGTTTTCTACTACTTGGAGAGAAGATAAGGATCATTAGCTGGGGTCAAAAGGGAACAACCTAGAATCAATCATGTCACCGTGCAGAGATGGCAAAACTCAGCAGTTCAGCCGCCCCACACCATGGGTCCTTTAAATATTCTTTAAGATGGAAACAGCCAAGAATCTATGGCAAGTATCATGTAAAGCAAAGAAAACTGCATCAGAGAAAAGGATGGGTATTTAAGACAACTGTTTTGACAGGAGTTTATTAAGTAACAGGTATGGAAAAGAAGAACAACAGAAGAGAATATACAGTGGCATTTTTACAAGTTCAGTACAACTTAAATAGTGGTTTTGTCTCATAACAAATTCACACCTAGCCTAACATTTTCACATGTTAAATGGACAAGCTACGTCTGGATCCTCAGTGGCCTCCTGACACACTCCTCTGTATTTATTTCCAGGTTGTGTGTCCTGTGGCAAGGAGGGCTAAGCCAAGAGTGCCATGCAGCTCTAGCAAGCTGTTTCAGTGAAAACAAAAAAATGCAAAGTACCAAACATAACGTCTCTTCCCCATTGCTGTGACAGCTTGGTGAGTCCGACACATTTGAGAACATCACTAGGAAACAATGTGGATGTAGCTTCAAAGTTCTTTCAGACTTCAATTGCAGAAAAGAGAGAAAGATAACCTGGGGTTAGAACTTCAGCTGAAGAAGTATTTCTGAGCCTAATACCTAATCAGAGTGTGTTTCCTGATGAAACTGACCATTTCCCTCTGTCATCTTCCATGGAATAACAGTTACAGAAAGGCCCATACAGAGAAGTGGGCAGGATGCAGCGGGAGGACCACCAGCAACAGGCTCAGGGGCCCAGTGGGGTGACCACAGCTCAGGCACTTATGGCCTGCGTGCTTGTAGGGAAGAACCTTAATATCTCTGGGCCACGTTTGCATGTTACAATGTTAGAATGGATAAGCATAAAAAGAATGGCCATATGAGCTTATGGAGAACCTGGAACAACTGGAACCTCACGCTCTGCTGCTGGGATGTGAGATAATGCAGCCTCTCTAGAAAGCAGTTTGATAGTTTCTTATCAACTGAGATACAGACCTACTGTTTAACTCAGCAATTCTACTTCTAGGACTTTCCCCAAGGAAAGTGAAAATTTACACACATAAAAACATTTCACCAAGATCTATAGAGGCTCTATTCAGAATGATTCTTAAAAACACCCTACTGGAAACAACTCAAATGTCCATCAGTTGTCAGACAGATAAACAAACTGTCGTACATCCATACAAGGGCACGCTAATCAGCAATACAGACTACTGATGCATGCAGCATAGATGAATTCTAACGATAATATGCTAAATGAAATAAGCCAGATACAAAAGAGCAGACACTGTATGATTCCACTCATATGAAGTTTTAGAAAAGACAGATCTGATCTACAGTGGCAAAGCAGACCAGTGCTTGCCTGGATTGGGAATAGTAGAGATTGATAGGGAAAATGCATGAAGGAACTTATGGGAAAATGTTTTTTGTCGTGTTTGCAATAGAGCATATAGTTGTCAAAAGTTGAACTGCATTTAAAATGTGTGCATTCTATTGTATGTGAATTATTCCTCAATAAGGTTGATAGAGAAAAGGAAGGTTGATTCTAGAGGGTCTTTAATTCAGTTATAATTCTAACTCTTAAATATTGACGTTAAATAACTTGCTTCCTTTTAGATAATGCCATTCATAATATGTTATGTAAACTTACAAAGGGGTCACTATAAAACACCCTTTGGGTTGGGCACAGTGTCACATGCCTTTAGTCCCAGCTACTCATGAGGTTGAGTTGGGAGAATGGCTTGAGCCCAGGGGATTGAGGCTGAAGTTAGCTATAATTGCACCACTGCACTCCAGGCTGGGAGACAGAGCAAGACCCTGTTCAAGACACAAAAACATCCTATGAATATAAAGCAACACAAAAATTATTACTGACCATGGATGCATTGAGAGAGAGAGTACAAGATAATATGAGCTTGTGACACAGAAACTGAACATCAAGTGTAGACTCCACGTGTTGTGACTGGGAGAAGACAAGCCAGCTGGGGCCAAAGTGGTGGGTGTAGACAGAACCATCCAGGGGAGAGGCAGTGCTGCACTCAGTAGCCTTGACGTGGCCAATGGGAAAATGGAGGAAGTTCTGTTGTGTTCACTAACAGGTGCTAAGTATACAAAGATGAGCAAGATGTGGTGCTGTTGAGGAGCTTAGAGTCTAATAGGAAAGGCAGAGTCCCAGGTAGATATGTGCAGCCTAATGTAGGAAGTTATGCAACAGAGGAGGGCCCTAGTCATTTGGGCAAACTCTGGGGTAATGAGTCAGTTATTCAGGTGAATAAAGTCAGGTGCAGCTTTCCAGGCTGAGGGAACACAAAGAGTAGACACCAAAGAATGAGACAGCCTGGCATTGCTAGGAACCTTTGCAGTCCTACGATGGGCAGCGTCATTTCTTTCCTCTGCATGAAACTCAAGCTGACTCTTGGAATAGTCGATAATCACACTCACAGTAGGTCGGCTGAGCAACGCTTTCCTGATGTTTCCTCAAACAACACAATGTTGCCCATTATGTATTATGCTCTGTGCTAGGCTTCAGGTTCACCTAGCCTACAGTGTCTTGATATGACAATGCCATTTGTCACTAAAAGGAAGAACTCCAAGGGCACTCTTCTCACAAGCTCTACTGGTACTCCGTTAGGGTCTACTTGTTTCACTGAGTCAGTTCATAGAAAAACTGCTGGGGCAGCCCCTGGATTCCATGGAATGGTGGGGAGCAAGGGTTGGGAGCTGCTAAGAGACCACCACAGGACCCACGGGTGGGTGCATGCTCACAGCCTTGCTGACACATATGCTCGCCCTCCCTCCCTCCCTTTCTGAGTCACTTCATCACTTCACACTGAGGTCTAAGCCAAGGGAGCCTTTGCAAGAAAGTTTCACAACCACAGGCCACTGACAAGAGAAGACAAGCAAAAGAACACCCCATTCTAACAGCATGGTCACCATGGATCCCAGCAGGCTCATCACTGGTGGAACTATTTCAGACAGGGAATGTGAACCAGCCTCTGACTGGTACATGGGAAGAGCTGAGGCATGTGAGTGGGAAAGGGGAACTTAAGATACATTCACAAGAAATGCAGTTCTTATTGGCTGTGAAGACCTACCACCCACCCACCACCAAATGCCCAAGTGGCAGCCCCATACCCCCACTCCTTCCCAGATCTTGTGGAGCAGACAGATGCGTGTGATCGCCAGGAATGAGGTTGGCTCGACCATACCCCCTGGGTGGGCCAGAGTCTTGGTGGCAACTCAGCTGCGGAGTCCTGAAAGTGAGGAGCACAGCAACAGACCAGGAATGGGAAGCCAGCTGGGACAATGCCTTTGCTGCCCCAGTGAGCTCCCCTTAGGCTTCCCCTTCCTCCTCACACACCAGAGCCACAGGCATGGAAAATGTCCTCAGTAATCTTTGTGGTCCGACAGCAGGGCCCCAGCCTTCACCACACCCCCCGGGGGGCTGGAGCTTTTCCTGTGTCTACATATGGCCTCAGGAAGAGACACGCACACCCGTCATTATACCATACTTAGAGGCTCCCTCAAACATCGACTGCAGACAAAGGTGCCATTAGGACTAAACCAAGCACCAAACTGTTGCTTTGCTTTGCAAGGCAGCAGAGTTTTGTTTTTTCCTAGTCTGAAAATTATGAGGAGGCCTGTTTTTATATTCTCATTGAGACTTCAGGCTACTAGATTTTTAGTTTTATTTCACCAGTTAATCCATATTTAGGCAATATTTAAGCAAAGTCAGCCTAAGTCAGAGAAGCACCTTTAGCATCTCTATGAATCAAACAGGGAATTTCAAGAGCAACTCCTCCCTGGCCAGTCTGGTATGCAGCATGAGAGGGACATAGAAGGAGTCCAGGCACATCCTACCTTGTATTGCAAAGCAGGTCATCGGAGGTTCGGACGACACATTTTCTGAGACATATATTAAAGGAACTGGACACTTGCACAGAAAAAGATGTCAAGAGGTCAACAAAAGAGAAGCAACAAGTGTCACAGGTTGCCTATATGAAGGAGCCCTCACAGCTAAGAATTATCCACAGCTAGGACTGTCACACAGAATTTTTAAATAGTCCAGCATAAGTATAATAGTGGATGTATGTGATATCTTTAATCATCTCACACTTGAATGTGTATAGCAATCACCTGGGGAACTTGACAAGCACAGATTTAGCTTCAACAGATCCGGGGTAGAGCCTGGGATTCTGCATTTCTACCAAAGTCACAGTTGGTGCCCCCATGGCTGGCAAATGGTCCTGGGAGGACACTCAGAGAACTACTGGCCTTGGGGCATGTAGTTAACACCTGCAGTGCTTGAAGTGGTGGCCAATTTGAATGTGAAGGAGTCCCTGCCAAGGGTGGCTACTATGTGTGCTGCTTATCCTGCTATCCACATCTGCTCTGGAGGGCTCATTAACCAGCATCAGAAATGGCAAAATGCTTCTCCAATGGCAAAATGTATGGCATTCGAGATATGTCATTGGCCAGAAAGGTTTCAGAGGCGCATCCACCCTTTAACGACAATTAATCTGCACCAGCTCCTCATATTAAAAAATGGGGTAATGTAAAACCTACCCTGTTCATGTGAAAATACTTGGTAATGTGTTTTACTAGCATTAATTATGGGTTTTTTCACCTGGAATAAAACATAAATAGCCAGTAGAGAGCACACTTCTCTGACATATACATGTTCTTCAATACTCAATAGATGGAAAAAGTATTGACAGCAATACACAAAAAGATAGTGGGCTAGCAAGAGTAAAGAGGGGGTGGGATCTTATTACCAATTCTCCTTTCCCTTCTTGGTTCCAGGACAGTGGCTGGCTGTGCTGAGTGAAGCAACTGGCTGAGACCGACTGTTGCGTAGGAGCTTTGCCATCCATCTGTCAGTGCCAACCAACACTGCTCCTGCCTCTCCATCAGCGACACTTTCCTGCTGGCTTAGTCCTGGGCTCAGGACACACCATAAGACCTGGGTCATTTCTAGATTATGCTACAAAGCAGAATCTTTGTAACTGGCCTTCAAACACCAGAGGTCAAACCATCTGGTAAAAATCCCAAAAATCCCCAATTTTTCCAATCCTCCCACTCACAAAGCAGTCCTCCTGGATGCTCCAGAGCCAGGATGGGGAGCCTTGGAGCTGCATTTGAAGTGAAGTTCTATCTCTCTTCCCAGTGTTCTGAGCCCATGCATGCATGGGTCTGGCTGGCTCAGAAAAGATTTCATCATGGCCCTTGGCTATCATTTTTAACTGCAGGTGAGTCATGTATTGTAAACCTGGCAGGTAGTCTACAATGTGTTCACTCTCTCATGCTTGCTCTCTCTCTCTCTCTCTCTCTCTCTCTGTGTGTGTGTGTGTGTGTGTGCGCGCGCGTGCGTGTGTGTTTACAGAATGATTTTGGAATAAAGTCAATTCCATTCAAGTCAAACAAACATTTATTGGACTCCATGAAGTGTGAAAAACAAGAAAAGGCTTTCTCTCAGGGAGTTTGCAAGCTAGTGTGAAAGCAATTATACAAAGTATAAGACAGGATAAACCAGAAAGTCCTAGTGACTCTGCTTTGGAGACCACAGCAGAGGAAACATAGGGTCTGCAGAAGTTGCTCAGGGTAGAACCCTGTGGCCAGCCTTCTTGCCTCTCTTTACTATACCCCTCAGTCTCATCTGGCAAGGAATCCCATGTCCAACCCTTTCTTACCACTGCCCTGGTACACTCCTGGCCTAAGGAATCATCCCTCAGGGGGTCACACAGTAGCCTCCTCCCTGGTCACCCTGCTTCTCACCTTGTCCTCATATAGCCCTCATCCTCCAGATCCTTCTGAGTGAGACTTCCCCGGCTATCTAAAATCTCGAGTGTGCACCCAAATACATACTCTTCTTTCAGAAGCACGTGCCTGTTTTTTTCTCATAGCACTTATCATTATCACACTATGTATTTTACTGATTTACCTTATATACTGCCTCCCCCACTGAAACGCAGGCTCCACAAAAACAGGGATTTGTGTCTGCTTTACATGCTGCTATATCCCCAGGACCTTACACAGTGACTGACACATAATAGGTAGAGTGAATGAAAGAATCAGTACCCTCCCCCTCCTTCCCTCTGCCTCCTATCTTATGAATAGGGTGTTTGAAGTCTGTTTCCACCACCTTCTTTTTTTTATAATTTGAGAGCTTGAAATAATTTTCAGGATCTTTAGGACAGATAAGGTGTCAGACATATACACCTTCTGCCTAATTCCTTAAAACTCTAACCTGTAACAAACTCCATTTACATCACTGTTCAGAATTGAGGAAACATGAATTAATTTGTTCTCACTTAGATTAACAGCAGAAGCCACAGTTTCAGAAAGACTGCCTCTGATTCAATAGTGTAAAGACTTTTTTTTTAGTGGGTAAGAGGCAAAGGAATGTCTTTTAAAATGTCAGCCGAGAGAGAAAAACACCTTTGTCTTTGATGGTTTATACAAAAAAATGTGTTTAGCCTACTTCTACCATTAATTCCCATAGTAATAAAAGTCAAATTTTTGTCATTTGTATTTTGTTTATTTCAAGGTGAGATGCTATCTCAAAATATCAAGAGAGAAAAATGTCTGCATGGTATCTGTCCATGGTACCAATGGAACCCAAATGTCCCTGTTTTCAGAATCATGTAAGAAAACTCTGTTGTAACCAACTTGGGTGGGGAGGGGGTGAAAAAGAGAAAGAGGGAAGAGGGAGGGTGGTGACTGCTGCCCTACCAAAAAAAGGAGTTTTCTGCCTTTTCCCCAGACTCCTTACAGCAACTTAAAGAAATTTTGCAATCCCACTAGAAGGACCATATGGTAATGCTCCCTTTCTTTTCATTGTCTTCTGCCAAACCCTGCAGTCTTAGGGAGAGTTTTGGCTCACTTGAAGAGCTGGGTCCAAAAGAAGGCCTTTCAAGAGTAGATTATAGCTGCCTGCAGAAATTCCTGAGGCAATTTACTAAGAAAAGAGATGCAAAGAACAAACACAGAAAGCAACAATGACTCCACCGCTCCCCTCCTTCCTTCAGTCCTGTTGTTTTTCTCCTTCAGCAAAAGAGAAAAGCTGAGCAAAATTAAGGTTTATTTCCAACACCAGCTGGAGAATGCCTTAAAAGCTCTTTTAAAATGAGTTATCAAAAAAAAAAAAAAAAAAAAACCTCCCAATATGCCCAGCCTGGCCTACAGCACTGCATAAGAAAACTTTGGTTGGAAATGGCTTGAGTTTCCGGAGAACATGAATGCTTTCCTAATGCCATGAAGAAGGAAGGGCTCAAAACAAGGGAAAAACTGCTGGAATCCCCATTTGGAGACAAAAGCAAGAAAAATGTGGAGGCAATTCTTTATGTGGTGATGAACCTTAATTGAGATCACTACTGATGTCTCCTAATGCACATGCAATGCAAATTATTTACAAATATTGAGGTTGGTCTATTCCGCATTAGGCTGCTACAAAGAATAAATTAAGAAGAAAATATGAACTCAAATGCTATTTGCCTGCTGCAGTTGGTTTTGTATATAATATCTTAGTGACAACAGTGGGCAAGATGGCTAAAGTTACTTTCCTACTTTTCTAGAGCTTTACATAAACTGCAAACCTTCAGAACAAAGCTTAATAAACTGTAAGTAAGTGGAAAAGGCCTTTGAATAACTAAAATATTTTTCAATGTCAATCATGCCCTTGAAGGTGTCAGCAAGAGCCTCATGCTGCATATTCCTAGGCCAAAGGGACTGAAATTGAGTCAGCATTCCCTCTTCTGGGCAGACATTTCATCTACCCTCAATTTTCCACTAAAGAAACCTTAGATGGATATTGGACAATGGCCATCTCCCTGTATGTGTGCAAATATTTCTGTACAGATTTAAATTTAATTTTGGCCATGATTCTAAGGTGCCTGGAAAAGGGATTCTCCAATATAGCAAATCAAAAACAGTGGTCAAGGCAAGGTGTGGGGTGGGCATGGTAGATCCCTAGAGCAGCACAGAGGAGGAAAAGGCACTGGACACTGGACACTATCGACACTGGACCTCAGAACTGGCTGAGGCCATGGGATAAACCGTCTTATACAGGGCTACCAAGGTGCCACTGTATGGAAGCAGGCCAGTTTGCAGAAAGTATATTTACCTAAACCAAATTTGCAGAATTTACTTGTTTCTCTTTACGATTTACAAAGTCTTAACAATTTGGTTGTCAGTAACTATTTTAACAATTCTGCCTAGTTAGTTAGCTAGTTCTGCCTAGTTCTGGGTGGCCAGTATTTAGGAATGGTTAATTTGTTTCTGACTCTGCCCCCCCGCAGCTGCAGCTGAAGAAGAGCTGTGGAAAGAACAGGTTGCAGGAAAAGGGGACCCTTTTCTCAGGGAAAATACAGGACGGGAATCAGTGCCAGCCTACCTGGGCAGTAGCATGGAGGGTAAAGCGGAATGAGAGGTGTCAGTCCATTTTACACATTTATGGATCTATTGATTACAGACATTCCCTCCTGACATAAGCTTTTTCCAAATAAAGAAATATATCTAATATATTCATTCTATGTAGTCAAAGAGTTCTTAATATATATCTAAGAATAATGGCTATTCATATTCATCATATATTAATATATTCCTTTGAAATATATATGTATACTTTATAGTATACATTCCTAAAATGGCACTGAGCAACTGAATATTCCTTAAATGCTACTATTAGGACAAATTCAAACCAACTACAAGGTGGCAGAAATTTTGTTTTTTTTTAAATTATACTTTAAGTTCTAGGGTACATGTGCAGAATGCACAGGTTTGTTACATAGGTATACACATGCCATGGTGGTTTGCTGCATCCATCACCCCGTCATCTACATTAGGTATTTTGCCTAACGCTATCCCTCCCCTAGCCCCCTCCACCCTGCTATCCCTCCCCTAGATCCCCACCCCACCAACAGGCCCTGGTGTGTGATGCCCCCGCCCACCATGTCCATGTGTTCTCATTGTTCAACACTCGCTTATGAATGAGATCATGTGGTGTTTGGTTTTCTGTTCTTGTGTCAGTTTGCTGAGAATGATGGTTTTCAGCTTTATCCATGTCCCTGCAAAGGACATGAACTTATCCTTTTTTATGGCTGCATAGTATTTCATGGTGTGTATATGCCACATTTTCTTTATCCAGTCTATCTTTGATGGGCATTTGGGTTGGTTCCAAGTCTTTGCTATTGTGAACAGTGTCATAATGAACATACGTGTGCATCTGTCTTTATAATAGAATGATTTATAATCCTTTGGGTGTATACCCAGTAATGGCATTGCTGAGTCAAATGGTATTTCTAGTTCTAGATCCTTGAGGAATTGCCATACTGTTTTCAAAAGCTGTAAACTTATGACAGTACCAGCACAGATGGCTACGCGCTTAATATTAAGCAAGCAAGGAAATCTGGACAACAGATCGCTGGACAAAAAGGATCAGGCCTCCACTGTATTGCAGCTCGCCCTGGGACCTGGGTTTATCATGACACAGAAAGGATTACATTATGAATAAGTTCAGTGTCCTTTAACAAACAAAAAGGCAACATATAGTCCTGTCAGACTTACACTCAAACCAGATAAACTTCTTTAAAATTGTTCATATTTAAGGGATGATCTTTCATTTTCTTGAGAATTATTTTATGCATATGGCTCATTCCCATCTCTGTAAAATGGAGGTTACCTACTTTATCTGTGATACATGTGAGCAACTGAGAAAAACGAACACACAGCAATGGCCAACGGGAAGGGACACACAGGAAGTGAAGAGATGCAAACGAACCCGGCATGCTTATGATTTGCACTCGACTATCTGAAGTTGATAAAAGTCCATCAAATCTGTTCTTCATACATGTTGTATAAGCTATATTTAGAATCCTCTCTTTGATATTTATACTTTGGGTGGGGGGAGAAGAAAATAAGAACTCAAGTCTTAGTCTAGAAGGCCAGAATAACAAAGTATCTTCAATAGTTTGAAGGAGTCGGGGAGCAAGTTGAGGGGATTGTGGGGGTAGCAAGAGTTAAGAGTGGGAGATTGCCAGGAGTAACTTGGCGGGGACTAAGGGTAACAATTAGTAGAAGAAAAGATAAATGTGACAGAAAGCCACCAAGTAGTTTTAAGTAGAGAAGTGGGATGCAATCCAACGTACGTTTTAGAACAATCACTGGCTGCATTCAATGTGGAAACCATTTGGAGGTATCAAGGTCCTTGATGAATATCTGTTAAGTGGACAGAAGGAAGCAGACCTGTTTAAGAAGAGGCTACATTGGCAGGGGGAGTGGGGATGGTTAATGGGTACAAAAAAATAGAAGGAATGAGATCTAGTATTTGATAGCATAACAAGGGGACTATAGTCAATAATTTAACTGCACATTTAAAATAACTAGAAGAGTATGATTGGATTGTTTATAACACAAAAGATAGATGGTTGAAGTGATGGATACACCATTTACCATGATGTGATTATTACACATTGCATGTCTGTATCAAAATATTCCATATATACTCCATAAATATATACCTCTACTGTGTACTCACAAAATTTAAAAATTATTTTTAAAAAGTGTGAAATTCATCAAAAGAAGATGGGACAATGGCCTGGATTAAGTATTTTGCCAACATCACAGGTGACAGGTAGACCAAGAAAAGAAGTCACATTAAAAATCTTTAAATATTTAATTAACACCCAAGCATTACAGCAACCAATTACTGCTCACCTTTCAGAACCCTCTGCTCAAATAACACCCCCACTACCATCCTTCACTGAACAGACCCTGCAATCTAAGGTGTCATGTTTTATCTCCTGGTGCCTCCCACCTCCCTTCCCAGAGCTCGTTCTTTTGGTCTATCAAAATCCTGCCCACCTGTCGAGATGCATGGAGTGCACATGTGGGGCCAGGACATCTTTGCAGTCCTTTCAGCACTGCATGCCATGGTTCTTTGTCTCCCCTGACCATCCCAGTCCAGAGATTCTGCCATCTTTGCTCCTCACATCTTGTGCCAAGAACCACACCTGCCAGGTAAGCTCATTGCCTCTGTGTTGCCCACTTGTCATACATTTGTACCTTTAATTGGGTTGTAACATCTTGGGGCTATCAGGGATTTAAGACTTGTGCTTTTATGCCTCCCGTAACACCTGATACAGTGCCTAGTACATTCCTTTTACTATTCCATGTATTTTTCCAGAGACTGGTGAGATATAAGAGAGAGAGAGAGAGATTGATACACACACACACACACACACACACACACACACACACACACACTCATTCACTCTCTCTCTGGCTATTTCCCTGTCACAGGAAAGGTCACTTGACTTCTTGGATCTCAGTTACCTTTTCCTGGGCTTTAAGCCTAAGATTCAATGAAAAGTGATCAATATTCAATACCAAGCTAATTTCTAATATTTGTTTCATCAGATTATCCCCACATTATAAACCATCCTTGACTCTATTTCCTGCCCCAGTCTAAATGCCTCCATCCAGCTTCAGGAACTCCACCATCCCAACCTCATCTCCTTCGCGCCCTAACTGAGGAGACAGATCTGATTATCCTCATCAATACCTCACCTGTTACCTCCTTCCTCACCTTCTCCTGGATGCCCCTGTCCTCCTTATCTCTCCAAATTGGACACACCTTCAAGGACCTGCCATGAAATCCACCCTCTCCAGATAACTCCTACCTACATGGCTTTTCCTCCTCTTTGAGGTCTCATGGCACATTAAGTTGTAAAACCCCATTTATCATTTAATTATGACACTGTATGACAGTTTTATTGTGTGTGGGTCTTACTTCCTCAATTCATGGTTAGTACTTTTCTGACAAAACCTTCATCCTATGCTTCTTCCATATTCCAGCAGCTCCAAGAACAGCCCTTGGTAAAAGTGCTCAAAGAGTCACTTGGCTTAACTGACCTCCATGCCCCCATACTGAATTGACTATATCCAGTTTGGATCTTTACACTTAAGAACAGTTGATTTGGGGAGGAAGAAAGGTCAAAAGATTGCTTTCCTTTGATGTATAATTCAATTTACTTCCAGATTCCTAATTTTTCCCATGACTTGCTTTGAAGTGGCTAATCAACGTGAAATTACTGCCTTTGATCATGAGGATTCAGTGACTCATACTGGCTTAAGAGCTGACTTCAACATAATGAGCACCAAGTAACCTACGGCCCTTTCCTCACTATGGGGCACCAAAAGACAGAGAACTTGCACCCACAGGTCTCAGGGTGGTGGGATGCCTGCCCCCACTCCCAGCTCACTCATTCACTCTGCTGCCCTGCCTGGTCTCTGTGGGCATGAGGACCTCCCCTGGTGCAGCCTAACAAGACCCATCCCACAGTCCTGAACCCTGTAGCCAAGGGATGTAAGTTGGTAGAATAAAGAGAGTCCTTCCTGCCTCCTGATGGCATCACCTTCCATGCCCCTGGGAAAGATGGTCCTGCTTCTCAGTCCCTCTGGCAGCCTGCGAGATGTTCCTTACAGCAGCACCCAGCGGAACAGGAGCTGTCGCAGTCAGTAAAAACTATATGCCTTGGGAGGCCAGGCACCACGGCCAGGGCACTTCAGCATCCTTGTGACACACTCAGCACTGTGACTGGCAAGAACACAGGGCTCAGCAGAGGAGTAATGGGTTGACGGAATGAATGAGTGAGAAAATGAACAAGCTTCATAAACTCGATATAAAAATAATCACTATATTAGTGAAATGCATTTATTTATTTTTTTATTTTTATTTTTTGAGATGGAGTCTTGCTCTGTCTCCCAGGCTGGTATGCAGTGGTGCAATCTCGGCTCACTGCAACCTCTGCCTCCTGGGTTCAAGTGATTCTCCTGCCTCAGCCTCCTGAGTAGCTGGGATTACAGGCTTGCACCACCATGCACAGTTAATTTTTGTATTTTTAGTAGAGATGGGGTTTCACCACGTTAATCAGGCTGGTCTCAAACTCCTGACCCTGTGATCCGTCCACCTTGGCCTCCCAAAGTGCTGAATTACAGGCGTAAGCCACTGTGCCTGGCCAAAATGCTTTTAAAAATACATTTCTTGACCAATCTTTGGGTCATATTTTTCCTAAAATACCTAGTAATTGTACATTCTGTCAACCTTTTTTATAGCTCATAGGTTTTAGATAACATTTTCTAGAGCATTATTTTATATGTGCAGTTGTTCTTGATTATGAAAGTAATACATTCCCACTATGAAAAAACCACTGCAATTTACAGAAGAAAACAATAAAGAACAACAATTATAAATGTATGTATGCATGCACGCACGCACATGTGTGTGTATGTGTATGTTTCCATGAAGTAAAAGTCTTCTGTAATCTCACCTCTATAGATTTTGGTACGTATTGCCCTATTTGTTAAATGAATAAATTAATATCACATACACATTCAAGCTAAGCAGCATGAATAACAGTTTCTGTACCTGATTATGTTAGGGTACATTTCTCCAAAATTGTTTTATTAGTCTTGATTTTGATGGCAAGTCCTTCCCATTAGAATTCTCAATTCCTTTTGTGTTTGCGTTTTTGTGACCACTGCACCCCGCCTCCCACCCCACACCCAACCCCTCCACAGGGAGATTCAGGCTGCTTGACCTACCTACTTAAAAAGTCAGCAGCCAGTAAGGAATGGCAGTCACAGCCATCAACACCCCTGGTGGGGACCTCCAAAAGAATCACAGAGTGGCCAAAAATGCTAGCAGCCAAGCTAAGGGTCCTGCAGGACACCGTCTCTGCATGTGGCTTAGCCATTAGGGTGACACCAAGCTGCTAAGAGCCCCAAGGACAAGTGAGCACCCAAGTCCATCAAAACAAGGGGCACAGCCACATCTGGGCAGAGTAGGGAGATGAACCAGCTGGGGCTGCTGGGGTAGGCGGTGACACCGCCAGGAAATACACAATCTTCCTCTTGTCCTGCAAGCAAGAACACTTTACAGATAAAACGCCAAGAAAGAAACAGTCCAAGCTCTTCTGTTCTCCAAATAGAAGGCATTAACCTTATGTTTTTGTTTTATTGAGATACACTCCACATACCATAAAATATGCTGTTTTAAACTATATAATTAAGTGAGTTTTATTATATGCGCAATGTTGGGCAACCGTCACCATTATCTAATTGTGAACATTTTCATCACCCTAAAAAGAAACTGCATACCCATTCCCAGGCCTTCCCCACTCCCTACTCCCCTCAAACCCTAGCAACCACTTAGCTACTTTCTATCTTTGGCATTTGCCTATTGTGGACAATTCATATAAATATATTAATTAAACTATACAACATGTAGCTCCTTATATGTGTCTTTCATTTAATGTTTTCAATGTTGTGGCATGTATCAGTATTTCAGTACTTTTTATGCTAATATTCCATCATGTGGACAGACTATATTTTGTTTATCCATACAATAGACATTTGGGTTGTTTCCAGCTTTCGGCTCTTGTGAACAATGCTGCAATGAACATTCACGTACAAGTTTTCTGTGCACATAGTTTTCAGTTCTCTTAGGTATAGATCTAGAAGTAGAACTGCTGGGTCATATAGTGACTCTATGTCTATATAATCCTGGTTTTTAAGGACTGATTTGCCTCCAACAAATTTCTGTATTCCCTTCTTCCTCCATCTCCCACATTTTCCATTATCAGTGGACTGAGCACATAAGACCCTGGCCATTCACAAAATGCAGATGGATTGAGATGCCCAGAAGAACCAACCCTTGAATATTTAGAGCCTTGATATACTCTCTATATAGAGAAAGGCAGGGTTTCACCATGTTGGCTAGGCTGGTCTCAAACTCCTGAACTCAGGTGGTCCTCCGGCCTTGGCCTCCAAAGTGCTGGGATTATGAGTAGCTGCTGCATTTCTAACAAGCTCCAAGGAGAAGCTGGTGGTGCCGGCCCAAGGACCACAAATGGAGTAGCCAAGATTAAAACATCTCATTTCATTGAGCTTGTGTTCTGCCTTCAAATGAAGGAGGCTGAGCACAGGCTTTGGTCATGTCTAAGGAGCTGTTATAGAATCTTACCTGTTACTGTAAAATTCTACCTCTCTTTGGAGTGGATGCAAAGTGCTCACAACGATCACATGCAGACAGTAGAGTCGTTCAAATTCCAGCTCCTTATGCCCCTTCAATGTTCATAGCAGTGTTATCATAATAGCCAAAAAAGTGGAAACAACCCAAATGTCCATCGACTGATGAATGGATAGATGCAATGTGGCACGTACATGCACTGGAATATTACTCAGTGGTGGAAAAAAGAAGTACTGATACATGTTACAACATAGATGAAGCTCAAAACACTATGCTAAGTGGAAGAAGTCAGTCCCAAAAGACCACATATTATATGATTCTGTATACATGAACTGTCTAGCACAGGCAAAAGCACAGAGACAGAAGTAGATCAGTGGCTTTATATTTATATTTCAACCTCCTCAAAAGATCTTGAAAACTAGCTGAACCCAAAACTAGCTAAAAGTCACCTGCAGCCCCAGGCAGCTTTGACTTCAGCTTAAGGGAAACCAGCCAAACTTTCAAAAGTCCAGAGGGCCCATTCCAGCCAGAGGGCCCCAGGCCTCAGGAATTCACTCCCAGCCAAGGTTAGTGGGCTTCCTGGCTCTGTGAACCATTCCCATTCCAGAAGCTCACTCTGCATCAGTCTAAGGTAAAAGTGATCTAAGAGGTGTGGTTGTCAAACTAACTGAGTCAGACCCTAGTCACCCATGTTTCTTCCGTGGGGTTTCCAAAGCTAGCCACCACCCTACCCCACTCTCTATCCCACCACTCCTCAAATATGGACCTTTCCAGTTTCAGCCCTTCTGATCCCTCCTTTGATTCCAGGGATTGTCAGACTCTAAGCCTCCAGCTGTGGGGAAACAGCTCCAGCCCTCAGCTTGCAGTTTGCCTCCAACTCTAAAAACTCAGCATCACAACTGTTAGAGCACGGCCTAAACAGAAGCCAGAACAGGACAAGAATTGTCTTTAAAGTATTTGCCAAAATCTATAGAAGTAGCACTGATGTCCAAATCCTTATCCTCTCTCCCTTCCATTCCACATTGCCACCGTCATGCACATATCCCTCCTGTAGGCACTGAACCAACTTATGGGACAAAAAGAAGAGAGCTATGTGCCTGTGCATGTGGAGGAGTCAGTAAAATAAAAAGGGGCCAGGAGCAGTGGTTCATTCCTATAATCCCAGCACTTTGGGAGGCTGAGGCAAGTGGATCACCTGAGATCGGGAGCTCAAGACCAGCTTGACCAACATGGAGAAACCTAAAAATACAAAAAATTAGCAGGGCATAGTTGTGCATGCCTGTAATCCCAGGTACTCAATGCATACCTATAATTCCAGCTACCTCCCAGCTAATCCTAACTGAGGCAGGAGAATCATTTGAACCTGGGAGACGGAGGTTGCAGTGAGCCAAGATCACGCCATTGCACTCCAGCCTGGTCAACAAGAACGAAATTCCATCTCAAAATAAATAAATAAAAATAAATAAATAAATAAAAAGACAGGAAAATCTTTCGGACTCTACTTGTCCCTGGTTTGTAACATCGACCCTAAATCAAGGTACCTGAAGGATCTGAGTCCCTTCCAGGTCTTCTTACTGTTCTATGATGCATAAGTATTAGAAGAATGTTGTTTTTTAAATTCCAACTTTGACTGTTCAAGGTCAATGGAAGAAGAAAGTCAGGAGTAAAAGAACCAACTACTTAGAGAACCTGGATGTCACTGCTATATGAGCATATCCTAGAGGAAGGGTGGGATGTGGGATCAGCAATGCTGGGATCAGATTTGTTTCCTCAAAAAGGTTCCAAGGATATTACTAATACCCAAGGATGCTTCTCAAAAAGCGTGTTCAGGAGTAAAAGGCTTCCTTTGCCAAGGTATTCTCAAGGCCACTGGTATATTCCTATGGAAATTCTGCAGATTAAGCACAGCTGGCACAGGGGACCTGAGGGCTTAGTAACACCTCTGAGAATGATGAAGGATGATGTGCAAATATCTCCCTTGTAGTTTCTTCTCTTACACTGAGTAAGTGTGGAAAGGCTATTGGTGTCTCCATATCTCATGTTTTGATGCAGTGAGGAAGTTATTAGTATTTTATAGAAAAATGCATTCTGAACATATTCAGAAGTGATACTGAGGAATACAAATTCCCCTAGGCTTGAAACTGGGAATCAAGGCTCTAGCCCTAGCTATGTGACTTACTAGCAGTTCTCAAACTTTAATGAGCTTACTCATCACCCAGGGATCAAAAATTGAGTGACAAAGGCAGGTTCTGATTTGGCAGGTCTCAGCTGCTGCATTTCTTCTTTTGTTTGTATGAGATGGAGTCTCACTCTGTCGCCCAGGCTGGAGTTCAGTGGTGCTACCTCAGCTCAATGCAACCTCCGCCTCCCGGGATCAAACGACTCTCCTGCTTAGCCTCCCAAGTAGCTGGGATTACAGGCATGTGCCACCACGGCCAGCTAATTTTTGTATTTTTAGTTGAGACAGGGTTTCACCACGTTGGCCAGGCTGATCTCGAACTCCTGAACTCAGGTGATCTGCCAGCCTCAGCCTCCCAAAGTGATGGGATTATTGGCAGGTGCTGCATTTCTAACAAGCTCCAAGGAGAAGCTGGTGGTGCCGGCCCAAGGACCACAAATGGAGTAGCCAAGATTAAAACATCTCATTTCATTGCGCTTGTGTTCTGCCTTCAAATGAAGGAGGCTGAGCACGGGTTTCAGTCATGTCTAAGGCTGAGGACCGGCTTCGGTCATGTCTAGAATCTTACCTGCTATTGTAAAATTCTACCTCTCTTTGGAGTGGATGCAAAGTGCTCACAACAATTACATGCAGACAGCAGAGTGGTTCAAATTCCAGCTCCTTATGCCCCTTCAATGTTCACAGCAGTGTTATCATAATAGCAAAAGCAGTGGAAACAACCCAAATATCCATCAACTGATGAAAGAATGGATAGATGCAATGTGGCACGTACATGCACTGGAATATTACTCGGTGGTAGAAAAAAGAAGTACTGATACGTGTTACAATATGGATGAAGCTCAAAACACTATGCTAAATGGAAGAAGCCAGTCCCAAAAGACCACATATTATATGATTCTGTATACATGAACTGCCTAGCACAGACAAAAGCACAGAGACAGAAGTAGATCAGTGGCTACCTAGGGCTGGGGAGGATAACATGGGGATGAGGAGTGACTACTAATGGGTATGAGGTTTTTATTTGGGGTGATGAAAATGTTCTGAAATTAGATACTGGCAATGGCTGCAAAATTTGGTTAATCTACTAAAAACCACTGAATTGTGGTCAGGCGCAGTGGCTCATGCGTGAAATCCCAGCACTTTGGGAGGCCAAGGCGGGTGGATCACCTGAGGTCAGGAGTTTGAGACCAGCCCTGACCAATGTGGAGAAACCCCATCTCTACTAAAAATACAAAATTAGCCAGGCGTGGTGACACATGCCTGTAATCCCAGATACTTGGGTGGCTGAGGCAGGAGAATCGCTTGAACCTGGGAGGCGGAGGTTGCAGTGAGCCGAGATCACGCCATGGCACTCCAGCCTGGGCAAAAGAGTAAAACTCTGTCTCAAAAAACAAACAAACACTGAATTGCACACTTTAAAAGGGAGAATTTTATGGTGTGTAAATTATATCTCAATAAGCTGTTTAAAAATTCTAGCCCCTTCACATACTAAATATTTGACCTTGGAGAAGTTGGTTTTTTTCTCGTCTTTAAAACAGGGATGACACGAGGGTATCCTGCCAGAGACTAGTGTGCAAGAGCGGTTGCCATTACCCTAACAGGCTTCCTCACACAAAGCCTTCAGAAGCATTCATCGAAAACGCCACATGTTAATTCACACTTGAAAGTTCATAAAAGCTGCATCTTAATGGAAATCATGTAGGCCAAGTAACTTATATATTTAAGATTACAGCAAAATATGCACTATGGAGAAGTGGAATTTGCAATTAATACTCTTTTCAGGTTGGTTAGAGACTTCCATTTTTTCAAGCAATATCATTGTTTGAGTGAGGATTTTATCCTCTTGGCCAGTATTTGCTGACTTTCTGGGAACCCTGGGAACTAAAATCGTTGGAAATAACAATTGATTCTCCATCTGGATTGGATTCTTTCACAGGTATTTTGTCATTGCCCACAAACACTATGAAAATCATTACTCACATCATCTCATTTATGTAAAACGTCCCTGAGATAGAAACAAAATTGCGCCTGGAAGCTGTGTCCCTGAAACAAATAACCTTTCCGTGTGCTGCAAAGAAAATATCACTTATTCTGTGGATAGACTGACAAGCGTTTGTGTGAATAGCAGAAAACCAACTACCTTTAAATGGGGTCATTTTCCCATGGCGAAGTTCTCTGTTACTGTCTTTGCCCTGGTGATTCTAATTTCCTACACCAAAACCTCAAGAAAAACTTTCCGAAGTCAGCACTCTGGACAAAAGGAGCCTTTGCTTGGAGAAGTGCTGAATAGACCATTGTTCTGATCCTAATTGACCGGGCTTCTCTTTGTTCTAAGTGAGCCCAGCACTTAGAAGTCCAGGGGCCACCAGGGCAGGGCAGAGCAGTCCGTAGACAACCACTTGCTGTGGACTCAGGGTGACCAAGGAAAACAAAGGGGTGATATCCACACATAACAATTTTGAAGCCTTCTGAGAGGAGGTGTAGCCTCAGGAAACCTCGAGAAAAGAGACAGTAAAACAGGGAGCAAGCTGGCTCATCAGGCAGCATCCAGAGCTGGGGCGTGGGGCCTCAGGGAGGGACTGCGCCTCAGGGAGATGGCAGCACAGTGTTCACCAGCTCATGACACTCCTATCAGCCCACATGGCTCATGCTCCTCTGCCTCATGAGCTGGGCAGAGTACCAGGAGGAGCATCCTCATTGTCCCAAATGCACGCCCTCTCCAAAGTGCATACCCACTGCCTTTTGTTTTAGAGCACAGCTGCATTTGCATCATTAACTCTGGGACACTGTGATCCCTAAGTCATGTGGGAGTACTCGTGGGCGTTCAAAGCCAGCAATGAAAGGCCTGGGGTCTCTTCTCTAGAGGGGTAAAGACCACCCACATGAGTGCCATCGTGTCCCTGTTCAGCTGGGAGCAAAGACCCCACGGAGAGTACCATCAGTCCAGGGGCAACGCTGCCAGCTACTTACCATTAACTCACCATTGCCGCCAACTGCCAGGCTCCCTGCCTGTTATTTCACTTCCAGCTCCATTGCCTCGGCCTTTTTATCTCTTATTGCCAGTGAGGATGTCAATATCCCAGCGCTGAGTGGGAATCTGAGCTGAGCCTGGGCTCAATTTGTCTGCTTTTTCCTGCCAGAGGCAGAGTGGGCTACTATCATTTTGCTCACCATGGAACAAACAAAGCTACGGAATGGATGGAGTATCTGTAGAGACTATCAAGCACCATACCAGCTAAAACTATCTTAGAATGATACAGTTATACACATATTGTATAATTATAGAACCATATAGGTTTTAGTGAACACAAGGACGTGAGAAAGTCCTATTAGGGAGAACTCTGAGTGTATCCTATTCCCCTCCCTCCCCCATTTCCAGGCCAAATCTTGGCTTCAAACCATCTCAACAAATCTCTCCTGTCACTATGAGACAACCCTCATAGATGTGAACGGCAAAATCCTTTGCCTCTGAGCTAACCCTGTTCCTTCACATTATACCTGGGGAAACTGAGGCCAGGGAGATACAGGATGGTCATTCATGTCACTAATATTTATTGAGCATCTTCTGTGTGACAGGCATCTATTCAGCATTGAGCAGAACATGGTGAGCAAAAATGGGTGGGGGTCTGCTCAGTAACAGAAGAGAAACCACCCCCTCCGCATGAGGCCTCCTGACTTTACAAGAGTATGCTAACTGCCACGAACTAGGACCTGCTCCAGAGGACAAGGCAGCCCAGGCACAGCCCCTGCCTGCCCTGTGCGCCCCGCTCTCCTACCGTCTAGAATTCCTGCCAACTCTCTGCTACAGAATTTCCTCATGAACCAATTTCCTAAACTTCTAGGTCAGCCTCTTGACGAAGAACAGGAACCGGTTTTCCAAGGCCTCCTTCCCACACATATGCATTCCATAATTACACAGACGAGGACGCAAGGGGAACCATGCATGAGCATGGCTTGATTTGTGGAAATAATAACGCTTATCCTGGCTTAGCCACAGAGGACTGGAGCTTCCCCCTCAGACCCGCCGCCACCCTCTTAACCCTCCAACAACTTCCCTAGGGCTTGCTAAAGCCCACAACTCCGGAACAACTTTGAACACCCTGAAATCCCAGTCAGAGCACCAACTGGTTTCACATTAAGATCCAACCAAAGGTGATGAGGCCTCGCAACCCCTTGCCAAGCCTGGCATGCCTGCCAAGTTATTTTTGCGCCAGCATCAGCTGCCTCTTGGTTGAGTGATAGCTGATGTCAAAGGGTTTGATTTCTGAGAGCTTATGAAGCAGGTGGGTTTTCATGTCCTAAACATGCCATTTTAGAACTCCCACTTCCAAAGGATAACATGGTAAATACCTTGAAGAGAGCCCAGCTGGCCCGCTGTGCATGGGATCAGAGAGGAACAAATGCTCTGTAGCCCCACCCCATCTTCCAGTTGCAGCATGGGGCAGGAGAAGTGTCTACACCGCAGTGGGCAGCTCGGCAGGACAAGTGTCTATACTGCAGTGGGCAGCCCTGTGATCAAAGCTACAAACTTGGCCCAGGATCTCTCCGAGTGTGGTTTACATGTGCCCCTTAATTTGTACCCAAATCCACCATAGGGGAAAAGTCTTCTTAAGTTTCATAAAGAAAGAGTAAACAGTAATCATCCAGCCCTGAGAGGGCCAATATTTGCTTATTGTGTATACCTCTACACCTGGTGATAGGATGGAGGCTGGGATTTAGGATGGAGGGAGTGTACGTAAAACAGAAAAGTTCTCAACAGGCATCAGAGTGATCACAATTCTAAGGGGAAAGATCCCGAAGTATGGCAAAGGAAACTTCCTGATCAAGCCCTGTGTTACTCAGTTTCCTTCCTAGCACTTGTCACAATTTGAAACTGACACAAGTGTTTGCTTGTTCACTTGGTAACTGTCCATCTCCTCTCCTTCCCCAAGCTCCAGGAAGGCTTGGCCCCGTCTGTTGTATTTCCCAGACCTGCAGCCTCAAACGTGCTCGGTGTCTGTTGGTGGGATTACTGTTGCCTGCACCCTTGCTCGCTCGCGGCTGGAGGTGCCTTGCACTCCCAGGAGTGGAGCAGAGGCCCACGAGGTGGCAGCCTCAGCAGAGCCCGGGGTGGCAGCAGAAAGAAACCTGTGGGAGAGGCAAAGGATCTGGGTTTGGACTGAGCTCTGCCACCAACCTTGAAGGGGCCCCTTCACATCTCGAAGCCACAGGTTCCTCCCGCTCTAAAGTACTAGGGGTAGGTGGAAGTAAAAGCCAGGATCACTACAATCCCGCTGCCCCTGAAATTCCCTGATTGATTTGCTCAGGCTGGCGCTTGCCTTCCCTTCCACTGGCTCACACCCGCAGGGCACAGCCAGGAGGAGCTCCAGGCAGCTCCCTCTCCCACAGCGGGCTCCTGCAGGCTGTCTCCAGAGCCCCAGCTGTGCATTCCTGTGTCGCCACCCCTATCTTATCACCCTCTTCTTTCCCCACCACCTCCGCCTTCCCTGTCCCCAGCTGACATCCCTGGCCATCTGGGCCCTTATCACCGCGTCTAGCTGGCTATTCTTAAAAGTTCTTAAAAGTGCCACATTTTTCCATAACAGCCCTGTCCTCCAGGTTGCATTACCCAGGCGAGGAGAGAGGTAGCCACTTATCCATGTGGCTTCGGCACTGCAGAGTCATTAAGGTGGAAGGCACGTCAGAGACCAGTCAGCAGCCTGGGTCCCTGCAGGGATGCACCTGGCTGCCACCAGGTCAGCATTCAAACTCCGACCCCTGCTGGTTCTCACTGCATTTCTTCCCCTCTCGACTCCCAGAAGCTTCACACAGGAGCACCTGACTTCAGGTCACGATAGAGTGGAAGTGGGAAGTACATGGGAACCCTGGAGGCCACCCAACTATCCTGCTGTGGGTACAGACCTACCCTCTGCCTTCAGACTGAACAAATCATTTAGGATTTCTTGGCATTTGGATTTTAAAAGTGTCTCCACTTTTGGCGGTCTGCAGTGCAGGCACCTGTACCGCAGGCAGCGCCTACCTGCAGGATGCCTGGAGCCACCTCTGCCCGCAGCACAGGAGCACCCACATCAAGGGTTGAACATTAAATAAACAGAGCTCATCCCTGCAGTGGGGCAACGCCCACTCCACAGTGCAAAGGCCAGCACCGAGCATTGCTAGGATGCCACACACATGCCAAGTACTTCACACATGCTTTTCAACGGTCCTAGGGTGGAGAAGGGTGTTTTCTTGGTTTTATAAATGAGCAAATGAGGTTAGAAAACTCATGTGACCTTTCACCCAGCTCTCAGCAGAAAAGCTGGGATTTGAGTCCAGGCAGTCAAGGCCTTTCCCCTTGTCTTCCTTGCTCCCTTACAGAGCCCTCCTAGAGTGACGCTGGCTCAGGCTAGACCAATCTCCTGCCTCTGCTCCGGAAGGGAAGAAGGTGTCGTCAAGCTGGAGAGCTTCTAGGGTAACCACAGGGTGGTGGTAAGGGCTCTCTGGCCTGCCTGGATGGTTCACTCTGTCTCAGGAACACAGGGTATGAGGGATAGGACATTTCTAGCTTTACATGTTGAAGATGTTCTTCACACTATGGCTTTCTAACTTGATCTTCAGAAGAGAAAGTATGCTGTGGAGGGCTGAAAGTCTGTCAGAATTCCTAGGAGGTGACTGTAGAACAAACGAAAACCAAGAAGGGCATGTGAGGCTCTTAAGACGAAGGTGAAGGGCGGGTAGCTTGGCCCTTACCTCCCTAGGGTCTCTCGCAAGGAGCAAGCATCCTCTCCACCTGCTCAAAAGAGCTGGAGACTCGCTGATTAGCAGGAGCAGTCAGGGCCTGAAGAAACTAGCCCAGGGCTGGTGTCCAAACTGAGATAGAGCAAGGGTCCCCTCTTAGGGACCTGCAGGTCCCACAAACATAATTTTTTTTTTTAATCTAAGGTCCCTTCAAGGGAAATTCCAGGTACCTGGCTAGCCTTGAGAAGCAACTTAATAAGCAAGGTAACAGTAGCTAAAACAACACCCAAAAAAGCTAAAATCACTGAATGTTTGGTGCCCCTCAAAAAACTAAAGATAACACTTACTTATTTCTCTGAGTTGTTTTTCAGAAGCTCAGACCTCCACCAAATGGATCTGTCAGCACACAGACCTCATATAAGGAGGCTGACCTATCACCACCATTCTTATTCTAAATTTCTTCCTGAGGGGCCTGGAGAAAGTGACACCCACGAGGTAGAGCTAACATTCTTTTCTGCTGACCCCCAGTTTTTAAATACAGCTTCTCTTCTTTAACCAACTGCAAATCAGAAAATCTTTAAATCTACCTATGATCTATAAGGCCCCTTCTTCAAGATATTGGTTTTAAAGGGCCAAAACCAGTGTGTAACCTCCATGTATTATTGACTTATGATTTTGCCTGTAACTTCTGCTTTCCTAAAATATACCCCTGCCTTTAAAAGCCCTGACCTGCAAGCCATGGAGGAGGTCAGCATTTGAGCAACAGCTGCCTGGTCCTCCTTGCTTGGCTCCTTCAGATAAATATCTTCCTCTCTCCTGCTGCAAACCTCAGTATAGATATCTGTCTTACTGTTAACAAAACCTAGCCGAGGGCTCATCCAGGCCTTGAAGGCAAATTCACCCATTTTTAGCAAGCCATGTGTCTGCAGTAAGCTGAGAGTCTCCTTCCCTCTGGGATAACATAGACACCGAAGTCATTCACCCTGGGGTATGGGCAGCTCTCTGCAGGAGCGTAACATGTATTTATTTATTCAGCAATGTCAGGATCACATGAGATTTGTATGCATTGCAGGTGGAAGAGAGGCCAGACAGGGGAAAAGGGCATTATCAGGAGGTGAGAAAGCTGGATTGCAGACAAGCTAATTCAAGGACTTGCTCCAATTTTATGCTTTAGAATTGAGGTCAGATCCAATCTCAGACTCAGTCTGAGTAGGCAAAATATCCCTACGCATTGAGAAGAGAGGGAAGAGAATCTCAGGTTAATGTAATTTAGAAGGATTTAGATTAGAGGAAGAAAAACCACCTGTCTCTGCCATGACCCTCATGGCAAGTACTACAAATTGAACCCACCACACCCACACACGGCCTCAGATCATCCTAAACACAGCATTTCAGAAACCTAGTATCAATCAATAGATTTGGTCCTTGAAGGAAAACCTACTTAGGATCCTTGGTTTAAATCAATGTGTGGGTGATCAATCTCTCACAAATGTCTGATGACCCTAGAATCATTAGGAATTCATCAGCCAAGCCTTGCCCACCACACTCCTCAAGAGCCATGACCTAGAAAGGTCTTCCACAAGGGCGGGCAGACAGCACGGCCCCTCCTGCACCAACCCCTGGCTCCTACCCCTGCACTTTGCAGAAGACAGCCCAGGCCACAGCCTCAGCCCTCACCAACCTGGGCCCAGGTGATGTCAGATCCATGGTTCTGGAGGCAGCCACAAACATCACCGCTTGAGTTCCTCTCAGGTTATGAGATCTGTGTCGAACTTTTTTGTTTTTTTCAGACAGAATCTTGCTCTGTCACCCAGGCTGGAGTGCAGTGGCACGATCTCAGCTCACTGCAACCTCTGCCTCCCAGGTTCAAGCAATTATCCTATCACAGCCTCCCAAGTAGCTGAGATTACAGGTGCTCGCCACCATGCCCAGCTAATTTTTGTATTTTTAGTAGAGATGGGGTTTCACCATGTTGGCCAGGCTGGTCTCAAACTCCTGACCTCAAGTGATCTGCCCACCTTGGCCTCCCAAAGTGCTGGGATTACAGGTGTGAGCCACCATACCTGATCATGTCTGTCTAACTTTTTGCCTAAGATTGTCATATCACTTTTTATATTTCTATTTTGCTCTTATTAAAAAAAGTTGTAAACATCCCATGGTGGTTTGCCTGTGTGTTTATCTGTGTGCGTGTGTATCTCTGTGTGTCTGTGTGTGACAGAGAAAGACAGACAGACACTGAAGGGCAGCTATCCCTGTGTGTTTGGGGCCTATGGTACCCAAGAAGGGAGGAAGAAAGAAGAGAGGAAAGACAGGATGGGAGCAAGAAGAGTGCTGAGAGATGAACCTTTGTTCTCATTTCCTCTGAAACCAACCCTCCCCTCCTTCTCTTCACGGGACCTCCCTGTCTCTTTGCCTCCTCCTGGGCCTCCTTCCCTCCTGAGGATCCATCCTTGTCTCCCTCCCTGACTGTGTCTCTGGCACTCTCTCTCTTTCTCCATTTGCACATAGATCCTTTCCCCTTCTGCAAGTTATCACACTGGCAGTCACCAAAGGAAAAGAAGTGCAATGTCTCTTAAGTGTTAGTTGATGGAATTTTTATCTTCTTGACCCAAGTTTTCTTGACTGGGCTTGACTCACTCCACAGGAGCCAATCCATCCCTGGCCTGAGCCTCCTGGGTCCTGGAGTCCAAGCAGCATGGCAGCATCACCCAGCACAGTACGTACCAAGTCTCAGAAGTATCCAGAAGTCTGCCCCGCTGCACATCTCACATAGCAGTAAGCATTTTCTAGTATAATTTTAAGGGCAGCAAAATGTCCTTAGGAACTGTTCAAATGTTACTAATGAAAGGAATGTTTATTGCTCTAACTGACTTGTCCTTCGCTAATCCCTTCACCAGATACCTTTTATCAGAGAGGCATGCAGTCCATTTCTTCGACACGTCAATATTGACACAATCATCTGAAAACTCAAGTACAGTGGCATGTTTCCCAAAAGCATTATCAACCTGGCCACAGATATGGTCCAAGTTGAATGTCAGCTATTGGAAGCATAAGGGTCTTCTGATTAAATAAAATTAAAGATGCCTGCTTTCTCCTATTTAATTTCATTTCAAAAACTATTTGTTCTATTATAGAGAACAAATCCAGCAATATTGTGGGTTTCTTTTTGAGCTTAAGAAGCTATTTCCTGAGTGAATTTTATGTCAGAGTATTTTATCATTTAACAGCAATTCAAATAAGAAAAGAAACACTGTTTTAAAGAAAATAATTAGATTTTAATTTCTCCTACTTCTAGGTCTCCTAAGCTTAAAAACACCAAGAAAGCACTGAGACATTTATATTTTCTGTAAATAAATTGGTGCTTGGGCCAGGTGTGGTGGCTCATGCCTGTAATCCCAGCACTGAGAGGCTAAGACAGGCAGATTGCTTAAACCCAGGAGTTCAAGACCACTCTGGGCAATATGTCGAAACCCTATCTCTACAGAAAATACAAATATTAGCTGGGCATGGTAGCTCACACCTGAAGTCCCAGCTACTCAGGAGGCTGAGGTGGGAGAATTGCTAGAAGTCAGGAGACAGTGGTTGCAGTAAGTCGAGACAGCACCACTCTACTCCAGCCTGGGGCAACACAGCAAGACTCTGTTTTAAAATAAATAAATATATATATAAAATATTTTTATAAGTATATATATTTTATATATATATATATATATTTTTTTTTTTTTTTTTTTTTTTTTTTTTTTATTTATTGCATTTTAGGTTTTGGGGTACATGTGAAAAACATGCAAGGTTGTTGCTTAGGTGCATACGTGGCAGTGTGATTTGCTGCCTTCCTCCCCTTCACCCATATCTGGCATTTCTCCCCATGCTATCCCTCCCCAACTCCCCACCCCCCCGCTGTCCCCCCCACTCCCCCACAACAGACCCCCATGTATAGTGCTCCCCTCCCTGTGTCCATGTGTTCTCCTTGTTCAACACCCGCCTATGAGTGAGAACATGTGGTGTTTGATTTTGTGTTCTTGTGTCAGTTTGCTGAGAATGATGGTTTCCAGGTTCATCCATGTCCCTACAAAGGACGCGAACTCCTCGTTTTTAATGGCTGCATAATATTCCATGGTGTATATGTGCCACATTTTTCCTGTCCAGTCTATCATCGATGGGCATTTGGGTTGGTTCCAGGTCTTTGCTATTGTAAACTGTGCTGCAATGAACATTCGTGTGCATGTGTCCTTATAGTAGAACGATTTATAATCCTTTGGATATATGCCCAGTAATGGGATTGCTGGGTCAAATGGAATTTCTATTTCTAGGTCCTTGAGGAATCGCCACACTGTTTTCCACAATGGTTGAACTAATTTACACTCCCACCAACAGTGTAAAAGTGTTCCTATTTCTCCACATCCTCTCCAGCATCTGTTGTCTCCAGATTTTTTAATGATTGCCATTCTAACTGGTGTGAGATGGTATCTCAATGTAGTTTTGATTTGCATTTCTCTAATGGCCAGTGATGATGAGCATTTTTTCATATGCTTGTTGGCCTCATGTATGTCTTCTTTTGTAAAGTATCTGTTCATGTCCTTCGCCCACTTTTGAATGGGCTTGTTTGTTTTTTTCTTGTAAATCTTTTTTAGCTCGTTGTAAATTCTGGATATCAGCCCTTTGTCAGATGGGTAGGCTGCAAAAATTTTTTCCCATTCTGTTGGTTGCCGATTCACTCTATTGACTGTTTCTTTTGCTGTGCAGAAGCTGTGGAGTTTGATTAGGTCCCATTTGTCTATTTTGGCTTTTGTTGCCAATGCTTTTGGTGTTTTGGTCATGAAGTCCTTGCCTACGCCTATGTCCTGAATGGTTTTGCCTAGGTTTCCTTCTAGTGTTTTTATGGTGTTAGGTCTTATGTTTAAGTCTTTAATCCATCTGGAGTCAATTTTAGTGTAAGGTGTCAGGAAGGGGTCCATTTTCTGCTTTCTGCATATGGCTAGCCAGTTTTCCCAACACCACTTATTGAACAGGGAATCCTTTCCCCATTGCTTGTTTTTATCAGGTTTGTCAAAGATCAGGTGGTTGTAGATATGTTGTGTTGCCTCCGATGCCTCTGTTCTGTTCCATTGGTCTATATCTCTGTTTTGGTACCAGTACCATGCTGTTTTGATTACTGTAGCCTTGTAGTAGAGTTTGATGTCTGGTAGTGTGATGCCTCCTGCTTTGTTCTTTTTGCTTAGAATTGACTTGGCTATGCGGGCTCTTTTTTGGTTCCATATGAAGTTTAAGGTGGTTTTTTCCAGTTCTGTGAAGAAGGTCATTGGTAGCTTGATGGGGATAGCATTGAATCTGTATATTACTTTGGGCAGTATGGCCATTTTCACGATATTAATTCTTCCTAACCATGAACATGGAATGTTTCTCCATCTGTTTGTGTCCTCTCTTATTTCGTTAAGCAGTGATTTGTAGTTCTCCTTGAAGAGGTCCTTTACATTCCTTGTTAGTTGTATTCCTAGGTATTTTATTCTCTTTGTAGCGATTGTGAATGGCAGTTCGTTCTTGATTTGGCTCTCTTTAAGTCTGTTATTGGTGTATAGGAACGCTTGTGATTTTTGCACATTGATTTTGTATCCTGAGACTTTGCTGAAGTTGCTTATCAGTTTCAGGAGCTTTTGGGCTGAGATGAGGGGGTCTTCTAGATATACAATCATGTCGTCTGCAAATAGAGACAATTTGACTTCCTCCTTTCCTAATTGAATACCCTTTATTTCTTTTTCTTGCCTGATTGCTCTGGCTAGAACTTCCAGTACTATATTGAATAGGAGTGGTGAGAGAGGGCATCCTTGTCTAGTGCCAGATTTCAAAGGGAATGCTTCCAGTTTTTGCCCGTTCAGTATGATATTGGCTGTCGGTTTGTCGTAAATAGCTTTTATTATTTTGAGATACGTTCCATCGATACCTAGTTTATTGAGGGTTTTTAGCATAAAGGGCTGTTGAATTTTGTCGAAGGCCTTCTCTGCATCAATTGAGATAATCATGTGGTTTTTGTCTTTGGTTCTGTTTATGTGGTGAATTACATTTATAGACTTGCGTATATTGAACCAGCCTTGCATCCCCGGGATGAATCCTACTTGATCATGGTGGATAAGCTTTTTGATGTGCTGTTGTAATCGGCTTGCCATTATTTTATTGAAGATTTTTGCATCTATGTTCATCATGGATATTGGCCTGTAGTTTTCTTTTCTTGTTGAGTCTCTGCCGGGTTTTGGTATTAGGATGATGTTGGTCTCATAGAATGATTTGGGAAGGATTCCCTCTTTTTGGATTATTTGGAATAGTTTCAGTAGGAATGGTATCAGTTCCTCTTTGTATGTCTGGTAGAATTCGGCTGTGAACCCATCTGGGCCTGGGCTTTTTTTGGGTGGTAGGCTCTTAATTGCTGCCTCGACTTCAGACCTTGTTATTGGTCTATTCAGGGTTTCGACTTCTTCCTGGTTTAGGCTTGGCAGGAGGCAGCTGTCCAGGAATTTATCCATTTCCTCCAGGTTTTCTAATTTATGTGCATAGAGTTGTTTGTAATAATCTCTGATGATGGTTTGAATTTCTGTGGAATCTGTGGTGATATCCCCTTTGTCATTTTTTATTGCATCTATTTGGTTATTCTCTCTTTTCTTTTTTATTAGTCTGGCTAGTGGTCTGTCTATTTTGTTGATCTTTTCAAAAAACCAGCTCCTGGATTTATTGATTTTTTGAAGGGTTTTTCGTGTCTCTATCTCCTTCAATTCTGCTTTGATCTTAGTTATTTCTTGTCTTCTGCTAGGTTTTGAGTTTTTTTGATCTTGCTCCTCTAGCTCTTTCAATTTTGACGATAGGGTGTCAATTTTAGATCTCTCCTTTCTTCTCATGTGGGCACTTATTGCTATATATTTTCCTCTAGAGACTGCTTTAAATGTGTCCCAGAGATTCTGGTATGTGGTGTCTTCATTCTCGTTGGTTTCGAAGAACGTCTTTATTTCTGCCTTCATTTCAGTGTTTATCCAGTCAACATTCAGGAGAAAGTTGTTCATTTTCCATGAGGCTGTGCGGTTCTGGGTTGGTTTCTGAATTCTGAGTTCTAACTTGATTGCACTGTGGTCTGAGAGACTGTTTGTTATGGTTTCCGTTCTTTTGCATTTGCTGAGGAGTGATTTACTTCCAATTATGTGGTCAATTTTAGAGTAGGTGTGATGTGGTGCTGAGAAGAATGTATATTCTGTGGATTTGGGGTGGAGAGTTCTGTAAATGTCTATTAGGTTTGCTTGTTCCAGGTCTGAGTTCAAGTCCTGGATATCCTTGTTAATTTTCTGTCTCGTTGATCTGTCTAATATTGACAGTGGTGTGTTGAAGTCTCCCACTATTATTGTGTGGGAGTCTAAGTCTCTTTGTAAGTCTTTAAGAACTTGCCTTATGTATCTGGGTGCTCCTGTATTAGGTGCATATATATTTAGGATCGTTAGCTCTTCTTGCTGCATTGATCCTTTTACCATTATGTAATGTCCTTCTTTGTCTCTTTTGATCTTTGTTGCTTTAAAGTCTATTTTATCAGAGATGAGAATTGCAACTCCTGCTTTTTTTTGCTCTCCATTTGCTTGGTAAATCTTCCTCCATCCCTTTATTTTGAGCCTTTGTGTATCCTTGCATGCGAGATGGGTTTCCTGTATACAGCACACTGATGGGTTTTGGCTTTTTATCCAATTTGCCAGTCTGTGTCTTTTGATTGGGGCATTTAGTCCGTTTACATTTAGGGTTAATATTGTTATGTGTGAATTCAATCCTGTCATTTTGGTGCTAGGTGGCTGTTTTGCCCTTTGGTTGATGCAGATTCTTCATTGTGTTGATGCTCTTTACCTTTTCGTGTGTTTTTGGAGTGGCTGGTACTGGTTGTTCTTTTCTATGTGTAGTGCCTCCTTCAGGAGCTCTTGTAGAGCTGGTCTGGTGGTGATGAACTCTCTGAGTTCTTGCTTGTTCACAAAGGATTTTATTTTTCCTTCACTTATGAAGCTTAGTTTGGCTGGATACGAAATTCTGGGTTGAAAGTTCTTTTCCTTAAGGATGTTGAATATCGGCCCCCACTCTCTTCTGGCCTGTAGGGTTTCTGCTGAGAGATCTGCAGTGAGTCTGATGGGCTTCCCTTTGTGGGTAACCCGACCTTTCTCTCTGGCTGCCCTTAGTATTTTCTCCTTCATTTCAACCCTGGTGAATCTGATGATTATGTGTCTTGGGGTTGCTCTTCTAGAGGAGTATCTTTGTGGTGTTCTCTGTATTTCCTGGACTTGAATCTCGGCCTGCCTTGTTAGGTTGGGGAAGTTTTCCTGGATAATATCCTGAAGAGTATTTTCCAGCTTGGATGCATTCTCTTCGTCACATTCAGGTACACCTATCAAACGTAGATTAGGTCTTTTCACATAGTCCCATATTTCTTGTTGACTTTGTTCATTCCTTTTTACCCTGTTTTCTCTAATCTTGCCTTCTCGTTTTATTTCATTGAGTTGATCTTCGACCTCTGATATCCTTTCTTCAGCTTGGTCAATTCGGCTGTTGAAACTTGTGCATGCTTCACGAAGTTCTCGTGTTGTGTTTTTCAGCTCCATCAATTCGCTCATATTCCTCTCTAAGTTGTCCATTCTTGTTAGCATTTCGTCAAGTCTTTTTTCAAGGTTCTTAGTTTCTTTGCATTGGGTTAGAACATGTTCTTTTAGCTCACGGAAGTTTCTTATTATCCACTTTCTGAAAGCTGATTCTGTCATTTCATCACACTCATTCTCCGTCCAGTCTTGTTCCCTTGCTGGTGGGGAGTTGTGATCCCTTGTAGGAGGAGAAGTGTTCTGGTTTTGGGTGTTTTCATCCTTTTTGCGCTGGTTTCTTCCCATCTTTGTGGATTTTTCCACCTGCTGACTTTGTAGTTGTTGTCTTTCTGATTTTGGTAATTTTAAGTCTGCTGTGGCAGAACTCATAAACCCCCTGCTCTTCCCCCGAGGTGTTCTGTCCCAGGGAGTTACTGTTTTATGATGTTCCCCTGTGCGGTTGCTGTTTTCCCTGCCCACAAGGTGGCAGCCTAGTCACACTCAGGTTGCAGAGGCTTCGCTAAGCTGCTGTGGGCTCCACCCAGCTTCCGTGTGAGCTTCTGGGTGCAGTTAGAACTGCTTCCACTATGTTGGCCCGCCCCTGTAGTGACGGAGTCTCTGTAGTGGCGGATTGCCTTGTTAGATTGCCCTGGGAACAGCAGGGTGCCTATGGAGAACGCCCCTCCTCCACAGAGCTGGACCGTCCCGGTTTCAGTTGTGTTTCAGGTCTTCTTGCTGGGTAAGAGGGGACACCGTCTCATCTGATCTGCCTCCGGAGCCGCTGCGTTGGCTAAAGCCGCGGCTCTGAGATTCGTGGCGCTGGCCTGGCTCCCCGTTTCAGCTCCCCTTGCTGGCTTATAGGGGACTCAGACTCTCTCACTTTATACAGTGAACCGTTGCCTCAGGGTGCCGGCCCAGCGGCTGCGCCGTTCAAGCCAGCGGCGCCAGCGGCGCTGGTGACCCGTGTGGCTTCTCTGCGTGTGAATCTCCTGGTCTGTGGGCAGTAAAAATCAGTCTGGAAATACGGCGTCCACTCACCCTCTGTGCTTTCTCTCGGAGCTGCATTCCCGAGTTCCTCCTAAGCGGCCATCTTGGATCTCCCTCTATATATATATTTTTAATGGCACTTGGGCTAAATGCTTGTCACAGCCGACAAGCCTATCAGAAAGAAATTCCTATTTATTCAATTCTAACTGTACAGAGATAATAGAAATGGAAGACAATCACCTAAATAATTTGGATTTTACTAAAATTTTAGATCTAAATTAGTTAATATGTGGTGATAAAATTCACATTATATAGTTGCCAATCTTTTAAAAAATTGAGAAATCCTGCAGACCAGAGTTGCAATGGGTTGGTATACAACTGAAGACTATTTGTTGCTGTCTTTAAACTACTAGAAACCTAGATTCAGTAATTTCATATAAATTATTTTAGCCATGCAATTCATCAAGATCAGAGAACTGGGTTGGTTACAGAGGCTCACATCTCACATCTATAATCCCAGCATTTTTGGAGGCCAAGCAGTCAGATCACTTGAGCCAGGAGCTCAAGATTAATCTGGGCAATATAGGCAGATCCCATCTCTATAAAATATTGAAAAATTAGCTGCATGTAGTGGCATGCACCAGTAGCCCTAGCTATGCAGGAGGTTGAGGCAAGAGGATTACTTGTGCTCAGGAGTTCCAGGTTGCAGTAAGCTATGATCGCATCACTGCACTCTAGCTTGGGTGACAGAGCGAGACCCTGACTAAAAAACAAACAAACAAAAAACCAAAACACACACACACACATACATCAGAGAACTGAAGGGAAGAGACTGGAGGGAAACCTACTTGCACTCAAACTGGCCCCACCAAAGCCACAAGAATGTCTCTCTCTGTTCCTGGTCAGTGAACAATCCCACTGGTGGGTAAGTCTACCCACCCCCACCATGAGCCAAGGTATAGGAAAAGTTAAGGCAGCTCAGCACTTTCTACTTCAAAAAAAAAAATCGATAAAGCATCTGTAATGATAACATATTTATATAAAATCATCCTAAATTTACCACAACTACTTTCATTTTTGCATTTTACTCTACAGTGGATACTATGTTCTTAGATCTGAAAGGGATCGTCAAGATCTTCCTGTCCAACTTGATTTTATTGAAAAAGAAATGAAAACCTCAAGCTTAGCAGGGACTGGCTCAGGATCACAGTAATTGTGACAGGTCTATGACTAAGGCAGAAGTCTTCCAACTCCTAGTGCCGTACTCTTTCCACTACATCACCCCCTTCCTTGCTGGAATCCTGCTTGGTCTTACACAACAGACAGGCAGAACCCCAATTCTGCGAGGCAAACTACCTACCCTACATTCCAAGAATTTATTGGTAAGTTAGTTACTTGAAATTGAAAAGAAATTTCCCTATGAAAGCAATGTTGCCTGTGTTGGATGAGTTCCCAGGCTAGCCCACAAAAGCAAATTTAGAAGCTACAAGAAGCAGAAGCGGGTAATCGTTGAACCCTCTGAGATTCCTAAAGTCCTCAAATACCTCTAATTGAGAATCCAATGCCAGCAATTCCATGAGCCAAGTCACCGTCAACCATGAGGGTAGAGAGGGTAAACACAAAGGCTTTGGAGAAAAAAAACCAGCCTGAGTTCAAATTCAGATTCCCTCAACCTTCACAAACAGTTACTTTATTCCCAGTAACAATCTAATAGAAAAGGGTGACAATGGAATGAAGAAAATCCTTTTATTCTTCATGTATGTGCCTACCATTATTGGTGAGTTCCTTCTCCCTTCAGGGACAAGTGAGGACAGAGCAGTGGTAAGAAGGTGCTGTGTTGTCCTCCAGAGGAAGGACAGCAGCCTTGCTCAGAAGCAGTGGCTGATGGCGATGGAAGAGAAATAAGCAGGCTGGCCCCAGGGCATGGCACAGAAGCAGAGGGGTATCTGAGGACCTGCAGCAAAGCCCCTTCCCAGCACTGCCTTCCCTTAGTCTGCAAGGGAGCCCCTGCCGCTAGCTGTTCAGTCCCTCCCTCTCAACCCCCATCCTGTGCACCACTCCAAAGGTCTTGGCCCCCATATTTACCACTGCCAACAACTTTCATCTGCTATGCCCAGGGGTCAGCAACAGCATCTTGGATTCCAGGGAGACTTGACTTTCAGCAGGTGAAGGGGGAGCAGGACCATGTAGGAAGCCTAATAATCATCTCCTCTATGCCTCTCACTTCACAGGCACCTCCTGTATTCACTTCTCTCAACAACCCTCTAACACAGGTCTTAATGTCCCAATTTGACCTAAGAGAAAGCGATGTTCAGAGAGGTTCAGTGAATTATGTTGTCATTAATACATAGTAAATAATGGGAGAATCAGGATTCAACACTACAACTCAGTGTCCCCATGGCAGCAGTGGGATGGGGCCCTGGCCACCAGCTGGCACTCTAAACACAAGTTCCCATAAACTGCGCACACGGAAATAAGGAGCTACCAAATTCCGCTGCCCATGCAGTGTGCTGCACAGCTTGTGGGGCCTCTTCAGGAAGCAGCTTACAGTAATGCCCCATGGGAAAAGAACCTCTGGATTAGTGCATCACACAATGATTGTATTTGCATGGTATGTGTGGCTTACCAAGCGCCTGCTTGAAATAGCATTAGATTATAATCTGAAATATAAAATAAATAGTCACAAGTCTTTACTGACATAAACAGATGACTCAATAAATACATACAAAGGGAAGAATAGACTAATCTCCCATTCTGCCCTCAAATAAGAGAAGTGTAACTCCCATCCCTTGATTCTGGGCTGCGTATGGAGACTTCCTTCCAACAAGTGCAGCATGGAAAGGGGAGAGAGAGAGTAGCTGAACAGTGGGAAAGGCTGACAAATGTCACCTCAGCCAAGGTGCTCAAGGTTCACATTGAATCGTACGTCATGCTGACAGCACAAGTCCTTGATAGGATGCAGTGAGAATAGAGCTTTACAAAGCATCTACTTCCATCCTAATGATGAGAAAGACACGAGACAAATCACAATCGAGGGACACTTTACTCAATGCCTGACCAGCGCTGAACGGAACTGGCAAGGCCATCAAAAACAAGGAAAATCTGAGAAACTGTCACTGCCAAGAAGAGCCTAAAGAGACGTGACAAGTCAACATCATGTGGGGTCCTGGCCAGGGACCTGGAACAGGAAAAGGACATCAGCCAAAAACAAAGGGAATCTGAATAAAGTATTGCACACTAGATAACATTAATTGTGAAAAATACCATCTTTGTGTAAGCTGTTAATAATAGAGGTAACAGTGTGGGATATAAGGGAATTCTCTGTATTATCTTTACAATTTTTCTATAAATCTAAAGCTATTTTAAAATTAACTATATTTTTCAAAATGCTTTGCTTTTATACTTGATCATCTAACACTATGACCATGAAAGAAGTTGGCTGGAATCTTTCCCCACACTGCAGGTCAGACAGGGCCATCCATGAAGGCCTCACCACATTGCAAAATGAAGGTGTTATATGGGGACCCATTAACAACTATAGCCTAGGTGCTATACCCCAAGGTACTCCCCCAACCTAAGGCAGCCCAGCCAGTGAAGCGATTCGCCCATCTCTAAGCTCTGGGTGTGAGCAGGGTTTGGTTGATCACTCTCTCCTGCACTACCCTTTGTGGTCACTGTTCATACCACATCAGCAATATGCTTATTTTCCACCTTCTCTTCTTCTAACAATCCCCTTTGTCATAGTTGCCTTCTTCTGCTGTGTACATATCACTTATCTCCCCAACTAGACTGCAAGCTCCTCTTTCTCAATAATGATGTCTTTTGCCTTAGGATGGCTTCTGTTCCCCAAAGGGGCAGTAGATGGGTGTGGCCATAAAAATGCCCATTAACAGCCACTGCTGGAGAGTATAGAAAAAAGAAACAGTGTGGGAAGGACAAGAACTAAAGAACAACCTTCTCCCAAGGCAGAAGTCTTAAACAGCAAGGAGACTTCCCCTAAACTCCAGGCTGCTGATTAGGAACAGTGCCCTTAAAGCCAGCCCTGGGCAAAGCAGGGGTCACAGTAAAAGGTGACATAGTCAAAAAATGCTCAGAAACAGCAGTGTCTGAAAAAATGCATGAAAGGATATGTGCAGAAATAATTACACCGCTCAAAAATAGGCCAAGTTCCATAGAGAGACTGATTTTTCTTCTTGGCTGGAAAGTATTAAAATATATTTGAAAATTAAAAGAAAAAGGAGGTGGGAAAGATTCATGAAAGCTGGTTTGGCTAAGATACCCAGATGGTTCAACAGAGCCACTTTGAGATTTCACAGAGGGAAAGGTTAAATTTTTCCAAAAAAAAAAAACCAAACTAACAAAAAACAAACCAGAAAACCATGAACATACTTTGTTAAAACACGTGAGCCTGTCGCACATCCCCTTATTGCAGCAGAAGATCCACAGGCCAATGGAGAGGCAGAGAAGAGGCCCCAGTTGAGGCAAGCACCTATTTTAATCCAGAGACACTCCCTATCCTTGCTTCTGGTTTCTAATCATCTCTGTGGCAACCCACGATGTGCACACACACTTGTAGAGGTAAGGAGGGGTAGGTGAGTAGTTGGAAGTACATGCTACCAAAAATTTTTTTAATAACTGTTAGGATCTCTTTTATGTTACTCCTTATACGGCTATGAAGGCGGTAAGGAAGACACCAAAAACGCAGCCAGAGGGAACTGCAAGTCCACCCTCCTCACCTCTACTGCTTAAACTAATTACCAGTAAGTTTCCACATCCCTCTTCCTTCCTTCACCAACCAAAGTCATTCTGGTGAGTTTATGAGTTTCCTCTGAATTTCCAAATGCCCCCAGAGGAAATTCCTATTGATCACTGACACCACACTTGCTTTAATGCAGAACCCTTTCTGATATAGGTGAGTGGGAAGAAAAGGAACAGAAGAGGTGAAGGAAGACAGCTACTCTTCTGGTTTCTGCTTCCTCCTTTCTTCACCTTTTTATGGACTCTCAAGTGTTCCCTTCCTTCTTGGGGACACCAGAACTTACCCCTCAGTATAGGTCAGAGGGCTTTCTATGTCATCTGAATGTTGAGAATAGTTGTAATATTCATGAAATAAATAGCATGTAGATTATGAGGCTATAATTGGTCTACCAAGATCTTTGCCTGCTATGTAACATCCGATTCAGCAGAAAAAATTCTGCCTTAGATTATTTCCAGGCTGTGACATCCTGAGCTAAGTGAACTCTACTAAGCTCTCAGGATCTCTTTCAGAGAAATCAAGAAAGAGCATGTACCAACTCAGAGAGAAAACACTTCAGGAGTGGACACGCAACTCTTTACTTGTTACAGCTGCTGCTGTGGCTGCCTTGATTCTCACACCATCAGGCAAGACGGGTAAACTCTTATGGAATCAGTTTCAGCTCTACCAATAATAAAAGCAAATTACAAAAGCTGCTCCTTTCTCTTTTTTTTTCTTTTTGAAGACTCTACCTTTTTACTGTTGGATTCAGAAACCCTTAATATTTGAATGTAAACCAAAATTTTTGCGAAAGCCAGATGTTCTGTATAGAAGCTTGTGTGTGCTACACAGCTTGGTAGCATACCTGAAGGCACTCTTCCCAGTGGACAATACACCAATGCTGACAGCTATAGCTTTCACCAAGGGTGCACGGTGGCCCGTCACAGGATGAGCCTAACCCAGGTAAGCATTGTGCCCAGCTGTGCTTCAGCATATTTATTAAAAAATGCAAGTCTAGCATTAAGTTACTCATCATTGGCATTTTAAATCCATATTGAAGTCTTCTGAGCAGGCATCAACACACAGCAAAACAGCCTCAAGGTTTTCCCCACCTGTCTCTCTCAGCCAAGTCACATGCATCTCAGAAACTGTTCCCTTAAACCCTCTTTCCTCCCAAAACATTCTGGACGTTTCCTCTCACTTCCCACTTTCCCACCTACTGGCTGGAACTACACCCTCCACAGATCCTTTCTCACATATTCCCATGCCTTCTCTTCATGGTCCCACAAAACCAAAGACGCAGGTGCTAAATAGGAAACAGAATCCTCCTTAATTAAAAAGAAGATCCCTTAAAAGATGAATACTTAGACATCAATGTTTTTCTTCTCAGACTCACTTTTAGTCAGCACTAAATGGCACTGTGATGACTCACCCCATGACAGAGGGAGGATGACAGTCTGAGCTGTGTGGTCCTGCTTTGCATGGGCAGTCAAGAGCTGGGTGGGGTATGTACAAGCAAGGCTCTCTCCAGAAGCTTGGTACAGTCCCCAGAGCTCGGCCAGGAAGGCAGTAGAAGTAGGTCCCTCTCTGATCCCATCACTAACACTGTTGCCCCTGGGGGACCCACAGGCTGGAACTCCTCCTTCCCCACCCCCATCCAGGAGTCCCCCAAGAACACCTAGGGACTTGATGACCAGTTTGAAAACTACAAGTAGATTATTTCTATAGCCCTATCCCCCTATTCCATTCTTACCCACAACATGGGATCACACATTGTTTTATAAGAAATGACCATTTCTTTTCCACTAATCTTCTAATGCATTACAATCAATTGTCCTTTTCTTCCTCTATCTCTCAAGAAGATAAGAAAAACCATCAGTATATCCAGGCTACAAACCCCTAAGCTGGTGCTGCCGAGAAAGTCTACAGCCCGGACCCCAGTTCTATGGGCAATCTTTTGCATTTGTCAGAAAACTACTCCTTTACAATCACTGTCGGAAGGTGATTTGTCACAGTCCATCAAAGGTCATGCAGAGACGGAAAATCGTGCATAGCTAAAGGATTTGTTTGAGGCCCATAGTTAATTATAATTGCACCAGGGGCCCAGGGAGCCTGTCTTACCTGTCACTGTTCACTGCTCAGGACAAAAGGAGTTCAAAGCAACAGAAGCCCCATTAACTCCACAGGGGGCCTGCAAAACATCGGAAAAGTACAAGCCCTAGGGGGTGGCAGATGTAAATGTCAGGAGACATGTGAGGTGCACACTTGGGGTGTACATGGCCTTGACAGTATCCACAGGCAGACCCTCTGCGCTAGGGGGCGGCAGCCAAGAGATTCATGTCTGCCAGGTGGTTCCAGCCACTAACGTGGCACCAGCGGAGAGACCAGGAAGGGAAGAAGAACCAAATTTCAGAAGAAAACAAAAGCAGATGAGTATGCCACTCTTCTGAAGGCCACAGCCCAACCTGTTTATAAATTCTCCACTTAGGTAGCTGCAGCCAGAATCAAAGCATGTGCAGTAAAGATTGAAATGTACGCTCCAATGATGGTTAATTCATCTCAGAGCCTGAGGAAGGGAAAGCCCATAGCATGTTTTATATTTTTAACTATTTTTTTGAAAAATTATTTTGGCTCTTTCCCATATTAAATACACTTATTTACCTGTGATCCCTAGACAGCTGTTTTTTAAATTGTACTGTAATTTCTGGGGTACGTGTGCAGATCTTGCAGGATTGTTGCATAGGTACACACATGCCATGGTGGTTTGCTGCCTCCATCCCCTCATCACCTACATCAGACATTTCTCCCACTGTTATCCGTCCCCAGCCTCCTCACCCCCCGGGCAATCATTAAAAAACCTGGACAACTTTTTTTTAAAAAAACTGAAAGTTTAACAAACATTACCAGCACCTGTCTAAATGGAAAATAAATCTCTTTTAATAAAATAGTGCTAAAAAGCTTTATTTTGAAAGAATCATAATAGATAGATTGCCATAATATATAGATAGAATTAAAGCAAAAGAAAAATCTACTGTGAAACACTGAAAATGTTTTCTGCTTCTTATTGCTCCTATTCAATCTCAGAATTTGTCCCTCACATATTTAACTATTTTATTTATCAAACTTATACAATCCAAGACAATAGACTCTTGCTAGGATCAAGGTTGCTAAGGCTGGAGGTAAGCCAACATCTTGCCAGAAGCCCAGAGGAAGGTTTGCTGCAGGATGTCTGCAGAGAGGAAAGGTATGGAATGATTACTGTAAGGATATGCTGGGAAATTGATAAGAAACTGAAGTGACTTTGAGCTTAATATAGCAGATTGGACACATGCACTCCGATTTCAGAAATGCTGCTGACACCTCTGGCTGGCTGTCATTTCTTCTCCAGCTTTCTTTGTTCTTGCAGGTTTATGACTTTGTTCTGTAAAGAGTGAACCTCATATTAGTGGCTTTGAAGAGCAAACAGAGATACATGGGCATGTGTTCGGATTCTGCAGATGAGAGAAAGGTGAAATCTAAGTGGGAGCAAAAGCAGCAAGTTAGTTAGGTGAGACCTCCAAAGGGCTCAAGAACATGAAAACAGGTGTCTCTGAAAGCTGGGTGTAGGTGGCAGCTGAATACAGAACACCTGGTTGAAAGTTTTAAAAGGAGCAGTTAGATGCTGGAATATCCTCTCCCATGCCGAAGAGCCAGAATCAATTATAAGGCTAAAAAGAGGTCAGAGGAGATGAGGCCCAGACAGAGAGGTTGGAGGGTTGGGCTCCAGGACAATGTCTATGAGAAAAAAAAAAATGAACTGATAGAATTTCTAGTGCATCAAAACAAATTGAGAAAAAATATTTAGCTGTCTCAGAGTTCACGGATAAATTCATCACAGGTACACAATGCACATGAAAAATAAGGTAATTAGTTCCAAGAAAACAGGTTCTACAAGAAAGGAAACATAATCACATGAGGCTTGCCTGTGAGAAATACTGACATCATCTTAATAATGTGAACATTAAACATGTAACTATATTGAGAGGGTGAGGGAAGGGTGTGTATGCCTGTGTGTGTGCTCCTGTGTGCGCTCATGTGTGCACGCCCCCATATTTGTGGCTCCATGTGTGTGCCCATGTGCTCCTGGGTGTGCTCCTGTGTATGTGCTCCTGTGTGTGTCCCCTGTGTGTGTCCCTATGTGTGCCCCTGTGTGTTCTCCTGTGTGTGTCCCCTGTGTGTGTCCCTATGTGTGCTCCTGTGTGTTCTGTGTGTGTGTCCATGTGTGCCCCATGTGTTCCCTCCTTTGTGTGTGTGCCAACCCTCTGTCTCCTTTTCTTCCCAGCCATGTGAGGGTCAACCTCAGGACCTGGAATGTCTGGAGGCCAAAGGTGGGAGCTGCCTGCTTGTTTCAGCATTAGAACACTGCCCAAGCTCTCATGATCTATATGCAAAATACATTTGGATTTCAAAATGTGATGGGGAAGAATAAAAGAAAGAGCACCATCTTGGAATTCAACCACAATAATTTTTTATTTAAAATATAAAGAACAGAACAAGAGTAGCACAGTAAGAATTGCTCAAACCAGTATCAGAGAACCTGTATGTCAGTCTTCAGAATAAAACTTCTGTAGTCATGTCACAAAACTGAGCCCACATGTCCAATCCAGTCTCTTCTCTCACTTATCCCACAAAAGCCCTGGACTCCAGCCCTTGCCCTGAGGACACCTCCCGCATCTTCATGCTCAGCCTCTGCCTGTGCTGTACCGGCTTCTTTGCTCCCAGCCTCTGGCCTCATTCAAAGCCTGGCCTCCCCTGGCTCCCAGTTCCAGCCATCCCTGAGCCCCTCCATTATGCCCTGGACTCTGGACCCCTGCTTCGAGGCTGTGGGCAGTAGGCCCATGTGTGTGACATTCATGTCCCCACAGGGGTATACCTGCTCCATGAAAGAAAAACTGGGTCTGAAGCCTCTTCTGGAGGCTGCATTGTGCAGAGCATGTAGGAGCATACACCTTACTGTAAAAGCCACGTGTAGTGAGAGACAGGTTTCATTTGGAGTTGCAGGACTCCAGGTGCTGGATTTTGAAGATCCAGCTCCTCCTTTCTAACTAGCTGTGTGTCCTCAGAGCTGACTCTTAGAGCCTCTTTTCTCAATTCTCACCTGGCTCACCTTACAGTATTGAGGAAACAAAACTGTCATGTAAATTAAAACCTTTGCCAAACTCAAGATTTTTTTTATACCTGGAGATGTATTAAGTCAATCCCTTTACCCTAATGTCTCCATGGCAACTGACCGGACACAAAAAGCTAATAGAAAATGAGTGTGTGGTCAGGACAACACCAAGCTAGAATTAGTTTGATCAAGAAGAACTCTGGCAAGTATCTAGTATCTAGTCTGTATTTTTAATTTTTTGAGGAACCTTCATACAGTTTTCTCTAGTATCCAACTTCCGGGTATTTTTCCAAAAGATTTCAAAACTGGACCTCAAAGAGATGTCTATATAGTAGGCACTGTAGAGACTGTAAACAAAGAGATGTTTATAACAGTCAAGATGTCAAAAGAACTTAAGTGCTCAACAGTGGGTAAATGGATAAAGAAAATAAATCATTCTATTATAAGGACACATGCACACGAATGTTCACTGCAACACTGTTTACAATAGCAAAGACTTGGAACCAACCCGAATGCCCATCGACAGGGAAAATGTGGCACATATACACCATGGAATATTATGCAGCCATCAAAAACGATGAGTTCGTGTCCTTTGTAGGGACATGGATGAACCTGGAAACCATCCTTCTCAGCAAACTGACACAAGAACACAAAATCAAACACTGCATGTTCTCACTCATAGGCAGGTGTTGAACAATGAGAACACATGGACACAGGGAGGGGAGCATCACACACTGGGGTCTGTGGGGGAAAACCAGGGGAGGGATAGCAGGGGGTGGGGAGTTGGGGAGGGGTAACATGGGGAGAAATGTCAGATATAGGTGATGGGGAGGAAGGCAGCAAACCACATTGCCATGTATGTACCTATGCAACAATCTTACATGCTCTTCATATGTACCCCCAAACCTAAAATGCAATAAAATTTAAAAAAAATATATGGTGTGCATATATGTACACATACATATGTATTTGTGTGTATATATATGCACATATATACACATACATTTATATAATACATATATATACATATACACAATGAATTATTACTCGGCCTCAAAAAAAGAAAATCTTGCCATATGCAACAACATGGATGAACCTAGAGGACATTATGCCAAGTGAAATAAGCCAGTCATAGAAAGACAGATCCTGCCTGACTCCACTTCTATGAAGTATCTAAAATAGCCAGACTCCGAGAAGGGCAGAGAGCAGAAGGGTGGCTGCCAGGGGCTGGAGGGCAGGGAAATCGGGAGTTGCTACTCGACTGACATTAAGATTTCAGGTGTGCAGGATGAACAGGTTCTAAAGATCTGCTGTAGTATGCCTATAGTTAACACTACTGTATTGTACACAGAAAAATGTGTTAAAAGGATAGATCTTATGTTAAACGCTCTTACAATTGTTTTAAAAATGTCTAGCCTCAGCAAACTGACACAAGAACAGAAAATCAAACACTGCATATTCTCACTCATAGGCGGGTGTTGAACAATGAGAACTCATGGACACAGGGAAGGGAGCATCACACACTGGGGTCTGTTGTGGGGGAATAAGGGAAGGACAGTGGAGGGTAGGGAGGTTGGGGAGGGATAACATGGGGAGAAATGCCATATATAGGTGACGGGGGGATGGAGGCAGCAAACCACATTGCCATGTAGGTACCTATGCAACAATCCTGAATGTTCTGCACATGTACCCTACAACCCAAAGTGCAATAAAATATATATATATGTTTGTGTGTGTGTGTGTATATATATATATATATATATATATATATATATATATAAAATAAAAAGTGTCTAGTCTGCAAATGTTAAGGTAAAGGGATAGCTATTCTGTTATTCTTTTGACGTCTCAAATTTTTTTGGCCTCTTTTCTTGACTCACTCTGACAACAAATGAATAATTCCAAGCCAGACAGGCCTGCTCTGTGGACAGACTCATCATTAATTCTCCAAGAAAAACTACTGTTGGATCTTACAGTTCTGGAATGTTGTACAAATACTGAAAAGGCTCCTGAGACACTTTTAAGATAAAAGTCTTAAGGTCACTAGCATTTGTGGCACCAAAAAAAAAAAGCCAAGAGGCACTCTCATAATTCTCATAACTCGTGATGACAACGAGCTACGATCCCAGCTATGACGTGGCCAGTCACGGGGTGGGGAGAGCCCTCATCCCCAGGATCCCGGCTTGAAGAAACTTGCAAGCAAATGGGGTTGCTGCTTGTGGAGGGCAAAGTGGGCACAAAAAGGGCAAATTTGAAAAAAAGGAGCCACAGGCAGGAAAAGGAACTGAGGGAACAGCACAACAGTTCAGGTGTAAAGGGAGCCAACACCAGTCCAGAGGGCGGCTGGCATCTGGGCTGTGCCAGGGTCCGACCCGCAGACCCAGGCTTTCACGATGGATGAGTAACATACACTGACCCAGATATTTTGCCTGTCAGTCTGGCTAAGGGTCCGGGCCACTCACAGACACCAAGGAGGGTCCAGTAAAGAGTTGGCAGCCGCAGCCCCAATCAGCCAAACCTTTTGCTGAAGCTATGCAAATCCTCTGGCCTTCCAAAAAGGTTTGTGACTATTTCCTGTAACTATCCTTATAACTTTTCCTCTAAAATTTTTCCCATGACCCTGACTGAACTCCCACAGTGCTGAGCCACTGCACCAGCCCCCTCAGAACCCACCTTTTATCTTTAACTAGTCAAATTCATTCTGTATCCATGACATGACTGACAAACAGGAGCTCCACGCAGGATGGGACACCCCTGTTAGCCAGTAAGCTTGAGGGGTCCTGCTTCCCTCCCACCCACCTCAAAGAAGCTGATTTCACCTTGCGTGGCTTCTCATGCTTTGCCCTTGAGCAGGGCTGTTGCCCTGCTGAATACTGTGGATACGCAGAACCAAGGACACCAGAGGAGAAGGAAGAGCAGTGAGGCAAAAGGCTGAGGCATCACCAGACAGGCTGAGTCAATCTGGATAGAGGGCCACACCCAGCCAGAGGCTAGGAGAAAGGGCAAGTGGTTTGAATATTACCCTCAGGCAGCTTTGAGTTCCCATAGACATGGATAGACAGACAGGGGGACTTATGACCACTTCCAAGAAAGCAAATAACCAGTGTGAGTTCTTATGAAATGATTTTTGACCATTGGATTCTTTCTTTTACTGGTACTGGCTTCATATGGCTATACACAGCACGGGAGTAAACCAACTCTAGTCTGTGACATCAGCTATATTAATATTACGTACCAAGTAGTTCTGTCTTTCTTGTATCTATCATAGTACAATTAGTGATGACCACCATGAAGCCATGAGGTATTCATTAGATTGATTTGGATCAGTCATAACAAGGTTATCAATATTTAGTTTTTAAATTGATGTTGCTATTACCTATTTTCTCTGGGAGTAAAGAAAAGAAATGAGTCGTTTGCTAAGAAAATTAACAATGTAAGCATTAACAATGTAAACATGTGATATGGTTGGCTTGTAAAAAGAAATTAAATTGAAAGACTTCTGCAGTAGGAACAAATAATGAACAGAAATGGTTATCAATTATTCTTATGTAAGACCTCAGAGACTGGAAGCCAGCTGGAGCTTTCCTGAGTTCACTGCTCAGTAAGCAGTTGCTTCACATACTTAATTTAAAAATTTTTTTAAATAAACAAATGAGTGTTTTTGAAATTGTCTCTGACACAGTGAGGCTTTTTTGGTTTGGGGGATTTTGTTTGTTTTAAGAGACGGGGTCCTGCTCTGTTGCCCAGGCTGGAATACAGTGGTGCAATCATAGTTCACTGTAGCCTCAAACTCCTGGCCTCAGTCTCCAAAGTAGCTGGGACTACAGGTGTACATCACCATGCCCAGCTAATTATTTTTATATTACTTAGAGACAGGGGTCTCACCATGTTGCCCAGGCTGATCTTGAACTCTTGGCCTCAAGAGATCCTCCCACTTTGGCCTCCCAAAGTGCTAGGATTACAGGCTTGAGCTATGTGCCCAGCCTCAGGGAGTTTTCTTAAAAACAAAACAAACAAACAAACAAAAAACTGGTTATAAATGATACTGATCTAACACTCATCCTATCTTAACCACTTCCCTTTAAAACCCCAGGAGTGGTCTAACCTCAGAGCCCCTGCAGCCCCAGTCTTCTCCTTCCTACCAGGGAGCTCCGCTGGCTGCCTTCCCTTTCACATTAATTCTGCTCCTTATTACTGGCTGCTCATCAAAGGTAGAATTTTATTTATTTTATCAAACTGTAAGAAAAATACAATTCAATTATTCTAAGTGAAGTAACTCAGGAATGGGAAACCAAATATCATATGTTCTCACTCATAGGTTGGAGCTAAGCTATGAGGATACAAAGACATAAGAATGACACAATGAACTTTGGGGACTCAGGGAAAGGGTGGGAGGGGGTGAGGGATAAAAGATTACACACTGGCTACAGTGCACACTGCTCTGGTCATGGGTGTACCAAAATCTCAGAAATCACCGCTAAAGAACTTATTTATGTAACCAAACCACCACCTATTCCCCTAAAACCTACTAAAATTAAAAAATAATAATAAATTTAATGAAAACTGTGGTTCAAAAATCCCCAAAAAAGAAATACGGTCATTTTCATCATCAATATCATCATATATAATCTTTAGTGTTCATTTACCCAACCTTGGTGCCCATTTAATAATGAATAAATCATCCAAATGAACTTGGAAAGCATCTTTCCCTAAATAATTTATATTTTAATATATATGTATATGGAGAAAAATTTACTGAACAAACTAATATTATGTAAATCAGAACAAGAGGAATGGAATGACTTTTTTTTAATTCCAAGAATTCTTGCCAAGCATAAAACACTAAAAGTTGTTTTAGGCTGTCCATTTTGCTGCTATTTTAGAATGCATTTAGTTATCTCCTAGAGTAAAACTCTGTGGAACAAGTAGGGGAAGACGTGAGTAAAAGTCAGGAGAGCAGTTAATACAGGAACCAAAGTTCTGGGGTCAGATGGACCTGGGTTCCAATTCTGCCTTCTGTCTCGCAAACATTAGGCAGGTACCCTTAAGCCTTGAAGTGTCAACCCCACACAAATAACATACGGATGACAAGGGCATATGCAGCATGGATGCCAAGGAAATGTAAAAAAATTCAAATCATAATCACAGTTATTCAAGCCATATACTTAATATTTTGTGCCTTTACTATATGTTGTACTTCATAAGAATAACAAATATTTAAAACATATATGTACCATTTCATTTCAATTATCCAGTAGTCAAGCCAGAATTGCCTTTAAACACAGGAAGTGTAGGTGGTTTCTAAGGTGGAGTGATCCGAGAACCACTGGCAGGCATATGGTGCCCCCACCTAGCTCCACTGTGTCCTTACTATGCAACCTAAAGCTCTACTATTAGGGATTAACAGCTTTGGTTAAAGCCATATATTTTTCAAGCATCTTTTAAATGTAAATACCACTGTAAAGCCTCAGAGTAAAAGAGTCCTTTCCACCACTCCCCAAAAAAGGGAACTCCAATAAATTGCTGTCCTGAAAAGGAAAAGTAGGGAGGAGGAGAACAGAGGAACTGGGGGGCTCTGGGTTGAATAAAGGACAGACAGAGGCCACATGTTTGATCAAGAAAGAGTGTAAGGAGAGAAGTCCCCAGAGGAGGCAGAGGCACAGCAAGGAAAGGCCAGCAGGACGAATTTCTCAACTGCGAGACCAGCTGTGGGTGGTGCCTCAGCGACAGCCAGAGGCCCAGGCTTCTTTTCAGCATCTCAGCAGGCTCCCATCCTGAGTTGTCCCACTCAACTTGACCCTCACTGGGCCCAGTACGAAGCAGAAGGAGGAAAAGTAACTTGAGGTCCTGTCCCCCATCCTGGGCCCCAGGGGAGAAGGCTGTCCAAGCAAAACCCTCCCTTGCACAGAGGGAGGCAGGGAGCCTTGTGTATAAAATGCTTGGGAAGTCAAGTCAGCCTGGCCCCAGAGAGCCATGTGGGAGAGAGAGAGCCCACCACTGTCCACTGCATGGCCAGCTGCACAGAGACAGGTCCACAGAGAGAAGACTGGGGCAGGGCAGGGCTGGCTGGGGCCTGAAGAATAGGCCCTGATTATTAAAACAAATGTGTGACCATGAAACAAATTTTGAAAATACAATCCAAAGTCCCAATGAAATGATAGTTATACATCCATTGCTTTGGACAATCTCTGGGATGGTTTCTACTCTATCCTTTTTGAACCTACACAGAAGATACAGAGTGGACCCTGTCTAGTTTCTTCAACATTTTAGCAATTTGAGGGACAGTCTTCCTTTCACACATGTATTCTCACTTGCTCTTTAAATTCAAAATACTACCAATTCCTTATTATTATAAGAAGCTTAGAGTGAAATGAGAATATTCTTCATGGCACCATCTAATACCACCAATATCATCCTTTTGTTATATTTCCTTTCAGTTTTTATAGATTTGTTTCTTCTTTTTGTTATTTATTTTTGAAAAGGAAATACATTCAATTCACATTGTTCAAAAGTCCAAAGGCACAAAAGTCTACACCGTCAATGTTCTTTCCCTGGTCCTCCTGCCTCCTCGCCCCTGCAGCCACCTGACTGCACCCCTCAGTGAAGGCAAAATAACAAGTTCCTTGTGCAAATGCATTTTAATGTGCTTATAAGGCATTTGTGAAACCTGCTTTTATTTACCTTAACAACAGTCCTTTTCCAGGTCGCTACACTATTAATGTTAACAATTACATGATATTCCATGAAGTTGATCATTTACTTCAACTTATCCTGTTGCAGTTAAATATTAAGGCTTCTTTCAGATTTTCATTAGAAATAATGCTGCAATCACCATTTTGGGGCACTGACTAGCTTTTGTCTGATTTGGGGTACTTTCTGAGGCTGGAGCCTCCAATCTCCCCCAACCTTTTTGATAGCTGTGCTTAAGGTGAAGAGAAGCCCACAGTCCACACCACACAAAGCTCTCTGATAGTCAACACCATCCTTACCACCCTATTGGGGGAAAAAAAAAAAAAAAGTTCATGCAGGAAAAACAAAACCCAACTAATTAGGCAAAGTCAAGCTGATGATGCCCAGAGAGTACTGTCACATGCCAGGGCCCAATCACACATCATGTCCCCAAATCAAGCACAGAGTCATCTTGAGAGATCCCCTGGCCTGGGCCCCTCAAACGCACACTCATATCCCAAGAGATTTGCAATGGCACAAGGTTGACCCACATAGTTAATGTGGTCCACCCAGACCATCATTTTTATACAAAGTCTGGGGACTGAGACACTGCATTTATAGTAATCACAGATAAAGAAGCAGGCAGTTAGGGCCCTGCCCCAACTCTTCCTGGAGGTCATGGTTTGAGGAATACTGCACCCCTTACCTCTGGACTCTAACTAAAGACACCAGGGTGTTGGATACAAACCCATCTCAATTTCAGAAGAAAAGGAGTTGCCAGGGGTGCCATTTGCAAGCATCTTTCAAGTGATCACAGCAGGGTCCACGCAAAAATACAAGAGCTGCTGGCCTCACCCTCAACCTCCTCAGCAAGGGACGTGCAGGGTGGCCTTTCCCCTCCCCACTGCCACCCCAGTCAGTCCTGCTTTTATTCATTTTAGAAGTTTTTAGTGAAGGAGATTAAAAGCCAGACACTAGATAAATAGATGAATAAGACAGACCACCTTTCAATAACTCAATTCTAATGGAGAGAGATGCATACATTTAACAACTAGTAAAGCACCAATTTGCACTAAGGGTTCAGGGAGCACTGGGAGCAGGTGGGGGTGGGGGATAACAGGAATGCGAGCCAAGTTTGTATATGAACTGGCCAGTACAAATCAGTCAGCTTTCCTCCAGGACCAACCCTGGACAGGATGCAATTCCATGACCTCCCCAGCTGCGGCTCCTCCCCCAATTCTCTCTACTTACTTGCAGACCCTTACTGACTTGCAAAGCCTTTCCATTCAAAAAGGGTTCAATCTGGGACATGTGGATTAAAGTATGGCAAAACTTGCCAATGAGGAATTAGGCCTGACCTCTCTGGGAGCAGTCTCCAACGCTGACGAGACAGTGCACTGGGAAAGAAAAAATAAATGCCCACAGAGGCTTAGGCTGCTGAGTAGGAGAAATTAATACATAGATCTAAAGGAGTTAAAAGCCAGCCTGACTCCGCGGCTGGCTCCTCATGTTGCTGGTGATTTCACTACGACTAATGATGACCCGTCATTCTGAGAGCCCCCAGGGCCCTTCTGCACTGAGGAAGGCCAGATTGCCAGTGCCTGGCATCCCTGAGCTCCAGCCACAGGGGACCACGGCCCACCACGAGGTCTGGTTTTCAAACTCCTTGCTTGCTTCATGGGGAAGAGCCCTGGATTCACAGCACAATTAATTGTGAACAATTTCTTGGGTGACCTTAAATCCTTTTCTATCTGCTGTCCTGGCAACAAGTTCCTGCCTCCAAAGCCTAACCCAGGACAGGAGCCAGGGAATCCATTCATCAACAGAGACCTGGAAGGAAGTCCTATTGATTTGGATGCAACAAAAAGTCCTGGAGAATCCTGGAGTAGGATCAAGATTTCTCAATGAATTGATTTAGAAGAAAATGGCAACTTCCGCTTCAACCTTACTGATGGTAAAGATCCAGGAAACTGTAACCCTGATGACTGTGGCTGACCAGAGGGAGCCTCGCTGCAACTACCTGGACCTGCCCGTGATTTCTGGAACTCACCAATGGGGCATCCTCAAATGGAAAGAAAAACCCAAGATGAGACAGAAGCCCAAAGCTTCATAATCCCACCCTTAGCCAGTCCGTCAAATACTGAGGTAAAGCAAAGCTTATTTTTATAGGAATGTTAAACACTACCTCATGGTCAATGGAATGATTTAGAATCCCTCTTGCTACTTCAAATAAATTGAACAGGATTGGGGAGTAGAGAAGGGAAATAACTTTTACTGGGTACCACTCCATTTACAATTTGTTTACTCCTCAGACCAACCATGTTGACCCCACCAGACACCATGAAAAGTACTTTCCAAACATTAGAATTTATTATTCTTATTTTTCAGGAAGGTTGAATAAAATGCCTGCTTAAGAATCATACCTCCATAACTTAAAGGCAGGCCTAAAACCCAGAAGCTTTTAACCCACACCTCATCACCAACTCATGTTCTTTTCCTAACAGAAGAGGTCACCGAATTTACCCCCATAAGCAGCAGCCCATATGTCTCCTAGAGAACTTAGAAAGGCTTGGATTAATTATCTAAGTCCTGAACTGGCCTCAAAGCCTATTCTCTTTCTGCTCTACTGTGGTGATGCCTTTAGAAGAGAGGAGGAAGAAAAAGCAATAAATGAAGTCCTCCACCCTCCAACACAGCCACCCACTCCCATCCCTATAACCACTAACTGCAGTCATGCCCTCTACCTGGACATACATAGATCATAGCCTGTCTTCTTCAGATTACCTTTCTATAATCTTTTAGAAGGAAATCTGAAAACATCTAAACTATACAGGTACTTTAACTTTTGACTTATCTTTTAGTTATAGAAATTTACTCTGACAATACACATCCAACAATGTGAAAATACACATGCATGAGGCTATTCATTTTGCAGCACTGTTTGTAATTGCAAAATATTAAAAGCCTATGTGCCATTACATAGGAGAGTTGTTGAATAAATCGTGATACATCTGCACAATGGAATATGATGCAAATGTCATAAAAAGAATAAAAAAGATCTCTCTGAACTTATAAAAGTGATTTCTAGGATGTTGTTAAGTTTTTTTAAAAAAAGTAAAATGCAAAAAAAATCTATAGTGTGCTACCCTTTGTGTTAAAAAAGGCAATGACAAGATATTCATATATCTGCTCATTTGTGCAGTAAGAAATAACAGAATGATAAACCAGAAAGGAGACTGGTTATCTATAGAGGATGAGGGGAAACAAGAAGGGAAAGAAGAGGGCAAGAGAGAAAGAAGTAGGGAATGGGAATGGGATGGGGGGTGAGAAGGAAGTCACAGTTCTCTGGTCTGCCTTTTTGTGTAATTCTGATTTCTAAAACCATGCTTATGTTTCTCACATATTGAAAACATAAACAATAAAAATCAACCAGGATATGAGGATAACCTAAGATGGAGTATGAGAAGTAATATACTCCATTTTGTGAATCTAACTGTATTACAAATAAATAATACAACCACAGTGAAGTGGGCAGGAAAGAAAGAGAATTTAAGTAACTTCAAAAAACATCTTGGCTAGATACTGGAAGGCTACAGATTTAAAAAACATTGTATAATAATTCTTATATTGTAGTTAGGAATTTTTTTCTACAGACACACACGTTAACAATTCTGAAAATATATGTATTTGAAGACTGAATAAACAAACATATTGTGGCTAATGGAAGCTGGGTTTCTTATTGGTGAAGAGGGGAGTTACAAATAAAAGGGAAAGACCAGAATAAGGTCCATGGGGTCAGATTAAAATAGGCCACATCAGTACAAACTCAGTGTTGTTAATAGAGATAGGGAAGTATATTTCCGAGCTCCATGATCTCAAGAAGTCTAAAACCAACACCACCCTAGTATCAATGAACACACCCAGTCTTCAAGATCTTGGTTTCTAAACACCATTCTCCACTAAAAGGAAACAGAGCTTCTTAGAGAAATGACTGATTTCAGGATTGGGCAAGGAAAATACAAAATAAGCATGAAACTTCTTGAGATGCCAGAAAATAAGTATGTTCAAAAAATATAATGAGGGAATGTTTAAGAGGCACAGGAGTCAACCTTAAAGATCTTCTAATGGTGAAATCTGGAGCAATTTGAGCAACAAAGTAAACAATGATAGTACTGGGTTATAATCCATAGAATAAAACAAATATCCATGAGTTCATATACAAATAAACAGAGATGAGAAGCTCTTCCTTACAGCAGAATTTCAATTAATAAGTACAGATGATATCACAGAAACCCAAAATTACCTGTTAGCAAACACTACAGTAATGATTGCCACAGACAAGAATTATTAAGGATTGTAAAAGCATGATGAGTGGGATATTTACATAATTTCAGGGTATCTTATTGATCACAAAGGAGGAAACAGTAACTTTTTAGTGGAGAAACTACTGCCCGAAGTAATCAAAATTATCAGTGGTAATGAGAAACGTTGGCAACATGTACCTCCACACACAATGAACTGAGAAGAGCATGACAATTCTGTGGCATTGTAAAGAATGTATAACTTGAGGTCAATCACAAAGAAACATCAAACAAAGTAAATTTGAGGGCCATTCTACAAAATAATTAGCAGATATTCTTCCTGCTTGTCAAGGTCACGAAATAAAAAGACTGAGGAACTGCCACCAACCAGAAACTAGGGAGATGTGACAACTGAAATAAAATGTGTGATCCTGCATTGGATACTGAATTGGACCTTGGAATGAGAAAAAAGGCATTAGTGAGACAATGAACAAAATTTGAATAAAGTCTCTAGAATAGTTAATGGAAAAGCATCAATGTTCATGTCTTGACTTTACTGCTTGTACTATGGTTTAAAAGATGTGAACATTTAGGGAAATTGAGTGAAGGATATACAGACGTCTACATATTATTTTTTGCAACTTTTTGGGGAGCTCTGCAATTACCTCAAATGAAAAGCTAAAATATAAAAATAAACTTAAAAAATGTAAAATGATTCCACTAAATTCTCATTGCTTAAGAATTTGCCTGTATTTTTTCCTTGCAACGATAGAATGAAACAAATAGATTATATGAAAAATGTGCATGTCAGTCCTAAAAAGTACAAATGTCAGTATTTTAAAAGCCAGTTTTTTGAATAATTTTGTTTTTTAAAATCGCAGAAAAAAATCCCTATTTATGAAGAGCTGAGGAATAAAATTCACTAGTTTTTAGCTAAATATGGAAATTATCTTCTGTATGATAAACATTATCAAGAATATACCTTGAAAGGAAAAAAAAAATCAACTGTTATCCTCCATAGGCTATTTTCAGCTCAAAGAATGCCACATACTTAAAGGAAGTATGAGCCACAACCTTGCAAACATATTACATGAAACAGAGCAATGGGGAAGGGGAACCTGGGGGAAGGGGAGCAGAGAGGGAGCATTCCCAGAATACATGGAATGTCCAGAGTCTGGAAGTTCCTAAGTATTCCAGTCTCCAGCAATGACACTTCTAAATTGTGAAAAATAATGGCACTCTCTCACTATGACTCATAGAGGAAACAGTCTGTAATCAGTAATTTATTATTCTATTCCAAAGCTTTATCCACAGACTTCCATGAACTAGTCAGAAATCCTAACCTAGCATAATTTGACTTGGCTTTTCTTATTTTGTTTTTTGGGCTTTTTAAAAAATCATGCAACGTGTCGCTGTAACTTGAGCAATGTTCCTTTTAGCAATACCAAACAAACTCAGTGAGTCCACGATTCTATGAGGAGGTACATTTTGTTCCACGGGGCAGCCACTGCATCTAAAATGTGATGCAGAGATGGTGCTTGGCTGTGATGTCTATAATTAAGGAGCATCAAGGCAATTACACAGCACAGCTGTTTGTGCAAAGCTTCCCTGTAACATGTGGTTTCCCAATGTATCATCTCTATCATGAGCTTAAAAATAAGAAGGAGTCTACCAGCAAACACAAAGCTAAGAATTCCGCCAGCAGGGACTCTGCCCACTACAACAGCCATGGAGATGTCCAGCAGCCTACAGTAGGCCTCCTAGGAAACCTCCTGAAGCCTCTGGATCCAGTTCAGGCCTCCCTGTCTCCAAGCACACTTCCTGTAGACCCCAGCCTCAGCCCAGTCCTCATCCTCTATGTTCCTGTAGAACTCTGAGCGTCCACATTTTCTGGCACTTATCACATTAAAGTAGAATTGGCCATTTACCATCCCTTTCTCCTCTGAAAGCAGGGCTCACGCCCGCCCTTCTGAATTTCCCCAGGGTCTGACAATGCCTGGCTCATGCAGGTCCTCACCTTGCATTGGTGGGCAGGTGCAGCCTGTGGGAATCACACCCTACCATCCATGCAGCCCAGCTCCGGGGCACATATCCACCCACCTCACCCATCTTACTGAGCTCCTGCTTGCTGTGCAATATCGTAGCTGGTGAGAATGTTGCAAAGACAAAGAGAGAAAGGAAGGGACTATCCTCCTGGAACCGAGGAATCTATAAGACTGACCTTACACACATAACCATGCAATTGGGGAAAATATTATAAAAAAGAAAAAAGTATAGCAGGCTATCAGACCACGTAACTGGGTGCCCTGCTGATTGTAAAAGCTTACCCAAGGCAATAGCAGGGTGGGAGGGTGAGGGTGGAGATAATCTCAGCAGATAGTCACAGCCCCACCATTTAAAATACAAGAGGAAAAAAAAATAGAGATGGGCCAAGTTCCCAGCCTCAAAGGAATGGCTACACATGGCCTATCCAGGCAAGCTAAGGGAATGCAACTACTGAGCCATTTAACAATGACAAGTATGTGAACTATGTTGATTATGTGGGGAGATATTAATAGAGTTTATTATGTATTGGGTTTTTTCTACCATAAAGGTGCTTAGGTTCATTAAGAAAAATTTCAAAGCTTGGCCTCCACCACTCCTGCCTCAAGATAATCTTTAGAGTCCTGGAGCAGCACTGGTGGCCCTTGGGGCTTGGTGGTCAGAGGTGCAGGCACAAGTGACAGAGTATGAGCAGTGGGAGGGCTGTGGAGGCCCAGAGGAGCCCTTCATTTGACCAATGCACACTCAGAGTAGGCAGGCAGCGCGTCCACCCGGGACAGTGCCCCACATCCTTTCCCTCCCACGTGTGGCCCTTTCAAGGAGCTCCTCAAATAAGGAAGGGAAGTGGGAGATCAGCAGCCACATCCTCTGTCAGGAAGAGAAAGCCCTCCCCGGGCGGATGTGGAAAGGCTTCTTGAAGTGCCCTGTGCCTGCTTCTGCTGTAGAAGATGACAGCTGTGCTGGTCCTCATTGGGATGGCTGCCCGAGCCTGAGTGCTCCCATTGTTTTTTGGGTAGTTTAATACTTAGCTCTTCAAAGGATGGTTCCTGGACCAGCAGCATCCGCACCACTTGGGAGCTTATTCCAAACGAAGAACCTCAGTCCTACCAGTACAGACCTACTAAAGCATCACCTACATTTATTTTAACAGGATCCCTAGAAGAGTCACTAAGATGATGGAGTTTAAGTGTCAACCTGACTGGGCTATGCGATACCCAGACAGCTAGTAAGACATTATTTCTGGGTGTGTCTGTGAGGGCATTTCTAGAAATGATTCACATTTAAATCTGTATATTGAGTAAAGAAGAGCCCCCTTACCACTGTGGCGGAGGTGGGGCATCATCTAATCCATTGAGGAACCACATAGAACAAAAGAATCGAAGAGGGCAAATGCTTTCTCTGCTGGAGCATCCATCTTTTCCTGCACTGAAACATCAGAGCTCCAGGTTCTCAGGCCTTTGGACTCAGGGACTTAACACCAGCTACCTCCCAGGTTCTCAAGCTTATGGCTTCATACTGAGAGTTAGACTGCCCACTCCCCTGGTTCTTGGCCTTCAAACTCAATGACACCACCAGCTTTCCTGAGTCTCCAGCTTGCAGACAGTAGATCACAAGACTTCTTGGGCTCCATAATCACATGAGCCAATTTCCATAAAAAGCCTTTTCTTATGTAACTATATACATATATATCCTATTGGTTTTGTTTCTCCAGAGAGCCCTGACTAATACAGTCACATGGACATTAAAATTTGACAAGTCCTGATTCAGTCCTAGAGTGTGGGAGGATTCATTTATTCATTACCCAAATAGTCACTGACTCCTCTGCTAAATCCTGGGGCAGAGCCAGAGTACTGACAACACACCTGTAGGCTCCTCTGCAAGAGAAAGCCAGGTCAGCAAGTAACACAGCTGCCTTTCTACAGTCCCACGGAGAAGAAATCCATGCTGAAAAGCATAAGATGTTTTGAGAAGTTAACCAGAGGGTTGGGAATAGAACTTTGAGAGTCTTTTTAGAAAACTATATAGTAACTACAACAATGAAGGAGCATTCAATAAAAATCAGGCACCTTTTTCATAACTTCCTTCAGTAATAAGGTGTTGTACTGTTTTATTTTTCCATTTAGCCTCTCCTGCTAGTTTCACATTCTCTCTTGTCCAGAGTTTCCATGAGATGCTAGTAGATTTTGTTTTGTTGCCTTCCTAAATGGCCTGTGTCTGCAACTGCCTGTGTTCAGCACAACTTCAGGTACAAGGTAGACAGAGTCATCCCAGATGAGCCCAGTGGCTCAAGCCAGGCTACAAAGAGTCTAGGCCTTACCCTGAGGCCACAGAGAGGTCAGTCCAGGATCAGAACTGGTTTTCTGAGTGAAAACTCAAGTGCCAATATGGAAGATGAGCTGGAGGAGAGAGCCGGAAGACAGGATGAAGAGCAGTGCCTCACAGCGGTACAGAGGAGAGTGAGAGGGCCTGAGCCGAGGCAGGCCATGGACAGAGAGCACTGGGGCAACAGACAGCAGTCACAGGCCTCACACCCCAGCGAGGTACGGGGAGGGGAGATGGTCAGGCCTCTGGGTTGGGTGACTGCCCACAGGTTTTGCCGACAACAGACACACTGAGCAGTGGCCATGCTGAGTTCGAGGGGCTGCTAGATTTGACATCCCATGGGCTGACAGAAGTGCAGGCAGAAAGAGAGGGCCTGGGATCTGGTCAGAAAAGCTACTGAGGCCACAGCCAGAGAAGCTGCCAGAAAGAGAGAGGGAGAAAGCAGGGGAGCTGGTGGGAGAAGGAAGTTTTTAAAGGACTGATGGTGAATGCCCTCCAGTGCCCAAGAGAAGGGAAGAACACAGAAAGAAAAAGCACCCTGCATTGGCAAGAAGGAAGTTTCAGGTGACCTGCAAGCACACCTCACTGCTGGCAATCAACGGAGAAATGCAGAGAGCTGAGGGGACTGTGGGGTCCTCAGGGTGGAGGTAAAAGTAGGCTCTGAAAACAACCACCATGCTGGCCAACTTGAGACTAAGATAAATAATATTTCTGGATAATACCCTCTATTGTCAAGTTTTCTTTGTGGAGCAACTTGAGGTTTTCATGGAGATTCCCAATAGCCTTGCTGTTGAAACTGCTTGGAACAGACTCAAAGGCCTCCCATGCAGGCAGCCTCTGGAGGGGTGTGTAAGAGGGCAGTGCAGGGGATGCCACCAAAATAAAACTCCCAAAAAGAAACCAAAAACTTGGCCAGCTGTGGTGGCTCATGTCTGTAATTCCAGCACTTTGGGAGGCCAAAGCGGGTGGATCACAAAGTCAAGGAGATCAAGACTGTCCTGGCCAATGTGGTGAAAGCTTGTCTCTGCTAAAAATACAAAATATAGCTGGCCGTGATGGCGCACGCCTGTGATCCCAGCAACTTGGGAGGCTGAGGCAGGAGAATCCTTTGAACCAGGGAGTCAGAGGTTGCAGTGAGCTGAGATCACACCACTGCACTCCAACCTGGTGACAGAGCGAGACTTTGTCTAAAAAAAAAAACATAAAAATTTAATCAACCATCTGTGTGGAAGGCCATTTTAAGTCCATTGCTAACCAATGCTTTTGTAAAAAAACACAACAAAAATGAATTGTCAGTAAAGGAAGTAAAAAAGGATGTATAAATACATGCTAAATATTTTAACATTAGACTCAATACACAAAATTGTATTTTAGTAAATATAATCTGAAAATATATAACTTGCAGAAAAAGGAAAGAATTAGACAATACAAACATAATAAAAGCAAACATAGGGCAATCAATATAAAAGATTACTATTATTCTCATAATGTTTCTGTTGTAGCACAAGCAAAAAGCCAATACTTGGCCAGGCGTGGTGGAACCCCATCTTTACAAAAATACAAAAATTAGCCAGGTGTGGTACCCCACCCCTGTAGTCCTAACTACTCAGGAGGCTTGGGTGGGAGGATCACTTGAGTCCAGGAGGTAAAGGATACAATGAGCCGAGAAGGCACCATTGCATTCCAGCCTGGTGACAGAGCAAGAGTGAGACCCTGTCTCAAAAAAAAAAAAAAAAAAAAAAAGCAAAAAAGTTCATGCTCATACAATGAAGAAAAACAGCATATACCAATATTCAAAGTTTTTAATAGGACAACTTACCTTATTTTTTGCTTGTTAACTTACCTATTTTTGGTTGGATAAACCAAGCTATGTCTAAGTTGTTTCTATATTTCATTTTAGTAATACTCCTAAGTACAGAAAGGAGTCTCACAGAGGTATGTTGATGGAAATAGGGAAAGAGATTTTAGCATAATTTTGGCAAACTCAGAACATTAGTTTTCAACTTTTATCCAAAATGAAAGCAAATGCCATATTCTCAAAACACATCTTGAATCTTTCAGTAGCTGCCAGTTCCACAATCTATCCTGTGCAGTTATGATTAAATTTAAATTATCTTTGGTTGAAGTAAGTAGCTACTAGATCCATAAATTTCCTAAACATAGATCATTTTTGGTAAAAAATACAATTCAAAATGCTTGACCAAATTCATAGGATATTTGGTGATAATATTTCATAGATGTGCAATATTAAGATTATGTCACAATACGCTGTAGTTAAATCATGGTACATAACTTAGCAATCTGTAGAATTTCTGTGCTTGTTAAACTTACAGCTTTTGTTTCTGCCTGTTGATCTTTTCTCCCATTAAACAACGCGTTGCCTTCCTTTGTGCATGGGAGTTTTTTGTTTTTTGTTTTTTTTGAGACAGAGTCTCACTCTGTCGCCAGGTGCCAGGCTGGAGTGCAGTGGCATAATCTCGACTCATCGCAACCTCCACCTCCGAGGTTCAGGCAATTCTTCCTGCCTCAGCCTCCTGAGTAGCTGGGACTACAGGCGCACGCCACCACGCCCAGCTAATTTTTGTATTTTTAGTAGAGACGGGGTTTCACCATGTTGGTCAGGATGGTCTCGATCTCTTGACCTCGTGATCCACCCGCCTCGGCCTCCCAAAGTGCTGGGATTACAGGCTTGAGCCACCACACCCGGCCTGTGCATAGGAGTTTTAATACCTCAGATAACAAACAAATAAGCAAATCTGACTGCCTAATTCATATCTTTAAGAAATTGAGAACAAGCTGGTCCCTTGCCTCCAAGAAATACTAAGAACTTATTTCAGTTTATTTTCCACAGAACTTTTCCATAGGTAACTGTCATACCTCAGCATGCAATATCGGTTTATAATTAGCTTCCATATTAGCATATAAAAGAAAGGATAATTTTTAATACCTTTGCTTGTATATAGTTTACAATTCTTATACCAGCACCAAGCACACTGCTTAGTTCAGATGACCTTTTTTTCATACCCAAACTTTCTCAATGAAGAAAGGAGTGCACTGGTTTGCATTCTGTTGCAAGCTCTTTAATCTATGTGACTTCTCTAGAATATTTTTCTGTTATTGCAATGATGCTGTCAGAACACACTCTCCTGTACAAAACATAAACTGCAAACCACTCTTGTTGAAAATGTAATTATTCATAGTTTTATATCATTCAGAGTTAGTTCTGTTTATCCGTAATAAAGCTGAAAAGAATTCTTCCATCATATCAATATGTTGAAATTACACACTTACTAGAAGAATTGCCACTTAGCAAATCTGTGCATTCTTCAACCTATAATGAAAAATTCCTTACTGGCTCCATTTGTTCTATGGGTTGGTTTTCTATATTATTAGCCAGTTTCTCATTATATCATTGGAAAGTGATGTCTGAGCTGTCTCCTTTGCCATAGATTTAGCCAACATTTCCACACACATATTTTTGATGCAGTCTTACATTACTGTCTTGATAATTTGAATATTGGCTTTTTATTCTTAGCAAACCAAACTGTTACTTAGTAAGAAACCCACAAAGTACCAGTGTTGATATATGAACTAGTGAACAGTGGCATCTGTCAGCTCGTTAAATGGATTCTTTCTTTCAAAGAATCATTTTTGTTTTCAATAATTTGTTTTATATGTAAATACCATTTACATACAGATGTTCTTCTCCCTTCATTAACACTAAATTCTCACAAAAATAACATACACAGTGGTTTTAGCAGTTTAATTGGCTAATTATAGCTACAAAAGTGAATATACGAATACTTCCAAGTACAACTAATTTAAAATATTTTGCTCTTGAAATGACTTCCATTGTCACCATTTAGTTCACGACCTACTACTGCCCATTCAAGGAAAGGGGTCTTTTCTTGGCCAGAAAAAAAAAATTCAGTGAAATTTGTTTTGCCCTTTGCTATCAGTAAATTAAGGTTACAAATAAATTAATATACATTGACCAAATAATATTCAGCTAATAATATTAAGCAATAAATTAAGCTGCTGTCTTTATTTACAAATGATGTGATTATATACACAGAAAATCCTAGGAAATCTATTTATTAAAGCTACTGGAAATAATAAGTAAGTTTAGAAAAATTGTAGGCTACAAGGTTAATGTAAAAATATCAATTTTATTTCTATATATGAGCAATAAAATTTGGAAATTTAAATTTATGATAGCATCAAAAAATGATATACCTAAGAATAAATTTAACAAAGCATTTGCAAGACCTGTACCCTGACAACTATAAAACTTTGCAGAGAGAAACTGAAGAAGGCCTAAATGAAGGTAAACACCTGAATAAATAGAACACTCAATATTATTAAGATGTCAGTTCTCCTCAAATTGATCTACAGATTCACTTTCACTGCAATCCCAATAAAAATCTCAGATTTTTTAAATTAAAAAAACCAACAATCTGATTATTAAAACGTATATAGAAATGCAAGGGGCATAGAATAATCAAAACTATTTTGACAACCTGAACTTGAGAACTTGTACTACTTAATCTCAAAATGTACAATACAACAATGGTAATCAAGAGTGTATAGTATTGGCCTAAGCATGGATACACAGAACAACAGAACAGAATATGGAATGCATGCCTAGAACCACACATACATCATCAACTGATTTTCAACGTAAGTGCCAATATAAATCAACAGGAAAGGATAGTATTTCCAACAAATGGTGTTTGAACAACTATTAATAGATAAACATATCTTACCTCATCCATAAAAAAACAAGTCAAATTGGATCATAGACCAAAACAGAAAAACCGAAACTATTAAATGTCTACCAGAAAACAGAGGAGAAAATCTTTGTGATCTTGAGATAGGCAAAAATGTCTCAAATAAGACATGAAAAAATATAAACCTACAAGGAAAAACTGATAAACTGGGCCTCATCAAAATTTTTAAAAGTGAAAACCTCTACTCTTTGAAAAGCACTTTAGAAAAATGAAAAAAGCAAGCCATAGAGATGAAATATTCCCAACATATAGATCTAGCAAAGGACATACCTCCAGAGTACATGAAGACCCAAGACAAACAACCCAATTAAAAAAGAATGGTCAAAGACTCTGGATAAACAGCTCACAAAGAAGATATCTGGATAGCCAGAAAGCATGTGAAATGATGTTCAGAATCATTTGTCATCAGGAAAATGCAATCTAAAACCAAAATGAGACATAATCACAGGCCTATTAGAATGACTAATAAAAAGACTGGAATATCAAGTGTTGGCAAGGATGTGAAGCAAGTGGAACTCTTGTGCATTGCTGGTAGGAACTGTAAATGGTATATTCATCTTGGAAAGAAGTTTGGCCATTTTTATAAAGTTAAACATCCATTTACCATATGACCCACAATCCCACATTTATAGGCATTTCCAAAAAAAAAAGAAAAAATATATAAAACTGGCTCACAACAGCTTTATTCATAATGGCCCAAAACTGGAAATAACCCAAATATCAATCAACATTTGACATTTGATAAACACACTGTGGTTTATTCACACAATGGGTTATTTACAAGCAATAAAAAAATAGGAACCTTTTTTTTTTTTCAGACAGAGTCTCACTCCGTCACCCATACTGCAGTGCAATGACATGGTCTTGGCTCACTGCAACCTCCATCTCCTAGGTTCAAGTGATTCTCGTGCCTCAGTCTCCCAAATAGCTGGGATTACAAGTGTGCACCACCATACCAGGCTAATTTTTGTATTTTTTAGTAGAGATGAGTTTTTGCCATGTTGACCAGGCTGTTCTCACACTCATGGTCTCAAGTGATCTGCCTGTCTTGGCCTCCCAAAGTACTGGGATTATAAGCGTGAGCCATAGTGCCTGGCCAGTAATGAACTATAAATAACACACAACAACATGAATGGATCTAAACATCATTATGCTGAATAAGAGAAGGCTAACATAAAAGAGTACACAGTGAACTCGTTTATTGATATGAAACTCTAGAAAAGACAAATCTAATCTATAGTGATGGCAGAAAGCATATCAGTAATTACCAGTGGTTTGGAGGCTATAGGTGTGGAGTGGACAGGGACTAGAGTGACTAAGAAGGAGTAAAGGAAAACTTTTGAAAACATGGGCATGTTCTAAACCTCGACTGTGGTAGTGGTAGACACATCGGTGTATACATTTTTCTAAACTCATCATACTGTCACTTAAAATGGGTACATTTTTCTGAATGTAAAGTATACCTCAATAAGGTTGGTTAAAAATAAAATCCTACCTTGTAACCTAGTTCTAAAACACAGAACCAGCACACAGATCACACCATATGTAACTCATCATGTGACTCCAGCAATACTCAACCTGTCCTATATTTTGGTCAAAAAGATATGCTTACTGATCACTGGCTTAGATACTGCGACAATATTAAATTACTATAAATGTTTCTAAATGCTCACTCTCACTTTCTGTACATACCTCACTGTGATATGTACAGTTCTCAAATGAGCAGTGATCTATAGATCACACTTTGAGTAGCCTTGCACTAGACCACATGCCCAGAATATTCTAGATTGAATAAAATAATAATGTGTTTAATTGAGTAAATTTGTTAGTATCTTTTCTTCTGCTAAAAGTGATCCTGAAGCTCATTCCCACACAGGGAATTTGGTGAAATTCATAAAAAGTACTAAATGAGTGAACTTGAGGTGGAAAAGAATTTAAACTCTGCAAGGAAAATTGTTACTGACTAATCCTGTATAATTCTTTGAGGCTTAAATCAGTAAATGTTTAGAGGAATGTGGTAGACAGAATCTTAAAATGCCCCCCAAGACTCCCTTCTGTTGTGCCCACTGTATAATCTGGGTCAGACTCATGGATGTGATGAAATATCATCATTGTGACTAGGTTAAACTATGTGACAACAATGAGGGAGTTTTGCAGATGTCATTTAGTTTTCAAATCAGCTTACTCTGAATTAATCAAAGGAAAGATTGTCCCAGGTGGGCCTGACCTAATCAGGGGAGCCCATTAACAGAGACTGTGAAAGAACTGTACTTCCAGGGCAAGAGCAGAGTTTGAGCACACCCACCTCCTGAGGTCCTACAAGCTGGGTTTATAGAAATGGTTCTGTACAAGAGTCAATGTGAGGCCCAAAGACATTAAGACATTTGAACAGCTGAAGGGAATGGGAAGCAGAAAGATATGGCTTTAAATTTAAAAGGCAGAAAATTGTAAAACCAAAAATAAAAGCTTCCCCCTCCCTGGCCCCCAAATCAAGTTCAAACCTATGATAAAGAGCAGTGAACAAAAGTCAAGACACAGCCATTATTATATATGAGTTAAGCATCTCCTTTTCAAAACCAGTAAGAAGGTACCATTTACTGTCCTCTGCAGTTGACAGTGACCCACGAGCTCAAGCACAGTCTTGGTCCTAACTGCCTGCTTCCTCCCTTCCACGTGTGATCCCAACATGGCCTGAGAAGAATGGGCAGAACTGGGCACCCAGCATACACGCAAGGATTCCCTGAGTCATAGCTGCCAGGCTGCAATTAGAGGACCCATTCTAGAAGCTTGCTGGTCCTCCCTCCTCCATGTGAGATTAAGTTGGCTGAATCATCCCTGCCTACTTTTCTAGGAAAAAAGACCCCTTGAACAGAGTCTTACACTGGTGATTTTGTTTCTGATATCTCAGTCCACTGAAGTTAAGGAAACAGAAAGCTGCATCTCATCAATTTCTTAACAGCAAACACCAACATCGACAGACCTATTTACAATTTTTTTTTAAAAGAAAGAGCAAAAGAAAAAAATCTTTAAACTAGCATCCAGCTGGCATTCTGTGAACTCTTTGTATAGTGGATTTTAAATTACAGATCAGAGTAAAACAACATGGGCAAAAATAAAGAGTAATCAGGGCCTCTTTCTGAAGAAAATCTCCAAGACGGTATGGCCCTGAAGGTCCTTGGCTGCCCATGCCAGCTGTAATAACTGCTCTCCGTTCTCTGAGACACAGAGCTAGCTTGGTCAAACAAAGCTATGATTACTGAAAAGCAGAAATGCTCAAAAAGAATCACCAAAGGGAGAAAGGACTTTTTCTCTAAATCTTCATATCTATGTGATGGGATTCACCTTCAGATTAAATTCAAACCGCATTACTGGGAACAGGTACCACATATGACGTGCTTCCTTTGCACTCTCTTCAATCACAATATATTTTTCAAGGAACAACTGTATTTTCTCATCACAATTACATTCAACAAAACTCACTCTTTGCAAACAGTCGTGGTTACTCTTGCTTCTCTGGAAACTTCCTTGGGCCTTCCCACTTAAAGGATGGTCATATCACAGTTTCCTTTTATAGTATTACATAACCCAAATTACAGTGATAAACCGATCTCTAAACCATATGTTAGTGGCTTTAAAATTACAACAAAATGTAGATTGTCCAAGTACTGCAGAATCTGAGATTTGGAAGGGACCTCAGAGGCCACCAAATTCAGCTCTCCACCCACTGAAGACATAGCCTCGATGCAGCCATCAAGTCTGCTCATACCCAAGTCAAATCTGTCCACCAGCAACCTCCACCCACAGAGGCAGTACTGCCCTCAGGAGCTACCGAGAACAGGTCTGCTCCTTCCTCAGGACAGACTTGACTGATAGAAAGAGGCTTGCACACCCATGTGTTGGGTTTTCAGGCCATGCTTTCCAGTCCCTCTTACCATCCAATACTTTCCTCCTGCATCCTCTTCAGGACACCCTCCCAACAGGGCCCTCCTGAGATATGGCTTACAGAGCATCGCAGCTGTGGGCACTCTACATCCCTTTGACAGAATATAAAGCTTTATAGGCCATCTTCTCCTATAAAGCTTCATATTCTATAAGTGTAGTCAACTAAAACACATAGGTGTTTTATAGAAATGCTTTTTCAACTTTCTTTCCATACTCATACAATAAAATTTTTAGCCCAAGAGGCAGGCCATGTATTTCCATTATGTTAGCCTTTTTAGATGATTTCAATTTACCAGGCCACTCCCACATGCGCCCCTCTCTCCATCCCTGAATGCTGTGTTTTCATATAATAACATAGCAATGTTCGTCCCTCTTCCCAAAGGAAGAAACTCTTTCTGGCAAAATCCAGTTCAAGTGTTATTACCTTGGGGAAGACTTCTTCAGATCCCTCAGGCAAAATTGAGTTACTTCATTTCTCTTTCCCAGATCTCTATCAGTTTCACTCTTGTGGATTTAGTACAGGGATTGCAACCACTGGCTGCTATGACTCACTCTCCAAAGGGCTCAAGGGTTCTTCATGGATCGAGACTATGTTCAGACTCTGCAAGCTCACTGATGGGAACTTGTGATATACAACATATCAAGTATTTCTACCAACTTTGTCACACAACATGTTAGGTATCCCTTTCAGCTTTGTGTCACTTGAGACTGTATTGAATATGCCCTCTAGACAGAGGACACTGATCTTTTATTTTAATGAAAACATGGCAGCTTTTTGGCATCCAGTTGGACCGCCCATGCCATTCAGAACAATAACAACAGATTGTTTTTAAACAAATAGTGACTCCGTCTAACTCATGATAATGACTAGACCACACAGATATTTACAAGAGTCTCTTGCAAATCGATTCCACAAAACTAAATCTACCAGCCCAGTATTATCCCCAATCTGAGGCTGGCTTAGCAATACTCACTCCTAGCTAACCCATGTTCATTCCTGGTTAATTCTACAATCATTTAGAAATGCTCGCAATTTTTCTGATTCAATTTTTGATAATTACTTATTATCTACCATGTACCAGATTGTATAGATTTTACTAGAGATCACTGTCAGACTTCCAGGAATTAAACATTTTTAATCTTGTTTATTTTTAAAAACTGGCTTTTTTGCCAAACCCTAGTCCTGTGGCAAATGGAGATCATACACAATGAAATAACCAGTAATTTAGATCATCAACACCAAGAGGCTGGCATAGTCCTACATCTTTGTTCTCTTTCAAATGAGGACCCTTTAACTGCAAGAGATAAAATGTAGCATTCTGAATCTTCAGCTTCACACCCAGAACCACAAGATCTCTGACACCCAGAACCACAAGATCTCTGGAGAGAAGTGCAGAGGTTTAGTGCCCACATGAGGCAACAGGCACTCATTCCCATCAGTGAGCTTGCAGAGTCTGGTCAAACACTCCACCCCAATTTGAGAACAAGCCCCAGGAGTCAACCCACAGACCTGCCAGCAGCTCCATTCTCAGCAGGCCTGCTTCTCACTTTTTCTTGCTGCAAAACAACAAGATTCCTCCCCAATGCCAGCAATTTCATGCTACCTGGGTGGTGCAAGGAACAGGAAAGGCCTCTCCCCCAAGAAGTGCTTCATGTCTTCACACAGCTCCATGGATGTGGAGCTGCTCCTCCTTCTGGCCCTCAGTTCTGCCATGCCTTCTTTCTGCCCTCTGCATGTTCATTTCCTTTTCACATTGATCCCCTGATTAGTTATCCAAACCTAAGAATTCCTTATCTGTGCTAACAAACTAAAAATAGTTTTTAAAGCTGTTTTCTTCTCCCATAGCAAAGGAATGAGCTTCGCTTGTAGCAAATAAAAATGAAGACTGTTTCAGAAAGGCAGATGGAGGCATCTCTATGACATACTGGTTGTCCATAAGAACTAAGAGTCCCATATGCCCCCACCCCTACCTGGAGTCTTCCATAGGAAACTGGGTGTTTTCTACACCCATTGCTGGGGTTCTGAATCTCATTAATTACAAATCTACTTAGTTCTTCACTTCTCTTTTCCTACTTAAGTTTACTAATTTTTTGAGACTGGCAGCAATTATATTAGACAAGGTGTCACTCCATCGCCCTCATGCAGACAGACAGAGCAGACACACACAACATTCTAAGGAAGCCCAGCATCTCACCCTCACAGCACGGTAAGCCACAAAAGAGACACTCAGTCCACTATGCTACTCTGCCAGGCTTCCTGGTGACAGGGACTTCTGGAGAAAACAATCCTTAATGTCTCATTGGACCTCAAGACCCTTCACGAGGTGCCACTCCCTAGGCCAAAGCTTCATGAGGCAGTATAGGGTACCTCTATCTTTACTCCAAGCAATGACGACAGTGTAATTAACATTCCCGACCGACTGCTGCTGAAACATTTCAAGTTTCACTCCAGAAATTTGGCGTGCTTAGCCAGCCCACACTGTCTCCTTAAGATGTGTTTCCAGAATCCTGCTTGAAAATGTTGACACCCAATGACCCCATCTCTCTGGCCACAGCTGATCTGACCAGGAAGAACACCTGACCTAAGCAAACCAATCAAATTGCTCCTCTGAAGAAACATACTTAAGTCGGAAGAAACAGTCAGTCATGGTCCCTGGAGTGACCGTTCTACTGACACATTCAAAGAGCAAACAGAAAGGCCCAGTCAGCAAAGACAGTCAGGAGGTGTGGCACTTGCCCTAGGAAAAGAAGGGATGGGAGACCACGTGACAAGACAGGCAGACAGACACAGACTCCTGGCTCTCAAGAACTTCTATTTCACATGCTCCCGCCAAGCCCCGCCCTCAGGAGCCTGGTTGCTTTTTGGCTTCTCTTTTCTGTATACCCCTGCATCCTTGCAGTAAACCTCCCATACACTTCACAGGCCTGAGCGGGGCTGTGTTTCTTACAAAAGAGCATGAGCCCCCATTCTTCCTCCAAAGATGGAGGAAGGGGGCATTTTGCAATTTGTCAAAACGTAACAAGAAAGCAGTGACCTCGTCAACCAAAAATCCTTTAACGCTTACTACATAGACATGCCTATCACGTTAGAAATGCTACAGGACTCGGAGGGAGAGTATAAATATGACTCCTGCCCTCTAAGAATTTATCATCTGCTTGGGGAGTCAAGGTCAAGAGTAATCCAAGAAATAGTGAAAATTTTAAGGCATAATACATGCCTTAGAGGCAACCTACAGAATAACCAAGAACCACAGCTACCGATGTTCCTGGCAGAGGCTAGCCAAGAGGACAGAAAAGGGTGCAGAGAATTCTTCACTCAGGATCTAGGAGAATGCCAAGAGAATGTGGAAAGTCAGGAAAGCAAATGCATACAATGCTAATATTTCCTAATTGTAAGCCAAAAGATACAGATCTACAAAATCCTTGTTCAAAACCTATTTTGTATCCTAATTTCTAAGAATTTTCAGAAATGGTTTTATAAAACTAGCAATTACATTCATCATGAATAAAAAATTCGTCCAGCGACAGTGCCTACAATAGTTCCTCATTTAGAATGACTTATCCATGTATCACATTTATATGGAATCATTTAAGTATCCATCCATCCATCCATCTACCCATTTCATAAACACTGACTGGGTGTACCAGGCTCTGGGATAGGCACCAGAAATACAGACATGAATAAAACATAGTCTTGATCCATGAAGAACCCTTGAGCCATTTGAATAGTGAGTAAGCCATAGCAGCCAATGGTTGCAGCCCACATACTAAATCCACAAGAATGGATTAAACTGATAAAGATCTAGGAAAGAGAAATGAAGCAACTCAATTTTGCCTGAGGGATCTGGAGAAGTCTTCCCCAAGGTAATAACACTTGAACTGGATTTTTCCAGAAAGAAAGAGGTTCTCCCTTTGGGAAGAGGGACAAGCATTACTATGTTATTACATGAAAACGCAAGGCATTTAGGGATGGAGAGGGGGCACCTGTGGGAGTGACCTGAGAGGTGACGAGTGACTGGCCACAAGAGAGGACATGCCAAGATTCACATTCTGCAGACAGCGGGAACCAAGAAGGATTTTTTTTTTTTTTTTTTGCAGGAGAGGCAAGATCAGCTTTATATTTTTTCTTTTTTAAATCTTTCATAGTATTTTATTATTATACTTTAAGTTCTGAGATACCTATGCAGAATGTGCAAGTTTGTTACATAGCTATACACATGCCATGGTAGTTTTCAGCTCTAGTTTTCAGATGAATTCCTCTGCTGCAGTGTGATCTTCCTCGTCTCATAGTTACCATATTGAAAATCTATGGCTTCTATCTTCTGTGACTAATTGCTATTCAACTTGCTAACTGCTCTTCTTTTAAATATAAGATCTCCATTGTTGTAAGTACATATTTATCTTTTTAAGTCTTGTAAGAATTTTATCACTGTCCCGAATCCTCTTATATTTTTCTTAGAAACACACCTCAACTGAATGTATGCCTCATTTAAAATGGAAAAAGCAAAGATTGTGAAGACAGCCCTGCATTCAGATCCTAACTGTACCACTCCCTGGTTGTGTGTGCTTACTTCTAAGAATAATTCCCATCTCACTGGTTGGTGGTGATGATTAAACAAAACCATTTATAACTATGTGACTTTGGGCACATTCTTTGGGTTTTATGGAAAATGAAGACAGTAACAGAACCAGTCAGAGGAGGATTGTAAAGATTAAATGAGACAAAACAAGTAAAAACACTTACACTAAGCTCCTATCTGACAACTTCAGTTACTAATACAGTGTATGAGAAGGGACTTGCCCAGTGCTTACAACATGGTGGGAATTGAATGAACATTAGTTCCTTCCTTTGCACACATGTCTATGCTTTCTGCTTTTTGGGGTGTTTTGGGCTTATTTCAATGTATGCGGGTACTTCCAAAGCATCCAGTTAATGGACAAGGAGCCCACCACACATGGCAGTGAGGCGCCTGCTCCCCCAGTCCCCACAATTCCTCAGGCTCTGCTCGCTTGTATGCCAATCCCATGGTTATTTTCTACTTACATCTCCATGGTCTCTTCCTGGAAGGCAGGAGACAAATCTTAACTGGTATCACTAAGATCTAGCTTAATGCTCTCAGCACCCATGAAGGCATGGGCTTTGCACCTGCAGTCCCAGGTTTACCAGTTACCAGCTGTATCATCCCTATTAAGTTACCTAGACTCTCCGTGCTCCAGTTTCCTTATTTGAAAGATGAGAAAAATAATATCACCTACTATGTAGAGCTGCTGTGAGGATGAAATGAAATAGTGTGTGAAGTACTTCCCAGAGTTTCAGCCCAAAGTCACATGCATAGAAGTGTGTATCTGTGTACATGCATATGGTATTCTAGCTACCAATTAGAGGTAGACACTCAACACATGCCCTCACTTAGTGAGCACTAACCCTATACATATATTAAATATGCATGGCAGGTGCTAAACCAATGATTCAATGACAAGAATTTTCATTAAAACACACTCAGATCAAAGCATCATCTTTATACACTTTTTAAGTTTACTTTTCCTATATTAAATTATTTTAGAGTCAAGCACCATTGTTTGGCTCTCTTTTTTTCCCCCACTACCTTTACTAAATGAGCATAATCTTATTCATGGATCTGGCCACTTTTGCTATTATTCTGATTGTTCTTATTTTTAACTGGCTTTGAATTAAAAGTTGTTAGAACATAAAGCTTTTCTTAAATACAAATTTTTTAAAGCTCGGTGACCTACATTCCACATTTCCATTCCTCCACTTCCTTGATAAGCCATGTTAGCCACTCTACATCCCTTAACTGCAATTTAGTGGTTCTTCTTTATCCATGGGAATGTATTCCAAGACCTCCAGTGGTTGTCTGAATCCTTGGATACTATGTATACTATATTTTTTGTATACATGCATACCTCTGATAAAGTTTTATTTATAAGTTAGGCACAATAAGAGATTAGTAACAATAATAAAATAGAATTGTAACAATATACTCTAATAAAGGTTACGTGAATGTGGTCTCTCTCTCAAAATGTCTTATGTATTGTAGATCTTAGCAACCTCATCATATAATTTTTTTCTTTCCTTATTAAGTCAAGAATTTTCACCTTTTCCCTAGGGGAAACACTTTACAGCTTCTCTTTGGCATATCTGAATTGCTAGCATCACTAGTCTTGTGTCTTGGGGCCATTATGAAGTCAGATAAGGGTTAGGTGAACACAAACACTACTATACCACAAAGGCTCTGATGTGATAACTGAGAAGGCCACAGAGTGACTAATGGCCAGGTAGTAGATGCTGCACAGAAACGCTGAACAAGGGGATGATTTCAGTTTAAGGACGAGGGCAAGAGATTTCATCATACCACTCAGAATGATGCACACTTGAAAACTTATGAATTGTTTATGTCTGGAATTTTCTGTTTAATATTCTTGGATTGTAGTTGACCACAGGTAACTGAAAGCAAAACTGTAAATAAGAGTAGACTACTGTAATTCTTTATTATAGAACATTAATTTACAACAGAATATAGTTAGAGTGCTATTTCCAGTAAACGAACTGATGATTCATTCATTCAACAAATGTTTATTGAGCCTCGCTTTGCGCCAAACCCTGTTCTAGGTGCTGAGGACACCACAGTGAGTGACCCATCAAAAGGCCTGCCCTCATGTACCTACATTCTAGCAGGGAAGGAGGAGGAGAGAGGACAAGACAATAAACACGAACAACAAACCTAAATCAATCACAGTCAGGCAGTTCTGTTATAACACAACATACGCATCGCTAAAAATCACCACACTATGAAAAAGCTCTCACAATAACACCAGACGGTATATGGAGAAAAAAGAGAGGAGCCTAATAAAAACTGCAGCACGGTTTTATACACACTAAGTGGTTTAGCAATACGTAAATACTACAAAAAATATGGACCATACTGTGAAGAAACCGAAATGTGTTTGTGGAAGTGGGCATCGGAAAGGCTTGTAATTATGGGATGGATGGAGGATTACCAGGAATGAGAAAATTGAAACTCCACATGTGGATGGGTACGGCTCAAAAAATGAAGCATGAACTGAGGTAGCTGGGAGATGCTTGAGGTGTGTGTAGGTGTGTGTTTGCGTATTCCTATGTGGCTTGGTTCAGCTGAAGGCAGTTTTCTGCATTCACCTAGAGCTTCTGCAAACAAAAACCAGCAAATGTGAAATCCACATTATGCTCAAATTGTTCTCTAGTATGTCAATCATGTTGAAACAAATACGGGTTTTAAAAACAAGTGTTAAACAGAACTGAATGTATAAGGTGATGATTGCTGTGAAAAACAATAGCAGAATAAGGAAACAGAATGGAGATATTTGTTTTGTTTTTAAATGTGTTATTCTATACCACTGTATTCATTCTATAACACTGTTAATTAAAAAAAAAAAAAACCCACGTGTCAGTTGCATTTATGTAAGAGCCTGCAATCATTTCTCTTTCTTGTTCTCATGTCACTCTTCTTCCACCTTCAGAAGTGTGTGCTGTTGTCACATGGCACCTTGATACTATGCCCACTGCACACAGCCCCACTATGGAGCCTCCAGGTACTTCCACTATTGTTCACTATTATAAGGCAAGGTGGCTTGATGCATTGAAATGGCAGCAGAGGTTTTCCAATGCAGACGCCCTCCGCAGCATCCACCTTCTTTCTATTCTTAGAGTGTACTTAGGAATTCTCGTCAGATCCACTGTCATAAAACGTCGTTAGATGGCCTTGCTTTTCACTCTTTCTCAGTGGTGAAATAGTATGCTGAGATGACTTCAGCTGTTTCATGTACTTTGAGAACTTCACTCAAGTTCAATTCCGACCATTTCCAACTTCCTTTTCCATACCTGCTCATTTTCTACTCAAACCCAATCTGATCTCCAACGATATCCCAAAATTGTAATCATGGCGTTAAATGATAGAAATAACAGCTTTTTAAAAATCGCAAATGTATATTGCTCTTATTATCAACAAAGTTTTCATTACTTAAAAGTTTTAAATTCATAGCAGAATAGCATAGCATAGGAGAATGAGGATTTGGACTTGAAGTTTAGGGTGGTGTGAATCAAGGGCCGGGATGAATCCAGGGTGAGGGGGACAGGTGTACCTCCAGGAAGCAGAGCTCCAGGAATGGCAGGGAAACTGAAGCCATGAAGGAGACTGACCCAGGAAGGAGACAACCAGAGTTTCTCAGCTTCTTGCTGCGGTTTCCTTTCTCACATTAAAATGGTGACATGGTACAATGTTAACCCTTTTCTGCTCAATTCCAAAAATACTAAAATTTTAAGCTGATTGCTCATCTCCCTGATACACCCTTCCTACAAGTTTAATAAAAATGGCTTCAGTCAATGCTTAAATTAGTCAGATTTAGTTTATCAAAGCTTTACTTAAGGACACTAATTTATGTTTTTGAAAATAAATCGTATCCTTTGTTTCTAAGAAAGGTTCTCAACCAGGGCTGCTGCTGGGGCATAGAGAAAAGCAGCCCCTAAGGTCAGCCTGCAGATTGAGGTGGACCTCAGGCCCGCTCTTGCTCCACTGGCTGTGTGCCCTTGAGCAGGGACAACAAGCACTACTGCACAGGGTGGACTTGTCTTACACAATAGCGGAACTCAGTAGGTCCCCTGCACCATCAGGAAGCAGTGAGGTCACATTTTGGAGCAGTGCATTTCAGATCTGCATGTAAAACACACTTTTACTATCACTATTTGGTGCCCTAAGAGGCATTCCAGCACATTCACATTGATCAGCTGCAAATTGCTGGTGGGAAAGGAAATTAGAACAAGCCCTGTGGAAGGCAATTTGACAATATCTATCAAAAGTGTAAGTACACAGACCATTTGACCCAGCGATCCCACCTCCGGGAATTTATCCTACAGGTAAACTTACACGTATGTGAAATCTCATATATGCAACCTTATTCACTGCAGCATTGTTTACCACGGAGAAGAATAGATAGCAAACCAACTATCCTTCAACAGGAGATAGGTTAAATAAGATTCCTATATACATGGATCTGAATATTATCCAGATGTTAAGAAATCGGAAGCCCTTTATTTACTAATATAGGAAGAGCCCCAAGAAACAGTAAATGGAAAAAAAGTATATATGGTATGTTACCTTTATTTTTAAAAGGAGGGTAAATTACATATATTTGTCTTCATCCACAAAAACATGTGGGAATTGATAACAATAATTACATGTGGCAGCCAACTGGGAAGTTTGGGGGAAGGAAGCAGAGAGCAAAGTCAGAGATGAGAGAGAATAATAAGGTGGGATATTTTACTATAAATCATTTTTTACTTTTCAAAGTTGCACCCATGTGAACGTGCCACCTTTTCAAAAAAATCAAATATGGAGTTTAATTAAATAGCTTTTTAAAGTTAGAATAAGGCTTGTATACCTTGTTGAAACACCATTCCCGACTCCAAAAGTTATGACTGTCTCCCAATCCAGCAGAGAGGGCTTTGGGTGCTATGCTGACTCCTTTACAGTTCTCTTTCTTTAGGTACCTGCTCCCCAGCACTACAGACTGCCTATCCACACAGGGGCTGCCACCTAGGAACCAGCATGAACCTGCTGTCCCCTAGAACCGGCATGTGATCCCAAACTACCACAAACATTCATGGCAGTCCCGGCTGGATTTCCAGGTTGCAAGTCACTGTTCTTTCCTTGTTGACTGCTGATTCTGGAGAATTATTTCAAAAGATCTGCCAGCAACACCCCTTGAACTCAGGGCTACATTTATATGTTTTCAACAGTATGTATCACCTTTTTTGCTATGAAACGTTTTCTAAAAAAAATAATTAAGTCAATCAATATTGTCTTTTTCATTCTAAAATTTAAGCCACAAAAAACCAATCATATACAATCTCAGTTTTGCTTTAGGCTGCAAAGTCTAACATCTTTGAATTATCAACTCAAACTTTTGGATCAACTGTAAAGTTTTCAGAGCCAACTAACTTGATAAGACTAAGAACAGTCTTACAAAAGAAGCTACCCAGATGCCTCATTGGTTACTGCTTGAACGAATATTTGATAAATTCAAAAGTATCTCTTTTTTTATTATCTAAGCATAAAAGTTAAGAGTTAGTTCAATTTGTGTATATTTTCCCACACATGATTATCATGTGGCAGGCCATTCTAATCTATATTTCCATTTGAAAAAAATGTTTTAGTTTTTGAAACACACCCAGGAACACATTGTTTTCAGCTTATTACCAGAATAAGTTCAACCAGAATAGTTTCAACTTTAGTGAAAACTAAAAACAGTTGAAAAGTCTGAGTGTCAATTCTATCAAGACCTGTGACACTCTTTCCTGATGGCCACCACTAGACTTTGGCTGAGTCATGGCCAAATTTAACCTCGCCATTTGTCTTCGGGGTAAGAGAAGTGTGGCAGTGAAAGAGACAGTGATAAACGTCAAAAATCCAGCACTACTGAGGAGTCAACAGCTGACATGGAAGACTAGCAAGATATGTCTCCATTTACTATTTACACTCCTCAGATCATAAGGCTTCCTACTTATTATCCTGCACTGCCACCAGGCAGTCCCCGATGGTCAGGAAGCCACCAGAATGGGCAAGGAATTTATCAAGTATCTAAGTGAATCATAGATAAGCTAAAAGACAATGGCAAAAAACTAGTGCTCCCACCTGACCCCTGTCCCAGAGGATGGTTCTTACTTTAGGCAAACACTGCTCTTAGAAAACCCTATAATATGGGAATGAGAAATACTTTAAACCAAATTTCTAGCCGGCATCATCTAAGGGCTGGTTGTTAAACCAGCTGTCCTGAGTCAACAAGGTCTAGCCACATGCAAAACTATTGGCTTATATAATAGATCCTCATATCCCACAGTCACCTCCCAAGGCAGCCAGCAGACACTGGTACATCAGCGGGTGTGGGCAGGTTGGCATTTAGAAGTTCTTCAGTCATACCAGAAGGGGTGCTACAGTGTCAGGTGGCAAGTGAGAGAGGAGACTGCAGATTGGCTTGGATGGAACAATTCATTTCCTGAGTGTTCACAGCTGCTTTATGACTCCAAGGTTGTAAGTTTTGGCCCACATGACATCTGACTGTATCTGATAGCCACAGACTATACCCTCAACTGTAGCTCATCCGCTAACAAGTGTACACCATCAATTAATTCAAGAGTGACATGTGCCTGGCACTGTCTCAGAGGCCCGAGAGTGTGTGGACGGATCAGTATGAATCCAGTACAACTGTAAGGAATGCCCAGGGCACACTTCCTTCCTTTCCAGGCTCCACATTCCAAGAGAAGCTCAGCTTCACAAAACAGTTGAGTCCAGGAGGAAAGAGAAGAGTTAATCAAGTATAACTTAGCAGGGTAGCTGGTTGGGAGGTATCAAATGCCTCCAAATGTCATGTAAGCCAATAAAGTATCTTCCTCTAGGAAAGAGGCAAAGCCTTTCTCAGTCCTACTTTTAGGTCTGTCCAGTAGACCAGGCTCCAGAGTTAGCGCTCCTCAGCAGGCTAACTCCCTGACTCACGGATCTACTCTTCTTGATGTGGAAAGAAAGGCAAAAGAAAGTGCACTTTCTTCCTCTCAGCTGTGTTCCTCCCTGGCCACATGTAGCCACATGAGACAACGCTGGCCCAAGGAATCCCTCCAGTCTCTGAGGTCCATCAGACACACTAACTTACTATTTATAGATGCCCCATTCACCCACTACTTAGGCACTTAAAAGAGCATGGGTTAGCCCCAACCCAGTGTCAGCACAGATGCAGGTTTGCTTTCTGCATTTGCTCTTACAGTAAACCTAAAAATTGCAAGTAACAAGTTGCTACAGGGTTCCTATTGAATATCAGCATTCTTTCCTTCCATGGTTTATATAAATTCATGAAAACATGTGTGAAGCATCTGCCTTTTTATTTAAACAGAAATCAAGAGCTCAGATTGCTGTGCTGTGGCATTTTATGCACAAACCCAACAGCTAAATTGGGAGCTCCATCCTTGGGAGAGGCACATTAGAGTTGGGTCACTACAGCTGCCCTGGCCACCAGCTGTCCAAGAGGCCTCCACTTGAACCCAAGAGGAATAGTCAACAACAGAGCAAAGTCAAATAGAGAAAAGTGGAATAATTCCTTTTGCCTGCACAACTCAAAGTCAGATTCCAATGTACCCTCTGACCAAGAATAAGATGGCAAATTATAATCATTTTAAAATTCCTTTGAATGCATCCAGTATTATTTCACAACATTTTCCTTGAATTTGATACTGGGTAAAAATTTAACATGTTTATAGCCAGACCTACTATAAAAGTAATAAGACCATGATTTTAACATTTTAAGTTATTTTTAGAACCATACACTTTTTCTACTCTTCCCCTCCTGTGTTAATCCTCCACAAACAAGCCCACTATTTTAGTCTTATTTATGAAAATAAAATTTCCATTTATAGCAAGAACATGTAGATTTTATTTTATTTTTTTGAGACAGGGTCTCACTCTGTCGCCCAGGCTGGAATGCAATGGTGTGATCTTGGCTCACTGCAACCTCTGCCTCCTAGGCTCAAGCAACCCTCCCACCTCAGCCTTCTGAGTAGCTGGGACTACAGATGCACACCACCACGCCCAGCTAATTTTTTGTATTTTTAGTAGAGACAGGGTTTCACCATATTGCCCAGGCTGGTCTGGAACACCTGGGCTCAAGCAATGCTCCTGACTCTCAGCCTCCCAAAGTGTTGGGGTTATAGGTGTGAGCCACAGCACCCGGCAAGAACATGCAGATTTTGATCAAAAGAATTCAACTCGTGTCATACAAGAAAAACTGAGGAGCAAAAGTCAACATTTTGCCACATGTCTTCCATACACACTTTCATCATCATATACCTAAAGTCCCATTACCTCAATTTCACACTAGTACTCCCAAACCTTAAACAATCTAATTCTTAAATACAAAGCATTCAAACTAATGTGGAATATCTTCAAATTGCTTTTGCAAAACCAACCCATGAGGTTCCTACAAAACTTCAAAGAGAGAATAAAGCATTGTATTCAAACTTTCCACCCCTAAAGTCTTCACTTGGAATTAGACAGACATTCTAAATACTAATCTCTATAAAATTCCTTTTCAGAGTATATGAAAATGTAAAGCTGTTATGGACATCTATACTCAGATCACCACCACCACTCTGAACCTAATCAGAAATGGATATATTTGCCGGAATGGATTGAAGCCACGGCATTTCCAAATTCCAAATGGCAACCCACCCTGGAAGGGCAAGAGTGTCAGTAAATCAAAGTGAGAACTGACAAGTGTCAATTTTGCTGAAAAAACCAAACACTATGATTGCACCTTGTAATATGCAAAATTATATGCATTAATATGCCTAAGACATTTCCTTCTTGTTAAAAGTAACATTTTCAACCTAAATTTCTTAAATTAGTGGTAACCCTTAATTTAAAACAAAAAGATCTGTAAACCAAAAAATTTTCCAGAACAGTTAATAGAAGTTGATTAGATGCATTTCAAGGAAATGGAAAGCTGGTATTCATTTACTGAGTGGCTTAATTGTCTTTCAAATATCTGGGGAGGGGAAGTCAGCTAAAGGCTTCATATGTGCTACTGCCCTTTCTTAATCCCTCGCTAGCTCAGGAATATATGGAAAAGCAATATCAACAACAAAGTGTGTGATTATACAAAGAGACTTCTAAGGTATATTATCTCATGAAATAAAGGCACACATACATATTCTGACTTCCTACCATTCAACCCAGCAATCCCATTACTGGGTATATACCCAAAGGAATATAAGTCATTCTATTATAAAGACACATGCACACATATGTTCACTGCAGCACTATTCACAATAGCAAAGACATGGACTCAACCTAAATGCCCATGAATGGTAGACTGGATAAAGAAAATGTGGTACATATATACCATGGAATACTATGCAGTCACAATAAAGAATGAGATCATGTCCTTTGCAGGGATATGAATGGAGCTGGAAGCCATTATTCTCAGCAAACTAACGCAGGAACAGGAAACCAAATACCACATGTTTTCACTAATAAGTGGGAACTAAATGATGAGAACACGTGGACACATAGAGCAGAACAACCGACACTGGGGCCTATCAGAGGGTAGATGGTGGGAGGAGGGAGAGGGTCAAGAAAAATAACTAATGAATACTAGACTTAACACCTGAGTGATAAAATAATCTGTACAACAAATCCCTATGACATAAGTTTACCTACATAACAACCTACACATGTACCCCTGAACTTAAAAGTTAAATTTTAAAAATTATAAATATATATAATGTGTATGTATATATACACCAGATAGATAGATCGATCGATCAATTGATCGATCGATCATACATCTATATATTCTGATTTCCTTCAGTACTTCTCACCCAAGGGTGGGAGTTGTGGGTGGGAATGAACTAGAATTGAAGAATCAGATGCCTTTGCCTTTGAACTGCTTGGAAAAAGGTGACTGGGCTGGCAGGAGGAAGTGCTTGTACACTCTTCTAAGGACACAGAGGTGGCTTGAAGGCAAGGGAGAGGGGACTGCTTTGAAAGGTTTTAAGCAACCATGTATCCCAATCAGATCTACATTTCAGGAAGATCATCTTGCAAAGCACATGGAGGAAGGGAGAGCTGGCAGAGACTCCATAGAGAGAGTGATGCCAAAGTGTAACACAGAGGTGCCAAGAGCCCCAGGTAAAGGTGACAGCAACTGGAATGGAGAAAGGATCATAGGTACAACCTCACAAATCAAAATTACATATCCTTAATAAGTAGAAAGTAGAAACTGAACAAAGTAAGTGCTATTGACCCAATGGCTGTGGACGGTGTGCTAATAAGTGGATCGTGGCTCACTGAGGCAACTGTGTCTGAGGCACAGGCCACAGCTCCAGGGTGTCAACCAAGATGCCCACGTGACAGGCCTTACGGACTCGTCACACTTCCTAAATGAATGTTCAAGCCACCTTTTCATATTTCAGTGTAATCATAGATGGTTAAGAAATGACACCTATGTATATGATGATATTCAGCTATTTAATGTGCTTGAAATAGGTTTGAAAAACAAGTTTGTTTCCAGCTGATTTGAGAGTTAAGCAGTCTGGAAGGGAAAGACAGTCATCTGGTTAGGTCACCAAACTTCATCAAAGAGACTAAATTTCTTTCTCTCTCTCTTGCAGGGCTGCTTCGGCATGGAAAGGAAAAATGCCACCCTTATTATGTAGTCTTGGAAAAAGAATCACATGCCAACAGAATGAAAATGTCTGCCTGAAATGAAGAATACAAAGCTGAATGTAGTCCAGAGTTTGGCATTTAAGACTTGAGAAACATGCAGATAATTTTAATCCTACTGGAAATGACTTATGGTATGACTTGGGTTTCTGCTAAATATAGATTTACTGCAGCCTGGTAAATTTTAAAACAATCAACCAATTAAGTATTTATTGCCTGAATAAAACAGTTCAAACAAAATGCAGCGGATCGGGAACCATTTGTCCTCAGTGACAGACCAATCATGTAATTTAAATTTTAATGATGTGTGAATAAATCTTTGCATGCTGACAAGGTTTTAAGAATTCACATTTTCTTCGTCAGAACCTCTCTCCTTCCCCTTTCTCTTGCTCTCTGACAGCCTAATCAATTCTCACCCTACACCCTATCTCAGTCTCACTGCTCTCTCCTAAGTGGATTTTGATGATCTGTTGTGAACTACGAAATGAGATCATAAACCTGACAGATTTATATGCAAAATACGATTGAACAGACATTCAGAGAAGGCCTCTCCTTTGTGCAAAGTGAATTAGCACTAACCACAGAATTCTGGCAATGGACTCACATTTATTCTCCTATGGCCCTAGCCATCAGGGTCTCACCCTATCTCAGCCTGCATGGTCCATGAAAAATGGGCACTCAGCAGAGGCCTCACACCTCCCCTGAAACACTGTGAAGCCCTCCCAAGCAGGGGACTCAGAAATGGAGGTGCCCAATAATCCTCCCCTGCAATCCCTGCTCCCCAGCCCCCAAACTCACTGCCCCCTCAACTCCTGCTAGCCAGGTCCCTTGGCTACTGAGGTGTCCATGTCTTGCCCAGGAAAATGGCTGGGAGAAAAGAGGCTCTGACCACCCACCACAGAGGGTCGACTAGAGGTCAGACAGCCCTGCAGAAGCCCCTCCTGCTGCCACCAGCCGAGTGATCTCTTGACAGCTTCAATCTGACCTTTGTTAGTTTCCATTCCCTGTGTCCCAGAAACGCACTGCCACCTGTCTGGAGGGATGTGAGTGTTAAAACTCCTGAAACATCCTACCCAGGCTCAAACCACAGAATATGCTCAATAAACAGTGGGGATGGTGGCTTCTACTGTCGCCACTCTTGCCATCATCATCACAGTCATCACAGCCACCAGGGGCCACAGGCTCATCCCCCAAGGTCCAGCATTTAACTGGCACCAATGAATGATGGGAGCATTGATGTGGGTGGACAAGTGACTGGGTGACTGGAACCTTCAGTTAAGACAGGAGCTTCTGTGACATGATGGGCAGCAGCTTTCCTTGCTGCCACCTTTGGCTCTAGAACTCTTTCTGCTAAACGTAATAATGGATGGAAATGCTCCACTCTTACTCTTATGTGTCCTTTGTGCACTCGGGATAAAGGAGTGAGTAACAGGAAGAGATGAACATCTGAGGTCAGAAGGATTTGGTTTTCAATCTCAACTTTTAATAGGATTTTTATGTGAATGAACTTCACTTTCTTCATCCTAAAACAAAAATAACTTGCTCACTTAGGCTGTCATGAGGAGCAGCTGAGATCACACGCATCCATGCAGCCACTCCTGTGCTTGACACACGATGGGTCCTCAAGGATGCAGTCACCTTTCTTTCCATCTTGTTCATGTCTCCTAGCAACTGTCTAATGTGCAAAATAAGGTAGTCCTGCTGAGTTAAATGTGCTCAGCTGAAAAACTATAAAACCTCAAGTCCTCTTCTGAAACTCTTCTGTAAACTTCTAAGCCCAACTTAAAATAAATTTGAAAATAAAATTTAAAAATTAAATAGCCAAATCCGTAGAGACATAAGGTAGATTAGAAGTTACATGGGCTGAGGGTGAGGGTAGAATGGGAAGTTATTGCTTAATATTTACAGTTTCTGTTAGGGAAGATGAAAAAGTTTTGAAGATACTTTTTGGTGATGGTTGCACAAAATGATGAATGTACATAACGACACTGAAATGTAAACTTAAAATGGTTAAAGGGAAATTCTTGTGTTATGTATATTTTACCACACTAAGAAAATGTTTAAGTTCTATGTAGAGCATTGTGAATTCTGGAGAATAAGGGGAACATAGGTCTTTTGATAACTGTAAGTTGTGTGCCTTAGCATTGGCCATGAATGAAGCATATAATAAATGCAGGCTGCCTAACATGGTGGATGCAGCTGTGCTTGATAAATAGCGATCTGGTGTGGGACAGTCAATCTTAACTCCAAAAGCAACTTGCCATCCACAAGGAAAGCAGTTATGGTCATGCGAGGCCTGCTGAGCAGCATGGGCATCCTCCTCCCTTCAGCAGGCCTGACCTCAGTTCACAGCCCAAAAAAGAACCCACTGCCATGTTCCTGGGTTCCAAATCCAGTGTGCCATGCTTTCAACTTTTTTTACTAGAGGAAATAATAAAGAAACCTCTGGGAGGGGCCACAGACTCACAGGGTGTCCATGTATATGTTCTGGAGGCAGAGCTGAACGCAGGCAAGACTGAGCTGCGCACCTGGAAAATCAGCTCGTTCACGTGGGGAGGTATGACATCGTTGTCCACCCACCACCAAGACATCTTTTGTTAAGGCTTCTTTTCCCAAACACAACCTGACAACAGCATTGGACTTACGTTGGAAAACATAAGGAATAGTCCACCTTTTTGACAAATTTCTGATGCCTATTGCTGAAAACCAGGGTGCCTAAATTATACAACTGTGTTTCTGGGAAAGGTGGAGTCCTCTGCTCTGGCCCTGCCCATTGCCAGATGTTCAGTTGTGCCTTTTCGTTGAATGAAGGTTCGCCATGTGCCCATGATGGGCAGTGACCCTGTGCAGGCTCCAGGGATAACCTCACAGGCAGGTGTCTAGAATACCCGTTCCAAGGCAACAATATGACCTCTGTGAGCTTCCATCCTCACCTCTCCTTGCCCCCAGAAACCCACTGCAACGTGCTGCCAGGAAGATGAGAAAATCCTCATATCATTCATTCTTCATTATATATTGGCTTTTTGTGCTATTTTCAATATTAGACTTCTATACCTAACATTTTTAACCTTAATTTTATTCAACAGCAAATGTCCTTTAATCAAAACAAAAAAGTCTGAAATGACTATAGCAAAAAGGATTATGACTTTTATAAAATTGCTTTAAGGCCGGGCGCGGTGGCTCAAGCCTGTAATCCCAGCACTTTGGGAGGCCGAGGCGGGTGGATCACGAGGTCAAGAGATCAAGACCATCCTGGTCAACACGGTAAAACCCCGTCTCTACTAAAAATACAAAAAATTAGCTGGGCATGGTGGCGCGTGCCTGTAATCCCAGCTACTCAGGAGGCTGAGGCAGGAGAATTGCCTGAACCCAGGAGGCGGAGGTTGCGGTGAGCCGAGATCGCGCCATTGCACTCCAGCCTGGGTAACAAGAGCGAAACTCCGTCTCAAAAAAAAAAAAAAAAAAATTGCTTTAAGAGCAAATTCTCTTTACCTTAAGTCTTGATTTAAGGGAAGAATAGGCTCATCTGGGCAACTCCTCCAGAATCACTTTTACTTTTACATGGGGAAAATGGCACATATCTTTCTAAGACATATGAATAGCTTTCCCAGCTGTTCAAGAGTAAATCTGATTTTAGTCCTTGTCACTTGTCAATCACCCTGATTTTAAGTTATGTGCATTGCAGCGACATTTTGGTGTTTGAAAATTGGTATTGTTTTTCCCCTTAGAGTTAGCTATATTTCTATAAATTTTAGTTTAATTTTAAATACTAGAACTAAAGTAGCTTTAATTATCATGGTAAGGAACTTTTTCTCAAATTGTTCTTCAAATGCAGATGTGAACATATATACAGAAGGGACTTGCATTCATATGGATTCCCTCACCACACTGTTCTTGCTAAAGAAAGAGCACTGAATTTGAGCAGCTTTTCAATCCCCTGCAACCTATCCCCTAAGGCAGTGACCCTGAGCATTATTAACTGCCCTCCAGCCCCACCCCCTGCTGCTCACGTGGGATGGCAGGTTGGAGCGGGGAACAGTTCTGGTTATAATTAGGCAAGCACAGAGCACACTTTACACAAAGGGCTCAAATCCTACTCACCACTCCAGTGATCCACTTGTTGCCCTACAGATGGCCACCAGGAAAAGTCTATTTTTGGAGCCTCTGGTTGGGGCTGAGAGGAGAGGCCAAGGGAGTCGCCATTGCTTAGAGCAGGTGCTACCCAAAGGGAGAAAGCCAGTGGGCAGGTCAGTCTCCCAAATGGCCGAATGGTGGCCTTGTTTTAGGATCAGAGGCAGGAGAGTGCCAAATGGCACTAGAATAAGTTAGGGTACTTTCATTTTAAAAATAGGAATCAGAATCTTGGTTCTTCACCCTTTTTGAAAATTAGTAACTACAGTATTCTCCTGAGCCAATCAGGCCAAGTGGTGGAGATAAACCCACAGGATCAGTTGCTCTATTTTGCACTCCAAACATTTTAGATGTGGGCACTCTATATCGTACTGACAAAAATGAAAAACAAGACAATTAACGTAAGAAATAAATGAAGTAAAATAAGATGAAAAGAAACCACTGACAAATAGGAACAAAAAGGTGTTTAGAGGCCAGATTTTATCATCTTAAAAGCCAGAATGCAATGGTTAAATATCCTTTTATGAATGTTAGTTTCAAATATAGACAGACACATGAAATCAATTGATTCCTCATTCAGGATCACATAGTAACAAATGATACCCTTTGAAGAGTTACATTATTTTGATAACTTTCTTTGCAACAGATCCCAAAGAAATTTACAAAAGCACTTAAAAGTTTTTAAAATGAAATTTAAAATGTATTAACATAAAAAAGTGTATGAGGATGGTCTTTTCAACAAATGGTGCTACAACAACTGGGTATACATATGCAAAAAAATTAGGTTGGACCCCCCCGCCCGTCACACTAAATACAAAATGGATCAGAGACCTAAATGTAAGAGCTAAAATCAAAAAGGTCTTAGAGAAAAATAGAAGCAAACTTCCATTACCTTGGATTAGGCAATAATTTCTTAGCTATAAAACTAAAATTACAAGCAAAAAGAAGAAAAAAACTAGGTAAATTAGACTTCATCAAAATTAAAAATTTTCTGCTTAAAAGAACATCATCAAAAACACAAAAAGGCAACAAACAGAATGGGAGAAAATATTTGCAAAGCATATATCTGACAGGGGACTTGTATCCAGAATATATAAAGAACTCTTACAAAATTTAACAGTAAAAAAGCCAAATAACCTAATTTTTTCAGTGGCCAATGATTTGAAGAACATTTCTCCAAAGATGATATACAAATACCCAATAAGAACATGAGAAGATGTTCAATGGCATTAGCCACATGGGAAATGCAAATCAAAATCGCACTGAGATGTCATTTCAAACCCACTAAAACAGCCATAATCAACGAGATAGACAAAAACAAATTCTTGGTAAGAATTTGTTGGTAAGAATTGGTAAGAATGTGGAAAAACTGTAACCCTCATACATTACCAGTGGGAATGTGAATAGGGCAGCTGCTTTGGAAAATAATGTGGCAGTTCCTTAAAATGCTAAATGTAGAGTTACTAACCGATTTAACCATCCCATTCTAGGTAGGTTTTCATATAGCACAGGCAATGTAAAAACACATGTCAATACAAAAATTTATATACATAAATGTTCATACAGCATAATTTATAATAGACAAAAAGTAGAAACAACTCAAACGTCCATTTGCTGGTGAATGGACAAACAACATGTAGTGTATCCATACAATGGAATATTAGCCACGAAAAGAAATGACGTACCAATGAATACAACATGGATGAACCTTGAGAAGTCATGCTAAACAAATGAAGCCAGACACGAAAGGCTATATATGATTTCATTTAAAATGAAATGTCTAGAATAGGCAAATCCTCAGAGACAGAAAGTGGATTCCTGGCTACCAGGGGTTGGAGAGGTTGGGGGAAAACTGAGTGTGACTGTGAACAGGTGTGGAGTTTCTTTTGAGGATGATGAAAATGTCCTAAAATTGTGGTGATGGTAGCATAACTCTGTGACAATATTAAACACCACTGAATCAGACACTTTAGGTGAGTGAACTGTAGAGTATGTAAATTACAGCTCATAAAGCCCTTTTAAAAAAATGTAAGAGATTATACTTATGGTAGGTTCACAGCACCATGATAGGCATGGGGCACCCGGGCAACACCTTGTCCTCTGATCATCTCCCCTCATGGGCATTACTGCCCTGACTGTTTTCTCCAACAGCAACACATCAGATCAGCAGAGGCCTTCAGGGCAGAGGGGACGGTTAAGAGTGGAATGAGCCACCGAGAAACCACCTTCAGGGCAGTGCTTCTTCCGCAAGCTGCCACTGTGCTGCCAGAGCAGCCACCCCGGCCACACCCTCAGAGTGCTGGGGCCAGAGCTCTAGCTTTTCCACAGACCAAAGTCTGTATCTGATAGTCAACCCTAAAGACTCACTGCAAACTACATCCTCTTTATTCATTTACTAAACATTTACTGAGCACCTACTGTATACCAGGCCCTGAAATGGGCATTATGCTTGATACTGAGAACACAGACATGAGAGAAAAGGTCAAGGGGCTCTGAGCCCAGCAGCGGGGAAAGTAAGTCAACAGTAACACATGAAGGCTCCTGGGAACACAAACCCTGAGCTCCCAGACCAGAGAGATGAAAGAAAGGTTTGCTGGGGGAAGGAGCACTGAGTTGAATAGTGCAAGACAATGAGGCGCTAGGCAGGTGAGGAAGGCGAGGAAGGGTGATCAGACATGACAGTCAACGGCACGGATGAAGAGCTTCCGCTGCCTCTTGGAACTCACAGACTGTGAGTCTTAGAAGAACTGTTCTTTTCTCTATGTAGATATCACGTCTGCATGCTTCAGACCAGCAGCTTAATTCCTACAAGGCAGGTGCTGAAGGAGATAAGCATGCCCCTTTGCCCTGCTAAAGGAGAATTACCCCCAAGAAGGTTTCCCTTGGTCAGTGGAGGATGGTGGTTCTGGTGGTCTCCTCCTGGAAAGGGAAGGAATTCGCCGGGCTGCAAGGGTCAGCCTTGTCAGAAGCACTAGTGTGGGAGTCCAAAGGCCCCAGTTCAAGTCTTTTTCCTGCCTTTAACCTGTGGAGTCTAACGGTCTCAGACCCAGCTCCCCAGCAGGGGGAGTGAGCAGAGTCAGGAGCCCCTCCCACAATAGCAATGAGGGATTCCACGACCTGGTCAACCTATCTCCATCGCCTCAGTCATCGCTCACACACTTCTTATTTAGCCGTAAATCAACCCTTTCATAGCAGAGTCATGGGGCCCACCTGCTCCTGGGAGGTGATCCACCATGTGCTCCGGGCTTGGCTCCCAGGCGCAAGACATCCTCAGGCTTCCCTTATTGGACACCATTTAGCCCCGGCCAGATCCCAATGCTTCTGCCCCTGGCTCCTTCCTTCCAACTCCTTGGCTGTGCTTGTGCCCATCACTGGCTGCCCAACCCCTGCTCCAAATAACCACTGGCACTATGTCCTGCTACGGGCCAACTAACTATGATGGTCTTCAGCTTCATTCCTTGGTGATGGTGCCACCTCTGTTTGCCAAGAAGTCTCTGGAAGGCATCTTCCCACCTGCTGCCATGAGAGAGCCCTTCCCCTGTACCTGCCATGCCCTTCACACCTCCTTCAGCTCCCCTATAACACCCATCAGCCTGGCCCAAACCGCTGCTGCCTCAGGGCATTAACCGCTTACCTTCTCAAACGCCCCTCCCCATGGGGCCTGTAGATCTGCCCGCCAATGCAGGACCTGTCCTACACACACTGCTAACTGAAACTGTGTCTCACCAGGCTAATGGACACCCCTCTCTGTGACCAAGACCATCGTAGGGATTCCACATTACCATCGCCACATTCTTGCATACACTTCAGACTTTTCTTTCCTCCAAAGCTGACCTTAATAATTAACAAGTAAATTCTGTTATTAATTTGAAAGGCTGGTGAATGGGCAGGACAGAGGACTCATGCAAATGTGGCTCCTGGAGAAAGTGTCATCCAGTGTAGCCCCAAGGGCTCCAGAAGGCGCTCTCAGGGGCACAGGGTCTCCTCCGACAGGAAGTTGAGCAGCCAAGGCCAAATGCTCCTCAGCCTCAGCTAAACAGTTCCAATATCATCTACCTACCTTACATCTCTGTTCCCCTTAAGATACCATATGAAAAAGGATCACGCAGCTTGAAAAGCATTTAACAATCGATCTTCTCCCAGCTCTCACTCAGTTTACCATAGCCCTCCAGTATTATTGTAAGAATCACTATTTTTCAGATGATGACACTGAGGCATAGAAGTTAAGTAGGATATTCAAAGTCCCAACTATTACATGGCAGAACCAGGATTCAAACCCAAGCAGCTCAGGAGTTCACACTCTGTATCGTACCCTACATTGGATGGATTCATGTAGGGTGTCTGCAGAAGCTCACAGCAGAGTTTAGAGAAGCAGCCTAACATATGGGAAAATGTGTCTCTGAAATCAGACTTCAATTCAAATTCTTACTCCATCACTTATGTTCAAGTCTTTGATATCTGGGAATCTTTTTGAATCTGCTTTCTTATCTATGAAATGGATAAGAAAACAAAATATTGTTTTCTTATCTATGAAATGGATAAGAAAACAATTTTCTTATCCATTTCATAGATAAGAAAACAAGCCTATTTTGCAAGCGTGTTGGACTTGGGTTAAACTGAAATAGTGAGTGTGCGGGTCATAGCAAGGTGCGGAGCCCCTGGCAGATGTGCACCTGAAGCAGCAAGGCTGTTACCACCATCATTAGTGCTCACAAGCACCGGCAGAGAACAGGGAGCACACTGGTGGGGAAACGTACATGAGGGGGGAGTCAATGAATTGGTATAGACTGGAACAAAAAGAGAATTTGTAAAGTAGTACTTTTTAATTTGACTGCAGGTTGGAATCACCCAAAAAAGCTCTGTGGTCTTACAAAGCCCCCTCAAGCCTACTCTACATTTGCCTGTTTAAAAAGCTTCATAGGGCTGGGTGCAGTAGCTCATTCCTGTAATCCCAGTACTTTGGGAGGCCGAGGCGGGCGGATCACCTGAGGTCAAGAGTTCGAGACTAGCTTGCCCAACATGGCGAAACCTGTCTCTACTAAACATACAAAAAATTAGCCAGGCGTGGTGGCAGGTGCCTGTAATCCCAGCTACTTAGGAGGCTGAGGCAGGAGAATTACTTGAACTTAGGAGGCAGAGCTTGCAGTGAGCCGAGATAGTGCCATTGCACTCCAGCCGGGGCAACAAGAGCAAACATCCATCTCAAAAAAAAAAAAAAAAGCTTCACAGGTGACTCTGGACCACATTCCTATGTGCTGGGAAAAGGGGAGTAAGAGTACTACTTGGAGGAGGAAACTGAGAGGTGAGCAAAGACAGACAGGGAAAGCAGAGGGTAGCAGGCACATCGTTAACATTGGTCAGTCGGTCCAGACACACGATGTGATTACACTGCATACTAATGGACCCTGAAGCCCTACTCTGTGCACAGCACTGGACTCAGGCATAAACTTACCCCACAGCAGGCACAGAAGCAGGTGTGCCTAGTCAATGTTTACCGGAGGGTGGGTGGGTGGGTGGGTATGTAGGCGGACAGATAGGTGACGTGGCAAGCCAGGTGAGAACATGAACACACACGTGGTCTGCTCACACACAGAGAGTACTTTAGTGGGGCCTGCCATTAATATGGGCCTTCTGCCAACAGCCTCTTCTCTTCGCCAACTCATGAAAGTGCTTAGTAGACTGCTCTGACTCAAGCTGCCAGCCAGAATATGTACTATCAATAACTCCAAAATTCCGCAATAACTTTCCAAATACAACAGCTCCCCGTCCCTAAGGGCAGCTCATCTCAGATCAAATTCATTCATTCCAAGGTGAGGAGGACTGATAGGCTAGTGGAAGCAGATTTTCAAAAAGAGTTTGCTAACCCAAACGCAGGTCCTTTAAATGTCACCTGTAAAACGCATTTGCATCCCTCTCTCCCCACCCCCAACCACTCCTAATCCTATGCCAAAAGGTCCCGACACTAATGTGCCATCCTCATTCCCACACATGACAAGGCTGTTTTGAGGCCCATGTAGAAACTCTGAGAGGAAAACTCTTACAAAGGTATAAACTCTAGCTCTTAAAAACATAAGACTAATAAAACAAGGCAAGAGAACCAATATATTTGCGAGCTGTCTGGCTCAGCTCAAATCAGTATCTCTGTGGCAGGCCACATTTCAGCAGCTCTATTTGTAGCAGCAATGCCTATTAAATGCCATATCAGTGTGACAGGTGACCCAGCACCAGCATGATGAGCATTCCATGAAAACTGGTCCCCATTTCTCATTCCCTCTAAAAGCGTTTGCAGGTGCCACCTTGCTTTAAAAAAAAAAAACGAAAAACAGAGAAGGCCACTATGTGAACTTAGTACAGATCAAAGCTCATCAAAGTCCACACTACTGAAATGAATTTGGCACCTCACCATTATCAAAAACCTACTAAGTGCTTAGCATTGATGGGCACAGATCACTGAGCAGCTGATTCAACTTCTGGAACCCGCAGGCAAACTTGAAATACCACGTTTTAAATAGAAACAGAGCCTCGCTTCATTTAACCAACAAAGGGGGAAGAAAAGGAAAATAATTATTATGCAATCCCAGTATATATGAACCTTACAGCCACAAACAAGACATATTCCTCCATGTAGACAAGAATCACATCTGTTCCATATTTTGGCATGTTCACAGTCATATAAACATGTCCTCACAGCTGGCTCTTTGGGAAATTTATGTAGCATAAATTCTTTGTTCATCCTGAATTCTATAAAGATTGGTCCTTAGCTTTATTCCATTTCTGCGTTATTTTTTTTTTGTTATCCCATTTCCACCCTATCTTACATATTGAAAAAATCCTACCTTGAGATGTCACACATCCATAAGTTAATGTAGGCCAAAAAATAAAAACTTGAAAATTTAAATTGCATCCTGCAAGCCTTCCAAGACTATCAATTTGGCTTATACGAACCTGACACTTACCACTACCTCCAAAGAAAGTGGAAAGGGAAGAGGAATATTTCCATAGCTTTAAAATATGATTTGATCTTTGAACGAAATCCTTCTGCAATTGTAAATTTTTTAAATATAACTAGACAAATTGGTGGAATTGAGCCTCTTCATCACTTCCATTTAATTACCCAGTGCTATGAGTGTCGTGAGGCCCATTTTACAGGTGCACAAATGCAGGCCTGGAGAAATCAAAGAAAATAGCTATTAAATGGGAGAGACAGGAATTTAACCCTGATCTTTCAGCCACATGTTTATTGCTCTTTCTACCTGATGGGAGCTGATGTTTTATAAATAAGGAATGAATAGTAATAACTCACAAAAGCCAGAATATGAAGAGAGCATTAGTGGCATTATCATTTATTAGCTCATTGCTTTCATATCTAAGTATAAATTTGTAACTGATGTTATACTTCCTCTAGCGATTGCTAACTCCTAAGGACTGAAAAAAGTTCAAGACGAAAGCTAGAAGCACTCACAGTCACACCATCAGAACAGCAAGCATGGCAGCCCTCAGATCCAGGGATGGAGGAACAATACCACAAGCACACAACGGCTCAGCTACTCAGTGCATTTGCCTTGAGCCCCCCAATAGCCACTGAACTGGGTGCAAGTGAATTGCAGGAACTGATGACTCAGGACTTGGTATCACCTAGGGGCATGTCAGAAATTCAGGATCTCAGGCCCCACCCAAGACCTACCAAATCCAGATCCCCAAGTGATACACCTGCACACTGGCATTTGAAAATCTTCCCTGTAGGCACTTGGAACCCAGTATGGGGTCAGGCCATATGTAAACATACTATTCAACAGCAACAAATTGCCTCTTTTTAGGTGTCAGCTGCTGGGCCAAATCTTTCCCACTTTCACCTAATTCCCTTATCAACTCCATAAGGAGAACACTACAATCCCTGATTTATGGATAAGGAAGCAGACACCTGGCGAGGTCACTTGAGGTCACAGAGCAGCAAGAGGCCAGGTCTGGATGTGAACCAACACCCCAGGGGGTATGTCACCAACACCCCAAGCAGGCAACACCTCAGCAGATGGCTCACCTGGGGCTGTCTGTCCAGAAGAGCTTGTGGAATGAGAAAGTCCCTGCAGGATAGCAGGGCAAGAGGCAGGAAAGCTCAGGAGGTCAGGGAGGCCCAGGCCTGTGGCCAGCACTGCCCAAACTTACAGGGAGCAGATTGCAGGAGGGGAGAGAGGAGAATGTAAGTTACCTAAACCAAGGAAGTTCAGTTTCTGCCTCTGTATGCAGGGGATATCGAAACCTCCCTGCTAATGAGTTAGAAATATGATCCCATAAGTATTTAAGTAAAGCCTTCACACAGAGAAAGGCCTCAGCTATGGATACCCCAAGGGCACTAGGGCTTGCCTTAGCTTAGCACTTCTCAGCCCTGGCCACCTGGTAGGATCACCTGGAAAAACTTTTAAAGGACATCGATGCCCACTCTACCTCCAGCAAGTCAGATCCCGCTGGGCTGCCACAGGGTCCAGGCACCAGTTCTTTTTAGAAATTGCTCAGTTATCCCAATACATTTACTAATATTCCCACCTTAAAATGAAATGTCTTTGATAGTTGCTGGCCAGACTCTAAAACAATTTCTAATGAAATCTATAATTGCCTGGCTAACCTTTCCTTATGATTTTATATTTTTGTGGTTTTTTACTAAAATCTCCAGTTTTTATTATGACTAAGAGTTAAAACTCTGCATGGAATATATTTGCTCGGGGAAGATCAACCGTAAGATCCCTAAGTGATCAGTTCCATTCTGAGAGCAGGTATGGGTAAAGTAACTCTGGCACACAGGAGGACTTCTTAGGTTCCCTCTTAGTAGGTGGCACAGAAGGAGGACTTGCCACTCAGCTTGCAGATAATGTCAGAAATATTTCTTTAAAAGTAGGAAGAGAATTAGGGGACTTTGTGAACTAACCTGTTTTCTTCATTCTACTCTACACCCCTGATATGCATGCAGATTCACCTTAAGCAATGTCTGACTCTATTCTACCAGTATCATTCCAAAAGGTGGGTGGGAGGGGGGCAGGGAAGCTGCAGAGGACAGAACACACCCTAGGTCAGTACCCTAGGGGAGACAGGAGGGAGACACTCCCAACTTCCCTCAACTAGTCTGGGGCTTTCCTGCCAGGACTGGGGCCTGCTCCAGCTCTGGTCTTCGAGGATTTTCACAGAGCAGCTCTGAGGAGCCCAGGATTCTGCACCCTGCACCCCACGGCCCCTTCCCAACAAAACCGTCCTCGAAGATTTTCACTTCATTGTCATGACTTAGCAACGTCTAACCAAGGAGAACTTTCCTACGGCCTTGCCAGCTTGAGTGTCTAACTTGCGTCACCATTGGCCACAGCTCTAGCCCAGGCAAACATGCCTCTCAGCAGATGTGAAACAAAAGATGCCACTATGTGTAAACCTTTGGTTTTCTGCAGCTGATGGAAACGCACTGTGGTTCTAGTTCAGATAATCTGAAAAGTGGAACATATTTGTTAAGGCCTTAAAATTCAGAAAGATATAAAATTCCACTCTGCACAAAGCATTTTGTGGCATAAAGGAAGGGAAAGGCTCAAAAGGATGGCACAATGTCACATCAAACAAGCAGCAATGGATGTCAGGGAAAGAGCACCGGACTAAAGCCGTGAGCAGTGGACTGTAGTCCTGACCTGGCAGTTGCTAGCTATGTGACCTTGAACATGTCTCTTTTCCCCTCTGGAGTGTTTTCATATATATGTGTGTGTATATGTGTGTGTGTGTATATGTGTGTGTGTGTGTGTAACTGCATATTATATATCACTAAAAATATACATTATAATTTTTACATTTAATATTACATACTAGGATAAAAATATATAATATGCATTTCACACATACATTATATATTTAAAAATACCCCAGAGAGGTAGCAGCACGGATTATGTGCATGTAAAGGATATAGATCAAGATGAGCACGTGAGTTCTTTGCTGTCGTCAGCATTTTAATCTATAATGAGCCAGTTTTGCTCAAGAAGGCCTCTTTGCTGCCATGATGAAAAGAACAAGAGGCGATCAGCCTTCCTCAGCCCTGGAGCTTCAAGCCCAGCCAACTCAGTACCTCTCTCCCATCTTGCCTGCCCCAAAGGCCACTGCTCCCTGTTGGCTTCTCCTGTTCTCAGGGCTATAATTGAACCATCACAACTTCAAAAGCACCACATTTAAAAGTTTCCTGCCTTAAAAACAAAGTGGAATTTTTAAAAAGAATATATGTAAGAGAAGTGAAGACATATGTCCACATAAACGCTTGTATACAAAGGTTCATTACAGCATTATTTGTAACAGCCAAAAAGCAAAAACACAGAGGATATAAGCAGCCTCTCTGTGTAACTTAAATATTTCCACTTGCAAATCAATAAATTGGTAAAATGATCCTTCAGGTCTGCTTAGCCAGTAATTATGGCCACCCTGAGCTATATACCACATGAGGCATAGAACATGAGGGCCAGATTAAGCACTGTCCTCACAGGTTTCCAACACATGATATCTCAGAACACTTTTACTTCCTTGATTACATCTGATCCTCCTAAAAGTCCAGAGCATAAAATGTTGTTGTGCCTGTTTTATACATCGGGAAAGTGAGGCTCAGAGAGGTGCAGTGACCTAACCAAAGCCACATACTAGCTAAAGCTGATACACAGAGCAAGAACCTGGGAATCAGCTTCTTGGTCTAGTGCTCTCTGAAGACACCTACCCACCCCTCCTTCATATGCTCTTGGCAATTGACAAAAGCATTCTTGCCAATGACAGGCTGTCTTAGTCCCTTCAGGCTGCTATAAGAAAATACCTTAGACTGGGTAATTCATAAATAATAGAAATTTATTGCTCAATGTTTTGAAGGCTGGGAAGGCCAAGATCAAGGTAACAGCAGACTCAGTGTCTGGTAAGGTCTCGTTCCTCATAGGTAGCACTGTGTGTGTGTCCTCACAGGGTAGGAGGGGTAAGGAGTTCACAAGCTTCTTTGGGCCTCTTCCATAAGAGGATACCAATTCCATGCATGAGGGTGGAACTTCACCTCCCAAAGACCCTACCTTTTAATACCAGTGCTTTGGTGATTAGGGTTCATCATATGAATCTGGGGAGACACCAATATTCGGACCACAGCACAGGCCATGCATCACATCCTGCAAAATGGTGGCCAAACTCCTCCTTCTCCCTAACTAGAGTCCAGTGGCTCCTTGGAATGCAACAGTGATCCACCCCTCCCTCCAGAGCAACAGGTCTGCCTTACACTTTCACATACGAGGTACAGAGACTGAAGCCAGCACCTGACACTTTCCGCCATCTCTCTTCCATAACGCTCCTTCCTCAATGTCAAATGCCTTCACCATCCTGATCCTTTTTTACTTTTCTTTCTTTTTTTTTGAAGGAGTCTCGCTCTGTCACCAGGCTAGAGAGCAATGGTGCAAACTTGGATCACTACCACTTCCACCTCCCAGATTCAAGTGATTCTCTTGCCTCAGCCTCCCGAGCAGCTGGCACTATAGGCATGTGCCACCATGCCTAGCTAATTTTTGTATTTTTAGTAGAGTCAAGGTTTCACATGTTGGCCAGAATGGTCTCGATCTCTTGACCTTGTGACCCGCCCACCTCAGCCTCCCAAGTGCTGGGATTACAGGTGTGAGCCATCACGCCCGGCCCCACCATCGTGATCCTTCTTTTCTTTTGCAACCACTCACTCTGCTTCCAGGATGGGTCCTCTCCTCCTCTGTCCATGGAGAGAAAAGGAGAATACCATCCCAAAGGAGATGGCTGTGGATACTTACTCCCTGGCTGCCTTTGATTAGACCTCTGCTCCCAGCCTCCATCCCTGTCCCAAGGCAAGTCCTGCTCTCAGCTCTGGTGGATGCACTGAGTGAGAAGAGCCCCACCCTCTTGGTCCCTTCCCCAGGCCACAGCTCCCACTGTCCCAGTCTCATAGAGGACTCCCTCAAATCAATCAGAGTCTCCTCAGACCACTCATGATTCACCTGGTTCACTCAAAGATCTAGGGAAAATTCAGCCTCTGGGTGGGGTCTGGGATTCTGCATTTCTAACCAAGTAATGCCAATACTGCTGGCCTGGGGACCACACTGAGTGGAAAGTCCTAGAGGTCTCCAATGAAGAGCTGCGGGGATAGGGGTGGACAGGAACCAATTGGACTAAGAAGAAAATTGTTCTCCCCATTTAGAAGACAAACGGGCAAAAACAGTGTTTCTATTTTTCTTTTGGTACAATTTATTGGAGTAATTACTTTTTTCACTATATAATTATTTTTAAGGTCTTGCATAAATACTGAGCTCTTCTAGAATATTCAATTATCAATTATTCAAAAGCATGTTTCATTTCCAGTTCATTTTTTTCCATGGCTCTATAAGTGTACAAAAGTAAACCTTGGAAACTAAAATTATCCATAAACTCTACTGTTGAGAATCAAAGCTGGAGAAATACATTTCAGTTCATAGAAAGATGCATGGCATTTGAGAGGTGATAGACAACTGCAGCCAGGATCCGCACCTCACACCCGCTTCCTGTCCAGCTTTTGGGAACATTCCTACATTTTTATTTTCTCTCGGTGACTGAAGAAACTCCGTGATTCAGAAGGAGCAAAGTCAAATTCTGCCTGAGCCCTCAGGCCTGACCTGTTGGACCATCAGCTGTCTCGTGCCACTAAATTCAAAACTGTCCTCTAATTGTGTCCTTGCTTGGTCTTCCTCCCAGCAAGATGGGAGCTCAGAGCACCTTCCTGGCAGTGGCCATAGACAGTTAATCCTGAATTTCCAGCAACAGCTTTCTATAAGGTTCTGAGACCAGACAAACCTTCTACAGCAGGGTCATCAAGACTAAATATGGAGCAAGAAGAAAAGGTGGGGGGTGGGCTAGAAGGGCCTAGAGCACCCCTGAGCACAATAAGGCTAGCCAAGCCAGCAAGGTGCACGTCCTGAGCCCTAAGGGCAGCCTTGGGTAGAGAAAATGCCTTCAGGAGCCACTTCCCCAAGGCCACCCACCAAGAGGGGAGCTCTGAGATAAGAAGGGGACCCCAAAGACAGACTGCTACTGGAGCCTCCAACACATCTGCTGAGACTATAGGATTCTTTCCCACAGTTCCTTCATAAGAAACGCTGCGTGAGGGAACTTCTAGATGGCACAACAAAAGACACACATAACATCTGTGTGTGGACATCTAGGATTATCCACATCAGAAAACTCAAATACGTGTCCAGTCATACCCAAGTGAGACAGCTCACAGTCCCATAGGTGCAGGCTGGGAAGGGCAAGGCCTTGCATGGCCTAATTCAGAGCTGAAATAATGAGTCACAGCCTGCCCCAGATGCTTGCCCTCCTTGGGACAAATGAACAGGACACTGAAGTTGGGCCAGCACAGCAATCTGGGGCCACGGAAAGAAGCAGCACATGACCTGCACCTTACAGTGTTCCATTCTCAACGCCAAGGAATGTGATGGGCCTGTTTTCAGAACAGCAGTGCCCCCTTCCTGGAAGAGTGGCGCAGATCTCTGCTTGCTTGGTGTCAGATACAAGGCCCCCAAACTCTCCTGCAATACTGGAAAATGGGCTGTTTTGGACAAATAAGTCCTAGATTACAATCATCTCACACTGTCTCCCAGGAGAATAAGTTCAAAGCCAGTCTCAACACCAGTCAGACCAAAAGACAGGAAATCCCAACTTTTCCACACACCACACATTTATCTCCTCAGATCCCATCCCTGTCCTATACCTCCCTCCTCACAACACACTGAAATGTACCCAAAAACATCCCTTTATAGGAGTTCACAGACAATGTCACAGACACACAATGCACCTGCACCATGGGAAATAGGCAGACTTTTACCTATTTTGGTAAATAGGAACTTGGAACACGGGTAGAAGAGAACACTAAGCACATGAGAGTGAGTGGGATTACACTGGCCACTGGCTTAAAGCTGTGCCCAAGCATGCCCAGGGCACCAACCACATAGCGGGCACCCACTGGCCCTGGATTGTTCCTGCTGTGCCCTGACCATCCTAATGGAACAACTCATTGAGGCTACACAACAGTTCCACTCCCCTCAGGCTCTGAGCAGCCACTGCAACTGGAATCCTAACCAATATTGAATGCCTGCATTTTCTCTCTGAAAAACACAATGGCTACAGAATTACAACATGATCCAGCAACTCCATTCTTGGGTGTATATCCAAAAGAATCGAAAGCAGGTTATTACCACACCTAAAAAACAGCATCTCAGGAAGTAATGCCAGAAAGGCAGGAAGGAGAAACATCTCTCTTACTTACCACTACTGCCAAAAGACTAAAGATCTGCACTGAAACGTCACCAGCATCCCAAGATATGGTGCAAATAAAATAGTTCAATTCATAGCACTGAATTGTTTTCATTCATAGAACAGCATAAATGTAATGAGAAAAATATGTTAAGATTAAAATCATACTCAAAATATCCTTTTAACTTCCTGCATATTTATTTGCATTTGTGTTCAAGCATACAGCAGGAAAACTCCATTCATTTCTGGGTTGCCTATTCCAATGTCCACTCTCTCCTTCTTACTAGAAGAACCCCAGTGTCTCTTTGGGTAGCCTACTAGCCAGATAAAACAATTCAGTTCCATGACTCCTTAGCAGCTACCTCTAGCCACATGACTAAATTCAGTCCCATGAGATGTAAACAGAAATGTTTCAGGAAACGTCAAGAAAGCCTCTTAAGAGCATAGAACAAGCCCTTCATCAGCCCCCACCCTCCTTTCTGCTGCCTAGAATGCAGAAGTAATGACTAGAACTCAAGCAGTCATCCTGATCACCCTGGAATTACCATACTAGCCCTACAGTGCAGACCCTTAGTCTTCTAATTTGACATTATAGGAAAGGGCACTTCTATCTTGAAGGCATTTCCTATTGTTTGGGGAATTCATTATATAAAAATAAACTGAATTCTAAGTAACAATTTTTAGGAAATTATCTTAAAGATCACCAATGAAGAGAAGACTCTATAAAGATGGAGGCAGTAGTATAATGTTTGAATCATTATAAAAATCTACATTAAAAATACAACAATTAATGAGTAAAGAGTATATGGAGTCTCTATACTAGTTCTTACCACTGTGTGTGATTCTCAAAATACAGTTTTTTAGTATCTAAAACCCATTCTTTAAAAAAGCCACCAGAAAGCAAAACAAAAACACCATTAACAACATTTACACTAAAATAAAAAATGTCAAAATACAAATGAGTAAAAGCAAATTCTACAAACACTAAAATAAAAGGGGATAAGGACAAACCACCGTCAACCTGAGACATGCATGTTGTTATTATCTGTTCAGCAGAGAGTAGAGGGAAGCAATGAGACATCTGAAAGACCTGAGAACAGGAGAAGTCAAAATAACGAGCAGATATTCACTGGAGAGCATATTAGGCCCATTTGAGAACAGCAGCTAAAACTGAGAGGGGTATTGACCAATCCAATTCTAGGCAAGTCAACAGTCCCAGGGTTCAGACTAAAAGATCTGCATCTATCTAGCTTCTACGAATTCTTAAAACTGGCCCCCAGGGCTTCCTTCCAGGATAGGACAAACTGCTAGGAGTGGAATCAAAACTGAGAAATTTTGGAACTGTAATATAAAGAAAGGAAATGCTCAAAATAAAAGTGAGAGACAAGAATAGAGACAAGAAATCTCAGAACGCAATCAGTCATGTTTCTAAACCCTATACTAAAACAATAGATTAAAATGCTCTGTGAAGTTAAAAAAAAAAAAAATGTGAACCAAACCTCCTCCTAAAAGTTCAAGAAAACTGATTTCATATAAAAATGAGCAACATAAAATTATCAAGGTTAAATTTCATACAGAATTATTATAAGAAAAGAGAGAATTCACATTGAGATATCATCTCACGCCAGTCAGAATGGCAATCATTAAAAAATCTGGAGACAACAGATGCTGGAGAGGATGTGGAGAAATAGGAACACTTTTATACTGTTGGTGGGAGTGTAAATTAGTTCAACCATTGTGGAAGACAGTATGGCGATTCCTCAAGGATCTAGAAACAGAAATTCCATTTGACCCAGCAATCCCATTACTGGGTATATATCCAAAGATTATAAATCGTTCTACTATAAGGACACATGGACACGAATGTTCATTGCAGCACTGTTTACAATAGCAAAGACCTGGAACCAACCCAAATGCCCATCGATGATAGACTGAACAGGGAAAATGTGGCACATATACACCATGGAATATTATGCAGCCATCAAAAACGATGAGTTCCTGTCCTTTGTAGGGACAAGGATGAACCTGGAAACCATCATTCTCAGCAAACTGACACAAGAACACAAAATCAAACACCGCATGTTCTCACTCATAGGCGGGTGTTGAACAATGAGAACACGCAGACACAGGGAGGGGAGCACTATACACTGGGGTTTATAGGGAGGAAATAGGGAAGGGACAGCAGGGGGTGGGGAGGTGGGGAGAGATAGCATGGGGAGAAATGCCAGATATAGGTGAAGGGGAGGAAGGCAGCAAATCACACTGCCATGTGTGTACCTATGCAACAATTTTGCATGTTCTCCACATGTACCCCAAAACCTAAAATACAATTAAAAAACGGTCAGAAAAAAAAAGAAAAGAAAAGAGAGAATGAGGAGTTGAATAACATCTGTACAGACAATGAAAGCATGTCAAAAAATCATACCTAAAGTGCCTAAAATCATACCTAAATTGTACCTAAAGTCATACCTAAAATCAAATTTATAACCTAGTTTTTCAAAACTAGGTTATAAATGAGATGATACAAGCTAAGAAAGAACATAAATCAAAATTAGAAAAAAAATGAAATCTCCTGAAACTGATAAGCAACTTCAGCAAAGTCCCAGGATACAAAATCAATGTGCAAAAATCACAAGCATTACTATACACCAATAACAGACTTAAAGAGAGCCAAATCAAGAAGGAACTGCCATTTACAAATGCTACAAAGAGAATAAAATACCTAGGAATACAACTAACAAGGAACGTAAAGGACCTCTTCAAGGAGAACTACAAGCCACTGCTCAACGAAATAAGAGAAGACACAAACAGATGGAGAAACATTCCATGTTCACGGTTAGGAAGAATCAATATCGTGAAAATGGCTATACTGCCCAAATTAATTTACAGATTCAATGCCATCCCCATCAAGCTACCAATGACCTTCATCACAGAACTGGAAAAAAACACCTTAAACTTCATATGGAACCAAAAGAGAGCCCGCATAGCCAAGTCAATTCTAAGCAAAAAGAACAAAGCGGGAGGCATCACACTACCAGACTTCAAACTATACTACAAGGCTACAGTAATCAAAACAGCATGGTACTGGTACCAAAACAGAGATATAGACCAATGGAACAGAACAGAGGCGTCGGAGGCAACACAACATATCTACAACCATCCGATCTTTGACCAACCTGACAAAAACAAGCAACGGGGAAAGGATTCCCTGTTTAATAAGTGGTGTTGGGAAAACTGGCTAGCCATATGCAGAAAGCAGAAACTGGACCCCTTCCTGACACCGTACACTAAAATTAACTCCAGATGGATTAAAGGCTTAAACATAAGACCTAACATCATAAAAACCCTAGAAGAAAATCTAGGCAAAACCATTCAGGACATAGGCGTAGGCAAGGACTTCATGACCAAAACACCAAAAGCATTGGCCACAAAAGCCAAAATAGACAAATGGGACCTAATCAAACTCCACAGCTTCTGCAAGGCAAAAGAAACAGTCATTAGAGTGATTCGGTGACCAACAGAATGGGAAAAAATTTTTGCAGTTTACCCATCTGACAAAGGGCTGATATCCAGAATTTACAAAGAACTAAAACAGATTTACAAGAAAAAAACAAACAAGCCCATTCAAAAGTGGGCGAAGGATATGAACAGATATTTTACAAAAGAAGATATATATGAGGCCAACAAACATATGAAAAAATGCTCATCATCACTGGTCATTAGAGAAATGCAAATCAAAACTACATTGAGATACCATTTCACGCCAGTTAGAATGGCGATCATTAAAAAATCTGGAGACAACAGATGCTGGAGAGGATGTGGAGAAATAGGAACACTTTTACACTGTTGGTGGGAGTGTAAGTTAGTTCAGCCATTGTGGAAGACAGTATGGCGATTCCTCAAGGATCTAGAAACAGAAATTCCATTTGACCCAGCAATCCCATTACTGGGTATATATCCAAAGGATTATAAATCGTTCTACTATAAGAACACATGGACATGAATGTTCATTGCAGCACTGTTTACAATAGCAAAGACCTGGAACCAACCCAAATGCCCATCGATGATAGACTGGACAGGGAAAATGTGGCACATATACACCATGGAATATTATGCAGCCATCAAAAACGATGAGTTCCTGTCCTTTGTAGGGACATGGATGAACCTGGAAACCATCATTCTCAGCAAACTGACACAAGAACACAAAATCAAACACCGCATGTTCTCACTCATAGGCAGGTGTTGAACAATGAGAACACATGGACACAGGGAGGGGAGCACTACACACTGGGGTCTATAGGGAGGAAATAGGGGAGGGACAGTGGGGGGTGGGGAGTTGGGGAGAGATAGCATGGGGAGAAGTGCCAGATATAGGTGAAGGGGAGGAAGGCAGCAAATCACACTGCCACATATGCACCTATGCAACAATCTTGCATGTTCTTCACATGTACCCCAAACCCAAAATGCAATTAAAAAAAAAAAAAAATGAACAGAACTCAGGACTATCACTTGGATTTACTTTAAATAAATGAAAAGTCATTTCGGAAATGGCAAACTAGAAGGAACACAAAAGTAAATAAACACAATAATAATAATGCTTCAAGAGATGCAGAAAGTTAGAGGGGGACATTTTTTCAAATCAAAAAGAAATGACAAAAATGACTCAAGAGAAATAGTATCACTGCAGGTAGGCAAAGAAGGTCTAACACACAGCTAACAGGGGTCCCTGAAACAAGGTGAACCAAAATAACGGAATCGAATATTGAAAACTATAATACAAGAAAATGTTCTTAAAATTGTATATATAATTTGAAACTACATGAAAGAGCCCCCTATGTATCTGAGAATACTGACCCAGAAAGTCCTATACCAAGACACAGTATAATTATTGGATTTTACAGAAAAAAAGAAATATTTTAGGCATCTAAGCAAAAATAACAAATGACATAAAAGCTTATTATCATCAGACTTTTCAAAAGCAATACTTCATATACATAAAAATGCAGTAACAAGGACATAAAATGTTGGCAAAGGATATTATACATAGCAAAAATCTTATAAAGTGTACCAATAAACTGTTAACATGCAAAACCTGAGCCCTTTTTAAAGAATCTACTAGAAGGCAGGACCTCAAACTTTTTCTGACGCCTTAACTTCTTCAACTTATTTAGGATCCCTAAGAGCTGTGTTTTTGTGGGCAATATCTACAAACAAATCACCTCTTAGAAGTTGAAACAAATTTTTAATTCTTTATGAATTAATCAAAAATAGCAAACTCAGTATATGTTAATGTATGTCTAACATATTTTCAAAAAAATATTTATTTTTTCAAACAAAAATAAATCGTAAGAGTAACATTGCTTTTATTTTTGAAAATCCCTTTAATATTTCTCATAGTAACAGCCAGAGTCACATATCTGCTATATGCTTAATTTGTTGTGATATCACAAGTCACAGAGCTTCTGGAAAACTCCTCTGTGCACTCATGTGAGAATGAGAGAGGGGAATAAATTAAAGGAAAATACCCTCTTAGAATTATTATGAAAACATTTTTTTTTTACCTCAAAGACTCCCTAACTCAAGAATGAGTTTCGAACACAAAATGATTAGAAAAATATCAACATAAAGACTGATGGTGAACTTTAATCCCGAAGCAATCTGCAGGACTAAGAGAAAATGACAGCTACAGTGAAGCGAGTATAGTTTACAATAGCTATGCATTCTGACAATGTAGATAAAGATATTTTTAAATGAGAAGGGCAAATACAAAAAAAAAACCATTCTCAGTAGTTTTATTGATGTCGGTAGTATTGTTATTCTAATACTACTGTGTGAGTGATATAAATTTAAGTGGGTAAATATGGGATATTCTAATTCTATCCACTCTTGTGTTCTTGATAACCTGGACACATGGGGGTAGAGAAATAAGATGAGGATGTAATATAGAAGAGGTTATATAAAAACCTTGTGGCACAGAACTGGAATTTGAAGTATCATTATATTCTCATGAGCTACTTTATCCTAGGTAAATAAATACATATATATACACAACACATATCTTCCAGCTTCTCCCACTGAGAAGGCTCAGAAACTATGACAATCCAGTAGCAGTAAATATCTGCAGCACTCAAATTGCAATTTCGAAATATTTTCTGCTAACAACAACAACAACAACAACAAAAACTGGGCTTCTTCGAGAAATAGTTGATTCCAGACCTGGGGCAAGTAATGCATAAGATGAACTGAAACATCTTGCTCTACCACTCAGAGAGGAAGCTAAAGAGAACACCAATTATTCAGAAGCCTCCTTGGGTTCCAGTGGCCAAAAATGGGACAAATCAAACTTCAAGTACATTAAGTGCAACTGACTGAAACCCATCAAATACATTTAGATCTGTAAGTTCACAGTAAAAACTCTAGGTTTTCAAAACAAGCATGATAGGAGCTGCAGTAACCAACTCACCCAGATGCCTAGGAACACTGATTTCTTTGTTCCTTGAAATTTGTCATGATCCATACTTGTTGGTATAATATGCTGTTTTGTGTTTTTTTAATACCATACATCACTTCCCATCATGTTAGGGGGCAGGAAGAATCTCACTGTAGTCAGTTAATCACGGAATCAGGGCCAATCTTGGTTTCCTCCAACCACATTTCTCAAGTGTAACCCTGGAGCCCCCTCCACCACCAGCTCCCCTTCTAGTGCTGGGGTGGGGTGGGGATGGGTGTTGGTCAGCTATACCACTCCTTCCTCTTGGCTCCTTCCCATCCAATTAATTCTATATGCCATTTCCAGAATATTCTCCTCTGCTCAAAATCTGATTTCAGTGATCCTTTATTTTCTATTCACAGTGTCTGCTTGTGAAAACTGTCTACACGATGACCTTAATAATGACTTCCATTTGGGAATCTCAATATTTAAACTGATTTTATCTTGTTGACCATAACAATGAATCTGTAAGACAGATAGCATGTTCCCCAGGAGATGGCTTAGAAAATCCAGGTCTTCCTCACTCAGCCTGATATTTCTCACTTCCCTACACCCACACCAGTATTTTTTCCTTCCTTGATCTTCTGCCCAAGTAGGTTGGATTTGCTTTGTTAGCAAATTCACTCTGCTCCTGCTCATGCTCATCTATGTGTCTTTTCTCCAGTGGTTCCCTCAGCCCCTCCCTGTCACTTAAATAAACCTTCCAAGTTTTAATCAAGCCACTTACTTTCCAAGTCCTCTCCTAAGACTAATATATCTGTAGTCCCCAGGCCTCTGGATCCAAGTGGATTAACTAGCTCCCTGCCCTCACATAGGATACCATCAGAACACAGAGTTTTCTGAATATCAACCCAGCAGTAGGACCAGTTAGTATGACTTAAGAGGAAGCCTTCTGGTCCCAATCAAAACACCCATTCCCTTAAGCTGCTTAGAGAACTAGGCTCATTTCACTCCCCTTTGTATTCTCCAGGTCTAGTTGGGCACACAACTGGGACTCCAGGATAATGTTTCCTGGGGAAATGAATTACTGATTGCCTTTGTGTAGCCCAATACCCTATACTGGTGGGGATTATGGACAGCTTCTTAGTCCCTTTGTGACAGTCTCAGGGCCAGCTCTAGAGCAGTAGTTCTCAACTGCAACCACGTTTGCCCCAAAAGGGACATTTGACAATATCTACAAGTATCTTTTGCCATCACAATTAGGGGCACTGCTACTGGCATCTAGTGGGTATAGGCCAGGGATGCCACCAAGAATCCTACAATTCACAGGACAACCCCCGCTAACAAAGAAGTGTTGGCCCCAAATGTCAATAGTGTCAAGGTAGAGAAACCCTGTAGAGAACAATACAAGGAAAGAGAAAGTGTCCAGAAGATCCAGATCCCTAAACATGATGGAAATATCACAACATGCCTCGCCAGATTCAGATCCATCATAAATGCTTTCACCGTTACGTTTGTTTAACTCTAAAATTAAGCAGGCAGCCTTCTGCCCTGCAGCCGTCCCAGAAGCATGTGGCCAGCATGGCAGACACTCTGGAATGACCACATCACAAACTAACTGGAGCTGGCTGCAGCATTTCTGCCTACTAATTTTAATCTCCCTTTCTCAAAGGTCATGAATATTTTCAGACCTCTAAGCACAGGCATATTGTGGGCAGACTTACTATATGTTGCTTCCAGTTGGCAAAGCACTTCACTCACCAACACCCTAAGCTGAGTTACAGGCTTAACTTTGGCCATGTCACTTTCCAAGGGACTTTCTCAGTCCATTATCCTAACTGGCAAATGATATGTAAGTACCAGAAGGCTGTGTGTCAGCAGTTATATTTATAATGAAAGCTTAATCTCCAAAAGAAAACATTAATTCATTAAAACCTCCTTTCCCATCTGCCATGACAGTAGCCAAAGGAAAAAGAATCTGTGAAGTACAAATTAGCTGCCTGAGCATGAAACACAGACAAGACCAGATGAAGGGGAAGAGGAGATGTACCCTGCTTGGCCCCAGGAAAGCCGTCCTCACTCTACACAGCGTTGCCATGTCTCTAGGTCTCTAAGAGACAGAAGCTTGAGGATCAGAGCCTGGGAGGGCAGGAAGCAGTCTTTCCTCTGTCCTCTACTCAGGGAGACCTTTTTTAGCAGATACTGTTCAGCTTTGGCCACTGTAAGTTATCAGCACTTCAGGGAAACTTGAGAGGGTTTTGGGAAGAAAAGGAAGATGACTCCACAGTCTGATATTTCAGCTCGGCTCTCACTATAATCCCACACTCTGCTGCCCTTGTTATTCATATAGATATATTAAGACCCATCATGTGTCATACATTGTGCTAGGGAAACCAATTATAGCTACCCCATGCGCAGTACTTACTCTGCTGGGTGGGGGTTCTGGGCACCTGGCATGAATTCACTCATTTAACCCCCCAAAACCCTATGACTATCTCATTTTACAGGTGAGAAAATAGAGCTGGTGAGAAATCATCTGCTCAAGGTCATGCAGCCTGAAAGTGGTGAGGCCAGGGTGTGAATCAGGAGGGCCAGCTCCAAAGTCCACCCTGCTACACAGGGGTCCAGCACCACTGGGCAGGACAGCAGGGCTCACATGTGCAGTGAGCACATTATGCCACGGGGACTATGACAAGTGCTTTACATGCCCCATCTCATCTGTAGGAGACAGGGAAGACCACAAGCTATTTTCCCTGTGGCATGGGGAGACAATTGAGCAGAGCCTGAGAATTGAGTCAGAGTCAGCAGACACAGGGGAGGCCACCAACACAAGGTCATGGAGCCGGCCACAAGGCCTATCTGGAAAGCCACCAGCAGAATGAAAGCTGGAGGGGCAGGAGGTGTGTTATCATCTCATTCAATCCACCCAGTAAGGTATGCACGATGAGCAACCATGCCCTTTACAAGAGTCACCTGAGGCCTGGAGAGGTTAAGCATCCTACTTAAGGTCACACAGCTGCTGAGTGGTAGAGCCAGGGCTCAGCCAGGCATGTCTGACTAAAAATCCCAGGCTTCTAGGACCTTGCTAAGATCCAGTATGTGCCTCCTCAACTGCAGTTGTAGGCCTTGAATTTCCTGAGCTCTAACTCCCTGAATTTACTATTGTCCATGCCATATTCCCTGTAGGACCCTCCTACCAACGAGGAGAAGTTCCCATGAACAAGGCTGCCCCGACCAGGTCAAGGGATCCTTGTCTGGACTCCAGGTACTTGCAAGCACCCCTGCAGAAACAGGGATCCTGGCATCTGTCCAGGAATAGACCAACACTCTAAGCAGTTACAGGCTTAGGGTGTTGAATTGTAGGATTCCTTAGAAAAATGGCCTCTCCCTGTTCCATGAGCCACCCCCTTTAAAAGTGGGTATGCTTTGCCCCCCAGACCCTAGGTGCCCCCATGGTCCCTCCATGGAATGGCTCTGACCTCTCATCACACTGCAGGTCAGCACCTGGTGACAGTGAAGTGTGCCCTTCACACAGTGTTGGCAGCATCAGATGAAACCTGGCCTTATGCTTATGGAGAAATGCTCCAGCAAACAGAAGCAGAATTCTGACTGGTGTCTACAGTTGGAGTGCTCAGGCTTCCTGCCCCACCAATCCTAATTTCCCATCGCAGAGTCAACAATCACTTTCTGGTGAATATTCATGGACTATCTTTCTGCGGCAAGAGGGAAGAAAACTAAGGCAGTGCATATCTGTCTATACAGGTGAGTACTTGATCTTCCCAAGTTGGATTCATTCATGGATTACAGGTGATTGATCCATGTGGACCACTTGTTATTTCTCCCCACCTCCAAGAGTTTGACAGTTTAATAACTTCCTACTTCCCCTTCAAGGGAGTGGAGAATCACTCCAGGTTTAGCAGGGCCATCATCGTGGCAAGTGTGGGTCTGTTAGATCAGTCACTCAGGTAGTAAGTTTTCTTAAAGCAGGTTTGCTGCAAATATACGCATCTCAAAACCATCACTGGTTCACACCTTGACACACCAAGTCACAGAGGTCAGAGTGTGAGGTCCTAAATTGCCTCACATGTTATATTAATCAAAAAAAAAAAAGTGTTTCCTGAAAAAAAAACAGGTACAGAATGTGTTTGCAGAAAATCAAAACCAGCAGAGCTCAGCACAAAGACAGGGTGCATGCCAGAGCAGGACCCAGGACTAGAACAGGTTCTGTCTCCTCCAGAATGGCAGGCCCCAGCAAGGCATCCGGCAGCACACCCCGAACAGAGTCACATTTTATTTTAGACACACTCCTATCTTTAACCTGGAATACTATGGCCTTAAAAAAAACAAAGCTCAGGGCACCTCTAGTTTTAATTTAGCTCAGCACAGCCATGCTCCTCCAAGCTAGAATCACTCAGTGCATAGGGAAGAAATGCAGGAGCAGCTGTCTGTCACCCACCCACTGGACACATCCCCCATCACCTCTGGACACCGCTCATCTGTCTAGGCTGCTTGACCATTCAGCTTCACACCTACAGAGCAGGACTGGGGCTAAAATACCCAAAGCCTCAATGCTGGAGTCCTGTCTATGGAGGATCTCTCTGTGGGCTTCCTGGGTCCACAGATAACACTGATTTTTGCCAACTGAGTTAGAAGCAGATGGGAAAATAGACACAGCAGATGGGTAAAGCCTTACCACTGAGACAGCTCGTGAGAGAACCGGCCTTGAATCTGCAGCCAGAGAGGCTCCAGGCAGTTCCGAGAATGGCCGCTGGCCTACCACAGGAGCAGGTGACCTTGAGGGTCCTCAGAAAAGAACAATCATTGAAGAAGGAGGGGCTAAGCCTGACCTGCTCACTGCCTTCTCCCAGATTCACCCATCTTTCCTCAGAAAGGAGCCAAGGGGGGAGTGCAAAGAAGACCCATGTCCTTCCAGGGAGCTGAGGGGAATTCCCTAATATCTCTGGAATAGGAAGAGCAAGGCATAGGGTTCCCTTGAGATGCATCCACTGCAGAGGAAAATGAAAATCCATATCATGTCATTTTAGGGTCTACACATGGAGAGAGCACATATTTAGAAAAAAAAAAAAAAAACAACAGTGCTCTGGGAAAAGACAATAATTATGTATGTCCACTGAGAAATGGAAGTGGGAGTATGCAGGACTGGCAATGAGTCCAGCCTGAAAGCCTCATCACAGCTCTGTGATTGCAGAAAAGAATGAATTATAGGACTATTATTATTTATGACCATTAACACTGAAAATCACACTGTGACACCGTATGAGGAAGAACCCTGTGCATTCTACACAAGTCAACTGACACAGGCCCAGTGACAGGGATTGGCATCACAATAGCGGGGCAGGAGGAATACGAAGGTCAATTCTTCAACTCTGCAGTCCAGGAGTATTGATCTAAGGGAGAAGGAAGCAAAAAAAGCAAATGTCCTTGCAGGCTGCCTGCTCCACTCTGACTTCCTTTTATTTTTTTTTAAGCATCAATGCATCTTTATTCACAAATAAAAGCTGCGGCAAGATATCATCTACGCATTTGTATAAAGATTCGGACATCCCATATCAATGCACGATCCTCCTAAAACACGAATTGCCATGCAGGAACATCGCAAACACTGGCAGGCTCACCCCTCATCTGCATTTGGCAAAAAGAACCTCTCAAGGCCCCCCACCCTGCCCAAGGTGCCCCCCAGAGACAGCTGGCTTCCCAAAGCTGGAGAGAGTCCAGCCCCCAGGACACCTTCCCTAGAAAACCATAAACACATAGATCATTTGTCTTCAAATTCCCATGTCAAATACTGCATTTATAGGCAAATGATACAAAAATATGAACCTAACAGAACCTTTACAAAGCCCTTATTCTCCATCTTCATTGTTGGTAGTGGCAGTCTGTTTTGTTTTTTTACTTGTGGTTTTGGTAAAAATTCCTGCTGTGGAAGAGGCAACGTGTGCCTGGGGCTCTGCCCTAATGACAGAGCAGGGTGCTCTCAGGAAGGGAAAGGACCCAGTCATCCCTGCCCAGGAGACCCTGGGGATGGATCTGTGTTGGGAATGCCACACAGATCCCCCGTGACCCAGGCTCTGCTGAGAAGAAACCACTGTAAAAGAAAAGTAATCTGGAACCCTAAAGGACCCCTGGGGCATGCAGTCATGCTACACAAAACTGCTTAGCTGCAAAGAAAGTGAGATGGACATGTACAAAACTGGCACTAGCTCCAGCCTGGACAGTCGCAGCAGGACTGGGCTGACCCTCTGACTCCTAGGCCTTCTCATCGGACTGGGCTACAGTCCCAGGAACACATTTTACCCATTTTCTTTTTATGTCTGAAAAACAGCAGACCTGGGGAGACCTGTGGGGGATCCCAGTGTTTCCCTTTTCCTGTTTAGTTTGGGCCCCGCGTCTGGTTCAATTTAAGAATCAGGGCAATGTCAGAAAGACATGATATGCTATAGAATCAGAAGTGGAGGAATGAGGAGTATAATTAGTATTTTATGAGCAAATATCCTTGGAGAAAAACCACACCAAAAAGACAAAGATTAAAGAAAAAGTCTAATGTAACATACTTTCAAAGACACACACACACAATGCTTCTTAAGTTTATATAGCGAATTCTCTAATTTTTAAATAAACTATGTCCCCAAAGTTCAGTTAGGGAAACTAAGGCTCAGGGCAGTTCCATGATCATCAGGTCCCAGAAACCCCAAATTCCTTCCTTAAGGCCCCTTTACCCTTCAACCTCTCCCCATGAGAGGAATGGCCTCCATTCCTATCCGTAATGGTCACACAGTCTCACTGGGAAGCATGAGTAGACACATCACACCACTGGCGAGGCAAGGGGCAATGACAGCACATGGCAGCACTAGAAGCCCAGGCAACATCAAGAGTGGGTAGGCCGAGCCCTGCCAATGAGGGGTGGAGGAGCAGCGGGGAGATGGATGTGGGATGAAGCTCAGGTACCTAGCACACATTTCAACCACAGGTCTAGAACTCAGGGGAAGAAGGAAACTTTAAGCATGCAGCTGCTAGTTAGAATCATGAAAGTGGATGGAACTGCTTCATATATGTACTGCATTCACTTACGTGTCTATTTCCTTTATAACACTCAATGTAATAGTTACACCCACAGGCATTGAATAAAGATTGATGTGTTATTTTGAGTCAGGTGGAAATCTGGAAAGATCTCACATTACAGTAACATAAATGATAGTGATGCTTTCAAGCCTACCCTCAAGAAACTGCTAGATTTTGACAGTGATAGCAACAAAGCTCGTGTTAATGAAAAACCTGCAGGGCTACCAGATGCCAGGTTCTTGACCTAAGACACCCTCATGGCTCATCAGTCCTTTCCGCAGCTCACAAGGGAAGTGTGAGGGACCCCATTTTTAGAAAAAGTGTCATGTCCCAAATCTAGCAACCTGATGATGCTGTCTCCAGAATTAGAATGCTGCCTCTCCCTTACCCACCATCTCGCCTCAAGCAGGACACCCCTGAGGGAGAACCAATACCTTCTGCCTGTAGTCTGGGTGCCTGACTAAGCAGGACCTCACCCAGGACATAGTTCAGGGCACTTGCCTTTTTTAGGGTGGTGGGGAGGATATTTTTGGCTCCTAAGCCATTTGTTTAAGAAAGAATAATAGATATGCTAAAGGAAACTTGCCTTAAAAACTGCTATAGGCTGGGCGCGGTGGCTCACGCCTGTAATCCCAGCACTTTGGGAGGCCGAGGCGGGTGGATCACAAGGTCAAGAGATCAAGACCATCCTGGTCAACATAATGAAACCCCATCTCTACTACAAATACAAAAAATTAGCTGGGCATGGTGGCGCGTGCCTGTAATCCCAGCTACTCAGGAGGCTGAGGCAGGAGAATTGCCTGAACCCAGGAGGGGGAGGTTGCGGTGAGCCGAAATTGTGCCATTGCACTCCAGCCTGGGTAACAAGAGCGAAACTCTGTCTCAAAAAAAAAAAAAAAAAAAAAAAAAAACTGCTATATTTTGAATATTTAATCTTAGATTCTAGGTATACAAAGTCATTTGGAGGTGACATCAGAAGTCCTGCCCACAAGGCCCAGGTCAGTGGTCTCTTGCCTGGCCCATGAGCAGGGTACTGCACTCAGAATCCCACCTTCTCCAATCCCCCCGAGCTAGATGCCACAGCATGAAGGCCCTATGAGTCCTGATGAAGACCAAGCCTCAAGTCAGACCCCAGAAAGTCAAACCTTACGGACAGCTGAGGGGAAGCAGGACTACACCTAGAACTCACAGCCAAGCCACCCTCTGAGTATCACCACCACAGCAGTGCCACCCTCCAGGAGCCTGGCACGGGCTATTCCAGGCAATCTGTATACCATCTCAATGCACACGCCCACACTGATCCCACCCTTCAAGATTCTACTGTCTTCCAAGACAAGCCACAGCACACACAGGTGACTCACACTGGTCTGGGCAATTCCCAGCCAAGGCAACTCCATGGGGCTCCTTTCAATGTCTCTAACAGGCAGGGAAATTTCTCACTGTTTTTATGGCTTTCTGCTAAGTGATTCGTGGCACTCTATTTCTTCCCAGAAGCCTCTGAGGCCCAAGCCACCACTTGGTAAAGAGAAGTGCCTCATCAGCCCACCCTTGGCCACCCATGTCATCCTTGCCAACCCCAGCACACATGCCCAGCGCCCAGGATGGCCCGAGCCACCCATCAATGCAGGGAGGCAGAGGAGGGATAGCTTCTAAGGTACCCCAGGCCAAACAAGTCATAAAAAGCCATCCAGATACTGGGTCAGCCAAAAAATGCATTGCCACATGTACAGTGAAAGTTTGCCATCACCAGCATATTTGTTGTTGGAAAGACAAACATACAGATTGTATTTTTGGTGCAATTTGAACAGCTTATCAATTTGAACATTTTGTAAATGTCAACTCATAGAGAATATTTGGACTACTTTTATAATGCTTAGAGCACAATTTTTCAACCTTAAAGATATTATAGATGTAACTAAGCACTTGGTGTCATGTTGTGGTGTTTTCATTCCTTTTCATGCGTGCGTTTGACTGCCTGGGCATGTGCGCTCAGGAGCTTCCTCCTCCATGCCAACATCCCCTTCAGTCAGGAGAAGATGATCAGGGAACACGCCAGCAGAGTGAGAAGCAGCCTTCATGGTCACAAAACCTACTTAATTTCCATGAAGACGAGAACTTTTCAGTAAACATGCTGACTGTTCAGTGCTTGCCAAAACTGGAACATTCTAAAATATATCAAAAACAGGATAATTGGAGGCCAGGCACAGTGGCTCACGCTGATTCCAGCACTTTGGGAGGCCAAGGCAGGTGCATCACTTGAGGCCAGGAGTTCGAGACCAACCTAGCCTGGTCAACATAGTGAAACCCTGACTCTACTAAAAATATGAAAATTAGCCAGACATGGTGGTGGGCGCCTGTAATCCCAGCTACTTCAGAGGGTAAGGCAGAAGAATCACTTGAACCTGGGAGGTGGAGGTTACAGTGAACCAAGATCTTACCACTCCACGCCAGCCTGGGCAACAGAGTGAGACCCTGTCTCAAGAAAAAAAAAAACAGGATAATTGAAGAAAGCCATAAAAACAACCCCAATGCCAGTAGCTAAGCAGGAATTATGGGGTCAGGATCACCCTCAGGCCTTAGGTTGGTTAACTCCATTTTCTAAGAACAAATAAAATTTCAATAAAAATTTATTGACCTACAGTTTCAAATCTGTTGGCTGCTCAAAAAAAGATAGTAGCTAAAACATATTTTAAAGACATTAATTGGGCATTACTTGGTTTTCATATTTAAGAGTTCCACAATGTATTTCCCCAGCTTAATAGTTAATACAATTCTGTGATGCAGTTCTGGTTATGGAATATGGGCTCCTTCAAGAATTAGAGGCCAGATAATACATTTCAGTCCAGGTCAGTTCTGTCTCTAGGAGTAGGTCAGACACTCTAAAGTCACATTCCTTTAGAGGAACTGGATACTCAAATTTTGATTTTGTTCTATTGGTTTGTAAGGCAACAAAACACAAAACATGGTGCTGGTGGCGCTGGTGGTGGCGGTGGGATCTGCCACCACTTGCCAAGGGCGTAATCAGGACCTAAACACTCACTGTCTCCTTGAGCATTTGCATCACCACCAGGAAGGAGGCACTAGGACCCCCTGTTCTCACTGTTACAAATAAGCAGACAGGCCTTCAAGGGGTGGGTAACTTGCTCATGGACACACAGAGGCAGGTCTAGGATTGAACCCCAGTTTGTCTGATTCTAAAACACATACTAGATCATTCTGCCCATTGTTTGAGCACACAAACCAATACTCAATATAAGACTTTATTTTTTAAAACTGCATCTAGCACCAATGAAACATTTATTTAATCCCCACAATTTTTTTTTTTTTTTTTGAGACAGAGTTTTGCTCTTGTTGCCCAGGCTGAAGTGTAATGGCATGATCTCAGCTCACTGCAACCTCTGCCTCCTGGGTTCAAATGATTCTCCTGCCTCAGTCTCCCAAGTAGCTGGGATTACAGGCATGCACCACCATGCCCCACTAATTTTGTATTTCAAGTAGAGATGGGGTTTCACTGTGTTGGTCAGGCTGGTCTTGAACTCTTGACCTCAGGTGATTCACCTACCTCTGCCTCCCAAAGTGCTGGGAGCCACTGTGCCTGGCTTCATCCTCACAGTTTTTTAAAGGAGATATTTTCGTCCCCTTTTGATAAATGAGGACACTGAAGTCGGAGCAGTGAGGTCACTTTTCCGAGGTCACTTTTCCAAGGTCACACTGCTTCTCAGGGCCAGGTCTGATTCTAGATCCCTAGTTCTCTCATCAGCCCAGAGCTGTGCTAGTCAAGGGTCCAGATACCTGGAGCACAGTAAGCGCCCAGTCAAGAGGCAAGAGCGGCTAGCGTTACCAAAGGAACCAGAGCACAGAAGTGGAACACATCACCCTGCAGTCAGGCAGACAGACCTGGGTGCGAATCTCAGCTCTGTCATATACTCCTCACGGAACCTTGGCCTGGTGATTAGACCACTACGTGCCTCAGCTTTCTCCTCTATTAAGTGGGACCAGTAATGCAGATTCACAGGTTACTGTTGGGATTAAAGGAGATCTAGTGCTTCGCTCAGTGCCTGGTAGGAAGCATAAGCATTAAATGCTTAGTAGAAATTTCCCTTTCTGCCTTTATAGAAAGACACTATTTTAAAAAGTAAATTGCCCATTGTAATAAACCAGAACTTTTCCATTTGACAATTAGACAGGTGGGGATGTGAATCTGAGCTCTGCGGTTCAGCTCTGTGTCCCTGGGCAAGCTCCCAAACCTCTTTGAATCTCACTTTCTCCCTCTGTGAAGTAAGGATAATATATGTGTGAGGAAGATAAATGGAATCACCTCTGTTAAGCACCTTTCTCATAGCATGTGCTCAGTAACAGTAGCCAGTGAGGCCTGAACATAACTCAAACACAGCACAGCACCCCGAGAACTCCCCCAGCCTCAGATGTCCACCGCAAGAGAGCACTGTGTTTCAGGACAGTGCCAACTCTGCTTCCAGACAGAATCCTCAGATCTAAATTCCCACATCTCTTCCATCCATCCATTCCTAGGTGACATCCCAGGACATACAAGTCACCCACCCAGGAGGAAGCCTGCCCAAGAACAGGACACAGCAGGGCTGGAAGGGCTGTCCAATGCCATCCTGTAACAGCATGGAAACAGCCACCTGCCCAAATCACCCACCCTGTGAGTAATCAGACAGGGCACTCCCTGTGGAAGTGTGGCAGGCCAATTCTCCCTGACCATCACACACAGACAGGCCTGCAGAGCACTCCAGTTACACAGACATATTTCCGCAGCATTGCCTTCAGGTTGAGCAAACACTTAAACCTGGGGAAATCGGTGCCCAGACATCAAAGCTAGAAATGAAACATATGGTCAGTAAGAGCCTTGTATAGGCTTCTCCCTAACATGGAGCAAGTCAAAATAATAGAGGCAGTCTTACATTCCTAGCACCAGGACCCATATCGGGTTGACAGAATCTGAAACAAGTTAGGGTAACAGAGGCAGCTGTTTGAATAGATTCATTGGAAAATCTAAGGAAAATCTAAGGCAGCTCTCCAGACCAAGCTGTAAAAGAGATAAGATAGAAATAATCACTCTGGTACCATAGTAGACAGTCCTTGAGGGTACTGGGGCCCTTTGAATCAGACTTAGAAAGCAATTTTTGCCTCTGACTTTCTAGTTGAAACAAAATTAGTTGCCAAGACTTAGGCAAATGCTATACTGCACATAGGCACATAACCCCACCAATATAAGCACTAGGAAAATTGTAACACTTTGAATTGGTCTGGTGGAATTATCTCCAGACTTCTCCCCATATCTGGTTACAGCAATAAATTCCCTTCTTTCCTATTTTGTCTGCTTCTTGTCACTGGGCCTTGAAAAAATGCAGCCAGACCCAGCTTGGTTCCGGGAACAGAAGCACTGCAGTGGGTAGTCACAGGAAGAGCCACAGCCCATCCCTAATGAAGCACCCAGCTCTTCTTCATTCACTCGTCAAAGTCTGCCATCGACTCATTACATATGGGGATGACAGCATCCTACCACATTCCCCTAAGATGTGAAGCACACACTGCAATGGAAAGGCCACAAAAGCTGTTTCATGGAGCAGTCTTGCATCAGGCTGCTACCCCAAAACACCACCATGTCACCTCCAACCTCCCAGAGACCTGGGCCCCACTGCAACGGCTGGCACCACAGAGCTCTGCCCAGCATGTGCACAGGCCACGAACACTCACAGACGGTGCAATTCCAGGCTCACCTAATACCACCCAGAGCATCCTTGACACACTCCTCAAAACAACAGTCTACTCACTTTCACAGCTTTTTAACTCTCTATTTACTCTCACATCCTTCCCACCCCTTTGAGGTGCCCCCGTGGCATCATCTGTTAGCATATGGTACTTAACACTTACTGCCTTTTTTTCTTCTTCCTGAGAACTATCAAAGGAATTCATTTCTGAAGTAAACAAATCAAACCTAAGAAATATTGTCAGTACCATGACCCTTTTAGCTTTTTTATTTAACCAACAAATAATTTGGGATCTCCTTCTGAGGGTGAGACAATATGCTGCATCTGGCATAATAGGATCCACACCTTCATGTGCTCAAGAGCAAGCTGCCACAACGTAGAGAATCCAGACCTCACAGAGCTCAGACTAGGACCAAGGCACCAAACCCAGAATGGGGAGGACTCATACTTTCACGTGCTCAAGAGCAAGCTGCCACCCACACAGAATCCAGACCTCATAGAGCTCAGATCAGGACCAAGGCACCAAACCCAGAACAGGGAGGACTTGCAGCCTCTGCCTGGCATCTTCGTCCTCCTCTTGGGCAGCTCCTATAGCCAGCAGGGACAGAGTGCAGTGAGAGACCCCATTTCTAGGGACTTCCTAATGTGAAGCCAGAACAAGAGACCGGGTGTCCAGCCGATCAGAGTGGAAGCCTGGAAGGGATGTGGAAGCCCCAACTCCATCTCCCAGGCATCTGCAGCCTGGCTCAGAAGGAATTTTAGCTGCATTCCTAAACACAGTCAGCTCTTTAAGGGTGAAGTCCATTTTTCTCAGCTGATTTACTTTCCTCTAAGGCAATCTGTAAACCACACTGGAACTCAGCCGAAACACCATCCTTTGAAGCCTGCTGAAACTTCACTTAGAGAAACGTTTCAAAAGACATCTATTTAGATGTTTTGGCAGCACTTTTCAGACATCTCAAACCAGAAGGGCTGCATTGGTCTCTGCAATCATATCTGTAGAGAAGGGCTGGAGATGGTTTCAATGGCCTAAAAAGAGGAGCATCAGGCCAGTGCAAAGAACCTGGGCAGGGAATCGAGAGACTGCAGCCCTAGTCCAGTGGCGTCCCAGCCCCGTGACCATGAAGAAATGCCTCACCACTGGTGGACCCCCTTTCTCAGCCCCTACTGTGGCTCAGGATGGGTAGCGAGGGCTCCTGAACCTGTGGGTGGCAAAGAACCAAGGTGCAAATGTGTCAGCCAGTGAACAGGGCTCATGGGACTTTTTTTAAATGGCTGAGGTAGACAGGATTTCTTTTTTAGCTTTCTCATAGAGTTTCTCTCAAACTAATAATCTTTGTAGTATTTTACAACTTTTAAAGCACTTGTAAATACATTATCTAAATTTAAAAGTGTTATTAAAGTGATCATTGACTCTTCAGTCTTTTTTTAAAAACAAAGAAAAAGAAGGAAAAAGGAAGGAGAAAGGAAGGAAGGAGGGAGGGAGGGAAGGAAGGAAGGAAGGAAGGAAAGAAGGAAGGAAGGAAAAATGGGAGGGAGGGACGGAGGGGGATGGATGGATAGATAGATGGATGGATGGATGGATGGATGGATGGATTGGATGGATGGATTGGATGGATGGATGGATTGGATGGATGGATGCATGACTAAAGTATTGACTGGAAACCGGGCTCTATCCTTTGCCCCAACAATTTCACTACATCCTTGTAAGATAGTGACTCTTCCTGCCCACACACCAACAAACCAGTTACTGGGATTACAGATAAGTCATGTTACTTCTGGGAACAATTAATAGAATGTTTCCTTTTTTTAATTATGCTAAATAATTAACAGAACCTTTTAACTTTTTCTTCTTAGTTATTCCATTGCTATTACTCCAGTATATGGGCTTGAGATGACAGCACTTGTAACGATTCTCCAATGCCTTTCTTTCCTCCTTTAAAGTAAAGCTTGAACTGGTAGCAGATTTGCTAAACTATGAATGCTTTCTATCTGTTTTTTTTTTTTTTCTGAGTTAAAATACTTCCCATCAGGTACTTCTAACACAACAGAAATGTTGAGATGTGAAAAATACACTGACATGCACCCACTCCTTAAAGAACCTTCTTCAGCAACACATTTTTCAACCATCCATCCTCCTTTTCAACTCCCACACCCTCTGGAAATCAACATTTCTAGAAATAAGACAAAGCATTTGGTTTCCTGACATAAATTTTGATTGTCCAGTGCCAAAAATAAAGTTGTCTCTTCATCGGGACAGCCATAAGCACTCAGAGCCCATCACTAGAGCTCACATCACTCCCCAGAAGCAGACCAGACCAGTGAGAGGAAGGTATTTATACAGACACTCTAGTCAAAACCACCCAAAACCAGGGTGGTTTCCCTATCAGAAGTTGTTTTCTGGATATAACTGACGTTTGGCTGGATAGGAACTCTGGAGTCTAACTGCCAGCACGTGATTTAAATTTGTCAGGTAACACCTGCTACAGGCGTCCGTATCAATGGGACTTCATTCTCCATTATCAGTTTTGTTTGCCAGAGTCTCATATTCCTTGGTAAGTGACCAACCAGAATATAAACAATTACATGGACAGTGCAGAATAAACACACTGCTAATGGCTCTAAGGCAAAGCTCCAATTCCATTATCCAACACCTCGAGATCCTTAGAGATGAAAGGTAACAGAGTCTTAAAGAAGCAATTCATAATTTGAGTAAAATTGGGGGAAGGCCAAATACAAATATGAAATGAAGCTGTCATAAGAGACCCTGAGATATACACTTTCTTTCCTGTGATTCAATTCACATTGTTCCCGTCCATTTTCCTTCTCTTGGTGCCTCATGATTCCCAGAGCTAACCTGAGCTTCCAGCCCTATCTGGAAGGTTCCATGCTACCTCCCTCTCTCAAGTGTGTGTCTCCTCTTTATTCATCCCCTGTATTTCTGTTTGCATGTCTATAGATGGCAAAGCCACTCTTTAAATTCATTCTTTAGTTGCTCTTTCCATCTTGGTGAGAAATCAATCCCAACCTATATATCATATGAATATAACATTTGTATGGAAAGACGTGTGACAGAACTGAATGGCTCCCAGCATTTAAGGACTAGACTTGGCTGGGCACAGTGGCTCATGCCTGTAATCCCAGCACTTTTGGAGGCCGAGATGGGCGGATCACCTGAGGTCAGGAGTTCGAGACCAGCCTGACCAACATGGTGAAACCTCGTCTCTACTAGAAATACAAAAAATTAGCCAGGCATGGTGGTGCGCAACTATAGTTCCAGCTACTTGGGAGGCTGAAGCAGGAGAATCTCTGGAACCCAGGAGGCAGAGGTTGCAGTGAGCCGAAATCATGCCATTGTACTCCATCATAGGCAACGAGAGTGAAACTTTGTCTCAAAAAAAAAAAAGACTACCTGACAGCATGTTTTATATCCTTCCCATATCTCTTCTCCCATCCTTTTTTTTTTTTTTTTTTTGCAGTGGCGAGCAGGGGCAGGGGGCGGGGGCAAGGGGGAGAGACAGGGATTGGACACACCTGTCAATTCCAGTCTGATGGAAGGCCCCTTGGAGGTGGCTACCCACACAGAATGCAGAGGCTGACAGGCTGACCTACCTAAGAAATCTCCCTCAGCACAGACCTAAGGGCCTTCTAGACACATGCACACTCCATGGGGTCTGCCTCCTGGGAACTGTGACAGATTAATGGGAAACAGATGATGGGAGGTACTTATTTGATTAACCCACAGAGCTTGTTTTTACCTAGAAAACAGAACCACAGGCAGAAACAGGTCGCAGACTTGGGGTGTAAAAGAGATAAGGTTTTTAATTTCTTTTAAAGGACGAAGCACTGGGAGTCTCCTTCTGCACGGGGAGACTCGGTGTCAAACCCATCTCCTGCTGAGGCTGCAATTGGCCACTCAGGAGCCTTTGCGGGAAGACTAACCTCTCTGGAAGAATGAGAGATGGTTTCCAGAGTTTCTGGAAAATCAGAGGATCTTAGCATCAAAGAGCAGAAATAGGAAGTATGATGACCCAATGCACCTGATGCCACCAGCGATGAGCACAGCCAGGACACACAACACTGTGAGCTTGGCCATCATGATGTCCAGAGACAGGGCAAGGAGGGTGGACCACCTGCAGCTCCAAACCAAAGCTGCATGGTAGAGGTGGAACAGAAGCAGAAGCAGCCTCTTGTGGAATGCAGGACAGAGCCAGCCAGAAGCCCAGGTCCAGGGCCTGGAGTCAATGAAGGCAGGGCAGGTGGGCTAAGAGGGGAAAGAATGACTGGGGAAGAAGGGGTAGGGGTATCTCCCACTCAGGAAACAGCCAGCTCTACTTCCTTTCTGCAGCATACAATGGACACGTGGAGGCCTGCCACAGAGTAGATCACAGAGGACCAGCTGCATCTCTGTGGGTCCTACAGCAAGGACCCAGAGGGGCCAGGTGCCCAAGCACACACACGTCACCATTCAGGCCTCGTGTCTCTCAGCATGCAGTACTCCGTGCACCTCATCTATATTAGCTAGCACAGAAACAGCACCTGGGTGCTGTCAGGCCAAGAGTGTCAAAAAGGCCATTTGCAATTTCCCATAGGAAACCTCTAGTTTTTATGGAAATTCCAAACTGACACAGAGCCAAGAAGCAGTAAGGACCACAGGGGAATCTAGCTAATTTTCCAAAGGCCACCCCAGGGGCAAGTGAAATGTCAGAAAAGGAAGCTAGAAGGGGGCCTGCCTGCAGGCCAGGAGGGCTCAGCCACCAGAAACAAGCTCAAATTGATTAGAGGGAAAGACACCCAGAGGTGGGGGGAAGGTAGTACCCAGCCTGGTCAGAAGACTTAGTGAGGTAGGAGAGGAGTCATGCTCAGATTCACAGGCTGAAGAACAAAGGCAGAACCTGGAAAGGGACTGGGAAGGAAGGAGAGGGGGCAGGGGTCAGAGGCCATGAATTACAGCTCCATTCCCCACCCTTCAAATACAGAAGCCCAGGAACCCCTATACTGTAGCTATAGGAGGCTCAAGCACTGGACAAAAGCTGCACCTCACCAGAGCTGCCACATCATATGTATACCACCTCCATCACCATCAGTGGAAGCAGGTACCCATGCAGGATCCTTCCCCATTCAGACTGCACACAGCCTCAGGACCTTGCTCAACACAGAGCCTCAGGGAGCCAATGCTCCTAAATCGGTTGGCTGTGAGATGAATCCCCTTCATTACACTTGCACTAGAAGGTTCTTCCTGAGGAAATGCTCCACTGTTTATAATTCATCTCTTTGCTATAACAATATAATGCAAAGCACATGGCTACATGATAGGGCCTGCAAGAGAAAAACGCTTTGCAAATTATACATTGATGGTTTGTTCTGTTGATGTTTCTGTTGCTGGAAACTGGCATTAATGGATGAAATGGCCTTCTCTCCTATCATTTTCTTGCCTTTAAAAGTTGCCTTTGTCCCTGTGACTTGACCATCTGAGTAATTAGATGCATCTCATGCAGAGGTCAGTCGCTTTAGCCCCCTTGGCAGCCTCTGCCTGACTCATCTGTCCCTCACAGGAAGAACTCATCATCTCATATGATTCTCAAACGCCTCTGAAGACCCTTTGTGCCAGGGTTCTTTCACAGCTGAAAGCATAAATGACATTTTTGCATCTTCACCCAAATTTTACACTTTTGTTTAACTCAATGTTGGACACTAGAAAGTATAGGCCCCCTGGAACCCAGAGAATCAATCGCCAGGGTTTTACTTTCTTAATGCGAACATAGGATCTGCTTCAGAAAACTGAAGCCCAGAGGTTTTTGGGCAAACAAAATTCCTTTAAAGCGAACCCGTAAAAAACACTCACATATTAACTTTAGGAGCCTAATGATTTCAAACCTTTTTTTTTTTTTTAAGTCCTAGATTCCATTCCTTACCCCACAATTCTTTAGTTCCTTTCTCTTCAGGATGAGATTCAGTTATCAGAGCCAGTTGGCCCTCTGAACATTTTTCTGGGGTCTGGAAATAGGATCACTTTTCAGGAACCAAAAAATTTATTTTCTCTAGCTAACCTCATAAAATGCAGACTTCTCATGTCTATCACACATTTTTTAATTCATATCTGTAAGTTTATGCCCACTATATGACCATCAAAATTTTCATTTCTTTGAAAGATCGAAGCTAGATTAAGAAGGCAAGTGCTGCAGCGTTGGCTGAAATATCAATTGGTCATACCAAAAATGTACGAACAAATAAAAATCACATGGTGATGAGCACTGAGGTACGAAAGCTTGAGGCCTCTCTATACCAAAATCTCATTCCAACCTCCTGCCAAATGCTTCAGAACCACTGCATTATCAGAAAAGACCTGTTTCAGCTGCTAGCTGTAACCATCAAAGCAGAGCCCCTGTGGCCTTCATTTTTCATAAGGGTTGCCCGGCTGCTAACTATAAAGGCTCACCACACTCTCCTCCCAATGGGTGCCGGGTTCCAAAGTGAACACTGGAGAATTCCAAAGGCATGTCACCTCCAAATGATTAACATGCAGTCCTGGATTCTAAACATTCCTAAACTTAATAAAAACAGGAATGAAGGAGAAGAGAATGTAGGGTGAAGAAAGCATGATTTTTGAGACATTTCTTTGATAACGTTTCAGGCCCAGGAGACAAAAGCTGGTCCTGGATCCTCCCAGTCCAATCATGGGTGGAAAGAAAGTCTTCAAAGCTGCATGTGGTGCTTGGCTGAGACGGCAGCCACTGTGCCCCACGCCTGCAGTGTTAATATTTCACCTATTTGTTATATGGTAAAGAGTAAATAACCTTGAGAAGAAACAAGGACTAAAACAACTGACGTGAAAAAAGCTTATTTTCTCCTTGTCATATTTCCCATTGTCATTTTGACTCAAAATTGTTCCAGGTATTGTTTTCTTTATCCCTAAGAAATCTCATCTAACACTCCATTCAGAGAGGGAAGGAAGATGTCACAATAGGGGAAGGTACTTCATAAACATGATGCACACATCCCATTTTCTATACATACCCAAAGGATCATACTTAGTGCTATTATAATAAATCTACTCCAGATCTTGCTAATAGTAGGAAACGGAATGAGGAAAAAAAAGGCTTTTAATTCAAAGGAAAAACTTTTCCTTTTTGGGGTGCTGCTGTTAGTTTATATAGCCAAATCCTCTCATCTGACATAATCAGGCCTGAGGCAATTAATATTAAAGCAGAAAATCCTTTTGAAAACAATTTGTAAAAAAATACATAAACATAAACAAGACCTTAAAACATTTTGAACTCGCAGCTATTATGGCAAAACATGCCGGTCTACCTGTGATGAGGCACAAATGGTTCTCTGAATAAGGATCTACTCATTGGAATTCCATGTAGACCTTTTACAAATCCCTCCAGTAACATGGTCTGATTTCCAGTCTCAGTTTCTTTGAAGTTCAGCAGAATCCTCTTCTATTTTCATAATATTCCCCCTCACCTTTTATAGTTATCATAACCTATTTACATTGACAGAAATGCTTTTGTAGTGATGAATTTTGAGTCTTTTCCAAAATATTCAGTGAACTTTCAAAGAAGCAGTGACCTTTATGTAGTCATATTTAATTAGGTTATGAAATATTTGGTACTATTTCATTAAATTACATAATTCTGATAACCAGTGCAATTGTCATAAGGAGGTTTGTGAGTGAGCACACTGACTCCATAAGCCCCTAGGTCAACCCCTAGAGCAGGGAGCATGTGTGTCCTAGTTGAGTGCAGGCTTGAGGGGCTGTCAGTGCTCAGTACGCCACAGGATAAGATGTCACACATCTTACATCTATCACATGGGACTATAGGATATAGAAGTCAAGTCAATAACACAGAAGCTGTTTTTTAAAAATCCTGTACCTGAAATATTTGAGTACCTGAAATACTGTAAAGGAATGAGTTTCCTTAAAAGGAGTTCGCTCATTTGGATTTTGACCGAGCTCACTTTCATGTAAGTCTGCTTTCTACCACCTTACGATTCCTAGGAAAAGCCAATTCATCTTCATGTCCCAAATCTCTAGTGGTTATCAGCTGTGTTTCAATATTTAACTTCAACATGTTCAGTACATGTTATATACCAGGATTTGTTCTATCGGAATGAGGGTAAGGAGGAAGTTTATCCAAAATCGTGTCACAGACCTTTCCTTTAGATAGATATAATTTATGCATATGAAATCACTGGGAAAATATGAAGCAGGTAATAAAAAAGCCACTGATGAAATATAAGTGCCTATATACATTGTATAGTTACTCGGCACTACAAGCAGTTGAGAAGCAGAATGGTCAATGTTGGCTGGAGGTCCTGCAGATCTTACTTTGTTTCCAACAAGATTTCCAATCCTCCTGACACTCTGACCTTTCAGTCCCTGAAGTTTGAGTCACCTGCACAATTATTCTCTGGCTGCACAGATTATTACTCAAGACACTTGCAACTTCACCTCCCTCCATACCAAATGCAGTGAAATCATGTGGATTTCCCTTCATGCCCAGCTGCTCCCCCTCCCCATCCCTGGGTGAAGGAGGGACCAGAAATAATTTCCCTAACTCCACCCATGAATACCTTTCAGGTGCAGACTAGGACTCAACAGGATGATCTATGGTCTTTTGATTAGAAGATTAAATGAAGACCACAGCATATATTAAACAAAAGCAAAATTACTAAGATACAAAAAACTTCTAGACATGAAATGAAATTTAGTTCCTTTTTCTTTCCTTTTTATGACATATTCTTGCCTCGACTTGGCCCAGACCAGGAGAAAACTGGGCCTCCTACAGCAAGCCATTCTGAACCACAGACACATTTGTTTGCTTAAGAGCATCTTGCCCTGTATCCGCATGTGCCCTCACCCTGTGCTGACCTGAGATTTCCCTTTTAGTCACCTGATAACTGTCTAGAGCCCCAGACTCCACTTTCCCACAGGCACGCCTCACAGAGCCACCAGGAGGCACATGAAGATCAGGTCAATGCGCTAGAGGTTCACATTGGCACAGTCCCAGGAAGAACCTCATCTCCCCCAGCACTGCCAAAAGGAACCTCACCAGCAAGCTGTCTTACCTCACGCTCCAGTCACTAACCAAACAGCAGAGGAAGCTGGAATGAAACAGACCTTCAAAAATCATTGCTGAAAATTGTTTCACCAAAACCATAAGAACCCATGATAGGGGCTAGCACAAACAGATAGCATAACAGTGAATCTTTATTTTATTCCCGTAAGTCGTGTTTTTTTGTCATGCATTTAGTCCCTGAGGGCAGGTGTCACTCACCGATGCAGGCATGGACCCTCACCGACAGCTGCGTCCTTAAGATGATGCTGTGCTTCTTGCCCCGCCTAATGAGATAGGAGACAAAACAGGGGCATCAGAGGAGTCGGCAGAGACATCTCACGTGCTGTCAATCCACATGAAGGTTCTGACAAACCCACCTGAGAGGAGATCCACAGAAGCAGGGACCCACACTGAACAAGAATCTATCCTGAAGTAATGTTGACATCACAGGCCTTTCACAAACGTAAAATAATAAAGAAGTCTGACTTTGTTGGATTGGCACATGCATCTCACTGCCAAGCTCCATTGACTCATTCCATCCAGAGTCTGCACATAGCCATGCTTGACCATGTTGGGAAAATTTTAAAATCTGTGTCCATGAAGTGAAATTTCTGGAATGTAACAACACAAATCTGCTTGATCATTCTCATGGCTATTTTTACCTTTTTTTGGGAGGGGCAGATATAGGAAAAGTGAACACATGATGGATGGGGTCATCAGAACCGCTTTACTGTGTATCAATTCAAGCCTGTGTTAGCTTTTCTCTTATACTCTTGTGAGAAAATGGGAATCTACAAAAGAAGGCTTTCAGACTACTTACGATCAGAAATGCCAATTTACACCACACCCCATCTCACCTCCACTTCTTTCTCACTGCATTTCTCATGAGGAAGAAAAAGGGAAGACCTCCCCAGTTCCACTCCTACTAGAGCCCATCCTGCTTTATGCAGAGAGGAACGCCACAGAGCGGTTGGTAGAAGGAGATAAAGGGGAGAAAACATGAGTCTTGGCTACCTGACAGGAACAAAGGCTTTGAGGTTTAGAGAAAAGGGGAAGGCAATGGACAAAGGAAAAGCAGAGCCAGCCAAGGGCATGGCAGCAGGTAGCGTGGCAGGGCTCTTGGGAGCGGGATTCCCTGCCCATCCTCACCTCTCCCCACCAGGGCTTAATGTATAACAGAATCTGGCAGTGCTTTCCTGCCTCCTGGTGTGTGGTTGTGTTGGACAGAAGGGAACACAGATCTCACCAAGGTGCACTACTAACGCTGTGATTATGAATTCACAGTAATGACTACATCAATTACATTTTTTATTCTTACAACCAGGTAAGAGACAGAAGTATGGTTTAAATAATGGTTTGTTGATTCTGATATGGGTTGGTTGTGTCTCCACCCAAACAGCATCTTGAATTGTAGTTCCCATAATCCCCATGAGTCACAGAAGGTAATTGAATCAGGGGGGGCGTTCTCATGATAGTGAATAAGTCTCATGAGAGCTGATGGTTTGATAAAGGGCAGTTCCTCTGCACACACTCTCTTGCCTGCCACCATGTAAGAAGTGCCTTTGCTCTTCCTTCACCTCCTGTCATAATTGTGAGACCTCCCCAGCTATAAGAACTGAGTCCATTAAACCTCTTTTTCTTTATGTCTTTATTAGCAGCATGAGAACAGACAAATATAGGTTCTTTAAAAGAAAAAAGGAAACCCAGCTGCATAATTTCAAAGCATACAGTAACCTCCAGCTGGGCAGCTGCTTCAGGTAGAGAATCTGCACTCAGAGTCCCCTCAAAATTCAATGAGCCCCTCCATTTTCCTTTGTTTTCCATTTTATATGCAAGTTATTAGTCTCAAGAAGCTTGCAGCCAACACACAATGCCTGCAGAAGACAAGTTCAAGATTCCTATAAACACATATTTCTGCAAAACCTTATTTTTCACAAAAACTCTCAGTCTCAGAAATCCTGACATGAATACTCCTTCAACTCTTCCCACCAGACCAGAAGAAAGTTTTGATTTAAATGCACCAGATTGAATTATAGACAGCTTTTTGTTTGACTTGCCAAGAAAGGTGTTCTGGGGTAGGGGGGACAGCAGCTGGGAGCAGAAAATCAGTGAACTCCTGCCGGGAGCCAGACTCTAACTACTAGAAACAGTAAATCCTTGTCTTCCAAACTCAAGGATTTTCTGTAATTCACATTAACAGCAGTTATAAGTCAATGGTAAATGTCAAATAAATAGTAGACAAAGGACATGCTGTAGATGCCCAGAGAGAGAAAAAGCATGAGCTGGCCAGGGAAGACATTTCAGAATGCCCCAAGTTCTGGAGAATTTCAGAAAGGGCCCATTGGTAGCCCCTTCCTATATCCTCAAACAACTGCAAAGTTGCACTTCGAAAAGTTTGTTTCTCTACAGAATTCTCTAGACCCACAGAGAGCATGTAGGATGGTCACTCTGAGATTCCAGGCCCCTCAATGAAAACTATGACTGCCAAGACACAGCAAGCCCACCATCCTAGAAGGGTCCTCTCTTCCGGGTGCTGAGAAACCAGGCAATTGGTTTGCTAAGCTAAACCCTAATGGAATTTAAGAGAGCATAGAAGAAAATAAGGCCTATTTTTTAGAAGTTTAATCACTTACAATTCCTCCACTTCAATATTCTACCTCCTACCTTATCTGCTGGTCTACACAAAATCCTACAAATGAAGAAACCTGCATGGAACTGGGAGCCAAGGATGGTGGAAGCAGGCTGAGGTGGGGAGGAGGCCCCAGATCCCAAGTTCAGAGAAAAGGAGGGGATTGGCTAAGGAAGAGGCAAGTGGGTGAAGAGTGTGGCCAGATTCAGCCAGGTCCACAGCAGGGTATCTGCGACCTTTCACCCTTCCCCACGTCTGCTTCCGCCCACCTCTGATGTAGGTACTACTTCTGTGTCCATTTTGCAGATGAGGAAAACAAAGCTTGTAGAAATGATGTAACTTGCATACATGGCTGGTGGAAACAGATGCAGGACTGAAGGCACAGAATCTGACTCCACGGTTGCCTGCACCATCCTGCCTTTTGCTGCACAGTTGCCTCACTGTATAACCTTCTCTAAGGACTACAAAGGATAAAAAGAGTCCCTAGTTTTTTAGGGAACTGGTATAACCTTACTACTGAAACCTAACCAAAAAGATACACTGAAACTCTAAGATGCAAACATCTAAGAAAATCTTGGGAAATCAAATTATGCAATATGTAAAAATAATACAACAGGACCACATAATACTCATCCTAAGAGTTCAAGAATTATGGACAGTCTAGTATAATAGTTTTACATACATATATATATAAAAAACAAACATATATATTATATATACATATATATGTAATTCTTGACTTCTTAGGAAAAACTTTATTTGGTCTTGTATTTTCACATATTGCTTACTCGCTCGCTGTATATACACACACACACATATACACACACACGTGTGTGTGTGTGTGTGGTATATATATATGTAAAACTATTATACCGGACTACCAAATGTAAAGGGACCTTATGGTGGATGTACATACGTGTGTGTGTATGTTTAAATAAAACAAAAAACATCCACTGTAAGGTCCCTTTACATTTGGTAGCTTCCCTCCACCACTATATTTTCTAATTAGTTAAAACTGACATATTGGAGAGATTCATTTTTATGTATTTCTTTTACATATGGCCATTTCCCTGCTACCACTGATTCTAAAAACCTTTTTGCTAAGTCCTTTGGCTTATTTTAAGAAATAATCATATCTGTTTAAAGATAATCATTTTATCCCTGCCTTTCTAGCAAATACACCCTTTTCTTTTTTCATGGGTAAAATTTTCAAGAGAAAATTAAAGAATCATAGGTACACTCCCTTCCCCACCATGGGACACTATGTCAGTTTGGGTTCAGAAATAAAAATAGTTGTTAACATTTATGGAATGCTTATCATGTGCCAGAAGAAGTTCTAAGTACTTTATACAGATTTAGTCTTCACAAAATTTCTATGAGGTAGTGATATAGCTAGACTTCGTGTCCCCACCAAATCTTTTCTTGACTTGTAATCCCCAGGTGTGAGGAAGGGACCTACCTGGTGGGAAGTGACTGGATCAGGGGGGTGGTTTCCTCCATGCTCTTCTTGTGATAGTGAGTGAGTTCTCACAAGATCTGATGGTTTTATAAGGGGCTCTTCCCACTTCGCTTTCTAACTCACTCTCACCTGCCACTGTGTAAGATGTGCCTTTGCTTCTCCTTCACCTTCTGCCATGATTGCAAGTTTCCTGAGGCCTCCCCAGCCATGCAGAACTGTGAGTCAGTTAAACCTCTTTTGTTTAAAAATTACCCAGTCTCAGGTATGTCTTTGTAGCAGTGTGAAAATGGACAAATACAGGTAGATAACATTATTGCCATTCCAAAGATAAGGAAATCAAGGCCCAGAAAAGTTAAGCAATGGAGATGAAGTCACATAGCTAGAAAGTGACAGAGCTCAGACTCAACCCAGGCAGTCTGACCCTAAAGTCAGCGGCCCTATCACCTCCACAGAGCTTCCCCCCAAATGTGTGTTCCTCTCATTCACTCCTTCATTTCACTGGTGCCAATATCATGGAGAAAAGGATGCTAAGGTACTTACAGTGAATTCACACTGACAACCTCTCACGATCTGTATCTTTAGACTATTATTATTTTCTGAATCCCTACATACATATAAGATGTATTCTATGAGATGTACAAAGTATATGGAGCTTTAAGATAGGAATATAGAAACCCTACCTGCATTTCCAGGCTGCTAGCCTGCCCTGCGGATTTCAGATTTGCTAGTCCCCACAATTGCACGAGCCAATTTCTTAAAAATAAATCTCTCTAGATAGATAGATTACATAGATAGATGATAGACAGACAGACAGATAGATAGTGTATTGGTCTATTTTCACACTACTCTAAAGAGCTGCCTGAGACTGGCTAATTTATAAGGAAAGAGGTTTAATTGACTCACAGTTCCACATGGCTGGGAAGGCCTCAGGAAATTTACAATCATGGTGGAAGGTAAAGGGAAAGAAGCACCTTCTTCACAAGGTGGCCAGAGAGAAAGACAGCAGGGGGGGAAACTGCCAAACACTTTTAAAGCATCAGATCTCATGTGAATTCACTCACTATCATGAGAACAGCATGGGGGAAACTGCCCCCATGATTCAATCACCTCCCACCAGCTCCCGCCCGCCACATGTGGAGATTACAATTTGAGACGAGGTTTGGCTGGGGACACAGAGTCAAATCATCTCCGATGTCCTCTTGGTTCTGTGTCTCTGGAGAACCCTAACTAATAAAACTTTGATATCTGCCTTCCTAGAGATTCCACATTCCAAAGATAAAAATCAGTGAGAGGCTGTCAGTGTGTATTCACTGTAAGCACCTTAGCCATCCTTCTCTCCCTGATACCAGCATTCTGGGTTAGTTTTGCAGCTGCCACTCCTTTTGAGTCTGTGTTTTTTAGCAAGATGAAGTGGAATGCACCAAGTACCCAGAATCCAGTGACCCAGAAGGCAAGGCGGCTCAGCTTGACCTTAATCTCCCCAGGGAGACTCAGATTCCTTTCCTATCAGCACAGCCACTGCCAGGAAAACATCACCAGCTTCTGGACAGCAAAGCAGGCAGCACAACCAATGGGCTGCCCACAACCAAGGCCAGCTACCCAAAGTGCCAAAGGGACTATCTAAAATAGGTGAGTAACTCAAGGAAACCCCACAAGGCACATGCACCAGGGACACGATGATACTACCGCTAAAAGAACTTTCTGAAATGTCCTGCCTTCTCAGAAAACACAGGCTTCTGTTACAATAACATCAGTGGTCTTGGAAAAAGCCTGGTTTAACCAACTAAGACTCACAGAAACCTGTGTGTGTTTCCGTTCTGACCCTGTGCCTCAAGGGAACCTTTTTACAAGAGTAACATATAAAGCCCTCTGTGACTGTAAGAACAAGTGCTTACATTATTTTACTGAGTGGTATAGAGCCAGAAGCTTGATGACTTTTTCTAGCAACCAACAGTGGAATTGATGCTCCTGAGTATTCTTCTACTTAAATTAGAAGGAATAAACTATAGTTTCAGTCAAGGAAAGAAACAGATGTTTCACCATCCAGCAGAAGTAGGGACTAGGGCCCCTCAACAGTTGCGCCAGGAGTAAAAAGCTCTTACTATGCTTCCGGAGCTGAGGGGCTCAACCAGCACTCCATCTCAGATAAAGAGATGGAGGAGGATTCGAACCAGTCATCAGCTAGTAAAAGGATAGTGCTAGCTAAGATTAACTTGCCCAGAAGCTCAAAGTTTAAGCAAGAGAGGCAGTTGTCATCACATTAATCTCCAGGTGTATTCTGTTCTCCCCTGGCAGACTGTAGAGGTAGAAAAACATCGACTCTGAAGTCAGCTGTGTGACCTTGGACAAGTTACTTAACCTCTCTGAGCTTCGGCTTTATTGTCTGTAAAATAAGACAATGATGTCTGCCTTTCCTGAGAGAGAGAATTCAATTAATCAATGCAAGTAACATGCTGTGGACATGGCTGGCACGTGGTAAATGCTGAATAACATTAGGCAATACCCTTGTTAGTGATATTACTGTTCTTTCTTTCAGCCACTTCCCCTCCCTCGTTCCATCTGTCTTCATGTCTGGATATTCTCTCACTCTCTGTATGTCTCTCACTTCATTTTTGTCTGTTTTCTCATTCTTCCCAGTTCTCACATCACTCCTTTCTCTCATTCTCTCTTCACCACCCATTCAAGAATTGACAATAATGATCCATTTGTTATTATTTGATTCTTGTTCCCGTTCTTCATTAAAGCTCCAGTGATGTCGCATTTTAATATTCTCAAGGGATTATACTAATGTCTGTGCCTCCTGTGTGTGCAACCCTGAGTGTGTCTGCCTCTGAGGAATAAGTCATCTACTTTAACGGGAAGGTGTGAGGAGTCTGAGACACACGGGGATCCAGGTGGAAGCACCCCGGGCAACACGTCCTATGACCAAAGCGTGAAGTTTGCGCAATTGGTGAAAAGGGACCTATCAAAGCAGGTCACCTCTCTAGACACCTTCTCAGAGAGGCCAGTCTGGTTCTCTCATCTTCCTGTTTCCCTCACCTCTTTGCTTCAACAGGACATGATACAGACGGAATCAACTTTCTCAGTTCACTTCCACTCAGCTAATGTCCTCTCATCACAGATGCTGAAACTTCTCCCCGCACCCAGCCCAGCCCGTCACCAGCTCAGTGTTCCTCTTCCACAGTCATTCCCTGGCACGTTTCTTGTAAGCTTTAATGAGGTATAATTTAGGTGCCATAAAACTCACCTGTTTATGATATAATTCACTGATTACTAGTATCTTCATAGAGTTATACAGTCATTACAATCTGATTTTTTTAACTTTCTCAACAATGCAAAAAAAACCCCAAAACCCTCACACCCATCTGCAATCACTCCCTGTCCCCATACTCAGCAAGAGGCAACCACCAATCTACTCTGCCTCTCTACGGACATATCTTCTCTGGGCATCACATACAAATGAAATTCAACAGTATGTCACCTTTTCTGTGTGGCTTCTTTCACATGGCCTAACATCTTCAAGGTCATCAGATATCAGATATATGATTTACAAACATTTTCTTGTTTGTAAAATGTTCTGTGGCTTGTGTTTTCACTTTATCAATTATGTCTTTTGAGGGAGCAAAAGGTTTTAATTTTGATGAAGTCCAAACTATTTCTTTCTCTTGTCACTTGTGCTTTCATTACCATATCTAAGACACGGAAAGCCCATGTGGCAAGAACCATGACTTTTCCTAACTCAGCCATGGACTTGCTCCTGTTTTCCTCTGGAGTTTCATTGTTTTGGCTCTTACATTTAGGACTATGGTCTGCTTTTAGTTAATTTTTGTGTCTGGTATGAGGTTCTTGACATCTTGATTAGCTCCTTCTCTTGTCTTTCACCCTCACATACCCCGTACAGGGCCCTTGTTCAAGCTGTACACAGATTTTAGCTCCTGGGAAATCCTGCTGCCTTCCTTCTCAGCCCCCAGTCTCTCCTTGTCAGCCTCTGCCCCACCATCCTGCTGCTTCCTCCCGCTTCAGGACATCCAAAATCTGCTCCCCACTCCCAGCCTTGCCTTGCTCCTCTCACAACTTGCCTTTGTGGCACAGTGTCCTCAACTGCCCATTCCTCGAAATGTCCTCTCTCCTTGCAGAGGTAGATGCTGCTGGTTACCCCCCTAGCACCCATTTCCCTTTCTGCCTTATAACGGGAATACAATTGTGTTTGCAGTAACAATGTATATTCCACAATGTGCAACTCTATACTGTGGCACAGTTCTCATCAGTGAACTATAGGTGGAAGTTGCTGGTGGGGTTTCTGGAAAGCTCTTTAAAAGGGGCAAACCCAGCCAGCACCATCACTGCTCTTCGCTCTTCTCATCTAAGGCAGGGACCATGGCTGTCAGCTAATATTCATAGCAATAGCAGGAAAAGGTTAGCTGGATACAGCCCACAATTCATACTGCACCCATGAGCCTCTGGCCAAAGTCATGTGAGTGAAGATAAGTGCACAGAGACTAGGCATGCCCTTCCTCCATCCCTTTCCTTCTTTCTAGGGGCTGGGATGCAGATGAGATGGTAAGAGTGGAAGCAGCCACCTGGTCCCAGAGATGGAATCCTTGTTCTGAGGATGCTGTAGCTATTTTACAGTTCCAAAGAGGATTGCCTGTATTTGGAATCTTATACAAGAAAAAAACTTTTATTTAAACTGCCATATTTGGGGTTTTCTTGGTTGCAACAGAGAAGACTGCATCCTAACCAATACATGCCTCTCTGTCTTGATATGACAGGGGTGTGGGGCAGTTGCACTGTAACTATGATGGAGCATGAAAGACAAAATCCAGACCCTAAGGATGGTAGAGCATAAAGATAAAACAAGCCCAGGTTCTTAAGAGTATCATGGAATCAACATACTGTCCTTGAAACTGTATAACTATCCACTGATTTTCTTAGAGTGGCTTTAGTTGTATAGAAAAATTTCATAGAAAATAGAGAAAGTTCCCATATATCCACACTGCTCCTCCCCACCCACCTGTTTCTATCAACATCTTTCATTAGTGTGGTTACATTTGTTACAATAGACTAACTGACACTGACACATTATTAACAAGTCCATAGTTTTACTTTATAATTCACCATGTTGAACAGTTCTATGGGTTTTCACAAGTACATAATGTTCTGGATCCAACATTACACTAACATATAGTGTGGTGACACTGCCCTAACAATCCCCTGTGCTTCACCTATTCATCCCTCCCTATCCATCTCCCAACATCAGCTCCCACTCCTGGCAACAGGATCTTTTCAGTCTCCATGGCTTTTGCCTTTCTTGGAATGTCATATAGTTGGACTCACATTATGTAGCTTTTTCAGACTGGGCTTGACTTCATAGTGTGCATTTAAGGCTCCCCCATGTCTTTTCTAGCTTGATAGCTCATTTATTTTTATTGCTAAATAAAAAATACTTCATGGTATAGATGAATACTATGGTTTGTTTATCCATTCATCTACAGAAGGACATCTTCCTTAAATTTTGGCAATTATGAATAAAGCTGATGCAAAAATGTGTGCAGGCTTTTGCATGGACATACATTTTCAACTCGTTTGGGTAAATACCCAGAAGCATGATTGCCAAATTGTATGGTAAGCCTATGTTTAGCTTTGTAAGAAACTACAGGCTGTCTTCCAAAGTGGCTGTGTCATTTTGCATTCCCACCAGCAATGAATGAGAGTTTCCGTTGCTCCACATCTTTGCCAGCATTTGGTGATACCAGTGTTTCTTATTTTAGCCATTCTAAGAGGTGTGTAGTGGTATCTCATTTTTTTTAATTTACATTTTACATTATATTGACATGTAATGTTGGATATCTTTCCATATGCTTATTTAACATCTGAATGTCTTCTTTAGTGATATATCTGCTCAGATCTTTTGCCCATTTTTTCATCAGGTTGTTTTCTTATTAAGTTTTAAGAGTATTTTGTATATTTTAGATACATGTACTCCACCATTTAGATACATAATCCATATGTTTTTCAAATATTTTCTGTGGCTTGTCTTTTCACTGTCTTAATATCCACTTTTTTTCCATGATAAAAATATAAAAATTTTAAGCCACTGTTATTTGGGTTGTCACATGCAGCTAAACCTGAGTCTCTTACTGATGTACAACACCTGGGTTATGGTTTCATTGGCTCTGCGTGCTGCCACCTGGGTGACTGCTAACTTTCTAGTCCCTACAGCCAGGGCCTGGTCCTCTCCTCACCTGCATCCTATGGCTGACCCTCTGGGATAAGACCTTCAGACTCCATAGCTCCCTCCATGGGAACACCCCCAGCCTCTCCAGTCCTCCAGCCTTCTCACCAGGGTGCCCGGTCAACATTTCTCACTAGCCACCCCACACTGGCCTGTGTGTGGCTTGCCATAAGGTCAGACTAATAGGCATAAACCCCTCCTCCCCTTTTCAAAATTGCCTCCACTTTACCACCTTTTTCCCTAACCAGTCCACCATTCTGTGCACTATTCCCCTAATGCCACGTGTCCATTCCATTCTCCTGTCCCCCTCTACACCAGCTGGCACCATGGCTCCAGATTCCCAGTCCCCTCCCTCCCCAATCCTGGGCGAGACCCCAATACACTCACCTTCCTCGGCTACCAGGTTTAGGTTCATTAGGGCACTCCCTGCTTGTCCCCACAGGGGTAACATCTGACCAAGGTCTCCTACTCCAAGTTCTTCCCACTCACCCACACCCAAAGCCCCTCATCACTTAAGGACTTCTGTGATGGCTCTCTGTGCAGGTCATTTTTCTTCTGTCTGACTCCAACCCACACACTTACCTGATGTCATCTTTGCCCATCATACATCCTGGCATTTAAAGACATTTAGAACCTTTGATTCCAGTGTCCCTTCAGCATGGGAGTTACTTCATTCTCCCCTGACTTACTGAAGACTTCTCAGGAACGCTGTCTTCCTCACTCAGTGCTTCTCAACTTTGACAGCACACTGAAATCACCTGGGAGCTTTGAAAATCACCTCTGCCTGGGCCCACCCCTCCCACTGAGTTCTGATTTCATGGGCCTGAGGCTGGGAGTGGCAAGAAGGGTTTTAAAGTCCCTCAAGGGGGTGGCAATATTCTCCAAGACTGAGAACCTATGCTGCAGGTTCCCAAACAAACACCCAACCACCTGAACAGCCTTTTTTTTTTTTTTTTTTTTTTTGAGATGGAGTCTTGCTCTGTCATCCAGGCTGGAGTATAATGGTGAAATCTCGGCTCACTACAACCTCCACCACCCAGGTTCAAGCAATTCACCTGTGTCAGCCTCCTGAGCAGCTGGGACTACAGGTGCGTGCCACCACACCTGGCTAATTTTTTGTATTTTTAGTAGGGATGGGGTTTTGCCACGTTGGCCAGGCTGGTCTCAAACTTCTGACCTCAAGTGAGCCACCCACCTTAGCATCCCAAAGTGCTGGGATTACAGGCATGAGCCACCATGCCCGGTCTGGATGGTTTTTTTTTTTTTTTGAAGTGAGATTCTGAACCCCGCTCCAAACCTTCTGAAGCCAGAACTTAGACTTCAGCAGTTCTGGCACCTGGAGCTGGTGTACAGGAGCTCTGGGCTACCCACTCAACCCAGCTGAACTCACCCCTAATGGCTCCTTTGGTTTGAAAGGGCCAGCTTTCTCCCCCACTGAGAGCAGGGCAGAACTTGATGGTCTGCACTTTGAGCCTTGCTCAGCAATATGAAGACAGGAGTTCCTTCGAACCTGTCACTGATTAGCCACAAGGCCTCAGCCAACACACCTGCACCCTCCACTCAGGATAACTGCCTTAAGAGGAAAAAAAAATCAGGGCAAGTCTACCTTTCTTCCCTTCCACACCCTCCCCAGAATCTCTCTCTTAACTTAGGGGTTTTGTTGGTTACTTGTTTCAGTTTGGTTTTTTAGGTTCAGTCGATTTTTAGACTTATGTTTAAAGTCTATTCAGTGATTTCCCATTCCACCAGTCTAAGATGCAGAGAAAAGGTGGACAAATGTGTGAATAGGTGAGGTTAACTTTTATATCATAAGAAGTAGAAACTGCTCCTTGTTCCTTCAAACCTGATATTTCGAGATGCAAAGACCTCTTTAAGAATCTGATGAAGGCTTTGAAATACTTTCCCACCAAAATCTCACAAACCCACAAACTGTACAGAAACCTCAGAGGTTCATGGGCCTCAGAGCCCATGATATGCCGGCTGAGAAGTCAGGTGTCCAAGAATAAAAGCGGAGCCAGTCCCAAAACCCCCAGGTTCCCCTAAGCAGGTCAATCACAAAGCTGGTGGGACCCATGTACCCCGGCAGATGGGCCTTCGTATGGCCCTTCTCACCCTTTCCCAGATGCGCATCCAGCTGTGATTTCTAAGCCACCAGCCTCACACAGACACATGGGCCCAGGGTGGGAGGACTACTAGCCCCCTTGGCAGATGAGAGAAAGTGAACAGCATCACACAGCAAGTAAGAGCAGCTATCTTCAGAGCCAACCCTGTGGCACAGGCCTGAAGGGAGGCATGCCGAGGAAAAGGTGAACACCCCAAGTTACCTGAAGTCAGGAGCACCTGTGAATGTGTATGCCATGTCCAGCTACCACGCTCATCCCCACGATGTCCCTGAAACATCGTGTTTCTCAGGTCCGCTCTTGGCTCAAGCCATACTCCCACCTGCTGCACCTTCCAAATACCCAAAGCCACTATCTCCCCCTGGCCTTGCCTAGAAGCCCACCTTCTCCACGACAGTGCCCTGTGGACCTGGGCTGGCACTGGTTTCCTTTCAAAGACATTGGGGGTAGCAACAGGCAAGAGTGGGGTTCTGGCCAGCTCGGCCCTGTCAGCAAACCTCCATCGAAGCCTCTTAACTAAAAGTCGAGATCTCAGGGCACCTGACCTGCGTGGAATCCTCTGAATCTAAATTCCAGTGGTTCCCATTTCAATGTATCATCTTCCCAGGATCGAACTATCGTTATAACAGGGGCTAACAGTTTTGAGTGTGTATTGTGTGTAAGGAACTAGTTAAGGTTGTAGATATATTATCATATTTTACTTCAAAACAACCCAAAGCAGCAGTATTACAATAATATTGCCCCCAATTATAAGGAAACTGAGGTTCAGAGAGGAGAAGTTACATCCCCATGGTCAAACAGCCATGAGACTAACTGTAAAGCCTGTGTCCCTAACCATTATGTAACACTGCTCTCCTCAGGTGCCAGAGACCCCATCAGGACCCGTGCTCACAGAGGAAGAAAACTGGGATTGGATCATATTTTCCTTATTCTATAAATAAATGTTACAAGTGTCCTCATTTTTTTTTTGGAGACAGAGTCTCACTCTGTCACCCAGGCTAGAGTGCAATGGCACGATCTTGGCTCACTGCAACCTCTGCCTCCCAGGTTCAAGCAATTCTCCTCCTTCAGCCTCCCAAATAGCTGGGACTACAGGTGCCCGCCACCATGCCCAGCTAACTTTTGTATATTTAGTAGAGACAGGGTTTCACCATATCGGTCAGGCTGGTCTCGAACTCCTGACCTCGTGATCCACCTGCTTCGGCCTCCCAAAGTGCTGGGATTACAGGCGTGAGCCATTGCACCTGATCACAAGTGTCCTGGTTTTATAAACTTCTATCAGAAGTAAAGTGGCTTGCCCCAGGCCACACAATGACAGCGCCAGGAAGAATAACCTGGAGGCTGCAACTTCTGTGTCTGCTGCGCCAAGTCATGCTTGCTAATTTCCCTGGCCTTGGAAGGCGATGAACAGACCTGGCTCTATTTTGTTAACATAATAATTACTTTGTCCTTCTACTTTTGAAGGTCTTTCTCCTCTTCTCTGAATAGCTAGAGCCTGAGTGATAATTCTAAACAACGAGTTAATTTTTAGTCTTGGCATAAAAGTGCAGGGTAATGGACGAGAACAAAGAAACAAACTCCTCCAGCAAGGAAACTCAGGCAGAACACACGGTATGAAAAACACCACAGTTTTCACACAGACTCATCTCATACATCTTCATTAGATGATCACAATAGTAGCAGACATTTTGCTCTAATTGACACAAAGAAATCAAGAGAAAAAATGGTATTGTATTTGCCATTTTCATACCTCCAAAGAGCAAATCTTAACTGGGAAGTAATTATATTGTAACTCCCACTCATGAGAGGCACACAGACTTTGTCAAATGCCACACATCTAGGAGAGGACCTAAAAGGTCTATTTCAAAGATACAAAGCCTCACTCTGGGGTGCTTTGGGGGCACGCTTGTCAAATGTGTAGCTACATATGCCTATAATTCCAACACTTTGAGAAGCTAAGACAGGAGTTTTGTTTTGAGTCTGGGAGTTCTAGACCAGCCTGGGCAACATAGGGAGACCCTGTCTCTACAAAAAATACAAAAATTAGCCAGAGCAGGAGAATCGTTTGAGCCTGCGGGGGTGGAAGCTGCAGTAAGCTATGATTGTACTGCTGTACTCCAGCCTGGGTGACAAATCAAGAACCCAACAAAAATAATTAAAATTTTAAATTTTTCTAAAAATATTTTAAATGTGTAGCTACGTTCCTCTGTTTGGGCTACCTTCCTCTGTTTGCAGTTTCCCAAGTCTTGAGTCCCATTTTCTCAACTTTCATAATTCATTCTCCCAGCAACCCTAGTGACTAGAGTACACAAACGGGATCCAACCTCCACTATTGGATGGACTGATGGCCAAGCGATGATTCAGGAGGGAAGAAAGGGAGAATACAAGCACCAGGATCTACTCTGGGGAGCTTACAGCAGGATGCCCTGGCTCTTTAGGAGCAGCTGTGGAGGGACTGCCAGCATCTGGAGGCAGGTGTTGCCAGGGTGAACTGTAGTGTCAGTGATGAATGATGACAGCAAAGCTGTTTCAACTGGAGACAGTGTTTTAGAACAGGACCAATTGTCCTCTCAAGAACCAACCTCATGCCACCAAAGGTTCAAATGTACATGCTGCATAGAACCTAAAGTACCTTTGCCCAGAAGCCCCTGGGATGGCAGAAGAGCAGAGTCTTGGGAATTGGTCACACCTGTGTTCAAACTTGGCTTTGCCACCCTGGACATGTAATTTAACTCCTGACCCTTGGTTGTCTCAAATGAAAAACTGAGACAATAAAATCCAATTACACGACTATTATGACAATTAACTACTAAAGATCTTGTGAACAGGTAGCCTAATATAGTACCTGGCATAGCAGCTGATCCAAAAATGTTCTTTTTCTCCCACACCCTTTAGTCTTATGCTTTTATCAATACATTAGCACTTTTCTTCTGAGTTGCCATCTCCAAATCATTCAAGTTTTCACAAGAAAGAAGAAAAAAGAAACAGGACAAGGCCATCAAGCATAACACCACTAGAGATATTTCTCAAGCTGGCAATGATCTACTCATAACACTCCTAGGGGTCTGTTTGACCAATGAGCCATGAAGTCATCCAATTAGACTATCATCTAGCCTGCATTCTGACATCTTATATGAAAGGATGGCACTGTCAAATACTTGGTAAAAACTATCGCAATGGAATTTCCCCAAGTCTATCAGCCTAGTAGTGTTAATTTTAAATATAGCAATGAGTAGATTCTGGTGTGACTTAAGATACCCCTCCTATATGCACAGCCTATAGTGGTTTCCAAGATCCTTTCTCACATACTATTGGTGTGCCCCTTACTACCACTCTGGAGATAAGAAGGGTATCCTCAGAGCACCTTGCTGAATCCTAACAAGGACCTTGGTCTTCTTGGTGCACATGGCCATGCTATTCAGGAATCCATCTGGCACTGCGCCATTCACCTGGCCACCAGTATTCCCTAAGCACATAAAACATGCTGAGAAAATGCCAAGTACTGGACATTCAGACAAGCATGGTTCTGACCTAGTAAAGTGTTAGCAGCAGAGAAGAGGGACAACTAGCAGCACAATCAATGACCATAAATTGTGAAGGGTGTTAAAACAGGAGAAAACCAGGAAGCCATCAGTACATACTAAAGTCAAATAGCTACATGAAACTAACACTAAGAAGGTTCCAATTTTTCTCCATTCACTGAGCTATTCATGAAAAATGAGTACTCCCAGATAGTATTCAGTGGACCATATTTTTAACTCAGGTAAGGTAGTTTCAAACAACTTTTGGGGGCCCTTGGACAACAGATTAAGATAGTTGAGCATTATTTGGAAAGTATCAAGGAAGCTCTTAAGTTGAAGAGGATGATGAAATCAGAGATATACTTGGTTTAAGATGGATAAGAAGTAGGCTGGGCACGGTGACTCACAGCCTACTTAAGGAGCACTTAGGGAGGCTGAGGGCTAATTGCTTGAGTTCAGGAGTTCAAGACCAGCCTGGGCAACATGACAAAACCCCATCTCTACTTAAAAAAATACAAAAATTAGCTGGGTGTAGTGGTGCGCACCTGTAGTCTCAGCTACTTGGGAGGCTGAGGTTGGAGAATCACTGGAACCCAGGAGGTGTAGGTTACAGTGAGCCAAGATCGTGCCATGCTGCACTCCAGCCTGGGTGACAGAGTAAGACTCTGTCTCAAAAAATTATATATATACACAAAATTTATAAATTATATATATATAATTATATATACATAAATTTTATACACATAAAATTTTATAAATTTATTTTATAAATTTTACATATATAAAATTTTATAAATTTACTTTATAAAATTTTATATATGTAAAATTTATATAAATTTATATAAATTTTACATATATAAACTTTTATAGATTTATTTTATAAATTTTACATATATATAAAATTTTATTAATTATATATATATATAATTTTATATATAGAGAGAGAGAGTGTGTGCATGCAAGCGCGCTGGGCACGGTGGCACATGTCTGTAATCCCAGCTACTCAAGAGGCTGCAGTGAGCCGAGATCACACCACTGCACCCCAGCCTGGGCAATTGGAGTAAGACCCTGTCTCAAAAAAAATAAAAAATAAAAATAAGAAGGAGAAAGGTGGGGCCTCATCAGGGGCTATTTCAGTAATCTAATAAATATAAGAATGGCTATTTATATGGGTATATTCCCAGAGAGGTTTCACTTTCTGCGCACATCTCTGATTTTTTATATGTGTATTGCTTTATTCAGACTCAGAGTATTTCTTTATTCAGCAAAAGTATTAAGCAATTCTAGGTATAGGCAAAAAGTAAGTTGACATTAGTTAACATAATTAATAATTATTTTTTCCACAGTAATGAGTTTAAAAGATGATATCATATAGGACTATCTACTAGAGCATCTGCTAAGAAAATATCCAGTAGATTATCATTGAATACAATGTCTAAAATAGTTGTGAATTCACTAAAACCTGGAAAATATCCATTTATTTATTAATTTTAAGAGACAAGTTCTTGCCCTGTTACCCAAGCTGGAGTGCAGTGGCACAATCATGACTCACTGCAGCCTTGACTTCCCAGGTTCAAGCGATCCTACCACCTTAGCTTCCCAAGTAGCTGGGACTACAGGTGTGAACCACCACACCCGGCTGGAAAATATCTATTTAATTGTGATATCTAATTTAGAATATCTTAGAATATAAATACCATCTTCTTGATTATCAGAAATGTTCCTAGGAAAGACTACTCCCAAGTACCCATCAAGAAAAGTTGCTCAAAATGGAAACGGGTCTGCAGTCACCACTGATGAGTCACTTACATCTCCCTCATCTGTGATTGAGAATTAAGAGAAGGTCAAAGCCATGGTAGTTCCTTTTAAATATTTTAAGGCCTCAATGTACCCCCATTTCCTAGCAGGTGGGAACCAGTCAGCAGGGTCAACAGTTGCTCTTACCCAGCATCATCCTGGAAGCCTTCCAACTCATCCCGCTGCTCTGCCAGGGTGGCCTCCAAGTCCAGGTAGGCGCCATTGTGAGACAGCTGCAGAGTGCAGTCATCCAGCTGCAAGAGAAAGAGCCCGTTATGCCCAACCTGCTCTTCAGATGCGGACTACATACGGAGAAATCACATCTTGTCGCCTTCATGTGTTCTGTAAGATCAAACAATATCCTGAAATGTGGATCATAACTTGAAGAGGTAGTGTGTTAGTGCAAATAGACGGGAACAATCTGCATGCCAAGTGGATGGATGAGGCATCTCTTAACAGAGTGGTATTGACAGCACCCTCTGTGCCCTGGGCCACTGAAGGAGCTCTTTGGGCACTGGGCCACACCAGAACCTTTTTCAACCCTCAGGGGCCGAGATGAGACCTGGCATTTCAAGAGTGGAAATCAAGATCACAATGCTGATGTGACCATGTATTGAGTCACAGAGCTTAAAAGGCAAATTTGGTGAGGAAAATATGCTATTTCCTTTAATTCAGTGAGAAGCCCTGCTTATTTGGATTCTATGGTCATACTCTGCACATTACAAATAATGTTGCTCAATAAAGTATTTTTACAATTGAACTGAAACATCCTCCAACTGAGTGGCAATATACCCAAATTACAACATAACACACAAGAAATTAGGTCTCTTCGTTACTGATCTTTTTTTTTTTTTTTTTTTTTGTTTGAGACAGAGTCTCGCTCCATCGCTGGGAGCCAGGCTGGAGTGCAGTGGCGAGACCTCGGCTCACTGCAACCTCCGCCTCCCGGGTTCAAGCAATTCTCCTGCCTCAGCCTCCCGAGTAGCTGGGACTACAGGAGCGTGCCACCATGCCCAGCTCATTTTTGTATTTTCAGTAGAGACGGGGTTTCACCATGTTGGCCAGGATGGTCTTGATCTCTTGACCTCATTATCCACCCGCCTTGGCCTCCCAAAGTGCTGGGATTACAGGCGTGAGCCACCGTGCCTGGCCTCTTTTTATTTATTTATTTTTTTGAGAGGGAGTCTCACTCTGTCACCCAAGTTGGAGTGCAGTGGCTTCATCTTGGCTCACTGCAACCTCCACTTCCTGGGTTCAAGTGATTCTCCTGCCTCAGTCTCCCAAGTAGCTGGGACTACCAGCATGCGCACTGATCTCATTTTTAAAATTTTTTATTTTTATTTTTTTTTTGCAGGGGGGACGGAGTCTCACTCTGTCACCCAGGCTGGGGTGCAGTGGCATGATCTCAGCTCACTGCAACCTCTACCTCCCGAGTTCAAGCAATTCTTCTGCCTCAGCCTCCTAAGTAGCTGAGATTACAAGACCCACCATCATGCCCAGCTAATTTTGTTATTTATTTTTAGTAGAGACGGGGTTTTGCCATGTTGACCTGTCTGGTCTTGAACCCCTGACCTCAGGTGATCCTCCTGCCTCGGCCTTCCAAAGTGCTAGGATTACAGGTGTGAGCAACCACATCCAGACAAAAATTTTATTTAACAAACACTTACATGCTGTTCATTATGTTCTGGGCACTGTTCTAAACATTTGTACATGGGAAGTCAATTAATTCTCTCACAAACTCTATACATTCTACTATTTTCTTCATTTTACAGATGAGGACTCTGAGGCACAGAGAGAGGCTAAGTTACTTACACAATTCACCATCTAGTAAATGGTAGAGCTGGAATTTGGATACCAGCAGTTTGATTTGAGGACATGGTCTCAACCACTACACTCTGCACCCTCTCTACAGCCCAAGACCCATAAAGAACTTGAAAATTTTGTCATGGTGCAAAATGCAGCTTATATCACCTGAGTATTCTGGTATGACCAAGCAAATGCCATGGGTTTGCCATCGCCATTCCCTTTTCTTCCCAGGCACACAGCCTTGCCTTTTAGTTGGGCTCTGGCCACATAACTGAGTGAGTATTGACCAACAGAATATGGATGAAAGTGAAGAAGGCCCCCAACAGGGTTAGCCATAACACCTCTGCACAACTGTCCACCTTTCTTTTCTTGTCTATGGCCAGATGCAGAGGAGCCAGAGGAGACTTTGAAACCTAGAAAACAGCAGAGCCCCAAATGCAAGGAGCTTGGGTTCCTGAGTCACTGCATGGAAGAGAGCACTTTGCTGTCCAGACCCACTGACCCATCCTGGACTGTGACAAGATCAAGAAATGAGCCTTTGCTGTGCTAACTCATTAAGGTTTTAAGGTCACTACAGGTAGCAGTTAGCATTACATTACATATAGAATGATTACACTTAAAAATAGAGGAAAATAATTTTACCAAAGAAGATTGAGATTAATATTACGAGGAAATATAAACTTATACAATCATGCCTGATTTCTTGAGCTGTAAGAGTGACTCAATTCGTCTTCTCATTGAGTTAGGTTGTCATTCCAAAATGACAGCTTGGGGAAAAGTGGAGACAAATATGTAGTTACTTTAAAACATTTAGATGAATGCTTGATAATCTGCTATAAGTGAGATTTCAAATAAGGAATTAGTTTTTGTTTTGATAGAAAAGTTTTGCTATTATTCTCAACAAGAGAAACACAAACTGTCATATTGTTTAGAAGCAGCAGCTATAACAGGCTGTTAATTCTTGTTAGAGACCCTGCAGTTCCTTGGTTCTGGTTATCTGCAACAAAATGAAAGAGATTTCTTCTTTGTTACTTGTGAGAAATACCTAGTTCAGTCATTTGAAGGGGTTAATCCTATTTGATTCACTTCTTTTATTTCTCTAATAGCAGACTGTACCTCCTAATTACTAAAGTCTTGCTGGGGAATTTCAGCATTCTTGAGCAGCACCATATAGATGGATCATCTGATTTGAGAAGGCATTTAATACAAACTAGCCAAACTCTCTGTACCATAGTGTCAAAGGTGTGCCCAGGGTTTTGGGGAAACACGCAGGAGCTGTCTCCCCTACTCTATGGAAGCAGCAGGTAGGACTGAAATCAGACTTTACCATCCTGGGTGGAAAATTCCAGTGGAAACTGGACCTGTTAACATGTACAGTGGACCATGTGTCTGGTTGTAATCATTGGCAGCTCATTCTTGCTTTAATTTCTACTGCTATTAACTAAGAAATCTGATTTAGTGTATTCAGCTGATAGTATCAACACTTTAGCTTATTTTTAATCCCACATATAATCAACAGACTGAAAGATGTGATGATGAAAGCTCTTTAAGCCACCACAATGTTCTTTTCCTCAACCCCCGGAAACATATGAGCCTAGAGAAGCACTGGGATAAAGAGTTTCTGCTTCTCCTCAAGGAGGTCTGAGTCATTCTGAGTCTGTGGTCCACGCTTGGCCAGAGGGAGAGAACCAAGAGCAAGAAGAAGTGCTGTTGGGAGAGAAGCCAAGCACGCACATGAATGTGGCTTAAATACTCCCATAGAGCCTGTGTCAAGCCACCAACATGTGGTCACTGAGCATGGGGTTAGAAAGAGGTGTGCAGCAGTTCGCCGGTATATACCATTTCTACCACACAGATCTGTAAGATCTAAGTAACCTGGAGAACAGAGGTAGCAGAACGGAGTAAAATAATTAGGAAGTGATACACTGTGAATGTCTATAACCTTTGTTTTTAATATAATCTGCCCAATTGTGAGTTTCTATGACATTTTAAATTTCTTTTAGTTTTATTTATGGTTTTTATTTCTTTTTAATAGGGCTCTCACTATTGCTCAGACACTGGTCTTGAACTCCTGGCCTCAAGCAGTCCTACCGCCCCGGCCTTAAGACTATGGATGTGAACAATTGTGCCTAGCCAATTTAATTTTTAGTAATAGCTATGTTTGACAAGTGGCTCACAAAATTCCTGAGAATTTGACAATCAGTCTTGCAGGTCACCCAGGTCAGCACCAGCACATACTGCTCCTGGCCATTCAGTTGAGGTACCTAAAATGAAGATAGCAGAGATGAAAAGACTGAGAGACCCATACCCAGGCTTATCAGTCTCCACCAGCCCTTCGTAAGCTCTGTGGTCTTCTCCTTAGACCGGGAGCAGGTAGGGATGTACTGGTGGCCAGCAGATGTAGCCCCATCTGGGCTATTTTGCATGTCATTTCCATCTCACATCTTCAGATTTTATTCCTAGTAGCCCACGACAAATCTCACCTTCCTGGACACTCACCCTGGCCTGCCAGGTATCCGTCTCAAAGTACGTCACATCGGCCCCAGATTGTAACAGGAAGCCCCATAATCTCCCCAGCCTCCGACAACAGAATCCTCAAACCTTAGCACAATGGCCTGTTCTTGCCATTCCTCTTCTCACATTCTGGGCAGCATTAACTACTACCATTTCCACAGTTCAATTTTAACAAAATTATATGTCAGGCACAGGCAGGGCACCAAGGAACACATAATCACTTCCTTCCCTCAAACAGATAGTTTCATTGAGTAAGTATAACACACAAATCAAACACAGAAGAGAATAAAACACCATCTAAATCAACTGTCAAAATGGGTGGATGTTCATCCTCAGTTATATTCTTTCTGCTGTCATTAGCGGAGACCTAAGCATACTCCATAGAACTGCCCGAGTCCCCCCTCCGGGATTAGAGGGTGTCATTACCTCCTAAGCCAGATGCCACAACTCTGATCCCCTAATGAATGGGTGGGCAAGCCCATCCCATTTGTGCCAGTGAGTCCCTCAACTGAAAACGAGAAGAATTTGCGTCTGTGAATCTCTCAGGAACCTCATGTGGAGTCCTCACAGTACAGCTATGGGAAGAGGGGCTGCCCTTAGGGAGACAGGACAAGTGTGTGCAAAGAGGATCCTAACAACACGAGGGCTGTGAAGACAGCCAACGAGACAACACACACCGCCCGAGCCACTCCAGTACGCAAGCCCTACTCCATCATTACACCCAAGACACAGGAGATTAATATTTAAACCATCACATGAGCCAAGGGGGAAGAATACAGTGCTTCTTGGCTGGACCGATACATTAAAAACAGCAAAAGTTCCTAAATATGTGGGGATGGGGTCATGTTTAGCTGTCATTTTCATGAGCAAATTCATAGGTACACTAAATGAATTCCTCAATCTTGTCAGTGATAACTAAGTAACAGTTACGAACTTCCCACAGAATTCAAAAACAATACGAATAGACAGTGAGTGGTGATTAATTCCAATCTGGTTATTATAAAGATTTAGACAGATATATCAAAACTTCCCCTACAGAGTGTACAACTCAGACACCTCCCGGCCAGACCAGTCCCTGCCGAGGAATCTCAGTTCTTACTTACACTGAGGCAACCTGATCTCGTTCCTTGGCCTTTCCTGTCAAATGTCTTCCCAAATGACTTAAGGGACCTGGAATTTCCTGACTCTCACGATTTTCAGGTCAACCCTGATCCCCTGGCAGCATGTCCCCTGCAGTCCTTTCTTGACTCTAGGTTTGGTGGCCAGGACATTGCCGGGCACTTCAGGACATAAGACAAAGCCAGGAGCCACGGGGAAAGATAACATTACAGGGCTATTATAGAAGTGTGGTGATTAAGTAAATTTAGGGGCAGTGACAGCAGTGCAGCTGGAAGACTTCAGATTGGGTCACAGGCTCACACAGTTAGGGCTGTAAACCTGTGGCCAGGATGCTGGTGGGAGGCAGGGTGCTCAGCTGGCCGCCAGACTCAGATCCACAATAAGTGTCCTTTTGAATATCCAGGATTTTGTGCCACTCTGCCTGGGTTAAAACACACCAATAAAGCAGGATCTCATTCTCTGGAAACATAGAAGTAGCACGTTACTGGGGTAAGCTTAATGATTATCTAGGTTTTGGCAGCAGGTCCGCAGTGATCCATAGCCCAGGCAATAAAATTTATGTGTAATTCTGAAATAGATTTGCACAGAACCGTTCTATAAATATATACACTAGGGCTACTCTGTAAACCAGTTTTGGTTATAGTTCAGAAGTAGGAAAACATATTCTGATCTTAAAAAGAAGAAAGTAAACCTAAAGGAAAGCACAAGTGCTTACAGAACTTCATCAGTTCCCCCATCCCTGCATCCATATCCTCCCAATGTGATTTTGCAGCAACTTCCCTCAAGAGGCAGATTTTTCCTCTACTCCTGGAATCTGGGTGGCCTGTGTCTTGCTTTGGCCAACAGGACGGTGTCATGTGTGACCTGGCAGAGACCTGGAAGGCACCTGCTCACTGGGGCTGTCCTCTCTTGCTGCTCTTGGAGCTCTGCCTCCACCTAAAGATGCCAGGGTTCCCCACTGGAGGATGAAAGACTTGGGCCTGGCTGCTCCTACCACCCCCACTCACAGCCTGCCAACTGCCACATGTCACGTGAGGACAACCTGTACGGTCAAGCCTCCAGATGACATACATGACAGGCACATGAGACAGCCCAGCAGGAATTGGCCAAACTGGCCCAAACCAGAACTTTCCAGTTGACACATAGGCTCAAGAGCAACTTTAGGGTTCTGACTTTGTCACTCTCTCTTCCCATGAACTTGCCACCCCAACCCACAGCAGACAGGGAGAACAACATTCACACTCCACGTGCTCTGCACCTGGATGGGTGGTGGGTGAGAAGTTTGCCCCCTTTAAGCTGCCCACTGAATGCACCACAACACTGCAGGCTCAAGGCACGGGTGGTCACTACCTGCCCAGCCCTGAGGTGGCACAGAGAAAGAATATACCTAACCCTGACCTTACCTGAGCCCCAAGCCCTGCTTGGGGCAGAGGACAGTAGCACTGGCTGGGTAAAAGCAAGGAAGGGGAGCCCAAGCAGAGCCTGGAGCACTGGGGAGTGCGGGAGCAGTCAGCCAAGGACCCTCCCAGGGACAGGAGGAAGGAGACAGCAGGAGGCAAGACCGCACGAAGCCCCAAACCCCCAGAGCATGCTCCAGGGACCCATGAAACTTCACTTTCAAAATGCAAATTGAAAGATAAAATTTGGAAGAATTTCAAGATAGCAACTTCAAGCATGGGGCCCTTCTGGCTATATCAGTCACATGCCCACAAAGCCAGCCCCACTCCTGGCTCATAAATGAAGTGTTGCTGTGGGCCCCATCTCTCTCCCCTGAGTGCCCCACTTCAGGTACATACAGCTCTAAGAGCAGCCCAGAATCGGTCAGTATGTTCCATTTGGTCAGCTGCAATACAGCTATGCCTGTTTCCCCGCTCAAATGCTACTTGTGTTGCTAGGCAGCCATGAAGCTTGCCGATTCCTTAGACTTTGTGGTTCCTTCTAAGTGGAGCAGAGACAAGGAACTGGACTTCAAGGACAAGCAAAAAATGTTAGGAAAGAGAGCTTTCCAACAAGCAGTGCCACATGTCCCTTTCACAAGTCTTAATAAAACCAACACAAAACTTGGCTCAGTCATTCCAGGTTTTATAGACTATGATTCCCCCATAATCCATAACAACCATTGCAAAGGGACAAGATACAGGGTGCACACACTCTGGGGTTGTCCTCTGCTATTTCCTGAGGTGATAGTGAGAACGTGGTATTCATTTTATTAACCTTCAAACTATACATACACCTCAACATGTTATTCCTTTGTATGTATGACGCATTTCACATAAAAAGTTGTAATTACATTTGCATATTTTAAAAAATACAAGTAAGGCTTGGTCGATTTTCTGAAGAGAAAGACTACATGAAATCAATTCACATATACCAGAAGAAAGTAGTTCCTACTGGCTAACCCCAACAAATCATTTTTAAACTTTCATGTTTTTAGCGGCCCATTTGGCCTTTTCTAAATGAGCACATCACAGGTACTTAAATAAATATTTTAGGATGAAGTACAGGGATATTTTTGACGGTCCAGCATATATGGGTTATGAAATAACATGAATGTATTTACTTTGAAAGTGGTTGGACTTTACTTTCTCAGAAACATTTACTAAGTTACGTTCTTTGTGGCCACTGAGCAAGAGAAGCAATGTCTTAAAACTGACTTAGGCAGTTTTCAAATAAGCCCCAGATTTCTATTTAAGTCAACAAAAGAGCCCAGCTCACCAACCAAAGGCAAGAGCCTCTGTCAAATTCTGCAAGAAAGACAAAGGCCAGGTTTCTCCCATTCAGAGCTTAAATTTAGAGAAAGTGATAGTCTGGCAAATAGGTAAATATTTGAATTATTTTAAAAATTTTTGCTACCATTACATAGCCAAAAATACATTAAACTTTCCTTTAAAAAGCTGGAATATATTTTTTACATAAGTCTATAGGCACCTTTTGCCATTTTCTGTTTCACTTTATTCAAGTTGAAAATCGTATCAACACTATGCTTCAGGATTATTATTATCCCTGGTTTGTTCACTCATTCAGATTAATAGTTGTCTCCTATTCTTCTCCATGCCACACACTACACTGTATCCTGGGGAGACAGACAGCCCTGAGCAAGACAGACCAGGTCCTAGGGATCACTCAGGGCTGTGGACAGGACTGATCACCCAGCAGCTGGTAGGAGTTCAGGAAGTGAGATGCACAATGAGTTAGTTGTCTGTGTTGTTTCTGTTCTTGTTTTCTTTAGGAAGGGATGTGGGATGCAGGGACTGAAACACTGGATGCAAAAGCCCTGTCACAAACAGTGTGAGCAGTTAAAGCAGTGAAGGGAGGCAGGCCACGGGCCACAGAGGGGGAGCCTCACTGGCTAAAGTAGACTAGACTTGATTCTAGGGCAACAGGAAGCCATAAAATGGAATAGCTGTGAGCAGATGTGTGCAGGACCCGCTTTGCAGTGTGGGGATGGAAGAGGGAAGACAAATGAAGAAGCCACCACCGGGATCGGGGCAATTTGAACGTGGCTTGGGCAATTTGAACGTGGCTTGGACAATGTTGAATCCAGTGGAATTGGAGAGAAGGAAATGGAGAGAAGTGGTACAGGGAAGGAGGGCATGAAAGGGAGGAAGGAAAAGTCAGAGGATTGAGTGATCAGATGTGGTGGCATCCAACATAGGCAAAATCTTGAGTTTCTTGCTTGAACAAATTAACAAGAGGTGGCACCATTTACCATTTGCATTAACATGGCAAACACTGGACCAATAGCTGTTTGGGGGCAGGAAAATAGGATAAAATGAGGATTTGGTTTTTGGTTTTTCAGTTTTGTTTTTGGTTTTGAGGCAGGGTCTCACTCTATCACCTAGGTTGGAGTGCAGTGGTATGAACATGGCTCACCACATCCTTGACCTCCCAGGCTCAAGTGATCCTCCTGCCTCAGCCCCCTGAGTAGCTGGGGCCACAGGTGTGTGCCACCATGCCTGGCTAATGTTTTAACTTTTTGTATAAATGGAGTCTCGCTATGTTGCCCAGGCTGGTCTTGAACTCCTGGACTCAGGCAATCCTCCTTCCTCAGCCTCCCAAAGTGCTGGTATTACTTGCATGAACCACTGTGCCCAGCCAAAATTGGGATTTGTTTTTAACATGGTATGTCTAAAACTAGTGGAGATGGATGGTGAATAAAGAAAGAGATTCAGGGCACTGGGCATGAATAAAAATATGGCAGTTGAAATCCCACAAGTGCATTGGCCTGCCTACAGATAACTGCTAACTTCATGTGTCTTGAGAATTGATAGTGGTATTCCCTTTTTAAATTCCTGATATTGCTAACTGTGCTGTCTGAATTACTTCTCTAATGATTTTGGAGAAGTTCTTCATTAATGTATTTTTAAAGAACTATCGATTATATTGCTTTTCCGCTATAAGTTTGTTTTCTAGCTCACTAACTGCTATTCTTATCTTTATTATTTTCTTCTATGTTTTTTGTGTTTGACACATTGTATTTTTTTTCCTAACCTCTAAAATCTTAAGATTTTCAGACTTTCTTCTTTTCAATTATGTGCATTTAAGGCTATAATTTTCACAAGACCTCATCTCTAATAGAAATTTTAAAACTTAGCTGGGTGTGGTGGTGCACACCTGTAGTCCCAGATACTCAGAAGGTGAAGGCGGGAGGATCGCTTCAGTCCAGAAGTTCAAGGTTACAATGAGCTATGATCATGCCACTGCACTCTAGCCTGGGCAACAGAACAAGATGCTGTCTCAATAAATAAATAAATAAGAAAAAGACTGTAATTTTCCTCTAAGTAAATTTTAGCTCTAGTCCACAGGATCTGATATGCTATATTTTTATTATGTTCAATTCAAAATATTTTCTAAATTTCACTGGGATTTCTTCTTTGACTCAACAATTATTTAAAAGTGTATCAAATAATTTCCAAATATTAGGAATTTTCTAGTAGCTTCTTTTATTGTAGATTTCTAGCTTAATTTCACTGTGATCAAACAAACACACTCTGTATGATTTCAATTCTTTGAAATTTCTTTAGACTTATTTTATGGCCCGATACATAAAAATAATGTATTCTAACAGCTGCAGTGTTTGTTAAATTAGATGCTTAAATCTCTATCTTCACTGCTCTTCATATGCTTGTTCTACAGAGAGGCATGCAACTGTGAATTTTTCTATTTTTCCTTTTCATTCTGTCAATATTGGATTTATTTCAGTTATTAGGCGCAGACAAATACTTCCTAGTGGACTCTTTTAGCACTATGAGATTTCCTCCTTATCTCTAGTTGCCTAAAGAGTACATTCAATATTAATACAGGCATGCCACTTTCTTTTGGTTAGTGTGTTGCATGCATAGTCTTCTTTTAGTCCTTTACTTACAGCATTTGGTACCCATATGTTTAAGATGTATCTCTTGTAAGCAGAATATAGATTTTTAATCTAATCTGATAATTTTTAATAAAAATATATCATCAAGGTATGTTAATTTAAAATAATTGCTGATGTTTGAGTTCAAATCTGCATGTTTAGTATTTAATCTGCATGTTCTAGTTTCCTTTTTCCTCTTTTCCTACCATATTTGGTTTAATCTACTATTATTTATTCTTCTATATTCCTTTCTAGTATTCTATTTATTGCCAGGTACACATTCTTTTATTAAGCCTTTTAGTAATTTATCCTATAGATAATATGCCTTCCTGACTCAGCAAAACTACTCTAAATTACTACTGTCACTTTCCAGGCAATGTAAGGGCACTAGACCACTTCAATATGATTAATACCTTTTCTCTTTTTTTAAGACAAGGTCTCACTACATTGCCCAATCTGGTCTTAAACTCCTGGGCTCAAGCAATCCTCCTGCCTCAGTCTCCTGAGTAGCTGGAAGTATAGGTGTGTGCCACCATGCCAGCTATACCTTTTGAGATACTGAGAAATATATTTTCAATAGTATCGTTTTGGGCAGCCAATATTCCTTTAGATTTACCCATATATTTACCTTTTTGAAGTATATTTATTATACTTCATTCTTCCCTGCATTTCTGTGCTTCTATCTATAATAATTTCCTTTTGCCTGAAGAACTCTCCTTAGTTATTTCTTGAGTGAGAGTCTGCTGAAGACAAAACTGCTCAGTTTCTGTTTTCTAGAAGCATCTTTATTTCACCCCCACTTTGGGGGTAACAACTTTATTGAGATATAATTTATACCACATAATTCACCTATTTTGAGTGCATAATTCTCTAGCTCATAGTATATTCGCAAAGTTGTGTATCCATCACCCACAATGAATTTCACAACACTCTCAATCACCCCCAAAATAAACCACAAACCCATTAGCAGTCACTCCTCATTCCCACACATATACACCTTCCAGCCCGACAACTACTAATCTTTCTGTCTCTACAGATTTGCCTATTCTAGACACTTCATGTAAGTGAATCCTACAATATGTGGTTGTCTTAGTCTGTTTTGTGTTGTTACAAAGAAATACCTGGGACTGGGTCATTTATAATTTTAAAAGGATTATCTCGCTCACAATTCTGCTAGTTGGAAGACTGGGCATCTGGTGAAAGCTTTAGGCTCCTTCTACTCATGGCAAAAGGCAAAGGGAAGCCAGTATGTGCAGAGATCACATGGTGAGATAGGAAGCCGAGAGGTGGGACGGAGATGCCAGGCTCTTTTTTAACAGCCGGCTCTTGCGTGGGAAAAAATATGGGTAAGAAATCACTCTCCCCCAAAAACATGGGCATTAATCTGTTCATGAGGGATGTACTCCCATGACCCAAACACCTCCCATGATACCCACCCCCAAAACTAGGGATCAAATTTCAACATGAGATTTGGAGGGGACAACATCCAAACTATAGCAGTGGTCTTTTATGACTGGCTTCCTTCACTTAGCAAAATGTTTTATGAGCTTCATCTATGCTGTAGCATTTGTTGGTATTTCAATCCCTTTATTGATGAATAATATCTCAGCATGGATATATCACATTTTATTTATCCATTCATCAGTGCATGGACATTTGGATTGTTTCTACTTTGTGGCTATTATGAATAAAACTACTATAACATTTGTCTGTGTACAAGTTTTTATGTAGACATATGCTTCGATTTCTCTTGGGTATATATCTAGGAGCAGAATTGCTGAGTCATTAACATTTTAAGAAAATGTCAGACCATCTTCCAAAGTGGCTGTATCATTTTACATTCCCACAAGCAATGTTTGATTTCCAGTGTCTCTACAATCTCACCAACACTAGTTGTTATTTGCCTTTTTTCATTATGGCAATCCTAATAAATATGAAATGATACCTCATGGTTTCGATTTGCATTTTCATGATGGCTAATGGTTTTGAGCATCTTGTCATGTATTTATTGGGCATGTGTATATCTTTTCTGGAGAAACAGATATTAAAATCCTTTGCCCATTTTAAAATTGTGTTATTCGTCTTTGTTGTTCAGTTGTAAGAGCTTCTTATATATTCTAATACAAGTCTTCTATCTGATATGTGATTTGCAAAAATCTCCCATTGAATGGATTGGTTTTCACTTTCTTGATGATGCCCTTTGAGGCACAGAAGTTTTTAACTTTGATGAAGTACAATTTATTTATTTTCTCTTGTTCTTTGTGCTTTTAGTGTCATATTACCTTTGCTTTGAAGGATGTTTTTGCTGGATAAAGAATGCTAGATTAGCAGTTATTTTCTTGGAGTATTCTAAAACTGTTATTCCATTGCTTTCTAGCTTAGATCATTTTGTAAGCTAGATATTTAAACATCAGATAAATCTGATATATCTCTTTTGAAGATAATCTATTTTTCTCTAGTTGCATTTAATATTTTCATTGCCTTTAATTCCATAAGTTTTAATATAAAGTGCTTGTGTGCATATTACCTTGTAATTATCCTATCTAGTATGTGCAGCACTTACAGTTTGATGTCATTTGTTGATTTCAGAAAACTGGCCATTACCTCTTCAAATATTGCTGCTGTCCATTCTTCTTCTTTTCCCATTCTGTTATTGTAATACATATATTTTAGACCCATGACTCATATGCTTCTTATGGTCCTTTCTGCATTTTCTATTTTCTGCTCTTCATAAATTGGTCTTAATATCTTCTACTGACCTATATTCCAGATCATTAATTCTCCCTCCATCTGTGTCTAATTTTCTGTTGAACTATTTATCCATACTTAATTTTTGTATTTTTCATTTCTAAAATTTGCATTTGATTATTTATATTGTATATCTCTACTTTCTTTTGTTAAAATTCTTTATCTCAATCTACTTTCTAGTATGTGTCTATCACAATTGTTTTAGAGATCATATCTGATCATTCTGGTATCTGGGTCACATAGATGTTTATGTGGTCTTTTTTGTTCTTGGTCACGTCTCTGGATATATCAGATAAGTCTTTATTGAATGTTTATTAAAACATTTGGAAGTTCTGGATGTTTTCCTTCAGAGAGGATTTTCCTTAGCTTCTTGCAAGCCATAGGAATAGATCTCTTTCATCCAAACAAGGAGCAAACTCACTCAAATCTGGGTTTCAGTGTGTGTACGATCTACTATGTGTTTGGTTACCACTATTTCAATGGTGTAATCTTTAGAGGTCCCAACTGAATGCCTGGAATGTTTAACAGAATCTATTTGTCTTGGTGAGCCCCCATCTCCATTTTTTTTCTCCCCAGCAGAATGAAACTACTATTATCTCTGCTTAACTTCTCAAGCTTCCTCAGTAACTTTCTGCTTGCCTTCATAGACACTGCCCTTGTTGCTGATGAATAGATAAATACATCAAGATGAAAAGCAACTTAGAATATCAGACTTGATTTGTCTGACCTCACTGAATCTCCTTTTTCTCTGGGGTCTTGGCCATCTTGGTAGCTCTCCAGAGCCTTCAAACAAATGTTTTTGGTTCTCTGGCTAGCTTCTCCATTGTCCTGGGTAGGATATTGGTCTGCTACAAGCTAGTTCATTATAGGTAAAAGCAGAAGCCCAAACATCTAACTTTTAATAGCTAAAAATATTTACTATTCAATTAACACAAGTTAACATGAATAATTTAATCTTCACACAAGCCTATGAGGATGGTGCTATTATTGTTTCATCTTTAATTGATATAAAACTGTAGCACAAGCTCACAGAACACTGTAATTCGACCAAATAACTTACCCAAGATTGACACAACTAGTAGCAACTGAACCCAAATGACATGGCTCATAAGACCTTGTTCTTAGCTACTGCACAAAAGAATACAGATGAGGAAGAAAAGAAGGCAAAGACTAAGTCCTCAGCAAACAGCATTTAGGGACTGCATCAAAGAAAAGGAGACTAAGCAGCAGCAGCCAGAGAGAACCAGAGAGAAAGAACTAGAGAAAGCTGTCATATAAACCAAGGGAAGAGTGCTTCAAGCAGAACATGGTCAACCAAAAAATGCTGATGAGAGGTCAAGTGAGACACAGACTATGATATCTGAAATAATTAGGCCTAGTGTTACCGGCTGCTCAACCTTCAAACAATAAAAATCTTTGGCAAGATATGTATGCTCCAATCCTCACCTCCTATTCTTCTGCAAACACTCACAGAGCATACAGCAGGTCCCAAGTATATCCTACTTATTTATTATTATCTTGTCCAACAAAGTGAGGCAATGCACTCCTAGATGGCTAAACTACATAACCAAATTCATGCAGTTAAAAATTGAACAATTATTGGAGAAACCACATAAATAGGGTAACTCTTACTGATTCTCTTTAAATCGTCAAATCTCTTGCAAAAAGTTTACAAGGACTATTAATATGTTATGGCTTTATATTTAAAAATCCCTGTTGTTCACATTCATTCAAACAAAAATACCACAACATATAAAGAAACTTACAAACATATGAAAGACTCAGTATGGTCAGAACGAAGAGTTGGTGAAAGGGGGAGAAACTGAAAACCTAGGGGAAGAGCTGCATTATTTCATTTATGTGAGCCACCAACAAAGTAGATTCAATAAGAACAAGGTTTATGCATAGGGTCACTCAGACCAGCTACACAATTTGTAGCATAAACCAAAAATGTGGAGCCCAATGTTCAAAAAGCAGGGAAAAAATCATTCTCCTTTCATCAGCAGTCTCTTTTGACCTGCCATAGTGTTTTTTGAAATCTGCTATTTACTATTCCACTTCCTCAGGCACAGGGATGCTCACTGGACATATGCAGGGTTTCACAGGTGCCCACAGCCCTGGCCCCACCACTCTGCACATGAGGAACATGCCCAACCCCAACCCTCTCTGTACCTGCACCCAGGCCCCTGCTGGGCAAAGAGCAGCAAAAGCCCCTGGGCAGACCACTCATCATGGGGAAGTAGGGAGGCAGAGGTGCCAAGCCCTCAGCACCTGCTCCACTGTCCCATCAGCCTTTGCTTAAAAGATACAAATTCAGAAATAAAATTAAGAATTTCAAGACTATAGCCACATAGCATTAAATTCCAAGTGACAAGCCCCCTTCTGCATATGGGGCCCTCTGTGGCTGCACTCGTTACACACCCATTGAGTTGGTCCTGGGGCAGGCCACCACTTAATACTTCCTGTTGGGCTCTGGGCTATGAGCTGGAACCAGCCAGCTGACTGCTGCCTGCCCTCATCTGCTTGCATTCCTGCATGGTGGAGCCCACAGAACACAACTTAGAATCACAAGTCCATACTGTCCAGTGTCCTTGCCATCCCTCCATCAACCTCGTGGGAGCAATTAACATGCAGATTCCTGGAACATACCCCAATATCCTAATTCTGTGGGGTAGGAGGGGCCTGGGACATGGCACATTTCCCACCACCCACAGGTGATCTGATGCAGGAACGCTGAGAAAAGGTGCCAGACACCACCACTTCAGCTCCCCCGGGGGGTAAGGCAGAAGTCTCAATTTGGGCTGAAAACCAAGAGCAGAAACTCAGGAGTCCCAATCTGTTCAGAACTTTCCCCTCTGTAGCCAGTGTCCAGATCTCCTTCCTACTTTGCCACATTTATCCACATAGCACCCTTCACGTTGAGCATGTCCCAGGGTCTAAGGGAAGGCCCACTGAGACCCAGGAAAAACATATAAACAGGCCAAGAATCTAGCTCCACCTGGCATATGTGACACAAAGGCCCAGGAGCAGAAGCCACACCTCAGGGAACTCCAGCTGGTCATGACTGCAGACTTCTAGGAAAAGCTTTTAAGAATACTAGAGGGTGAGCTGCCTGCTCGCCAGGAAAACCCAGAACTCACAAGTCATTCCATAGCATCCCCAGGAAACAGCCCTTAAGGGATAAAAGAAATCCAGCCTCTGAGCCAAGCCAGCAGCAGAATCTTGGGCCAGCTTGTCATCTATCACAGCCGTGAAACAACAGGGCCTACAGGACATCAGGGTGCAACTGGTGAAACACTGCCACACTCAGTGTGGCCTGCCTGGCATTTTAGATACATTTGGTTAGCTGCCAATAGTTAAAAGTAAAGGCACAGTACATGAAAAGCCGGGTTTCCAGCTTCTCGGGAAGATTGGAAACATCCAGAAACCCTGGGCCATCCTTTACAGCCCCAGGGAGGCCAGGCTGAGCAGCGCCACCCTTCATTCCAAGCACCTGCTACCAAGTACCCAGAGCCACCTGGTCTGCCTGGCTCATTTCTACTACATATCTGGACCCTGGCTCAGGTGACTCAAAGGTCTTCTTTCCTCAGATGTTATATGACTGAGTGTGCAGTTTCTTCATTTAGTTTTGACTATACATAACACTAATGTTCTCTACCTGCCACCTTCTCAATAACCAGAGGATTTCAAGGTCAGCAGCGTGAAACCAGCAGTATAATTGACTCTACTCCATTCCGTTAGTAGTTCATTAACTCTGTGACCAAACAGCCCTGGTTTAGTGGTCAGCTGAAACCCCTCAACCAAACACCTCTACTCGCTGAGGGCTGTGCTGCCTTTAAGATCCTCAGAGTCCCAGATACCCAAGTCAGCATCCTCTGCCTCGCTTCTGTTTCCTCTGTTCTGTCTCCAGAACAAATGGAAAGCCCCACTGTGAGATGCCTGAGATGCAGATTACGGGAGTCCTGCTCTGCCGCGATGCCTTCCCCCACCTGGCATCACAAAGTATAGGGTTGGTGTGAGCTGTAATTAAAGACTGGTCCCTGTACTCCCTGCCACAACTTTTAAAATCCAATTTTAAAATCTACAGGCATCCATGTATTTCTAAATTACAACTTGTATACTTTTAATTGGAAGAGAAAAAGAAAGAAAAAAACAAGCAGGGTCCTTGCTCATGAGCAGAAGACCACACGTCTTTGGGACTTACCTCCTCACTGGAACTCCAGGGTGCTGAAGGATGGCCCTTCCAAAGAGCCACATGCAAGAGACAGCAAAAGTGAAACACTGCCATTTGTAATGTCATGTGCCCCAAGTAAATATTCCCTGAAAGCCTCACACATATTGTCATCTTCAATTTGTGTTTGAGAAATGTTTGGAGAGAGAGGGTCCACATCCCTCTTCCAGGATTATTCACGTTATACACCAGCCCAGAGCAGGGCTATTACTGTGACCACGTCAGGTGTGTTTGGGGATTGTATTCACCATGCAGGAAGTGCATTTCTATAACAGAAAATACAAATCATCAGTACATGGCTCTGGGAATGTTCCAAGTTAGCTCATTTGAGAGTCTGGAGAATCTGACCTTTGACATAGAAATTAACATTCTTTTCTTTTCTTTTTTTGAGACAGAATCTCACTCTGTCACCCAGACTGGAGTGCAGTGGTGCAATCTCAGCTCACTGCAGCCTTCACCTCTTGGGTTCAAGCAATTCTCTGCCTCAGCCTCCCGAGTAGCTGGGACTATAGGTGTGCACCACCACACCAGCTAATTTTTGTATTTTTTGTAGAGATGGGGTTTTGCCATGTTGGCCAGGCTGGTCTCAAATGCCTGGCCTTAAGTGATCCACATACCTCGGGCTCCCAAAGTGCTGAGATTACAGGCGTGAACCACGGCACCCAGCCTAGAATTAATTTTTTTTTTTTTTTTTTTGAAATGGAGTTTTGCCCTTGTTGCCCAGCTAATTTTTTTTGTATTTTTAGTAGAGACAGGGTTTTGCCATGTTGGCCAGGCTGATCTTGAACTCCTTACCTCAGGTGATCTGTCCGCCTTGGCCTCCCAAAGTGCTGGGATTATACACGTGAGCCACGGTGCTCTGCTGAAATTAATTTTCAATCTAAGGTTGCTGAGGATGGTCAATGAACATTTTAAACATAGTCTATTTTCTAGTGAGAAGCCACTGTGAAATCTAAATTTATAGATTATCATCTGTGAGATTCAGATCTGTCATCAGTCACCATTTTATTGAGATATAGAGATATTGTACAGCCAAAAAGCAGACTATAATGATGGCCTTTAAAATGTCAAAATCAAAATTTTCTTCAGGTCCCAGAAATGGTCCAAGTGCTTTTGGTCACAGGCAGTGACATGTTTGTGACAGGACTCAACTCAGGTTCCTTTCTGGTTCATCACTCAAGATGGAGGGACTTGGGATTTTCTGGAAAACACTTCATACCCCTCATCCTCAAGGAGGTGCAAACATGAGCACCACTGCCTGCTTATTTTTATAATCTGCCTGAACATGCAGTTTCTTATGGCCACCACACGGTTTGGTTTTAGGCAGAGAGTAATCCTTCCCAGATGTTGACGAGAAATACTCTGGCCAAGCAGATGCTGCAGCACCAGATGTGTGTGGTGTAACAACACGTCGTATTCCTAAAAGGTTGCCACAACATTCATGCTATTCTCCCAGTGAGATGCCCGTGCCATCATGTGCACGAGTACAAGCTGGTTCTCACACAGCCTCATGCACCCTCATGGAAGGTAATGGCTGAACAGGCAGGAGCCATTCACGCTTTAGTACCTCTGTGCCTACTGTTCAGAGCCACCCCTGTCTAGCAACAGAGGCACGTGAGGAGCACGGGGCACCCAAGTTCCTGCACACCTGGAGGCCAGGAACAGAGATGTGGGAGCAGCATCCACATGGGGTAAGCTGTACATTTCCTTCAGGCAGCAAAGCTGGGCAATGGGGAATGCTGGACAGGTCTAGAAGTTTATGACTCCAAGGTCATGGCGATTTCTACTATAGGCCAAGCTTGTCCAACCCACAGCCCCTGGGCTGCATGCCACCCTCCCAGGACAGCTTTGAATATGGCCCAACATAAATTCATAAACTTTCTTAACATTATAAGTTTTTTTGCATTTTTTTCCAGCTTATCAGCTATCCTTAGTATTAGTGTATTTTATGTGTGGTCCAAGATAATTCTTTTTCCAATGAGGCCCAGGGAGGCCAAAAGATTAGATGCCCCTGTACTAGGCGACTGCCATGTGCATCCGTGAGCCTGGCCCAGGCCCTGGAGATTTGCAGCTGCTCCCAAGGCCAAGAGGGGTAGGGACAGGCCTCAGGCACCCCTGCTAAAAGAAAGGGGCACACAGCCAGGGTGCTGGGCTGAAGGTGGTCCCTGGAGCACTTCAGAACACCTCTCACCAGTGACCAGGCCTCCTTACAGGAATAAATTAGTCCCTTATCTTTGAGCCAGAAGGGCAGATAGGACGATTCCCTCTCTCCCCCTGCCCTCTCTCATTCACACTCTCATTCCACTAAAACCTAAATCAGATTATCAGTTCATTTTTCCAGTAAGTCAGAAAGTGGGTTTCCTGGTACAGAGCGGTCTTGGACAGGAATGAGAGCTGCATGCGATAGTTTTTCATCAAGCTTCATTGTCCCTCAGGAAAGCCAACCACAGAGATTCTGGACTGAGACATTCTGAGCACTGAATCAAGATTGAGCAGCCATGAAAAGCTAAGCCAAAAACAGCCTTGACCTACCTCATTAATATTCTGGAGACTCCAACCTCCAGAAAGAGACAATACACTTACAGGAGCAGCAAATGCTTAAAACCCCCTCTTTGTGTCCTTAAATAGTTATTGAACACCTGTTCTGTGTAAGACATGGTGTTAGCCGTTGTTGTAAGGATAGCTTCTGTCTCAAGAACAGGGCATCTGAATAGCACTCCTAGAACAAAAGTGAAACAGGCACTTAATGATAATGCCCAGGGACCCTGCTCACGTCAGCGTCTATGGAACGAGCTGCCTCTCCTTAACTTGGGTGCCTTTGCTTCTTGGGCTCTTCTGCATGTCCCATTTTTTTCCTAATGAATGAGTATTATTAAAAATGTAATCCATAAAAAACTGACTTATTTTAACACAATCAGAGTGGTTTCATCAGTGCCTCCTCACCTTAAAAGTGGATAGAAACTACCTACAGAGCTGGCGCAGGGCCAGGATTTTATGTTTCTAACAAGAGCCCAGTGCTGCTAATGTGGGGACCACATGCAACAGAGGTCAGAGAGAGAGAATACAAGAGCTCAAGCAAACCTGCTGGAGGAAGGGGGTCAGTCAAGGCCTCACAAAGGCAGCACATCTGACCTTGGCCAGGAATACAGATCTGATTCAAAAGGTACATGTGGAGAATACAGGGCTGAATACAGATAAAGCCTTGGGGGTTAAAAAAAAGAAAAGTAAAAGTACAAGCAGGACTATGATGTGTTAAGGTGTCCATCCAGGTTGACTACTAGATAAGGAAGCAGTTCTCAAACTTAAGCATGGATAAGTTACTGGAGAGCTTCTTACAACAGAGTGCTGGGTCCCACCCACAGAGTTTCAGGATTAATAGGTTGGGAGGAGAGGGAGTGGGGTCAAAAGTCTGCACTTCTAATAAGTACCCAGGTTCCACTAAAACTGCTGGTCCAGGGACCACACTTTGAGAGCTGTGGTTAAATGAAGACTGAGGACTCTGCTCCACCCACGCCCCACTGCAGGGAGGACAACTGGATTGTCTAAACATGGTGGACTTCACATCTGGAAATGGCCATGATAGCTCATGTTAGATCCTGCCAAAGCAAAAATGGTTATAAACCCAAAAGGGCAGAACTGTACATTCCTCTGGATTAGCTTTACAATGGTTTGGATCCTATCCACCAAATTAAGTGAAGACTACATGGAATTTTTGCAGTTTGTAAATAAACTCCTCAAGAAGAAATCCAGTTGACAAACAACCACCCTGCCATGTCAGCAGATCAAGTGTTCCAAGACAAAGGTAGCCAGCAGCAGCTGTCTATGCCGGACAGCCATCCCCTCCGAGACTAAATTTCCTCCCTCCCTCCTTTGGCAAGTAAAAATTAGAACCTGATAAAGTCGAGAAAGTCATATCTCCCAGTGGAGACAGTGAGTTTCTATGCCAATTATGGTATAAACTTGGAGGCACCATCAACTCCACTGTTCCAGGGAACTAAGGCTGGTGGGTGCAGTGTAAGTTCCAGGCTGCCATTTGCCAAGGGCAGTGTGGGACACAGAGGTGCAAAGAGAATGAAAACAATCTTTGCTCTCAAAATATTCAAAGCCAACATGAATGAGGCACACAAGTAAACAGAAGAGCAAACGAACCAAGAGGTGGCCCACCCCAGGGGGCAGAGTCTGGCTCAAATCAGAGCTCTAACCTTGGCTGCATGTTAAAAACACATGGCAGGGGGTAAGGGGTTGGGGAGATGATGCCACAACCTAATTCTCATCAACTAAGTCAGAATCTTTATGGCTGGGGCCCAGGCAGAGGGAGACTAAGCAAAACTAACCCTGGCAGCCGCTTTATCGGCATGCCCACCCACCCCAACCTGAGCCAGGGAGTTCACAGAGACAGGCACAGAACCTGTCCAGCAGGTGCACCAATAAAGAAGCATTCCTTCCAGGAACTCCTCAAGCTGTGATGGGGCCAGTTGTCTAGGATGCAGAAACACATCTGTCAAGTGTTTCGCACCTGCATTGGCTTGAAGAGAATGCAGAGATTGGGGAGGGGGTGCCCTCTGTGAGCCAGAGTTGATACTGCCACAACCAAAATGGGTCAAGTTAAGCTCCTCAAGTCACAACATCTCTAGCAGGAGCACCTGCCTGCTCCAGCTCAGTTCCTCTCACCTTGAGCTGTTAGCGGGCCTGTGAGAGAGAACCATGTCTCCTTCTCCTTGTAAGGCAAAGCCTTAAAGAGAAGCCTTGCAAGGAGAGCCAGCCCCTTGGTGAGCCACACTCTGAAATTAACAGGGCAATGTGGAGGAAGGGGCAGCCTACATCCCCACAGACATACTGGGGCCACAGGTGCTGCAGGGAAGGACAACCCGGGTATGCCAGTTAACAAGGTATTGCCTCTCAGCTCCAAATTCACCCTTCAATACATGCTCTGCAATAATGGAAGGAATTATTCAAGCATTTCTCATTTACCGTGAGTACAATGTTAAGCTTTCTCAAAAGAGGGCTCTGGCTGGAGGGAACGCTGCAGGAGGAAGGGACTAGTGGAGAAGAGAGGAGGGCATCCAGCAGGGCTGTGCCCCAGCCCCACACCCAGAAGGTGCCCTCTTCCAGTAACCTCATAGCCCCAGAGCAACCCAGCGATCACCTCTCAGTATGTACAACTGGTGCTCCAGTCCTCCTGCCCACCAACACACTGATTGCCTCTGCCCACTCATCCCCTGCCCCCAGGTTTGTCTCCCATGGTCCTCCTATTCGTGTGCACTCCAGGATCCTGCCTGCACCAGTGCCCTCACTCCCCACATGGCCATACACCAGTACTAGCTGCAGCTCCCCCACCCCTTCTGAGCTCTGGAAGTTGCTTCCTGTCTGCCCCATGACCAACTAAATCAATGAACTTCCCTGCCATCCTCACCCAACCACACCTTCTCCAACAAGAACTGTTCCAAGTTTGTCCTTCCTTTGGTACCCTCAGCCCTAGAGGACCATAGAGTTTTCTTTGATCCTATAGTTACTCTTCTAGCATAGGTTAGTGATTCTTCTTATTAAACTTCCCTGTTTAGATCACTGTGTGGTTTCTCACTCGCGACTGGCCCCAGACTGCTATAGCAGAAGAACTGCCCCTAACAACACCCCGACAGAAGCCCTACAGTTACAGCAGGGAGCTCAGGCCAGCAAACTCTGCTGCATTTATCTACTGACATCAATATTCTCAGAGGAACAAGAGGCCCCATATAAAACAGACAGACTCACTTCTAGCTCACTTTCTGCCAATCAATCCAGTTCTTTTGTCAATTAAGTATATACAGAGGCTGAGACAGTGACTAAAACCCTCCTCTTGAATATTCTTAAATTATTAGTCAATCAAACATTTTTTGAATGCTTACTAACAGAGTATTTTGTAGCCTGTTTCAAACACCAGCAGAGAAAAGTATTTGTACCTTATTGTTTAGAGTTTCACTCACTTACAAAAGAAAATGGAAAAGATCTGGATAAACACCTCTTTGGAGGAAATTAGAACAAGCGAAATCTTACAGAGATTCACACTCAGAAGCAGGTGGGATCTGGCTGTCATCCGAACAGGAACATCAAGAGAGGAGCCTGGGGAGCAGCAAGGAATGTCTCCTCTAAAGGCAGGGGCAGGGCAGGCCGGCTCCCAAATGAGCACGCTCACTCTGGACCACAGAGGTCCATGTGCTTCCCACTGATCTGATTCCATGCTCTCTCGCTCACTCACTCATTCATCAGAAAAAGATACCAGCTCTGATGCTGCAGTCACCAAGACCCCCTAACCTTGATGTGGTATCCCAAGAAGTTCTTCCTCCTGGGAAAAGACTATGCCCATAAACAGCAGGCAGCACAGCAGGAAAGTGACTACCTTGGGATCCCTGCATGAAGCCAAGTCACCCGGCCTACCTCGGGAGGCAGCAGCCAGCTTTTCACGGGCTGGGTCCCTCCTGGATACACAAGCCAGCAAAACAATGGATGCTCAGCCCTGCACACCACAGTCCCCTGCCTTCAGTCTACCCTCACCAGCAAGGACCTACCCATTTGGGCAAAGCCCAACCTCAGAGGCGTTCTTCATATTCCAAGAGGAGGAATTTAATTGTAGGAAGGAAAAGTAACAAGGCAAGTCTGTCCTGTAATTGTGAGCATTATGGTTGAGCTGGTTCTCCTCAGGCAATACACAATGATAAGTCCTTACATTTATAGAGCACTTAACAGTGCTCAGAATGCTTTCACAAATGTTATTTCCTTTTGGTGACATCTGTTACTTTGGATAACTTTTCTCTCAGATGCTTTGTTTTCACATGTTAAGAAGCTAACATGTGATTCATTCCATGATGTAAGACATAGACGTAATGTTAGGGGTCACTGCCAAAGAATGAGGAGAAAACTTGTGACTTTTGCCCTAATCCATTTTAGAAAAACTAATAGATTTCATTAGTTTGTAGTTGAGTTAGTTAATTTCAAGCTAGGTGTGCAATTCACACAACATGATTCCCTCCTGAGTATAAAGGGGAATGCTCAGCCTTCCTAAACTCAGTAGGGACAGCTCTCGGTCAGTTCACAATGGCCAACACTTGGCCCCACACCTTCCCTGGTAGATGTGACTCATCAATCACTGCATTCTTTCTTCAGAGACCTCACTCCCAGATGGCACCGCAGGCAGGCATTATCAATTAATTTGACTTGGCATATGCAAGTAAAAGCTATTTGCCCTTTCTAAGTCTCAGGTTGATGGCAATGGGCCCAATGGTGCCCTGGGCACCCTGCCTTAGTTCTTTCTTGGAATTTCCTCTCCTGTTGGGTTGTGGCTCTTGGGTCCATGCAGGCATCCTCAAGACATCTGTTGCATTGCTGGGAACCTGCTTCCTACTAAGCAGGGCTACAGTACCAGCTGGCCTCATCCTTTCTTTGATCCAGTTCTTCAGAGCTGAAACTCATGTACTCCCTATTTCTGCATCCCCCAGTAGCATCCTGCATCCCCACACCACCCCACCCCATCACTGCAGCCCCCAGACTGAGAGGGCCATAGCAGGTCTGTGATTACACCTTCTTCATCATCTTGAGAGAATCTTTTTAAAAGATGTAAGTGTTCGTGTCAATGACTCCACTCTAGGATCTTTGAAGTCTTTGGCACAGTGGCTACATGCCATTACATACTGTTGGGTAAGGGAGTGGGTTCCAGGTGGGAAGAGCCATGAACACCAGGTCATGCAGCAAAAACGATCGTACTTCACTTTGCTTTGCTCAAAGGCAGAATTAGGGGGTGAGGGTGCAAGAGTGGTTGGCAGGGCAGACTGGGGCAAATCACATGAGACAAAGGTACTTGTGTACTCTTCTGCAGGTGGCACAGACCTACCAGAGGTCTCAGCGGGGAAGGACACAGCTGATGTTGTGCTCCAGAGTTCCCTGGTAGCTCTGTGGATAACACACTTGAAAGGAAGCAATGGAAGTGGTTTTTAGGTAAGAGCATTGAGCCATGAAATCAGCAGAGGTTGGGGATTCAGGGCAAGAAGAAGCAATGGCCCCCAATCTTGCCCACCCCTTCTATGTACTCACTCCCTGGGCAATGCCAGCCAGTACTGACTTTAAAGACCAAGACCATCTATGCTTTGCTCACTCCCCACTGTATGGCTCCAGCCTGAACTCCCAACTTGAAAATCCATGGCCATCTGCACTTGTAAGTCCAACTGACAGCCCCACCTTAAACACTCAAAATGAGTGCCTCGTTGTCCCCTGCTGTCTCACAGTCTCCCAACTCATAAAGGGCAACTCTGTCCTTCCAGCTGCTTTAGTCAAAACCTCAAGTCATCCTTGACCCCTCTCTCCCTCCCACTTTCTACTGCAATCCATTGGGAAAGCACATGGCTCTGTCTTCATGATATATTCAGGAATCTCTGGGCTTCTCCCAACATCATCCACCTGGTGAGGTTCCTGGCAGCCACCCCTAATCACCCTACAGGTTCTCTCCACCCAGAAGCCAGAGGGATCTCTTGTGGTATGAGTCATATCAGAACATGCTGCTGCTCAAAACTCCCCTGTGGCTGCCCCCCATAAGCCCTACAATGACACACAGGCCCTACGGACTTCCTCTTCCTGGTCTGACTCCCTCACACAGCTCCTCTTTCTGCTTGCTGCACTCCAGCCACTCTGGATTCCCAGCTGTGCCTCAAACACACTAGGCACAATCCCACCTCAGGACCCTTGCACTTGCCATGCCCCCCACCCAGAATGCTCCTCACCCAGAGCTATGTGGTTTCCTCTCTCCCATCCTGTAGTACTCTGCTCCATTGCCCTATCTTCAGAGTCCTTCCTGGACTACCCCACATGAAAAAGGATACCTGTCACTCTCTATCCCCTTCATCTATTCTTTTTATCTTCACCACCTGCCAAACACCTGTCTCCCACCAGATACCAGGTCCATGAGGTCAGAAACTTTGTCCTGGCCACTGCCCTCTCCCCAGTTCCCAGCACATGGCAGCTCTCAAACATTAGTAAAGGGTGCGACTTTGACACATGAACAGGAAAAGTGGAAAGCTTCCAGGAAGACAGACAGTGATGCTGTTAACAGAAAAGCAGAAGCACCTAAGGATGTTGGGGGCTTGAAGAGAGCAGAACTACAACCCATGGGCCAGATCTGACCCATAGCCTAATTCTATAAATAAAGCTTTATTGGAACACAGACATACACATTTGTTTAAGTATTGCCTGTGGTGCTTCACGCTACAATGACAGAGTTGAGTCACTGGAACAGAGACTGTATGGCCCACAAAGCCTAAAATACTTACTCTGTGGCCCTTAGTAGAAAATATTTGTCAACCTCCAGCACAAAGAAGTATTTTTCAAACTGTAAAAGTCATACCCCCAACTCCATCCCACAAGAAAACTGCTACAAACCTTACAGGAGGCTCAAACTCCAATTTGAGAAACAAAGAGAGATGATGGCAGTGGAGAGGAAAGACTTGGGTTCAGTCCCCAACACTGCTGTTCACCAGCTGTGTGACCTCACCCAAATTACTTAACTTCTCTGATGCTCTTCTTTATCTGTGAAATGAGAAATACTATACCAACCACCTTGCAGAGTCATTGTGAGGAGCTGAGATTTTGTAGGTAAAACATCTGGCAGTGGTTCACAATATATTAGGTGGGTGCAAAGGTCACTGCGGTTTTTGCCATTGAAAGTAATGGCAGAGACCACAATTACATTTGCACGAAGCTAATACCTATACACAAGCCATTTTTTGAGAATTTACTGCATTCCAAGCATCAGTCTAGATGCCACTCCTGAATGAATTCATCTAATCTTCACAAAAACCCAAATGGGGCTCTGCCAGCACTTCAGTGGGTTTCTTTATCTTTGATGAATACAGTCTTTAAAAATCAAAACAAAGGTTATGAAGTCAATGATTTCAGCATTGTTGAGGGGAAAGATTCATTCCTGGGGAACTGGGGAAACATCTGAGCTGCCTTGGAGAGCCTCCTCAGCTACTTCCTAAATTAGCAGGAAAATCTCCCAATTCAAAGAAACCTCATGACGTACGTGACAGAGATATCACTGAAAGCAACTGATTTTGTGCCTATTTTTGTCTGGTTCCAAGATAACTGGTCCCGGCAAGGACAAAGCTCTTGAATCACTGGAGGTAAAATGCCATAGTCCGAGCTGAGAAAACGCAGAGTGCAACACAGACAGCTGGACTGAGTCTCCTTTCCTAAGCCAGCGACCTTCTTTGGACTTTTTCACAAACCAAATAATTCAGTATTATTTTCTCAAGAAGTATAGCCATTTGAAGGACCTTTTATAGTTTTTATATTCTAAAAATAAAAGAGACAAGGTCTCACTCTATTGCCCAGGCTGGAGTGCAGTGGCGTGATCATAGCTCACCGCAGCCTCAAACTCCTGGGCTCGAGTGATCCTCCCTCCTTTTCCTCCGAGTACCTGCGACTACTAATATTTTTAAATTATTTTTGTGTAGGGACAGGGTCTCACTCTGTTGCCTAGGCTAGTGTCAAACTTCTGGGCTCAAAAGGTCTTCCCGCTTCAGCCTCCCCAAGTGCTGGGATTACAAGACGTGAGCAACCGCTCCTGGCCTGAAGTACTTCATACGTGTGAAATATGTGGAGAATAGTCTATACCATTTAAACATATTGTCTGTTAAATCAGTGAATAGAATTTTCAGTTCTGACTTCATACATGAGAAGCAGCACTAAAAAAGACTCGAGAGAAAGTTCTATTAGGCCATTTTTAAGAATAAATAAGTTTTCAACTTATCTGGTTAGCTTGAAAACAAAGAAAATATAAAGAAAAATCTGACTTAGAAGTCAATCTAATTATGCCACTGGCAGGCATATTTGAATCTTTCTATTCCCATAAACTCAATGATTTCTTGTTATTTCTTTCCTTGACTTTCCCATTACTAAGAAGTGGCCAGACTAAAAACCCCAGGGCTCGCAAAAGACATTTTTTTATTTTGACTTGACCACCATGCTCACGAAAGCTAGACATGGCTTGACTGCTGAGTGATCCCAGCCAATACCACTGCAAAGATAAACACCGCATGGAGGAGCCAGCTATGCCCTGGCATGCAGGAATCAGTGCTGTTAAACCAAATGAAGTTTTCTTTCCCTGAATAAAGTTTCTTACACTTCTTGTTCAGATTCTGACAATGGAATTCTTGCCTGCTCAGTGCAGCTTTCTGCACTGCCCACTGGGTCTAGGTTCTACAACATTCTGAAGTCTTAGCATTTGTGTCCCAGTACACTAATTTACATCTGTCCTTTAAGTAAATGTCCTTTTGTCTTTGAATCTGTGGGTGTAGGCTGCCTAGCAAAAATTCTTACTCTTTGCAACAGAGTAAGAAGAGAAGAGAGGGAAGAAAGAGAAGGAGAAAGAGAGAAGAAAAGAAGCTTTTGGATTTCTTCCTTCAGCCCACAACATCCTGCCCACTGCCAGCACCATCTATTATGGATAAAGCAAGATGGTGGAACTCTGAGTGTCTCTGAAGGAGACAAAGGGTCACAGAAATGACTATTTTGCTGCTGCCTGGTCCTCACGCTCCTTAGAGACCACAGTGCTAAGGCACTCGATGCACTCAGGGATAAGGACAAACCTGCCACTGTATAATCTTCAAGTTAAAGTATCTGAAAAAAATTCCAGGACTTTCTCATCACTTCTCCTCTTCCAGGTAGCAAATTCCCAAATGACAGAAGCCAACATATTCTATATGAATAGCTTCCGTCTATTTTTTAAGTAAACTTTGTTATTTAAGTGTAAGATATTTAGAAAGCTATATAAATCAATGAATTTCACAGTGAACACATTCATATAACTACCACTCAGATAAGGAAATGTTCCGCTTGCATTACTAGCACCCAGAGGCCCCCACCACTCTCAGCCAGTCAAAACCCCCTCCTCTCCAGAGTAAACTGCTATCTTGACTTAGAAAATTATAAATTAGTTTTCCCTATACTAGAACTTGATCTATCAATGTGCATTAGGTACTCTCCTGTGTCTAGATTCTTTCATGCAGCTGTATGTCTGTGAGATTCATCCGTGATGTTGCAGGATGTAACCGTACATTCATTTTCAGGACTGTACAGTATTCTATTGTATGAATATTTTATAAGTATCAATTCCACTGTTGATGAACATTGTGTTGTTTCCATCATTTTGCTATCACACAGACTGCTCTGTTTTTGTAGACGCCTTCTTGGGCACATATATATACATATCTGTTGAGTTTTTATTTAGCTGTGAAATTGCTAGGTCACATGCATATGTTCAGCTTCATAACTGCCTATGAGTTGTTGAAAAGTGGGTATATGGGTGTTCTTTTTGTTCCATAGCTTTTCCAACCCTTAAAATTGTCATGGTTTTACATTTTAACTATTCTGGTGGGTATGCAGTAGTATCACTATAGTTTTAACTTGCATTTCCCTGATGAATAAAGGTTGCTGATCATTTGGGTACCATCTTGAATGGAGTACCTATTCAAGTCTCTTCACCATTTTTCTATTGGACTGTTTTATTCTTATTTAAGAAGCCTTTTATATATTTTGAATATGAGTACTTTGTTGAATATGAGTCCTTTGTTGAATATTTACACACACAAAGAGAGAGAACATGTAAATATTTTCTCCCATTTTGTAACTTGCCCTTCACTCATATCTTTTGAAGTACAGATCTTAATTTTAATGTACTCCAAATTATCTTATTTATTCCCTTATGGCTAGCGTTTTCCTATCCTGTATTGAAATCTTTGCCTTCTCAAAGTTGTAAATATATTTTCCTTTGTTATCTTCTAGGGGCTTTATTGCTTTACCTTTCACCTTTAATTTGATGAATGATCTGGAATTGAGTTTTGTACCTACTGCAAGGTAAGGGTCAAGATTCATTTACTTCCATGTGGATACCCAACTGGCCTAGTGCCATTTACTGAAAGGACAAATCTTGTCCCACTGCATGTGTGTGGGTATGCTTTGGGATTCTATGCTGTTCCACTGATCTATTTGTCTATCCTTGTGGGAATACTGTAACTTTAAAGCAGTCTTTGCTACTTATGAATCAACACATTCCTCAAAGGGAAAATCATCAGAGAATGCTGGGATCACTTCAAATAATTTTCCTTTTTTTCAGGGTCTTGACCCCACAAGTTCTGGCTAGCTGTTTAAATGTCTTCTTACATATTATTTAGAGTCTACTCAGCTTCTTCTAGTTGTTTTCAGAAGTACTGGTCTACCATAAACTAGTACTTTACAGCAAAAAGCTGACGGGGCTTTGTGCCCCTGTGGGCATCACACTGAAGTAGTTGAGGGTGGCCTTGAGAAAGAGGTAGGATTGAGTGAAGCCTCGGGAGAAGAGGTAAGATTAGGTGGGTGGGAACAAGGAGAGCAGTCTTGGTGACAGGAGACTTTACTTCCTGCTGCTGACTCCCTACCTTCTGTGGCCTTGGCAATTTGTGCCCTGGAGAGAACAGTGTTGAGCTGAGCTGAGAACTGAAAGGTAGTCTGGTGAGAAGTCCTCCGTCTTGGGATGAATTGCTTCACATCATCCAACCACAAGGAAACCCTGGGAGTGTGGGAAGGGGTGGATAAAGGCACCCTGATGCCTGATGTGCCTGGGGCAATGACCCCCAAACTAGCAAGGGCCACAGCATTCCAGAAAACGTGCTGCATTTGGTGAGTAAAAGATGCTATTTGAAGTCTCTACTCAAGATCTGCACTCTTGCCTTACAGATATTCCCATCTAGTGCAGCCTTAAAGAAAAAAAAAAAAAAAAAACCAGAAAAAACAAGTGTCTTCTTTGCCCTGGTGTTACGTGGAGGAATTTGACAGTGTTCCTCATTGCTGGCCTTTGCGTTTCCAATTTCCCCTGTCAAAGACTCCCACACAGAGGAGGAGCAGTGGCAGCTGGATGCCTTCTTTCTGAATGGGCTAAGCCCTGGGCTAGATGCTTCCTGAGTAGGAGCACGTCAGGCTTGCAGCCACCCTCTCCAGCAGGCGTGATCATCCTCACCTTACAGATGCAGAAACTGAAGCTCAGGGAGATTGCAAGTGTGTCCATAAAATCTGAAGCCCGTGCTGCTATGCTGCACAGAACAAGCAGCCAAAGGAGTATCCATGAGGGTCACCCTCCAGCCTGGGGGTTGGCAGATGGCAGTGCCCAGCAGCCACTCCTGGCACTCAACAGGCAGCAACAAATGTCAGTGGAATGAACGAATGAGTTAATTAATGCCAGATCTGTTAAGATGAGGATGATCCTGCGAGGGGAAGTGGGGAGGAGGAGGTAGAGGGATGACAAAGCCAGCAAGCATGAAGCAGCCAGGAATGTGAGGAGCTAAGGTGGACAGCTGGCGGGGACAAGACCAGACAGAAAGGATACCACCAGGTCACTAGCAGCTAAGAATGCTTCATGCTTTATGAAAGGGCACTAGTTTCCAGATGCAGGAGAATGAGCAGTAGCAGAAGGAATAACTGGCTGGACCCTGCAGCTCCAACCCACTATGCCCACCAATCTCCCATGGAACCTACCACCCCCAGTCCCCAAACCTGCTCTTTCTTTTGGGTCCACAGGCTACAGGATTGCCCCAGCTGCCTACTGGTGCCACGTACTCCCGCCTTACCCCTTCACCCATTCACACAACAGGAGGGGCCTTACCTGAGATTCAACAGCAAAGAAAACGGGCAACTTACTGCCCTTCTGGAGATGCCCAAGAACATTCCTCCCCCATAACCCTCTTGAGAGGAGGTGACTGTCCTCTGGCCTGATCTCCTGGTTCAGTGCACCATAGGGCCAAAGAGGTCACCTCCAAGCCTCCTGTTGCTCTTCCACATTCTAGGGCTGTGCAATCCAGCTCTCCCACTCCTCCTCACACCTGACCTCAGGACCTGGCACCTGCTCACAGTCATTCCTTCACCCCAATTTCTCCCACCATCACAGAAGACCCCCACCCTTCCACCCCATCCTCCACCTCAATGGCCCTGCTGGTTGCTCGGCCAGAGAGGGAGGTGAGAGAAGTCACACTCACACCCCACTCCAGCTACCAACCACACAAATTCATACTCCAAAGCCACCAAGAGATAGTGTCCTAGAGGCTGGTGGCCCTGCCTCTGGCCGTTGTCACATGGACAGCAAGGCTTCCCTGTCTCTCAGCATTCCAACAGAAGAGGCATCTGAGAGCACAGGACATCACCTGCCCCATGTCCTCCTCATGACTCATGGGACTGAGCAGAGCGAATGCAGGAAACAGAAAGCAAGTCCTCTCCTCTGTGGATGGGAAGTGCCCCCCCCACCCCCAATCCTGGCATATTCTCCACTTGTTTCTCCAGTTGCTACAAATAGCACCACGCACAGGGCTCATGGCCCTGGTCACCGCTCTCCAGCACCAGCCAGGCCCCCAACCAGCCAACTGCAAGGGCCCCAAAGAAGTGTCTGCCACTCCTTCTCCCTCACATCCCCTGCACCTGGCCCACTGACTGGCATTGGTGGGTGCTCATTAATTGATTTAAACTGAGGGGAAAGCAACACTCTATATACTCCAAAAGTGTAATGCATATTACTAAAGAACAGCAGTAATTCCATTTGCAGAAAGCTCTGAGCCAGGAGAGAAAAAAGCAGAAATCACTCCACAGTCCCATTATCCAGAAGTCCTGCAAGCTGAGCTGTGTCCTGAGAAGAACTGGGTCCCTCTCATCTCTCTATTCCTGTCAACCCCCATACACACTACAGAGAGAGGCCCCCATCTCACTATTTACCTTCCCACCTTCCTATAGCCCACACATGGGAGCACTGGGCTCAGTAAGTCCACAGTAGCACAGATGGACCCTGGCCTCATCCTAAATAGACTGGATGACACTACATCCCACTGTGCACCTAGGGAGACACAATCACTGTCACCAGAAGAATGATGCAAAACCAAACTGTTGTAAACATTTCTGTATTCTCATTAAGAATATCTGCAGGAGGCCAGGGGCAGTGGCTCACACCTGTAATCCCAGCACTTTGGGAGGCCGAGGTAGGCAGATCACCTGAAATCAGGAGTTTGAGACCAGCCTGGCCAACATGGTGAAACCCCATCTCTACTAAAAATACAAAAATTAGCCAAGTGTGGTGGAGGGTACCTGTAATCCCAGCTACTTGGGAGGCTGAGGCAGGAGAGTCGCTTGAATCCAGGAGACAGAGGTTGCAGTGAGCTAACATTGCGCCATTGCACTCCAGCTTGGGAAACAAGATCAAAACTCCACCTCAAAAAAAGAAAAGAAAAGAAAAGAACATCTGCAGGTAATATCTGCAGGTAAGAGAGACTAATGGATTTCCTTATGAAGTGATGCAAAAAAATCATAGGAAATCTCGAGAAGAGCTGAAAGGAAGGAAGACTGGAGGTGTGGCCCCATTTTCTCATTTTGCAGATGAGGAAACTGAGGCCAAGGGAGACGGGCACTGGTCACCTTCCAACACAGCACATACCTTGCCAATTCATTTTATTTACCATCTCTCTTGCATCTCTCCCACTTGAATCTAATCTCCCTAAAGATCAGGATTTCTGCCTGTTTCGTTCTATTATTTCTCCAGTGCTTAAGAGAATCCAGTGCATAGCAGGTGCTCAATGAAAACGTGTTGAGTGAACAAAAGAATGAACACCCCAGCTAATTACTCAGGTTCAGGAGCAATGCACTTTGAGGGTATCACCTGGCTTCTTGACAGTTATTGATTCCAGAAAGATAAACCAGGAACCCAGTCTTTAAAAAGTGAAGGCCACCGCTAAAAGGAACACAGCTTCAGAACAAGGGGCACTGGGGTGGCCTTATATAGTTTGCCTTATTGGGTCCATCTTCAAGCTGCTGATCACTGTGAGCCCTATGTAAACTGATCATAAACTTTTTTTTTATTGTACTTTAGGTTCTAGGGTACATGTGCAGATCATTCAGGACTGTTGCATAGGTATATGCATGCCAATGTGGTTTGCTGCCTCCATTCCCCCATCACCTATATCTGGCATTTCTTCCCATGTTATCCCTCCCCAACATCCCTACCCCCCCACTGTCCCTCCCCTACCCCCTCAACAGACCCCATTGTGTGATGCTCCCCTCCCTGTGTCCATGTGTTCTCATGGAGAACTATGAGTGAGAACATGCAGTGTTTGATTTTCTATTCTTGTGTCAGTTTGCTGAGAATGATGGTTTCCAGATTCATCCATGTCCCTACAAAGGACACAAACTCATTGTTTTTTATGGTTGCATAGTATTCCATGTGTATATGTGCCACATTTTCCCTGTCCAGTCTATCATCGATGGGCATTTGGGTTGGTTCCAGGTCTTTGCTATTGTAAACAGTGCTGCAATGAATATACATGTGCATGCATCTTTGTAATATAACTAAAACACTAATAATACCAAAAGCCCTTCTATCAATAATAACTGATCAAAATGACCAAGATATATTTTGGAATATATATAGACAGCTCAAAAGAACAAGAGCTGACCCTGCTATCTATCTGAGGGACTTTTAATCCCAGTGACTCATGCAATAGAATTTGGGCAATGCTCTTTTTGCTGGTGAACAAATGCTGCTGAAATGTGGTAGACCCTCTTGAGGAGCTCCAGTTTGCTCCCTACACACCCCAGGAGGCAGAAGCAAAGCACCACTCTAGGCATGCAGGAGACTAAACTTCTTGTCCCTGCACAGATTTTCCCTGCTTTGGCAAGCCGACAAATACTGCCTAGAATGATGAAATTTAAACTGTTTAGACTTTGTAGAACTACGTATGTTAATTTAATGGAGCTGGTGTGCTCTGCTTTAGGGACCAGGCCAGTCAAGGAACTTTTTTTTTTTTTTTTTTTTTAATGAGAGCAATGGCTCTCCAAGAGAGGGAGGGAAGAAAAGAGGCTTAAAGATACCAGAGCCCTGAGACACAAAGAAATCTCAGGCCTGGGGTCGCCCCTCCTTCTCCCCTCCTGCTCCCTGAGGATTAGCTCTGGTCTTACTCATGGCTGTCTCAGCCACAGAACGGTGCATGCAGTGGCAGCAGTGGCCACTTCAGGGCCTAGCAGATGGCAGCACTCATGAGGGCTCACCAAGCAGGAGTCACAGACACCAATCAAGAAACCAAAATTATATTTTCAAAAGTCGGGGCTGTGAGCAGACATGATGGGGTATTCTGCCTGAGTACTCAGCACTGCCAGGGTTCACTGGGACATCATAGATTTGGGGTCCTCTCTCCAGGCCTGGTGGAAGGCAGGCTGCTGGAAGAACTGATAGGGTGTGTGTGTGAGCAGTGAGCACACAGGTTCTGGGCTTTGATCTAAGTCCTCCCTCATTGCTGCTGTGAAGCCAGGCCTTTAACCAAAGCACTGTTCACAAACTTTAATGTTACAAGCCATGTTCAAAATCTCAGGATGTTCCAGAGCCCCACAGGTCCCCTTAACCCCCACATGTCCTCTGCAGAAGCCCCCAGTTTCATCCGAAAGGGAACCTGATAAATGCTTCTGCACAGTGTGTGGAATAAGAGAATCAAGAGTCTTGGGGTGAGGGTGTCATATTAGAGGAGAAAGACTTTGGTTACAGGGAGCAGATCTGAGATCCAGAGCTCTTGAGTGACCAAAGAAGCAGGCTGAGGGAAGGAAAGGCCTAGAAATGGAGAGAGACTGAGAACAATGTCCTAAGCATCTCTATGTAAACTAGTTTCTAGTGAAACTCACTAAACATAAGCCAGTCACAATTTCTTGCAAAAACACAGTCCCCACCTTACCCACAGGTGACTTTCAAAAGTTCAATATGACTCGACTATTTGGAACTCTGAATGCATTTTTCATAGAAATAAAGTGATGCCTATTAGGAGAGTAGGCTAAGAGACCAGGCCAGCCTGACACCGTCACGACCTATCAGTTCCTGAAGACAAGGCCCATGCTTTATTCTTCTCTGATTTCCAAGTGCTCTGCAGAGAACCTGACTTAGTTCTGCTCTGTGAGTCAGTGAAAGACTTCCTCAGAGGTCAAGCATGATTGCACATTTAACTTCCTTGTGTGTTCCTCGAGAATGCAAGTGCTAACATCCACAATTCTTAAAGGCACTTGGAGCACATAGATCTCCCCGATTTAGGCCTTGACCTAATGTACTCTAATATCCTAAGGAAAGTCAGGATCCCTAGACAGGGAGGCAGAATAGAAACAGAACTGAAAAGTGGGCTCTGGTTTTGCATTTCAGGCAGGTCCCCAGCCTGCACACATTGAAAGTACAAGACGCCCTGATGAGGGGACTCCTTGGAAGGCCACCTGGAGGCCTTGGCAACCTTGGAATCCTTACTTTCCCTCAGCAAAGAGAAGACAAAGTTCATTCAAAAACCATGTCTAATACTCTACCCTCTGAACTTCTTAAATATCTGGGCCCCTCCCATCGTTCCCACCACCTCCTCCTCTAAAGCTCTATTTTCTGATGTGACAGAGAAAGCCACACGCACATGGCCACGTTTCTCCATTACTGCTCATGTCACCTCTGTGTGCAGCGATCACAGGGTATCTTTCACATTCTAATTTCTCCAGTACCATTTTCTGCTTTGCTTGTTTACAGCATTTTGCTAATTGATAAAATGGCTGGCAATCTGTGCTCCATGGGGTTTGAGAAGTGATTCCACACAGCTCTGTCATGGGCATTGTCCCTGTGTAAAGTTGTGAAATGAGGGTTTTGAGCCAGAGCCCAGGATGATGAGGCCATGAGGTAGGGAATGCCAGTACTTTACCTCACAATTCATCCACAACAGGGCTTTGGGAGGCGTAAGAATTAAGAACAGTCAAACGGCCACAAACAAGGATGCCTCAATGAATGATCTTTTTGTGGGCAATGTTTTAAAAGGTGCTTATCATCTGAAATTCAGAGACCCAAATAACAAATTCTTCTGACAGCCCAGGTTCGGTGGCTCATGCCTGTAGTCCCAGCTACTTGGGAGGCTAAGACAGGAGGATTGTTTGAGCCCAGGAGGTCGAGGCTGCAGTGAGCTGTGATCATGCCACTGCACTCCAGCCTGGACAACAGAGTGAGACTCTGCCTCAAAAAAAAAAAGAAAGACAAATTTTTCTGACAAAGAATAACTGGCCAAAAAAGAAACCTCCTGACTGTCCTGCTAAGGAGAGAGCCAGGTAATTATCTGCTGAATAAAGAATCTAGGTATTTACCAGAGAAAAATGAAAACTTAGGTTCACACAAAATCTCTATGCAAATGTTTAGAGCAGCTTTATTCATAATCACCAAAACCCAGAAACAACCCAGGTGTCCTTCAGTGCGTGAATGAATGAACAAACTGTGGGACATCCATACCGTGCGAAACTGCTCCGCGATAAAGAAGGAACTACTCAAGCACCCAACAACCTGGATCTCAAGGGCACTGTGCAGAGTGAAGAAGCATCTCAAAAGGCTGCATACAAAATGATTCTATTTATGTAGCATTCTGGAGAAAGCAAAACTATAGGGAGAGAAAACAGATCAGTGGCCTCTGAGAACGCATGACTGCAAAAGGGTGGCCCGAGAGAATTCTTTAGGTTGCTGGAATTGTTCTGTGTCCTGGTAGTGGTGGCAGTTACAAAAACTTAACGCATATATGAAAACTCACAGGACTGTGCACCAAAAATAAAAGTGAATTTTACCAAACACAAAGTTTTTTTTAAGTTCACAAATACTTTGGCAATTCTCCCATAAAACAATGATGTCTAATTCCCCCTGCCCTTGAATGAGGGCCAGTCCTGGTGACTCACTTCTAATGAGTGGAGTACAGTGAGAGCATGTGGCTAGAAAAGGTGGGCAGGCACCTGCCTGGCCCTCTCTCCTTGGAGCCTGGAGCTGCCATATAAGAAGTCCACCTACCCCGAGGACACCATGCTAGAGAGACCTTGGGGACAGACCACTGAGAGATGAAGAGAGCTGCCCAGAGCTCCTAGCTATTGGCACTTCCCAGTCCAGGCACTGGTCACATGACTGAAGACGTCTCTGAGATGATACCAGGCCCAGGCACAATCCAGCTGCAGCCTAATGACAGACCCTGAGCTAGAACCACCCAGAAAACTGCTTCCAAATTCCTGGCCCAAGGAAACCATGAGAGATAATAAATATGATTGTTTGAAGCCACTACATTTGGGGTGATTTATTCACAGCCACAAGCAACTAACATAGGCACCCACATTTTCTGAGCAATCCCCATGTGACTGATACTTTCTCAAACATTATCTTATTTTCCATTCATTCAATAAATATTATTGAGCACTTTCTACATGCCATGGCCTATACACGGACCACAGGGAGAAGCAGGTAGACTCCAAGAGGCAGGATAATCAACAGAATGTGGTTCTGACAGAGGTGGGAGTGGGCCACTGGCTGGCAATGCTCCTCACTGAGGCTGTGTGGGTCTGTGGGAAGATGACAAGATCTGATTTAGATGCGGGGCAGATTCAACGTCTCTGGGACGTCCGGGAGGAGCTGTCCAAAGGGCAGCTGGGTATTTGGCCTCAGAGCCCAGAGAGAGTGCTCAGCCATGGCTATGAACTAGAGGGTCATCAGAAAGCCCTCTCAAAGCCACCCAGGAAAAAGAGGGTGACTCTGAGGAGGAAGTATGTTCTTCAGACAGAAACCTGAGAAAGGCCAACATTCAAAAAGCCAGAGAGAGCAGAAAGATTGAGAAGGACTAGCAAGGACAGGTGCATATCGCACCAACAAACAGAACAGCAGGTGCTCCTCAGAGGGGACCATCAGAAACAGCAACTGCTGCTATGAGATGATATAAGTCAAGGATGGAAAAGTGTCTACTGGATTTAAAGACAAGTACCTTAGCAAGAGTAGTTTAACTGCAGCAGTGACAGGAGCTGGGAGGGAATGGGAAGGGATGGTAAGATGGGGGGCGGGCTTAAACAGGTCTGGGAGGCTTGAGGGATGAAGGGCAGAAGAAAGACAGCTGGGACCAGGGCTGGGGAGGAGGGACTTTCTGGAAAAAAAAGAGGCCTTAGCCCACCTAAATGCCAATGGGAGGATCCCAGAGGGAAGGAGAGGGTGAAGACACCATGGAAAAAGGCTGGGCATGGCCAAGAGAAGGGGCATACCTGTCCCCTCCCCCCATCAGCAAGAAGGGCAGGGCAGGGCATGTGGATGCAGGTGGAGGTTCAGGCAGGCAGGGTCCAGGGCTGCCTCTCAGTGGTCTGCTTTGTCTTTGTAGTCAAAGGTGAGGACCCGCACTGGGAGTGGGGACACTGCAGTGGGGGTACAGGTGTGGGATGGTGAGAGGAGATCTCATAACATAGCTGCAGGGAAGGGACTACGATGCTGGGAAAGGAACACAGCCCACCATTTTGCAGCTGGGGCTGGAGGCCATGCATGCTCCTGTGACATACAAAAAACATGAGGACTTTGTGTCCTCCACAACAGCCCATGAGGGAGGTGCTACTGTCTCAAGATTTCAGAAAACATATGGAGCTCAGGTCTGTCTGACATGGAGCCAGCCCTTGGTGTCATTGATTTGTGTTACTCTGTGAACCAATGGAGTCTGACATCAAGCAGACACCCATGAACATCTGTGAAAGGGAGGAAGAAGGGAAAGCTCCCAGAAAGGGTCACATTGAAAGCTCTCGCTGGCTAACACTTGATAATCAGCTCACCAGGAATTAGCAGTGGCTGGGACTGTGACCAGCAGGGTTCCCACCCTCCCTGCCCAGACGCATCTGTGCCTGTGGCTTGTCCCTGTCTCCTTTCCTCCTCACATGCTATCTACATAGTGGCCTTTCAGTGACTGCCCATCCATCCATCTCCTTTCTTCTTTGCCCCATTTCTCTTTTTCTCACCTTTTTTGTAATTATTTTCTTCCCATCTTTCCTTTTCCTTTCCTTTTCTGTCATGTTTCTATGACATGAGAGGAAAGTAATTTTTGATTCAGTTTGTGGTCACTGACAACAGCCCCAGCTCCCCAGTCAAGCCCACATGTCAGCTTAGCCCTCGGGCCCACTGTGTGCACCTCCCTTCGGGGAGCTATCCTTGCCCACCCAGAGCCTTCAAGCCTGATCCTGACTCCCACATCCTATCTGTGTCTCACCTGTACCAGGTGCCCTTTACCTCCCTTTCACCTACTCAAACCCCACCCTCCTTCTCCACAAGGCCTTCCAGGCCATGTAGTGCACGTGGATTTTTCCCAAGTTGACACTTCCATAGCCCTGCAGGCCTGTGTCACACTTTGACATGAGTCATATGCTGCCTTCAGTTGTTACTTCGCTTTGCATCATGTGTATGCCTTATTTCTCCATCATCATAATAAAAGAGATCATTTTCACATTGCTGGGATCAGTAGCATTGATAGAAGCAGAGCTTCCCACTGAGCCAAGCTCTACTCCCCAGCCTGTGTAAAACTAAGCACCAACTTGTTCCATTTAATGTCATGTCAACTCCGCTTACATTTTGCTCTGATTCTGTTCACTCTGCACACTTCTCTGGGTGTCAACACACATCCTTCAGGCTTATCTCTGACAGATGGAGACAGGGAGCTCAGCCTGAACAACAGAAGCCGTGTGCTGAGTTCTTTTGCTCACCCTGTGAGGGGTGGTTACTGTGCATTCGTCATGAACCATCTGATTTTCATTTTCTCACCTTTGAGATGGAGGCCCCAATGCCCCACTCACCCTCTTTCAGGGTTGCATGAGGACCAGCTGGGCTAACCTATGTCCCAGTGCCTGGTAAACTGCACAGACATGCTGTGGTTCTAGGACTGGCATATTCTGTAATGAATCACTGTCCACAAAAATGCACTCAGTTCTGGGAACAAAAAACCACTCGTATCCTTGACTATTGTTCTGGACAGAACTGCCCAACGGCTCTGCTTTCCCTGCTCCCAGACACATGGTGCTGCTGAGCTTGGATGGAGGAGCCACAGGAAGACTGGATAACCTCTCCCACTTCCGGGCACTGGCAGCTCAGACGTTAGCCGCTCCAGGACTGCCGGGCCCGGGTGATTCATGGAAGCTGCGGTCAGGAGCCTGCCTGAGCCCTCCCGCAGCCTGAAGCTATGAAGTGACACAGGAAGGAGTCACAGATGCCTCCAAGGTCAGTGCCATCACCTGAAATAAAATCTCCTACTTAGAGCCTCCATGGTTGGCAAAAGGCAGAATTTCCATGTGTGGGAAGAAGGGCAGTTGGACTCTGAGGCCACCACTCCTTTCTCCTCAGAACCACCTTCTTCTTGGAATTTCCCACCAATCAGAGCTGCTGCAGCCACTGTGGCCACACTCGCCTCGGGGACCCTGCCCCTCACACAAGCTCACAACCCTCTTCCCCTTGGCTCACATGGGCAGAAACAGAAAACGAGGCTTGGGAACAGTGCAGGTGAGAGCACACGACTCACAAGTTGGTTCTTCCCCATCATGGACTGCAGGCCTTAAGTCTGACCTGGTCTCCCTCCATAAGAGGAGACCCCGACACCTACCCCACCCACGAGAGCCCCCAGGCATGTCCACACCATCCAGGACAGTCTGCCTTCTCTTGCCAACATGAGGCTTCCTTGCAAGCTGCACTTTCCTGTTGGAGGACCCAGCGTGGGTTCAGTGGGAAGAAGGCCGGAAACAAGTTTTTGATACATTGAAGAGCTGGTTCTAGCACACTCACCTGCAGCATGTGTGTGTGGCGGGGGAGGGTTATAACATCCACAAATCATGGCAATGGATTAGGGATCTGAAGGCTAAAGGTCTACCCTACAGACTCTTTCCTGTTGTTGCAATCATCATGTATATTAACATATACTGCACTTTTTCCACTTAACATGCTTTCAAATATTTAAAAAATATATTTATTGGGGCTTACTATGTATCAGACCCTGACTTAGGAACTCTGAAATGAAAGATAAGTTAATGCATTTCCTGCTATTGGGGCTTTACATCTGGTGGAGGGATGGAGCCACAGGATGAAGTGAGGCCCACAGTGTCCTGGGTCCGAAGGTGCTCAGTGCACAGCCTGGGTATGTCTGGAGGATGACCAGGAAAGCCTAGAATGAGTTTTGTTCTTCAAAATAGTAGAGGCAATGGGATACATACACGTAATTTATTCAGGGTAAACATCTATAAACAATCATCTCTACATGGCACCTGGTGGTATTCCAAGTTCAAGTGTCATTCTTGGAGGTGACATCAGCTGCACAAAGAAAGGAAGAAGTCAGGTTGGAGCTGGGCTTCATAACTTGGCCTGGCTCTTCACCTGTCCGACACAGATTTAGAGACCATCTTTCCAGCTACCTCCAATGCTTAAAATGAGGGAAACTGCTCCCATCCAAGAGGAAATCTTCATTGTTTAACTCAGCAACTAAACACTGAGAATTCATCTTGAGGAAGTAATCAAATATGAGAAAAAAAAATATTTTTCTGCAAGTATGTATTACAGCACTATCTGTATTTTCCTTACTGGCAACTACCTAAATTTCCAATAGTTCAATCATTCATGCACTCATTTAATGAATATGTATGAAGTACCAAGCATGAAAAAATTTAGTATTCAAGAAGAAAGAGCACTTTCCCTCATGGAACCTGGGAACAATAGTTACTTGGATCGTGGTACATACATAGACTGGATTACCAAACTGTCATTAAAGATGATGTGCTCCAAGAATATTTAATGACTTGGGAAAGTATTCAGATATTATTATGAATAGATGTTAAAATTCTGGAAAGACACAAAAGTGTTAAGAGTGGTTCCCTTTGGGTGGTGAGAAAAGTGATTAGTATTTCTTCAATGTGCTTTTCTGCAGTCTCCAAATGTATCCATGTGTTCATTCTGTGATGGGAACAGATGTTTGTTGCATAAGGGAGGAATCCTTGTTTGTCAGTCTTTCCTTCCCTGAATCTAGCTTTGTCAGTAGTAACCTCTCTCCAGCAACATCATCCTGATTCCACACACACTGATTAAGTGGACAGCTGCATGGAGCTACAGTGTGAAGATGCTTTAGACTACAAGGCACATGCACATCAATCAACACATACTGATCTGAGTGGTAAAAACAGTCCATATTACACAGCTTTCTCATGGGCATAAACCAGCTCTTTACTTCTGCCACCGCAGGGGAAGGTAACAGGTATGGCACTTCCAGCAGCCCCCTCTAGACACTTTCTGCAGGTTGTAGGTCACAGATCACTCCATGACCAAACCCTGGGGTCATGGTTCTTGTGGCTTATCCACCCTATTTCCATCCTCTTGAGCACAACCAATTAATTTTCAAGGGCCATGTCCATCCCCATCTGTGGGGATATGAGGACCCATCTCTCCAAGTACAAATTAGTGAGAATTGGTCTTCTAAAAAACAAAGCTCAGGCCGGGCGCAGTGGCTCACACCTGTAATCCTAGCACTTTGGGAGGCAGAGATGGGTAGATCACAAGGTCAGAAGTTCAAGACCAGCCTTGCCAACATGGTGAAACCCTGTCTCTACTAAAAATATAAAAACTAGCCAACCACGGTGGTGCGTGCCTGTAATCCCAGCTAGTTGGGAGGCTGAGGCAGGGGAATTGCTTGAACCTGGGAGGTAGAGGTTGCAGTGAGTAGAGTTTGTGCCACTGCACTCCAGCCTGGGTGACAGAGCAAGATTCTGTCTTAGAAATAAATACATACATATATATATATATATACACACATACATAAATCTCAAAAACGGGAAAGGCTACACTTGAAGGCTGGGGAGAAACTGGTCACTATGATACACGAAGAAGCCAGAAGGCGCTTCTGGCAGAGGCTTTACACAAGGGACTTCTGCAAAGAGATGGCTGAGATGAGCAGACTATTCTTTCTCCATTCTAGCTCTAAATCATGGTTATCCACTCACTCAGCAAATATTTTCTATACAATTACTATGTGCCAGACACTGTTCTAGGGTCTTGAGCTACACCAGTAAACAAAACAGATTTACAAAAAAGCAAAAACAAAACGAAAAATTCTGCCCTTATGGAGAAGTGGACCAACTACTCGAAGACTTTGGAGTTTGCTCTGAATGGCAGTAGGGCTAAGGGAGGTTTGGAGCAGTGATATGACCTGACTCTCATTTTTTAAATGTCTCTTTCCTATTTGGCTGGTTGTCTAGCCTGTTCTTCTACGTTAAGATCACTGAATGGACCACAACTGGTTTTAACTTTTCCTCTCTTTCTATTAATGGCTATGTTCTAAGGCAAGCAGGAAGCCTCCACCTCACCAGACATCATCAAGACTTACTGTAAACTACAGTGATCAAGGCAGTGCAATGTCAGCACACAAAGCCCTAGACAGACAATGGACCCCGGAGCCCAGAAACACACTCAAGGCTGTGGAAGTGATACATCTCAGAGGCGCCAGTGTAGACTGTGCTCCGAGCCCTCCACAATCCCCACCACTTGGACACGCAAATGACCCCTCTGTCAGCTGCTCTCCCAAGGGCTCTAGCACCCATGCCCTTCCAGCTGCAAGCACATATGTCATGAAATCAGAGAACCACAGCCACTAAGTCTCCCAGAGATAAGTTTCCTCCTTATTGTTCAGAAGGGTTAAAAGCTAGGTTTCTAGGGTATAGCACCCTTAACAATATTTCATTTTGCTTTCATTTAGTCACATACAGACATAGGATGGGGACAGCATCCTGTCAACCAGTTATCTCAGTCCCAGTGTCACCAACCACATGCTCATTTTCAGACTCTGGGAGGGTTGAGGGAGGTGACCTCAAATCATAAATAAAACCAAACAGATGTGAACGTGATATAACATGCATTTGGTATAAACCTCTTTGGTCAAAATTATGGCCAGTGATTGGCTGCAGGCTTTGTGTAACTCTGGTTTAGCCAAAGGGATCCTCCTCCTCATTCTCTCCCCCAAGGAACCCCACTCAGAATCTCCAGCCTGTCAGTGACCAGCCACGCAAGCTGGTAGCATTTGCCCATCAACTCATTTGCTATACTCCCCAAGCCACTCTTTGGCTCTGATCAAGCAGTCAGAAGATGCTTTGGTTATCTTCTATTCTGAGAACTTAAAAAAATCTTGGGCTTGTCCCACACACTCTGGTTACAGCTCTGGCATTTCATTCTCTGCTATAAAAATCAGTGCATGATGAGGCATCTCAGCACCAAAGGAGTTACTTCTTTGTTTTCTCTTTTTCAAGAATGTTAAAGATACTCAATGACAAACTAATTTGTTTCAATTTTGCCAAGTCCAGGAATAGCGTTCTATGTTGACCTGCAAGTTGTTTAACATTTTCCCTTTTTTCAACTTGATCAAAAATTTTAAGATTTTCTTTTCTCACATTAAACTCTAAATGTTTTTCCTTGGAGTCTAACATTTTAATTTTTAGATTACGAAACTAACTGGTGAAGAGGAGTTGGATGTATCTATTGTAAATAGATACAATATAGATTCCATTTGTTACTATGTGTTTCTAAAAACAGAAACATATATTTTTGCTTCTAATTTTTTTTAAAAATAATTGATCTTCCTCTCTCCTCAATAGTTGATCCATAAATAAGTTCATCTGACCATAGGAAATCAACGTTTACTGTAATTATAAGGGTAACCAGGTATACAATCAACTTACATTTTCAGGTACATTAGAGCATCACTGCCATTCACTATCAACTGAAATCCTCTTCTGAGGCATACTTAAGGTGGAAGCAGAGCTGGCTCACTGGGATCTGGGCAACACCCCAGTGTGGCTATGCAAGCATGTCACGGGCATCAACAGCCACTGGGAAGCTGAGTGCCTTTTATATATTGGTATCATTTATTATAGCCTTAGTAACTTCATAGTTCAGTGATAAAAATTTAGGAGCCTATACGGAAACCATAGGTATAATATCTCTACCTTAGCATTTCCCTTACTAAGCTAATAGTTTATGTAACTGACAATTGTTTACTTCATCATGGGAATTGATTGAGCCTAGAAAGACACCCTGAACATAAAAAGACAGACGACCTACGCTTGTTTTTCTAAGATCCTAAGGAGAACACAACAGAGTAGGAAGCAAAGTATCAATGGAGGTATGAAAAAAAAAAATCCACTGATGGTTAGCCATCTTGGCCATAGAAAACGCACTCAGATCAAACAGTAATGCTTAATGAAAGAGCTCTGATCCCAAAGGGACTATTGAAATTTTAACCCAATTTCTTTTAGCTCTTTTGTAAAAATATTTCAGCATATGAACGAGTATAGAAAGTAGTATCATGACCCCTCCCCACATGCCTATAATCCAGCTTTAACTCAGTCCATCCTGTTCCACCTATATGCTGACTCACCTACTTGTCTCTTCTCCTGAATTATTCTGAAGCGAATTCTAGACATCATATAATTTCAATATGTACCTGTGAAAGATTTAAACTCTTACTTAAACCCAACCACAATACTATTATCACACTCTAAAATTAATGATTTTAATATTAAATATCACTGCTGAAATGCTCAAGTAATCTCAAATATTTATTTACAGTGTATTTGAATCAGCATTCAATCACAGCCACATATTCCCCTTGATTGACGTATCTCTTCAACCTCTTTTTATCTAAGGTTTCCTTCCATCTTTTTCTTTCTTTTGCAATTTATCTGTTGGAGAAACTGTTGGAGAAATTTCTTGCAATCAGGATTTTGCTGATTGCATCCCTGTGGCAAAGCTTAACATTCACTGTAACTTAATTTTCCCCATTCTTTCTAACTTAGTTCTGAACAAAGTTCAGAACTGGGTCCCCCAGCTCCCCCTCCCCCTCTGAAAAACTTCTAATTATCTCTGTGATGGAGCAGACGCTGACAAACCCAAGATTCTGAAAATGGCCGGCAAAGGAGGACCCAGCTATGCCTCTAAACCAACCACAGGCAACAGCAGTGTCATTGAGAGATGAGGTGTGGAGGTTGCCTGGAGCAGGTGATCGCCGTCCTCTGAAGATAGAAAAGTTCCCAAGTGTTCAAAAGTATCATCTTCAGAGAGAGAAAAACTATAGAGAGAAAAGGAGGGTGGGGGAGGGCTGTTCCTGAGGTGACCTCAGCATGTTAATCAGTTTTCAAGTCAACACTATTAAGAACTAACATTTCAGAGTCCAGAGCGGGAGGTCAATGGCAGTCCTGTGGTTTTCCAGAGGAACTCAGGTTGTACTCCTAGGACAAAAGGCATATGCACAGAGCATCAACCCTGGGAGGACTTACCAGAGTACAGCCACTTAAATCACAGCACTGTGACAGCAGCCGCATGCAAGGGCAATGCAGTCAACCCTACCCCACCCCCACCCACACAGAGAGCATGTGCTCTGCTGGTTTTCTAATAATGGGACACAGTTAGCAACAGGATTTGGAGGGGGGGCGGGAAGATGACCTTAAATCTTAGCTCTTTCACTTAAACGCAGTATAGCCTTAGGCAACATGCTTAACCACCTGTGCCTCAGTTTCCCCATATATTAATTGGGGATTCCTCATCTGCCTGCCTGCTAGAGTTGTTGTGAGGACAAATTAAGCTATACATTGAGGCCTACAGTGTAGCCTCCAGAATAAGCTCCAGCATAGGCATAAGGGATACATAGCAGCCCCTTCCTCCCAAAGATTGATGCCAGTCTATTCCACCCAGATCCTTGCAAGGGGCCATGACAGCACCTGCTGGATGTCTGGCTAGGTTACCGATGTGGTCTGTGGCCATGCATGAAACAAAGCCAAATGACCCATGAAGGGTTCAATCCCATGATCCTGATCTCAATAGCGAGGCTCCAACCAACTGAGCTAATTACAGTGGAGTTAGATTCGACTCTGCTTACACGAGACACTCTTAGCAGTTCATACAACATTCAACATTCTTAAACACTGTTGTCCTAAGATGCTATGACACAACACACTTGCCAAGTTTACTAATGATCTCATCTTTTAAAAATCTTAATGTAATGTAGCAAACAGATGTGTCCCTTAAGAGGATTAAGGTGGAAATTCATTAGTGCAATAATACCAGTGGATTTGTGTTCTAAAACTAACACCAATCAATCAACTTAGTGCACATTCTATCTTAGCACTTCTCAGCTTCGAAGGAAATACTAGAGAACTGAACAGCCAGGTCTTCTTCCTCAGGGAAGTTATCTGAGAACAGGAGAGACAGTGAGAACCTCTATGTACTGAGACCCTGACCTAAATCGCCTGTAATCCATGTTCTTCAGACTGTAGTGTGCACAAAAATCACCAGGGCATCTTGGTGAAGTGCACGTTCTGATTCAGCAGGTCGGGGGAGGTCTGAGTGTGTGCATTTCTAATAGAGGTCAGGTGATACACAGCTCACACCTGGAGTAGCTAAATTCTAATCCTCACTGCAATCGGCTGTTTACAGATGGAATAGCTGAGGCAGTGAGGCAACCACAAAGACAAAGGTAGTGAGAAAGGAATGAACACAGTACACTCAAGGCTAATCCAATGAGAGGAGGCATGCTGAAATGTGGACAGGCTGCCCGGAAGGAGAACATTCAGGACACAAAAGTGAAGTCCTTAAGAGCTTAGACCTGCTGTCAAATGCCAACTTGGAACTTCTCACTTGTGTGACCTGGTGACTTCCTTCCAATCTTGGTCTCTCCTTCTATGAGTTGCAACAGTATTAGTACTTGGCCCTGGGGGTGGCCATGGGCTTGGTGAGGATCTGATATCCCTCTAGGATGGTTCCCAGCTCAGGCAAATGCCTAGGACATGACAGCTATTATAACCCCACTCTGTGCAGCTCACTACAGGCAATAAAACATTTCCCGAATTAAATCATCAAGTAATAGTTGTCAACTTAACATGTACACTAAAAAAGCATAGAAGTATTCTACAGTACCAGTGTTGTCTATCAAAGTGAAAAAAAAAAGAATCCTTATATCATTAAATGCCAGTGGCATAAATCAATCCAAACACATTTTAAGCTTTAAAAGGTCTATCATTCTATGAATGCTACTGCAGAGGCATTTTTTTAAAATTAGAACTCCTATAATTACCATTTTTCTTTAAAAATATTAAGCCAGAAATAAACACCTACTGTTGCAGCATTTGAAAACAAAAACTAAATGCCTCACTTAGCCCAATGTAGAAAATATAACCACCAAAATGAACATCTCCCCAGTGAAAATACAGCACCTGTTTTGAACCTTTTGTTACAAAACTAATGTTTATTTAATCATATTCCCTGGAATGAGGGTTTTTTAAAAATAATGTATCAGTTTAAGAAATAAAAAATGATAAAGCTTAATAAGCACAATCTCTTATTTTTGCGTAAGATGACAATTTTCTTAAATGAACTCCAACTTCTAATGGAGTCAGCAGACATGAACTAAATTAATATATCTTTAGGTTCAGAAAAGATGTCCACACTCAAGTTTCAGCCAGGAAAGGCCTGACAGGTTGTCCAGTTCAAAGGCTGCCAGCACAGGAGAATCCCTAGGAAGAGCTTTAAAAATTAGGACCCTCTGAGGGGGCCTTCTCAGCACTGCTTACACGGATACATTTACTTTAAGAAAATTCACCCAACTGCACACTCACACCCTGTACACTTTTTGTATGTGTGACCTACTTCAGTCAAAAGTTTACTCCCAGCCAGGCACCAAGGCTCACACCTGTAATCTCAGCACTTTGGAAGGCAGAGGCAGGCAGATCACTTTGAGCTCAGGAATTCAAGATCAGTCTGGGTAACATGGTGAAACCCCATGTCTACAAAAAATACAAAAATTAACTGGGTGTGGTGATGCATGCCTATAGTCCCAGCAACAGGGGAGGCTGAGGTGGGAGGATCACCTGAGCCCAGGGAGGTCAAGGCTGCAGTGAACCATGATCGCACCACTGCTCTCCAGCCTGGGTGACAGAGTGAGACCCTGTCTCAAGAAGAAAAAAAAGTTGACTCTGTCAGGGACTTGAATGTGCAGGGAAGCTGAGACCACGCAGAGTGTCTGCCTGACCCACGCTTATGCTCCTCCCCTCTTTGTACCACAGAGAATGTACTCCTTGCATAGCACTCCACTTCTTGTCAAGACCAGGCTCTGTGGGACCTAGAAGAAGCATGCCTTGTGGTCCAAAAAGCCTCACCGGTGGCAGGGTCCTAGGTTTATAGTTCACCCACTCCCTCAACAAACCCCCCAATAGCTAATTCACAGGAGAGTTGATAACTACTCATTCCCACCCCTGACTCTGAACTCTGTCAGGTCAGGAGTTCTCCTTCAAGGCTCTTAGTTACTTACAACATTCACCTGTCCCCAGGCGTAAAAGTGTTTGGCCCTCGAAGGTAGTGGGGTGAACCCCTCCAGTTAATGGAACAGAAGCTCAGGAGGCCTGGTTTCCGTCCACAGCCATATACCTGGTTCCCAGAACAGAACAGCACTGATGCCCTGAGTCACACAGGGCTGGTCTGAATCTCAGTTCTCCACTTCTAGCACAAAAACTGGCTTATTTAGTCACTCAGCCTCACTTTCCTCATCTCTAAAATAGGGACAAAGTCCCTACTTCATGGAGCTGTGTAGTATTAAAGGAAAGCATGCATTGAGAGCCTGGGTGGGGCATACACTATGCCAAGTGCTTGAAACTCTTCAGCTGTTTCTATCACAGGTGGATCATCCAATTTTAAGATTCTCTGATGGAAATTATTATCATCTTAACAACATGAATGTATACCTAGGCACATAAATGCCCTGACTTCTGCTTTACAGAACTCTCATCAATAAAGTCAGTTGCTCATTCCGCTGTAGATCAGAAAAACTGCCAGACATCTAAATACACTGGGTGGGGGTGGGGGGCTGTCTCTGAGCAAAAATTCTGAGACTGAGGCTGGCTGGCCCCCAAAACAAAGGTCAAGGGTCTCTGTAGAACCTTGTGTGGTTCTTTTCTTCCCACAAGGACACCTGAGAAAGTTCTGCAAGCCAGTGCAACTGCTCTGCTGGGGCTTCTAGTTGGGGGTGAGGAGCAGCGGGCAGTGGGGAAGCATCAGGATTTCCTCCTACTAGACCAGGATCAAGACTGTGGGGCTGTTCCACCAAAACATGAAAACATACTGCAGCTCCCAGCTTGAAAGGTCAACCATGTATATAAGGCTTGAAATCCAAGGAAACCACTTCAAGGTCAGACAGGACCACAATTATGAACCTTCGGTGGTTTCAACAAAAGATCACTGTAATCAGAGACCGTAATGGCCTGAATAATCACGATGAAGAAGAAGCTCTTTGAAAACTTTTCACTGAATCAACTAATTGAGAAGAACCAAATAATTTACAAGTGATTCTGATCAGCTAAATACAGAGTACATCACTCTGGATGATGATGACCCTGTGTCTCCCAATCAAATGTGCTTTTGTGGCCAGAGAGGTTTCCATGACTATCCATCCTGAACCAACCAGGAGAGAATGAGATGGAAATGCCCCATTCCTTATTCCTAAAAACGTTACTAATTAAGTAGAGGAAGGAAGCACTGATACACTAATAGAGAGGAAACCACCACTGCCAAAGTCCACCAGCTCCTTCACACAAGCTCCTCCTCTACTTGCAAAGCAGGTCAACATCATACAGACATCCGAGGAATTTTTTAAAAATCAATTTTGTTCTTTTGGGCATCAACGCTTATCTCTTTCAAATATGTGTCAATGTCGATCATCAAGAAATAAATCATCTCCAAGCTTTGATATGAATCTTAGGAAGAAAACATACTGGGAAGGTAATTCTGCAAGCTGCATTCAATCTGTTTTCAGTGGCAGGAAGGGTTTTCCTGGGTAACTAAATGATTAGCTTTCAATACCCAGCTCTTTGCAACAAATGCTTTGCAAGAGGCCTGTCCTCCTGCAAAAGCTTTTTTTTTTTTTTTTCAAGAAACCTCTCTAACTGGTAGACTGAGAAGTCTTTCTTCCCAGGGGACACTCATTTCGGGCTGCCAGGCTGAGGCTTTGTGAGCGCGCCGCCCCTCCGCGCCCCCGCCCCTCCTCCCACAGCGACTGCTCCTCCAAGGTTCCCAAGGCCACCTGCTTCTCAGAAGAAAAGGGGGATACCCTGAGCGCTATCGCAGTGCGCGGCCGGCGTCTTCGGCGGCGCCCCGGGGAGGAGGAGGAGGCGGTGTCCCCGGGAAGCGTGCTTTGTCGCGAGGGTCGCGTGGCCGCCTGCCGCGGCCCCAGAGGCCTGAGAGAGGTTTTGTCCCGGCCATCGCTCAGGGCTTTCCTCCAAGGGGCATGAGTCCCGTGGGGCCCCGCTTATTCCCGCGCCCCGCTTGGTGCCCGCCCGAGTGCGGGGGCCGACTGCCCGCGTCCGAGCCCCACCCCGCCCACCCGGCCGAGCTAACGACGCCGCGCCCGGGAGCTTTCTCCATCCCGCCTCGGGCAGGCTCGGCACCTGCTCTGCCACGCCCGCCCCCGGCTCTGGCTGTCCTTCCCGCCCGCCCCGGAGGGTCCTGCGCCAGCCGGCGAGTACCCCGGGCTCCTCTCTCTAACCGGGAGGGGGGTCTACCCTCGAGCGACGGTCACCCGGGGCCGCGCCCAGCCCAGCCCAGGGGGCCCGCGAAGCCGTGGCCCTCGGCGCTCCCACCCCGGCGCGCACCGCGGCAGGGGCTGCGTCCAGGGGGCCCAGCCCACCCCGCCGGCCGTACCTTGTGCGGCGCCCGCAGCAGCCGATGGACCCCCGCCAGCTGGGTGCCTAGCGCGAGGTCCTCGCGGAACGTGAACAGCGGCGGCCGGCTGGGCTCGGGGAAGTTGGTGCTGTTGAAAGGGTCCGTGTCGTCCAAGAACTGCACCCGGCAAGCCAGCGTGGCCATGATGCATCCCTGCCGCGGGGCCGCGGGCCGGGACGCCCGGGTCGCTGCGCGCAGGGGAGGCCGCAGCCGCCGCTCGCTGGCTCGCGGGCTCGCAGGCTCCGGCGCGCCGGGCTCAAGCCCGGGCTCCGGCCGCCGGGGGCGGGGCGGGGGCGGGGCCGGCGCCCCCCCGCTTCCCCTCTTCCTCCGGCTCCTCCCCTCCTCCCAGCCCCCTGTCCCCGGCCCGGCCCGGCTGCCCGGACCCACTGGACCGCCGCCGGGAAAGTGCTAGGGAGGTGGCTTGCGCAGCATCCGCAGCCCTGCGCCAAAGGCCGGCGGATGCGGCGGCGGGGCGGAGGGCCCAGCGGGAGGACTTGGCTGCACGTGCGCCCCGCGGCCCTGGGACGAGCTGCACCCCTCTGAGCCTGTAGGACCGACTTGTAGGGGGCGATTGGGGGGGTGCGACGGGGAGACGGGCGGCCCTCTGACTTATTCCCTACCCGGAGAGGGCTTAAGCCCTTCCAGATGAAGGCGGCGGCGGCCGGCTCTTGCTGCCCGGATTTGGAATACCCCGGCAGGGCACCTGGAGGCCAGGGAGTCGGCTCCGGCAGCAAGAGGGGCAGTGGCAGCGACCCGGAGCCCCAGCTAAGGGTATGGGGAGGTTTCCCTTAGGGACAAAGAAGCTAAGAAAGAGAAGGGTGCGCCAGGGAACTCAGGCCACTCTTAGGCACAAGCCTAGAGGCGAGAGGCATGGAGGCTGCGAGGCTTCCCTGAGGGACCCCCAGCGCCGGGCATGGCCCCCGGGGGACCTGGTGGGTGCTGCTCAAACTTCTGTATCACCACGGCCTCTCCCCAGTTAGGCCTCCGAAAGCCCTAATTGGACCTTGTGGGGCCGCGGGGGCTTGGGAGGTGGGAGCGCTTCTGGCAAGGTCCCCGAATTGCGGGGAGCCGGGGATGCCCTGGTAACCGAGGGACTGGGAGAGGAGGTTTGCGTCCTCCCCGCCCCTGACTGGCAGGAGCAGCGAGACTCGGCCCTGCCTCCCACCGCTCTCCTCGCCGCTCACGGGCGACCCCCTTCGTTTCCAAGGAGCATTCACGTTTCTCCCCATTCCCAGGCCACGGCCAAGTTCCGGGTTCCTCCCTGCCTCATATAGATCGCCCTCATAACACCCAATCTCTCTTAATATACGAGGCTTTTCAAGGCGACTCTAACGCGTCTCTCTCCCTTTCCTCTGGTTTCAAGGGAAAAGAAACCCTTGCTCCTACTTAGCAGCCTCACCCACATCTTTAACCTCTCCCTCTCCGTGATGTCTTTCCCTGCCACACATACACACTTATGCCTGGTCTTAAAATAATTCCACGACACTTCTGCTCCTTCCAGCCGAACTTCTAGCTCTAATTGTTTTGTTATTTAACTCTTTGAATGAGTCCTCTAGACTAGCCATCCCCAATTTTTTGGCACCAAGGACCAGTTTCGTGGAAGATGATTTCTAAACGGACAGTGGTGGGGGCGAGGGGTGGGGGGTGATGTTGGGGGAGGGAGGGAAGGCAGATGGTTTCAGAATGAAACTGTTCCATCTCAGATCATCAAGAATTAGATTCTCATAAGAGCGCGCTACCTAGATCCCTCGCAGGCACAGTTCACAATAGGGCTCTCACTCCCTTGAGACTCTCATGCCTCCGCTCACCGGCTGCTTACCTCCTGCTGTGTGGCCCGGTTCCTAACAGTCCATGGACCAGTACCAGTCTGTAGCCGTGGGGTTAGGGACCTCTGCTCTAGACTGGACCTACACCAACTTCCTCATCTCCTCATGGACAGAATACTAAACGCACAAATTCTTCCCCTCTGAGATGGGCCACCCGCACTTCCGCCTCCCTCCTCACTGAGCGAGCCCTCCAGTCCCAGCCACCCCATTTCTTATCACGTTCCCAACCCGGATCCCAGCCTATCCTCTCAGGGACCCCTTTGGGTACCTGACTTGCTCCTCCTGCCCCATCTACCAAGTGCCTGCTACTAGTGAGATTACGCAGTGCCCCCACTTCCACCCCAAAGCCCCTCAGCCTCTTACTCCACTGATGCTGCTGCAAGCTTCTGCCACTTTCCTCCACCCAGAAATCAGTCAATAAGGAAAATAGTTTCTCCAGAATGACTTCCAGCACCCTCTCCTCTTCCTCTTTCATCTTATTTTTCATCTCCTCTCCATCCCCCATCTCCCACTTCTCAGAAGGTGACCAAAGTCCTACTTTTCCTTCCATTCAAGGCTCTGCCGCCACCTGGACCCTGGGTCACTCCCTTCCCACTTGCTCTTGGCCGGGGCTCTACCACTGATCCACCCACTTCTACCTTCCTCCCCTCGCTCCTTACCCTGAGGCCCAGGGCCTACTTCCTGATGTGCAACTCATGAAACCACACAGGGCCCTGCACTTTAAATATTTAGCCGTTGTGTCTTGAATTTTTTTAATACTTTTTAAGGAGTCCCAGCATTTTTGCTGTACACTGGGCCCCACAAGTTATGCACTCAATCCTAATGAGAATAAATACTCAAGTGTTTTCCATCTTAAAAGCTGCATCTATATGAAGCCCACTTCTCACTCTAGCTCCCTGGCTTATCTCATTATCACTTCCTAACCAACTTCTGAGAGAGAGCCTTATTAATTTCTCAGCATCCTCATCACCTTTTCTCCACACTCCATGACATCTGGAGGGCAACCCCTTCCTGCCATTCTAAGATTATCAATGCCAGCCTAATTTTCTTACCTGGAAGACACATTGGCCCTGCTACTCACTTTCTTAGCAGCATCTGTCACTGTGGTACCATGGATGATTCTTTTCTCAGACTCTCATTCCCTCAGCTCAATAGCTCTACCTCCTGTAGGTTCTCATCCTCCTCTGACAGCTCCTTCTCAAGTCTTTCTGGGCTCCATCCTCCTCTTGGTCTCATTCACATTTCCTCTAGATTTTCCTGGCTTCAACCCTCCTCAACCTGCATGCATATGGCATCCAGCTCTATGCTCACAGAGGAGTCCCTCTCCTCACTTCTAGTCTCTGATTTTCACTGGGCAACTCAACATCCCCATCCTGGTTACCACATCACACTCAATTACACATTCAACCCAACACCCCAACCTGGCTGCCCGTCCAGAACCTCTTCTGCAAGGTTGCAATCTGCCAGACTGCTTTACCTGCCTGTCTGCTGATTCCAATGCTCTCCAGCCCTTGGAGCGTAGAACACCACAGCTATGGCTACTGTTAATTTATTTTGTGTTGTCACTAAAGGGAAAACTCCTCTGAGGCAACAACCATGCCGTATTCATTTCTATGCCTACCACAGAGAAGACACACAATAAATGTCTAACAAATGTGTGAACATCGAAGTCATCTTTGACTCCTACATCTTGCAATTGGTCACTAGGACTTGTTACTGAGTCAGCCTCTAAAATATTTCTCAATTCTTCCCTTCTCTCTAGCCCTCACTTTCTATACTAGTCTTCTAATGACTTCCCCAGACTTGCATCCTGCATTTGGTCTTCCACTGGCTTTCCCAGAGCCAGTGATCATTCTAAGATGTGTGTTTGACATGTCACACCACAGGGTAAAATCCTTACATTCCAAATCCCTTAGCACAAATCACAAGGCCCTCTAAGACCTGCCTTAGTCTACCACTCCAGGCTCATGCTTGGTCATTCCCAAGCTTCACTGTCTGCTTTCAAGCCACGCCAAACTTATTACTGTTTCCCAGACATGCTGAGCTTTTTCATGGTGAGCATCTCAACCTAGATTCCTCTTCCCTATCTAGTTAGTCAGCTGAACCCACTTACCCTTTAGTTCTCATTTCTAATGTCAACTCCTCTGGAGAGCCATCTCCAACTCTACCCCAAACAAGGATTGTCTGTCTTTCTTCTGTGGTCTCAAATTATACATGCCCTTACTGTAGTACTTTTCATGCTACATTGTAAATTCATGCTTGCATATGCCTACTCCACTAACTATAAGACTTTCAGGATTGGAATTTTCCCTCCTCAATTTTAATCTTAGAACTTCAGTGACTGGCACCTAAAATGAAACCTTCAGATTTTTTAATTAGATAGGCTATCCTTAATTCTTTTATGTATTTTTGCTTTGGCAACTCCCTTAAAACTGCCATTGCTAATAATTTTTTCCTCTAACAGCCAATTTTTTTCTCAGCCTACTTTGGAAATTATTTCTTGGTAGTAATGTAATGATTTATCTTAATTTAAAAGGCCAAGAGTAATAAAAAGTTACAAGAAGATATCAGAACAGACATTTGATCCCAGTTTACAACACCCCCCTTAATATACACATTATCCAGAGCCACCTGTTTCTAAATAATGTGAGTACACTGCTATACTTTTATCTATCCATTTTAGATAATACAGTGACCTTCTATCACACTACGTGAGGGTTGTAGCTTCTTTATAGTCTATTTCCTTTTCCAATGTTGTTTATCACAATTTTAGTCAAATTCTGATTCAGTGATTTTATTTTTTTTTTAATTTATTTTTTTATTTTATTTTATTTTATTTTTATTTATTTTTTTTAATTGCATTTTAGGTTTTGGGGTACATGTGAAAAACATGCAAGGTTGTTGCATAGGTACATATGTGGCAGTGTGATTTGCTGCCTTCCTCCCCTTCACCTATATCTGGCATTTCTCCCCATGCTATCCCTCCCCAACTCCCCACCCCCCTCTATCCCCCCCTCTCCCCCCCAACAGACCCCAGTGTGTAGTGCTCCCCTCCCTGTGTCCATGTGTTCTCATTGTTCAACACCCACCTATGAGTGAGAACATGTGGTGTTTGATTTTCTGTTCTTGTGTCAGTTTGCTGAGAATGATGGTTTCCAGGTTCATCCATGTCCCTACAAAGGACGCGAACTCATCGTTTTTGATGGCTGCATAATATTCCATGGTGTATATGTGCCACATTTTTCCTGTCCAGTCTATCATCGATGGGCATTTGGGTTGGTTCCAGGTCTTTGCTATTGTAAACTGTGCTGCAATGAACATTCGTGTGCATGTGTCCTTAGAGTAGAACGATTTATAATCCTTTGGATATATACCCAGTAATGGGATTGCTGGGTCAAATGGAATTTCTATTTCTAGGTCCTTAAGGAATCGCCATACTGTTTTCCACAATGGTTGAACTAATTTACACTCCCACCAACAGTGTAAAAGTGTTCCTATTTCTCCACATCCTCTCCAGCATCTGTTGTCTCCAGATTTTTTAATGATCGCCATTCTAACTGGCGTGAGATGGTATCTCAACGTAGTTTTGATGATTCAGTGATTTTAAAATTTATGATATTAATATTGTTCACATCTGTGCAAAGTGGTGTACATGATTACATGCCCTTTCTTGTACAACTTTTTGTTTTTCCTCAAGTTAATGTTTGCCTCAATTTTTTAAATTTGATTATGTTTTTCTTAAACAGCCGGCTAAATCGTCACATATCCTGCAACAGCCCTACAAATGCCTGTCTTAATATTGTCAAATAAGCTTTCCGTTCCATCCTTCTGATCCAATTTGAAATGTGGCTCTCTCAGGACTATCCTCCTGGATATTTTCCTAGCTTTTCTCTTGTGCAGGAACCCCTGGTTCCCAGCTCACTTACCTTATTCTTTCTTAGTTTTACACTCCCATTTTTTGTAAGTACATACTCTACTAGCTTTCTGAAAAAGGATAAAGTTTTGAAAAATTGCATGTCTCAAACAATCTTAATTCATCGTCCTAGAATTTGCCTCGGTGTAGTAGTTTTGTTGCCAAAGATGGCTACAATAATTCCTCCTGCCCCTTATATTCTCACAATTTTCCAATATGACTTCGCCACTTCTCCTGCCACAAAGTGAAGTCTATCTCTCCACTCCCTAAGTTGGGGAGGCTTTGTGACTTGATTTGACCAATACGGTGAAAGTGACATTGTGTGGCTTCTGAAACTAGGCCTCAAGGGACATTACAGCATCTGCTTTCACCCTCTTGGAATGCTGGCCTGAGACTACCATGTGAAGAGGCCAGGTCTAGCCTAGGAAACCTGGTAAGGAAATTGCTACTAAAGACTGAAAAAAATGGTTACCTGTGTTATGCAGCAATGAAAGAATTGACAAGACAATTGCCTAGAGTATTTGTAAGATAGAAAATGTATCTAATGAGCTTATAAACTTGGCTAAGGAGAGCTTTAAACAGTATGTTGGAAGTGTCTGTTGGGTACTTGCAGCTGCATATTACGAGGAATTCTGTTTGCAAGCGGAGGAGTGAGTAGTTAAGATTTGCTGGGTTATAAAAGAAACAATTTCTCATCCCTAGTTTGTCCAGTTAGCAAACACCTTCAAAGTAAGAAATAACTTTGGTAAAGATCAGTTTAAAAATGTGGTTGTAGGCCGGATGTGGTGGCTCACATCTGTAATTCCCACACTGGGAATTATTTACAATGTAAAAGTTACATTACTTACAATGTAAATTGTAATGTAACTAAGTTACATTACTTATAATGTAACATGAAAAGTTACATTCAATGTTACATTGTAAATGTAATTCCCAGTATGGGGAATTACAGGTGTGAGCCATTGCGGTTGGCCTACGACCACATTTTTGAGGCAGGAGGATTGCTTGAGCCACAGAGGTCAAGGTTATAGTGGGCTATGCTCATACTATTGCACTCCAGCCTGGGAGAGAGAGCAAGACCCTACAGCTACGGAGAAAAAAAAAAAAAAAAAAAAAAGCTAAAACGTAGTTGTAAGACACTTTGTTAGGGTCTCAGAGAGATTTAAGGCGGTGCCTAGCAGATCTTCTCATTTGGACAAAAGGGCTTCTAAGAATCTTAAGGGTGGTGTTCCACAGCAGTATGACAGGCCCAGAGGAGGAAGAATTATAGGTGTAGTGTTTGGCACATGGAGTAAACTCTAATAAGATTCATAGAAAATCCACGACATTTTTCAGATAGTTGTATTTATGAAAGCACTGTTGGCTTAGGCTAAAAGGAACTGAGATTGTGCAAAATAACAAAAACTTCTGGAACTTCAACCTGAAATGGATAAGAAGCAGACAAACATAAAAAAGAATTAAATCGTGTCCTTTGCAGCAACTTGGATCAAGCTGGAGGCCATTATCCTAAGTGAAATAACCCAGATACAGAAAATCAAATACCACATATTCTCACTCATAAGTGAGAGCTAAACAACGGGCATTCATGGGTATAAAGATGGAAATAATAGGCACTGGGGACTCTAAAAGGGGAAGAGGAAGTAGTCAAGGGTTGAAAAACTACCTATTATGTTTACCAAATACCATGTCAATACTGTATTCACTATACAAGTGATAATTTCACTAGAATCCCAAACTCCAGCATTATGCAATATACCCATGTAACAGACCTGTACCCGAATCTGTGATAAAATTACTTTAAAAAAAAAAAAGCTAAGAAAGCTTCAGCTGCAAACATGCAGCCATTTCTTTTGGGAAAAAGGCTGTATAAGAACATGGAACTAAGGGTCATGGAGAACAAAAAACTTGGAAACCATCCCAAGAAGCAGAACTGGGCCATACTCTCCTGGAGTAGGAGAAGCTGGCAACATGTGTCTACCTGGAGTTCAGCATTACTATGAACCAATAACTGCTGTGTTTCTTCCAGTCTGTCTATTTTTACTTTATTATTATTGTTATTGAGATGAGGTCTCACTCTGTTGCCCAGGCTGGAGTGCAGTGGCACGATCCTGGCTCACAGCAACCTCCGCCTCCTGGAGATTCTCGTGCTTCAGCTTCCAAGTAGCTGGATTACAGGTGCATACCACCACAACCATCTAATTTTTGTATTTTTAGTAGAGATGAGGTTTCACCATGTTGGCCAGGCTGGTCTCAAACTCCTGGGCTCAAACAATCCACCCACCTCAGCCTCCTAAAGTGCTAGGATTACAGGCATAAGCCACCACACCTGGCCCCAGTCTGTCTATTTTTAAATGAGAGTGCCTCTGGAAGTTATTCTGTCCCAATTTCACCATAGTATATTGAGTGTGAAAGGGCCACACACTTTGTCTTTTTAGGTAACAGGTCTCTGCATCAGAGCAGTTGTATCTGAAAAGAAAGTCCTCATCTGCATGCAGATTCAAATAATGGTTTCCTTACCACTATCCCGGCCTCTGCCCCCTGCCCAGTTCTAATACCAATGTCATACAATTTAGGGGTTTGTTATGGTACCAATTTATGTTTTATTTAGTCTTTGTTGTACCAGAAACCACCCCAAAATGTAGTAGCTTAAAATAACAACCATTTTATTTTCTTTGGATTCTGTGAGTCAGCAATTTGAGCTGGTCTAGCTGGGATTGCTCATGTAGTCGCAGTCATCTAGAAGGTTGACTGGGGCTGATTGGACTAAAATAGCTTCCTTTCATACCTGGTAATGTATTCTGGTTGTTAGCTGGTTGGTCTGGGGGTGGAGGGGGGCTTCAGTTAGAATGATTTCTCTCTCTTCCTTGGGTTTCTCATCTAGTAGGTCAGATCTGGCTTCTTCACACTGGTAGACTTCGAATAGCATTCCAAGAGGTCAAGAGTCGAAACTGCAAGATCTCTTGAGCCCTGGGCTTAGAAATTATGCTGTATCACTTTCGCTATTTTTATTTTTGGTTGAAGTAAGTCAAGGCCAGCTTAGATTCAAGGAATGGGGAAATCGATTCCACTCCCTAATGGGAGAAGCAAAATCATATTGCAAAGAGGTCCAAGTACCCAGATATGAAGGAATGTTGTAGTCATCACTGCAACAATATAACTCATATGTTATATAACTCTAGGTTAAACTGATTTTTTACTCAGAATATTGAGGCATTGCTTCATTATCTTCTAATTTTTCTTGTTGCTATTGAGACTATTAGTGCTGTGGTATAGCTGGTCCTCTATATCTGTGGGTTCTGCATCCATGGATTCAACCAACTGCAGATTGAAAATATTCAAAAAAAGGAATGGATGCTTGCATCTATACTAAACATGTACAGACTTTTTTTCCTTGTCATTATTTCCTAAACAATACAACAGCTATTTACATAGCCTTTACATGGTATTAGATATTATAAGGAATCTAGAGATGATTTAAAGTATACAGAAGGATGTGCATAGGTTATATGCAAATACTACACCATTTTATGTGAAGGACTTGGGCACCCATGGATTTTGGTATCCAAGGGAGGTCCTGTAACAAAACAACCATGAATATCAAGGGACAACTGTATAGGTAACTCTACATTGTATAGCTAACTGTTTTTTCCCTCTCCCTTTGGAAGCTTTTTGAACCTTCTGATTATTCCCAATATACTGAAATTCCATGATGAGTCGTGCTGTGGCTTCTTTTTCATTCATCCTGTTGTCATTGTATGGATATTATTTAATCCAGAGATCCTGCCCTTTGATGTAGAAATGTTCTTATATCTTGTTTGCAATCATTTCCTCTCCTCAGCGTTCTCTGCTTGCTCTTCCTAAAACTGTTATTCAGATGTTGGACCACTAAACAGATTCTCTAATTTTCTTAACTTTTCTGCCCTGTTAGTCTCTCTGAATATTTTCTTCTACTTTTTGGGAGATTTCCTACACTGTATTTCCTTTTTTTCTACTGAATGTTGTATTGCAGCATCCATGTTCTTTACTTTTCAAGAACTCTGTCTTGTTCTTTGATTTTTCTTTTTAAAATATCTTGTTCTTATTTCCAGGATTTCCCTGATACTATTAACTACATTTTCTTTAAAGTTTTCTTCTTTTTGCTGCACTGTTTCTGTGCACTTTGGGTTCTTCCTTTCTTCTTTTTCAGTTTTTTTTCTTTTATAGTAGACATTTTCCTCAAATGGCATGATCCTTGGCTGCTCATCACATTGAAAGCTAATTGGGAGGACAGGTGCAGTGGTTCACATCTGTAATCCCAGCACTTTGGGAGGCCAAGGTGGGCAGACCACTTGAGGTCAGGAGTTTGAGACCAGCCTGACCAACATGGTGAAACCCTGTCTCTACTAAAAATACAAAAATTAGCCAGGTATGATTGCAGGCACCTGTAATCCCAGCTACTTGGTTGGCTGAGGCAGGAGAATTGCTTGAACCTGGGAGGCAGTGAGCCGAGGTTGCAGTGTGCCAAGATTGCACCATTGCACTACAGCCTGTGCAACTTAGCAAGACTCTGTCTCAAAAAAAGAAAGAAAGCTAATTGGAAGCTCTAGAGTATAATATAGGCACTTTGCCTGTGGTCTTCATTGCAGACCCAACCAGTGGACAAATGGCTCATTTCTTGACTATCTTTAGGTCTTTCCTCTGGAGTAGTTTACTTTCTCCAGAAAAAAATTTAACAACACTGCCCTTAGCCCAGAACAAGAGAGGCCCCTGCCTTGGCCTCCATGCTGTAGAAGGCCTCGCCCTGGCCCTGCTCCTGCCATCCCTCCCTATAGAGCAAGTCCATAGGACCAAGATGTTATGCCCACCTGGAATCCAAGCTGCTCTCTCTAGACTATTCTCCAGGCACTGGGACCTCAGAATTCCCTGCCCACATAGCTCTGAACATGTTCCCAAGGCCTGTATGTGTGTGTCTTCTCCAGAGCATCTGTAAGCGTGCACCCCTAAGCCTGAAAAGGGGCTAAACGGCAGCTGATTGCAGGCCTATAGGTTATTGTCACATTTATCGAGTTTGGTAAAATATCCTTGCTTTTTTTTTTTTTTTTTTTTTTAGCTAAATATATAACTAGCTAAAACTTTTTAACCAGAAAAGGTGGATAAACATGATATAATATTTCCTGTGCCCCAGGAGGAAATAGGAGAGTAATAATTTTTTTTTTTTTTTTTTTGAGGAGTTTTGCTCTTGTTGCCCAGGTTGGAGTGCAATGACGTGATCTCAGCTCACTGCAACCTCTGCCTCCTGGGTTCAAGCAATTCTCCTGCCTCAGCCTCCCAAGTAGCTGGGATTACAGGCACCTGCCACCATGCCCAGCTAATTTTTGTATTTTTAGTAGAGACAGGGTTTCATCATGTTGGGCAGGCTAGTCTCGAACTCCCGACCTCAGGTGATCCACCCGCCTCAGCCTCCCAAAGTGCTGAGATTACTGGCATGAGCCACCACACCTGGCCGAAGATAATAATTTTTTGATAACCAGACGTGCTTCCTGCTTCAGCACCCAGGTGGAAAGGAAATCCGCAGGTCTCAGTGGAGGACTCTGTCCTGACTGCAGCAAGTAGAGTCTCAGACTGATGTCAAAATAATTTGTTTCCACCCATAAGTTGAAGAGAAAAGACCAGGACAGGTCTTCATGGGACCGTTTAGAAAGTTAACAAAAACTGTTTCACTCTGTAAACTGCAAAAAGCACAATAAACGTAACCCTGGAGAGGTTGGGCAGCACTTAGATGGACCAGGAAAGGAGGCAGCGAGAAACCAGGCAGAGGCAGATTCATTACAAAAGTAACAAGGCTTCAGCTCAGGGCTGTTTACCATGCAGACTTCTTCCAAAGCCCCTTCTCTTCTCATGCAAGTCAGTCTTTTTGGATCTAAATTTTAATTTGTGGTTTTATATTCTTTGTTTCTGTTTGGGGTGGAGTTTTTAATTGGTTTTGGGGTTTTGGTTTCGTGGTGTTTTTGTTTTGTTTTTGTTTTTGTTTGAGGCAGGGTCTTGCTGTGTCGCTCAGGCTGGCTCACTGCAACCTCCACCTCCCTGGCTCAAGCAATCCTCTCATCTCAGCCTCCAGAGTAGCTGAAACCACAGGTTTATGTCACCACACTCAGATAATTTTTAAATTTTTTGTAGAGATGAAGTCTGACCATATTGCCCAGGCTGGTCTCAAACTCCTGGCCTCAAGTGATGCTCCTGCCTCAGCCTCCCAAAATTCTAGGATTACAGGTATGAGTCACTGCATCTGGCCTGTCTGATTTTGTATTCTTTTCTTTTCTTTAAAGATGACTTTAGAATTGTATAAATTTTAGGCTCACAAAACCTAGTTCTGCTGCGGATGGGTAATATATATATATATATATAACCAGAGTCTCGCTCTGTCACTCAGGCTGGAGTGCAGCGGCGCGATCTCGGCTCACTGCAACCTCCGCCTCCTGGGTTCAAGCAATTCTCTTGCCTCAGTCTCCCAAGTAGCTGGGACTACAGGCGAGCACCACCACACCCAGCTAATATTTTGTATTTTTAGTAGAGATGTGGTTTCACCATGTTGGCCACGATGGTCTCGATTTCTTGACCTCATGATCCGCCCACCTCAGCCTCCCAAAGTGCTGGGAGGATACTATATATTAAAGCTCTCTCTCTCTCAATGCGCGCGCGCGCGCACACACACACACACACACACACACTATATAGATATATTAAAATACTCTATGTGTATATATATATACACACACACGCATCTCTAAACATATTAAAACAAAACATTTCCTATATGTACATATATTTATGCATTTGTGTATACAGTCACACACCCACTCAGAGAGAGAGACAGAGACTCTACCTGATGAAATCACCAATTCAAAGTAGTGACCTTAAAAAATTCTAAGAAAAATAGGAAACCCCAAAAGAATGGTGGATGCAAAGTAGGTTTAAGTAATCTGATCAAGAAATAATTCAGAAAATAACTTGTAAAGGACATCAACATCAATATGGAAAATCATCTCAAATCTGGTCCATTCAGGAAGCCAGACAGAGGGTCAGAAGTGTGATCACGTTTGCCGTTCTTCTCCAGGATTTGCTGACCCAATTGGCACCCGTTTGTAGCCGCTTGAAGAAATAAAATCTGCACTTACCTAATGCTGCCAGCAGGTGGTAGACTTGGATTACTCCTGCATAATTATTTTGAGGCACTGAGCTAAAACAGTCTCATCTGATCTCAATTTTGTAAAATAGAGCTTGTGGTTTTCCTCTTTTCAGGTGAGACTTGATAACACTTAGAGATGTTCAATAACTTGCTCATATAGCATGATGTTTTCCATGATTTTTGTTTGGAGATGTGCAAGGTGAGTTATGTAAGTTAATTCTGTCAGCACAAACATGAGAACTGGAAAAAGAATAAAAACAAAAAGGAAAGACAGGCTGAAAGTGCCTGCCAGGTGGATGGATCCTAGCTTGCTTTCTGCTTCCAAGGGCTTCCTGAGCCCTTGGTCTTTCTCAGAGACCCGAGGTGCTGGGAACACTGTCTGCCCAGTGAAGGTTTCTGCTGCTTTCAGGGTCCTCGGATGGCTCTTTGTAACAGGACCCTCTTCAAGTGAGAGGCAGTGTTCAGCCCTAGCAGTGGATCTCTGGATCTGCTGGATCCCTGTGGCCTGTGCTGTCTGCAGCAGCTCACCCCTCCCTCCTGGATAAAGGAGAGCTGAGAAGGATGGGACACAATTGGTCCTGATGGCTTCTTCTGATCAGGCGGTCACTCCAAAGAACCAATGCCACTCACTGGAGCCAGGCTTCCAGTGCCTAGCATCTCTCCTCACAGCTGAAAGGTTGCAGCATGCTCCAAATGCCTTTTCCTCTCTTCCCTTGCTGAAGGCCCTGGAGGCCAGAGGTAGTTATTGGTGGAAATGGACATGGCAGCTTCTGCATGGACAACTGTCTGTCATCATTAGGAGATGGCACTGCTCTGACCATCTGTGGGACTTCCCTTTCAATCCCGCAGGCCAACCTGGTCCCTGCTAGATGTACACCTGGCTCCTGAACCTCCATGAAAACACCACTGTTCTTGTGATTATCTGATAAGAGGCATCAAGCTCACAGAACACAAAATCTGTGGGACCATGCCCAAGGCTTAAGCTTGTAATCCCAGTGTTTTGGGAGCCTGGGGCAGGAGGATGACTTGAGCTAGGAGTTTGAGGTTACAGTGAGCTATGATCATGCCACTGCAGTCCAGCCTGGGAAATAGAGTGAGATGCTGTTCTATAAAAAAAAAACTCTGGTCTTTTCTTTTCTCACAATCATCACCTAGTGCAATGGGAGGCACACAGTGGCTATCACAGCTCATGAGCAAATCACTTGCTAATGCTAATTTTTATAATATTTTCATGTGTAGCAAAAGCAAAGCAATTTGTTTAATAAACAATAATGGCTTTCCTTGAGTGAGGTGAGCAGAAAATGGATGCTTGAGTTAGACGCCTGGCTTCTAAACCTAGCCCCACTACTTACTAGTTCAGGGACCTAGGGCAAGTGACTTCCCGTGCCTCTGTTCCCTCATTTCTAAAATAGATGGTTAATAGTCATAGGTTTCTCATAAACTTGTTAAAGAGGATTAAGTCGTTTAATACCTGTAAAGTGCTTAGAATGGGGCCTACAGTTACCATTACTCAGCAGTTTATCACAATGGTGAAGAGGCAGACCTAGATTCAAATCTCATCCCTGCTCTGTATAAGTCCTCTGATACTGACTGCATCATTTAATCCCTCTAAGCCCCAGTTTCCTCATTTGGAAAATGTAGGTATAAATAGCTACCCTTAGGGTTTTTGTGAGAATTAATAAAAGTGCATGATTCTATATACATTTGCAAGTGGAAAACAAATGTTATTTTTATTAAGAAAATAATAAATTTCTTTAATAAGAAATAGCTTTTAATGTGCAAAAAAAGCATGATCTCAATAACCCTACTCATCTTCAGTTACTGCAGTCAAAATTCCAACATACTACTTTGTCACTAAGTCACTAAATGAGTTGTTTTTCTCCATGTTTTATGATAAAAGTCATTGTCCTTCCACTGGTAAGAACTAATTATTGCTGAGTGAATTATTAATTCAGCATCATTAAGCAACTGTGCTCTTTAAAAAGGCTAATTTGAACTATAAGCAAAATGTGTAGAAAGAGTACAGCTACTATAAATTCAACATAAACATTTAAAATTCATTGGGACTTCTTAGCTGAAGCCATGTTTTAACAGGATTTATAAGATTTTTCTTAAATTAGGGACCAAATTCTGTGTGTGAAATCATTTTTAAATGCTTCCCTCGTGGGAACAATGTTGAAATTAGTGACTAGATTATTTTAGCAGTTTCTGCTCTTACATTGGTTCCACCCACTAGATCCTCAGTCAGCTTCTTAAGAGCAGGAACTATGTAAAATGCATCTTTTTGCCCCCAGCACCAACCACAGTGCTCAGCACTATGATCAATCAAGTTTCATTGACCAGAGCTGATGAAGAAGGCCAGGAGAGGAGGGCAGTGAGCCAGAGAGGAGCTCAGGGTGGCATCCAGCCAAGATCTCAAAGGCACGACAAAAAGCTGTTTTAAACTCCCAATGAGCTGCCCAGAAAGCCCAGTGTTGAGCTTTTTTCAGAATCCTGGAGAGAGGGGCACCACATGTGGCTTTTCCATCCATGCAAAGAACAGAGTTACAGGAGCATTAAGAGAGGCTACACAGAAGGGCACAAGTTATTGGTGGCACCAGGGAAAGTCTGGAATTCTATACACCAAAGCATTCCAGGTTAATTGTGTCTCTGATAGGGTGGTAGGATGAGAGGTTATTTCTTTTCGCTCATCTCTATTTTTACTTTTCCCACAATAAGCTTATATTTCTGCATCAATTCATTGCTCTTGGTGACTCTTGGATCCATCCTCTGAAAGGTCTTTTCTTTTCCATAACACTCCTTGGGTTATGTCCTTCAGAAGTGCTCTTCTGAAAAGGGCATTTTGAACAAGGTACACTTCTTGATGGCTGCATAGCCTTATCTTTTTTCTTTCTTTCCATATGAAGTTGGAAGCCTAGAAGTATTTCTATATCTTGAATAGTCAGTCTCTTTTAGTCTAGACTGGTGGTGCTTTTGCTAACACAGATCTCTCAAAAACAAATGGAAGGTTTTTATTTTGGTCAACTCTATGTATTAAAAATTACACAATTCTGATGAGGAATTATTGACAAGAATTGGGCACATCTGGCTTTTAAGGTACTACACATTCAAAGCTTTCTAGAAGTCCGAAAGTGTACCTTAATTATTTCAGAGATCTTAACTAATTACGTGATGGCCATGACCTGGATCTGGTCCTCTCCTGAGTTTCTTTCTCATCTTTAAACTTTGCTGACTGCAAGAAGGAGCCCAGTGCTGTGATTTTTGTTTCTCTATTTCTTCTAACATACGCCATATGGTTGGCATATGATCAATGTCTAAAAGACAACAGGAAACAGTTTGACATTTTGCCACAACATAATAAAGGTTATCAACCTTCCAATTTGAAATATTTGGGTCCTTACTATTCTCTAGCTACCTCCTCCATTTAAGCCAGTTTCTCTTTTTTTGTATTTAGCAGGGTACACAGCAGGCACCACATTTTCTAGCAGTCAGAATTCTTAGTTGGAAACAATAGAAATTAATTCTCACAAGACTAAGCAGAAAATAAGTGTAATAAAGGATATTGTGTAGCTTGCAGACTCCCCAGAGAGCCGAAGAATCAGCTTTGGAGACTGCATAGCTATTGCAAGGTAGATACCACTGTAGGCTCTGCCAGGCATCACACCACAGATTGTACCACCATGCTCACTGCCTCCATCACTACCACCAGCAAGCCATGAAGATTTTTGCTTTGCTTGTAAGAGCAGTTAGTATTATTTACATGAATATTCTTTCTACTTGCTAAAAGGTATGTTTAATTACAAGTAAATGTTGAGTTTTTATCAAAATTATTCTCTTCATTTACTGAGACAATTGGACTTTCTCCTTTAATCTCTTATTTTCTAAAATTAAATGTTGGCATCCTTGAAATTAATACAACATGATCATAATATATCATCTTTATAGATATTACTGAACTAAGTTTTTGACTTTTTAAAGAATTTCTGAGTTTATGCTCATAAGTGAGAGGAGCTCATAATTCTCAGAAATGGCTATATGATTATTAGATAAATTGGACTGCAGAGCAAAGAATATTTCTAGGGACAAAGAACATTATACACTGATAAAGGAATAAGTCCATCAAGAAGGCACAGCAATCTTAAGGATAAATGCACCAAATAACATAGCTCCAAAATACATGGAGCAAAAACTGATACAGCAGAAAGAGAAATATTAATAATACAAATATACATTGTATTTAGAGATTTTAGCAACCAGACAAAGACAGTGCAAGAAAAGAAAATCACAGACCAGTATCCCTCATGAACTTAGATCCTCAACAAAATATTAGCAATCAGACCCAGGAATCCATGAAAAAAAAAATCAGAATTAATGGAGTTTATCCAGGAATACCAAGACTTATTTCAGTATTTATAAACCAATCAATGCAGTCCACTATAATAACCACAGAAGAAAAATCACATGATCATATAATTAATACAGTAAAAGCATTTAACAAAATTCAAATCCACCCATAATGAAAGTTATCAGCAGCCTAGGAATAAGAAGCAACTTTCTCAACCTCACAAAGTGCATCTACAAAAACCTTATAGCTAAATCATACAAAATGGTCAAAGATTGAAAGCTTTATTGCTAAAATCAGGAAGAAAGCAACGATATCTGGACTTACAACTCTTATTCAACATAGTTCTAGAAATTCTGCCCAGGGCAATAAGCAAGAAAAGGTAATAAAAGTCATAGAGATTAGAAAGGAAGAAATATCTCTAGTCACAGATAACATGATTGTCTATGTAGAATATCCAAATATCTTTTAAAAAGGGAAAATCTACTAGAACTAATATAAGTGAGATTAGTAAAGTCACAGGATGTAAGATCAGCACTGCTGAGTTTAATATTTTGCTGCTGCCATCTTGAAATTCTGAATAAGTTTTGAACAAGGGGCTTCACATTTTTATTTCGCATTGAGTTCCACAAATTATATAGTTAGTCCTACCTTAGATGTCATAGTAGCTGTGGTCTTTATTCAGAGTTATCTATCTGCAAAGTCCACATTGGCTTTGTTTCCAACCAAAATTATTGGAAATTTGCTCAGTGCTTTACTCTGAGAATTTGTCATTGATTTTATTTATATGCCATTCTCAAAAAGACGGTTCTTCAAAACCACCTCCATGAGAGACTAAGAAGGCTGATGGGAAACCTGCCTTGCTCTTCATGTGCTATTCTTTCATGACTCCAAACTCTTCTTATCCTAGTGTACCCAAGCTGCTCTTGATGAATCACACATTGCTGCTCTGCTAGCAATTACACATGGCTCTATGTATAAATCTTCAGTGGTTGGATCACACTTTGGGACAAAATAGGACTAAATGAAGTGGATAGCAAATGCTGACTTGCCCCTGACACCTCTTTGAATCTTTTGTCCATATCCTTGGAATAGACTTAGCCCACACTAGCCCACAGAACCCCAATCCCTAGGTCCAGCTCCAGATATCTGCCTGGCAGGCTGATAGAGAGCAATCAGGTGATCCTGAGGATTAGACAGCATCCAAAAGAGCAAGTTCACTTAGGGGCACCACTGCACCAGAGGCTGGTCAGGGTTCTCTGAGGGACAGAGATGTGTAGTATCCAGCTGGAGCATATGGTGGCAGCTGGTAAGGGGCTCCCTCCTCAGCACCGGCTCCCTCTCGATATCTTTGGATTTAATTTACTGTTGTTGTTGTTGTCTTACTAACTTATTGGAATGAATGCTTAATTATTAATTTCTCTCCTTTTTTCCTAATATAGCCTTACAGGGCTATATATTTTAAGTACCATTTTGGTATAGCCCACAGATTTTGATACATAGTATTGTTGTTATCATTCTGATAATATTCTTTTCCAATATTTCATTGTGATTTTGTCTTTTATACACAGGTTATTTAGAAGTGTGTTTTTATTCATTTCCAAACATGTGGGGTTTCTCTAGTTTCTTTTTGGTTGATTTCTAGCTCAGTGGCATTATAGTCAGAATACACACTTTGTATGATTTTAATTGTTGAAATTTGTTGAAACTTGCTTTATGGCCCTGTCCAAAAAAAATGGTTCATCATTTACGATCATCATAAAAATGGTCAATTTTTATAGACACTGTGTGTGCTTGAAAAGAATTTGTATTGTGCTCTCATTGACTCTGTCGTTCCATTCTGTATATGTTTACTAAGCCACATTTGCTAATGACATTGCTCAAATCTTTTATAATTTTACTATTTTGAAGTCTATTTCTGTCAATAACAGAAAAATGTATTCAAATTTCCCTCTTGTGATTATAGACTTATTTCTCTTCTTATTTCTTCCTGTTTTTATTATTTTAACCTTAGTTGCTAGCTGGACTAGAATATTCTTCCCATTTTGCTTTATATCTCAAGAGTTTGTTTTGAGGAACATAAAAATTTACAAGTCTTTCTTACAATTTTTACAAATGTAGGCTGAATTTGTTATATGGTTTTAAGTCCTAGTAATGTTTGTGCTTTTTTTCTTGCCAGAGATTTGTCATATATTTTAGTTTTTTTATTATTTTATGTTTGTTGCCCTTTTGTTCTATGTTTATTTGTGTTCTATGTTAGTTTCTTCTTCCATTTTCTCAAAATTTATTTTGCTATAATTTCTCTAACTTTTTAAAGTGAAGTTTTTAGGTTTCTTCTTATATAAGCATTTTAGGATATAACACTTGTTCTTTGTATTATTTTAGCTGAATTTGCAAATTTTTAAATAAATTCTAATATTGATATGTCCTAAATGTTTTCTAACTCTATTACAATTTTCTTACATTTATGAGCTATTCAGAAGTAGTTTTAAAATATTATATATATATATATATATCTCCTAGTTGTTCTTTTTGTTTTTAATTTATAATTTGATTTTGTTGTAGTCAGAGAATGTGGTCTATATGATACTTATTCTTTGAAATTTGCCCTAGTCTAGGCAACACATGGTCAATTTTCACAAATATTCCATGTAAAAATATGTATTCACTCATTGTTTAGTTAAGGATTCTGTGTATATTCACCAGATGAAGATTCCTTTATCATTTGTGTTCGTCAGATCTATTATGACCTTACTAAATTTTGTCTGCTTTATTTATTGTTCACTGAGAGAACTTTCCCATTACAATTGTGGATTGCTCAATTTCTTCTTGTAATTCAATCATGTTTTGTTTTATTGTTTCATAGGCCTTAAGACTCTAGTATTATATTCCAATTGGTTTAAACTGTTGTATGTTCCTGGAGAATTTAACCCTTTATTATTATTTGGTGATTTTCTTTATCGCTAAACATGATTTTTGCCTTAAAGTCAAATATTAAATAGATAATAATTAAAATATCACCTGTTCTAATGTACTGATACCAGCTTTCTTTTGGTTACATTTGCCTGGCACATCTTTTTCCATTCTTTTACTTTCATCTTTTTTGTTTCCGTGGTTTGTCTCCTTTCTGCAGCATAGGGATATTTTTTTAAATTCAATTTAACCATTCTGCTTTACTCTCCCCAAAACATACCATTAGTTGCTTACATTTGTTGATATTACTAATATACTTGGATTTATATCTTCCATGTGATTCTTTGTTTTTTCTTTATTGTGCATTTTCTATGATTTTTTTCTCTTCCTGTCTTCTTTTGACATGATCCAATATTTTTAATTTCATTTTTGCTCAATTGATTTAGAAGCTATAAACTCTATTTCTGTTCTTTTAATGGTTCTCCTAAAATGCTAACATACTTCTTAACCAAGTGTCCATTTAATATTGCCATGGTTAAGAAAACCTGCTCAGAACCTGGCTGTGCCAGTTTGAATCACAACTCAGCCACACCCCACTGTGTCCCTTGGGAAGTCACTTTTAGCCTCCTGAGGGCCAGTTTTCCCCTTTGATAAAATGGTAACAATAATATCATCAAACTCACAGGGCTGTTCTGGGAAATAAGTTAATTACATTTAAAAAAAAAAAGGTTTCAGACCATGCCATATGTAGAGCAAGCTTTTAAATTAAATGTTATTACTGTTATTGCTGCTGCCTCTTCATTACCCTCGCCCTCCTTCCAATACAAGGATCTTAGAATTCTTTAGCATGACCAATGTCAAAACATTACTTTTTGGTAATTTGATTCCTTTTCTTTACTCTTTAATTAGCCATTAGTGTTACTATTACTGTTTTATTCTGTATTTTTATAATTAATTACTCTTTTATTTGTCTCTTTATTCATTATTCCTCTTTCCTTATCAGTTCTTGATTCTGAGTTCAACTTTCTTCTCCCTGAATTACAAACTTGAGAAGTTCTTTCAGAGAAGATTTACTGTGGGTAAGCTATCTAAGTTTTTGAAAATCATGGCCGGGCTCAGTGGCTCATGCCTGTAATCCCAGCACTTTGGGAGGGCAAGGCAGGCAGATTGCTTGAGGTCAGAAGTTCAAGATCAGCCTGGCCAACATGGTGAAACCCCATCTCTACCAAAAAATACAAAAATTAGCTGGCAGTCTTGGTGCGCGCCTGTAATCCCAGCTACTTGGGAGGCTGAGGTAGAAGAATTGCTTGAACCCTGGAGGTGGAGGTTGCAGTGAGCTGAGACTGCACCACTGCATTCCAGCCTATGTGACAGAGTGAGAACCTCTCTCAAAAAAAAAAAAAAAGAAAGAAAAAGAAAAGAAAATCTGTATTTTCCCTTTGTTCTTGTCTGATTGATAGCTTAGCTTCAGTGAGGAGAAGATCCTAGAAGGACTATGATTTTTCTCTCAGCACTTTGGACAAAGTCTACATTCTGTCTTCTGGTCTATTGTTGCTTTGTAGGGATTTATCTCTTTGCTGTGGCTGCAGCTTTAGATTCATCTTTGTCTCTGGGGATTCTATGGTTGCATTACGCTGTGCTTATCATGGATTTATTTTTATGTATCATGCTCAGGACTGTGCTTTCTAAAGTTGAGGATTCGTGATTTTCCTTAATTCTTAAAAATTCAGACATTATCTTTGCCCTGTTGTCTGTGTCTTCTCCCTCTGAGACTGAGAAAGAAATAAAGGTATTCAAATAGGTAAAGAGGAAGTCAAATTGTCTCTATTTGTAGATGGCATGATTGTATACTTAGAAAACCCCATTGTCTCAGCCCAAAATCTCCTTAAGCTGATAAGCAGCTTCAGCAAAGTCTCAGGATACAAAATCAATGTGCAAAAATCACAAGCATTCCTATACACCAATAACAGACAAACAGAGAGCCAAATCATGAGTGAACTCCCATTCACAATTGCTACAAAGATAATAAAATACCTAGAAATACAACCAAGAAGGGATGTGAAGGACCTCTTCAAGGAGAACTACAAACTGCTGCTCAAGGAAATAAGAGAGGACACAAACAGATGGAAAAACATTCCATGCTCATGGTTAGGAAGAATCAATATTGTGAAAATGGCCATACTGCCCAAAGTAATTTATAGATTAAATGCTATCCCCATCAAACTACCATTGACTTTCTTCACAGAATTGGAAAAAAACACCTTAAACTTCATATAGAACCAAAAAAAAAGCCCGCATAGCCAAGACAATCCTGAGCAAAACAAAACACACACACAAAAAAACAAAGCTGGAGGCATCACATTACCTGACTTCAAACAAGGCTACAGTAATCAAAACAGCATGGTACCGGTACCAAAACAGAGATATAGAACAATAGAACAGAACAGAGGCCTCAGAAATGACACCACACATCTACAACCATCTGATTTTGACAACCCTGATAAAAACAAACAACGGGGAAAGGATTCCTTATTTAATAATTGGTGTTGGGAAAACTGGCTAGCCATATGCAGAAAGCTGAAACTGGATCACTTTCTTACACCTTATACAAAAATTAACTCCAGATGGATTAAAGATTTAAACACAAGACCTAACACCATAAAAACCCTAGAAGAAAATCTAGGCAGTACCATTCAGGACATAAGCATGGGCAAGGACTTCATGACTAAAACACCAAAAGCAATGGCAACAAAAGCCAAAATAGACAAATGGGATCTAATTAAACCTAAGAGCTTCTGCACAGCAAAGGAAACTATCATTAGAGTGAACCAGCAACCAACAGAATGGGAAAAAAATTTTGCAATCTACACATCTGAAAAATGGCTAATCTCTAGAATCTACCAAGAACTTAAACAAATTTACAAGAAAATACAACTCCATCGAAAAGTGGCAAAGGATATGAACAGACACTTTTCAAAAGAAGACATTTATGCAGCCAATAAACATATGAAGAAAAGCTCATCATCACTGGTCATTAGAGAAATGCAAATCAAAACCACATTGAGATACCATCTCACACCAGTTAGAATGATGATCATTAAAAAATCAAGAGACAGCAGATGCTGGAGAGGATGTGGAGAAATAGGAACATTTTTACACTGTTGGTGGGAGTGTAAATTAGTTCAACCATTGTGGAAGACAGAGTGGTGTGATTCCTCAAGGATCTAGAAATAGAAATACCATTTGACCCAGCAATCCCATTACTGGGTATATACCCAAAGGATTATAAATCATTCTATTATAAAGACACATGCACATGTATGTTTATTGTGGCACTGTTCACAATAGCAAAGACTTGGAACCAACCCAAATGCCCATCTGTGATAGACTGGATAAAGAATATATGGCACATATACACCATGGAATACTATGCAGCCATAAAAAAGGATGAGTTCATGTCCTGCAGGAACATAGATAAAACTGGAAGTCATCATTCTCAGCAAACTGACACAAGAACAGAAAACCAACACCACATGTTCTCACTGATAAGTGGGTATTGATCAATGAGAACACATGGACACAAGGAGGGGAACATCACACACTGGGGCCTGTTTGAGGGTGGGGCACTAGGGGAGGGACAGAAGAGGGTGGGAGGATTGGGGATGGATAGCATTAGGAGAATTACCTAATGTAGATGATGGGGTGACAGATGCAGCAAACCACTATGGCACGTGTATACCTATGTAACAAACCTGCACATTCTGCACATGTACCCCAGAATGTAAAGTATAATAAATTTTTTTTAAATTGAATAAAGGTGAGAATAACTCAAAATTTAGTAGTTGTAATAAGAGAATAGCTTGCTCTCTGAAAAAGCTAAACGGAAAATGCTATTCATAAGTTCCAGACACCACCACCCTGCTACCAACGTAACAAATCTCTCAGCCTAAGTGTGGGTCCCTGCTCTTAACTACCTGCCTTTGGCTTAATGACAAGGACAGAGATGGTACATTAGCAGTCTGGCACTCTCTCTTGCTCAATGTTTACTTTTAATTAATTTATTTATTTATTTTTAGATGGAGTCGTACTCTGTCGCCCAGGCTGGAGTGCAATGACAGGATCTCAGTTCACTCTAACCTCTGCCTCCCAAAGTGCTGGGATTACAGGCATGAGCCACCACGCCTGGCCAATTTTTGTAGAACATGTCTTCTGACTTGTTTTCCATCATAATTAATATGACACATTTGTCAACAGAAGGTCTTGGAAATCCTGCAATGTACCATCTGGGAAGTTTCCTCCTGCATGAAACTAGCCTGAGCAGGTGGATAAATTCATTACTTTAGGGCACTGTTTTCCTATCCATTAGCTGATGAGGACAAGCCCACTTGCATGATGCGGTACTGCTGAGTCTTCAAATAGGTTGTATTTTTAATAAACAGTTCAAAACAATAAACCCCACCTCCCCCCGCACCTAACCTCATTTGCCTCTTCTTTCACTGATCTCAGGAACCAGAGTCAGAGTTGTACTTTTTACCCTTAACTCTGCACAACATGTGAGTGTGCAATCATTAGGCTCCATCTCAAGCATCCTTGAGAACAGAGTACACCTCATCTTTCAAATCCCACCTAGTGCTGAGAACAACACAAACTATCACAAATGATAATGAAACAAACTGACCCTGAGTCCCACTAGCTCTGAACGGATAAGGCAGGGAAGCCTGAGCCTGACGCCTGCTCTCCAGCTGAGCAGCAGAAGAGATGGGGTGGCACAGGCTTTCAGAAGACGCAGTGGGTCGTGGTGGGCAGGCATTTGGGGGAGAAGTGACTGGAAAAATACAACAATCCAGTGGCAGATGCTGAAGGAACTGGGTTCACACATGGACAGCAAGCTTCAGAAGGACATTGGCAGAATGGATGTGGAGTGGATGTACTCACGCTGCATCGCTCCAGATGACAAGGTAAGACCTAAGGCTGGAAGTCATGGGGAAGCAGATAAGACACACACAAGCTCAGCACAGGGAGAAACTTCTTAGAAACTCAGTGGGACACGTAACTTCATTAGAGAATGAGTTTTCCTCACTGAACATTTTCATCTGGAGGCTGCAGGAGAGGTGGTCAAAGATGGTACAGACAGGATTCCTGAATGCCAAAGTTCCTCCCTCGATGGGATTTGGAGGCTCTTGGGTGGATGGACCAAGGATGGTGGGCTTGTGGAGAAGAGGATGACCACCTGCATAAGCACCACCATCACTGAGCATAACTTCAGGCTCATGTGTAAGCAAGAGGGTGGGGCCGGGGCTCGTGGTCCCTACACCACAAATAGCACTCTGGCTCCTCCAACCTGTGCCACAGGTGACCACCAATAAAGTCCTCTGCTGAGAAAAAAAAAAAAGTCATCAACTCAGTGGGGGATGAAGATGGCAGCCAGCGATGGGAAGCAAGAGGAAAGAAATTGCTGGCCTGTGCCTTTGCTCAGAACATAAATATCCTGGAAGAAACTCTCCACAAGGAATGTGGTCACCCTCTGGGGCCCTGAGCACAAACCCACACCATCATGTACATGGGAGGAGAGGAGCATCTTCTCATACCCAGGATCACTGGGCATGGACTCCCTTCCTCACTACAAAGGGGTTGGAGAGATCAGAGATGCTCTCTAAAGACAAAGTAACAATGTGAGAAAATGCTAAACTAGGGACTGGAGTAAGTTCAATCTTCCCAGTGAACTTCATTAAAAATTTCATCTGATTACAAATGATTATACTTCAAATACCTATGGGAGTCTCACTGGATGTGGGTGCAGCATTCATTCCTGAGGCCTCATAACTGCTCTCCTGAGCATAGCCAGTGCAGATGTGCAGGGTGAGAAGTCAAAGGCAGAAGGAAGCAGATAAGAGCATTCCCTGCCTCTAAAGGAAAAGGGCTCACCTTATTCAAAACACCAAGTTCTACTGAACCAAGTTGCGGATCTTAACAATAATAGAGATCCCTATAAATCTCTATTTAATGTATGCTAAAAAATTTTTTTTCAGGAGGTAACATCCTGGTGTTTCTCAGATGCAGGTAAATCGTGGCCTTCCACATTCTCTTTCAATACAGGGAGCACCTGAGATCCTACAGACAGGAAACATGGGGAGGATAAATCCAGTGATGTGTGCATCAGGTACATGCCAAAGTTCACCTGTGAACAAAACAGCAACAACAACAACAAAAGGCTAGATTATTTTAGCAGTTAAAATAACTCTGTAAATATTAATGTCTAACTTAAAAAAATTCAGATCTTTAAAGACATGTACTGAGACTTGATATGTCCTATCTGTTACATAGTAGAATGCAGTGGGACATGAGGAGAATCCTAACTTTAGACCCCAAAGATTCTCATCTTAAGGCATCCATCCTTTCTCTATGGTCACCCTACACCTCTTCTTGCTGGGCACATCTCTGTCCCACATGTCCTGAACTTGCTGCAGAAGGACCTTCTTCCTGCTCTCAGCCTGTGACCACCACCAGGCCCATTTCCCCTTTGCTGCCTGATATAAAAGCCTTTTGGGGAAGATAATGGCAAAGCTCTGCATTTTCCTTGAGAAAGAATGATACAAGTTAATTTTGTCAAATTCTCCTGAATAAGGGTGGAAGTTCCAAAATGAAAAGTAGGTAAGTCTGCTTAATGTTAACCATCAATGCAAGTGAGCCACTAAGAACTCTTCGGAGGACCTGACGTGCTCCCCGATCTGTCTGTTCCTGTGACAACATCTGTTGGACACCCTCATGTTCCAGGCCCCAGGCTAGGGGATTGGGCCAAGTTAACTCCTTAAGATTTGTAGAAATGTGAGTGAAGAGTGCACTCTCTGCACCCTCACTGTAACTGTTTTGTAAATCTAAAATTATTCCAATATTTAAAAATAAAAAGTGCAGTCCCATGAAAACTACAGTGATGCTGAGAAACACTATTTTCATGTACCCTAGTATTATATTGGTGCCTCCTTCTTTCTTCTCCTAGCAACCTGCATGGTGCAGGCTCAAAGTCCCCACACCCCAGATGACACAGCCTGCATTGATAGACAGGCTGCTGTAACAGTCAAATGTACCACTCTGCAGGCCATTTCTATCCCGTATTGGTAAGAAAACTTACGTAAATCAAATATCTACACTGTTACATATTTCCTGGTTTTGAAGAAACATAGGAAACAATGTAACAGTCTACTTGCCAGCTTATTATTGGAAATAGATTCAATGTTTGCGTTATTTCTGTTAATTTTCAAGAATTGTTCTATGTAGTCTGACTGCTTTACTTGGCTTCCTGGAATTCTTTGTAAACAAAAAGTCCTAACAGAAAATATAAGCCTGAAAATATACCTTTCTAAAGAATCAACATGTTGGAAGTTCAGTTTTTATAATCTGGAATTTATAATAACACTTAGTTGTTTTAACTTTCAAGAAAATGAATTTCCAGGAATAATGAATGAATTTCCAGTTTAATGAAATGTACTGACTCTATGCAGCTACTCTATTCATAGTAAGGCATTTTACTCTTCATGAGATCTCAGTGGTAAAGAATGATCAAGACAATAGAATTACTTGTTTTTATTTTTATATTCTCTATCTTTTCAACAAGATTTGAAAGCATAAAAATACATGTAGTAAAAAAAAAAAGTAAGAACTTGGATGGAAAGGAAAAATAAGATGGAACTACAAATTACAAAGTAGGTTAATGGTAGCCTAACAGCTTTGGGTATGCAGCAAATCCCCCATTTAAAAAAATTACTCTGCACTATGATGAACACAGTTCTGGTATTGATAACACCAGGATCGGAAACCAGGTGTTGTATTTTGAAATCACGCTTACCTTTCTTTCACGACTCTCAGAAAGTTTTTGGAAAACATGCTGGTTTCGTTGCCCAGTTTGCTGGTCGATACAAATCATCTGGCATCTGTGACAAGGCCCCAAAACCTGGCAAGTGAGAAGGGAAAACACAGCATTGCCACAAAAGTGACCAGAGCCTTGCACTTCAGAGGGAGGAATCATGCAGAAATGCCCAGTCCCCTAACTATGGAGAGCCAGGATGCAGCACCTGTTCAGCACCACTGCTGGGGAATCGTCTGTACTTGTTTGTCTGCTAAAAGACAGATCACTGCTTAAGAGCTTTGCAGAGAAAGAAAAGAGGGACTGAAAATCGTGATGGTTTTCCAGAAATGTTGGAGAATGGATTTGAGGAAGAAAAGCACTCAGTGACTGGGAGAACAAATTGGGAAAAGAAAAAGTCACAGGAAGCCGGGCACGGTGGCTCACACCTGTAATCCCAGCACTTTGATAGGCAGAAGTGGGCCGATCACTTGAGGCCAGGAGTTCAGGATCAGTCTGGCCAACATGGCAAAACTCTTGTCTCTACTAAAACTACAAAAATTATCCAGGTGTGGTGACACACACCTGTAATCCCAGCTACTCAGGAGGCTGAGGCAGGAGAATCACTTAAACCTGGAAGGCAGAGGTGGCAGTGAGCCAAGATAGCATCACTATACTCCAGCCTGGGCAACAGAACAAGAGAAGAAAGAAGAAAGAAGAAAGGAGGAGGAGGAGGAGGAAGAGGAAGAGGAGGAGGGGAGATGGGAGCGGGGAGGGGGATGGGGGAGGAGGAGAAGAAAAGGAAGGGAAGGTGAGGGGGAGGGGAAGTTTCAGAGGCAGTGCCGACCCCTGTGAGAAGGTCGTCAGAGAAAACTTTCATGTGTCAATGCCCTCTGACCCAGCAACTTCACGTCTAGGACTCTAACCTAAGAAAGGAATCAGAAGCCCAACCACAGTCATGTTCAAAGATTGATCCTCACATTATTCATAATAGGAAAAACTTGTTAACATCATAAATGTCATACAGTGGAGAGAAATGGTTAAGTAAACCATGCTACTTATATATGACGTATATGGTACAGGCGTTAAAATTATATCATGCAGGTATTAAAAGGAATCTATAAAGACCTTTAAATAAAATGGGGAAATATTTTTAAAACTGTAATAAGCAGGAAACAAAGTTATTTTCAATATATGTATACTTTAAGTATTGTGCATGTATGGCATGTAGGCATGGGTACATATATATATCCATATGTATATCCATATGTATATCCATATGTATATCCATACATATATCCATATGTATATCCATATACATATCCATATATATCCATATACATATCCATATGTATATCCATATACATATCCATATATATATCCATATGTATATCCATATACATATCCATATATATATCCATATGTACCCATGCCTACATGCCATACATGCACAATACTTAAAACATACTGTTACAGCTTCTTAACAAAGGTCATACTGTCTGGTGGAACTTAAAATCCCCCATAATATAAACATAAAAAAGAAAGTATGCAGCTCAGCAGTAACGAGATGCTTCTTTTATTGCACATGTGAAAAGTACAACGGTACTTGATTTTCTTATAACCATTTTCTCCTCAGCTCACTCATGGGAAAATACAAATTATGCACTGAAATTAGAAACACTCACCTAATCTGGATGCGTCTTGGCCTGTTCCTGTTACTGGTGTGAAAGTTGCAGATACCAGGATAAAAATCACTCATCAGGCCCAAAGAAATTGGAGCCAGGATAGCACAAAGGAGGGGAGCTCATGCCTGCATTTCTGAGATAACAACTGTCTCAAGGACTTTCTAAAATCATCCCACAAGAAATTCCTCCATGTCCTTCATGCATCTCATGCTTTTCATGATCCATGTCTTGCGCGTATGCACGTATTTCTAGACTGGGTTTATCACTAGACATTCTTCAGGACTGCAGCAGTTCAGATAAGACGCTCTTCAAAGAACATTTGCCTGGTAACAGCGTCTCCACCAATGAACTGATGCCAACTCTGGCTTTGAGCCTCAGGAACCAATAAACTCTGTTTTCAAGCAGCTTGTACAAACTTCTTTTTGCCAATAAAAGCTTTCCCTTTCTCTCTCCTCTTCGGGTGCACCTGTGGCTTGCCAGAGCTATGCATCCTACTTTATAATCCTTTTTACTTACTCCTGAATAAATTTGACATGTTAAAAGATCATTTTTTCTGGTGTGTGTTTTAAATTTTAGTTTGTTTTTTTGTTTTTAATTGGGAAAAGTTTTCAATTAGCAATAATCACACCTCAGATAAACCCCAATGGCTCTGATACTGCCACCTCACAAAGCTCTGATTTTTTTTTCAGGTTGACACTCACATTCTGGTGCTGGGTACCAAACCAATGGAAATACAGGCTCCGTGTGGTACCAAAGTCAAGATTTCCAGCCATGTAAGTATCCAGAACATGCTGGAAAGGAGCTCTACCAAGGTCTTGACAAACCTGTGACCCCTCCAGACCTCATTTCCTCGTCTAGATCCTTGGCTGAATTGGATGAGAACTATATCAGGGATGCAGGGACTCAAGCCCAGAACTGGCAATTGGTCGTGCTCAAGAGTGGAAACTATCACGTTATACACAAGGATCCCTGCTGTGGAACGAAGCTTTGGTAATACCACAAGGCTGTGCCCTCGACTTTCCTGCACCCTCTGAGCCCTTGGCCTAGAAAACAGCTGATGTGTAGGCCAAGCTCCTGCAGAAAGGATGCCAGGGCCCTGCAGCTCACACCAGCCCCAGCCTCCAGCAGTCACCCAACCGGCAACACCTTCTGTAGAAACCCTGTCACTTCCATGAAAGGCCCTCTTAGAACAGTTTCTCGAACTAGCAGAAGAAAGGGCATTTTCCAGACACTATTTTCTTTTACTTTTTTTTTTTTTTTTTTTTTTTTTTGAGATAGTTTCACCCTGTCACTCAGGCTGGAGTTTCCCTGTTGTCACCCAGGTGGCTCCCTGCAACCTCCACCTCCTGGGTTCAAACAATTCTCCTACCTTAGCCTCCCAAGTAACTGGGATTGCAGGCACCTGCCACCAAGCCCACATAATTTTCATATTTTTAGTAGAGATGGGGTTTCACCACGTTGGTCAAGCTGGTCTCAAACTCTTGACCTCAGGTGATCTGCCCACCTTGGTCTCCCAAAGTGCTAGGATTACAGGTGTGAGCCACTGTACCCGGCCCCCTGCAAAGAAAATAATTTTCTTAAAACATCATCATTTTAAAGCTTCTTTTCTGGTATTCTTAACAACTAGTATTTTAAAAACTTGTTTACAGCCAGGCACGGTGGCTCATGCCTGTAATCCCAGAACTTAGGGAAGCTGAGGCAGGCAGATCACAAGGTCAGGAGTTCCAGACCAGTCTGACCAACATGGTCAAACCCTGTCTCTACTAAAAATACAAAAATTAGCTGGGCATGGTGGTGCGCACCTGTAATCCCAGCTACTCAGGAGGCTGAAGCAGGAGAATTGCTTGAACCTGGGAGTCGGAGGTTGCAGTGAGCTGAGATCACACCACTGCACTCCAGGCTGGACCATAGAGCAAGACTGTCTCAAAAAAAAAAAAAAAAAAAAAAAAAACAACAACAATACAGAAGCATGAAGAATTAAAAGAGAAAGCACTCAGCAGCAGTGGTCCCCCTCTCCCCATCCACATACATGTAGCTACAGACCATCTCAGGATATCCCAGACTGTCCCAGGCCATCCTATGACATCCAAGCCATCCCAGATCATCCCAGACTGTGGCATGTAACTGCATACAACTGCATATGTGCACCTGTGTAAACACACTCTCTGGGATCTCAGAGTCCACTTGGGTTTCTTTTTCAATTACTCTGCAATATGTAAGGACATCCATCCACATCAGGACATAGAGAGCCACCTCATCTTTGCATTTTGCGATTTTCACAGTGGATGGCCTGACATTCCATGGGTTAAAACACTTAGCGCTTCTCCTTTGAAGCCATGTGAATAGTTTCTAGTGATTTCCTGTGATCAATAATTTTGTAATAAAGCCCTAATTCACATAACTCTCTTTCCTGTTTATGTTATTTTTTAGTATCAGTCTCCCAAAATGAGATTATAAGGCCAACAGGAATAAAAATATTTATGATTTGATAACACCCAGTAAAAAATTGTTTTCCAAAAGAGATGTGCTGGTTTCACTATAATTGCTTCAGCACTGAGTATTATCATCAACAAACATCTTTTGAGCATTTGCTTTTTGCGGCGGTGGGGAGGGGAGACAGGGTCTTGCTCTGCCATCTAGGTTGGAGGGCAGTGGCTTCATCATAGCTCACTGCCGCCTCCATTTCCCAGGCTCAAGCAATGATCCCACCTCAGTCTCCTGAATAGCTGAGACCACAGGAATGCACCACCATGCCTGTGCTAATTTTTTAATATTCAGTAGCTATAAGATCTTGCTATTTTGCCCAGGCTGGTCTCAAACTTGTGAGCTCAAGCAATCCTTCTGCCTTGGCCTCTTAACGTATTGGGATTACAGGCATGAGCCACCATGCCCAGCCAAGCATTTACTTTCTTGAAAGGCACAGTAATGCCAGGTGTGGTGGCTCATGCCTATCATCCCAACCCTGGGAGGCTGAGGCCAGCAGATCACTTGAGCCCAGGAGTTTGAAACCAGCCTGGCCAACAGTTAAACCCCATCTTTACCAAAAATTAAAAAATTAGCTAGGTGCAGTGGCGTGCACTGTAGTCCCAGCTACACAGGAGGCTGAAGAAGGAGGATTTGTTGAACCCAGGAGGCGGAGGTTGCAGTGAGCCAAGATAGTGCCACTGTACTCCAGCCTGGACAACACAGTAAGACCCTATCTCAAAAAAAAAAAAGAAAAGAAACGTGCAGTATTAACTATATCTTATGCTCTTTAATGCTTGCACTGGACTACTATGTATAGCTGTTATTGATTGACTGATTGATTGACTGACAGGGTCTTGCTCTGAGACCCAGCCTAGAGTACAGCAGGCAATCTTGACTCACTACAGGCTCGAGGTCTCCTCCCACCTCAAGTAGCTGAGACTACAGGCGCACACCACCATGCCTGGCTACTTTTTCTTTTTTCTTTTCTTATTTTTTATTTTTTATTTTTTTGCAGAGACAGAGTCTTGCTATGCTGCCCAGCCTGATAAAAGTATTTTTATACTTTTTTTTAATACTTGTATTAGCATTTTTATGGGATAGATTTCTACAAGTGAAATTATTGAGTCAAAGAGCATGCATATTTTAATTTTTACTAGTTATGGTCTATTTAGAATGGTGACCTAAAGAACGCAAAGCCCGCTAAGTCGTCTCAGAAAGGTTCCTTAAAGAGTCTTCCTTGCATTTGCATCTCCAGATACCTGGAGCGGCACAGGTGCTACTGCTGCCAGGTAAGTTTCTGAGAGTGATCTCAGTCTAGTTCTGGTTTTCTTCCCTTTTCTCTTTCTTTTTTTTTTTCTTTTCTTCCTTTCTTCCTCCCTCCCACTCTCCACCTATCCAATAATGTATAGTGTCTACTTTGTGCCTGGCAGGATATGTACCAGTAGGTATTTTTTAAAAAAAAAACATGGCAGAGACACAGGATAGAAAATAAGGATGAGTAAGTAAGGATGGAGGGATAAGGGAAACAGCAGGAGGGCTGCTGCCAGAGACGGGCTTGTGAGAGAGAATGTAGGAGATAATGTAGATTGTTTTTCAAGAGGGAGCAACTGCCAGGGTAAGAGGAAGTCTAGGGAGTTAAATGCATCAAAAACATCATTGGGACATTTTGTTGTACCATGCAATTTATTTCCTACACCCCAGATCTCTAAAATTCTTTAATAAAGATTCGAATGACTGTTTACTGCTTTCCTAGATGTTAGAGTGGTGTTCCTTCTGAGTGCAGAGCCTGAATACAAGGTAGCTCATCACAGTCAGTTTATACCAGTGGCTAATTACACTGCTACAGGGTATTTCCTAATTACATTACTACAGGGTGAGCATCTAAAATGCTTAGAACCAGAAGCATTTTGAGATTTTTTTGAATTTTGGAATATTTACATTATATATCTATGGTATACTTACCAGTTGAGCACCCGTAATTTGAAAATATGAAATCTAAAATGTTTCATTGGTCATATCCTTTGACTGTCATGTCAGTGCTCAAAAAGTTTTAGGCTTTGGAGCATTTCATATTTCAGATTTTTGGATTAGGGATACCCCGCCTGTATTATAAAAATAATTTCAGCCCCCACTGAAGAACAGAGCGCATTCTGTGGCTTCAATATTCCTTACCTCTCCTGTCTGTTTCTTCCCTCAACAATTACTTACTGAGCACTGACTCTGGGCCAGTGTTGTTCAAGGCCCTAGAGGTACAGCAGGAAACAAAACAGACTTGGTCTCACCCTCCTACATGCTGCAGGAATAAGCAGAACACGACCCTGCGGCAGGTCAGGGCATCCTTTCCAAGAAGGTGACATCTGAGCTGAGACCCTTGGACAGTATGCCAGGCAGAAGGGATGGCAAGGGCTAAGGCAGGAAGGGTGGCTCTTTGGGGAACAGAGAGAAGGTCACTGTGACAGAGGCAGAGAGGGAAGGGGTGATGAGCTCAGAGACAGTGACAGCGTGGGATCTCACGGGGGCTTGTCAACCATCTGAGGAGGACAGATTTTAGCCTAAGACATTTCTCCTCTTTCTCACATCTTTGAAACCCACAGCAAAGGTTTTGGGAGCCCAAAGCCAGGGAGACAGGACATCCTGGTGGCTTTGCCTCTGAAGATCTCCTCCCCAGCTACTAGCAAAGGCAAAAGAAGATGAAGTGTGTGGAGGAGGGATGGCCATGGGCACAGAGGCACCATCAGGCGCCTGCGCCTCCCTCCACAAACTCCAGACTGCCAGAAAGTCCAACAAGTTTCAGGAGGACAACATTCTCATGATGCAAGCATTCCCAAAAAAAAAAAACGAGTTTAAGCCTAGACAAAACGACAGCACAGAGGCGGCGCTGAGCCCTCTGATGGGGCACACCCTCTGTGGCTCATGCGAAACTGACCAGCACAGAGGCGGCGCTGAGCCCTCTGATGGGGCACATCTTCTGTGGCTCATGCGAAACTGACCAGCACAGAGGCGGCACAGAGCCCTCTGATGGGGCACACCCTCTGTGGCTCATGTGAAACTGACCAGCACAGAGGCGGTACAGAGCCCTCTGATGGGGCACACCCTCTGTGGCTCATGTGAAACTGACCAGCACAGAGGCGGCACAGAGCCCTCTGATGGGGCACACCCTCTGTGGCTCATGTGAAACTGACCAGCACAGAGGCAGCACAGAGCCCTCTGATGGGGCACACCCTCTGTGGCTCATGTGAAACTGACTGCTGCCATCTTCTTGGTGAATAAAGGATAGATTATTCCATGGGGTGTCTCAGAATGCTGAGGTGACACAACCTCCCACCAAGATTTTATAGTTAAGAGACAAGGACAGGGAGGAAGTCCCACCTGCATCTATCCAGGTCTGGGATTGAGGTCAACCTTCACTGACAACCCTGGAGGAGAATAACAGAACTTCCCAAAACTTACCTGGAAATGCAAAGAACCAATTGAAATCTCATCCCATTTCTCTTCTTCAAAAGCCCTTTTTCCACTGATAATAATATTGGCACGAAAACGCAAGCTGAGATCCTTCACTGAGAATAATTCCTCCTTTCCATTCTCATCACTGTTTAAGGCAACCAAAAAGCGTAAGTCGGGGGAGGGTGGCAGATAATTGTACCGCTGTAATTATTCATCATGCCTGCCGTGCAATACTTAACTTCATCAGCTCTACTGTGGCCTGCAGCCTGGATAATCAGAACAGACTTTTACCATGAGTGCAAGGCCAAGAGACACCCATCTGCTAAACAGACATCAGGGCCTCCCCTGGGATATGGTCCCATCTCCAGTGACAGGCCCACAGCAGCCAGGAAAAGGGCGAGCAGATCTTAGCTGAAGAGATGAAGACTTTGAAAACCAAGTGAACAGAGCTCCAGTGAAGAAAAAACTTCTAAGAACATACCAGTTCCGAAGGTGGGGCAGCATAAGGCATTTAAAGACCTGTAAACAGGCTTAATTATCAAAGAGCTAAAAAGCACTGAGATCTCACTCCCTACTTCTCCCTTCTTTCCACAGGTGTTGAGATCTCACCCCTTTTTTCAGGTATTAAAACATTATAAATAAAGTGGATAGTATTTTCTAATTTCCATTCTATTTGCAGTTTTAACTAACATCTGCTATTTTTGTAGTTTCTTTGTTTTTTGCTTTTTGTTTTTGTTTTTGAGACAAGGTCTTGCTCTGTCACCCAGACTGGAGTGCAGTGGCACAATCTCAGCTCATTGCAGCCTCGACCAAGATCCCAGTCTGAAGTAATTCTCCTGCCTCAGCCTCCCAAGTAGGTGGGTCTACAAGCATGTGCCACCATGCCCAGCTAACTTATTTTTATATTTTATAGACATGGGTTCTCACTATGTTGCCCATGCTGGGTTTTTACTCCTGGGCTCAAATGATCCTCCCACCTCAGCCTCTCAAAGTGCTGGGATTACAGGTGTGATCCACCATGCCTGGCCTATTTTTCTAATTCTTGTTTATTTGTATAATTTTTATTTACTGCCATGAGGTTCCAAAAAATGGCCCCCTCTGCACCCCCCACCCTCACCCAGAAGAATGCACTGAAAATACATCTTAAAACTTCTCTGACAAAAGAACACATTCTGTATGATCCCATCATATAAAGTTCAAGAACAGGTGAAACTAGCTATGGTGAAAGAAGTCAGAATAGTAGTGACCTTCAGTGAGGCTGACTGGGCTAGAATACAAGGGAGGTTTCTGGAGTATGTTCTTAGCCTGATCGAGGTAGTGGTAGTTGCTGGTGAAGTCCCAAATACTTAATGTGTTGATCAGCAGATACTCTCCCTCATTCACCAGAGAAAGGGTGGCTGCTGTACCAGGAGATTGATCTGAAAATGATGGAGCATGGGTGTATATATGTGCAAAACTGAATTTAACTGTGATCTGATGATTTTTGCACAATTTTGTGCTTTAGTAAATTTTTAATTGCTTAAGTTGGTGTGGGGTAAATCCTTGGGCATGCTTAGAGTATGCCTCAGAGACAGAATAGAAAGACTATGGGGTTGGGAAGGAGGAGTCCCAAGGTTATATCTCAATCCCCTTTGAATGGCAAATAGTGTATGAAAAACCAGAGACCAAGATACCCGAGTCTGGTTTTGCCACTTACTATGTGCAACTCCCACAACCTGTGAGGACCACGGTTTCCTCATCTGCAACAAGAGAGTTAGCACTTTCCAGTCATGAAATCCTTTGATTCTGCATCTACTCTCCAGGTTATAAATCCTCACTTTGGGCTTCGTAAAAGGGGATGTTTTATGTCCAAAAGCTATCGCGGTTAACATTTGCCTGATAGAATCCCTCAGATTTGCAAATAGAGCACCAAGAAACACCAAGCAGGGGACCCTCACTCTGCTCTTGGACCACCTGCCCAGTGGGTCTGCCTTGCTTGAAATCAGATAGTGGGGAAAATGCCCCTCCTGGTAGCAATCGGGGTTGCAGCAAGCCTGTCCCTGCCTCCTATCTTTCCACATCATGAACCCCAGAAAACTGCATGCCCACTTTTTCCAGGGCTCTACATGCCTGAGGAGGAGGGTCCCTCAGTGCCAGGAGAACTCAGTGCATACCCAGGGAACATATGGCTGCATCACACTTTTGTTCCCAAAGACAGCGACCTGGGCCACCGTATGAGAATGATGTTTGTTTTCCACAATGGCTAGAAATAAGAATGACTACAAATAGCCCAACCCTGCAGAGGTGGAGGAGGTGGCCTTGGTCATTTTTATTAATCTGTATTTGTATGACTTTGCAAGTATGTATGCATGTGCACATGACCACGTGGTGCATGACAGTCACAGGACCCCCGGTTCACCGTGCTGTTAGGGGTAGCCACTAACACAACGCTCATCTCTGGCCTGTGGACCAGGAATGAGGAGCCTGTTCCAGTCACCCTGTGGCATGACAGCTGGGTGATTTTTCCTCATTGTCTGATTACCTTGGGACTTCACTTTGCTCTAAAGAACAACCATGACCCTTTCTGGAGCTCAGCTTTTGACACTGGTAGGGTCCCTGGGGGAGCACTGGGTGGGAGTGGGCAGGGAGGGGTGCTAGTTCCACCAGTGGCACATCTTTCAAATAAAGCATGGCTGCAATTACAACTTTAAAAGTTTCCATAACCACTCTTTTTTTTTTAGCCTTTGGAATGACTGTGTGAAGTAGGGCAGAGATCCTAGGGGACAGGGGACAGTGGGAGGGTGGGCAATAAAAGTAGGTCAAGTTGGTGGCAATTCAATTAAAACAAACATTAAGAAACTGATTAAAATGTGAGAGTTAGGGATTCTCCATTAAGCATCTTGAGGATGTCTAAAAGGATCTTTGTAAGATACAAGATAACCCTCTATAAAGCCAAATGGAAGCTGGATGAAAGGGCTTGCTGACTTCTCAGGACCTCAGTGTCTCATCTGTAAAGGAAGCAGGGCTGAACTTCATGACTCTCAGATCTCTCCTTCCCAGGTGGGTGCCAGATCCTGCTCTCAGTGACAAATGGTGATGCTTGTCTGCTAGTCCCAAGATACAAGTTCTTACCTGGTGTTTAGCTGCTGGTGAAGTTCCAAAATACTTGATGTGTTGATCAGCAGATACTGTGCCTCGTTCACCAGAGAAAGGGTGGCTGTTATACCAGAAGGCTGATCTGAAAATGATGGAGCATTTAAAAGAAGAGTTGCAAGAACACAAAATCAAACACCACATGTTCTCACTCATAGGCGGGTGTTGAACAAGGAGAACACATGGACACAGGGAGGGGAGCACTATACACGGGGGTCTGTTGGGGGAGAGGGGGGGATAGCGGAGGGGTGGGGAGTTGGAGAGGGATAGCATAGGGAGAAAAGCCAGATATAGGTGAAGGGGAGGGAGGCAGCAAATCATACTGCCATGTATGCACCTATGCAAGAACCTTGCATGTTTTTCGCATGTACCCCAAAACCTAAAATGCAATAAAAAAAAATAAAAATAAAAAGAAGAGTTGCTTTCTCAGAATAACAGTCAATCATGTTTTCATGGACTCGTGTTTTTAAAAGGTAGAGACTATATCTATAAAGGAAAAAAAGTGATGCCTGGCAATAATAAAAATGTCCTAAGCATGGTAAATATCTTTCAATAAGGAGGGAAAAGGAGATCCTAGAATACCATTTAAAATAACCTAGAGAAAATAACAATAAGGGCTGGGCGTACTTTGGCAGGCTGAGGCAGGAGGATTACATGAAGCCAGGAGTTTGACACCAGCCTGGCCAACATGGCAAAACTCTGTCTCTACTAACCCATTAGATGGAGGTTGCAGTGAGCCACTACACTCTAGCCTGGGCAACACAGTGAGACTCTGTCTCAAAAAAAAAAAATTAGAAAATTTAAAAAGTAAAATAAAATAATGCTGAGATGAAATTTTTCCAGCAAAATTTTTTTTAAAAAGTTTTTCAGCAAAAAGACTTGGAAGCAAGACTTGGAGGAGGAGGGATGATGGCAGGTGCATCCTTCTTCAGGACAGGACAGAGCCAGGCAGAGAACCTTGGTGAGGGCAATAGGCCCAGAGAGCACTTCTGAATATAATCAGGGAAAAGCTGTTTCCCCTTGGGCCAGTGCCAGACATTGACTTTAGAAATAGATAGTGGATGTTTAAAAACTAATAAAAGAGAGAAGAAACTATGGAAAAAAATATTAAGTGCTTTCAGAATGGCTGGCAGCCTATCACCCAGCTTCCGTCTCCCATTGGCAGGCCCAGCCTCACTATCAATATCCAAGATACTGATGAAAAGGTTTGCCTGGGCCAGGACCTACTCAGCTGTCTCCAAATCAGGGTGTGGACCCCAGAGTAGACGCAAACAGATACTTTTGAGAGAATCGCCCTCCAGATCCTCCACTTTCATATACCCTTTGCTAAAATGGCTCTTCCAGAGATGAGAAGTGCAGCCCTGTCCACAAAGACCCTTCCTCCTTCACAGAGGAAAGGCCAAGGTCTCCTAAGGCACACACCCTCAGGGACCAACAATCTCCAAGATGGAAGACAAAAGCTCCATTCAAAACCCTGGAGTCTGAGCTGAAAAAATAAGTCTCTAAAGCTTGGGTGAATTATCCTCTTGTAGGTCAGCTGGATTCCAATTCTCTGCTGTCCACAAAACTGCAGGGCCTAATTAAGCTGTCAAGTGACAGATGATGAAAGGCGTTTCAATCTTAGAGCCCAGTGCTTTGGTCACATACTTCAGAAGAAAGGTTTGAGTGACAGTGCACTAACCAAACTCCTTTCCCTAGCCTTCTATTTAAGCTTCTGAGAAGAGACCGGAGGCTGAGCACCAGCTATTCTGGCCATGAGTGACAGGCATTCATGGGAGTGGGAACCAATGGCAGGGAGCCCAGCCACCTCATTAAGAGATTCATTTTCACTATTCTTATCATGTTTAATAATTATCTTTCAAAATTTATAATATACATATGTTGCTTTGATCAACTGTATACTACTAAAAATTATGGGCTGGGTGCAGAAGCTCACGCCTGTAGTCCTAGCACTTTGGGAGACCAAGGTGGGAGGATTGCTTGAGCTCAAAAGTTTGAGACCAGTCTGGGCAACATGGCGAAACCCCATCTCTAGAAAAAAAAAATTGTTTTAATATAAGAACTCAATGCAGAAGAAATTTCCTAGCACTCAAACTTACAGTCACAGTAAACTTTAAAAAATGTTTATCCATGTAAATTTATATAGACATTTTAATTTCACAGAAGTATGATAGGATAGTAGTCAATGAAAGATTTCCAAGCACAAAATACGTAACACTAAGATAAAATTCTGTTGAGGACATGGAGAGGAAATACAAGTTGAGGAGAAAAAGGAAAGAAGTAAAAGACTGGCCATTAAAAGACAGTTAGTTCATATATATGAACTAACTGTCTTTATAGATGAACTAACTGTCTTTTAATGTCTTTTAAATGTCTTTATATATATATATATGAACTGTCTTTTAATGTCCAGTCTTTTACTTCTTTCCTTTTCCTCTTCAACTTGTATTATGTATATATTGAATACATATATATATATATATAAAGGAAAAGGAAAGAAGTAAAACTGACCATTAAAAGACAGTGTATTCATTATATATATATGTGTGTGTGCGTGTGTGTATGTATATATATATCTATATACTCATGAGATTCAAATTGCTATGGTTTTACAAAATGCTACAGTATTGAGATTCTACTGGTTATGTTGAAAAGAGCAAAATACCAGTTTAAATTTAAAATGACAACGTTTATAATATGCTGGAAATCATATCCTTTGTAGCTGTTTAAATGATTTTTAAAATTTAGATGACAATGTAAAAATGTATGAGTAGGGAATATAGTTTTTAAAACTCCTTCTAAGGCATACCAACTCAAAAAATATGTTTCAAGACCAGTGGCTTAGATTGTCAGAGAACACGGCACCCTAGGTGGTGTCCTTTAAGTGTAAACAGTCACAAGGTGACACTCCCTGATTCTGCGTTGTGCAGAGAGCAGGAAGACAGGCTTTCTTCTTTCCTCTGCACCCATCGCCTTTTCAGGCCCCATCTCCCAACAGGACAGTCCCAGCTGCCTCCCACCCGGTGTCTTTACTGCCTGAGTTTCCCACTTGATACAGCCCCCTCGCCAAGTCAGGGCTGCCTTTCCAACATAAGCAATGTTATGAAGCTTCTTGGCTTAGAATCCTCCAGTGAGTCACACAACCATAGACAGAGTACTACTGACTCCTCAGTGGCACACTCACCCCTTCTCCCCATTTGTACCTTGTCACTCCCCTGCTCACATCTGACCCTCCTAAACCCTTCTCTGAGCCCATGAATGCCAAGCCCTGCCACTCTGCTCCTGGATAACCATCCCGCCTCTGTCTGCTTGGAAAACTCCTACTCTTCTTTTAAGATGCAGCTCCAAACTCACCTCTTTCCTGAAGCCCTCTGTGACTCATTCCAGGTGTAGAAGATTCTGCCCTTTGCATAGACCTTTATTACATCCCTTACTTTGTAGCATTGCTGTCTGCTGGTGAGTGATCTCACCAACCAAGACTCCAAAGGACCAGGAGTAAGGCATAATTATCTCAGCCAGCCTCCTGAAAACCCAGCAAACCCCAGGTAGGCAATGGGTGCTATGAATGATTGGCACTTAGCGATTTCACTGCTGCTATCTTCTCCAGATAATTTACAAGGGTGGCACACAGGTCCTGACAAATCCCACTCCTTTCATGTCTCCACCCCTGGAAATGCCTATTTCTCCCTCCCCTTTAATCATATCTCTAAGCTTATCCATACCCCAAATACCACAATCTAACTTCAATAAAATGAGTATAAATCTATTCCCCTTTTCTATCACACAGCAACTTGAATTCTTAACAGCTTATGGCATGAAAAATCATCAGAACTTTAAAAAGTCTAAGCACATTACATCCTTTGACTCCTCTCTATGGCATACACTTTCAGGGATTTATAGGTTAACCTATGCAGGGCCCTAGACCCAGTTTTCAGCCCATATATGGTCAAAATGCTATTTGTTTGGTTTATTTATTTTATGTTTTAGAAGCAGAGTCTTGCTGTTGGCCAGGCTACAGTGCAGTAGTGTGGTGATACCTCACTGCAGTCTCGAACTCCTGGGCTGAAAAGATCCTCCCATCTCAGTCTCCCAAGCAGCTGGGACTACAAGTGCATGCCACCACACCTAGCAAGACAGGGTCTTGCTTTGTCAGGGTCAGGCTAGAGTACAGTGCTGTGATCTCAACTCACTGCAAACTCCGTCTTCCAGGTTCAGGTGATCCTCCCACCTCAGCCTCCCAAGTAGCTGGGACTATAGGCATGCACCACCATGCCTGGCTAATTTTTGTATTTTTTTCAAGAGATAGGGTTTCATAATTTTTGCATCTTATCTTGTAGAGACAGGGTCTTGCTATGTTACCTAGACTGGTCTTGAACTCCTGGGTTTAAACAATCCTCCCTCCTTAGCCTCCCAAAGGGCTGGGATTACAGGGGTGAGCAACCATGCCCAAATTCTAAATGCTATTTAGATTACAAGCTAGTTCCTCTGTGAACTGTTCACTAGGCCAGGTAATATCTGAACAAACTGGTGATCATTTATTCATTCATCTAGCCATTTAGTGAGCAACTATGTGCCAGGTGCCATTTGAAGCATGAGGAGACAGCAGTGAAGAAAACAAGCAACAGAGGATCCAAGATGGCCAATTAGACACAACTCCAGCACACGACACCAAGTGAGAGAGACGCAGAAACCCAGAGATCTCCTAGCTCCAACCGAGGTACCAGGTGCATTTCAACGGGTCTGGTCCGAGGGTGAGCAAAGCCCACTCAGGGCAGACTGAGGCGGGGAGGGGTGCTGCTTCACCCAGAAAGTGCATCTGACCTGCGAGTCAGAAGCTCCACCTCTGGCACTCCAGTCCAGATACAGCGCTTCCCCCAAAGCCTCAGCAATACATAGAACAGGGGATCTTTGCCAGTCAAGCGCCGGGAATTACAAGTGTGGAGTTGAATAAGAGTCTGCAGACTGAACTATCGCCCCCTCCCCCCACCCAGAGAGACAGGGGACTGTAAGCGGGAGCAGCTGGGCGGCCCCTACTCCATGACCGAAGAGAGAGAAAGCTGAAAAAGGGAGACTGCCAGGTGCGGCTGGGTGGGTCCCTAACCTCCCCCACAAACCCCAGAGGGCTGAAGCTCTGACTCTAGTGGGTTGAGTAGCCAGTGCCACAGCCTGAGATGAACCCTGAATGATCCAACCCAGTGGAGGAAGGGCACAACCCATCACTAGAGGGGTGGGACTGGGCTACATATTTTAACAAAAAACACAGGAAGCCTACGTAGCAACGGGATGGCATTCTTGACAACCCAGCAGTGCCTACAGGTCAGCAGAAGAGGCAGGTCTAATCTGCCAGCATAAACAAAAAAGACACAGGAAGCTTCCCTAGTAACCTGAAGGAGTCCCTAGAAACCCAGTAGTGCCCCCACAGGTGCAAGCGATCACATCAAGCAGCTCTCTGACACAACAGCCAGGTAAATCCACAACGATGGGGAAAAAACAGCGCAAAAAAGGTGAAACCATCAAAGACCAGAATACCTCTTCTCCTTCAAGGGATCACAACTCCTCAACAACACAGGATCACAACTTGACCAAGAAGGAGTGCAAAGAATTGACGGAAACGGGATTCAGAAGGTGGATAATAACAAATTTTCAAAGCTAAAGGAACACGTTCTAACTCAATGCAAAGAAACCAAAAACCTTGAAAAAAGGTTAGAGGAAATGCTAACTAGAATAACCAGCTTAGAGAAGAACATAAACGACTTGATGGAGTTGAAAAAAAACAGAACAAAAACTACATGAAGCAAACACAAGTTTTAATAGCCAAATCGATCAAGCAGAAGAAAGGATATCAGAGATTGAAGATCAACTCAATAAAATAAAAAGAGAAGGCAACACAAGAGAAAAAAGAGTGAAAAGAAATGAACAAAGTCTCCAAGAAATATGGGATTATGTGAAAAAACCTAATCTACGCTTGATTGGTGTACCTGAATATGACGGGGAGAATGAATGCAAGCTGGAAAACACACTCCAGGATATTATCCAGGAGAACTTCCCAAGCCTAGCAAGGCAGTCCAAATTTCAAATTCAAGCAATACAGAGAACTCCACAAAGATATTCTTCAAGAAGAGCAACCCCAAGGCACAAAATCGTCAGATTCACCAGGGTTGAAATGAAGGAAAAAATGCTAAGAGCAGCCAAAGAGAAAGGTAAGGTCACCCACAGAGGGTAGCCAATCAGACTCACAGCAGATCTCTTGACAGAAACCCTACAAGCCAGAAGAGAGTGGGGGCCAATATTCAACATCCTTAAAGAAAAGACCTTTCAACCCAGAATCTCATATCCAGCCAAACTAAGCTTCATAAGTGAAGGAGAAATAAAATCCTTTACAGACAAGCAATTATTAAGAGATGTTGTCACCACCAGACCTGTCCTATAAGAGCTCCTGAAAGAAACACTAAGCATGGAAAGGAACAAGTACCAGTCACTGCAAAAGCAAACCAGTTGGCAAAGACCAAAAATGCAATAAAGAAAATGAGTCAACTAATGAGAAACAAAACCAGCCAGTAACAAAATGGCAGAATCACATTCACACATAACAATATTAACATTGAATGTAAATGGCCTAAATACTCCAATCAAAAGACACAGACTGGCAAACTGGATAAAAAGTCAGAACCCATTGATGTGCTGTATTCAAGAAACCCATCTCACATACAAAGACACACATAGACTAAAAATAAAGGGATGGAAGAAGATTGACCAAGCAAATGGAGAGCAAAAAAAAGCAGGGGTTGCAATTCTAGTCTCTGAAAAAATGGACTTCAAACCAACAAAGATCAAAAGAGACAAAGAAGGACATTACATAATGGTAAAAGGATCGATCCAACAGGAAGAGCTAACTATCCTAAATATATACGCCCCCAACGCAGAAGCACCCAGATACATAAAGCAAGTTCTTAATGACCTAAAATGAGATTTAGATGCCCACACAATAATAGTGGGAGACTTCAATACTCCACTGTCAATAATAGATAGATCAACAAGACAGAAAATTTACAAGGATATCCAGGACTTGAATGCAGAGCTGGACCAAGCAGATCTAATAGACATATACAGAACGCTCCAACCCCAATCCACAGAATATATGTTTTTCTCAGCACCACATTGCACTTACTCTAAAATTGACCACATCATTGGAAACAAATCACTCCTCAGCAAATGCAAAAGAACAGAAATCATAACAAACAGTCTATCAGACCACAGCACAATCAGACTAGAACTCAGGATCAAGAAACACACTCAAACCCACACGACCACTTGGAAACTGAACAACTTGCTTCTGAATGTTGACTGGATAAACAATGAAATGAAGGCAGAAATAAAGATGTTCTTGAAAACCAACCAGAATGAAGACACAACTTACCAGAATCTCTGGGACACATTTAAAGCAGTATTGAGAGGAAAATTTATAGCAATAAATGCCCACCAGAGAAGAGAGGAAAGATCTAAAATCAACACCATATCATCAAAATTGAAAGAACTAGAGGAGCAAGATCAAGAAAACTCAAAAGCTAGCAGAAGACAAGAGATAACTAAGATCAGAGCAGAACTGAATGAGATAGAGACACAAAAAACCCTTCAAAAATCAATAAATCCAGGAGCTGGTTTTTTGAAAAGATCAACAAAATAGACAGACCGCTAGCCAGATTAATAAAAAAGAAAAGGGAGAAGAATCAAATAGATGCAATAAAAAATGACAAAGGGGATATCACCACTGATCCCACAGAAATACAAACTACCATCAGAGATTACTACAGCTCTACTGACATAAACCAGTAAACCAGGAAGAAATGGATAAATTCCTAGACACTTGTACTCTACCAAAACTAAACCAGGTGGAAGCTGAAACCCTGAATAGACCAATAACAAGGACTGAAGTTGAGGCAGCAATCAATAGCCTACCAACCAAAAAAAGTCCAGGTCCAGATGGATTCACAGCTGAATTCTACCAGACATACAAAGAGGAGCTGGTTCCATTCCTTCGGAAACTGTATCAAACAATACAAAAGGAGGGAATCCTCCCTAACTCATCTTATGAGACCAACATCATCCTGATACCAAAACCAGGCAGAGACTCAACTAAAAAAGAAAACTTCAGGCCAATATCCACGATGAACATTGATGCAAAAATCTTCGATAAAAAACTGGCAAACCGATTGCAACAGCACATCAAGAAACTTATCCATCATGACCAAGTAGGCTTCATCCCAGGGATGCAAGTCTGGTTCAACATATGCAAATCCATAAATGTAATCCATCACATAAACAGAACCAAAGACAAAAACCACATGATTATCTCAATAGACGCAGAGAAGGCCTTCGATAAAATTCAACATCCATTCATGCTAAAAACTCTCAATAAACTAGGTATTGATGGAACGTATCATAAAATGATAAAAGCTATATATGACAAACCTACAGCCAATATCATACTGAATGGGCAAAAGTTGGAAGAATCCCCTTTGAAATCAGGCACTAGACAAGGATGCCCTCTCTCACCACTCCTATTCAACATAGTATTGGAAGTTCTAGTCAGAGCAATCAGGCAAGAAAAAGAAATAAAGGGTATTCGATTAGGAAAGGAGGAAGTCAAACCATCTCTATTTGCAGATGACATGATTGTATATCTAGAAGATATTAGCCCAAAATCTTCTCAAACTGATAAGCAACTTCAGCAAAGTCTCAGGATACAAAATCAATGTGCAAAAATCACAAGCATTCCTACATACCAATAACAGACAAACAGAGAGCCAAATCAAGAGCAAACTCTCATTCACAGTTGCTACAAAGAGAATAAAATACCTAGGAATACAACTAACAAAGGATGTAAAGGACCTCTTCAAGGAGAACTACAAACCACTGCTCAAGGAAATAAGAGGGGACACAAACAGATGGAGAAACATTCCATGCTCATGGTTAGGAAGAATCAATATTGTGAAAATGGCCATACAGCCCAAAGTAATCTATAGATTCAATGCTATCCCCATCAAGCTACCAATGACCTTCTTCACAGAACTGGAAAAAAAACACTTTAAACTTCATATGGAATCACAAAAGACACCGCATAGCCAAGACAATCCTAAGCAAAAAGAACAAAGCCGGTGGCATCACACTGCTAGACTTCAAAATATACCACAAGGCTACAGTAATCAAAACAGCATGGTACTGGTACCAAAACAGAGACGTAGACCAATGGAACAGAACAGAGACCCCAGAAGAAACACCACACATCTACAACCATCTGATCTTTGACAAGCCTGACAAAAACAAGCAATGGGGAAACGACTCCATATTTAATACATGGTGTTGGGAAAACTGGCTAGCAATGTGCAGAAAGCAGAAACTGGATCCCTACCTGTCACCTTACACTAAAATTAACTCCAGATGGATCAAAGATTTAAACATAAAACCTAACACCATAAAAACACTAGAAGAAAACGTCAGCAAAACTATCCAGGCCATAGGCATAGGCAAGGACTTCATGACTAAAACACCAAAAGCAATGGCAATAAAAGACAGGATAGACAAATGGGACCTAATTAAACTCCAGAGGTTTAATTAGCGGTTTAGCATGAATTGGCAACCAACAGAACGGGAAAAAATTTTTGCAACCTACCCATCTGACAAAGGGCTAATGTCCAGAATCTACAAAGAACTAAAACAGATATACAAGAAAAAAACAAACAAACCCATTCAAAAGGGGGCGAAGGATGTGAACAGACACTCTTCAAAAGAGGACATATATGAGGCCAACAAACATATGAAAAAATGCTCATCATCACTGGTCATTAGAGAAATGCAAATCAAAACCATACTGAGATATCATCTCACACCAGTTAGAATGGCAATCATTAAAAAATCTGGAGACAACAGATGCTGGAGAGGATGTGGAGAAATAGGAATACTCTTACACAGTTGGTGGGAGTGTAAATTAGTTCAACCTTTGTGGAAGACAGTGTGGCAATTTCTCAAGGATCTAGAAATAGAAATTCCATTTGACCCAGCAATCCCACTATTGAGTATATACCCAAAGAACTATAACTCGTTCTATTATAAAGACACATGCACATGTATGTTCATTGCAGCCCTGTGTACAATAGCAAAGACCTGGAACCAACCCAAATGCCCATCAATGATAGACTGGACAAAGAAAATGTGGCACATATACACAATGGAATACTATGCAGCCATAAAAAATGATGAGTTTGTGTCCTTTGTAGGGACTTGGATGAATCTGGAAACCATCATTCTCAGCAAACTGACCCAAGAACAGAAAGCCAAGCATCCTATGTTCTCACTCATAGGTGGGTGTTGAACAACGAGAACACGTGGACTCAGGGAGAGGAGCATCACACACAGGGGACAGTTGGCAGGGGTAGGGGAGAGACAATGGGGGGTGGGGAGGGTGGGGAGGGATAATATAGGGAGAAATGCCAGATACAGTATGCACCTAAAGTAAAATAAATTTTTTTAAAAAAAAACAGAAAACAAGCAACAATCCCTATCTTCATAGAGCTTACATCTACTAAAAGGAAAACAGAACAAAATAAATGAGCAAAATATACAGTCAGAAGGATGTTTAAAAAAAAGTACCACTGAGAAAAATGAAATAGGGAAGGTTGCTATGTTGCTGCAGAGGTTCAGGCAGAGGCTGCTGTTCTGAAAAGGGTAATCAGCCAGGTTTGTCTAAGGAGGTGACGTTTGAGCAGACACCTGAAAATGATCTTTTCTGCACATCTGGGTCAAAGTACTTTCATCTCTACTGCCTCACTTCATCCTAACAATGGCTTATGGAGGGAAAAATTGTCGAAACTTTTAAAAGTCTGAGTAGTTGAGGTCTATAGAAGTTGAGGCATCATAGGGTTCAAGGATTTTCCAAGGTCACACCACTGTTTGGTGATAGAGCTAAAAACTAGCAACCCAGGTTTCCTTGATTTCAGATCCAATCTGAGGACATAGAAAGCTATTAGTGTTTTTACTTAATACAACTGGATTCATTGTGCTTTTGAACATGCAGGACTAAGGCCAAATGTTTGAGCAGAGGCTGGGCAGCTGGCTTTATGCCCTCCTCAGCCTCCGTATGGGGACCCTGGACCCCGCTCCTCCTGCTGACCTGGGGCTACTGCAACAGGTTTCTGCCAAAGGCTGACCACCCCAGCTCTCCATACATGAGCAAGTCACCCATATGTGTGCAAGGGTAAGCCAGGGCTCCTGTCTCTAAAAACCAATTAAAAATGTAATACCTTTTCCATGTTTTTTCTTTGCATTCCTTTGAAAGTCTGAACTTTGTTTGATCAAATGACAAGGATGTCCAAAAAATGTTGACAACCAGCTTGAAATTTTTTCTCCACAATCATAGGTATTTACCCTGGAAAAAGAGAGGGGGAATGGGTGAACTGTTACATAGTATGTATTTAAATAATAATCTAAATTGCAAAAAGTTAGATTACAAAATAAAATAAAACAAAACATTGCATGAGCCCCAAAGAGAAGGCAGACTGAAGTGACAGATGCTGCAAGGAGATTTCCAAGGCACAGGAAGACCTGCCATCTGGGGCTCATGTGAAGCTTTCAGACCAGATAAAAAGCTGAAACATTTCTCCTGGAAAGACCTTTTTACTAGTAATTATTGACACAGAGAACCACAAAGCTTAGATTTTGAGAACTTCCAGAGTGATATTTTGCTTTCAGAAGCCCTTGAGCCCAGAAATGTGTCCTATTTTTTCACTATGGGCCTGATTGAAATATTTTCTCTCAAACACAGACTGACGCATTTGGTTTGTAAAATGAACACTGTGCCTGTGAGTTACAGATAAGTACTACATGTATCAATCTGGTGTTTGAAAACTTAAGAATCCTCTAGAATTTTGTTTATCTAAAATTCATTGTTGTAATTGAAAATGTGCTAAATGAATGTGTAAGTTGGTGACATTGGTGAAAGTACTGGTGAGAAGATGTAGAGTGTGCTTCACTCTTCAACCTCCAAGGTGGGGACCAGTGCCCAGGATGCTCCACTGTGTCAAACACAATCATCACATTATCACCTTTGTGCTTTCCTGGGGGTATAGCCCTTCACACTTCCAGAGTGATCTTCTGCCTATCACCCAGAGTACTAATGACTGGGGTCCAACTTGGATGTAGATTTAGCATTTAACATACCATTTTCTGCCTTGTGTGATAGTATATGTTCAGGGCAGTGCACAAAAACGTGCAATATGGTTTGATACCATGCAGTATCACCATCTACTGAGCACAAACCTACCCACTAATGAGTGCATTGTGCTAACTGGTAGCAATCAACACTTTGAAAGCTTTTTATTATATATAAATCTTTAGTGAACTGTTACATAGTTAATAGTTTTAGAATTTGGGCAGGGGTGAAGAGAGGATTGGTTGGAGTTTAAGATAGGATACATTTCCAAAGATTGGAAAATTTGCTATTCCACATGTATTCAGATACAGATCAGATTAGATAACAAGGGATGCAGACATTTGATTTATTCAATAACAAGACTTACAAACATGTATAATCAATAAACGAAATAGCAATGTCATTACATTCAACCCCACTTTACATTTCCTAGAATTCAGTAGATGATTTATCATCAGCAACCCAGATTAGATAATAATCCATAATATGGTATATAATTTATGAGTTATCACCTGAAAGCTACACCTTAAAAACCTGAGAGATGTCTTGATATCTGCCACCCTCACCCTCAGCCTCCTCCTCCAATCATCAGCTAGTTCAGGTTATTCTATTTCCAGAATATATACTTGCTGCCTTTCTGACTTTCTCTTTGACCCTGGTCCAAGCCTCTATCCTGTCTCACCTGTGTTGCTGTCACAGGTGCTTATGTGGCCTTCCTGCTTGCACCCCTTCCCCCTTCCAACCACTTCACACACACCAGCTGGTCTTCTCAAATGCAAATCACATCTTTTCCCTCCCCATCAGGCCTCCTCTGGACTGCTGCAATGCCCTCCAGACCATTCCTTCTGTGTCATCTTGTCTGCCCACCCAACACTGTCCTCTTGGCACTGTCCCAAGCTCTGAAGGGAGCAACACAGGCATTCCAGTGTGAGGGGCAAAAGATCAATAAACAAATATATATCTTGGAAACAACAAATGCAAAGGAAGTGAATACAACAGGAGAAATGGAAAGGATAGGGCTGGTTTATGTGGGTAGTCATGTGGTCCTCTCAGAAGGGGACTTTTGAGCAGAGACCTGTTGGAGATGAAACTGGAAGAAGTGAGGGAACAAGCCCTGTGGAGGTATAACTAGGGGAAGAGCACCAGGCAGAGGGAACAGCAAGTGCAAAGACCTGAGAGGGGAACATGCTTGATAGGTTTGAAGACCAAGGAGCCAAGAGAGTTAGAGAGAAGCATGTGAGTGGGAAATGGGAAGCAACTGGACTGAAGGGTAGCAGAGGATAGACTGCATAGGGCATTGCTCTCTTCCCCTTCTGGGGCCAGCATGTCAATAAAGTTGAGATTTTCACCTGCTGCAAAGTCTCACCTGTCAGCACAGACCTTGCTTTGGCAAATCTGAGCCCGTTCACTATTTTCCTCAAGAGGCACCTCTATAGGCTCCATCCCTAATGAACAAAGGTTAAAAACAAATTTGTCATTATGTAAAAACAACAAATACTTGACTTCAAAATATACTACAAAGCTATAGTAACCAAAACAGCATGGTACAAGCATAAAAACAGACCAATGTGACAGGATAGAGAACTGAGATATAAATCCACACATTTATAGCCAGCTGATTTTTGACAAAGGTGCCAAGAACAAACATTGGAGCAAGAACAGTTCTCTTCAACAAATCGTTCTGGGAAAACTAGATAACCATATGCAGAAGAATGAAACTAGGCCCCTTTCTTTTACCATATATGCAAATCAACTCAAAATGGATTAAAGACTTAAATCTAAGACCCCAAACTATTAAACTACTAGAAGAAAACATTGGGAAAATGCTTCAGGACATTGGTCTGGGCAAAGAATTTCTGGATAAGACCTCAAAAGTATCAGCAACAACAGCCCAAATAGAGAAATAGGATTACAGCAAACTAAAAAGCTTCTGCACAAGGGAAACAGCAGAATGAAGAGACAATCAACAGAATGAGAGGAAGTATTTGTCATCCAGCAAGTATCCATCCAGCAAGAGATTAAGAACAAAGTATATAAGGAAATCAAATAACTCAACAGTGAAAAAAACAACTAATTCAATTTTTTTAAACAAGCAAATCATCTGAATAGATATTTCTTGAAAGAAGACATGCAAATGGCTAGTCAATATATTTTTTAAATAGTCAACATCACCAATCATCAGGGTATGCAAACCAAAACCACAATGAGATCTTACCCCAGTTAGAATGGCTATTATCAGAATGACAAAAAATAACAAATGTTGATAAGGATGCAGAGAAAGAACTCTTACACATTGTTGGTGGGAATGTAAATTAGTACAGCCATCATGGAAAACACTACGGAGGTCTTCAGAAAACTAAAAATAAAAATACCATATGATCCAGCAATCCCACTTCTGGGTATTTATCCAAAAGAAAGGAAAATCAGAGGGAAAAAACAATGGTGAATAGGAGACAGGACTAATGTGCAGCTCCCAGTTAGACAGACAGAACAGCATGTAGAGACTTACACTGTGAACTTTTGCTCCAAGAGCTACTGCAGGAACATATCAGGAAAACTGACAGAATTCACAGACACTTTGAAATAAGACACTTGCTGCTACAAACACCACAAGATAGCCAAAAAACTGAGTTCCCAAAGTGTGAGAAGGTGAGAAGCTGGCCCCTGAACACATATCCCCGTTGGAAAACCTGAAAATCCAGATCACAAGAGGATTTAACCTTACCTAGAGTTGAAACGGATTTAGGGAGCCGAGCAAAGTATAAAAAGTAGAAGTAGCGGGAAGAACCCTATAGGGACTCCTGGTCCCCAGCTGGAGCCCCAGGGAAGCCATTCCTGGCCTTATCTCACAGGGGTCCTTGGGAAGGGAAGGCAGCCAGTGGAATTGGGGAAGGGCTTCAGGGTAAAGGAAGCTCCTAGCTTAACTTTGTAATAATTCTGACTGAGCACAAACTTTCCTAAGTAGAATCTGGAGGAAGAGACAAATGGGAAGTGAAGATACGAGCACAGAAGCTGCAGCCAATGATGCAGGCAGGCAGGGAGGAACAAGGCCTGAGAGCCCTGCTTGCTTTCTTACCAGGAGGCTTGTAGCCTGGGGCAAGATCTCAGCCTGCCTACCAGATGCCTGTATATAAACCTCAGTGCAGCTGGGGAGGCACAGTGGGAGTGAGACTGGCCTTGCCGGCTGTGTGGGAGCTGGATGAGGTCTGTCACTGCCAGCTTTCCCCCATATCTCTGGAGACCTGTTTGACACAGCAGAAACAGCCATAATCCCCCTGGGAACATAACTCCATTTGCCTGAGAACCAGCCCTCCACCCCTACAGTGGCCACAGCAAGTCCCACCCAAAGAGAGTATGATCTTAGATTCACCTAACCTGCCCCCACCTGATGGTCTGATGATTTTTCTCTACCCACCCTGATAGAAAAGATCTATCAGGGTAGATAAAAGAAATGATCTCTTGGGAGCTCTATGGTCCTGTTCATTACTGAGAAACCCAAGTACTCATCCTAGCCAAGGCAGAGAAAGATTATAACCCCCTTCTACTACTGCAGCTGGCATTCTCTTGAAAGCACCACTTTCTGGCTGGAGGCCAACCAACTCAAGCCATTACAGCAACTCATAAGAGGAAACCCTGCTCCAAAGAAGGAGAAAACAACAGTTAATTCCACCACCTGCAACACCCTGGCTAACCAGAGGTCCTGAGTCTGTCCATGTGACAACTTCACTGCTGACATAACCAGCATTCAAGAAACCCAGCACACTAAACAAAACTACAACTAAGGACTAAAACCAGTGCACTAAAACAAAACTACAACCAAGGACTCCCACAGAGTCCACTTTACTTCCCTGCCACCTTCACCAGACCAGGTGCTGGTATCCATGACTAGTAGACCTGAAGATGAATCATCACAGGACTCTTTGCTGACAGTTCTTAGCACCAGCCTGGAGCCCCATAGCCCCGCTGAGTGACTAGAACCAGAAGGGCAATAACAATCACTGCAGTCTGGCTCTCCAGAAGCCCTATCCATAGAGGAAGAGGGAGAGAACCATATCAAGGGAGCACCCCGGGACAAAAGAATGTGAATAGCAACTCTTGAGTTCCAGATCTTTCCACTGAAACAGTCTACCCAAATGAGAAGGAACCAGAAAAGTCATTCTGGTAATATGGCAAAATAAAGTTCTATAACACCATTAAAAGATCACTCTAGTTCTCCAACAATGGATCCAAACCAAGAATAAATCTCTGAATTGCCAGAAAAAGAATTCAAAAGGTTGACTATTAAGCTACTCAAGGAGGCACCAGAGAAAGGTGAAAACCAATTTAAAAACATTAAAAAAAAATACAGGATATGGATGAAAAAGTCTCCAGAGAAATAGATGTCATAAAGAAAAGATAATCACAATTTCTGGAAATAAACAGCACACTTAGAGAAATGCAAAATATACTGAAAAGTTTCAGCAATAGTATTGAAAAAGTAGAAGAAAGAACTTCAGAGCTCAAAGACAAAGCTTTTGAATTAACCCAGTCCAACAAAGACAAATAAAAAAGAATTTTAAAACATGAACAAAGCCTCCATGAAATTTCAGATTGTGTTAAATAACCAAACATAAGAATAATTGGTGTTCCTCAGGAAGAAGAGAAATCTAAAACTTTGGAAAATTTATTTGAGGGAATAATCAAATAAAACTTCTCTGGTCTTACTAGAGATCTAGATATCCACATACGAGAAGCTCAAAGAACACCTGGGAAATTCATTGTAAAGGATTATCACGTAGGCACATAGTCATCAGGTTAGCTAAAGTCAAAATGAAGGAAAAAATCTAAAGAATCTAAAGAGATGTGAGGCAAAGGCATCAGGTATCCCAAAAGGAAAACCTATCAGATTAACAGCAAATTTCTCAACAGAAGCCCTGCAAGTCAGAAGGGATTAGGGGCCTATCTTCAGCCTCCTTAAACAAAGTAATTATCAGCCAAGAATTTTGTATCCAGTGAAACAAAACTTCATAAATGAAGGAGAGATAGTCTTTTTCAGAAAAACAAATGTTGACAGAATTTGTGACTACCAATTCAGCACTACAAAAAAATACTAAAAGGAGTCCTAAATCTTAAAACTTTGAAATATATCAAAAATAGAACCTCCTTAACCCGTAAATCTCAGACAGCCTATAAAACAATAACAGAATGAAAAAAAAAAAAAAAAACACGGTATTCAGGCAACAACTAGCATGATGAATAGAACAATACCTCATATCTCAGTCCTAATGTTTAAATGTAAATTGCCTAAATGTTCCACTTAAAAGATACAGAATGGTAGAATGGATAAAAATCCACCAACCAAGTATCAACTGTCTTTAAGAGACTTGCCTAACACATAAGGACTCACATAAACTTGATGAAAGGGGTGGAAAAAAATTCCATGAAAATAGAAATCAAAAGTGAGCAGGAATAGCTGTTCTTATAGTTGACAAAACAGACTTTAAAGCAACAACAGTTTAAAAAGACAAAGAGGAACATTATATAATAATAAAAGACCAGTCCAACAGGAAAGTATCACGATCCTAAATCAATATGCACCTAACACTGGAATTGGAGCTCCCAAATTTACAAAACAATTGCTACAATAATAGTGGAGGACTTCAATACTCCACTGACGCACTAGACAGGTCATCAAGACAGAAGGTCAACACAGACACAATGGACTTAAACTATACCCTAGAACAAATGGACTTAACAGATATTTATGAAAATTCTACCCAACAACTGCAGAATATACATTCTTTTCATCAGCACATGTAACATTTTCTAAGATAAACCATATGATAGGCCATAAAACAAGTCTCAATACATTTAAGAAAATCAAAATTATATCAAGTACTCTTTCAGATCACAGTGGGACAAAATTGGAAATTAACTCCAAAAATAACTCAAAACTATACAAACACATGAAAATTAAATAATCTACTCCTGAATGATCCTTGATTCAACAATGAAATCAAGATGGAATTTAAAAAATTCTTTGAACTGAACGATAACAGTGACATAATCAATCACAACCTGTGGGATACAGAAAAAGTACTGCTAAGAGGAAAGTTCTTAGCACTAAATGCCTACATCAAAAAGTCTGAAAGACCACAAATCGATAATCTAAGGTCTCACCTCCAAAAACTAGAAAAAAAAGAACAAACCAAACCCAAACCCAGCAGAAAAAAAGAAATAACAAAGATCAGAGTGGAACTAAATGAAATTGAAACAAACAAACAACAAAAACAAAACACACACACACACAAAAGATAAATAGAACAAAAAGCTGGTTCTTTGAAAAGATAAACAAAATCAATAGATGATTAGTGTGATTAACCAAGAAGAGAGAAGATCCAAATAAGACCAATTAGAAATGAAATGAGAGATATTACAACTGAAACCACAGAAATATAAAAGACCATTCAAGGCAACTATGAACACCTTTATGTACACAAACTAGAAAACCTAGAGGAGATGGATAAATTCCTAGAAACACACAACCCTCCTAGATTAAACCAGGAAGAAACAGAAACCATGAACAGATCAATAACGAGTAGTGAGACTGAAATGGTGACTTAAAAATTGCCAACAAAAAAAGGTCCAGGACCAGATGAATTCACAGCTGAATTCTATTAGACATTCAAAGAAGAACTGGTACTAATCCTACTGAAACTATTCCAAATGATAGAGAAAGAGGGAATCCTCCTTAAATCATTCTATAAAGCCAGTATCACCCTAATACCAAAACCAAGAAAGAGCATTACAAAAAAAAAAAAAAGAAAAAGAAAACTACAGACAAATATCCCTGATGAACATAGATGCAAAAATCCTCAATAAAATACTAGCTAACTAAATTCAACAGCATATCACAAAGATAATATACCATGATCAACTGAGTTTCATACCAGTGATGCAGGGTTGGTTTAACTTATACAAGTCAATAAGTGTGATACACTACATAAACAGAAGTAAAAACAAAAATCATATGATAATCTCAATAGGTGCAGAAAAAACATTTAACAAAATCCAGCAACCTTTATGATTAAAACCCCTAGCAAAGTCTTAGCTAGAGCAATCAGACAAGAGAAAGAAATAAAGGGCATCCAAATCAGTAAAGAATATGTCAAACTGTCGCTGTTTGTCAATGATATAATTGTATACCTAAAAAACCCTAAAGACTCATTCAAAAAGCTCCCAGACCTCATAAATGAAGTCAGCAAAGTTTCAGAATACAAAATGAATGTACACAAATCAGTAGCACTTCTATACACCAACAGTGACCAAGTTGAGAATCAAATCAAGAACTCAATCCCTTTTACAACAGCTGCAAAAAAAATTAAAAGACTTAGGAATTATACCTAACCAAGGAGGTGAAAGATCTCTACAAGGAAAACTACAAAACACTGCTAAAAGAAATCATAGATGACACGAACAAATGGAAACACATCTGATACGGTTTGGCTCTATGTCCCCGTTCAAATCTCATCTCAAATTGTAATCCCCACTCATAAATGGAGGAAAGTAATTAGATCACAGGGGTAGTCTTCCCTATGATATTCTCATGACATGAGTTCTCATGAGATCTGATGGTTTTATAAGTGTTTGGAAGTTCCTCCTTCTCCCTTCTCTCTCCTTCCACCATGTGAAAAAGGTCCTTGCTTCCCCTTCACCTTCCACTATGATTGTAAGTTTCCTGAGGCCTCTCCAGCCATGTGGAACTGTGAGTCAATTAAACCACTTCGTTTATAAATTACCCAGTAATTTCTTTATAGCAGTGTGAACATGGACTAATACAGTAAATTGGTAACAGGAGTTTTGGGCATGGCTATAAAGATACTTGAAAATGTGGAAGTGACTTTGGAACTAGGTAATGGGCAGATGTTGGAACAGTTTGGAGGGCTCAGAAGAAGATAAAATGATGTGGGAAAGTTTGGAACTTCCTAGAGACTTATTGAATGATTTTGACCAAAATGCTGATAGTGATGTGGGCAATGAAGTAGTCTCAGATGGAGATGAGGAACTTCTTGGGAAGTGGAGCAAAAGTCACCTTGCTATAGCAAAGAGACTGGCAGCATTTTCCCCTTGCCATAGATATCTGTGGAACTTTGAACTTGAGAGAGATGATCTGAAATTGAAACTTTAAAAGGGGAGGTAGCAGAGCATAAGAGTTTGGAAAATGTGTAGTCTGACTATGCTATAGAAAAGAAAATACCCATTTTTTAGGGAGAAATTCAAGCCTGCTGCAGAAATTTGCATGAGTAACCAGGAGTCAAATGTTAATTGCCAAGACAATGGGGAAAACGTCTCCAGGGCATGTCAGAGATCCTGGTGGCAGCCCCTCCCATCATAAGCTCAGAGGCCTAGGAGGAAAAAATGGCTTCATGGGTGCCCATGGCCCCACTGCTATGTGTAGCCTTAGGATTTGGTGCCCTGTGTCCCAGCCACTCGAGCTCCAGCTGTGGCTAAAAGGGCCAAGGTACAGTTTGGCCTGTTGCTTCAGAGGGTACAAGCCTTGAGCTTTGGTAGCTTCCACATGGTGTTGAGCCTGTGGGTACACAGACATCAAGAACTGGGACTTGGGAACCTCCACCTAGATTTCAGAGGATGTATGAAAATGCCTGGATATCCAGACAGAAGTCTGCTGCAGGGTTAGAACCCTCACGGAGAACCTCTGCTAGAACAGTATAGGTTGGAAATGTGAAATTGGAGCTTCCACATAGTCCCCACTGGGGCATTGCCTAGTGGAGCTGTCAGAAGAGGGCCACTGTCCTCCAGCCCCCAGAATGTTAGATCCACCAACAACTTGCACTGTGCACCTGGAAAAGCCCTGTCACTCAACTCCAGCCCATGAAAAAGCTGCCCAAGGCCATGGGAGCCCACCTCTTGCATCAATGTGATCCCCATGTGAGACATGGAGTCAAAGAAGATAATTTTGGAACATTAATATTTAATGACTGCCCTGCTGGATTTCAGACTTGCATGGGGACTGTAGCCCTTTTGTTTTGGCGAATTTCCCCCATTTAAAATGGGTATATTTACCCAATGTCTTTACCCTCATTTTATCTTGGAAGAAACTAACTTGTTTTTTATTTTACAGGCTCCTAGGCAGAAGGGACTTGCCTTGTCTCAGATGACACTTTGGACTGTGGACTTTTGAGTTTGCTGAAATTAGTTAAGATTTGGGGGTACTATTGAGAAGGCATGATTGGTTTTAAAATGTTAAAAGACATGACTTGAGAGGGGCCAGGACAGAAGAATACGGTTTGACTCTGTATCCCCATCCAAATCTCATTTCAAATGGTAATCCCTAGGTATCAAGGGAGGGAGGTGATTAGTTCATGGGGAGGGTTTCTCCCATGTTGTTCTCATAATAATGAGTGAGTTCTCATGAGATCTGATGGTTTTATAAATGTTTGGAAGTTCTACCTTTGCCCTTGTCTCTCTTGCCACCGTGTGAAGAAGGTCCTCACTTCCCCTTTGCCTTCCACCATGATTGTAAGTTTCATGAGGCCTCCATAGCCATGTTAAGCTATGAGTCAATTGAACCTCTTTCCTTTATAAATTATCCAGTCTCAGGAATTTCTTTATAGCAGTGTGAAAATGGGCTAATACAACTAATACAAATGAACTAATGCTCATGAATGGGTAGAATCAATATTGTGAAAATGACCATACTGTTAAGAGCAATCTACAAATCAATGCAATTCCCATCAAAATACCATTATCATTCTTCACAGAACTAGAAAAGAAATGATTCTAAAATTCATGATACCAAAAAAAAAAAAAAACAAAAAAACAGCCCACTTAGCCAAAGCAAGACTAAGCAAAAAGAACAAATCTGAAGGCATCACATTACCTGACTTCAAACTATACTACAAGGCTATTGTTACCAAAACAGCATGGCACTGGTATTAAAAACAGGCACACAGACCAACAGAACAGAATAAAGAACCCAGAAATAAAGCCAAATACTTACAGCCAACTGAACTTTGACAAAGCAAACAAAAACAAAGTGGGAAAAGGGCACCCTATTCAACAAATGGTGCTGGGATAACTGGCAAGCCACATGTAAAAAAAAATGAAAATGGATCCTCATTTCTCATCTTATACAAAAATCAACTGAAGATAAATCAAAGACTTAAATCTAAGACATAAAACCATAAAAATCCAAGCAGATAACATCGTAAAAACCCTTCTAGATATTGGCTTAAGCAAATAATTCATGACCAAGAACACAAAAGCAAATGCGACAAAAACAAAGATAAATAGAAGGGACCTAATTTAAAAAGCTTCTGCACAGCAAAAGAAATAATCAGAAAAATAAAGAGATTATCCACAAAGTGAGAGAGAATATTTGCAAACTATGCATCCAACAAAGGACCAATATCCAGAATCTACAAGAAACTCAAACAAATCAGCAAGAAAAAACAAATAATCCCATCAAAAAGTAGGCTAAAGACATGAATAGAAAATTATCAAAAGAAGATATACAAATTGCCAATAAACATGAGAAAATGCTCATCATTACTAATTATCAGGGAAATGCAAATCAAAACCACAATATAATACCACCTTACTCTTGCAAGAATGGTCACAATTTAAAAATTGAAAAATAATAGATGCTGGCATAGATGTGGTGAAAAGGGAACACCTTTACACTGCTGGTAGGAATATAAACTAGTACAACCACTACAGAAAACAGTATGGAGTTTCCTTAAAGATCTAAAAGTAGAACTATCATTTGATGCAGCAACCCTACTACTGGGTATCTACCCAGAGGAAAAGAAGTCATTATATATAAAAAAAAAAAGACACTTGCACACATTTGTTTATAGCATCACAATTCACAACTGCAAAAATATGGAACCAGCCTAAATGCTCATCAGCCAATGAGTGGATAAAGAAAATGTGATGTGGGAGTGTGTTTATAAATACAAACACACACACACACAAACACACACACACACACACACACACACACACCATGGAACACTACTTAGCCATTAAAAGGAACTAAATAATAGCATTTGCAACAACCTGGATAGAGTTGGAGGATGTTATTCTTAGGAAAGTAATTCAGGAGTGGAAAATAAAACATTGTATGTTCTCTCTTACAAGTGAGAGCTAAGCTATGAGGACACAAAGGCATAAGAATGACATAATGGATTCTGGGGCCTTGCAGCAAAGGGTGGAAGGGGAATTAGGGATAAAACACTACCAATTGGGTGCAGTGTACCCTGCTTGGCTGATGGATGCACCAAAATCTCAGAAATCACACCTTAAGAATTTACTTATGTACCTAAATACTACCTGTTTCCCAAAAACTATTGAAGTAATAATAATGTAACAAAGGAAAGGAAACTCAGTATGTCGAAGGTATATCTGCACTCCCTTTTATTGCAGAACTATTCCCAATAGCCAAGCTATGGAATCAACTTAAGTGTTCATCAGTGAGTGAATGGATAAAGAAAATGTGAAACGTGTATGTGTAATGGAATACTATTCAACCATAAAAAAGAAGAAAATTCTGTCATATGCAGAAACATGGATGAGCCTGAAGGACATTATGTTAAGTGAAATAAGCCAGGCATAAAAAGACAAATACTGCATGTTCTCACTCATATGTGGGAATTTTTAGTTAATCTCATGGAAGTAGAGAGTAGAATAGTGGTTACCAGAAGCAGAGAGGACTAGGAGAAAGAAGGGGATAGGGAAAGGTTGGTTAATGGTTATAAAATCACAGGTATATGGGAGGAATAAGGTCTAGTATTCTGTAGCACAGTAGGGTGACTATAGTTAACAATAGTTTACTGAATATTTCAAAATAACTAGAAGAGAGGATTTTACTATCATCCTCAACACAAAGAAGGGATAAATATTTGAGGTGATGAATATGCTATATAACTACACTGATTTGATCATTACACTGATTTGGTTACATATTGTATGCATGTATTAAAGTATCACATTGTACACCATAAATATGTACAATTACTGTGTCTGTTCAAAATTGAAAAATGAATAACTATGTAAATCAAAGCCCATTATTATGAAATATACAAGAATTTTAAGGCCAGGCATGTGGCTCATACGTGGGATCCCAGTACTTTCAGAGGCCAAAGCAGGTGGATCACTTGAGCTCAAGAGTTTGAGACCAGCCTGGGCAACATGGCAAAACTCCATCTCTACTGAAAATACCAAAAATTAGCTGGACATGGTGGCACATGCCTATGGTTCCAGGTACTCAGGAGGCTGAGGTAGGAGGATCGCTTGAGGCTTGAGTCAGAAGGTGGAGGTTGCAGTGAGCTGAGATTGTGCTACTGCATTCCAGCCTGGGTGACAGAGTGAGAACCTGCCTCAAAAAAAGAATTTTAATGACACTAGAATTTGGTTGCATCAAGGCAGTGCCTGAGTCTTAGAAATCTTTTTATAACACAAAGACTTTCTTTATCATTATCAGTGCCACCAATAGTGTGTGCACTTAGCAAGCTTCTCATGGAAGAACCTGCATGGGGGCAATCACATGCAAGGCTCCAGGGACACTCTATAAATTATTCTGAAAGATTTTTCTCTACTTCTGGATCATCCACATCATGGGGTCATTGTTCTCTAAGCTACCTTAAATCCTTTAAAATTAGACAGACAGGCATGAAGGCTTATTCTGTAAAGATATCAGCATAGAATGTGAAATCTCAGTAGCCTCTAGGAGATAGCAACAAATTTCTGCATTAATCACAATTATTGCTTATAAAAAAATAAACCCACTTACTATGTCAGTGGAGTTGAAAACTTATTCTTTTTTCTTTGTTATACACATCATATATATAAAGGAGTGTGTAACATGCATAGGTAACAGTTTAAAATAACAATAATTAGCATATGTTAATGTCCTGGGTACTTGAACTTGAACAAGAACAATTTAATAACAATGGGCTATATATCAATCTCTCTGATAAAAACAGATACAAATATCACAAAAATACAAAATAATAAAATATTAGCAAACCAAACCCAGCAATGTGTTACAGAGTCATTGCCAAGTAGTACTTTTTCCTTAAAATACCAAGGATAGCTCAGTTATAGACAATTTACTAATGTAATACATCACATTAATAGATTATGTGTAAAAATATGATAACCAACAAATGCAGAAAAAGCATTCAGTAAGAAATAAATTTAGTCATGATAAAACTTTTGGCAAAATAAGAAAAGAACTACTGTAGCCTAATAAAATAAATTAAGCAAAAAACTACAGTAAACATCATTCTTATTTTTGAAACTTTAGAAGCATTCCAACAAGTTAGATAAAGAAAGACGTCTTCCATCGGTGCTCCATTCCTCATTATATAGGAAAGATTAACAAATGCAGTAAGACAAGAAAAAGAGAAATAAAAATTAAAAAGAAAGCTACCAAACTATCATTATTAGAAGATGACAAGGAAATCAGAACCAAATTGAAAGGCTCCTGCACCCCAGAAGAACATGAAAACAGACTCACTGAAACTGATAGGGAGATTTCCAGCACTTTCTCCCCAGACACCTGGCCCCCAGTGCAGTGCCATACAATCAGGAAGAAAACCCCTCATTCTCAGCTTCACCTAGGGAAGCAAAGGGGCTGGTTTGTGTATCTAGCACCTCACCTTCTCCAAGAGAGTTCCCTAGAGGACTGGCTTCTGTCTTCTCAGTCTTAGAGCTCTGAAGGGCCTGGCACAGTGAAGCTACTCACAAGAGAATGGAGGTAGCATCTTGAGCTCCCCAGATTCATCTCACAATAAGCAGATAGAAAACACAGTTACCTGATTCTCCTAAGAGAGGAAAGAGTTGGTAGTGACCCCCTGAATCTCTGGTCAATCTCGTTGGTAGGGTGAGGCCAGTCGATGAAGACTAGGAGTGGTGCTTGCTTTGTCTAATGCACAGACACAGGCTGGGCGCAGTGGCTCTTGCCTGTAATCCCAGCACTTTGGGAGACCAAGGTGGGCATTGAGGTCAGGAACTCGAGACCAGCCTGGCCAACATGGCGAAACCCCATTTCTACTAAAAACATGAAAAAATTAGCCTGGTGTGGTAGTGCACGTCTGTAAACCCAGTCACTCAGGAGGCTGAGAACTGCTTGAACCCTGGAGGCAAAGACTGCAGTAAACCAAGATCATGACACTGTACTCCAGCCTGGGCAATAAAGAAAAACTGTCTCAAAACAAACTGACAAACAACTAATGCACAGATACCAACACAGAGAGTTGAGGAAAATGAAGAGTCAGGCAAAGATGTTCCAAACAAAGGAACAAGATAAATTCCCAGAAACTGACACTAATGAAACAGAGTAATATGGTTTACATGACAGAAAATTTAAAGTAACTTTTATAAAGACAGTCACCAAAGTCAAGAGAACAGTGTATAAACAAAGTGAATAGTTCAACAAGGAAATAGAAAATGTTAAAAGTAACAGATAGAAATCATAGAGGTGAAGGACACAGTAACTGAACTAAAAAAATTTTCTATAAGAGAAGTCCAACAGCAGACTAGATCAGCAAAAGAAAAGAAAAGCAAACATGAAGACAGTTCATTGCAAATAATTCAGTCAGAGGAGCAAAAAGAAGTAAGAATTTAAAGGATGAAGTAAGCCTAGGGGATTATGAGACATCATTAAGTAGGCCAATATATACATTATGGGAGTCTAAAAAGTTGAAAAGAATAAGAAAAGAAAGCTTATTTTTTAAAATGGCTGAAAACTTCCCAAATCCAGGAAGAAAATGGACATCCAAATTCAAAAAGCCCAATGGATATCAAATAAGTTATCTTTAAAAATCCGCACCAAGAAACATAAAATCAGATTGCCAAAAGTCAAAAGTAAAGAAAAAGGCAAGGAAAAGGTGACTTGTCACATACAAGGGAACCCTCATAATACAATTAGTGGATTTTTTTCAGCAGAAATCTTGTAGGCCAGAGGAAGTAGGATGATATATTAAAAATATTTTTTAAAAACCTACCAACAAGAATACCACACCTAGCAAAAGCTGAGAAAAGGTATCACTACTAGACCTGATGTATAAGAAATGCAAAAGAGAGTTCCTCAAATGGAAACTAAAGGACACTACACTGCAACACAATAGCATAAGAAAGCATGAAATTTGCTATAAAGTAAGTATATAGACAAATAAATAAAATTGTGTTACTATTGGTAATGGGTAACTTATTTATAATCCTAGCATAAAAGTCAAAAGACAAAAATATTTAAAATAGCTACAAAAATAAGTCAAAAGATGAAAGTATTAAAAAAATACATACAAAAGTATGTTAAAATATATGCTGGGCACAAGGGCTAATGCTTGTAATCCCAGCTACGAGGAGGCTGAGCCAGAAGGGTTTCTTGAGCCCAAGAGTTTGAAACCAGCATGGGAAACATGGAGAGACCTCATCTTTTTATAAAAAAACATAAAACTTTTAAGTTCAGGGGTACAAGCACAGGTTTGTTACATAGGCAAACTTGTGTTATGGGGGTTTGTTATACAGATTATTTCATCACCCAGGTATTAAGCCTAATACTCGTTAGGGGTTTTTCCTGATCCTCCCCCTCATCCCACCCTCCACCCTCCTATAGGCCTCAGTATCTATTGTTCCCTTCTATGTGTTCATGTGTTCTCATCATTTAGCTATCCCACTTATAAGTGAGAACATGTGGTATTTGGTTTTCTGTTCATGTGTTGATTTGCTCAGGATAATGACCTCCAGCTTCATCTACGTCCCTGAAAAAGACATGATCTCATTCTTGTTGATGGCTGCATAGTATTCCATAGTATATATGTACCACATTTTCTTTATCCAGTCTATTATTAATGGGAATTTAGGTTGATTCCATATCTTTGCTATTGTGAATAGTGCTGCAATGAAACTATGTGTGCATGTGTCTTTATAATAGAATAATTTATATTTCTTTGGGTATATACCCGGTAATGGGATTGATAGGCCAAATGGTATTTCTGTCTTTAGGTGTTTGAGGAATCACGACACTATCTTCCACAATGGCTGAACTAATTTACACTCCCACCAACAGTGTATAAACATCCCTTTTTCTCCACAATCCCATCAGCAACTGTTATATTTTGACTTTTTAATAATAGTCATTCTGACTGGTGTTAGATGGCATCTCATGTAGTTTTGATTTGCATTTCTCTAATGATCAGTGATGTTGAGCTTTTTTCATATGATTGTTGGCTGCATGTATGTCTCCTTTTGCAAAGTGTCTGCTCATGTTCTTTGCCTACTTTTTTATGGTGTTGTTTCTTGTAAATTTGTTTAAGTTACTTATAGATGCTGGATATTAGACCTTTGTCAGATGCATAGTTTGCAAACATTTTCTCCCACTCTGTAGACTGTTTACTCTGTTGATCATTTATTTTGCTGTGCAGAAGCTCTCTAGTTTAATTAAGTGTCATTTGTCAATTTTTGCTTTTGTTGCAATTGCTTTTGGTCTTCACTATGAAACCTTTGCCGTTGCTTATGTCCTGAATGGTATTGCCTAGATTGGAGAGAACTCATCTTTTTAAAAGTTTTAAAGATTTAGATGGGCATGGGCCAGGCACAGTGGCTTACACCTATAATCCCAGCACTTTGGGATTGAGCAAATCACCTGAGGTCAGGAGTTCAGCATCAGCCTGGCTGACATGGTGAAACCCCATCTCTACTAAAAATATAAAAATTAGCTGGGTGTGGTGGCATGCGCCTGTAATCCCAGCCACTCAGGAGGCTGAGGGAGGAGAATTGCTTGAACCCAAAAGGTGGAGGTTGCAGTGAGCTGAGATCATGCCACTGTACTCCAGCCTGGGTGACAAAGTGAGACTCCATCTCAAAAAAAAAAAAAAATTTAGCTGGGCATGGTGACACATATCAGTAGTCCCAGCTACTTAGTAGGCTCAGGCAGGAGGATCACTTGAACCCAGGAGTTCAAGACTGTAATGAGCTATGATTATGTTACTGCACTCCAGCCTGGGCAACAGAGTGAGACCACATCTCTTGAAATGTATACATATGTGTTAAAAGATACACAATATGGGCCAGGGGTGGTGGCTCATGCCCATAATTCCAGCACTTTGGGAGGCCAAGGCAGACATATTGCTTAAGTTCAGGAATTCAAGACCAACTTGAGCAATATGGTGAAACTCGGTCTCTAATATAAAAATTAGCCAGGCATGGTGACATGTGCCTGCGGTCCTAAGCTACTCAGAAGGCTCAAGTGGGATGATTGCTGAGCCTGGGTGGCAGAGGTTGCAGTGAGTCAAGATCACACCACTATATTCCAGTCTGGGCAACAGAGCAAGACACTGTCTCAAAAAATAATAATAATACACAATATGAATAGATGTAAATTCTGACAACCACACATAAAGTATGGGGAGCAAAGGTTAAAGTGTAGTGTTTATGTTTGTGATTAAACTTGCTGTCAGCTTAAAATAGACTATTATAACCCTAAGATATTTTATGTAAGCCCCAAAATAACTACACACAAAAAAAAACTATAGAAGTTACACAAAAAGGAAAAGATAAAGGAATTAAAGCCCATCAATATAAAATATCAACAAAACACAAAGATAACAAGAGATGAAAAGATAGACAAAAAGAACTATAAGACTAACAGAAAACAACTAGCCAAATGGCAATATCAAATCCTTATCAATAATTACTCTAAATGTATTTGATTAAACTCTCTAATCAAAAGACAGAGAGTTTAAAATGGTTGAATAAAAAGACCCAACTGTATGCTGTTTACAAGAAACAGATTTTAGGTTTAAGTATGCACATAGGCTGAAAGTAAAGAGATGGAAAAAGATATTCCATACAAATGGTAACCAAAAGAGAGTAGGAGTGTCTATATCAGTCAAAATGGATTTTAAGTCAAAAACTATTACAAGAGATAAAGAAGGATATTTCATAATGATAAAAGGATCAATCCACCTTAGGAGTATATAACAATTACAAATATATATGTACCCAGCATCAGAGCACCTAAGTACATAAAGCAAACATTGACAGAACTGAAAGGAAAAATAGATAGCAATATAAAAATAAACTCAATATTGGACAGAACATGCAGACAGAAGATCAATAAGGAAAAGGAGGACTTAAATCATACTGTAGACCAAATAGACCTAATAAACATATATATATACATGATATTTTACCCAGCAGCAGAAGAATACACATTCCTCTAAGGCACACACAGGTCTTTCTCTAGGACAGATCATATGTTAGTTCTTAAGACAAGACTTAAAAAAGAAAAAAAGAAGAAGACTTAACAAATTTAAGAAGACTGAAATCATATCAAGTTTCTGACCACAATGAAATGAAACTAGAAATCAGTAGCAGCAGGAAAATGAATAAATTCACAAATATGTGGAAATGAAACCACACACTCTTAACCATTTGATCAAAGAAGAAATTTTTTAAAATTATAAAATACCAAAGACAAACAAAAACATGAAATATCAAAATTTATGGGATATGGCAAAAGCAGCACTAAATAGTAAGCTCATGGCATTAAGTGTCTACAGTAAAAAAGAGGAAACATCTCAAACCTAATTTATACCATAAGAGCTGGAAAAAAGAGAACAAAATAAACCCAAAGTTAACACAAGGAAGGAAACAGCAAAGATTGCAACGGAAATAAATAAAATAGAAAAATGTAAAACATTAACACAACTAAGTTGGATTTTTGAAAAGATAAACAGAATTGACACCTTTTAGCTAGACTAAGAAAAATTGAAAACTCAAATAAAATCTGAAATGAAATGCCACAAAAACAAAAATTATAAGAGATTACTATAAACAACTACATACCAACAAACTGGATAGCCTAGAAGAAATGCATAAATTCCTAGACACATACCACCTAATGAAATTAAACATGAAACAAATAAAGCCTGAGCAAACCTGAAACTAATATGGAGATTGAATCAGTAATCAAAAACCTCTCAATAAAGAAAAGCCTATATCCAAATGGCTTCACTGGTGAATGCTACCAAATATTTAAAGAAGAATTAGTGCCAAGTCTTTTCAAAACCCTTCTTAAAAACTAAGAGGAGGGAACATTTTCAAACTCATTTTATGAGGCCAGGATGCATTTTCTTGATACTAAAGCCAGACAATGACAGTTGCAGGCCAATATCCCTGATGAATCTAAACACAAGCATCCTCAACAAAATACTAGCAAACTGAATCTAACAGCATATTAAAAGGATCATACACCATGAGAAAGTGGGCTTATTCTTAGGATGTAAGGATGATTCAACGTATGAAAATCTATTAATGTGATATACTACATTTACAGAATAGAGGGTAAAATAATCATCTCAATTGACACAGAAAAAGCATTTGACAAAATTCATCACCCTCTTATAATAAAAACTCAGTAACCTAGGAATAGGAGGCCTCAACATTTTACCTGAAGATTATAAATGTCATATAAAAAGCCTACAACTAATATTATATTCAGTGATGGAAAACTGAAGACTTTTTCTCTAAGATCAGGAACAAGGCAAAGAAGCCCATTCTTGCCTCCACTATTCAAAGGCATTCAAATTGAAAAAGGAGAAGTAAAATTGTCCTTGTTTGATCAGAAAACATGATCTTATATATTAAAAAATTCTAAATACTCCATTTTTTAAAACCGTTAGAACTAATAAATGAGTTCAGTAAAGTTGCAGAATACAGGATACATAATCAACATACAAAAATCTACTGCATTTCTATAAACTAAAAGCAAACACTCTGAAAAGGAAATAAGAAAACCAATCCCACTTATAACACAAAAAAGTGTACAATACCTAGAAATAAACTTATCTAAACCAGGCATGGTGGCACACGCATGTTGTCCCAGCTACTCAAGAAGCTGGAGTGGGAGGATTGCTTGAGCCCAGGAGTTCAAGGCTACAGGGAGTTATGATCATGCCACTGCACTCCAGTCTGGGCAACAGAGTGAGACCTTGTCTTTAAAAAAACAAAAAAAAAAACTTATCTAAGGAAGTGAAATACTCATATTCTGAAAACTGCAAAATATTGATGAAAAATTAAACAAGACACAAATAAGAAATTAAACAAGTGAAAAGATTTTCCATGTTCATGGATTAGAGAAATTAATAGTTAAAATGTCTACACAGCCCAAAGTAATCTATAGATTCAATGCAATGCCTATCAAAACCGCAATGGCTTTTTTTTTTACAGAAATAGAAAGAACAATTCTAAAATTCATATAAACCCACAAAATATGACAAATAAATTAATCTTGAGAAAGAAGAACAAAGCTGGAGTCATCACATTTCCTGATTTTAAATATATCACTATAGCTATAGTAATCAAAACAGTATAGTACTGGCACAAAGACAGATATATAGACTAATGGAACAGGCTAGAGAGTCCACAAATAAATCCATTCCTATATGGTCAACTTGATCCTTGAGAAGGGTGTCAAGAAAACGTAATGGAGAAAAGATAGTCTTTTCAACAAATGGTGTTGGGAAAACTGGATATCCACATACAAAAGAATAAAAGTGGACCCTTATCTTACAACATACAAAAATTTCAACTCAAAATGGATTAGAGATTTAAGCATAAGATCCCAAAATGTAAAGCTCCTGGAAGAAAACATACAGGAAAAACTTTATGACATTGGTCTTGGCAATAATTTTGTGAGTATGACACCCAAAGTACATGTAATAAAATGAAAATACACAAATGGGACTATATCAAACTAAGAAGCTTCTGCACAGCAAAGGGAACAATTAACAAAGTGAAAAGGCAACCTGTGGAATGAGAAAAAATATTTCCAAACAATTTATCTGAAAAAGCAGTTAACCTCCAAGATATACAAGGAATTCTTACAACTCAATAGTAAACAAACAAACAAAAAACCAAATGACCTAATTTTTAAAAGAGTTAAGAACCTGAATAGATGTTTCTCCAGAAAAGATGTACTAATAGTCAATGGGTATATGAAAAATGTGTAACATCACTAATAATCAGAAAAATGCAAATTAAAATCAAAATGAGATATCACTCTACACCTGTTAGGATGGCTATTGTCAAAAGAAAACAAACCAAAAAAAGACAGTGTTGGTGAGAATGTGGAAAAACTTGAGCCCTTGCAACCACTGGTGGGTATGCAAAGTTGTTCAGTTAACATGAAAAACAATATTGAGATTCCTTAGAAAATTAAAAATAGAACTACCATATGATTCAGTGATCTCACTCTGGGTACCGATCCAAAATAACTTCAATCAGGATACTGAAGAGTATCCTGAGCACTCCCAAAGTTCACTGCAGCTCTATTTACAATAGTCAAGATATGAATACAATCCAAATGTCCATTAAGAGATAAATAAAGTAAATGTGGTATATTTATTAAATGGAATACTACTCACTCTTAAAAAAGAGATTCTGCAATATGTGACAACAGACAACTCAAAAAAAAAAAAGGGGGATATTAGGGCTGGGCACGGTGGCTTATGCCTGTAATTCCAGCACTTTGGGAGGCCAAGGTGGGCAGATCACCTGAGGTCAGGAGTTTGAGACCAGCCTGACCAACATGAAGAAACCCCATTCTCTACTAAAAATACAAAATTAGCCAGGTTTGGTGGCACATGCCTGTAATCCCAGCTACTCAGCAGGCTGAGGTGGGAGAATCACTTGAACCCAGGAGGTGAAGGTTGCAGTGAGCTGAGATCTCACCACTGCACTCCAGTCTGGGCAACAAGAGCAAAACTCTGTCTCAAAAAAAAAAAAAAAAGAAAAGGGGGGGTGGGGATATCAAGACACAGTCTATAACTCTAGAAATAACACTGGCCTCTTGGTTCAAGTAAAAATAAACCACGGGAACAGAAATAGAGAACACTTACAGCCAAGAAACACAATCACGAATATATGGAAATGTTATATATCACAAAAGCACAACTACAAGTTAGGGAGAAAATGGGAATGTTCTAAAAATGGTAGGTGGGATAGAAAACAAGGAGGAGTGAGACTCAGGAGAGGTCCACAGGGAATTTCTGCTATATCTGCAATTTTTTTTATCTTTTTTTAACCCAGTACCACAACTGCTATGTAATGTTGTTTGTATGTATGTATGTATGTATGTATGTATGTATGTATGTGTGTATGTTAAAAAAGAAAAAGGAAGAGGAAGAGGAGGACCTACCAGAAATGTGGCCAAATGTTAAGATTTGCTAAAATTAAATGCTGTAATTGTGTATTATTTTTTATACCTGTGCTGTCCAACACTGTAGCATAGCTACATGTAGCTATTTAAATTAATTAAAATTAAATAAAATTTAAAATTCAGTTCCAGTGTCCCACTAGCCACATTTCAATAGTCACATGTGACTGGTGGTTACTAAACTGGACAAGGTATAGTTTGAACATTCTCAATATCACAGAAAGTTCTACTGAACAGAGCAGGCCTATACTTTTTTATAGGTTTGATCGTTTGTAATAAAAATCAACAAGGAAGAATAAAAGCCTGCAGTATACATTATGATGAGTTAAGAAAATAAAAGGAACTTAAGTAAAAAAGATATCATCTAGTTCATATAAAAGTTATACCTTTTTTTTTTTTTTTTTTTTGAGACATAGTCACCCTCTGTCACCCAGGCTGGAGTACAGTGGTGTGATCTGGGCTCACTGCAACCTCCACCTCTGGGGTGCAAGTGATTCTCCTGCCTCATCCTCCTGAGTAGCTGGGATTACAGGCATATCACCATGCTCAGCTTATTTTTGTATTTTTAGTAGAGACAGGGTTTTGCCATGTTGGCCAGGCTGGTCTCGAACTCCTGACCTCAAGTGATCTGCCCACCTCGGCCTTCCAAAGTGCTGGGATTATAGGCGTGAGCCACCACATCTGGCCCCTCTTTACTGTCTGGACTGTCAGATCTTTATCCCTCCTGAAATTTCCCAAAGCAAAAGGGGAACAAACTCTTTGTTGTATTTCCTAGACACGATTTCCTTTACTTTCAGGTTATTTTACCCCATGTTTTCCCTTGAGACAAGGTCTGGCTCTGTCACCCAGGCCAGAATGCAGTGCCACGATCTTGGCTCACTGCAACCTCCGCCTCCTGGGTTCAAGCGATTCTTGTGCCTCAGCCTCTCCAGTAGCTGGGATTACAGGCACACACCACCACTCCCAGCATAATTTTTTAATTGTTTGTAGAGATGAGGTCTCACTACATTGCCCAGGCTGATGGGTTATTTTAATATTTGGTAGAAGCAAGCCACTATTTTACTTTCATATGAGTACAAAAGCTTGGGAGCTGCTCTGTGAAAATGACAGTTTTCCCACCTTTGGCTTTAATGACCATGATCCTTTGCTGCAGGTCGATGAAGGGCTGGATCAGGCAGAGCCGCGGTTCCTGCTTCTGACTCAGGCAAACACCGTTGTGATTCACAACCATCCAGCTCCGGTCATATAACAGCCCTTGGTTTCCTACAGGCCACCTGGTCACCTAAACAAAAAGGTAGGTGTGTCTTAGGCCAGGGATCCCCCAAAGATGGTCATCACCTATTTGCATAGTGGTTGTACAAACACAGATGGACTTCATGAATTCAGCACCCACTCTGGAAGGAAGAAAGAGGGGAAGAGAAGAAACAAACAAAGAGGACAATGCAAAGGAGATGATGTGGGAGCTACATATCTCCCATTCAGCCTCCAGGTCCACACTCCACTCTCCTCCACTTCAAACCCTGTTTTAAGCAGGTAATGCCTGTACATGGTATGACAGAGAGTACAAGAGTCTGCAGTGAAAAGCAAGCCTCCTTTCCTAGCTGGTTCCAGCCATTGCTCTTGTTTTTTGTTTTTTTTCTTGTTTGTTTGTTTGTTTTGTTTGTTTTTAAGACAGAGTCTTGCTATGTCACCCAGGCTGGAGTGCAGTGGTGCAATCTCAGCTCGCTGAAACCTCCACCTCCTGGGTTTAAGCTATTCTCCTGCCTCAGCCTCCTAAGTAACTGGAATTACAGGTGCCTGCCACCATGCCCAGCTAATTTTTGTATTTTTAGTAAAGATAGGGTTTCACCATGTTAGCCAGGCTGGTCTTGAACTCCTGACCTCAAGTGATCTGCCTGCCTTTGCCTCCCAAAGTGCTGGGATTATAGGCATGAGCCACCACACCCAGCCCTTTGCTCTTGTATATCCTTCCTTAGCAGTGGTGCCTATCCAGGTATTTCAAAATAGTATAGAAGTATTTCTCTACTAAAAATGCAAAAAATTAGCCAGACAAATTGCTTGAACCTGGGAAGCGGAGGTTGCAGTGAGCCGAGATCACTTCATTGCACTCCAGCCTGGGTGACAAGAGAGAGACTCTGTCTCAAATAAAAAATAAAAATTAAAAATAAAATAAATAAAGTGAGTAGAGCCAAGCATGGTGACTCATGTCTAGAATGCCAGCACTTTGGGAGGTTGAGGCAGGGGGATCACTTGAGGCCAGGAGTTTGAGACCAGTCTGATCAACATAGCAAGACCCTGTCTCTAAAAAGAAATGCAAATTAAAAAGTAGCCTGGCATGGTGAGGTGGGCCCATAGTCTCAGCTACTCAAGAGGCAGAGGTGGGAGGATAGATTGAGACCAGGAGTTCAAAACTGCAGTGAGCTTTGATGACACCACTGTACCCCATCCTGGGTGAGAGAGTGAGATCCCATCTTGAAAAAATAATAATAATCAAATGAATAAATGAATAAAGTGAGTAGCAAGTAAGAAATCTTTCAGCACAGAATAAAGCTTTCCTGAGAAACTAGTTTTAAATTGTTTCCTCAAAAAGACGCTGGCTTTTTCAAAGACCAAAAAAACAAGGTACAAACGTTCTTCCTGGTGGTGTGTTTCTCTAAAAGAAAAAAAAAAGCTAATATTAAATGTGATGGAGTCTGCTGATGGAAAAAAATAAAACCACCAGTTAGGTGGGTATAGGTATCAAGAGCTGCCATCACAGAATAACAAGATGCATTGATTGTTTCTAATTTTGCTTGTTTTCCTTCCAACAGGGTCTCTGAAGTGCAGTTTCCCAGCCTACAGCTGACCTGTACAAGAGGTGTACCTGCCCCACCAGGGGCTCCCTCCTGCAGCTCCTTCCACCACACCTCTGGGTTCACCTCCCACAGATGTGAAACCTTATCGCCCCATCCTGCTTTTGCAAGATGGTGAGATCCTGAACTGATGGAGATGATATTCTTTGGGTTGACCGTTCTAGCAGGAACAGTCAGCTGTGGAGCAATAGAAGCAGTTTCATGCAGTTGTGAGAAGGTCCCAAGCTTAGAAACAGTGGCCCACATCGAAGAAAGGCTGCAGCATCCTCACAAGATGTCATGGTGGTTCCCTAAGCCATCTGGGGGTTTAATTGGGGATTTAGCTGGGGATAGTCAGCTGGGAGTCACATTTCTCTAAGTTTCATTCGTCCCTTCCACTTATTTCCTAGGCTACTAGACCAATTCACTTTCATCTCATTTCTTCTTTGAACCTTTATTTTAGCAAGGATGTGCTTTCTCTAAGTGCAGAGAGAATTAGTCCAATTGCGGCTCTGCTGGCTTCCTGCCCCTGGCCTTTGTGGGAGTGGTTGTCCACAGGTTAGGTTTTAACAGCACCAGCATGTAACAGCACAGGTGCAGTGTCCCTTCAATGAGGGCTTTTCCTGAGCCAGTGGTCTGCTGAAGAAGGGTGTGTAGACAAAGGCAAAGGTTCAGAGTTCTGACCACAGCCCAGGTCATAGATGTCCCAGCAATCCACATGGAAGGAAGGGAGCCCAGCTACCCTCAGCACTAAAGAGGCAAAAAAAGTGACATTATTTACTGATGCCACAATTTTTGAAGTATATTTTAAGCTTAAATAAAAGTAATTATAGTGCACAGAGCTCCCATAAGCCCTTCACTCAGATTATCTGATTGTTGACTTTTCTGAATCATTTGAGAATAAGTTGCAAAATGATGCCTCATCACCCCCGTTATACTCTAGTGTACATATTCTAAGTATCAGGACACTCTCTGACATAATTGCAGTACAACCATCAAAATTAGATATTATCATTGACATGATATTACATCTAATCAATAGACTCCATTCAAATTCCACCTCTGCCGTCTGCATCGAATCTCATGTGTTGCATACATTTGTGGGGTCTCTAGTCTCCTTCAGTCTTCTCCTGTCCTTCACGCCTTGATATTTTTGAGGAGTACAGTCCAGCTACCTTACTAAATGTCTCTTAATTTGAGATTATCTGAGCTTCCTTATGATTTCTGCATTTTTGGTAGACATGCCACAGAAGTAATGCTACGTTCTCCTCTGTGCATTCCAGGAGACACACCCCATTCCTCTGTCCCAATGTTGGTGATGTCAACTTTTGTCACTTGGTTAACATGGGGTCTATTAGGTTTCTCCATTGTAAAATTCATCAATAAGTAGGTGGTACTTACTAATTAATAAGTTGTTTATAGACAGATATTTTCAGAATATGCAAATATCCTGTTACTTACCAAATTTTCATTCATTAGATTTAGCATCTATTGATGACTATTGCCTAAATCAATTATTGGCATGATGGTTGCAAAGTGGTAGTTTTAAAAATTATTTCATTGATTTATTAGTTGGTATTCTATAGTTGAGTTGAGCTTCTTCTCCATTTATTCACTAATTCATTTTTACTCTCTTCTGGACTCATGGATTCCTGTGTTGCTCAAATGCTCACCACCCATCACAATCAGCACTTATTTTGATGCACACATTGCCACAGACTTGGCCAATGGGAGCTCCCTCAAGCTGGCTGATGTGTCCTTTTGACATATCTTCAGGTCACCTGGGCAAAGTGCTTAACCTCAAAACCCTCAGGCTCCATATCTATAAAACAGGGATAATATTACTGTCCGCCTCATATGACCATTTTGAGGATCAGATGAAACAAATAAGCACATACAATGCTTCAGCACAGAGTCAGCACACACATTCAGTGAAAGTCACAGCTATCATTAATAACAGGAATGACACATTCACCTCTCAGAAATGGTCCTCTCAGGAGCCCCATGAGCAGAGTCATGTTCCAAAGTCAGCACAGACCAAGAAAAGAGAGAATGAGAATGGCTTTTCTCACCACAACACTCTGATGAATTTTGACTTTTTTTATGCTTTTCTTCACTTTATCAAAAAATAGAAAGAGAGAGTAAACAAAGAGAAGCATTTCTGTGCTGCTGTGAAAGTCCTTACCTCAAACGCAGCACAGGATTTGATTGGATAAAGGTAAAGGTTAGTGACAACAGGTGCCCCAAGGGCCCCCTCCAGGACTCCTGCAGCTTTCTCTGAAGGAGTCTGCTGGATTCTGGTGACATCACATACAGGTGGGGCCACAGGTGCAGCATTCATAGCAGTGGGCGGGTTGTTCCAAACCCTGGAGCCTGTGAGGGCATCTTCCCAAGGCAAGAGGCTACGTCTGCGCATGACAGCAGGTGCAACATCAGCCTGGCCCTCTGCCGATGGGGCTCCAGCCTCCCGGGTGTCAGCACAGGCCTGAGGGACAGGCCAGCCCCCTGATGAGTGCAGGCGGGTGTCTATGATGAACCTGAGAAAGGCCTGGGCATCGTCAAGCGTTGACATGTATCCAAATGAAATCCTCACAGATCCTGTGGGCTGCCCATCGATGAGGTCCATATTGTCCCCACAGACATGACCAGCCTAGGGTAAGAAAGAAACACACCAGCCAGAGTGACCCATTTCTCATAGAGACATTGGAAACAGTTTTGCAAAATAAATTTTGTCAATTTTAAAATTAACCCAGGAAAACAGAACTGCAACATTAACATGTGCTGTGTGTCTGAGACGTGGTTTAGCTCTGTACACTCAGGGGACCACTTTCTGGATCTCATTTTGCTCAACTGTAAATTGAGACCAATATCAATCTCAAAGAGGCCATTAAAAAGTTTCATAGAAACACTTCATAGAAAACATTTACCTAGAGCCACGCACAGGGCTGGCTCACAGAGGGGTCAAAACACAGACTAAAGTTTCAGAAGCACCGAGGGGTCGGCCTCAGGGTCTACCCAGGACTGAGATGGGAGAAACATCACTGGACACTCTCATGAGCCTGTCAGTACTGAAGGGAGGCCTGCATCCCTGAGAGCTGCCCCTTGACAACAGGGAAAGTCAGAGATGCTGCCCCTGCAAATGACCAGCCCAGGGCTACTACGAAGGCCAAGGTCAGCTTGAGGGCCCCTGCTGGGAGGTGGGGAAGAAAGGCAGGAGAATCTCAGTCTCCAAGCCCGGCTGCCTGGTGTTGATCACTGGTCAGCACAGTGCATGGAGCTGCCCCGAACATCTTCTTGGTGCTGGATCCGGCTCAGTCACCAGAAGAAATGGAGCCACAGCATTCCACAGGGCCAAATATTCTATCTGGAGCTGTGTTTATTTGTGTTCTGAGCCTCCCTCTCCCTCTCTCCTCTCTTCTCCTCCCTCTCCTTCTCTCCTATCCCTCTTTCTTTTTAAACAAAACTCAGTTCATGGTTACTTGGGATCTAGTATATATAATATTTCAATAATATACAATATTTCATGGCAACCAAATGAAATTCAAATTAGAAACTCAAAGCAATAAAGATTCTTTGCCATTCAAATTATTCCCAATGCAATGGTTTAAAACAGGCTATACCTTGAAGTGAAAAACCTCAGCCCAGGGGAGAGACGGAGGGGGTGGGGACTCTGGGAGATGCAGAATCCCTGGAGCCCAAGAAGAGTTCCACTCTGTACCCAACCTGGATGCAGCTGGCTAACTGTAACCTGGAGGCTGTACCTCAGGAGGGCTGACCCAGGTAAGGCACGCCCTCACACATCCCTTCTTTATTCCCCTCTCTTGCCTTTAAATGTTTGGCCTCAAAGTAAAAAACTAATCAGAAAGTCTGCGATAGAGATAATATCTTGAAGCTTATTTTATTTTATTTTAGACAGAGTCTTGCTCTGTCGCCCAGGCTGGAATGCAATGGCACTGTCTCGGCTTACTGCAACCCTCTGCCTCCCAGGCTCAAGCGATTCTCCTGCCTCAGCCTCCCAAATAGCTGGGATTACAGGCACATGCCATCACGACAGACTAATTTTTGTATCTTTAGTAGAGACAGGGTTTCACCATGTTGGCCAGGCTGGTCTCGAACTCCTGACCTCAGTTGATCCGCCTGCCTCAGCCTCCCAAAGTACTGGGATTACAGGCGTGAGTTGGCACTCGGCCTTCTTGAAGCATTTTCTATTTGTATTCCTTTTCCTTTGTACATGCACAGAGCAGGCACGGGGAAATGAGTCTGCAGCAGCAGCCCCCACTCCAGGCACGCACGCAGTAACAGGTGTCGCTGGGTCTCGCTGACCGGCATCTAGACTGCCGAACCCCGTACCAACCTGAAAATGCTTCCTGACCATCTCACTGCTGATGCCCAGGTGCCTCTGGCAGGCTCCGGTGTTGCAGAAGCAGCCAGTTCGCAGGTGGATGTTGTAAAGACTGGCCATTTTGTCTACCTGCAGATTTAATGTAACATGGAATGAGCTGTTACCAATGTGCAGTTTTATTCTGAGAGTTTCGGATCGGCATTTGGACCTGTCTTTCCTAATAATAAAATGAAGACACAAGCCTGGAACTGTCCTCTAAAATGCCACGATCTACCACAGGTTTGTTAAACACTGTATAAAATGTTTCAGTGAGGCTGGAGATAGTGGCTTCTTGGCATCAGCTGCATGGGTTTGGACCACAGGGCAGGCCCCGTGAAGTGCCGTTCCAAGCAGCCCCGCCTCAGCTCGCAGCCTGGACTCCAAGTGTTACTGTGTCCATGCTGAGTGTGATTGATTTGTTTTTCCGACTTTCTCCAACTTTAGGTTTAATCACAGAATTGCTGTTCAGTCCAGCAGTTTCCACAGCTCTTTCCTGCCCTCTGGAGGCTCTGGGAAAGGTTTGCATTCACATGAGTCCCGGGGGATGTCTGCTCCAGCTCCTCCAGGCCTGAGTCAAGGACTCCATTCCCTCAAAGGCCTGGGGGCCCAGTGAGAGTCCAAGGCCTGGGGGCCCAGTGAGAGTCCTTGCCCTGGGGCTCAGGCTGACTTCACAGGAGGAGTCATTGACCTGCATTCAGGAAAACAAATACATCTTGCTCAGCTAGTTGAGCCTTTGAACTTTTCTTCCTGGGAAGTAACATGTGGGGTGGCCAGAGGTCACTGTGCAGTCAGCCAGGGATCATGGCTGGACAACAATGCCTCCCACAGACCCTTATCAAGATCATGGCAGTCTTCACCTTGGCCGTCCCCTCTGGTGTGTCAGTGAGAAGACGCCATTCTCTGGGTTGAACTTAGAGGCTTCAGATGAACAATTCTGTTTCTTCACTCTTAGCTAAGGGTCCACTGGCATGCAGACCTGCTAGTGAATTCAGGAGTTTCCCGGCTCTGTGAGGTGAGTCCTGGCCACTCTACTGGGCCCGGCCAACTCCATCTCCAGAGTCAAGCTTAGCTTCACAAGGCAACCCTGGGGAGACCCCTGACCCCCAGTCCAGCTGCCACTAGGCTGAATTAGAATCCCTGTGGCCCAGGCCAGGCGCGGTGGCTCACGCCTGTAATCCCAGCATTTTGGGAGGCCGAGGTGGGTAGATCACAAGGTCATGAGATCGAGACCATCCTGGTCAACATGGTGAAACCCCGTCTCTACTAAAAATACAAAAATTAGCTGGGTGTGGTGGCGCGTGCCTGTAATCCCAGCTACTCAGGAGGCTGAGGCAGGAGAATTGCCTGAACCCAGGAGGCAGAGGTTGCAGTGAGCCGAGATTGCGCCATTGCACTCCAGCCTGGGTAACAAGAGCGAAACTCTGTCTCAAAAAAAAAAAAAAAGAATCCCTGTGGCCCCCGTCACCAACTCCCCCGTATTCACAACCAGTTACCTTTGTTGTGAAGCAGGCCACCCAAACTAGGGATAATAAAACAACCACCATTTTATGGGGCTCATGGCTATAGTGTGGGACAAATTCAAATAGGGCACAGAGGAGATATCTCCTCTCTGTCTTAAAATGTCTGGAGTCTCAGCTAGGAAGACTCAAAGGCTGGGAGTAGTTTGGCATCTGGGGGCTGGGATCATCTGGAGACTCCTTTACTCCTGGGTCTTTCTGGTCCCCAGGCTGGGAGGGCTCCAGAATTAGGACTGCCAGCCACAGTCCTGAGCTTGGCTTCTCTGTGTGACTTGGCATCCTTGCAGCATGCATGGCAGCCTCAGGGCACAAGACAGTAACTGACAGGGTAATTCCAGGCTCCAAAGCTAGTGTCCCAGGGAACAAAGCCAACATGACATCGCCTCTTCTGATCTAGCCTTAGAAGCCATGCAGTGTCACCCTCCCGGCATCTGTTGGCTATAAGCAAGGCACAAATCAGCCCAGATTCTACAGGAAGACCCATGGATCCCCAGCCCTCCATGGAGGAGTGTCAAGGAGGCATGGCAGGAGAGGATGTGAGCAGAAGACACTGTTGCAGCCACATTTACCCTTTGTCCTAATTTCCCATTTATGCATCAGTCTCCTCTTGCCCTCAGTCCTGGGGAATCCCACACAGGCCCAGCCTGTGCCCAGCCAGGTGAAGGAGGTTGTTTTCTATGGCAGGATGAGCACAGCATTCAGGGAGGACCGAGAAACCGGCCCAGCCACAGTGCCCTGGAGGCTCCCAGCCCGGGAGCCTTTGTGCCCAACATTTACTGAGCACTTACTTTGTCCTGGGTCCTGTGCTAAGGGATGTACATATTTTATATCTCATTTAATCCTCATATTAACACTATAATAGGGCATATTGTTATCCCCATTTCACAGAGTCTTGGAGAGCTTAACTTGCCCAAGCTTGCAGAGCCGGCAAGAAGCAGACTGCAGAGTGACTTCCACCAGTAGGAGAATAAAATTAGAAGCCTGGATATACCAAAACAAGAACCCAAAGCCTCGTAGGAAGCAAAATTCTTTACACATCCCCTGAAGAAAAAGAGACAGCCAAACTCAACTGATTTTTCCAAAGGCCACCAAAATCCCTGTGGAAATTCCCATACCATGAAGTTCCCTGAACCTGAAAAAAATATAAGTGGATTTTGTTGAACTGGCACAGTTCAGTTAGTCATGCCTTAGCCACAGAATCCATTCACATGGTGAGCTTCCTCTACCAATGCACAGAGGGAGAAACTTGTCCTGTGTCCAGCCCCAAGGAAAGAGAGTTCCCAGACATCTAGACAGACAGCCTCACACCCTGTTGATTCCTCTTCTTGGAGGCTTCTTTTCCACCACCAATCCCATGACTCTGCCACAGCACACACAGTACATTTTTTTTTTTTTTTTTTTTTTTAGACAGAGTCTCACTCTGTCACCCAGGCTGTAGTGCAGTGGCTTGATCTCGGCTCTTGGCAACCTCCATCTCCCAGGTTCAAGTGATTCTCCTGCCTCAGCCTCTTGAGTATCTGGGATTACAGGTGTGCACCACCACACCCAGCTAATTTTTGTATTTTTAGTAGAGACAGGGTTTTACCATGTTGGCCAGGCTAGTCAAACTCCTGACCTCAGGCGATCTGCCCACCTTGGCCTCCCAGTGATGGGATTACAGGTGTGAGCCACCATGCCCAGCCACATTTACTTTTGTTTCAAGAATAAAATTTATGTTACCAATTACCTAGGATAACATATTTAAGAAGGCAAACCTTTTGCCTCTGATGCATTTTCCACCTCACCCCCTCCAAAAACATTTAAAATAATATGCTTCTTAGTAGTGTCAGGGCTGGTTCTGCCAGTACTGCCAGCTAAGGGCAGTGAGGGCGAGGGGTCTGCACAGCTGACATACTCGAGAGACCACCTGTGGCTGTACAGTGTTTGCCCCTAAACACCAGTGAGGACCAACGTCTCCCCCAGAAGAACATTTCCCAAGTGTATTCTTTAGAAAGTTCATGGCTATTCAGAAAAGTGGAGGAAAAGATTCCTTGGGAAATGAATTTTGTTTGGGAAATCTGGAGTTTAACAAATGTGGGTTTGACTCCCTAACTCATTCTATGAGGCCAGTGTCATTTTAATACCAAAATATGGCAGAGATACAACAAAGAAAGAAAACTTCTGGCCAATACCCATGGTGAACATAGACACAAAAATCCTCAACAAATACCAGCAAATCAAATCCAGCAGCACATTAAAAAGCTAATCCAGCCAGGCACAGTGGTGCACACCTGTAATCTCAGCACTTTGAGAGGCCAAGGTGGGCAGATTTCTTGAGCTCAGGTGTTCAAGACCAGCCTGGACAACATGACAAAACCCTGTCTCTACAAAAAATACCAAAAAATTAGCCAGGTGGGTACCCTACTGGGTATCTACCCAAAGAAAAAGTCATTAAATGGAAAAGACATATACACACACATGTTTATAGCAGCACAATTCACAATTGCAAAAATATGGAACCAAGCTCAATGCCCATCAACCAACAAGTGAATAAAGAAAATGTGGTATATATACACCATAGAATACTACTCAGCCATAAAATGAAACAAAATAATGGTCTTTGCAGCAATTTGGATGTAGCTGGAGGTCATTATTCTAAGTGAAATAACTCAGGAATGGAAAACAAAATATCATATGTTCTCACTTATAAGTGGGAGCTAAGGTATGAGGATGCAAAGGTGTAAGAATGACATAATGGACTTTGGGGACTTGGGGAAGGGTGGGATGGGGGAGAGATAAAAGACGACATACTGGATACAGTGTGTACACTGCTCGGGTGATGGGTGCATCCAAATCTCAGAAATTACCACCAAAGAACTTATCCATATAACCAAAAACCACCTGTACCACAAAAAACTATTAGAATAAATTAGCTAGGCATGGTGGCATGCACCTGTAGTCCCAGCTATTCAAGAAGCTGGGATGGGAGGATCGCTTAAGCCAGGGAGGTCAAGGCTGCAGTGAACCAAGATCATACCACTGCACTCCAGTCTGGGCGACACACTGTCTCAAAAAAAAAAGAAAGAAAGAAAGAAAGAAAGAAAGAAAGAAAGAAAGAAAGAAGGGGAAAAAAAGCTAATCTACCAGAATCAAGTAGGCTTTATTCCTGGGATGCAAAGATGGTTCAACATACACAAATCAATATATGTGATTTATCACATAAACAAAACTAAAAACAAAAACCACATGATCATCTCAATAGACACAGAAAAGGCTTATAACAAAATTCAGCATCCCTTCAGTTAAAAACTCTCAACAAACTAGGAATCCAAGGAACATATGTCAAAATAACAAGAGCCCAAGAGCCATCTATGACAAAACCACATGCAACATCATACTGAATGGGCAAAAGCTGGAAGCACTTCCCTTGAAAACTGGCATAAGACAAGGATTCTCTCTCTCACCATTCCTTTTCAACATAATACTGGAAGACCTAGCCAGAGAATTAGACAAGAGAAAGAAATAAAAGACATCCAAACAGGAAGAGAAGAAGTCAAATGATCTCTCTTCACTGATAAGATAATTTTATACTGGGAAAATCCCATAATCTCTGCCCAAAGGCTTCTAGAACTAATAAACAACTTCAGTAAAGTTTCAGGATACAAAATCAATGCATGAAAATCAGTAGCATTTTTAAACACCAATAATGTCCAAGCTGAGAGCCAAATCAAGAATGAAATCACATTTACAATAGCCACAAAAAGAATAAAATACTTAGGAATCCACCTCACCAGGGATTGTATCTACAATGAGAATTACAAAATACTGCTTAAAGAAATCAGATACTACACAAATGGAATAACATTCCATACTCATGGATAGGAAGAATCAGTACTGTTAAAATTGCCATACTGCCCAAAGCAATTCACAGAGTCAATGTTATTCCTATCAAACTACCAATGTCATTTTTCATGGAATTAGAAAAAAAATGATTCTAAAGTTCATATGGAACCAAAAAAGAGCCTGAAAAGCCAAAGCAATCCTAAGCAAAAAGAATAACGCTGAAGGCATCTCATTACCTGACATCAAACTATACTACAAGGCTACAATAATCAAAACAGCATGGTTCTAGTACAAAAACAGACATGTAAATCAATGAAAAAGGTTAGAGAACCCAGAAATAAAGCCATACACCTACAACCATCAGATCTTTGACAAAGTAGACAATAACAAGCAATGGGGAAAAGACTCCCTATTCAATAAATGTTGCTGAGATAACTGGCTACCCATACACAGAAGATTGAAACTGGACCCTTTCCTTTTACCAAATACAAAAATCAACTCAAGATAGATTAAAGACAAATGTAAAACCTAAAACTATAAAAATCCTAGAAGAAAACCTAGGAAATATCATTCTGGACATAGGCCTTGGCAAAGACTTACTGATGAAGACTCCAAAAGCAATTGCAACAAAAGCAAAAATTGACAAATAAGGCCTAATTAAACATTGAACATCTGCACAGCAAAAGAAGCTATGAACACAGTAAACAACCTACAGAATGAGAGAAAATATTTGCAAACTATATGTCTAATAAAGGTCTAATATCTGGAAGCCATAAGGAACTTAAATCAACAAGCAAAAAACAACCTCATTAAAAATAGGCAAAGAACATGAACACTTAACAAAAGATGACATACACGCAGCCAATAGCATATGAAAAAATGTTCGACATCATTAATCATGAAAGAAATGCAAATCAAAACCACAATGAGATGCCGTCTCATACCAGTTGGAAAGGGTATTATTAAAAAGTCAAAAAAATAATATATGCTAGTGAGGTTGTGGATAAAAAGAAATACTTATACACTGCTGGTGGGAATGTAAATTAGCTCAGCCACTGTGGAAAGCAGTTTGGAGATTTCTGAAAGAACTTAAAACGGAACTACCATTGGCCAGGTGTTTTGGCTCATGCCTGTAATCCCAGCACTTTGAGAATCTGAGGTGGGTGGGTCACATGAGGCCAGGAGTTTGAGACCAACCTGGCCAACATGGTGAAACCTCATCTCTACTAAAAATACAAAAATTAACCAGGTGTGGTGGTGCACATCTGTAATCCCAGCTACTTGGGATACTGAGGCAGGAATTTGCTTGAACCTGGGAGGTGGAGAATGCAGTGAGCTGAGATTGCATTACTGCACTCCAGCCTGGGCGACAGAGCGAGACTGTCATGAACAAACAAACAGACAAATAGAACTACCATTGAATCCAGCCATCCCAATTCCTTAATTAAATTGCTGGTATATACCCAGAGGAATATAAATCATTCTACCATAAAGGCAAATGCATACATATGTTCATTGTAGCACTTTTCTCAATAGTAGGGACATGGAATCAACCTATATTGATGACTGATAGATAAAGAAAATGTGGTATATATACACACCATGAGATACTACACAGCCATAAAAAAATGAAACCAGTCCTTTGCAGCAACATGATGCAGCTGGAGGCCATTATCCTAAGTGAATTAACACAGGAACAGAAAACCAAATACTGCATGTTTCTACTTATATGTGGGAGCTAAACATTGAGTACACATGGCCACAGAGAAGAAAACCACAGGCACCAGGGCCTACTCGAGGGTGGAAGGTGGGAGGAGGGAAGATTGAGAAACTACCTATCAGGTACCCATGTAACAGACCTGCACCTGTATCCCCTGAACCTAAAATAAAAGTTGGAAAAATGCCAGGCACAGTGGCTCACATCTGTAATCCCAGCACTTTGGGAGGCTGAGGCGGGCAGATCACCTGAGGTCAGGAGTTTGAGACCAACCTGACCAACATGGTGAAACCTCATCTCTACTAAAATACAAAAAGTACCCAGGCATGGTGGCACACGCCTGTAGTCCCAGTTACTCAGGAGGCTGAGGTGGGAGAATCACCCAAGAGGTGGAGGTTGCAGTGAGCTGAGATCATGCTACTGCATTCCAGCCTGGGTGACAGAGCAAGATTACATCTCAAAAAAGAAAAAAAAAGTTGGAAGGAAAAATAAAATAAAAATAAAGAGCCAGGTACCTCCCTCGCCCTCTCTCTTGCTTCCTCTCTGGCTGCACATACCAGTTCCCATTTGCTTTCCTCCATGAGTGGAAGCAGCCTAAGGCATTCACTGATGCCCAGTCTTCCAGTCAACAGAACCATGAGCCAAATAAACCTTTTTTCCTTGTTAAAAAAAAAAAGTGGGCTGGGTACAATGACTCACACCTGTAATCCCAGCACTTTGGGAGGCCAAGGCAGGATCACCTGAGGTCAGGAGGTCAGGAGATCGAGACCAGCCTGGCCAAAATAGCAAAACGCTGTCTCTAAAAATATAAAAATTTTTTGTACTAAAAATAGAAAAATTAGCCAGGTGTGGTGATGTGTGCCTGTAATTCCAGCTACTCTGGAGACTGAGGCATGAGAATTGCTTGAACCTGAGAAGTGTAGGTTGCAGTGAGCCAAGATCATGCCATTGCACTCCAGCCTGGCTGAAAGAGCAACTCTATCTTAAAAAAAAAAAAAAAAAAAAAGTGGATGCGGATGTGGTTTCAAGGGAAACCCAGCATCATCTTCCAAACATTCAACAATCAAATCTGTTCCCCACAGAGCTGCTCTGGAAGGGACCTTTGGTGCCTGATGTCTATCTGTGACACCCCATCTGGTAACTACCTACCACCATGCCTGAGTGCTCAGTGCAATTCTGGACATTTTAGTGGACCAGGAAGTGAAGTGAGCAGCTTACTCAACTATGGCAAAGACCCAACCATTCCCTACCTGTAAGGCACTATGGGCATTTTTTATGGATATATCTGTAGAAACTACTTTTAGCCAACCCACTATATCCTTTGAATTCACGAGATGCATAAACTAAGGTAGAAATAGGGCTTCTGTGATACTAAATGATGATTTCAGCTTCTCATAAGAAAGGGTTTTTAGTTCCAAACAATATCCAAACAAAGGGTGGTAACAAGCCCCTGATTTTATGGGATGTTGTAATATAGCCTGGCACATCGCTGGAACCACCGGACTCTGGATGACTCTGGGCGTGAAATGACCTCAGCCACAGTGTTCTGTCTGCACTACCTTTCTGTATATACTATAGTATATACAAAAGTGTCTCCCCTGCTGCAAGCTGTCAGGTGTCCCCTTCCACTGCATTCAGAAGAACTGGCCTCTTTCCTCCTACTTGAAAGTTACCACTTTTGGCTGGGTAAAGAGGGCTGAAAAGCAAGGGTGAATGAGGGTGAAAAGGCCTGTGGCTGAGGGCCAGTTGGTCTCTTCAAAAGTGCATGGACTTTGTCACACAGCATTGCTCTTATCTGGAACTCAGACAAGTTGTAACAAGGTCGGCAGGATAAAAAGAAAACCCACCTGGGAGTAACCAATGATGTTCCCTTTGTCATCCAGCACATTAAAATTGATGACTGGACCCTGAACCTCAGGGCTGCTGAAGTCAGAATCGCTGTAAATCCGCACCACAGGGGCTCCATTGGGGTACCGGAGAGAGGACAGGGCCGTGTAGGTATACTGAGCCAAGGTGAAGGTGTGCTGCTTGATATTCTCCATTCCACCTCAAATCAATCATGAAACACAAGAGAATCATGAGCTTTATGTAAATTCATTTTTTTTTTTTTTTGAGACAGGGTCTCATTCTGTCACCCAGGCTGGAGTGCAGTGGAACGATCACGGCTCACCGCAGCCTCAATGTCCTGGGCTCAGGTGATTCTCTCACCTCGGCCTCCCAAGCAACTGGGACTACCAGCACGCACCACCATACCTGGTTAATTTTTGTATTTTTGCAGAGATGGAGTTTCACCATGTTGCCCAGGCTGGTCTCAAACTCCTGGGTTCAAGTCATCTGCCTGCCTCAGCCTCCCAAAATGCTGGGTATACAGGCATGAACCACCACACCTGGCCCCATTAACTCACTTTTAAGAAAACAAGTTTGTTATAACTGGCAAACCTGGACTTCACATTAATGATTTTAAATGCATGTAAGTAGTGGATGGTACTGCCCTTATGACAAATGTTTAGGTCTTCAGTAATGAACAACAGAATTTCTCCATAGGCATTCCTGTCATCCTCTTTTTTTATATAAAATGTGACTTAAATATTTAGATATTCAGACCCTTTGGTAACAGATCACAAAATGTATACTTTTTCTCTAAACATATTTTTGCTGTTTTTATTTATTAATGTTTAAATCATTTTAGCACTACACAAAGCAATGAAGAATACATGCTTCAACATGAATGAACCTTGGAAACGTGCTAAGTGAAGCCAGACACAAAAAAACAAATGTTGTATGATTCTATTTATATGAGTTACCAAGAAAAGGCAAATCCACAGAGACAAAAAGTAGTTCCAAGGGCTGAAGGGGGAGGAGGGAATAGGGAGTTATTGTTTAATGGGTACAGAGTTTCCGTTTGGGATGATAAAAAAAAAAAAAGTTCTGCAGAAAATCAAACACCGCATATTCTCACTCATAGGCGGGTGTTGAACAGAGAACACATGGACACAGGGAGGGGAGCATCACACACTAGGGTCTGTTGGGGAGGGCTAGGGGAGGGACAGCAGTGCGGGGGGAGGTTGGGGAGGGATAACATGGGGAGAAATGTCAGATATAGGTGACGGGGGGATGGAGGCTGCAAACCACATTGCCATGCATACCTATGCAACAGTCCTGAATGATCCAGACATGTACCCCAAAACCTAAAGTACAATTAAAAAAAAAGTTCTGGAAATAGACAGTGGTGATGGTGGCTCAACATTGTGAATGTACTTACCATCACTGAGTTGTACACTTAAAAATAGTTAAAATGGTAAATTTTGTTATGTATATTTTACCACAATTTTTATTTTTTTAAAAAAAGGATCAATTACGTAGGGAAAAAATCAGGGCTTGCCATCTTGTGGACTGGTACAGTCAACCTTTGTATTCAGAGGTACCCAGCCCTGTTAGACCCTGTCACTTGCAGTTTGGGGGCCCTGTTAATATCTTTCCTTGGAAAGTGCTCACTTCTCAGTGCCTGTCTTTATTGACTCCTCCCTTTGTCCTGGATCATGCCCACTCACCTCGTCTGCCCCTAATGTTGAACTAAGGCTAAGGAACTGAAGGATCCCCTTCCTGTGATAAAAGAGCACTGGCCAGGAAAGAAAGCATGCCTCACGTGAAGACTGTCGGTTGGGAGCTCATATGACCTGGGTTGAATCCTAGCCCTCCTGGTTTCCAGCTCCCTAGCCTGGAAGGCGTTTGACCTCTCTGAGCATCAGCTCATTCATAGGCAGAGTTCCCCCATGGGGCACTGGGGAGGACCCAGAAAGGCAAGAGCAGGTAAAGGCCTCAGGATCTGTTACCATTCCCAGGACCCAGGGAGGCTCTTCCATTCTGTGAAGCTAGCAATCTCCTGATTTGGAATGTCTTCTACCTGTTAAAATGTTATTTTAGCTGACAAAACAAAAAACAGTCCAAAAAGCCCCACCTCATTCTCTTGCTCTCTGAAGTAGTTTTGAAATTACTTGGAATAAATATAGCTGCATGGAGTGCCAGTCATGTCCACAGACTCTGTCTCCCTCACCTGAATCACACTTGAGCCAGGGCTCCCTCAAGGACCCAACAACAGGAGGAAATTTTGCAGGGTTAGAAATGTCCACTGACCTGTGAGGCGCTCTAGGGTGTCAAATCCATGTTTTAGCGCGATCACACCAAGGAATGAGATAGTGCCATCTTCAAACCTATAACCACGGGGTGAGGAGAACAGGTCAAGCTGTAGCCAATGCGATCCATGTGCATTTTACGGTATATAATGTGGTTTAGATTTTAGGCTTAGCTGGTCATATGGCTTGGCTTTGTGTCCTCACCCAAGTCTCATCTCTACTTGTAATCCCCAGGTGTCGAGGGATGGACCTGGTAGGAGGTGATTGGATCATGGGGGTGGTTTCCCTCATGCCGTTCTCATTTCATGATAGTGAGGGAGTTCTCACAAGATCTGATGGTTTTATAAATGGAAGTTCCCCTGGGCTCTTCTCTGTCTCTCCTGCTGTCTTGTGAAGAAGGTGCCTGCTTCCCCTTCCACCGTGATTGTAAGTTTCCCGAGGCCTCTCCAGCCATGCAGAACTGTGAGCCAATTAAACCTCCTTTGTTTATACATTACCCAGTCTTGGTAGTTATCTTTACAGCAGTGTGAAATTGGACTGATACAGCTGTAATCTATTAATACCTTCCCTCTGCTATCTTATAAAACATTGCCCTCCCCTTCAGGAGAAGGGGCTTTGTACACCAAGACCTGTCTGGCTGCCTCTGGCCCTGACCCACTCTGCAGTTTTCTTGGGCTGCTTTAAATTTCCTAGGGTGGTCGGGTGCAGTGACTCATGCCCGTTATCCCAACACTTTGGGAGGCCCAGGTGGGAGGATCACTCGAGGCCAGGAGTTTGAAACCACCTGCCTATGCAACATGGCAAGACCCTGTCTTTACAAAATTTTTTTAACTAGCTAGTTATTAATTAATTGGTAATTATGTATTGATCAAATACTTAATAGATTCTTTCTTAGAATAAAATAGGAGTTTTTTGTTTCTACCAAGGGATGTATTTCACTGAGTTATAAAATACATAAAGTTAAGAACACAGTCAAGATGCCCATTCAATACAAACTTTAGGTTGACTATTAAATCTCTTGAGTTCTGGTCCTAAGTTTCTAAAGGGAAAAAATGGCTTATAATGGTAAATAAGTATATTCTGCTTTCTGAGAATATTGGTGTGTCATCTGTTGTAAAGTCATCTACCCGAATCAAAGGAAAGAGGTCTGATCCCCCTAGCCCAACCATGCCCTGGCCCCCAGTGAGCTGCCCCACTTCTCTTGGCCTTCAGGGGCCCTTAGTGGCCAAATTAAATTTGAGGCATCATTTTGTTCTGCCTGTAACTTACATTATGTTATGCCTGGCATTCTTTTCTCACTTGGTTCTACTACATGGTAAATGATCACACTTGGAGTCAAAAGGTTTTACATGCGCATTCCTGTCTTAGAAGTCCCCCAACTGTGGACAAGTCCTAAATAAAAGAGACATTAAATAGCCTCCTAACCTTGATCCCCACCATTCTGATGCATCACCTATTTTAGCTTTAAAAGAACAATATTATCATTTCTACTTTACAGAAAAAACATGAGGTACAGAGAACAAGTTACACGTCCGCTCACTGCTGTTCTGTGGAGGAGTGGGAACTCACTCCCCAGAGGTCCAGCCGCAGGCCTACACAGCTAACGTTGACTCTATTGTCAAGGCCGTGGCCCTGTGTGCAGGACCCTTGAGTCTGTGTGGGGTCCCTAGGGGATCTAAAGCCCTTCCCATCTAGGCCTGAGGCATTCTCTGGCCCCTGTAGGTGATTAGTTGCTACCCAAACCTGTGTCCCCACTGTTGACCCAGCAGAACCCTGGGTCAGCCACCATTTTCAGCCTTGACACACTCAACCTTACAGGTCTCAGCCATCACCATCTGAAAGATTCCTGGGCATAACCCACACCACCTGCCCTTGCAGCCTGGGGAAGAGGCATATGCCAACCACCCAGGCAGAGGCCTCTGGTATTTGAGGGCAAGTGACAGCCTGCACCAAGACTCCTCCGTCTGTAACTCATTCACGGTAGGGCTCACAGAGGCTACTGCTAACACTGCCACAAATCTGGAGGCCTCTGCTTTACCTGATTCTTCCTGCTAAGTGCCAGGCTGAGCTGATCCTAGCTGCTGTAGAACCAGCTGTGCTGTCAATGTGTGGGCAGACTTGCTCCAAATGGTACCACCTTTTAAAGCTATTGTTTCAACTGCTGCAACCTCTTGTCAGTGCTGAGGGCAAAGACCTGGAAGTTCACCATTGAGGGCCTCTCACCTCTTCTGTATGCAGTTCTTATCTGCAGGCCCCAGTCTTCTCACAGCTCTGGAGAAGCCCTCAAACAAGAGCAGAGTTCACTGAATCACCTGTGTCACCTCCAGCCAACCTTTGCCTCCCAGATGTGAGCCCTACCATCAGCCTGTCCCTGCCAGCAACCTGAATTCTCCTGACCCCCAAAACCAGACCTACCCCTTGCATAATCCTCCAGGGGAAACAGGCCAGCCCCCACCTTGCTAACTCCTCTGGTCCCTCCCCTGTAGCAAGGTTACCTTTGAGCCACCGATGGCCTCGGGATGTAGAAGTCTTCTCCCGCTAGGTAGGCAGAGGCTGTGCCTCCTCCAAAGTAGGTCTTCCTCAGTAGAGGAGCCACACGATTATGGACCAGCAGAGCCCCCAGGCCCGTAGGGAACCCGAAGATCTTATAGAAGGAGATGGGGACAAAATCGGCCTGGTGAGCTGACAGATCCAAAGGCGAGGTGCTCACGTAGGAGGCTGCATCGAGCAGCACAAACCACTTCCCAAGTGTGCTCACAGGGCACAACCACCCAGACTTGATGTCTTCTATCCAGGACAGGGGGTATCTGGCTCCAGAAAAGTTACTCTGAGCTGGGTAGCAGAAAAGATGAGGCAACTTGCAGTCTGGGTCGTTGGCTGAAGCACGACGTTCCTTTGCAGACCACAGGTCCTCTGGCCTGACCGGGGTGGACATGACATTCATGGCCATGGTCATGTTCCTCATGCCCACTACGGAAGTGTGGCTGTCGGTGAGGTAACAGAACCGACTCCCACTGCTCTCTGGGCCCTGGGGCACCCATGGAAAGGCCTCTGCCACCAGTTTGAGAGCAGCTGTGCTCCCGGCAGTGAAGATCACACTGTAGTCCTCTGCGGTGGTGTGGAAGTGCGCCAGGATTCTGGAAGAAGCACAGCATCCCCGTAACCCCCGGATCTCAGCCCCAGTGCTGAATGTTTGCAGGCTGTTTTATTTCTATTAACTATGACAGCTCTACCTTCATGGCTAGCAGAAACTCCAGATAGGCTTTGCCACAGCTGAAATTAGGGCAGGGGCAATGGAAGCCATGGGAATGACTTCCAGTTGGCAAAATCTCCTTAACTCCCAAATATCACTGGATATCTCCAATTACACATGACAAAAAGCCACAATAAACTTAATCAGAGTTGATAATACCCTCTCTCCTTGGTGCTTTCTACCCAGCTCTAACATAACAAGGTTTAAGTAACAATCAATCTGTTTAATTGCTTTTAATTTTGGCAACCCTAATAGCAAAACAGTATCACTTTCAAATTTGAAATAACTTGAAATTGTGTTAATAATTTTAAGTACCACCTGGCAATTATTTGCCAGATACTATTATGTATAGAAAGTATAGAGAGCTATTTAACATACAAATACTAGTAAAAAAAAAAAAAAAGGGAAAAAAGACAGGAAGAAAACAAGATGCCTAATAAAGCTTCTTATGAAAAGGAAAACCAGAGAAAGTACTTTTCTTCTTTCTGAAAACAAGACCTAGGCTCCTGGGTCACTCCCTGTCACTCTGTACTGCAGTGTCTCTGGAGCCACACAGGACAGCTGTGTGCACCTCACAGCCACCCACCTGTGCGTCTCATTTGCCCCACACTGTACCTACTCCCCCCTGCCTACCTGAGCTCTGACCCTGATGTTTGTCATCATGCGTGCACTGCCTTTTAGCCTACCGTGATCCTCCTGAAACCAACTCAGAATCTCTGCGGGATACAGGCAAGTCCTAGGAAGAAAGACTGTCCGCCTAGGTATGCCCAGTCAGGCAGGTGTCCCTGATGCTTACCTGTAGCGCACCTGCTCCACAGTGTCATGGGTGAGCTTGCTGCTGATGTTCTGGCTGTGAGGATTACCTGGCGGATTACAAAGACAAGGCCACCAAGTCACTACTTATGGTCTCTCCTCTTGTGTTCCTTCCAAACCCACTCCCTCGGTTTCTCAAAAACCTCAACATAAAACTATCATATTACCTAATAATTCTGCTCCTAGATTTCTACCCCTCAAAAGTGAAAACTTATGTCCATACAGACTTGCACGTGAATGTTCATAGTAGCTTTATTTGGAAAGCCAAATTCTGGACATAATATAAATGTCCATCAATGGGTGAACAAATAGACAAAATACGCTATGTCCATAAAATAAAAAGTGATTTGGCTTTTTGCTGTCTTGCTCTGTCACCCAGGATGCAGGGCAGTGGCATGATCATAGCTCACTGTAACCTCAAACTCCTGAGCTCAAGTGATCCTTCCCTTCTCAGCCTCCTGAGTAACTGGCACTACAGATGTGCACCACTACACCTGGTCAACTTTTTAAAATTAGTTTTTGTAGAGATGAGGTCTCACTATGTTGCCCAGGCTGGTCATGAACTCCTGAGTTCAAGCAATATTCCTACCTCCCCAAGTGCTGGGATTAAAGGCATGAGCCACCACACCCAGCCAGGGAAGTTATTTGCCAATAAAAAGGAACAAACTCCTGGCTGTGTCATGAATGAACTTCAAAAGCATGCTAAGTGAAAGACTCCAGACACAAGAATATACATAATGCATGAATCAATTTACATAAAATGTCCAGCAAAAGACTTGTAGAGAGATACAGAAAGTAGTAGATTAGCAGTTGCCTGGGGCTGAGGGCAACAAGGGTTAGCTGTAATGGGCATGAGGGATCTTACTGGAGGAATAAAAACATCTAACTGAATTATAGTGACAATTGCATCACTAGGTCAATTACTAAAAATCACCATTGGACACCTGAAATCGATTTTTTTAGAGAGACAGAATCTTACTCTATCACCGAGGCTGGAGTACAAGTGGCATGATCATAGCTCACTATAACCTTGAATTCCTGGGCTCAAGGGATCCTCCTGCCTCAGCCTCCTGAACAGCTAGCACCACAGGCATGTGCCACCACACCTGGCTAATTTTTTTAATTTTTGTTTTTTGTAAAGATAAGCTCTTGCTATGTTGCCTAGGCTTGCCTTGAACTCCTGGGCTCAAGCGATCCTCCTACTTGGCCTCCCAAAGCACTGGGATTATAGGCCTGAGACACTGTACTTAGCTGGCAAATTTTATGATATGTTTTACAAAATAAATTTAAAAACCCTCTCCTCACTAGTAAAACCAAATAGGATCGGGAAGAATATTTTAGAGCTGGAAGTCAGCTCAAAAGCAGGCCAGTGCAAGAGTCTGTTCTACAAGTTTCGGAGAGGTGGCCAGTGGCTTTGCTCATTAACTCCAGAGAACGCAGTAACAGCCTCAGGGGGCTGCCCTTTCCTCCAAGCATGAGGCAGAGCCATGAACGCAACTTAATCTAAGTTCCCATTTCCTGTCCTGCAGATCCCACCCCCACTACTGGTACCATTCCTGCAGAAATAACTGATCCTGGCCTCCAAATATGTGAAGGGGGCCACCGTGCAGCCCTTAGTCACCTACTCTCAAGGATAAAGGCCCTGCTCCCAATTTCACTCTTCCTCTTAACTTCTAGTTTTGCTCCCTTCCCGGTATCCCCACCAAGTGTGTCCCAGAATATTATGATCTCCCTCAAACTTAACCCCCAGACAGGCCTTGGTAGGGCCTGACCTATAAGGCTGGGCACTAGCTGTTCTCAGGAACTACATGTGCTCGTTAACGCAGGCTTGGCCCTTTTGTTCTAGATGGTTTTTTCCCTCCAAAATACACTGAAAGATCACACTGGATTTCTGCCCACTGCAGCTACTACATGTTCCATTTCCACATTGCTAGTAACCTGTGGGACCTGGTAATTATCCTCGTTGCCTTTCCTCTGCTTGGCTTTAGCTCTGCATCATTAGGACCACCTGCAATCTCAACTCTGTCATCTCTCAAGCTTTCTCATGGTTATGACTCTTGCAAAGGTCAAAGAAGGAGAATTGCAGGTCTCTTTGCAAATTGCAGATTAAAATCAACATAAATACCTCCTTGGCACCTTCCTGGAAGACTGTTTACCAGATTTAAATATCTGCTGGCTGCCCAGAGCCAAGATCCAAACCCCTTAATGTGGAATAACAGACCTATCCTGAATCAAGGCACTCTGATGGAGGTTAAGGGCTTGGGCTCTGGAGCTAAACTGCCTGGAAAGCAAGCTTCTAGGTCCCCTAAGCTCCAGTCTTTCCTGAGCAGCCTCAGGCTAGTTACCTGCCCTCTCTGGGGCCCTATTTCTTTACCTATAAAACAGGAGTGATACCAGAACCTATACCTCTTTGGTTGTGAGACTGAAGAGAGAAAGCTCATAGTGAGTACCTGGTAAATGTTATTTATCGCTATTCTCATCACAAATATTACAATTGCTACTGCTGCTATGATTTCACATTTTCTTTCCAAGGTACGTGTAGATCATGCTGTGCTGCTAATAAATGCCACTGATGACTCTCCATTGTTCCCGTAACAAAGATCAAGCATCTACAACTCTGCACTGGCTTCCTCTCCCACTCTCCTTCCCTCCCGCCGTGTTCCTGGACTGGTTCCCGAAACCACTACAGCATCTTAGCTCAGGTTGTTACCCTGCCTGCTCACACTTCTCCTCCTCTTGTCTGAGGGAATTCTGGCTCATCCTCCAGCAACCACTCCACTCTACTCCAAAGGAAGCTTTCCCTGACATGCATGAGCCAAGCCCACTGTCACTGCAGATACAGGCTGCCCTGGAACCAGGCACCTTTTGTCCGTCCTTCACACAGTTGGTAATCACATTTATTTGGAGTTTACTTAAGATCTTGTCTTCCAGGACTAGACCACAGTGTCCAAGAAGAAAGGGGTTGTGTTTATTTTGTTCCCATTATAGCACTGTGCCCCACACACCGTAGTGGCTCAATGCACAGTTATGGAGTGAATGACTGAATTAACATCTCTCCTGCCACCCCACCCTCTGCACTGTACGAGGTCACTCACCACCACCAAACACAGCAGCTTTGAATCTCTGTGCCCTTCCTGACACTGGTCCCTTCTTCTGGTAGTAACCTGTGTGTCTGTCCCTGAGCCAGCTCCCTCCATCTCAGCCACACATGTACAATACAGAATGACCCAGAGTGCTTGCCTGGACCCTAAGTGACATGGGGCTTATTCAGCTTTTTATAGTTAGAAGAGTCCCAGTCTATTAATCCAACATTTAGTATACGTAGGTGTATCAGCTTCACGTAGTTGACTAAAACTCGTTTTAGGCATTTTCTTTACCATAAATGTTTTCCATGAGATCTCTAGTGAAGCTTTGAAGCTGGCTCTGGGAGAACAAGGTGGCGCCTGCATGGTCAAGGTAGACAGTTCCTGAAAGAAAACATAAAATAAAGCTGCAGGTTGTTTCTCATCGGTCTTTCAGTCCTTTTACCTGACTCTTGTTTGGGGAAGCCCAACCAATGGCATCCAACATGTGTAGACCTAACACCAGGCCACTGACTTCCCTGGGCCTCTTGATAAGCGCCTCTTAATCCAAGTGTAGGCATGAGCAGTGGAAGGACTGCACTTCTAATGTTGAAGGACCTTTAAATCCCTGAGAGAGCCCTCCTGATCAATCAGCTCCCTTCACTCTTTTATGAACCTGGAACAGAATCCCACACAGAGAAGGCACCCAGCAGACATTTGTGATGAACGGCGGCGAAGCTGTTTCACATTATGACTCGTACCCTGTTCTGGAGGTTCTGGAAGGATTCCCTGAGGGGAGAGTCCCAATCCTACTTTCCCACACTGCTCTGCACCCTTCAACCTTAATGCAGCAGGGAGAGCTTCTGAGAATACAAGGCATGCAAATGATCCTTCCAGCCTTTCTCAGAGAGAAATGCAAATTTAGATGAAAATGAGATACCATGGTTTACTGATGAGTTTGGCAGAGATCAGAGGTTGGATACTTCCCTGTGTGGATGAAGGAGTGCGAAACAAGCGCACTGCTACATGGCTGGTAGGAGCGTGCACAGGTATACTTTCTTCACACTCAGCAATGTGGCAACATCAGTTCACGATTTAAAATGTCCACACCCTTTGACCCAGCAATTCCTCTTGCAGGAATTCATCTTATAAGTACCCACGTTTTTGTGGCATGACATGAATATAAGGATATTCAGTGAACCATTCCCTGCAATAGCAAAAGATTAGAAACAACTTAAATGTCCATCAATGTGCATTTAAAATAAACATTGTACAGTATCTAATAAGTACTGACATGAAACAAACTCTAAGATACACTTTCAAATACATATAACGTGGAGAGATCCATTCATTCACTTATCAAATATTTTGTTTTGTGTAGAATGGATTGTCTGTTTTATCACAGCTTTATTGAGATGTAACATAAAATTCACCCTCTCAAAGTATACAATTCAGTGGTTTTTAACATATTCATATGTTACACAAATATCACCACTAATCTTAGAACATTTTCATTCATCCTCAAAGGAAATCTCATTTCATTACCAATCACTCCCCAATGCCTCCAACCCCAGCCCTTGATAACCACTAATCTACTTTCTGCTCCTCTAGATTTTCTTATTCTGGACATTTCATGTAAAAGGAGCCATACTATATGTGGCCTTTGGTGTCTGACTTCTTTCACTTAGCATGTTTTCAAGGTATGGCCATATTGTAGCATGTATCAGAACTTCATTCCTTTTATGGCAGAATAGTATTCCATTGTATGAGTATACCACATTTGATTTATCCATTCATCTACTGAGGAATATTTGGGCTGTTTCCACTTTTGTGTATTGTGATTGCTGCTGTGAATATTGGCATACAAGTTGTTGTGTGGATGTGTTTTCTCTCATTTGGTAGGTTGCCCTTTCACTTTCTTGATGGTGTCCATTGAAACATACAAGTTTTTTTAACTTTGATAAAGTCCAATTTGTCTATTTGTGGTGTTGTTGCTTATATTTTTGGTGTCATAAGAAATTATCTAATTCAAGGTCCTAGTGATTTATGCTTACGTATTATTCTAAGTATCTTTTAACTCTTTCACATTTAGATCTTTAAATTCATTTTGAGTTAATTTTTGAATTATGAGGTAGGGGTCTAAGTTCATTCTTTTGCATATCAATATCCAGTTGACCCAACATCACTTATTTAAGAGGTTATTCTTTCCCTCATTGAATACTCTTGATATCCACTGAAAATCAATTAACCATAGATGTATGGATTTATTAAATCAAAATTCTATTTCATTGGTTGATATGTGTATACTTATGCCAATACCACACTGTCTTCATTCTGTAACTTTGTAATAAGTTTTGAAAGTTAGTGCGATTCCTCCAACTTTGATCTTTTCTTTCAAGATTGCTTTGAGGCCAGGCGCAGTGGCTCACATCTGTAATCTCAGCACTTTGGGAAGCCAAGGTGGGTAAATTATTTGAGGTCAGGAGTTCAAGACCAACCTGGCCAACATGGTGAAACCCCATCTCTACTAAAAATACAAAAATTAGCCAGGTGGTAATGGCACACACCTGTAACCCCAGCTACTCGGGAGGCTGAGACAGGAGAATCACTTGAGCCTGGGAGGCAGAGGTTGCAGTGAGCCAAGATTGCTCCACTATACTCCAGTCTTCGTGACAGAGTGAGACCCTAGCTCAAAAAAAAAAAAAAAAAAAAAAAAAAAAAAGATTGCTTTGGCTATTCTGAGTCACTTGCATTTCTATATAAACTTCAGGATCAGCTTGTCAATTTCTGCAAAAACGCAGCTGTATTTTTATAGGAATTGCATTAAATTTGTATATCAATTTGAGAATTATTGCCATGTTAACAATATTAAATCTTCCAACCCATCAATACGGGATATCTTTCCATTTATTTTAGTTGTCTTTAATTTCTTTCAATGATGTTTTACAATTTTCAGTGTATGTCATACTTCTGATAAATTTTTTTCTGTGTATTTTATTATTTTTGATGCCTTAGGAACTGTTTTCCTGATTTCATTTTCATAGTATCTATTGCCAATGTATAGAAATTGAACTGATGTTTGCATATTGACCTTGTATCCTACAGCTTGGCTAAATTTGTTTTTAAATTCCAATAGTTTTGTGTTTGGGTTCCTTGAAATGTTTTATATACAAAATTACATTATTGGCAAGTAGAGGTAGTTATACTTCTTTCTAATCTGGATCCCTTCTGTTTCGTTTTCCTGCCTAATTTCCCTGGCTAGAGCCTCCAGTACAATGTTGACTAGAAGTGGTGAGAACAGACACCTTTGTCTTATTTCAAACTCAGGATGAAAGTTTTCAGTCTTTTACCACTAAGAATGATGTTAGCTGGGCAGGAGTGGGTGGGGGTGGGGGTTTGCAGATGGTCTTTATCAGTTGGTTAATTTTTCCTTCATTCCAAGTTTATTGGGTGTGTTTGCATTCAAGAAATACTTATTGAGCATCTACTATGTGCCAGGCATTGTTCTAAGTGCTGGGGACACAGCAGTGAACAAAATAGAAGCAGCATGATAATGACAGAGAAAGAACTTAAACAAACACAAATGATGGCAGGTGGTGAAATATATGGCTCACTTGTGTTTACAAAAAAAAAATGTAAGGGCCAGATACCGTGACCCACACCTATAATCCCAGCATTTTGGGAAGCCAAGGCAGAAGGATTGCTTGAGGCCAGGAATTTGAGACCAGCATAAGCAACATAGTGAGACCCCCATCTCTATAGAAATAAATAAATAGCCAGCCATGGTGGTGCACACCTGTAGTCCCAGCTACTTGGGGGGCTGAGGTGAGAGGATAGCTTAAGCCCAAGAGGTCAAGGTGGCGGTGAGCTATGATTATGCATTCCAGCCTGGGTGACAGTGTAAGTCCCTGTCTCAAAAAGTGTGCACATGCACACATAAATATAGACAACCACTGGAAAGATACACAAGACATGAGTGACAGCAACTGACTCTGAGGTAGCCACAGTGGCTGCAACTGGAGTGAGAGGGAGGCTCCCTGGCGATTCTTCACCTTCCTTTGGCAACTTTTGAATCTGATACCACTAAATGTTATATGAGAGCATTCTCACATTGCTATAAAGAACTACCTGAGACTGGGTAGTTTATAAAGAAAAGAGGTTTAATTGACTCACAGTTGCTCAGGCTGTACAGGAGGCATGGCTGGGGAGGCATCAGGATACTTTACAATCATGGTAGAAGGCAAAGCAAGTGCACCTTCATATGGTGGCGGGGAGTGGGGAGAGAATCCACTTGTGAAGGGGGAAGTGCTTCACACTATTTTTCTTTTTCTTTTTTTTTAATTTGAGAGAGAAGGTCTTGCTCTGTTGCCCAGACTAGAGTGCAGGGACTCAATCTGAGCTCACTACAACCTCCACCTCCTGGGTTCAGCCTCCCAAGTAGCTGGGATTACAGGCATGTGCCACCACACCAGGCTAATTTTTTATATTTTTAATAGAGATGAGTTTTTGCCATGTTGGCCAGGCTGGCCTCCCAGAGTGCTGGGATTACAGGTGTGAACCACTGTACCTGGCCAAATAAATAATACACTTTTTTTGAGAGAGAAGATCTCACTCTGTTTCCCAGGCTGGAGTGCAATGGCAAGATCTCAGCTCACTGCAGCTTCAACTTCCTGGGCTCAAGCAATTCTCCCACCTCAGCCTCCTGAGTAGCTGGGACTTCAGGCATGCACCACCACACCTGCCTAATTTTTGTATTTTTTGTAGAGACGGGGTTACACCATGTTGCCCAGGCTGGTTTTAAACTCCTGGGCTCAAGTGATCTGCCTGCCTCAGCCTCCAAAGTAGTACGATTACAGGCTTAAGCCACCATACCCACTTTGTGCTATACACTTTAAACAATCAGATCTTGTGAGAACTCACTCTCACGAGAACTGAAAGAAGAAATCCACCCCCTTGATCCAATCACCTCTCACCAGGTCCCTCCCCCGACACTGGGAATTACAATTCAACATGAGATTTAGGTGGGGACACAGAGCCAAGCCGTATTAAATGTACAACCTCATCCAGAAAGATACTTTTAAAACAATGTTTGCTTTTACTAAATATTCAGAAATACAAAGGTACCAAACCAAAAGAAAGGCTTTTGTTCACCCAGGCATCAAGGCCACAGGTGAGACCCGGAAGTTGCTGGGGAGCATCTCACACTGTGCCACAGTCTTCTGCAGGTCCAAGAAGCCATTGGAGAAAAAAGGCTGCTTTGGCTTTTGGTCCAACAGTTAATTTTGCAGGAAAAAACAAAAGCGTGGGAAAGCTGTGTGAGATCAGCCATAGATGTAATATTAGGAGAAGGTCAGGCAGCATAGGGGTTAATGGTATAGAATCCAAGTCAATCAACCCAGACTTGAATCCTGCCTCCACCACTAGCCATTCTGGCCCCTGTTCCTTTATCTGCAAGATGGGACAAAGGTTAAATGAACTGGTATATGGCAGTACCCAGTTCAATGCTCGAACACAGGAGTAGCTGTTATGAGAAGAGGAAAATGGCCCCAAAGTTAAATGGCATCAGACCTTCTTCAAGAAAGTGAATTCCAGGATCAACTCTGGGTCATCCCCCTCCGGTTCTCATTCCAGCAGGGTGAGTGATCATCATTCAGCACGAAGGCTTGCAGAGACCCTTGACACACATCCATATAGTCGATATGGTCCCTTCACAAAAGCAAGGAAGCTCTCCTCCAAATAGTTAGGTAACATATTTCAGCACTTAAACCTTAAATATTTAATTATCCTGAGCTACCACTTAACCAGAGAAATTCTCAAATTGGCAGAGAAACTTCATGAGGGGAGAGGAGGAGCGAGGAAGAGGTAATATTATTTTGGTTTTTTTTCCTGCCCTTCTAGGAGAAAAACAAATGGACATGTTCCAAGACTCCCAGCAGTGGGAGGGGCGTTAAGTCAGTGCACAAATCTCCACTTCAACCATAGTAGAGAAAATACAAGGAACTTGCATTAAATAAATAAAAGATGCCCAGGCACAGTGGCTCATGCCTGTCCTCCCAGCACTTTGGGAGGACAAGGCGGGCAGATCAAGTGAGGTCAGGAGTTCAAGACCAGCCTGGCCAACACAGTGAAACCCCATCTCTACTAAAAATATAAAAATTAGCAGGGCACGATGGCATGTGCCTGTAATCCCAGCTACTCGGGAGGCTGAGGCAGGAGAATTGCTGGAACCCAGGAGGCGGAGGCTGCAGTGAGCCGAGATTGTGCCACTGCACTCCAGCCTGGGTGACAGAGCCAGACTCCATCTCAAAAAAAAAAAAAGATGCCCACAGTGCTACCACAAATACAGTAAGCAGTATTCTGAGGGCCAGCCTGGCTGACAAACCCCAATTTTGCATCTGAGGGGAAAAGTGCTGTTCTCTGAGGGACAAGAAAGACACCAGGAGGGGACCAGAATATAGCTCTACTTTCCCAGGGTAGCATTGAGGGAAGAGGTAGGTCAATAGTGGGAGTGAGAGATCACAGCTGGAGGAGATTTAGGGGATTAAGGAGGCGGGGTGCTGAAATGATTACTCAGGCAGCCTTTAAGAGTTGCTTCAAAGAATGGAGAGCCTCCGTCCCCACCACCTGTGGGCATTCACAGTATCCGTCTATTTCTCAGTTGTAGGAAATTTCCATAATTAACAGTTGAGAGAGAGAACATGAAAGCAGAAAAGGGTGAGGGGCTGTCTCCAGCAGGTGACCCTGCGACAGGGAAGGATGAGGAGGGAATAGAGAGGCTGGCAGAAGGCACCCCGTTCTCCCTCCTGACTCTCCCTAAGAAGCCAGAGGAGACACATAGAAGGAGGCCACAGTCCTCACAGCCCCCAAAGGGAAAACATAGTTAACCTCCGCAACACCAGGAAGTGACCCAAAACGCTGAAATCAGCTACCCAAGTAGTGAAACCTAAGTCGTGGTTGCTGTTCTGCCCCGAGCAAGGGGAGTAGTCACCAGCTGTTCATCACGACAGAGCAGGTACCCTGTGACACGACGTGCCCACTTCACCTGCAGATCGTCACTGACCGCCCGGCACGCAGCTCTGGGGCTCAATGAAGCCCTGCACTCAAGGTCCCTGGCACAGGAATGAGTCACAAGCTTGGATGCCGGCAGCAGAGGGCCAGGTGGGCCAAGGCCAGATGGACATTGATTTGCAAGTTCATCAGCCCTTTCCTCTCTGAGGAAAGGCACGATGTGATCTTGGTCCTCTTATCCAATTCACAGGCTTACCCTGTTCTTAAAGGTGAAATTGCACTGTTTGCTAATTCTCCTAGTCCCCCAGCGAGGTGGAGCTCAGAGGGATTGTTCTGACGCTGGGAAATGAGGTTTAGAAAATCAAAACTGAATACGGGCTACCCCAGCAGAGTCTGCAGCGCGCAGCCTCGGGAGGCCCCTGCCAGGAGGCCTTGGCCTCTGGGTCCCAACCTGGCGAGCCGGCAGAGGCGCGGTCCTAACCTGGCGCTAGAGGCCCACGCGCCGCTCCTACCCTCTGCGGACATCCGAAGGGTCACGGCCGTTGGACATGCTGTCTTTGGCAACCCCCACCCCAGCAGGATTTTTAGAGTGAGGGGTCTCCCGCCAGGGAGTGCAAGGACCATCGAAGCCATGCTCCCGGAGGGCGGGGAAAGGGGCACAGGGCTAGGTTGGTCCTGCCCACTGAAAAGTCTGAAGTCCGCGTTTGCGAAGCGGACGCGTGGACAGGTCCCTCCTGGTTTCGATTCAAAATGCTCCCCAAATTAGGTAGCCCCAGGAGCAAAAGCTCCATCCAAGTCGGTTCCCATGCCTGCCCGCTCGCCAGCCTCACCTGCCAGGCGGCCGAACTCGCGCGCCCGCAGCTCGCGCAGGCTGCCCCGGCCGTAGCCGTGGGCCAGCCGCGGCGCGCTCGGATCCCAGGACCTCGCGAAGGCCCGCAGCTCCCGCCCCGACTCCACCGCCGCGCCGGCCATGGCCCGGTGTTGTCCATCCGGGCTGGCCGGGCCCCGGACTTGCGCGAGGCCTGCCCACGGCGACTCCGCCCCCGCCTCGCCTCCTCGGCCGCCAGCCTCCAGACTCTCGGAATCCGCGCCCCACGTGTGGCGCCCTGCGGGGCCGGCCTGCTCGCAAACGCCCGGACTTTCACCTCTGGCCTGCTCTTTCCCACCTGGGCGCGGGAGCGGGTGTCTGCTTTTAAACAATCTCTCGATGGGGCCTACGAAGATGTTCCCAGGCCCTAGGAATGCCAAGTTTATTGCTATGCCCCGCGGAGAGGCCGGTGGAAGAAGCAACGAGATGCTCTTTCCTGCTCGGCCTCCTGGAACCCCGCGACCCTCCACCTCGCAGGGGTCCCAGGACCCTCACCCTCTCAAGCGGGGACCAGCGTCTGGCGGGAGCGGGGTTGGGGGCGTTCTCGGGTGGGTGCTACCCAGCGGGGCGTGTGCTTGCTGTTTGTGAGAATAGAGCTGAGCAAAGGGGAAAGATTGGGGGTCCACGAGGCTAATAAATTCCCAGTGGCTGCGCACCATCGGAACAGGAAAGGTCGGGGGCTTCCCCCGGAGCGGGCCCAGCAGCTGGGATCCGCGTGAGCTGAGCTTCCCCTCCTCCCAACTGCGTACTGGGCCCTACTTCCTGCATCTGCCTCCCCACCCCTGCATCCCACCCCGCACTTCCCGCACGTGGGTTGTGGCCGGACCCTCCCTATTGAGGCGAGAGTGCCCTAGGACAAAGGCGCCTCTGTCCCGGACAGAAAGTGGAATAAGAGCGCCTCCTCCGATCCCCACTCGCACCTGCCCCCAGATCGCCGCGGGCACTGCAGCTCTGTCTTCAATAGGGAGGGTCTGGCCAAACCTATTGCGCGGGAAGTGCTGGGAGGGATGTAGGGTTGGGGGAACAGGTGTAGGAAGTAGAGCCCAGACTGGAGGTTGCGGGGTGGGGGGAATCTCACGTGCGATCCCAGGTGCGGAGCACGCTGCTGGGAATGGGTGGAAGCAAGCAGGTACTGCATTCCTAGGCGAGGTACCTCGTGAGGAATCCAATGTCTGGGGCGGTGGGGAACCCGCTGCAGTTGGACAGCAGATCCTGGGGGCCCGGAGGACATAACTCAGAGGCAGGCTCAGATAATCAAAGGCGGGCGCCCAAGTGCAGGCAGCCCACATGCCGTTGAAGCATACAGGTGGGGAGGCGGGGGGCGAGGTGGGAAGGGCGCCCATGCCCCAAGATCTCAACCTGTGCTGCATCGAGGCCAGCTGTCACCCAGGGTATGGGCTGCAGATGCCCTCGGACCCTTGCTGATGCATGATGCATACGGGTGCCCAGCGTGAGAGCCATGAGAATGCAGCTCGCAGCCCTGGCTCACCGGGCCAGGCCCCAGGAAAGACCAGCCACTGAGGGCTCATTTGCCTCTGGCTGGAGACCCGGGGTCTGTGGACTGCAGCGCTAGAGGCCATGCCCAGGCACCTGTATTCCTCAGTGGCCTCTGCCCACCAACCACCCCAGCTCTCTCTCTCACTGCTGAATGGCCAGAACCTTACATGACAAACACCCACAGTTGTTTGGGGAGGAGTGAATATATTGATGGATGAATGCAGGCATTCGCTTATTGACATCACTGCCCACCCCACCACCTGCTTGCCTTCTGGCCATGCTTCAGGCGGGCACTTTGGATGCTGGACTGTCTTCTGTAAATGTGATTTGGGGCAGAACTAATAACAAGAGCTAGTTACAGGGCCTCACTCTGTGCCAGGCACTGCACTGTGTACACTCTTACCTGTCCTGATCATTCAGTAATTAAATATGCAGATCTAGGAGTTAGCTCTTACAGATGGGGGAGCTGAAGCAGAGAGAGGCAGAGTAACTTGCACAAGGGCACGTAGCTAGAAGACAAGCTAGCACCTGGGAAGTCAGTCTCCAGAGCCCAGGCAGGGAAATGTTTTCTGCTACCTCTCTGGCATGAGCCACTGTGGTTCCCAAGGCCTCAGTTTCCCCATCTAAGTTGGGAGAGGGGTGGGGTTGGTCCTCCCAGCAGCTATTCAGTCTGTCACTTCTCACCCCTCCTTTTTAAGCCCTGCTTCCTGGTGAGAGTCTTCCCTAAGCCAGGATCTCCAGGCATTTATTTGCATAAACTCCCTAGAGAGCCTATTCAAAGGCAGGTTCTGTGTTTCTAAGTAGCCCAGGTGATGCTGATGTCAATTCATGAATGGCACTCTGAAGAGGGATGTCCTAGGTCATTTCCCTGGGAATGTAAGGAGCACCTGTCCCCAAAGAGTTCTGCAGCCAACAAACAAACCACCAGTCCATGGGAGTGCTGCTTGCCTAGTGATGGATTGGAATAGGCCAAGTCAGTGCAGAACTCCCTAGGGTATTAAAAATCACTGAGCTACCATTAATCAAGAAATACTTTAAAGCAGTTGGCTACGCCCATCTAGGGCACTGTGTCCTTGGGAGGGTGGATGTGAAGACATTGTATCTACAGCTAAGCAGGAAAGTGAACCATATATCTAGCCACAAGGCAATGGGCTGAGTGCCCAGGCAGCACTGGTTCAGGATGCAGGTATAGAATTGCAAGAGAGGAAGGGGCTACTTCCTAGCAAGGTATCCAGAGAAGGTAGCCCAAAGGAGGAAGCCTTTGAAGTGGGCCATAGCAGTGAGCTGGTCAAGATGGGAGGAGTAGGGGATGTGAAGACTAGGAGACTTGGCTTCTAATTGGCACCCTTAGGTGCATTTAACCAAGATTCCTTGGGCCTCTCCTATCAGAAAGAGACTATCAGAAGTCAGATTGCTCGCTCTCACCCTGCCTTAAGCAAACCTTCCATCTCCACCAAGGAAAGACTGACCTGGCGGGAGCAGTGATCTCCTGGGCCCTGTGCTACAGGCTACCACTGCCACCCCTCACCTGGTCCAGCTGCTGGCCTTGGAGCTTCCAAGCAACCTGAGCTGGTCCATGCTGAGATCCCAGGAGGCCAGCTTCTGCACCTAAAGTTTACAGCTTGGTAGGAAAACAGCTCTTTCAATTCCCACTTGCAGCCCTTTCTCACCTAAGAACTTGAAAAATTATGTATCTATGAGCCAGTTGAGCAGACAGGTGAGATGCCCTCAATTTTGTACTTTAAATCTCTGTGTGAATCTTAGTTAGTCCCTGGTGCAGGTCACTGAGACTGATTCTTTACTTCCTGATGATGCTTCCCCAAATCCCCTTGCTCCCAGGTTAACAACTCCCACCCCTAGTGTCTCCTAGCAATGGGCTCCATTTGCAAGAATCTCTACTACATACAAAGCGTTTATTCATGTATTCTTCCATTCATTCATTAGTTCATTTATTCACTCACTCACTTAGCAGAAAATGAATGAGTCCTTACAGAGTTAGGCTCCGAGTTGGCGGTGGAAAAAGAAAGAAAGGCAGGTTTGGGAGCTAGAAAGTGCCCTATGGGTGACTTAGGTAGAACTATCCAATGGCCATGAGCAGACTAGATGAGCCTGTGAGAATTGGGAGCATAACCTCTTGCAACTGTCCAGGCTTGAAACACCAGAAAAGATTCACTTGAAAATTACTAGCGCTTTTGGCAGGGGCATTCATTCAGTGTCCACTGGGCAGCTGTGCCCTGCTACAAACATGGTAGGCACTGGGAAGACAACCGTCAGCAAGGCAGTCTCTGTGCCTGAGAGGCTCCTGGGATGGGGAAGGAGCTAAGTTCATAGTCAGGTCACCCCTCCAGCTGCCAAGTGCTGGAGAAGAGTCTTTCCCACAAAGGTCCAGGCTGGGGATAAAGAGCCTCCCCCACCTGGGGCTGCTGGGAGACCTGCCTGAATGTCCTGGAGTAGGAGGTGGGTGAGGGAGGACAGCATTCCATATTCAAAGGCCTAGAGGTGCAAAAAGGCTCAGAAAATTCCAGATGCAGGATTTTTAATGAGGCTAGAGCACAGACTGCAGCTCTGTAGGGATAAGTGGGACAGGGAGTGAGAAAAATAAGAGGGGTCAGACTGCAGTACAGAGGAAAAAGCTGGCCTTGGTCCGGAAGGGACAGGACCACTCTAGAGTCTCCTCCTGAGAGTGGCTGGATCAGGGGTGTGCTTAGATCCCAGGCGGCAGTGGAGGAGGTGGGTGTGGGGAGGTTGCAGGCAGCACTGCTGTCAGAGGCTGGGCAAAAGTCCTGGCGAAGAGCAGTGAGGGCCTGGTCTGAGGCCCAGAGCGTGCAGAAGTGATGAAATTCAGGGACTAATGGGACTGAGGACTGGCCCAAGGTGACTTGGTGCTGTCAGATTGGGAGACTGTGTGGACACAGTGAGTCTCAGGCATAGGGAGACAATATGGAACTCGGTTCAGGATATCTCAGTGGAGATTCAAGGCTCAAGAGGGACAGAGTGTCTGGGGTTGGAGACTCGAGTCATGTGAGGGGCTTGTGGACAGGTCACCTCCGGAGCTATGGAGTATTTAGGGAAAGAGGGCGGAGCCCTGGGAACAGTGACACTTAAAGGGTCTCTGTCTTATGCCACAGGTGGGAAGGTTCAGTTAAAGAAGCGGGGAACAGAGTCAGAAGAGATCACTTTGGCAATATCTAAGGCCATAAGGCCAATTAAAACAAACAAGGGTTAAATTAAACCATTAGGACAGATTGTTAAACGTGTTGGGTAGGTGGTGTGCAGTAGCCTAAGCAGGAACAGCTTCATTATCCAGGTGGGGATGGCAGCTCCATTCTAATGGTCAAGTCCTAAATGGTGAAGAAGGGTACAGGTTTTCTCACTACTGAACCCCCTGAAAACCTTGTCCTCCCACTCTGGAAGATAATAGGTTGGTGCAAATGTAACAGCGGTTTTTGCATCAAAAAAAAAAAAAAAAGGCAAAAACCGCAATTACTTTCGCACCAACCTACAGTTGGCAGCTGCAATTATGAGGGACTAAACTTCCCACCAAATTATCAGGATAGGAGGTAGGAATTTCCAAGAAGGCTGAATTTGGTTTGGATAATAAAATTAACTTAAGTGTTTCCTATTAGAGTGAAATGCACACTTTTCCAAAAATGAGAACTCACAGACCTAGATATGCTGGTACCTAGGAAGTCAGAAGAGGGCTGGCACAGGAAGTAGTGAGACAGACACAGCATGGGAGCAAGTTTCTCTTCAAAGACTGGCAGAGTGCCCTGGTAGAAACTGAGAGCAGTGGAAAGAAAGATCTGAAACCCCAGGAAGCTCCCTGCCCTAGAGTGACACAAGAACTTTCCTGTGAATAGAAGCTAAAGGGCAGTTCAACATCATGACATGACTGGGAACAAGGCTCCATTATATCTAATGTTCAAAACAAGCAAACCCACCAGTACTAGGCAGACCACAGGACTGAGGGGGTGGAGGGCCCAGAGCAGCAACCTTCCTGGTGCAGTATTTCTGGGGGCTCTCTTCTGTGTTCATTCATGAGCAGGTCCACTGGGCTAGGCGAGCCCCTTCTTGGTCCCTTCTCTGCTAGCACCTCCCTCCTACTCTTTGCCCCTTACCCCTTTATGCCACCAAGACAGGAATCTCAGATATTCTATTTACTGACTGGCAGATTACATTTGAGAATGCTTCCTCCACCAGCCATCAGTGTTGCCAAACTCATTTATTCCTGAATTCAGCAAATATGTGACAATACACTGGGAACCATCTGATTCCCAGGTGTTTAGGCTTTAGCAGGCTTGTATAGGGAGCTTGCATTGGTTGCCTATCCTGTATCCACTGGCCCCTCTGATTTTGCTTTGGAAAACCACACCACATTAGAGCAGCTATGTGGTCCCATTGGGACCTACTCTGCCTCTGCCCCTTATCCAGAATAGGTGATCTCACAGCTCATTACATCAGATGGGCAGGCCCAAGCTACTCAACATCTGGCTTTCCCTGACCACTGTAATTAGTTGCGGAATGGCTGAGTCAGAGTAAAGTTAGAGATCTAATGCTAAGGGTTATTTCCTCTGATATTAACAAGGAAAAAAGTAATGTAGGGGCTGTTTGCATTCCTCTTACGGCAATGAGGGAGGACAGCCTCAGGAGAAAGCTGCCATGTGGCCAGGCATGGTGGCTCGGCCCTATAATCTCAGCACTTTCTGGAGGCCAAGACAGAAGGATGGCTTGAGCCCAGGAGTTCGAGACCAACCTGGGCAACATAGTGAGACCCTGTCTCTATTTAAAATAGTAACGGCCGGGCACAGTGGCTCATGCCTGTAATCCCAGCACTTTGCGAGGCCAAGGCAGGTGGATCACCTGATGTCAGGAGTTCGAGACCAACCTGGCCAACATGGTGAAACCCCATCTCTAAACTTTGTGCAGTGGCAGTATCATAGCCAATGAGGTTTATCCGAGGCACAATTATTGCTAACTGAAAACTTTTCCCAATACCCTGCCATGACAACTTGCAATATAATAGGCATTGGCAATTTTTGACAGTCTCTACTGAGACTGAAAAAAAAAAAGAAAGAAACCCTATCTCTACTAAAAATACAAAAATTAGCTGGGTGTGATGATGTGTGCCTATAATCTCAGGTACTCAGGAGGCTGAGGCAGGAGAATCGCTTGAACCCTGGAGGCAGAGGTTGCAGTGAGCCAAGACCTCGCCACTGCACTCCAGCCTGGGCAACAAGAGCGAAACTCAGTGTGAAAAAGTAACAAAAGAAGAAAGCTGCCACGGAAAGGGCAGATCTGAGCAAACTAGAGGAAACAGAGCCCAGATCAAACTGCACCTGAAGCATATCCCACCACTGAACTTTTTTCAGCCATATGAACCAATAATTCTTTTGTGTTTGAGATGAACTTCCTTACAATAGAAGGCATCTACCTGACACAGCATAAAACATACACATGAATAAAAGAGAGTGACAAATGCCGTAAAAGAAAATTGGAATAAAATACTATGGAATTCAGAGAAAAAAAGAATATTTGAAATGAGGGTTTTATGAAAGGGTCTATGGAGGTGACATAAGCTGAGCTTTATTTAATCATAATAGTACCAGATACAAATTACTGCTGTCTTATTATATCCCAGGCACCAAATTAGTGTTTTCCATACATTGGCTCATTTAATTCTCAGGACAATCCTGCAAACTGGTTACCATTGTTCTCCTTTTCTTCCCAAATGAAGCACCCCAGTTCTCTGCTGAACACATGGCCATCTGCAACAAATACTTAATTTCCCAGCTTCTCCTGATGCTAACTAACTATGGCCACAACACTAAATTCTGGCTAAGGAGATTAAGCAAAATGGTATGGGACTTCCAAGAGTTCTTAAAGTCTGAAGCAGGCCTTTCTTTATGCCTTCCTCCTCTTTGCTTGCTGGAATGCAAAGACCATGGCAAGCGGCCAAGCAGCCATCCTGGAAGGTGAAAGCCCCATACTGAGGACGACAGACAGCGAAATAAGAGCCTGGATCCTGTAAACGTCTCCCGGCCTGTCCTGGTTGGTCTGCCTTGACTCCTTTCATATGAGAGAAATAAACTTTTAACCTGTGTAAACCAGAAAGAACATTTTACAATTTCTTTTACACACAGCTGAATGGAAGCCAGACTCATACACTAATCTTATCTCCACTTTTAGAGATGAGAACAGCTTGCCCAGAGTAATAGCCAGTGTAAGCTGGGTTTCTGTTGGCTGACTCATTGAGTACAGGTTCCAACCCTCACCCAGACTGCCCCACAAAATTCCTAGAACTTGGTCAGGAGAAAAGATGGAGGGGAAAATGTTGGCAAAAGGCAAAGACTAAGGGCAGCGGGGCAGAAGTGAGTGTGGAGTGGAAGGGGAAAGATGGGGCTGAGCAGGAAGAGGCTGCCTTTGCATCCCTGTGTTGGGGGGCAGTTTGGGGACAGTCAGCAGGCACCTGGCTGCAGGGGAGCCCCTGCAAGAGCAGCCTTTGTGGAGCTCTCTCTTCCACCCGAAGAGGAGCTTCTCTGTCAAAGCAGGAGGGCTCTCTCCTTCACTCTGGTTGTCTTCACTCAGTTCTGGGTCCCAAATCTCTGTTTTTTGAAATGGAGTCTCACTCTGTCATCCAGGCTGGAGTACAGAGGCTCGATCTCGGCTCATTGCAACCTCTGCCTCCTGGATTCAAGCAATTCTCCTGCCTCAGCATCCGGAGCAGCTGGGATTATAGGCACAGTGTAAAACTAGCCACCACACCTGGCTAATTTTTTTGGTATTTTCAGCATGTTGATCAGGCTAGTCTCGAACTCCTGACCTCAAATGATCCACCCTCCTCAGCCTCCCACAATTCTTGGATTACAGGTGTGAGCCACCGCACCCAGATCTCTAAGTCCACCTCAGTGTGGGGCTCAGAATCCTCTATCCACCAACCACATGCAGCCATCCAACATTCTGTTTCTCTTCTAGCCTCAGCCTCATTGTCCTTGCAGTGCCAGTCTCTTGTTTAAGCATAGCAGAGGCTTAATACTGGACCATCCACTACATGCTAGAAGGGAAAGAATTCCTTACAATGTAACACTTTTTTTGTATTTGACTTTGGATATGCTCATTCTTTCTTCATTTAACAATTTTTATAAGGAAAATTTTAATATATTAAAAAATTAGAATAATATGACCCCCCTGCTACCGCCCATCTTCATTAATAATCCACACATCTACAACCCACCTAGTCCTCGCCACACGATCATTATTAAACAACCCAAGACATTACTTCATTTCACCCATAGATTCAAAAGAACTTTTTTTAAAAAAAGAAACCAAGACTGAGGTGGGAGAACTGCTTGAGCCCAGTTCAAGACCAGCGTAGGCAACACTGCAAAACCCAGTCTCTAAGGAAAAAAAACAAAACCAATCATAACCACAGCCCCACTGTCATATATTTAAATGCTGTTTCCTTAACATCATCAAATATCCAGTCAGAGTTCAAATTCACTTTATAGTCCCGTAAGTACATTTATACAAGATTGATTGGCTAGTTCAGATCAGGATGCAAACAAGGTGCATACATTGCACTGGAGTCACACATCTCAGGTATCTTTCAATCCACAGGCTTCCATGTTGAAGAACCTGGGTCATTTATACTTTGCCCTCTGTAGTCACTCCTCTCCCCATTCCCAGCCCCTGGTAACCACTTACCTGTTTTCTGACCTTATCATTTTGTAGGCCCCACTTTGTACTGATGTACTTCTGACTAGGTATGTTTACGTTCAAGCATTAGAGCCAAGGCCCAAACCTCTACCCTGGCCCTCCTTCTGCTATGGTCCAACTATACCTGAGCTGGGCTCTCCGTCTCCCTGCCTGTTAATCCTAGAAGTGGGTGAGAAGGGAGAAGAGGAAGGGAGGGAATTGGGGTGGGCAGCTTGGTACATGGACATCAGGGCTGTTCCCACCAGCAGCAACAGCTTTGTGTTAGCTTGGCTCCAATTTGAATGAAATATTCCAAGGCCGTTTTCCCCAACATGTTACAAGAAAACTCCCAACATGCAGAAAAGTTGAAAGATTGTATAGTAAACACCCCTTAAAGAGTTTCTAGCATTAACATTTCATTTAACATTTTATTTAAAGGGTTTGGGACCCTGAAGTTTAGTGCTTGTTTAGTGAAATGCTATGAGCTAGACCTTCCACACTGAAAATTCCCAATGTAAATTCATTTGTTAAATGCTTAGAAGTCCTGCAATAGATACCTATCTAACTTTAGTTAGCCCTGTGTTTCCCAAATATGGCTTACTTTGAAGCACTTTTTTCTTTCTTTAGTACCAATTTACATTCTGGGAAATGGTGTTTACCATGCTTTAAAAAAATGTGGTAAAATAAAGATAACATTTACCATCTTAACCATCTTCGAGTGTACAGTTCAGTCAGTATACATTATTCACATAACTGTGCAACCAATCTCCAGGACTTTTTACCTTGTAAGACTGAAACACTATACCCACTGAACAACTCCTCATTTCCTCTCCCCTAGACCTTTGCAACTAGCATTCTACTTTGTTTCTATGCATTTCACTACTCTAGATATTTCATATAAATGGAAGCATACAGTATTTGTCTTTTGGTGACAAAAACAAATACTTCACTTAGCATCATTTCCTCAAGGTTCATACATGTTTTAGCATGTGTCAGCATATCTTCCTTTTAGAGGCTGAATAGTATTTCACTGTATGCATACACCACATTTTGTTGATTCATTCACCCACTGATGGACACACATTGCTTCCATCTCTTAGCTACTGTGAATAAGGGTGCTGTATGGGCATACAAAACTACCACTAAGATTTTACAGTAATGCTTCATACCTGTCCACATGTCTGTCACTCCACCCAGTTTATTATGTATTTCGTAAGTTACAGACCTCAGTAACTTCCCTTAAACACGTCAGTATACACATCAATGACCAGCGTTTATTGTTTTTTCCAAGTCATTTTGAACTGCTGTAGCAATGAGTAATATGGCCTCAAACACACACACACATACACGTGCGTCACTACAGAGAACTCTTCCTGGCAGAGAGGAAAGGGACCATTGTTGGTCATGTCATTTTAATTAAGATAAAACAAAACCACCACCACCATTTAGTAATAGTCTGGGGTAACAAGGGCTGCATCATAGACTGCCACTTTTGCCATCCGGCTCAGAGCAGGGCTATGCCTAACTCGTATCTGGGGACTGCTTCAGATATTATGAATTGCTTCAATATTATGAATCACTACAATTCACAATAATTGCTTCAAATATTATGCATTACAATATGGTTCAAAGGTGCTTTGGCAGATGAAGACACAAGTGTTTAAACACATATGAATTACAATGCAGACTGCCCAGATGTGTAGCAAGTCCTCTGAATGTTTACTGAACTGAATTAGGTGATTTTTGAGGAAGATGCTTCAGGACCATTTGGGAAAACTGACAACTTGAAAACTCAGTCTCTCTATGGCAAGGCCTACTTTCAGATAACCTTGGGGGTTCTGTGCTGGGAGGGGAGCCAAAGGACTAAATTAGTCCTCTGAATCTGCTCTGGAAGCCTGCATGTACTGGGGTCAAAAGTCCGTGTGCCAATGTGGGTAAAGATTCCTGAGTTGATAAGCAGGGAAATGGGCAGGGCATCTTGGTCTCTGAGGTTCCAATCTCAGATGCTCACTGCCTTGGTGCACACACACTCACACCCCATCCCCCAGCTGAGGATATAAGTGTATACACAGATGCAATAGTCTTAAAGTACACTGTCTGAATATGGATGGCCACAAGCCACACGTGGCTACGGAACACTTAAATGTGACTAGGCTGAACTGAGATGGGCCCTATAAAATATTTCACTAATAGGTTTTTCACTAACAGGTTGACATAATTTGGATATACTGTATTAAAGAAAATGTGTCATTAAAATAAATTTCACCTGTTTTCTTTATTATGTGGCTACTAGAAAATTTAAAAATTATATATGTAGCCCACACTATAAAATGTAGATTAGAAATATTGCATAGCACTGACCTAGAAACCTCCATTTAGGCAAAAGGTCTTAACCCCTTTGGAAGCAAAATATGTTAAACAATAGCATAAACTCCCACCAAGAAAATCCTCACCTTCCTCTTTCAACACATTTATTCTGTACAGCCTTTACTGCATTGTTAATCTGTCAGATGGCTCTATGTTCCAACATGGTCAGAATAGTCCTCTGCTCACACCAGTCTTCACACTACTTCCTGTGTCATCCCTGTTAACCTCTCTCCCAACACCCAGGCTCCCAACTCTCTTGGCTGCCTCCAGCCCTCAGCTGGCACAACTGACATGCTGTTTCCAGCACACTTTTCTTCTTTCTGTGTCCTCCCTGGGGGACATACATCCCCCATCTCATGACTTCAGCTATCACATAAATTCAGATGATTCAGAACTCTATTTTTTAGCTCCTACACCTATCATTTTAAATGTTAGGAAATTATACTTAAGTAAAGTCCTAAAAAGATGAATCTATGTACTTTCAAAGAATAAAAGAAATGATTGGTTGCAGCTCAAACCTACAACTGCCTGCCAAACTCTACAACGACTGGCATATACTAGAAAGAGGGGGGTCAAGACAGAGTTAGCACACTTGGTGTGGTATGCTTATATACAGAAAATGTTAAAATAAAAATTAAGTAATCTGGGTTTCCTCTCTTGATTTTCTCTATCTACTCTCTGAATAGGGCAATAAATAAGGAAAAGTCCCAGAGTGGGGCAAATGAAGTCCCAAAATAACACAAAATTGGGCAAACCCAGTCATGAAGAAAAAAACAGAGGTTCTTAGATCGGGACACACAGACGCAAGTCTATAGGTCTAGGAGTCTCTGAATGTATCTGCAAAGTTCTGGGTGTGTGTGCATATGTTATATAACAAAGCAAAAGGTCCATAGCTTTCATCGCATTTCAAAGAGTCTAGGACTCAAATAAAGACTACTGCTATGTGACTTAAAAAATGAAACTCAGGCCAGACACAGTGGCTCACGACTGTAATCCCAGCACTCTGGGAGGCCGAGGTGAGCAGATCACCTGACATCAGGAGTTCGAGTCCAGCCTGGCCAATGTGGCAAAACCCCATCTCTACCAAAAATAACAAAAATACAAAAATTAGCCAGGCATGGTAGTGTGTGTCTCTAGTCCCAGCTACTCAGGAGGCTGAGGCTAGAGAATCGCTTGAATCTGAGAGGTGGAGGTTGTGACAGAGCAAGACTCTCAAAAAAAGAAAATAGAAAGTCAGTTTAGTTATGAAGATAAAGATGATCTATTTACATGATAATATTTTAAGATACAAGTGACTGACAGCATGTAGTTATTAAGTCCATTACAGTGCATATTTATTGACTCTGTATATCTTCACAGTGTGATCTTCACCACAGCTTGCAAAGTGTAACCACTCAGCACCTTCTGCTTCCTTCTGTTCAGTTTTTCCACTGCAATTCTTCCAGCATAATTTTCTGATAGCAAGTGTATGACTTTGGCTAAAACAAAGATAGAGAAATCATGAAATGTTTTTCTAATTAATGGTGTAAACAAAATTGGAAGTTAAAACCTGAAAACTAAAATGTACAGGTTTTAAAATACCATCATTAACATTTTAGCAATTTTATTTTAACCTGGAAAATATTTTACTGTATTTACTTAAAACTGCAAGACTAAATTTTAATCCTACTCACTAGCCAATGACATCACCAAAAAGGGCAAGACAATGAATTTCTGTCAAATGTTGTTTTAAAAAAATAAAAAATACTTTTATTTAAAAAATAAAAAAATTTTTAAATGAATGTTTTAATGATCAATGGAATTTCACAAAACAGCTATTCAGGTTAGTCTTTCAGATAACATAACTAAATGTATTTCTAAAAATGTCAACTTTACAATATATTCTAGATTATTTTATTCTTTTTTTTTTTTTTTTTTTTTTGAGATGGAGTCTCGCTCTGTAGCCCAGGCTGGAGGGCAGTGGCGTGATCTCAGCTCACTGCAACCTCTGCCTCCCAGGTCCTGGTACAAGCAATTCTCCTACCTCATCCTCCCAAGTAGCTGGGATTACAGGCACAAGCCACCATTCCCAGCTAATTTTTATATTTTTTAGTAGAGACAGGGTTTCACCATGTTGGCCAGTCTGGTTTTGAACTCCTGACCTCGTGATCCACCTGCCTTGGCCTCCCACAGTGCTGGGATTACAGGCGTGAGCCATCGTGCTCGGCTAGATTATTTTATTCTTTTGACATCCCTGTGAGATAGATGGACTTGCATTTTTAGTACTGGGTAAAGAAAGACAATGAAAGATTTAATGTATTGCCCAATGAAAAAGTCTTGGTCTCTAGTGTGACCTCTAACTGCGTGACCTTGGGAAAGACCATCATATTAATGCTCCCTGCCCCCCAACCCACTAGTCCTTTAAAAAGGCAGACCCAGAACGTTACCAAACATAGGTTAGTAACAAGTAACAAATCTCTATGAAAATACAACATCATCTATAAATTTAACCTGTAAATTAGCTTCCCAAACCAAAAAGGAATAAAGTGAAAAACTTGAGTAGGTTTTAGGGCAGTAAACACTGAAAACAATATTAAAGCACAGAAATTACACTTTCATTTGCTGACAGTCCCTGTCACCAGATATATTCTCATGATAAAAAGGGAAAAATGAAGTAATGAAACACATTTTAAGAATCAGTCCTCCTGAACCTATGTAACAAGATGATAGCATGCATGCCCTTACAAGTAGTCATTCTGGGAGGTTACAACAGTGCTGCAGTGCCTCAACTGTTTTCTGAAATTCTTCTAGAGAAAATGCTTCCATATTATACAGACTATGACTTGAGTATGCTCAATGATAGCTCATCTTCCTTTGAGGATGAATTTGGTTGTTGAAAGCACCTGGAAGTAAGCTTTATAATAAATATAAATGGCAAACTTAATAGATATAAGTGGCAAGCTTTAAAAAGAGGAAATGATTAAAATAAGTAATACCATAAAAGGCATTATCATTTGTTTTCTTATGTCACTAGTAAGCTAGTTCTGAACACAATTCCTATAGAGAAGTTCCAAGAATATTTTAAGTGACAGCAACATCACTGGAATCTCAATTATTATGGATTAAAGTGCTCTCATTTCATTAAAAGAATGATTTGAAGTAGTGACATCACTGAAATAAACATACATGGTATATTTCTTTCTAAGGGAGTTACTTTGAGGAACAGTATTTGTTTGGCTATGTAAGCTTTGAGATAGTGAGTTTCTTTTTTCTTTTTCTTTTTTCTTTTTTTTTTTGGTGATGTCCTTTAAATCCAGCATGTTAGCATGTCACATTTAAGGAGATAGAGAGTTTTGCAAACCAACCTAAAAGGTAGTTTTTGCTTATATTACCTTTGTAAATCTTATTACTAGCAAAAGCTTTAATTTGAAAGGTACTTGAAATTTGGTAACAGAAAGATTAGCAGTCCAAATAATATAATATGTTAAGTCATTTATTAGTTCCATCTTGCAAATCCTAAATCACCAAAATGACCAAAGAAAAACACAACCCTTTCAAACAAAAAACTCAAATTCTATACATGTTCCCTTCCTGCACTTTCTAAGGGGCTTCTCGCCAGTGTCCCACACTGGGGCCACTGAAGAGGTCTTCACACCAGGTTAGAGGTGAAGTGAGCACTGTGGGCAGGCAAGGTGGAAGGCAAGGGTGCCCAGGAAGACAGAAAATTTCAAATGCCTGAAGCATGGAATTTCAACAGATTTCTTCCCTCTTCAGCAAGCCAACAGCACAAACTAGTTCAACTGCTAAACCCAGCACCAAAGAGGCAGGAGAGAAGCCATGGGGGCATGGCAGAATCTCATTTTAATAAAATACAATTTTAATAAGCACTAACATGCTTGGCTGACGTGGAGACAAGATCTGCTGGGTGAAATATCTTACAAAAGACATGCTCACAAATCTCTCCCCATTATGCACTCATCTTCATCATATTGTCATTTGAAATTGTATTTTCAACAGTACAGATAAATGAAGGTTGAAAAAGTCTACGAAAATATAACATAGAATGATATTAGTAACTTTCTGAACGTTTAGACTTTTTTTTTTTTTAAGAGAGGGTCTCACTCACCCAGGCTGAAGTGCAATGGTGTGATCATGGCTTGCTGTAGTCTCCACCCGCTGGGCTCAAGTGATCCTCCCACTTTAGCCTCCCAAGTAGCTGGGACCACAGTCATGCACCATCATACCTGGCTAATTTCTTTTATTGCTTGTAGAGACTGGGGATCTCACCATGCTGCACAGGCTGGTCTCAAACTCTTGGACTCAAGCAATCCTCCTGTCTTGGCGTCCCAAAGTGCTAGGATTATAGGTATGAGCCAACACACCCAGCCAGATTTAGACATTTTTAAAGAATAAAATGTGACAGGCATGGTGGCCCATGCCTGTAATTCTAGCATTTTGGGAGGCCAAGAGAGGAGGATTGCTTGACCCCAGGAGATGGAGACCAGCTTGCCCAACACAGTGAAACCTCATCTTTACTAAAAATACAAAAAAAATTAGGCAGGCATGGTGGTGCCTGTCTATAGTCCCAGCTAATTGGGAGGCTGAGGTGGGAAGACTGATTGAGCCTGGGAGGCGGAGGTTGCAGTGAGCTAAGATCTTGCCACTGCACTCCAGCCTAGGTGACATAGTGAGATCCTGTCTCACACGCACACAAAAAAGAATAAAACATGTAAAAGGGTAGATTAAAAGTGATCCCTGCTGTCTAGGTGGGTGGAATGGGAGGAGGTTGTAAACAGCAGGTGCTCTATGCCAGCTCAGGTGGCAAAGGCATGAGGCCCAGGGCATGAGTCTTGCTATGCCTGAAAGCTCCACTACAGGATCTGAGGTAAAGGGTTCAATCATAAGGATATGACTACCAAAGCGCAATCCAGAATATTTTTAAAAATCACAAACATTTTGAATCAAATTAAGAATCTACTATAGTCAAATTCTAAAACACACCATTATGAAAATCACTTTCATTTCAAATGGTTGTTTATAAAAACAATATTATACAACAAGAAATTTGGTCAAGTAAACCTTTAAAAATCAAGTGCAATATAATAATATATGGTAATTTCAGATTACCACAAAACAAAGTGGTAGACACCATGAATAAAGATATATGGCCCTCTCCATGAAAATGTGGCATAAAATTTGCCACAAAAGATCCCACAATTTCTAACTAATCTGATGGAAACAAAAATAGGAAAGAAGTACCTTTGACTTGTTTCTACACAGCGGATCCAGTCATTTATCTCTGGAACTTGATTAGTCTTTTTCCAGGTGTATAAGCAAATCTTTCCACACTCCAATCCTACTGCAACCACATATCTGTTTTTAAGGGAGGGGGACAACAGTGATTAATTTAGCATGAAGTTCTAGTATCTCCATCATTGCTCTAAAGTAGTTCTTCACAGTGTCTCAACTGTCTCTGCCTTACAAAAGACTCTGTTTGTAGGCATCAGCTCAGGACATGCTGCACACAGATTCAACTGTGTCCTCTGCTGGCAAAGCCCACGAGCCAATGTTTCTGCAGCTGGCTGTGGGGACCCTTGTTCCACTGAAGATGCTTATTACAGAAAAAGTACTACAGTCCTGGATTTGGTGAAGTAAGAATCTTTAAGCCACATTCCTAACCTGTATTTTACATTCTGAATCATTAGGTTATATCAATTTAAAAATTATTATGAGAAACATAAGCATTTTGAAAAAGACAGCAACTCAGGCCAGGCACAGTGGCTCATGCCTGTAATCCTAGCACTTTGGGAGGCCAAGGCACGTGGCTCAGTAGTTCAAGACCGGCCTGGCCAACATGATGAAATCTCATCTCTACTAAAAATACAAAAAAATTAGCCAGGCATGGTGGCGTATGCCTGTAATCCCATGTACTTGGGAGGCTGAGGCAGGAGAAAAAGCCAGTAACTCAGAAGCCAGGAGAATCCACAAATGAAATGACATGAGGGTTACATATTAAGACACCAAGTGGTCCTCTTAAAACTAAGCCCCACACAGACACTAACCGTTGGGAAGGGTGGAGCACCGGGCAGATGCTGACAGCTGTCACAGCCCCACCCACGTCCAGGACTGAGGAGCAGGGGCCAATGTTGTGCTCAATACAGTCATCAGTGGAGTCGCACTCACCCCAGACAACCACCTAATACAGACAGATCACACACTGTAAAACCTTCTCTTTGAGAGGTTTCTAGCAATGCGTTACAGTTTCATTGGCAAAGATAAAACAAAGTACTTGCTCTAGTATTTTTAAAAATGTGTCATTTACATTTGTGTATGATGTGCCAGGACTTCAGAACATTTCAAGCATCCCAAAGAAGGCACAGTGCAGCAGGCATGCATCTCTGAGAGCTCACCTACGTAAGTGTGTTGGTCCAAACACAAAGTGTCCCTGACCACAGACCAGAGGGGGTGTCTAACATGACTTCTATACTCACAAATTGGTTCTGATCCATGAGCCCCATCAGTAGGCTCATGCACCTCCCCAAGAGGCTACCACAAAATATCTGAGAACTAATCAGCTTTCTAGCTCTTCCTCCACACCGCCCATTGCTCAGAGAATCTACTCAGCTATGAGGAAAACCTGACCTGGATGATACCCTTCATAAGAAATGAGGCTTCCCTGGAAACTCATGCCTCAAGGATGTGTGGATAGTCACAAAGAAATGCAGAGTGGGCCAGGCATGGTGGCTCACTCCTATAATCCTAGCACTCTGGGAGGCTGAGACGGGTGGATTGCTTGAGGCCAGGAGTTCAAAACCAGCCTGGTCAACATGATGAAACCCCATCTCTACTAAAAATACAAAAAATTAACCAGGTGTGGTAGTGGGTGCCTGTAATCCCACCTACTCAGGAGGCTGAGGCAGGAGAATCGCTTGAACCCAGGAGGTGAGGGTTAAAGTGAGCCGAGATCACACCAATGCACTCCAGCCTGGGCAACAAGAGTAAAACTCCATTTTAAAAATGAAAAGAAATGGAGAGAGAAGTGATGTGGACAACAGTAGCTAAATACAGAACCAAAGCAAGATTCTGAGCAGAAGGCTTCGTCTAAGCAAGCAGAAGTACGTTTCAGAGAATGTCCAGCAAACGCTGCTTTGTCTGTTGGAGCCCTGACCTATCCCTGAGAGTAGCAGCTGCACCACGTTCTATAGGCATGTGATATGGTTTGGCTGTGTCCCCACCCAAATCTCATCTTGAATTGTAGTTCCCATAATCTCCACATGTTGAGGGAGGGACCCAGTGGGAGGTAAACGAATCATGGGGTGGTGACCTCCATGCTGTTCTCATGATAGTGAGTTCTCATGAAATCTAATGGTTTTATAAGAGGCTTTCCCCCTTTTGCTCAGCACTTCTTTCTCCTGCTGCCACATGAAGAAGGATGTGTTTGCTTCCCCTTCTGTCATGATTGAAAGTTTCCTGAGGCCTCCCCAGCCCTGAGGAACTGTGAGTCAATTAAACCTCTTTCCTTTATAAATTACCCAGTCTCTGGCAGTTCTTTATAGCAGCATGAAAACACACTAATAGCATGACTGTGGAGGACAGAGACAGTCCTGCTTCCTCAGCATTGAGCACAGAACAGGCATACCAATGCCAAGAAAGAAAGAATAGGTAAAGGAACAGAAGGGAGGGTCTGAGACGTAAAGTCTGCCATAGAGGCTGACATGTAGGTGTTTAGCCTGAGTGACACCCTGCCTGTGCTAGCCCTCCACTGCAGGGATCTGTACCATGTCTGTGACTAGAGAGGGAAGGGAGAGGAAAGGCAACACTAAACTGCCTCACCATCTCCTGTCTGTGGGAACAAAAGGATATTTTAAAGAGTATGAAAACAAAGGAAAGACCAGAAGCGAAGTGGACATTTCCCAGATAAAAAGGGTGAAGGTCATGTTTGAGAACATATTCCGAGGCTGGGTGTAGAAACTCATGCCTGTAATTCCAACACTTTGGGAAGCCAAAGTGGGAGGACTGCTTGAGCCCAGGAGTTGGGGACCAGCCAGGGCAACATGGCAAGACCCATCTCTATACAATTAAAACATTAGCTGGGCATGGTGGTGAGCACCTGTAGTCCCAGCTACTTGGGAGGCTGAGGCTGAGATGGGAGAATCGCTTGGGCCCAGGAGGTCCAGGCTGCAGTGAGCCATGACTACCACTGCACCCGAGACCCTGTCTCAAAAAACAAACAAACAAACAAACAAACATATTTCTAGCTACTTTGTTCTGATTTTTTTAAAGCTTGGGTCAGTCATACTCCAGCCACTTCTGGAACCAAATAAAAAGGTAACAATCATTCATTATAGACAAATGTTACATTCATAAAAGTATGAAAACTAGAGATAATTTTTCCCTTATTCCCCTACCTCCCTTGCTGCCCTCTTGGTTTCTTGGTCTTGATTAATTTCATTTATTACTGTTCTTCCACTGGGACCATTTGAGGAAGGTCATATGTCTGAAAGGTCTTCTCTTCATATTTTTGACAATTCAGAGAAATTTATTTATAGAATTTAACAAGAAAAGTCTTTTTTTATATGTACATATATGAAAAACAGAAAGGAATACATAAGCTGATTTTTAAAAGCTATAACAGAAAGGGAAGATTATGCATTTGTTATTCAAACATACCTATAAAAACATTATTTTACATTTGAAAAAATAAGTTTTTAAATAATTACCTTTTTGTCTCGACTCCCAGTGAAGAAATACTTGCTATCAGGACTCCAGTCACAAGACCAAATAATTCTACTGTGCACAGAAGTAATTTTGTTGGTGAAGGCAAAAAGAGTAAACACTGGCTCTGAAAGAAATATGTATACACTATTCACAAAGCAGAGAGAGCTGGGTTTTTACCTGTTAGAAGTGATGTTTAAGTGCCATATACACCATGTGACTTAATATGCAACTTATATGCGCTGACTTTTGCAATAGACTGAAGCCGCAACTAACCTTCACCAGAAGGCTGTGGACATACAGTTATTATTCTAGTAGGAGATGCTTTTGTACTCATTGGTCACTCTCTAGTGACTGATGACAAACATCTTCCAAACACTCAAATGAAGTTCAACTTACACCTACAGAAGAAGCCTGAAGCTATTTAGCCTTGCTCAAAGTAGGCAGATTTGCATATTAGGTTATAGAAAAAAGAAGAATGCACCACTTAAATAATGTTTAAAAAAAGAAATCTTAAGAAAATATTTTCCTTGTAAGATTTAAGTGTAAGGCAACTTCTAGCCCTTATACAGACTAAACCTCAAACACATAACTGTTGGCCAGGCATGGTGGTTCACGCCTGTAATCCCTGCACTTTGGAAGGCAAACACGGTAGATCACCTGAGGTCAGGAGTTTGAGACCAGCCTGGCCAACATGATGAAACCCCATCTCTACTAAAAATACAAAAAATTAGCCAGGTATGGTAGCAGCTGCCCATAATCTCAGCTACTTAGGAGGCTGAGGCAGGAGAATCAATTGAACCTGGGAGGCGGGTGTTGCAGTGAGCCGAGATTGTGCCACTGCTCTTCAGCCTTGGCAACAAGAGCGAAACTCTGTCTCAAAGGAAAAAAAACAAAAAACAAGCAACTGTTTATGAGGAGGGAATAAGGGTGTATCTATTATTACTCCATAATCCATAAAGATATAACAAATTAATACATGTTATCAATATAATTTTTTGGGGGGAGGGAACAAAGTCTCACTCTAATGTCCAGGCTGGAGTGCAGTAGGGGTATCTCGGCTCACTGCAACCTCTGTCTTTTGGGTTCATGCAATCCTCCTGTCTCAGCCCCCCGAGTAGCCGGGATTACAGGCATACACCATCATGCCTGGCTAATTTTTGCATTATTTTAGTAGAGATGGGGTTTTACCATATTGGCCAGGCTGATCTCGAACCTGCCTTCAAAAGATTCACCTGCCTCCGCCTCCCAAAGTGGCGGGATTACAGGTGTGAGCTACTGCACCTATCCAACTTTAATTTACTTTTTATTTTTTTGAGATGGCGTCCTGCTGTCACCCAGGCTGGGATGCAATGGCACCATCTCGGCTCACTGAAACCTCTACCTCAAGGGTTGAAAACAATTCTCCTGCCTCAGCCTCCTGAGTAGGAGGAATTACAGGTGCGTGCCACCATGCCTCGCTAGTTTTTTTTTATTTTTAGTAGAGATGAGTTTCACAATGTTGGCCGGGCTGGTCTTGAACACTTGACCTCAGGTGATCCACCACACCTGGCTGACTTTAGCTTTTTAAACAGTAAATGCTGTTCTAAAACATACTGCTGAGTATACTTTACAGTCCCTGGGTGTTCTCTAAAACACAAGAAACAAAGACTAGAAATATCACAAAATCAAGTTGTATGCAAGTGTTATCAACAGAAAAATTAAAAACAGGATTAAACAACACAAATATACTTTGAACACTCTCTAGAACTTATCCACCAAAAGAAATGGGAAATAGAAATAGGCCACTGCCCCAACTACACAAAGGTTTTTAGTCTTTTTTTTTTTTTTTTCCCCAGTTTATGCCAGGTTCAGAGTAGAATGTGGGTAGGTGGGCTAACAACTTGCTCAGGAGTCACGTTGTCTAGATGGATGACCAATATGCCCTTCTCAATGAAGGAAGTGATAGGAGAGGGTAGGAAGAAGCTAAGGATAATGTTCTCCTTTACATTTCATGATTTTAAATATTACTATATTCATAAAATAGTTCAGAGAGAAGAAAGAAACCACTCAACCATGAGTTTTCTTAGTTGTATCTTCCTTATTCCTGTCCCATAAAATCCTAGCTCAGGATATATCATCCATTAGGTTTTGTGGTAGCATTCTATCACCATTTGCAAAACTTAACTCCCTACATACAGAGGTTTATGTTTCTTGAACTGAGATATCTGAACACATGCCATCTTGACTACATAATCACAAGCAGATCAACCCAAACAGAGATCATCTCCATTTAAATCTTGCAGGGAAGGTCAAGTCTTTGTCAGTTATCCAAGAACTTTGGAAGGCTTCAAAGACATGAGGCTCTACCCTTCACCCTGTTAACTTTCGCTTAACCAACAGCTGCTTAATGTACATAAAATGGACATAACTGTTTCACTAATAACTTTTCCAATCAGAAACTGTTTTACCGAACTCAGGTGAGATTGTATCCTGCTTTTTCCACAATGACCAGGTTCGATCTCTGGAAACAGCTAGTAAGAACTTGTCATTAGGTGAGAAGGCCATCTGCGTGACTGTCAAACTGTGAAAAACTAAATTCTGCACCTGTTTCCAAGATGTAGTGTTCCAAAGAATGATAGCTGCATGCTCTTTCTTAGCTGCCTATAGGACAGAGATGAAACAATGAAGCTAATAAGTAAAAATAAACTGAAGAGAAAACATTTTAAAAACAATATTGCTTCTATCAGTATATTTTATTTATCTGTTTGAATTTTTAAAAAAATCCCTAGGAGACAACATACTACAACCATTTCTAATCTCTGGGCAAAATTAGGGAAGACTGGAATTAGAAAAAATAAATCATCAGGAACTAATATAATCATGTTTCCTTTTTTTTTTTTTCCTTTTCACTGTAGCTCTCAGATCTTAAAAATTCTTCCGAGACCAAAACTGTGACATGGAAGGGGAAAAAATGAAATGAAAAACTGTGACACGGAGGGGAAAAAAATAAACAGTATTCCAAAATAAAGGGTTCACTTTAAAAAAGATATTCCTGAAAGAAATGAGGGACCCGAATGAATGATAGGTATATTGCATTCATATGTCAAAATACTCAATATTGTAAAAATTCTCCCCAAATTGATCTACAGAATCAATACAATCTCCATTAAAATTCCTGCAGTATTTTTGTAGAAACTGTCAAGCCAATTCTAAAGTGCAAAGTAAAGGACGATCTACTACAGCCAAAATAACTCTATACTTCCTAATTTCAAGATGTATTATTAAAACACTACAGTTACTAAGAGAGTATGGTACTGGCATCATATCAAAAAAGATCAATAGAACAGAATAAAGTCTAGGGAACAGACCCACACATATGAACAACTGACTTTCGACAAAAGGACAAAACACAGTGATGAAGGCAATAGTCTTTTCAAAAAATGATGCTGAAACTGGTATCCACAATAAAAGAAAATCAGTGTTCATCTATACGCCATGACAAATACAAGAATTAATCTGAAAATATCATAGGTCTAAAGGCAAAAGTTAAAAATCCATAAAACTCCTAGAACAAAACACAGCAGAAAAATCCTTGTGACCTTGAGTTAGACAAAGATCAGATACAAGAAAGACAAAAATCAGATACAAGAAAGACACAGCCCAATTAAAAAAAAGAACTAATAATCTGAACTTCACCAAAACATAAAACTTCTGTTATTTGAAAGACACTGTTAGGAGAATGAAAAGCCACTGAGAAAAAAATATCTACACAAGCACATCTGATAAAGTTGTATCCAGGGTATATAAAGAACTTTTCAGTGTCCATCAATGGATAACTAGATTTTTAAAATGTGGTGTGTATACACATACACCCCCCCATGAATTATTACTTAGCCATAAAAAATAATGAAATCATGTCTTTTGCAGCAAAATGGATGGAACTAGAAGCCATTCTCTTAAGCGAAATGACTCAGAAGTAGAAAGCCAAAAACCAGTCATCCTCGATTAAAAGCAGGACTAAAAAATGGGTATACATGGACATAACAACATTGAATAATAGTGACTACTCTATCATGACAAAAAGCAGATTAGTGGTTTCCTAGGGATGGAGGCAGGAGGGGGAAGGGAGAGGTGGAAAAGAAGAATTGCCAAAGAACATAGAAAAGGTTGGGGGTTGATGGATATATTCAGTATCTTGATTGTAGTGATGATTTCACAGGCATAAACATGTCAAAACTTATCAAATTGTTCACATTAAGCATACAATTTATAGTATGCTAATGACTCTAAATAAAACTGTTAAAAAATGTTTAGAGGATGCACATCTTGCTGTGAGTCAACTTGAAAAGGGAAAAAAAAAAATCAATTACAGGATTGACAGTGCCCTAAACTAGAAACAAATCACCTGCTCAGTAGAAGCCCAGACATTTGAACTACTAAACTCCATTTTTCCCAAAGGTTCTTATTTCCTATAAGAGAAGGAAGTCTTCTCAGTACCACTTCAAAGAATAAACAAGTGGGGTGGGGGTGGATGTAGAGGAAGCACAGCAGTATTTCTGATGATGCCTCTTAATGCAGATCAGTGGCATAAATCCACAGTAAAAGCAGGGACACGAGCCAATGCAGGTGGGCAGCTCTTATCATCGTATTTAAAACAAGTAAATAAATTTCAGAAAATGTAAGAGGAATGTATGGATTTCAGACCCTTCAGACAATCTTCCATAATTACTACATCATTCCATAGGATATGGACAAATACTGAATGATGAATTCAAGATCATCCTTCTAGGTAAATGCAAAAGTCATCTGCCTTAGGTCAGTGCCTAGAGTGTCCTCAAAAAAAAAAGTCTGATGGACACTCCAGATTTCCTCTTCTCAAACACTCCAGGTTTCCTCTTCTCAATTCCCTGTGTACTTCTTCCCTGTGTCTCTAGGATTCTAATTATTCAAAATTTTTCACATTTTTGGGCATCATTTTGAGATATCCTTTTTTTTATACAGAGTCTCACTCTGCGATTCTCATGTCTCAACCTCCTGAGTAGATGGTATTGAAGGTGTCACTCTGAGACATCTGATTAAATCACTTTTAGCAGGGGGACACAGATAAGCTCAAAATGTGCAGCTGAAACAGACTTAAAATGCAACCATGGCTGGGTGCAGTGGCTCAAGCCTATAATCCCACTACTTTGGGAGGCTGAGGCGGGTGGATCATGAGATCAGGAGTCCAAGACCAGCCTGGCCAAAATGGTGGAACCCTGTCTCCACTAAAATACAAAAAATATTAGCCAGGCATGGTGGTGTGCACCTGTAGTCCCAGCTACTCAGGAGGCTGAGGTAGGGCAATCACTTGAACCCGAGAAGCAGAGATTGCAGTGAGCTGAGATCGTGCCACTGTACTCCAGCCTGGCAGTAGGGTGAGACTCCGTCTCAAAGAAAAAAGCAAACATAAGCTTTCAAAGAGACAGAAGGGAAAGAGACATTGAGAAAGATTCAAAAAAGCAAGCACTAATGGCCTTTCATGTAGAGTTCTGCCTAAATCACTACCAAACTTGCAGGAACCTGATGACCCAAATAACCGGTGACCAGAGTCAAAAGTAAAATTCCCTACCTTACAAGCCGAGGCAAGCAGAGTCTTTGAACTGTTACAAGTAACACAAAATATTTCATAACCATGCCCATACCTAAAATTTAAAAAGAAAAAAAATGTACTCTGTATTAGTAAATGAACCTATTCTCATGCCACACAATTTTTAAAAGTGAAAAAAAGAACATCAATCTCTCTAGCTTACATACAATTCTTTTAAGAAACATTATATGTTTGTCTAGGCAAACATTTGAGAGAAAGACAGGGAGACAGGAGGAAAATGCCAGCTTCCTATAAGTAATATAACTCATTTAAACAACTAACATACAAGTTTTCACCTCCTGCCCCCAACTAGCCAGTATCTAAACAATAAACCATGGAAATGTTTTCATTGGGAACCATCAAAGACAAAAAAGACCAGTCGTAACCACAAATCTTAAGTCTTTTTTTCGAGGCAAGGTCTCACTCTGTCACCCAGGCTGGGGTGAAGTGGTGCAATCATGGCTCAATGCAGCCTCAAATTCCTGGGCAGAAGTAATCCTTCAGCCTCAGCCTCCCAAGTAGCTGGGACTACAAGCATGCATCATCATGCCTGGCTAATTTTTTAAAAATATTTTGCAGAGATAGGGTCTCGCTATGTTGTCTAGACTGGTCTCAAACTCCTGGCCTCAAATGATCCTCCTGCCATGGCCTCCCAAAGTGCTGGGATTACAGGTGTGAGCCACTGTACCCAGCCAAGTCTTTTTAATGAAGGAAAATACATATTGTTGTTCTTCTCTACTTTAAAAATAAAATCAATAAACAGAACTAATGAACACAATAAACAGTAATATAAAAATAAACCTGAGGCTTAATTCTCATTCCTTATGAAGTGCCACTAAGAGATGTATAGCAAAAGAGGAAAAAGGTAAGTAGAAGGAAGACAAAGGAGAAATCAAATGCTGGGGTGGGGAAGAAAATTGACAAGTTATGACAGAATCAGCCCAAAGAGCTAAATACAGTTTAACTTACAGTTTTTGAACTTCAGGCCACAAAGTATTCTGCAGAAGATGATCCTCAGTGGGAGGCTCTAGAATAAATTGAAGCTATTTTTTACTATGTTCGTCCAAATACAAAAGTGAATTCTATAGTACTTATTTAGGTCAGCAGCAACAGATAACATACTGTGTGTTCTAGTGGTTTATTAAATTCTCTTCATCACTTCTTACCAGTAAGTATGGAAGGTTGAAAGGCCACCTGCTGATACTCAAAACCAGTACTAGTTAACAGCTCCTCTTCATCAGAAGGCTGAGAAGCTATATCTCCTAGTTTAAAGAAATACATCATGAATATAGTCACTATTTTTAGGTCTCCTTCACTTGTCTCAACATTAAGGCCACCAGATAGAAAGCAGTGGTACTTCAAAGTGGTGTGATTCACAGCTGTGTCCATGTGATTCCAAAGGCAAGAGTATTTCCATTACTCCGGTATTTTCCAAACGTGCTCCTGGTAGCATTAATCAACTCCATAAAGGTTCCTTCCATTTTCCTTGATCTAACGGTTTCCAAACTTTTTAAACTACACAACCAATTCTTCAGGTTACCTACATTCTTATCTGTAGTTCTAACACTCCAGAAAACATGCTGTGTGGCAGGATGTGGTGGCTCATGCCTGTAATCTCAGCACTTTGGGAGGCCAAGGCAGGTGGATCATCTGAGGTCAGGAGTTCCAGACCAGCCTGGCCAACATGGTAAAACCCCATCTCTATTAAAAACACAAAAATTAGCCAGACATGGTGGTGCATGCCTGTAGTCCCAGCTACTCAGGAGGCTGAGGCAGGAGAATTGCTTGAACCCAGGAGGCGGAGGTTGCAGTGAGCCGAGATCATACCCACTGCATTCCAGCCTGTGCAACAGAGCAAAACTCTGTCTCAAAAAAAAAAAAAAAAAACAAAACCATGCTTTGTGAAAACTACACCTACTTCAGTGGTCTGAGTGTGTACAAAGAGTACTTATCACAAAATTAGTGATGGAGAAGATAGATACATGTATTGTGATTAAAAAAAAAATCAGCTGCAACAAACATTAGGTAGACATTATACAAATGTTGACTAGGATTTAAGTACCACTACAGGTTTAATAATTTTGAAGACAAAATCCTTACCCTGAAAGACAGCTTTATTTGATAATCCCAATGCAGGGACAGTAGCTCCCTCTGGAAGATCACTATCTTGCTAGAATAGAAAATATAATATCTAAGTTTTAAATGCTAAAGTTTTACATCATAATTTTAAAACTAAAAGTTACTGTTACTTCAGGCACTACAAAAAAGTCATGCTCATAAATGCCGAGAAACAGTTTAAAGACCATCTTGCGTGGCTGTCTACCTGTACTTTCACTTCCTGAACCAACAATGAAACACTAAGCAATCGCTCTCCAACAGAGAGGCCCTACCAGGCCTCCAACTCTCACCCAATCCATAAAGTCAGGCATCCTCTCATTCATAAAGGGAACTCATCGAACCATAATATTTCAATGGGTTTCCGGGTCTGACAGGAAATGCAGTGGACTGCAAATGGAAGGCCCAGAGCTCTACTTCCAAGATAATCTCACAGGCACATCCCCTACATTACATAATGATGCTCATATAAACACAGATGCTTCCCAGAAGGGAACGGTTACAGTATTAGTCATAGTATTTTCATTAAACATATCTAAATAACTGAGTATTTTAAAACTTTGTATGAGTGCCATTTGAAAAGGCAGTATCTGCTTATATTTTGCTATTTAATCAATCAAATTATTACATGTGAAACTGTATATAACCAAATCATCAAAACTGGCACATGCTCAGAAGCTAAGAGTGTTCTGTACAATTGAGACTTTAATACAGAAGCTGAAACTAGACACAAACATGAATAGTAAGAATTTAAAACCATAAAAAATGGCTACCAGGAACACAAGAAACAGTATGCTTTATCTCAGAAACCAAGAAAAACTAACATAGAAAGGAACAATAAGAGGCATTCCTACGTACAGATCCCAAAACTTGATATGTGAGCAAAACCCAAATGGGAGCAAGCAGCTCGCCACTCTACAAGATCCCTATATCTTAGGACATAGAACTAAGTGTATAACTGGGACTAAGCCTCTCATGGAATCCTAAAACTCCATTTCAATTCCTAGAACTGAAGAGATCCTGAAACTAACTGCCCTTCCACCTCCATATGCTTAGCTCTACATAAGAACCACAATCAAGACTTTCCTTTTGATCTTGTTCCTATTGTCCATTATTATTAGAAACAAGCACAACAGAATCTTAAAACCTCTTCACATCATCAAGAAAGCATGTAGAATGAGGTGCTGAGTATACATTCCAGGAAATTCAGTTGGGTACTTCATTTCTAATTAATTTCACTTTCTTCTCCAGTCTTACCCAGACTGGTGCTAGTTTCACTGCCTTCAGAGTCTCTTGGCTTCCAGATAACTCTCTTCCAAAATGCTTTTCATCACTCTTTGTGTAGAAGCCTCCAACAGCACCCCACAGTTGCACTGTGCCTGCCTTTTAAGATTATTTACCATGGACTTTCCCCATTCTCTCCACTTCCATCCAGTCTTCATTTCAACACAACAGCTCTGGCCTCCCCTTTGTTCTCTCTCGCCTTCTTTTTGCCTATCAAAAGGGTGCTCACCCTTTTAGAACTCAGAACCAAATTTGTGATTCAACTCTAAGTGAAGGACTGTATGATATGGACTTCTGTGTAACATAACTATCTTCTTAATTTTCCTTTCAAAATTGCTTCATAATTTTTATAATCCATGTATTTTTATAAGTAGCTCAAATCTTTTTTAGAAAGCAGTATAAACATAAAAAAAAGTTACTCTTACAAAACCCAAATGAAGTCCCATTAAACATGTTCTCATTATTCCAATACAATGATCTCTTCCTTCTATGAAATTTACTTTAGTACAAGATTAAGCAATTAACTGGTCTCATTTAATAAGTGCAGGTACATTAGTTCCACTGCCCACTACCTCTACCCTTACCCTACAGCTAGATGTTAATCCCCTTGAAAACAGCATCCATCTTTTATTTTGTTTTATTCTAGGTTCCTAACGCAGTGACAAAACATAGTATTCATGTCTCAATTGAAAACTAGTGCAGCTTTACAGTATTTTTAGCTCATTTGCTACACAAAATTTCTGGTTTTAGTATTTAAATCATTACACCTCACAGTGCACAAAAAAGTTGGTCAAACCATTAAAAAACAGTAAGACTTTTGGACAGGCATGGTGGCTCATGCCTGTAATACCAGCACTTTGGGAGGCTGAGGTGGGTGGATCACCTGAGTGGGCCTGCCCAATATGGAGAAACCCTGTCTCTACTAAAAAATACAAAAATTAGCTGGGCATGGTAGTGCATGCCTGTAATCCCAATTACTCAGGAGGCTAAGGCAGGGGAATCACTTGAACCCAGGAGGCGGAGGTTGCAGTGAGCCGAGATCGTGCCATTGCACTCCAGCCTGGACGACAAGAGCAAAACTCCACCTCAAAAAAAGAAACAATATGACTTTCTTTCTACCCATATATTCCATTTAAAGCCTGAGGCAAAAATTTTTTTAATTTAAAATCAAGTGACTAGATTTAGGTAAAATATTTAGAGAAATACTCACATTACAAAGCACATGATTCAGTGATTGTCCTGTAATGGCACAAAAATTTTCCACGAAATTCCGAGGTGCAGAAAAAACCCGAAGAACTTTTTCATCTGCTCCAGATACAAACTGAAACCGATTAATCATTGTCAAACATTTCAGCTCATACCCATGTATTTGAGGCCTTGCAATTTCATGCCAAGTCACCTGGGTAAGACAGGATAAGCAAAAATGATGGTTCAAAACCTGAATTTTCAACAAGCGAATTATTAGATAAAAATTATTTACAATAGAAATATAACCATGGGGGCAAATTCATCCATGAATAAACCACACTTGGGCAGTACTGGTAACAATCACCTAGAGCCACAGAAAATCACTCAAAATCATTTGACTTGTTTTTCAGTTAACTACAGGTGTTGTTCCCAATATTCTCAACTCTATTTATTGAATCATGTGTTACTGAAGCAATAATGTTAGTGGCAAACTTCATTAGCTCTTACAGAATGACTCATAGTTAGTTCCATGAATTTCTATCAGAAACTGAAGCAGAGGATCCTGATTTTCTCTACCACATAGCAGTTCAAAGTTTACCAGCAGTGAAGTTTTACAACTGTTTGAGCTCAAGGCCAGCATTAGCAATTAACTGGTCTAATCTAATAATTACAGGTACATTAGTTCCACTGCCCCCTACCTATACCCTTACCCTTCAGCTAGATGGTAATCTCCTTGAAAACAGAATCCACCTTTTACATTTTGTTCTATTCTAGGTGCCTAACATAGTGAAAATTTCCTTAAACAAGAAATGCCCTAGGCTGGGCGTGGTGGCTCACACCTGTAATCCCAGTGCTTTGGGAGGTGGAGGCAGGTGGATCACGAGGTCAGGAATTTAAGATCAGCCTGGCCAAGATGGTGAAACCCCATCTCTACTAAAAATACAAAAATCAGTTGGGAGTGATGGTGCATGCCTGTAATCTCAGCTACTGCGGAGCCTGAGGCAGAGAATTCCTTGAATCTGGGAGGTGGAGGTTGCAGTGAGCCAAGACTGTGCCACTGCACTCCAGCCTGGTGACGGAGCAAGACTCCGTCTCAAAAAAAAAAAGAACTGCCCTCAACTACTATCATCTAATACTATATGACTTTAGGCTTTTACTATACACTTGATAATGCTTCCTAATGAATTAAACCTAAAATTATGAGACATAACAAAACTGGGCAACACAGCATTACCCTGTCCCTACAAAAAAAATCTAAAAATTAGCTGGGTGTGGTGTCTCACACCTGTAGTCTTAGTTACTTGGGAGGCTGAGGCAGGAGGATCACTTGCGGCTGGCCAGGAGTTCAAGGCCAGCCTGCGCAACATAGCAAGATCCTGTCTCTACAAAAAACAAAAAATAAAATGTCCGACCATTTTCCAGGATGGCTGTATCATTCTGCATCCTCAGTAGCAATGTATGAAAGTTCCAGTTGCTCTGCATCCTTATCAGTACTTGTTTTTTTTTTTTCTTTGAGATGGAGTTTCGCTCTTGTTACCCAGGCTGGAGTGCAATTGTGCGATCTCGGCTCACCGCAACCTCCGCCTCCTGAGTTCAGGCAATTCTCCTGCCTCAGTCTCCTGAGTAGCTGGGATTACAGGCACGTGCCACCATGCCCAGCTAATTTTTTGTATTTTTAGTAGAGACGGGGTTTCACCATGTTGACCAGGATGGTCTCGATCTCTTGACCTCGTGATCCACCCACCTCAACCTCCCAAAGTGCTGGGATTATAGGCGTGAGCCACTGCGCCCGGCCCAGCACTTGTTAATATATTTTTTACTTTAGCTATTCAAGAGGGTGTGTGGAGGTATTGTATCATGGTTCTTTTTTTTTTTTTTTTTTCTGAGACAGAGCGTTGCTCTGTTGCCTAGGCTGGAAAGCAATGTCACGATCTCAACTCACTGCAAACTCCACCTCCCGGGTTCAAGCAATTCTCTGCCTCAGTCTCCCAAGTAGCTGGGATTACAAGTGCCTGCCACCACACCTGGTTAATTTTTGTATTTTTAGTAGAGATGGGGTTTCACCATCTTGGCCAGGCTGGTTTGAACTCCTGACCTTGTGATCCACCTGCTTCAGCCTCCCAAAGTGCTGAGATTACAGGCGTGAGCCACCATGCCCAGTGCATCATGGTTCTAATTTGCATTTTCCTAATGGCTAGCTAGCATAGTTGCCCTAATTTTCATGTGTTCATGGATGTTTTCTTTCAAATAGATTAGTAAAATAAGAGGCCAGGTACAGTGGCTCACGCCTGTAATCCCAACACTTTGAGAGGCTAAGGCAGGTGGATGACCTAAGGTCAGGAGTTCAAGACCAGCCTGGCCAACACAGTGAAACCCCATCTCTACTAAAAATACAGTAAGTAGATGGGTGTGGTAGTGGGCATGTCTAATCCCAGCTATTCCAGAGGCTGAGACAGGAGAATTGCTTGAACCTGGAGAAGGACACTGCAGTGCGCCAAGATTGCACCACTGCACTCCAGTCTGGGTAATGTGAGTGAAACTCTGTCCCAAAACTAAATAAATAAATACATAAAAGAAGACATTTTACCTGTGATTGGTCTTTTCTCTTCCATGGAGCAAAAAGTCTAGTTGTCTGATCAGTACCAACAGTGATAATAAATTCTCCTTCTGGATCCCAGACTAGGTCTTGGACACCATCAAAGTGTCCTGAAATGACAATCTCTGGAGTCCACTCTCTCTGCAATGAAAGTGCTCATGACACATATAAAAATAATCAAAGACTATCACCAAAGTAAAGCACTCATGTCTGATAACAGAGAAGACTAAAGCCCTCTGGCAAGGTGAAAAGCTAAGTATATAAGATCGGATCACAGAATAACAGGATCCACTTTCCAATCAATCATATAAGAACTTAGGCATTCAAATATGTGTTGTATCCTTTAAAGCAGTAACTGTGGGAAATTTCCCCCCATTCATCATTTACTGAGCAGCCAGACACTACTTAACCTGTGTCTCAATTACAGAATAAAACAGGTATTATAATAGCACCTACCTTCTAGGGTTATTATGAGGATTAAATGAGTTACATTTGTAAAGTACATAAGATAATTCTGGTATATACTAGGTTCTATTATTTATTAAGCTAAATAAAAACTGCATAAAATGTAAAAATATTGTGTAAAACAAGTCAGTGGATGTGGGCCTGATGGCTTTATAAGTAAAAGGAGTTATAGATGTAGAGGACAGAAAAAAATGAATCAAACCTAGTTGCTTCACCTACTAAGAAGCCTGCAACAACCATATAAACAAACAATGACAACAAAATAGAGAAAATGTCACGTGCCTGGTCCACAGAGCATCTTTTTGAACAACCTCAAGTGGGAATAAAACTTAACCTTTAGGGGAAAATTAAATGTGTATAAATAGCTAATAGGTCATTCAAAACCTAGTCTGATGGATAAGTCAGTGACTAAACTATATTATTTCTGCTCAAAAAAAAAAAAAAAAAAAGAAGGCTGTGACAAAAAATGTTACTGCCTCTGTGAACAAAAACTGATTCAAAAGTTAGCACTAATGGGAGTTTACGAAAAGGTCTGCGCAATGGACAGCACTTTTGGACTAACAATACAGTTTTCCACAGTAACAGTCCTAAAGGGCAGTATTTGGCTTTTAAAAAAATCACCTTTGACTGTAACGATGTACCCTTCTACTGTGGGATGTTGACAGTGGGGAGGCTATAAGTTGATGTGTGGGGGTAGAGGGTCGTGGAAACTCTATTTCTTCAGATCAATTTTGCTGTTAACCTAAAACTGCTCTATTAAAATAAAGTCTATTTAAAAAACAAGTCACTTTCAATCCAATAAACCAACAAATGTTAAGCGTTTCCCTGAGTTCTGTGAGCTGCCCCAAATTAACTGAACCTAAAGAGGGGGTTGAGGGAACCCCAACTTGAAGCTGGCCAGTCAGAAGTTCCTGAGGCCTAGGCTTGTGACTGGTGGAGTAGGGGACAGTCTTGGGGACTGAGCCCTGAACCTCTGGGATCTTTCACTATCTCTGGGTAGAGAGTGTTGAAACTGAATTAGAAGACACCCAGCTGGTGTCTGCTGCTTGGTATGTGGTGCAAGAAATCCCCACACATTTACTTACAGAAGTTGATGATTATTGTAGTGTAAGAGAGAGAGTTTTCCCTACCTTCTTGATGTTAGTGAAGCAGGATTTGCTGGAAAGGCCCTGACTCACAGAAACATGTGGTTTGGGAATAAAAAGGATAAAAGGGTGGGGAATGAGGAATCTTTGATTACATGCTCACCAATGGTATGAAGCTGCAGCTGTGTTGAGATCAGCGACTAAAGGTTATAGTTACTAGTGGAATTTAGAGATAGATCCAACTCCAAGAGTTGGTTCATTGGATGCATAAGGAAATGCAAACTAACAAGAAAAAAGTGAAATATTCAATCCAATATTCAATCCCTTGGTTACTGTTACCTATAATGGCTAAAATGAAAGTACATGAGGGTGCTGAGTAAGGACTGGAGGCTGGGCCCAGCTCAAATGTGGGTGTGAACTCAGGCTACCAGCCTCAAAGTCACCCACAGAGGAAAGAATTATGCAGGGACAATAGAAAGTATTGCTAAACTCTGTGGTTACTAAGAAGGTAGTCAATGTGGGGGAAGGGCAAAACCTAGTAACTACTGAAACCAAAGGGTATAGTGTGAAGGAATTGTTACATCTTATAGACTGGTATCATCAGCTTCTTTAGGAACCTTTGCTAAAATGGACGATGAGAGTGATTAAATTAGGGGCAGTATATTTTGTTTTAAATGCTACAGAGTGGAAGAGTATGTTTGGGATGATGCAGGACCCACAGCTCACAGTGAACAATCATGGATGGGGATATATAATCCAGACACACAGATTATTCCTGAGGGAACAGCCAGCCAGGTAGACCGGACAAAAACCACTATAAGGTCTGTTTACCCCTGAAAATGGGGACTGCCTAACGTAATCTATAAATACCAAGTGTAACACCCCAGATGGGGCACCAAAATGCTTTGTATGTATGCCTTGTGAGACTGGCTTTGTGATGACAGGGATATTCACCTGCTGAATATGCCTGTTACCCAGGTCCTGGTAAATGCTATGGTTAAGAGGGTCCCTTCTACATGGGCACCCCATATGATGGTACTGCAGAATCGATAAACAGTTCAAAAAGCGTTATCAAACTGCCGTCTCAGCTTCTCCTCATGAGTCTTACAGATGCTAATAAAAACATTAGGTTAACAAAAAAATAGGGAAAGTAAAAGGAGTCAAGGACTCATCCCAGAAAGGTGGAAATTTTTAAATGGTTATTAATAAGGTGAATAAAGAAAACATTGATGCAATGAAACTAAGAAGAAAAACAAAGGGAAGAGTCATGGGACTCACACCAGCAGGATGGAAATCTTTAGATGGTTATTAAGAAGCAGAACGAATAAAATAGAAACTGATGGTGTTAAAACAAAGATCTTTGTGCAGAGACACGATCATGGCTCACTGCAGCCTCACCCTCCCTCCCAGGCCCAAGTGATCTTCCCACCTCAGCCTCTGAGTAGCTGAAAAAAAACCATTAAAAAACCAGAACTGGCCGGGCATGGTGGCTCACAGCTGTAATCCAAACACTTTGGGAGGCTAAGGAAGGTAGATCACTTGAGGTCAGGAGTTCGAGACCAGCCTGGCCAACATAGTGAAACCCCATTTCTACTAAAAATAAAATAAAATAAATTAGCCGGGCGTGGTGGTGGGCACATGCAATCCTAGCTACTCAGGAGGCTGAGACAGGAGAATCAACTGAACCGGGGAGGTGAGGGTGCAGTGAGCCGAGACTGCGCCACTGCACTCCAGCCTGGGCAACAAGAGCAAAACTCCATCTCAAAAAAACAAAAACAGAAGATACTAAATGGATTTGGATGGCCAATCGTTATTTCTTCACACTAAAGAATTAGCCACACCTGGCTAATTTTTGTATTTTTTGTAGAGACAAGGTTTGCCATGTTGCCCTAGCTTGTCTCAAACCCTGGGCTCAAGAGATCCATCCACTTCAGCATTCCTAAGTGTTAGGATTACAGGTGTGAGATACCATGCCTGGCCTAAAACAAAGGTATTAATACAACACTATCAAAGGTTGGCTGGACCAAAGGGAGTCCCTCCTGGTCTCCCACCATTAAAGGATGCCAAACCAGTTTACTGTATTTCTCCCAGTTTGGAGAAATGTTGAAAGCTGGAAGGTAGAGCAGGTCATGGTGGCCCATGCCTATAATTTCAGCACTTTGGGAGGCAGAAGCGGGTAGACTGCTTGAGCCCAGGAGTCTGAGACCAGCCTGGGCAACATGGCAAAACTCTGTCTCTACAAAAAATACAAAAATTAGCTGGGTATTGTGATGCCTACCTATAGTCTCAGCTACTCAGGAGGTGGAGGTGGAAAGATCGATTGAGCCCAGGAGGCTGAGACTGCAGTCAGCCAGGACTGCACAACTGTACCCCAGCCTAGGCAACAGAATGAGACCCCGTATCAAAAAAAAAAGAAAAAAAATGCTGGAAGGCAGAGACTACAATGAAAAATGTGATCTGGCCTGGGACAATAGTGGGGGAAACTAATGAAGATAAAGACTGACAAAAGGGCTGGAGTTTTTAGGCTCAACCCTCAGCAGCAAGGAACCCAAAGCTTTTTGCACAAGAAAGGGTAAAATGGTCTGGGGGTGAAGTTCCTGAAAAGAGAACATAAAAATGTAAGTGTTAATAGGATTAGGAAAGTTGGTATATTTGAACACACTTCATATGAAGTGGTTGCATCTCTTTTACCTGATTATATCATGGGAATAAATGTTGTTTCTGATTGGGGAATGTTTCCCCTACCTGGTAGTGTAAAACAGAAGGCATGTAAATCTGACCTTCAGGCAATATTAACTGGATATGCTAAATGGGAACCACAATTGCCTGAACCACAAAATGCAGAGTAGAAGCCAGAGTGCTGGGAAGGATAAATTCTCTACTTCATCACCCACTGTGGCAGAGCTCCTCAGGCTTATGGCTAAAGCCTCTGAGCACCTCCCAGTAACAACTACTGGGGTTTGGACTAGAGAATTTCCACTTGAGGGGCATTTACTGTCTTGTCCCTCAAGACATTAGCTGAAACTACCCCTATGATACCTGAAACACCCATACTGTCTCCGGTGATGTCAGAGAAACATTCTAATGGGGATGGCAGTGCCCAGAAGAGTTCCATAATAGAATGGAAATAGTTTATGCTACCTGCGGAATGCAAGGAGGAGATAACACAAGCAAAGAGTTTCTCTTCCCCTAGAACTGACTCCGGAACTGTGTGAAAAACTGCTGCATTCTGCAGTGTCGGATGAATAGCTCTCAAGAGCTGCTTAGTTAATAGATGGCAATTCCAAGGTAACTAATGCCAGGAAGAACTGCTCTGTTTGTCAGCAAGAGAGACAGAGACTGCTGATGACTACAAGACACAGACTCTGGTGGGAAGGCCATGAACATGGCTGGCAAGTAAGACTGATGCTAGTAGCCCTGGGGAACTATAAATGGGTCTTGACAGGAACTGAAACTGACTGTGTAGTAGGTTTTGCTTATCCAACGGAAGATAAAAATGCTCAATGTGCCATTAAAAAACCAGAACAGAAGATACTAAACTGATCTGGATGGCTGACCACATTTCTTCAGACCAAAGAATACACTGTACAGTTCATAATGTCCAACAATGAGCAGAAATATCTCCTCCTTAGAGTCATAGTTTGACAGAGAAGTAGAATGGGCAACTGAAACATTGGTTATCTAAAATAGGGGGAGATAAAAACATGAAGGGCTAGCTTATACACCTTCATGAGTGTGTACTCACACTCAACATGAGTGGAACTTGAGTGTCCCTGCTAGATTTTTTTGTTTTTCTTGTTGATGGGGAAGGGAGTTGGGGAGGATGCTGGTATGACTAATGTCCCTGCTGGGTTTTTTGTTTTTCTTGATGATATGGGGAAGGGGGTTGGGGAGGATGCTGGTATGACTATGCAGTTCTTGCCAAGGGAGGAGTACACTGGTAAAATGACTACGATTTTTTTCTTTCTTCCCCAAATCACCTTAAAAAAATTTTTTTTTAATTTATATTTTCTCCTCTACCTGATGCAGTGGTCCCAAGACTAGGGCTGCAAGAAGTGCTGAAACAGCAGGGATGATTTCTAAGAGGATGCACGCACACACACACACATAGGACATTTAACTATGTTTCTAAGCATTATATCAAAATTCCTAAGGCATGGGGGTAGGTTTGTACCTTTACCCCATCTAGCAAAATTGGGCCTAAAGGTGAAAATAGCTACATTGCCTGGTGGTAAAAACAGCTCACTAGTTCGGCATCTACCTAACCTTATCCTGTCTGAATGTAGTGGACCGAGGAGCTACTTGCTTGACTTGTATTACTGCCAGCAATCTAGACCAGCACAATGGCAATTCTAATGTTCCTTCAAAAGGCGAAAAGGTTTGGGTATTAATAAAGAAAGGAAAGTAGCAGCTGAGAGTAAAGAAATGAATAAATGGGTCATTGAGGAAAATTGAATATTACATTAACAACTCAGAAGAGAGTCTCAGAGCAAGAGATGACACTGTCTCTTAGCTCAATTATCTCAGATGTCTGAAAGAGTGAAGCTGTATATAATATGTACTGAGGCCACTCCTTTTGAAACCTGACAAGATTGGAGGAAATCTGCAAACCTGAGTGGCCTCATCCTGGGAGGCATTCATACACTATGATGGACTGGACTAATTATTGATTTTGCGTGTGTGCACACATTATTTTTTTTTTTTTGAGACAGGGTCTTGCTCTATTGCCCAGGCTGGAATGCAGTGGTTTAACCATGGCTCACCGCAGTCTCAACTTCCGAGGCTCACGCAATCCTCCTGCGTCAGCCTTCCAAGTATCTAGGACCACAAGCGCCTGCAACCATGCCCAGGGCTGCAGACGCATGGCTAATTTTTAAAATTATTTATACAGATGGGGATCTTCCTATGTTTCCCAAGCTGGTCTCGAGCTCCTGGGCTCAAGTAATCCTCCCACCTTGGCCTCCCAAAGCAATGGGATTACAAGCATAAGCCACCGCACCCAGCCTATATTTTTTTATGTAAAGGATCCCTGGCCTGAGGGATCCATGGCCTGAGATGTTATGTACATTGGTTTTCTTTGACAATAGTTCCTGGCTTAAAACTCCCACAGCCCTTGTTACAGTCTTCAGTTACAATGTTGGGTATGTTAGGCTTCAGGGGCAGGCCTCTGACCGACTGTCTCCTGACCACCTTTCACCTGCCCCAAGACAGGACTCTAATCTTCCCCACCTGTCTGATTGTACGTCTTAAACCCCACCATGAGAGGGTTCCACCCTGGGGGAAAAAATGCTGACATCATGAAACTGCCATAATAACCAAAGATGACACAGTTCAGGGAGCTTCCGCATAGCTAAGCACATGGAGGTTCCTGTAGGATGGTACGCCCAGGGAGGGCATGGAAGCTTGGCACCCCTTCTCCCATACCTCACCCTATATTCTCTTCTTCTGTTTCTTTTGCAATATCCTTTATAATACACCAGTAAGTGTTAAAAAATAATAACATAAAATACACTTATATAGCATCCAGTATGTGCCAGGCCTTGTTTTGCACATCATATAAATATTAACTCACTTAAGCTTCATAAAAACCCTTTAAGTAGGCTGGGTGCGACGGCTCATGCCTGTAATCCCAGCACTTTGGGAGGCCAAGGTTGGCGGATCACCTGAGGTCAGGAGTTTGAGACCAGCCTGGCTAACATGGTGAAACCCTGTTTCTACTAAAAATACAAAATTAGCCAAGAGTGGTGGTGGGCGCCTGTAATCCCAACTACTCAGGACGCTGAGGCAGGACAATCACTTGAACCTGGGAGGCAGAGGCTGCAGTGAGCCAAGATCGCGCCATTGTACTCCAGCCTAGGCAAAAGAACAAAACTCCGTCTCAAAAACAAAACAAAAAAATAACCCTGTAAGTAGCTGCTATTAACAATCCACATGCCAGATGCAGTGGCTCACACCTGTAATCCCAGCACTTTGGGAGACTGAGCAGGAGGATCAGGACCAGCCTGGGCAACAAAGCAAGACTCTGTGTCTACAAAAAAATTTTAAGTATTTGCTGGGTGTGGTGATGCACACCTATAGTCCCAGCTACTCAGGAAGTTGAAGCGCGAAGATTGCTTAACCCCAGGAGTATGAGGTTGCAGTAAGCTATGATCACACTAGGTGACAGAGTGAGATCCTGTTAAAAGAAAAAAAAAATCTATCCACATTTTACAGACGAGGAACCTGAGGCAGGGATTAACTAAAGTCCTCAAGGACACACAGCTAGTAAGTGAACCCAGGCTGTCTAGATCCAAGGGCCTGTGCTCTTGGCCACTCTGTTCTTGCTATCTAATATTCCCAAACTAGAAGCAGATCAGAAGCGTATCAGATTACAAAGTAAAAGAAGGAATGCTGTAGAGAGACAGTTATATGACTAAAGGGAATTTTTTTTTTGGAGACAGGGTCTTATTCTGTCACCAAGGCTGTTTTCAAACTCCTGGCTTCAAGCAAACCTCCCTTATCAGCCTTCCAAGTTGCTGGGATTATAGGCAGGAGCCACCATGGCCAGGTGTGCTCCTACTTATTGAATGTCAGTCATTTATTGTGACTGACATTCATTCAATAATAGGGACCTAGTAGTCCAACAAGACAACTAATTATGTTATCTATTTAAGAAGACAGGAAAGCTACACATTTCAGAAAAGTTCTCATTAAAAACTTCTATAGCTTAAAGAAATACAGTGCACTTACGTGGAAAATTTACCTACATGCAAATCTCAATACCTCAACAGTGTCTACAGAAAAAAGTTATGTCACTTTAAGTGCCTCTACTTGTTTCTGTAGGCGTTATGAGTAAAATATTATTTAGCTAGGATTCACTCTTGTTTTATTTAAATGTTCTTTTCTTACTGAGTTAATTGTATTCTGTTTCCAAAGGTGCAACGCTCCATGGAAAGCATGAGCAATGATCATGGTGCCATCTTCATTGAACTGGCAGTCATAAAATCCTAAAGTATTCCCACCAACTTCACCTACTCGAACCTGTATAGTAACAGACAGAAAACAATTCTTAGCCAATAGTCCACATTTCTCACAAGAGAAACCACTGATTCTAGAGATTGTTAAATTCCCAGTATTTTAACATACACAAAGAGTGAAAATTTGCAGGTCTATCAATATAGACTTGGGATTTAAATACAGAGTTCACAAAACTTAATTTTCTGTTCCTTAAATATCTAAGATTTTTACCTGTTCTAGCCAAACTCCTGACTCTTCATCTGGAGCCCAGAGAATCATGGTTTTATCCATGGAAGCAGACAATAATCTCATTGGCTGCTGTAGAACACCACCTAAAAAATAAAACCTAATCCCTTTAGGTGATCAACAAGCATCATGTTTGTAGATTACCAGAAAAAAAAAACATGGGTACTGCAAGAATGTTCACTGCAGCATTATTTGTAATAGCAAAAAAGTGCAAACACCACAAACGTCTACCATTAGAAGAAGAGATAAACAGGCTGTAATATATTCAGACAGTATTACTATACAATAAAGACAAATAACTAGAGCTTCACAAATCAATGTGGATACAGCTCTAAAACATAGTAAGCTAAAAAGGCAAGCTGTAAAAGAATACATATTGCTACTAAGTTTTAATAGCTATAAAACAATATTATTTATAGCTATATAGATATGTAGCAATGGTATAAAAACATGCATGAAAATGATATGCACTGAATTATTATGATTGCCTCTAGGGAAGGATGAAAGGGAAATGTTCAGAAAAGAATACAAAATGGGGTCTTCAATATCCATAATTCCAACTTTTTTGTTTTTTTTAATATAGCAAACATGGCATAATGTAAGGAAGAATTGAATGGTGGTTTGCCTAAAAATTAATTATTGCTGTTGCTGTCTTGGGGAAGAGGCCAGGGAAGAATGTGAGGCTATGCCTCACCTACCTGTACACTCAGCACCAGCCTGAACATGCACAGAACTATCACTCCATAATGGAGATAAAGGGCAAAAGAAAGACGGAAAAAGAGTCTTACATCCTCATAAATAATGTATCTCAGTGGTACCAACTTTGTTATTGCTGAGGGTAAAGGATCCAGTGAAGTTGGCTTGAGAGTCAGTTTTTCTTAAATCCCATAATAATCAAGTGGAAAGTTTTAAGAGAGAAACTTAATGGGCGTGTGGTAGTTTCAGCATCATGGCAGGAATCACACTTTTCCCACTTAGGAGTCCAGTGTTCAATAGAATTGAGTGTCCAGCAGAATAGGAATGCAGTATTATACTTTGCCAACTTGAAAATGTCATGTACTCATCATACTAAAAAAATTCTCCACTTGATTTGGTCAGCTTACCATGCCGTAAGATTTAACTGGAGTAAGGAATATGTGTATGCTTTTCTTCCTACCTTTGTAAAACACAGGTTGCCAGTGAACTGCATTTACCCAGTTTTCATGACCAGCTAGCACTGTCTCCAGAGTAACAGCAAAGGTTATTTTAACACCTATAACAAAAGCAGTGAAGGTATTATTTCCTCAAAGCTCTTCTAAAAAGAATATTTTCATAACCAAGCCAGTTGGGCAACTACGTAAAAAAAAAAAATTAGAACAAAATATGATAGTTGAGATTCAACAAAAAGAACATGCATTCTAAATTTCTTTAATCTCAACTACTGTTCAAAATTATAGGAGAAAAAGTTATTAATTTTTCCTTATATTTTGTTCTAGCTGGTAATAAGTAAGTATTAAGGAATATCTTCTAGTTTTAAAATTTTCTGAGACAGCTACTATTATATTACAATGAGGAAGGAAAAACAGACATGCCAGCATCCTTATTGTCCTCACTCATTATGAGAATTTAATAGCCTAAAATACTGATATGGTTTGGCTCTGTGTCCTCACCTTAATCTCATCTTGAATTGTAATCTCCATAATTCCCACCTGTCAAGAGAGATTGTCTTTTGTAGAGATGGGCGAGACCCCAACTCTATAAAAAATTTTAAAAATTAGCTGGGTGTGGTGACATAGTCCTAGCTACTCACTTTGGGAGGCCAAGGTGGGCAGATTGGCGGGCGGATCACCTGAGGTCAGGAGTTTGAGACCAGCCTGGCTAACATGGTGAAACCCATTTCTACTAAAAATATAAAATAATTAGCTGGGCGTGGTAGCTCATGCCTGTAATCTCAGCTACTCAGGAGGCTGAGGCAAGAGAATCGCTTGAATGTGGGAGGTGGAGGTTGCAGTGAGCCGAGATCATGCCATTGCACTCCAGCTTGGGCAACAAGAGTGAAACTCTGTCTCAAAAAAAAAAAAAAAAAAGAAAAAAGAAATTTCAGGTAGGAATCTAGGAATCTGACACTTGTGAAAAACTAACCTTCACACAGGTGTGTGGTGGGAAAAAAAATGAACCAACTAGGAGACCTAAGTATTTTTATATCAGATATTTTCATTATTACTCACTTTCATTTTCTACAGTAAAAGTATTTTCTTTCAGTCTTATGTTATTGTCATCCTGAGTTTCTAAAGATGTTGACTTTATGTACAGCTTCCATATTCTTATAAGGCAATCTTGTGAACCGCTTGCTAGGAAAAGATCTTTACCTAATTAAAAAATAAATTGTTATTAATTTTAAAACATTATATTGTGAAGTTTAGGTATAAGACATTTTTCTCTATAATACATATATTTCTAGGTTTCCTGAAAAAAATAATACTTTGTTTCCTTACCCTTCAATTCATTTGACCTATATTCATTTTTAGTAATATTGACAAATATGCATACAATACTAATACATGTTTAAAACATGTAGTACTCATATTTAGTCTACTAAGTTCTACAAAGAACTTTACAAGAAGGTCTGCATGTGAACAAGACAGCTAGTATCATCTAATAAATATCCATTTGTTTAATCCTCTACCACCCAACTAACAACTAACAAAAGGGATAAGCATCCTCCTTTCTCATTGGGGCAATAGAAAATCATGACATACAAATAAAAGTTAAAAATTAAAACATAAAAGCCTGCTTTCCTGGAAGTAATACATACTTGCTCCCATTATAGGTGCATTAGCAAAATTACATACTGACCAAAGGCTGCCCATTCCACTCCTCTAATCCAATCCTCATGTCCAGAGAGAGAGAGCACTTTCTGAAACTAACAAGATAAAAATCATTGGGCTTGATGTAAGAATTTAACAACTTCATATATACCAGTGACATCATTTGGTCTCGGACAGCCCTACTGCATTGCTCTTTTACTGAGAACACTATCTGATTAGACAGGAAAAAGCTTTCCTTTGGCAATGAAAAATCCATCACATAATATCTAAATCACTAACTGGAGCAACTCTGAGTAGTTAACATAGTATTTGTAATCTAAATATTTTAAATGTTTACAAGATAAAATGATACCTACTGTAGATACAATATAGAGAAAAGGTGGGCTGGGCACGGTAGCTCACACCTATAATCCTAATACCTTGGGAGGCTGAGGTGAGACTATCACTTGAGGCCAGGAGATTGAGACCAGCCTGGGCAAAAAAGTGAGGCCGTGTCCACAAAAAATTTAAAAATTAGCCAAGCATGGTGATACACGCCTGTGGTCTCAAATACACAGGAGACTGAGGCAGGAGGACTGCTTGAGCCCAGGAAGTCAAGACTACAGTGAGCCATGTTCTCACCACCGTACCAGCCCAGGAGACACAACAAGAAAAAAAAAAAAAACAGCAGGGTGTGGTGGCTCACGCCTGTAATCCCAGCAGCACTTTGGGAGGCCAAGGTGAGCACATCACTTGAGGTCAGGAGTTCGACACCAGCTTGACCAACATGGAGAAACCCCATCTCTACCAAAAATACAAAATTAGCCGGGCATGGTGGTCCATGCCCGTAATCCCAGCTACTTGGGAGGCTGAGGCAGGAAAATTGCTTTAACCCAGGAGGCAAAGGTTGTGGTGAGCCAAGACTGCACCATTGCACTCTAGCCTGGGCAACAAGAGCAAAACTCCGTTTAAAAAAAAAAAAGTTGAATAGATGGACTTTCACAACCATTTTTAACCTTCTTATAGAATGCAAAGAAACAAGTATCCTCACTATTAAATAAGTCTAGAGTTAGCCAACCCCTTTCTAAATTTCTCTCCTTTAGTTTAACTACTCAAAGTATAAGAAAAGCTCAGAAGGGCAAATAAACACTACTAGGAATGCTTCACTGTAGGTATGTTATATCTCATTTAAATTTTTAAGAGGAAAAACAACTACCACAGCATCTTCCATCTCTTCTCCCCCACCTAATGACCTGTTTCCCCCTAACAACTCTGAGCCTGATGGTCAAGGCAGTGGTTACTTCATGTTCAGAGTAGACAACCATCTTAACAGAGGACTGTCAAAAAAAGATTCTTCTATTGGACTACTTTGGTTGATTAGAACATTCCTAAAATTCTATAGTCTGGATATAGTCTGTATTGAGATATAACTAAGCAGAACATAATTCCAGCCTCTTAATAATATTATTACCTGATCATTTTGTTGAGCAAATAAGTGAATTCTGCAATCATCATCGCCACATGCTAATACTGGTACTGGGGAGGCAGGAAAAAAAACGGGCTTTACTGTGAGTTCTCTATTCCACTACATGTTATGATTATCAACTACACTGGATTATAAGGTCTAAGTAAAGAATCCTGACTTCTATTTCCCACACCACTACATGAATAATTGATAATGCTCAAGCTCTGCAGGAATACAATGAACATTCTAAAATGTCCTATTCAGTGGTTACTTGGTAAATAATGACTATTAAATGAGAATCCAGTCCTTCCCTCCATTCGATGCCACTTATGATAGAAGAAGTGGAAAAATAAGCTCAAGAGCAAGTAGAGAGCATTTTCACCATGTCAGCCAGAAGACCAAGATGAAAAGTTATTAAGACAACTAAATAATGAACAGCTACTATGAGCCCCAGCATTATGGCTACTGTACATAGATTTAAGGGTATGTTTGTTACTTTGAGGACCTTATATTTTGTTTGAAAACCTTGTTTTATTTTGTTTAAAACAAAATAAAAGGCTGGGTGCAGTGGCTCACGCCTGTAATCCTAGGGCGTGATCCTTTGGGAGGCTGAGGTGGGCGGATAACCTGATGTCAGGAGTTTGAGACCAGCCCGGCCAACATGACAAAACCCTGTCTCTACTAAAAGTACAAAAATTATTTGGGCATGGTCTGTGATCCCAGCTTCTCAGGAGGCTGAAGCAGGAAAATCACTTGAACCCAGGAGACAGAGATTGCAGTGAGCCAAGATCACACCACTGCACTCCAACCTGGCTAAAAATCTATACAAGGCTATTAGCAGGCATGGTGGCATGTGCTTGGAGTCCCAGCTACTCAGGAGGCTGAGGTGAGTTGTGATCACACCACTGCACTCCAGCCTGGGCAATAGAATGAGACCCTGTGTCAAAAAAATAAAAAATTTAAAAAGCTATGCAAGGGGATCCGGATGCAGTGGCTCATGTCTGTGATCCCAGCACTTTGGGAGGCAGAGGCAGGAGAACCACTTGAATCCAGGAGTGCAAGACCAGCCTTGGGAACATAAAGAGACCCTGTCTCTACAAGAATAAAAAAATTAGCTGGATGTAGTGGAGCATGCTTATAGTTCCAGCTACTTGGCTAAGGTGGGAACATCACCTGAGCCCAGGAGTTTGAGGCTACAGTGAGCTATGATCACCACTGCACTCCAGCCTAAGTGCAATCTCTAAAATATAAATAAATAAATTTAAAATTTTAAAATTTAAAAAAGCTATGAAAGATGTGACTGTAAAATTATTTTCTTTATAAAGACGTGACTGTAAAATTATTTTCTTTAATAAGATGAAAAAATCATTAATAATTTGCTTTACCAAAGGGCAGCCCTAATGACTCTGCTAGATAAAACAGGGACTTTTTCTTAGGACATGCCTTGCCACCAAGTGTGCTTTTCAAAGATTTTCTTACTTTCGATCAACTACCAAAAAACAAACAAACAAACAAACAAACAACACTCCAGTCACTTGGCCTGAATGCAGATGGAATAAATGAAATTCTGTGTTTGATGCCAGAATGTATGCAGCTTCTCTTTCCACAGAGCCTTGCACAAAATGGAAGCATAAAATGAAACCATGGAGTCACAGTGCCTGCTACAGAGGGCAAGAGAGGCTGATGGCTTCAAGGTCCTGCCTCTCTCTATTTGGCCTATCTTCCAGGTAATTGCAGAGGCAAAGAGGTTGACTCACTCACACTGGCTATTATCTTTGTAGAAGATACTCAAAGATAAGTACAGATGAGTTTCACAGCAAAAGGGAAATTTTTCTGTTTGGAGATTTTAAGTTGTCTTGGGCAAAGTGTCATTACGCAGGATGTGAAGGAGCTATCATTTTCAGAGAAATGCTCACTTGCTATCTTCATTCAACACTTTTTCAATTTACCCCAGACCTTCACCTTCTAAAGAATTAGATACTTTCTCCAAATTAGATCTATGTACATCCACAGTATATTTGATAACAGTATCAATGTTGAGTATATAGTAAGTCAAATTATCAATAGCTATCAAAATCCTAATAAGCCCCCCTTAACTTTATGTTCTATACTAAGATTATTTGAATAGTATAATAAAAGTATGTTATTCACATCTTAACTTGCTTCATAGAAACATTTAGGCACAAAATTAAATTAAGACCCAATATATTTCGTTTAGGTTCTAATCATATGACAATATGCAAGTATACTGCTCTAACTTTTAATATATACTTAGCAGGATACTCACCATCAGTATTTGGCAAAAAAGACAAGCAGAGAGCCAGAGCAAATCCATTTCCAAAGTTTAAAGTCTGAAGGCATGTTACTAAGAAATAATAGAAAACACCATGAACAACTACCTCAGAGCTTAACCAACCGGAGAGGTGGGTAACATCATCACAGTCCCGGGTAACAGCACAGAGATGAGATAAGTCAATCCTGAGCCCCCCACCAACCATGTGAAGTTAAATAGCCAAATTTTAACAATGTTACAGAGAGTAAAATGACTTACATGAAAAAATTCTGGCATAGAGAATTTTAAGTAAGTGTAAAAGAAAATTTTAGATTAGAATTATAATATTTTTTAAGTTGCTTGAAAGTTTTAAAAAATTATATATATGCTCTTCTAGTTGTCATTCATTTGATAAATATTATTTCGTTTGTCTGGATTATCATGTCTTCAAACCTACCTTCTGAACCCTTTTTAGACCAGAGTCGAACAGTACAATCTGCAGCTGCAGAAACAATCAGTGTACATAATGCAGGATCTGATGTCCTCCTCTGGTAAACAGCATGCACCGCATAAACAGGTCCTTCATGGCCTTGAAAATGGACTGCTTTTAAAAGCTGAATCAGAAAGAATGACAGAAGCATTGTGGGGAAAAAAAGGAATTTTTTTAACCTTTATTTAATTGGATAAAGGTACCAATAAAACGCCTGACCAGAAATGGGTCCTCTAAGTTGAAAAGTATAAAACTTTTCAAGAAGTCTGTCTGACCATATCAACAACACATAAAACGTGTATACCCTGTGACACAGCAATCTCATATCTAGGAATCTACTCTGAGGAGACAACAGCACTAGGGTAACAAATATTAAAGACAAATGAATATTTACCACTATTTATAATAGTGAAAAACTGCAATCAACCTAAACTTAAAGACAGGCAACTAATTAAATTACTATAGACATACAATGTAGCCAACAAAAAGGATAATGTAGATAAATATATGCTTATTACCATGGCAAGATGTCCATGACATTGGTGTTTCTGAAGAATATAGGTCAGCTTTGTGGAATATTCCTCCATTTGGATTGATTAGTCTGATTTTCATTATGAATAGATTTAGGATATACATTCTGACAGCATTACTACATAAGCATATCCCATCAGGAGGCAAGTGATTTCAGTTTGTCCAAGTTTTAGTGAAGCTAACCTTCATATTTAGTAGAAGTATTATCTGCCAGGTTTTTTCACTGTGGTGTTAATTTTTTTTTTTTTTTTTTTTTTTTTTTTTAGTGCTGAGTATATTTTGGGATTGAGTAAACATTCTATTCCCCACCAAACTTTTACTAAGTACTTTTAGCATCCACTCAGGATACTGGCCTAAATCAAGTAGGTCTGCAAAATAAAAAAATAGCAAAGAGAAGTGGGAAATTCCATTTGCTTATCAAGTCTATCTGCTTGTCATCAAGATTATTCCCTCTGGCATTTCTTCTACTGATGTTTCGGGTTTTTCTTTTTTAAGTTTCAAGTGTGTGATATTCCACCACTTCTTTTAAAAGGTATCTTCTATGAACTCTCTACTGAAATACTGGTGCTCCTTCAATGTCTTTTCAGTTGTTTTTCCAATTATAATACTTACTAAAGAAGGTATGTAATACTCACATATAAGGGTCTGTACACTAACTTTCTTTAGAATCATTAGCCTTTGACTTCTTGGAAAAAAAACACTTAACCCAGGTGTGGTGGTATGTGTCAGCAGTCCGTTACTTGGGAGGCTGAGGTAGGAGGATCACCTGAATCCAGGAGTCCCTGGCTATAGTGCACTAACATCATACCTATAAATAGCCACTGCACTCCAGCCTGGGCAACACAGCCAGATCTCACCTCAAAAAGGTTTAAAAAAAACCCTCAGATACAGTATAATCTCTGTTATGCATAATAATACACATATACCTAGAGATGTGGAATGACTTTCATCAGAAAGTTAACTCTGCTCAGATTTTGTATAGGTTTTTCCTTCTTTATACTTTTCATATTTATAATCTTTTTTTATTTTTTACAAGTCTGTCATTACCCCCTAAAAATATTAAATCTATTGAAAACACTCATTTCACATCTTTAAGCACAGTTATCAGATAATTTTTAAAAACATAATATGACAGAAGTATGGGGTAGCACTGAGGAGAGTCTTGTAAGTCTATATTTGTATAGCAAAAGCATTGAAAACAGATCAGTAAGAACAGTTTGAAAATCATTCCAAAATGACAGGAAATTCACAGAGACAGTTAACAGCATACAAATATGGGAGTAGAAATCAGAGCAAAGGGTACAGGGCCTGTGTAGTACGAAAGATACAGCATTTGCATTGCTGATGAGCAAGATTTGGGAAATGTCATAAAGGAATAACACAGTTAAACTGAAGGAAAAAATTAAAAATAAAAGTAAATGTAACAGTCATTTCTGAGACCAGCCTGAGCAACAAAGTTAATACCCTATCTCTACAAAAAAATACAAAAATCAGCCAGGCATGATGTCAGGCACCTGTAGTCCCAGCTACTCAGGAGGCTGAGGTGAGCCATGATCTTCGCCACTGCACTTCAGCCTGGGTGACAGAGTGAGACTCTGCCTCTTAAAAAACAAACAAACAAGATTATTTCTTATGATTATAAACATGTCTACCCACCTGATTATCCTCTATTTCCCAGTGAATCACCTGATTATCAGATCCTCCAGAAACTAATTCAGTAGAAGAGGCTGAAAAAAATTATATTTCAGTAAATATCTTTATTCATTTTTTTCTGCAATTTTTTAAAGTTTCCAAGCTATACCAAAGAACAATATCCCTGTACCCGCTACCTAGATTTACAAACTGGTAACATTTTGCCATATTTGCTTAACATCTAACTCTTCATATATATATAAACACACACACACACACATATATATATACACACATATATACAACTTTTTTAGGAGGCAAACTACTTAAAAATAAGTAGCAGACACTGTGATCTCTGATCCTCAAAGACCATATATCTCCTAAGGATGAAAACACTTTCCTACATTACCTCAATACAATTATCACATTCAAGAATTCTAACATTGCTAAGTATTATTACGTAACATACAGTCCATATTAAAATGTTCCAATTGTCCCAGTAATGCCTTTCATAACTTTGTTTGGGATGCAGAATCTAAGGAAACACACTGAACATGGATATCACATCTTTTTAGTCTTCTTTAATCTAGAACAGTTTCCTACTCCCCCTCATTTTTGTGAAAATGACAGTACCCAGCAGTTGTTTTGCAGAATGTCCCTCAATCTCTGTTTGACTGTTTCCTCATGATTAGATGCAGGCTAAACACTCTTGGCAGGAACATTATATGAAATGTTGTAGTCAGGTGCTACTATCAAGAATATGACTTATTTTTGAAATTAGAGACATACTTCAAAATAGATCTTTTAAACACTTGCAACTTCTCAGTGATAACAGAAGAAAAAATAGTACCAAAAAAGGGGCAAATAACCTAATTTGGGCTTGAATTTTCTTTTTATTTGTTTCAGAGAAGCAGCTGGCATAGTCTAAAGAGCATTAGATTTGTACTCAGAAGGCCCAGGTTCAAGTCCTAACTCTGCTGCCAGCCAACTGTGATCATAGGCTTCAACTTCATGCATCGCAGAAATTAAGCCACTTAACAAACTATATGATTTTAACAATGTCTATACATAAGAGTAATATGTTAAAATTCAGACATTATAAAAACACAAAATGATATTAAAATTTTATTTATCACTGATAAAGGATTGGAAAGGCTATCTGCATTATCTGGCAGTTTGATTAAAGGAAATCAATCATAATAGTTATAGATCACAGTAATAAGCAATTCATTTTATGTAACCTCACTTTTAAAGGGAAGATAAAATATACAAGCCCAAATTAATATTTTATAACAAATCCCTATACTGAGAGTCAGTCTTTGATGTTATTTGGTGGCAATTAATATAATTACAATTGTGTTTTATTATCCACACTAACAGCCACCCCTTGTACCATTTAATGATTTTTATTGACCTGACATGTGACTAATCCTACAGAAGCAAATGAAGTAGCTTATTAAACTTTTTTAAACATCATTTATAAAATCATAGCAAAGTCTTAATAATTTAGGAAATTCTGCATTTGTGCCTAGCTCAAAATGCCCTCAAATGTTTGTGGAATGAAAAATAAAACTAATTCAGAATCCATAACAATACTACAGTAAGTATATTTAAGACAACTAAAGAACTATCATAGGATTTTGGGAGCACCATCTAAAGGCAACCAATATTTCAACTGAAAATTCTGGAGTCAGAATCTTAGAAATGGAAGAAACCTGGAGATAATCTTGTCCAGAAATCTTCAAAACATTTGGTCTTAGAATTCCTTTATAGTCTTAAAATTTGTGAGGACCCCCCAAAAGCTTTTGATTATATGAATCATATGTACCAATATTAACTACATTGGAAATTAAAACTGAGAAATATAAAAAATACATGTGTAACCATTTACTTAAAAATAACAATGGGTTCCACGATATGTTAACATACATAACATTTTGATGGGGAAAAACCCCAATGGTTTCCAAAACAAAAAACTAACGAAAAAGAGGAACTCTTTCACATTTCTACAAATCTCTTTAACATACAATTTTATTTGAATATAGCTGGATTTTCCTATCTGCTTCTGTATTTAATCTGCTGCAGTATCATACATCATGTGGCTGCTGGAAAACACTACATTCATGACAGAATGAGAATGAAAACTATGAATAACTTCTTGATATTATTATGAAAATAATTTGATCTCATAGGTCTTAAAAATAGATTCTAAGACTCCCTTTTTGTAGTCCAATCTTTTACTTTTCAGACGTAACTAAGGTGCAAACTACGGTCAATAGAGATGAAATGTCTTGCCTAAAAAAGCAATAGCTGGCCAGGTACAGTCATACCTGTAATCCTAGCACTTTGGGAGGCCATGGAGGGAAGACTGCTTGAGATTAGGAGTACAGAGGAGCCTGGGCTACGGCGCTGTCTTAAAAAAAAAATTACTAGAGAGGTATCATGCCACACACCTGTGGTCCCTGCTACTGCAGGGAACTCTGAGGGAGCCACTGCATTCCAGCTTGGGACAAGTGAGATCCTGTCTCTAAAAAAAATAAACATTCTAGTCTCCAGCCAGTTAGCTAAAAAAAAAAAAAAAAAAAAAAAAATCAAAAATTTAAAATAATAAAAGAAAAAACAATAAAAAGAAAAAGCTATAGCTTGTTTGTGGCAGAAACAGACCTAGAAGCTGAGTCTCTGAATCACAGCCTCAGTGTAGGCCCTGCTTACAAGTTTTTAAAAGTTTATGGGCAACTGGGGAGGTGGGATGGGATTCTGCCATAGTCTAGGGCTACACTACCCTCATCCTAAGCACTGCTGTATAATCCAAGCTTCAACATCTACAAAGTAAAAATACAGTTCAGATATTTCACTGGGCATATCATTTTTCTTCTATTTCTCCAACTGCATAACATCATATAAGGTAATAATATACATTAAGAGAAGTGATGAGAAAAAAATGGCTAATCATACTTTATCAGAAAACAATTGAGATCAACTTTAACAATCTGGCTAATACTTACAGCCATCCTGTTTACAAATCCACTGTATGCAATTGACTCGGGCGGTGTGACCATTCAGGTTGGTAACAACAACCCTTTTCTTTAGAGAAGAAAATACCAGTTAGTAAATTGGAATTTATCCTACAGAAAAATTAATAAATAAGTAAAAACAGATTTCAGTGTTTTGCATGCTAATAAAAAGATCAGGATTACATAAAACGGATTTGCCTTCTTCAATCCATAAACTTTTATCCATGGCTTAAGTTATCCATTACTCTAAATTAGTCCTGCCTTTCTTGAGACTCCACATTTCCCGAATCCTGTCCTCTCATTACACTGAGCTCTCGGGTCAGCATCCGCCTGGTTCTACTCACTTTCCTACAATGTCCACATCCTTCTCACCCAGGCAGCCTGTCCTGACACAAGCTAGACAAGCAGCTGCTTCCTTATGGAAGTAGGCCCACCATGCTTGCACCAATCTGAGGGTTCCACTGGCAAAAAAAAAAAAAAAAAAATAGTCCTTCAATAGAGGAATCTGTGATTAATGGGTACAAGTTCACAGTTCACTTTGCATGCCATGGCCAATCAGACAGTGGGTTTTTCAGCCACAGTGGCACAATGTCACAAGGCCACAACTACTAAGGATCTCACACGTCAGATTCCTGTAGGGCCTACTGCCAGATTCCCTACAGATCCTCAACAAGCTGCTTTCATCAACCTCACCCCACACTTAGCTTATACTTCACACACCACTAAATTTTAAGTATGACTACTGCATCTCCCTCTTTACAGTCCCTTTCTCTATTCATTGCCAATGGCAATGGCTTTGAATCTGCTTATATGTCAGTTAGAATTCTCATGGCGAAGAAAAAGGAAGAGGCAAATGTGCATAAACTAATATATTTCACATACAGGTTATTTGAGGTTGTGAAACAACTTACTGTATTTCATTGTCTCTCCCACTAGACTGAGAATTCCTTGATGGCCACACGTTATCTTTCATTATCTGTGTCATCATCACTCAGCCCAGGGCTAACCCACAGATGGTCCTCAAGGATTTGCTGAATGAGCATCATTCCCAAAACTTTATTTTAGTATTTGACATGCTTCTATTCCTATATTTACTTAAAAGCCCAACCATGGCCAGGTGCAGTGGCTCACGCCTGTTAATCCCAACACTTTGGGAGGCTAAGGCAGGTGGATCACTTGAGGCCAGGAGTTCGAGACCAGCCTGGCCAACAGAGTAAAACCTGTCTCTACTAAAAACACAAAAATTCGCCAGGCATGGTGGTGCACACCTGCAATCCCTGCTACTGGGGAGGCTGAGGCATGACAATCACTTGATCTTGGGAGGCGGAGATTGCAGGTTGCACTGAGCTGAGATTGTGTCACTACATGCCAAGGGAAAAAAAAAAGCCCAACTAGCAAATATTTAACAGGAAAAACTCCTTTTTAGACTCAATACTTCTTTGTCAATATGCTAAAATTCACTAGCTCAGCCACCTGGTTATCATTTAAAATATGATGGAAAGCATAGGAACAAATCTATTCAACTGCTACAAAAACATGGGATTCTACAGCTGAATCAACGGGCCTGCTGGGGTCTCTCCCAGTTATAATTTGTCCTTGCCTCATGGTCCCTTTAAAGTTTACCCTCGTTTTTTGCACTTGCTCTTACCATTCAAGAATGCAAATAATAAGAAACAAAAACCGGGAAGAGGCAAGCAAGCTCAAGATGGGGTAATGTGGATAAAAATATTTCACATATAAATTTGAATCTGCAAAGGGTGTGAGAATATAATTATTATTATTTGAGATAGGATCTGGCTCTGTTGACGAGGCTGGAGTCCAGTGGTGTAACCCCCATCCACTGCAGCCTCAAACTCCTGCTCCCACCTCAACCTCCCCAGTAGCTGGGAATACAGGTGCACACCACCACAACCAGCTGTTTGCTAATTTTTGGTACATCCAGCTATTTGCTTTTTAATTTTTTGTAGAGACCTGGGTCTCGCTATGTTGCTAAGCTGGTCTCGAACTCCTGGACTTAAGTGATGCTCCCGCCTCTACCTCCTAAAGTGCTGGGATTGCAGGAATAAGCCACGCTCCCGGCCAATAATGAAATTTTTAATCAAATTAACAAAGCAATATGATCAGAAATGCATATAGCCATCTCCTGCGTTGTATTTTAACTTTGGGCGTTTTACTTTTTATACTTAGCCTCCTTTTGAGATTCAAGACTAACTGTATTGACCTAAATTAAATTAGCCAGTGGGAATGGGATTATAATGAATTCTGGAAAGCATGCAAAAACTATTCACTTGAGAAATTTGGTAAGGAAAATGCCAAGAAAATAACCAGCTGACTGGGTGAAGTCGAAGGAAGTCCTGCCTTATAATCAGTGCTTAGGATCCCTATCCCCTATTACGTTTCCACCAAACTGGCACTTTCTCTAAGAGGTCCATTCCCGTAGCCAAAGCACAGGTAACATTTCCTTGAAATTTAATACAACTAAAGTTCATTAACCAAAATTGAAGGAAATACAGAAATGAGACTCCATCTGTGGGATGATTTTAATCCTCATATAAATTTCAAGTGTTTTAAAACCCAAACCGATTAACGGCACTATAGTTACCAAGTCGGCTAAGATTCTCATCATTCGGGTTACAGCGTGGGGCTAACAGGTTACTGGCAGGTCATGGGTAGCAATGGCCCTAGGATGACGCCGCGCATGAGACAGAGAGGGGTGAGGGACGAGTCCGGCGGGTCCACTGGAGACTCCCAGTCCAAACCCCGCTCCCCTGAGCCCACCCGACTCGCCTCCTCGGTCTGGGGCGGCAACTATTGCGCCTCTGGAGCACGTCCACAGGTTCAAACCTCAAAAGCACAAGGATTTTGCGTTCAGCGACCTCTCTTACCAGGGGGTCATAGAGCACCACAGAGCAGGACGTGCCAAAGGCCAAAAGTCCTCTGGGCCCAGAGCTCCAGTTCAGGACTCCCCGCACCCGGTTTGGGCAGCAAAACACATGAGAAGTCTCCAACACGGGTGCCACCATGTCGCTAGCTGGTCGACCGCAGAGACACAGACGGGCACTTCCGCTCTCGGAGCGGAACTACTAGCGTGGCTTCTCCTGGGACGTCACCCGGTCCGCGTTTCGCAGGCAGCCGAGGGCCAGACGGAGGCAGCCCCGCCCCACTGCGGTCCTCCACCGCCCCCCATTCCCAACACACACTCTAACCCTGTGCAAGGCCACTGCTCTGCGCTCGGCTCTGGGACCCCGGCCCCGCCCCGCGCACAAGCCAGGCCTTTGTCCCAAGAGCGAAATCCTACCCTAGTGGCTGGGAACCCTCCCGAAGGACCTGGGGCTCATGTGCCAGGGCAGCGTCAGAAACATCCCGCTGCCCCTTACAGCCCGACTCCCTGCAGCAGCCAGGGCTAGCCCTGGGGGCGCTAACTGGCGAGCCGAGCCTCCAGGAAAGGACCCCCCAACTGCTTAGAGTGCGCTAGGGCCGCGCCACACCCCCGCGGCGTCGGCGAACACGGAAAAGCGGATCCGTCTACGGAGCCGGGTTCCGGGGTCGCACTGCGCATGCCCCGCAGTCCTTGCCAAAGGGGGCGGTGGTTCCCCGTGGCGCTGCGCTCGGCGGTAATTAGTGATTGTCTTCCAGCTCCGCGAAGGCGAGGGGCGCGGCTGCCTGTTGGCTGCGCGGCGCTACCCCCGGACCAAGGGGCAGCGAACCCAATGAAACTACCGCGTGTCCGTGCCTGGTAGAGATTTCTCCAAGAGACCAGTGCTCCCGTTCCGAGCCCTCCGGACCGCCCGCGTGAAACCGAACCTGCGCGCGTGGCAGGGCCGTGGGACCACGAGGCCGCGGAGACGTGAGTCTTTGAGGTCCGGGAGCGGGGCGGCTGGGAGGGGGAGCCCCGCAGGCCAGTCAGGGAGGGAGGTTCTGCGGAGACCGGGGTCCTGCGGGCTGGGCAGGGGGGCTACGGAAAGAGGATGCTGTGGGGGAGCCCGCCGCAAGCGTCCACTCGCCCTAGAGAGCCGGACTTCTAAGGGTCCTCAGATGGGCTTTGGGGTCCAACAGAGGATTTTTTGAGGAAACGATCCGTACTTTTCATCCCATATCCGAAGAAGCCACTGACGTGTTTAGAAATAAAAAGCTTTTAGAAGCGAGCTTTGTGCCCTCTTTTCTGTTTCTGTAGTCGCCTTTTTCTGCAAGGCCCTTCTGCTTTCCGTTTTTCTCCAGCACGCGCCAACTTCCAGGGAAGGAGATTCTCGAACGGGTCCGCGACCGCGCTCAGCATCCTCCCTGGAGAAAGGCTTGGAGCTGCTTGGAGCTGTCCCCTGTGCTAGTCCCCTCCCATCCCGCTCCTCGCCTCTCTCCTGGGAATGATTTCTAAATGTTTCTCTTTTGCCAGTAAAAGAATTTCCGAAACTTCAGGCCCCCAAAATTCCTCTTTCATAAGCCTCGTTCTACACCGTACCTCCATTTCCCACTGCTCTCTGTATGATACGCTGCACTTGTGCAACACCTGCGTTTTAACGAGCACTTATGATATACATTCCTTCATGTGTTTTCCTCATTCGCCTTGCAAAATAGGTATTCCCGGTGTTTTAGATAAGGTGATGAATTCCAGAGCCCTATTTAAAGAAGAACAGCTGGCCGCGGTAGAGCTTGGTAGCCCCACGCTATTGCTTAGTTGGAAACTCGACCTCTGCGTCTTTTGCGGGAGATGTGGGTTTGACCATCATCACGTCCACCGTTGGTGCTGGACATCCTGCTAGGTCTGAATTAACCGAATTCTGGCTCTGCTTAACAGAATTCTGCTTTTCAAAATCCAACTCAATTGCTAACTCCTCTCTGGGGCATAGGCCTTTGGTTCCAAACACTGTTGTGGATGATTAACAACAGTCTGTGATTAAATGTTGACTGGTTTATAGTAACACAAGGATGCTACAGTGAGTTTTTCATGATGTTCAATTTACTTAAAGAGTTCTATGTGTGGACATAATATGTCTGATTCATTGTCAAGTAGGAAAAAAGATTCCATGTGTATTTAAAGTATACACCTATTTAAGGCTGAGGGTGGTGGTCACGCCTGTAATCCCAGCACTTTGGGAAGTGGAGGTGGAGGATCTCTTGAGGCCAGGAGTTCAAGACCAGCCTGAGCAACATAGTGAGACCTTGTCTCTACTCAAAAAAAAAAAAAAAAGAAAGAAAGAAAGAAAAAAAAAAAACTTCTTTAAAAAAAATTAAGTACACATGTATTTGAGTATGCATAGAAAATATTCTGAGGGATACACTGGCAAAATTGAGCACCTTTGAGGATTGTGATTGGGGAAAAGGGCCTTAAATGGACTTGTATATAAGGAGAGTGTATTCGTTTAAAATTTTTTAAATACTTGAATTCTGAGATGATTATTTCTGTTTTTTGGTGTTAGAAGATTATTATATGAAATAATGGTGATGATGAAGGTAGCTAGATTTCATGTAGTTCTTTTTTTTTTTTTTTTTTTTGAGACAGGATTTCACCATGTTGCCCAGGCTGGTCTCAAACTTTTGACCTCAGGTAATCTGCCTGCCTCGGCCTCCTAAAGTGCTAGAATAATAGGCATGAGCCACCACGCCCCGCCCAGATTTCATTTTGAATCATTGGCCTCAGTGATTCAAATAATTGTTCAAATAAATTCTCAACTTCAGTAAGAAACTGATGGCTGTGGCCGCATGGATCTCTCCTGTCTCTGAGTTTCTTTTGCTTTTACAGTGTTAATAGCAGTCTCTTAGCACTCAGCTAGCTGTTCTCCAGTGGTTTCATGTGTTTTAGCAATGCAAGGGTAGAGCCTAGGATTCTAGTTCTCTCCATATTCACAGTACCTAGTGCCACACTGGTCACATCACATGATCCTCTGGTAACTTTGATTATTTGATTACACATTAATTTTCAGTATGAGGTTTCTAAATTCAATTTGTTTCAGAAGTGAGTCAAGAATTTCTTTTTCCTGTCTTTTCTAGGAATGCACAATGGCGAGGAAGTTATCTGTAATCTTGATCCTGACCTTCGCCCTTTCTGTCACAAATCCCCTTCATGAACTAAAATCAGCAGCTGCTTTCCCCCAGACCACTGAGAAAATTAATCCAAATTGGGAATCTGGCATTAATGTTGACTTGGCAATTACCACACGCCAATATCATCTACAACAGCTTTTCTACCGCTATGGAGAAAATAATACTTTGTCAGTAGAAGGGTTCAGAAAATTGCTTCAAAATATAGGCATAGATAAGATTAAAAGAATCCATATACACCATGACCATGAGCATCACTCAGACCACGAGCATCACTCTGACCACGAGCATCACTCAGACCATGATCATCACTCTCACCGTAATCATGCTGCTTCTGGTAAAAATAATCGGAAAGCTCTTTGCCCAGACCATGACTCAGATAGTTCAGGTAAAGAACCTAGAAACAGCCAGGGGAAAGGAGCTCACCAACCCGAACATGCCAGTGGTAGAAGGAATGTCAAGGACAGTGTTAGTGCTAGTGAAGTGACCTCAACCATATACAACACTGTGTCTGAAGGAACTCACTTTCTAGAGACAATAGAGACTCCAAAACCTGGAAAACTCTTCCCCAAAGATGTAAGCAGCTCCACTCCACCCAGTGTCACAGAAAAGAGCCGGGTGAGCCGGCTGGCTGGTAGGAAAACAAATGAATCTGCGAGTGAGCCCCGAAAAAGCTTTATGTATTCCAGAAACATGAATGAAAATCCTCAGGAGGTAAGTTGAGTGCTATTCATTATTTTAATATACCTGTGTTTCTGTCCTGTCTCTCCTACTAAAGTAAAAATAAAATGGTGAAATTATTAAAAAGGGAATTTGCACCTTCTCAGCAAGGCACTTGGCACAAAGCATGCCTGCTATGTTGTAAATGTTCCCAATTCAGAACTTAGGGAATAGTTCTTTTGGTGAGTATAGTGCTGCCTTCTAAAATTTTTTCTGATATAGAATATAAAAAGAGAAAGGTATCAAGGTTATCTTTAGAGAAAGACTATAAAGGTGCATATTATTAGTAAAAAAAATAGAAAAGGGTTGAAAGCAGGAGTTAGAATCCATGTTTTAGAGAAAGGTGTGACTGAGGAGGTGAAGACCACTGAGAATAGCACTGCTACCTCCTTGACAGAGGTCCACAATGACTTGAGAAGTGATTGAAATTGGAGCAGTTTCCAAGAATGTCTTGCTGGACAAGGGAAAAGTCTGGGTAGTGAGGTTCTAAGTTCATGCAGTTTTTCTAGAGTAGACTTCCAGACTGTACATAATTTGCCTTGACTGAGAGATGTCAAGAACAAGGAATTGTGTTTAAAAAAAAAAAAAAAGGAACAAGGAATTAGTTGATACAGTTTAATAAATAAAACTTAAGTACTTCATTCAAACCAGCATGTGACTGTACTAATTCTGGAATAATTCTAGTAGTGGTCATAGCCATAGCAACACTGGTGATAAAGTGCTCTGAGTAGTATCAACTGAGAATTGTGGTGGGAGTTTAAAATGTCTTTACAGAAGATGAGAAACTGGTACTAAAGCCAGTTTTGAGTTGTTTTTTTTTTTTTCTTGGTTGGGGGAAAGATTGCATAGAGGAGTATCTTCAAACTAAGTTTGTCATCCAATTAAGTAGTTGAAAACATCTGCCTGCCGGTACAGGTTTGTTTTATTAACCAGCCTTGCCTTCTGCAAGAATCATCTGCATAATTTAATATCCTCTCATTGCAGAGCATTACTTTGCCAGGTATGTAGACAGAACTGAGTTTTTGCAAGTAGAGTCATTACTAGAAGAGGGGCATGTCTTGGACTTGTTTAGGCCAAGTAGGATAGCGTTAGTACTGAAGCAACATATTTCTCAATCTCTGATGAACCCCATTTTGAAATTAAAGCTCATTTCCTTAATACATTTATACAATGAGTTAACAGGCTTGTGAATCTCCATTTATCCTCATGCTTGTTCCACCTGAGGCTTTCTCCCTAGGTGACTGGTGATGTACTGCTTCTCTGATGAAGTAGATAGAAGAGATGGGATACCACTGTGGTGACATAGTATCACCAGGTAGCTGGAGGCAAGTTCCAAAGTGCTCAAAACAGAAGTTGATTTTAATTTTCATTAACTTGGGAAAACAAAGAAGTAGCTTTAGTAAAAAGGGTTATGTCATCACACTACTCTGATGGGGATGTCTTTTGGTAATTTTCACTGCTTTATTTCTTTCAGTGTTTGAATGCGTCAAAGCTACTGACATCTCATGGCATGGGCATCCAGGTTCCGCTGAATGCAACTGAGTTCAACTATCTCTGTCCAGCTATAATCAACCAAATTGATGCTAGATCTTGTCTGATTCATACAAGTGAAAAGAAGGCTGAAATCCCTCCAAAGACCTATTCATTACAAATAGGTAGAATTGCCTTTTTTATGTAAAAACAGTTTTCAGTAGATACATGTATGTTGTGCTTTTCCTTAGACTTGCATCAGCCTATTTGTTTTCCAGTACAATTCCAAATATGTCATCTTAGTTGTTCTTTACCCTGAATGTGAAGAAAGCAAGGAAAGGTGTTAGACCTGCCCTTTAAAGAAAACCCAGAAAATAACATTTCAATTATCACTTCTCTGGGTTCATCCTACAAGAAGGTGTCAGGATTATCTGAAATTTGGGATTTTTATATCATGTCGCACTGTTTGGGAGGAGGTCTCAGGTTCATCTCTGCTGCTTAGGAACCTAATACTGATATATTCTTACTGATAATTAAAATTAGGATAAACTCTTCTGTAGTACAGGGTCGCATTGCTCAAAAGTAATGAGGAAGAAATCACTGCTTTGTTTTCTGAGGACATTATTGAGTTCCTGGTTTCTTCCTCTCTTTTTTTCTTTTCATTTTTTCTAAAAAAAAAAAAAATCTTTTATAATTTAGCTGGTATAGCAGTCTAAAAGCTCAGTTCCTAAGTGAGCTAGAGTTCATCCTTAGTAACCATTTGTTTTCCTCTTTTACCCCAACCTGAAGAATTTCCCAGTAGGGCTGTGCTCCTTACCTGGAGAGTTCTTAAGTACCAGTGAGGTTGTTCATTTCAGCTAACAAGAGGTTTCTTGATTATTGTGCTATTGTCACAATAGGTCCTATTTGTATTCAATTTGTGTGTTTTTAGCTTTTCTGCTTTTACATGTCACTTTATGCTACTCTCCAAAAGTCTTTCTTGTAAAGTTTATTAACTGTATAAATTTTTCTTTGCTCTATTTTGTTTGACAGCCTGGGTTGGTGGCTTTATAGCCATTTCCATCATCAGTTTTCTGTCTTTGCTGGGGGTTATCTTAGTGCCTCTCATGAATCGGGTGTTTTTCAAATTTCTCCTGAGTTTCCTTGTGGCATTGGCTGTTGGAACTTTGAGTGGTGATGCTTTTTTACACCTTCTTCCACATGTGAGTATTGTAATTTGTCGTGTTAGTATTTGATTATTCAACATTGAAAAAATAATATGTTTTGGTTTATACTATATTTTTTTGTATAAAATGTTATAAATTTGGTTTTAAAAAGCTTATTTTAAAATACATTTGATAAGTGAAAGCTGTATTTTTGTGCTAGATCTTAATATGTCTGTGAATTTTGCTTTCCTTTTACCAAACACAAACTAATTTAACTTTTTGAAACTCACTTAATAAAAAGAGACAAATTCTGCCCAGCTATTAGTACTGTGACGAACTGCAGCAAGTTGAGTTATCTGCTTTACCTGTTAGTGTAATTGCCACAGAAATAAAATATGTGAGTGACCCTTTATGTACCCAAGAAACTTGGAGGTTTTTCTTCAGAGTTGAATGTATGTATGTATTTAGAATTTTATACTTCATGACACACAAAACAAGCTTGGTAAAGTTAATTTACTTTTCCATCAAGTATTTTGGATAGGTATTCAGTCAAAAAATATGCGTAAATTCCCATTAAAGGTTTTCGGGTAAGTAGGAAAAGGAAATCACACCATGCCTAGGGCACTACAAATCTCATGTTCCATTCAGTAGTGAAAGAAAACTATGTTGCTCTGACAAGCTCTCAGACCACCAGATGGCAGATGTTGGTGAATACCTGCTGATAGAAAGTGGCATGTGTATTGGGTGTACTGTGTGATTTCCCCGAGTCTCTTAGTGGGTTCCACACCCTGATTCCCTAATGTGCAGTAGCAGTAGTTACTACTCCATTTAGCTATAGGCTGCTAGGGCAGTGCACCTGGATCTCAGGTACCTGCCAGGGCCCAACATATACACACTAGTCTTCTTACAAGGCTAGTCTGATAACATTGGTATGGACTTTTCAGTTGGGAATATAAGCAGTAGAAACTGTGCACATTCAGTCTAGTATTCCCGTTATTTGTGGCCATGATAATTTGTCAAACATTGAAAATGCTCACTATTTATGTATTATGAGGGTCACTGGGAATGTATCAGAAGTGCCATAGTACATGGCATGCATTAATTTCTAGATAGCTAGCTGTTCATTGGTCATTTTATTTTTAATGTCCTAAACTTCACCTTGTCTCTGAAGTGTGTGAATAATTGCCTAACTCTGAATGATTTCAAATTTGGCCTTACTTAGCCAACTTTCTGACTTGTTATGTGAAACTGATGCATTTATAAATAAAAATTATTTTGCCTTCAGTCTCATGCAAGTCACCACCATAGTCATAGCCATGAAGAACCAGCAATGGAAATGAAAAGAGGACCACTTTTCAGTCATCTTTCTTCTCAAAACATAGAAGAAAGTGCCTACTTTGATTCTACATGGAAGGGGCTAACAGCTCTAGGAGGCCTATATTTCATGTTTCTTGTTGAACATGTCCTCACATTGATCAAACAATTTAAAGATAAGAAAAAAAAGGTAAGAAAAAGTATGCTGACTACTTACTATGCTTCAGACATCTATAGTAGTACCCTAACTAGATTGTTAGACTAGCAGGCCTAATTGTATGAGCTTTATTTGAGAGGGAATTCAGTACCCTCGAAGTACTTTTTGGTCCCAGAGATATTTATGAGGAGCATTTTTATATCTTAATAGCTCTGAAGTTTTCCATCTTTGCTATTCTCTTGAAACTCATGACAGAGTAGGAAAGGCCAGAATAAACATCTCTATGAGTGACCAGACAAGGTACCAACAGGGCCTTAAAGACCAAAAGCATCGTGGATACATGGATACACCATCAATATTTATTAGTAGTTATGATTAACTAATGTGATTAATTTCAAATTATTTAGTAGCAAAATGTTCTGTTTTCTTTTAAAGGGTATGTGACTTTTACAGGCTTGCCCTCTGCAAATTGAATCAGAAATGGTATGAAGTCAAACAATAGGCTCTTTCTTTCTGGCAAAAAAAAAAAACACACACACACACACTTTTGAGTTGCCTATGGTAATTTCCCACTTTTTATTTGATGTGATCAGACAAGTCATTCAGAAGACTGTTAGGAGACTCTTAAAAATGATGTGGGGGCCAGGCACTGTGGCTCATGCCTATAATCCCAGCACTTTGGGAGGCCAAGGCAGGCAGATCACTTAAGGTCAGGAGTTCAAGACTAGCCTGGCCAACATGGGAAAACCCCATCTGTACTACAAATACGAAAAGTAGCCAGGCAAGGTGGTGCACACCTGTAATCTCAGCTACTCGGGAGACTGAGGCACAAGAATCGCTTGAGCCCAGGAGGCAGAGGCTGCAGTGAGCCAAGACTGCACCACTGCATTCCAACCTGGGCAACAGTGAGACTGTCTCAAAAAATAAATAAATAAAAATTATGTGTTCACATCTCAACATTTTAACATAACACATCTGTCTACTCATATTCTGGTCATTTGATATTGACAAGGATGTTTTTCGAGTTGGAGTTCTGTATTCTGTATCATCTTTTCTTTTTTTCTTTATCAGCCATGCTGCTCCATCTACGATTTCCAATTTTGGTCTCTCTAAAATTGAACAAGAGGTTACACACTTAAAGCTATTCTGAATGTAGAATCTAGGTTTTGGAAATTAAAAAAAAAATTTATGCAGTGGTAGCCTTACATAATTTGATACCTTTTTTTAGCATCTTGCATTTGAATCTTCAAAGCATTCAGCTTTTGTGTTCACAGAATTAAGTATCCCCTACCAGGCACGGTGGCTCACACCTATAATCCTAGCACTGTGGGAGGCTAAAGCAGAAGGATTGCTTGAGGCCAGGAGTTTGAGAGCAGCCTGGGCACAGCCAGACCCCATCTCTACCCCCCCAAAAAGAAGTAATTCCTTACCATCATTTCATAGTTTGAGCAATGTGTAATTAAATTGTGCAATTACAGTAATAGGTATAACTGGCATGAAGAGATTTCAAAACTAACACAGTTGATTCTTGCTAAGCATAGAATCAAGTCAGAATCATCCACAGCTCACTGTGGGAAACAAATGCATGTGTAAACAGGAGAGTATTTATACTAGGAATATTTGCTTTTAGGGATTTTACATTCACCAAAATCTCAAATCAAAAATTTTGAACCCTCTCTTTAGTGGACCTAAATATAGAGAGAAGAAGTAAAATAAGAATACCTTTTTTTTTTTTTTTTTTTTTTTTTGTGACAGGGTTTCACTATGTTGGGCAGGCTGGTCTCGAACTCCTGACCTTATGATCCACCTGCCTCGACCTCCCAAAATGCTGGGAATACAGGCATGAGCCACCGTACCCGGCCTAGCTTATTTATTCTCAATCAAGGAAGTCGTCTTCTGTGTTCCCATTGTCCCAATTACTTCCCTTGGACTATTTCTTAATGTTATTGAATAGTTTCTAAACTCATTTAATTCTCTCAAAAAGAAAAAAAGCTACTCATTATATGGTGAGTACTTTGAGCTCTTCAGGCATTTTTTACTTAGGGTTTTCCTTAACAGAGCCATCCTGCACCCCTGGGAGATCCCATATATCATAGTATCATAGTTTTAGGTTACCCACCATATATGGACTAGTTTATTCCTACTTCTTTTAAGTCCTCTGCAGTTATTCTTACTTTTTTTTTTTAAAGGTCAATTATTCAGGGACACTTGGGGATGGGTCTTTTTTTTTTTCTTTTTTTTACGTCTGGGTCAAAATGCCATAATTTATTTAACATTCTCATTTCAACTTAGTTTCCAAATTTTACCTAAAGACAACTTTTCTTTTTTCTTTCTTTTTTCAAAAGACAGGATCTTGCCCTGTTACCTAGGTTAGCATGCAGTGGCATGATCATAGCTCACTGCAGCCTCAAATTCTTGGATTTAAGCAATCATCTTACCTCAGCCTCCCAAGTAACTGGGACTACAGGCTCGTGCCACCATGCCCGGCTAAGGATAGCTTTTCTTTAACTTAGCTCTCTTTAATCTGGGACTCCGAGAGATAGACCCTCTGTTATCTGGTAAAGAGTAATTTTTTTTAACTCTAGGTTATAACTCTAGATTGTTAGTGAGTTGTAAAATCAATCTGTGTGTCATAACCAATATTTTTAAATGCAACAGTAATATTAGGGTATATTATATATATATTACTATGTTTATATTACACATATTACTGTGAGTTGTAGTCAGAGTAGTTTGATGCTCTGTGCTTTAAAATAATATCTACTAGAATGTAAGCTCTTAAAAGCCAGGATCTCTCTGTGTTGTTTACAGCTCTGTCTCCAATATGTAGAATAGTGTCTGGTACATAATAGATGGTAATAAATATTGAATGTTTAAGGAACATGAAACAGCAAGTAAGCAAAATTTCTAGGAGAAGACTTCCTACAGAAGTTTTGCAAATGTTACATGTTCTCTTCCCTTTTTGAAATATGTTGAGTTTATCTTTTTTAAAGGCATCCAGATATTAAAGTTACTTAATAATTTATAATCTAATTCTCTCAAAAAGAAAAATACTATTTATTATATGGTGAGTATGAGGAGTTCCTCAAACTCATAACAGACCATTTTACTTAGTACTTTCTTAAGAGATTCATCCTACACCCCTGGGAGATTCTGTATATCATATTTTTAGGTTACCTGCCTTCTGCTAGTTAAGCTTAACTTTCTGCTAGTGAAGGTTATTGTTCATGTTGAAAACTGGATAATCATCTCTGATACCCCCTCATTCCCATATCCAGTCAAGTTTTATTAAATATGTCCATGGTCTCTTCATTCCTCTCCATCTTTCTCGCTGTCATTCTAGTCCAAGCCATGGTTGTCTCCCACCTGAGTGACAGTTATTGCCTCCTAATAGGGGCCTGTCACATTATTTTATTCCTTTCCCAATCTAGACTTCACAGAGCAGATAGTGATTTTAAATGAAAATATGATGAGGTTGCACACCACCATTTAAAATCCTTCCCTCAGTGGCTCCGTTAGTTGTTGGACAAAGCCCACTATTCTCAACAGAGTTCTATTGTCTTGTCTCCTTCAGCTGCCTCAGCCTTATCTCTGGCCACCCTGTCTGACCTAGTAGGCCATGCCACCTTGTACTTCTTTGAGTTCCAGAACAGTGCTGACCCCTTCCAAGTGCTATTCTCCCTGCCTGGAATGCTGCCTTCCCCACCTTCCCCAACAAACTTCTGCCTGTCTTTTAGTCTTGGTGTAAGTGTTACATTTTTTCAGTGGCCCTCTAGAAATTATTGAGGTCATGTTATTATACACTCTTAATAGCACTCTGTTCTTTTCTATTGTAAAATGTATCCAAAGTTGTAATCAAAGAATTGTATAATCATTATCTGTGTAAAACCCTTCTCCCTGTGGATAATAAGCTCTATGAGAACAGAGACTGTGTGTGTCTTGTTTTATGTTGTACTCCTAGCATTTAGCATAGGGAACATTGTGGGCCTTTAATACTTGTGGAATGAAAGAATTGGTTAAACTGTAAGTTCTAGAATAATTGCCCAATAAGAAATAAAGCACCACCATAAATGACTTAAGATACCCTGAATTCATTTATTTTTAAAAATATTTAAGTACTTTGTCTGATTGAGGTATTATATTCAGGATAAATGTAAAGATTTGTCTGTGTGTTTGCCTTTAAAAGCTCTTTTTTTTTTAATTTTTTTTATTGCATTTTAGGTTTTGGGTACATGTGAAGAACATACAAGATTGTTGCATAGGTACACACATGGCAGTGTGTTGTGCTGCCTTCTTCCCCATCACCTATATCTGGCATTTCTCCCCATGCTATCTCTCCCCAACTCCCCACCCCCGGCTGTCCCTTCCCTATTTCCCCCCGACAGACCCCAGTGTGTGATGCTCCCCTCCCTGTGTCCATGTGTTCTCATTGTTCAACACCCACCTATGAGTGAGAACATGTTGGTGTTTGATTTTCTGTTCTTGTGTCAGTTTGCTGAGAATGATGGTTTCCAGGTTCATCCATGTCCCTACAAAGGACACGAACTCATTGTTTTTGATGGCTGCATAATATTCCATGGTGTATATGTGCCACATTTTCCCTGTCCAGTCTGTCATCGATGGGCATTTGGGTTGGTTCCAGATCTTTGCTATTGTAAACTGTGCTGCAGTGAACATTCGTGTGCGTGTGTCCTTAGAGGAGAACGATTTATAATCCTTTGGATATATACCCAGTAATGGGATTGCTGGGTCAAATGGAATTTCTATTTCTAGGTCCTTGAGGAATCGCCACACTGTCTTCCACAATGGTCGAACTAATTTACACTCCCACCAACAGTGTAAAAGTGTTCCTATTTCTCCACATCCTCTCCAGCATCTGTTGTCTCCAGATTTTTTAATGATCGCCTTTCTAACTGGCGTGAAGTGGTATCTCAATGTAGTTTAGATTTGCATTTCTCTAATGACCAGTGATGATGAGCATTTTTCCTTTCTTTTTTTTTTTTTTTTTTGAGACGAGTTTCGCTCTTGTTACCCAGGCTGGAGTGCAATGACGCGATCTCAGCTCACCGCAACTTCCACCTCCTGGGTTCAGGCTATTCTCCTGCCTCAGCCTCCTGAGTAGCTGGGATTACAGGCATGCACCACCATGCCCAGCTAATTTTTTGTATTTTTAGTAGAGACGGGGTTTCACCATGTTGACCAGGATGGTCTTGATCTCTTGACCTCGTGATCCACCCGCCTCGGCCTCCCAAAGTGCTGGGATTACAGGCGTGAGCCACCACACCCAGCGATGAGCATTTTCTCATATGTTTGTTGGCCTCCTATATGTCTTCTTTTGTAAAGTGTCTGTTCATGTCCTTTGCCCCCTTTTGAATGGGCTTGTTTGTTTTTTTCTTGTAAATCTGTTTTAGTTCTTTGTAGATTCTGGATATCAGCCCTTTGTCAGATGGGTAGATTGCAAAAATTTTTTCCAGTTCTGTTGGTTGCCGATGCACTCTAATGACTGTTTCTTTTGATGTGCAGAAGCTGTGGAGTTTGATTAGGTCCCATTTGTCTATTTTGGCTTTTGTTGCCAGTGCTTTTGGTGTTTTGGTCATGAAGTCCTTGCCTACGCCTATGTCCTGAATGGTTTTGCCTAGATTTTCTTCTAGGGTTTTTATGATGTTAGGTCTTATGTTTAAGTCTTTAATCCATCTGGAGTTAATTTTAGTGTAAGGTGTCAGGAAGGGGTCCAGTTTCTGCTTTCTGCACATGGCTAGCCAGTTTTCCCAACACCATTTATTAAACAGGGACTCCTTTCCCCATTGCTTGTTTTTGTCAGGTTTGTCAAAGATCAGATGGTTGTAGATGTGTTGTGTTGCCTCTGCGGCCTCTGTTCTGTTCCATTGGTCTATATCTCTGTTTTGGTACCAGTACCATGCTGTTTTGATTACTGTAACCTTGTAGTATAGTTTGAAGTCCGGTAGTGTGATGCCTCCCGCTTTGTCCTCTTTGCTTAGAATTGACTTGGCTATGTGGGCTCTCTTTTGGTTCCATGTGAAGTTTAAGGTGGTTTTTTCCAGTTCTGTGAAGAAGGTCATTGGTAACTTGATGGGGATAGCGTTGAATCTGTAAATTACTTTGGGCAGTATGGCCATTTTCACGATATTGATTCTTCCTAACCATGAACATGGAATATTTCTCCATCTGTTTTTGTCCTCTCTTATTTCTTTGAGCAGTGGTTTTTGGTTCTCCTTGAAGAGGTCCTTCACGTTCTTTGTTAGTTGTATTCTTAGGTATTTTATTCTCTTTATAGCAATTGTGAATGGCAGTTCGTTCTTGATTTGGCTCTCTTTAAGTCTGTTATTGGTGTATAGGAATGCTTGTGATATTTGCACATTGATTTTGTATCCTGAGACATTGCTGAAGTTGCTTATCAGTTTCAGGAGATTTTGGGCTGAGACAATGGGGTCTTCTAGATATACAATCATGTCGTCTGCAAATAGAGACAATTTGACTTCCTCCTTTCCTATTTGAATACCCTTTATTTCTTTTTCTTGCCTGATTGCTCTGGCTAGAACTTCCAATACTATACTGAATGGGAGTGGTGAGATAGGGCATCCTTGTCGAGTGCCAGATTTCAAAGGGAATGCTTCCAGTTTTTGCCCATTCAATATGATATTGGCTGTTGGTTTGTCATAAACAGCCTTTATTATTTTGAGATACGTTCCATCAATACCTAGTTTTTTGAGGATTTTTAGCATAAAGGGCTGTTGAATTTTGTCAAAGGCCTTCTCTGCATCAATTGAGATAATCATGTGGTTTTTGTCTTTGGTTCTGTTTATGTGGTGAATTACGTTTATAGACTTGCTCATGTTGAGCCAGCCTTGCATCCCCGGGATGAAGCCTACTTAATCATGGTGGATAAGCTTTTTGATGTGCTGTTGCAATCGGTTTGCCAGTATTTTATTGAAGATTTTTGCATCTATGTTTATCATGGATATTGGCCTGAAGTTATCTTTTCTTGCTGAGTCTCTGCTGGGTTTTGGTATCAGGATGATGTTGGTCTCATAAAATGATTTGGGAAGGATTCCCTCTTTTTGGATTGTTTGGAATAGTTTCAGAAGGAATGGTACCAGCTCCTCTTTGTATGTCTGGTAGAATTCGGCTGTGAATCTGTCTGGACCTGGGCTTTTTTTGGGTGGTAGGCTCTTAATTGCTGCCTCAACTTCAGACCTTGTTATTGGTCTATTCAGGGTTTCGACTTCTTCCTGGTTTAGGCTTGGGAGGATGCAAGTGTCCAGGAATTTATCCATTTCTTCCAGGTTTACTAGTTTATGTGCATAGGGATGTTTGTAATAATCTCTGATGATGGTTTGTATTTCTGTGGAATCTGTGGTGATATCCCCTTTATCCTTTTTTATTGCATCTATTTGATTATTCTCTCTTTTATTTTTTATTAATCTGGTTAGTGGTCTGTCTGTTTTGTTGATCTTTTTGAAAAACCAGCTCCTGGATTTATTGATTTTTTGAAGTGTTTTTTGTGTCTCTGTCTCCTTCAGTTCTGCTCTGATCTTAGTTATTTCTTGTCTTCTGCTAGGTTTTGAGTTTTTTTGATCTTGTTCCTCTAGCTCCTTCAATTTTGATGATACGGTGTTGATTTTAGATCTTTCCTTGCTTCTCATGTGGGCATTTATTGCTATATATTTTCCTCTAGACATTGCTTTAAATGTGTCCCAGACATTCTGGTATGTTGTGTCTTCATTCTCGTTGGTTTCAAAGAATATCTTTATTTCTGCCTTCATTTCGTTGTTTATCTAGTCAACATTCAAGAGCCAGTTGTTCAGTTTCCATGAAGCTGTGCGGTTCTGAGTTCGTTTCTGAATTCTGAGTTCTAACTTGATTGCACTGTGGTCTGAGAGACTGTTTGTTATGATTTCCGTTCTTTTGCATTTGCTGAGGAGTGATTTACTTCCAATTATGTGGTCAGTTTTAGAGTAGGTGTGATGTGGTACTGAGAAGAATGTATATTCTGTGGATTTGGGGTGGAGAGTTCTGTAAATGTCTATTAGGTTTGCTTGGTCCAGGTCTGAGTTCAAGACCTGGATATCCTTGTTAATTTTCTGTCTGGTTGATCTGTCTAATATTGACAATGGGGTGTTGTCTCCCACTATTACTGTGTGGGAGTCTAAGTCTCTTTGTAAGTCATTAAGAACTTGCTTTATGTATCTGGGTGCCCCTGTGTTGGGTTTGTATATATTTAGGATCGTTAGCTCTTGTTGCATTGATCCTTTTACCATTATGTAATGTCCTCCTTTGTCTCTTTTGATCTTTGTTGGTTTAAAGTCTATTTTATCTGAGATGAGAATTGGAACTCCTGCTTTTTTTTGCTCTCCATTTGCTTGGTAAGTCTTCCTCCATCCCTTTATTTTGAGCCTTTGTGTATCCTCGCATGTGAGATCGGTTTCCTGGATACAGCACACTGACGGGTTTTAGCTTTTTATCCAATATGCCAGTCTGTATCTTTCGATTGGGGCATTTAGCCCATTTACATTTAGGGTTAATATTGTTATGTGTGAATTTGATCCTGCCATTTTGATGCTAGCTGGCTGTTTTGCCCGTTAGTTGATGCAGTTTCTTCATTGTGTTGATGCTCTTTACCATTTGGTATGTTTTTGGAGTGGCTGGTACTGGTTGTTCCTTTCTGTGTTTAGTGCCTCTTTCAGGAGCTCTTGTAAAGCAGGCCTGGTGGTGATGAAATCTCTGAGTACTTGCTTGTTTGTAAAGGATTTTATTTTTCCTCCACTTATGAAGCTTAGTTTGGCTGGATATGAAATTCTGGGTTGAAAGTTCTTTTCTTTAAGGATGTTGAATATTGGCCCCCCACTCTCTTCTGGCTTGTAGGGTTTCTGCTGAGAGATCTGCTGTGAGTCTGATGGGCTTCCCTTTGTGGGTAACCCGACCTTTGTCTCTGGCTGCCCTTAGCATTTTCTCCTTCATTTCAACCCTAGTGAATCTGACGATTATGTGCCTTGGAATTGCCCTTCTTGAGGAATATCTTTGTGGTGTTCTCTGTATTTCCTGGACCTGAATATTGGCCTGCCTTGCTAGTTTGGGAAAGTTTTCCTGGATAATATCCTGAAGAGTATTTTCCAGCTTGGATTCATTCTCTCCGTCACATTCAGGTACACCTGTCAAACGTAGATTAGGTCTTTTCACATAGTCCCATATTTCTTGTTGACTTTGTTCATTCCTTTTTACCCTATTTTCTCTAATCTTGCCTTCTCATTTTATTTCATTGAGTTGATCTTCAACCTCTGATATCCTTTCTTCTGCTTGGTCAATTCGGCTGTTGAAACTTGTGTATGCTTTGCAAAGTTCTCATGTTGTGTTTTTCAGCTCCATCAATTCACTTATATTCCTCTCTAAGTTGTTTATTCTCTTTAGCATTTTCTCAAATCTTTTTTCAAGGTTCTTAGTTTCTTTGCATTGGGTTAGAACATGTTCTTTTAGCTCACAAAAGTTTCTTGTTGCCCACCTTCTGAAGCCTGAATCTGTCAATTCATCACACTCATTCTCCATCCAGCCTTGTTCCCTTGCTGGTGAGGAGTTGTGATCCCTTGTAGGAGGAGAGGCGTTCTGGTTTCTGGTGTTTTCATCCTTTTTGCACTGGTTTCTTCCCATCTTTGTGGATTTATCCACCTGTCGTCTTTGTAGTTGTTGACTTCCAGATTGGGTCTCTGAGTGGACGTCCAGTTTTTTCATGATGAAGTTACTTCTTTCTGTTTCTAGTTTTCCTTCTAACAGTCAGTCCCCTCTGCTGTAGGACTGCTGAGGTCCACTCCAGGCCCTGCTTGCCTGGGGATCACCTGCAGTGGCTGCAGAACAGTAAGGGTTGCTGCCAGTTTCTTCTTCTGCTATCTTTGTCCCTGAAGGATACCCGCCTGATGTAAGTCTGAACTCTCCTTTATGAGATGACTCTTTGGATATACAGGGGTCAGGGAGCTGCTTGAGGAGACAGTCAGTCCTTTATAGGAGCTCAAGTGCTGAGCTGTGAGCTTTGTTGTTCATTCAGAGCTGTTGGGCAGGTATGTTTATGTCTGCTGCAGCAGAACTCATAACCCCCCCTTTTTTTTCCCAGGTACTCTGTCCCGGGGAGTTAGGGCTTTATTTGAGTTTCTGTTGTGCTGCTGCCTTGTTTCAGGGCTGCCTTGCGCAGTGAGGAGGCAGCCTAGTCACTGTCTGACTGCAGAGGCTTTGCTGAGCTGCTGTGGGCTCCGCCCAGCTGCCATGTGAACTTCCCTGCAGTCGTGTTTGTACGGGTGTAGTTAGAACTGCTTTGGCAATGGCGGCCCACCTCTATAATGGTGTACTCTCTCTGTAATTGTGAGCTGCCTCAGCAATGGCAAACTACCTCTGTAGTGGTGGACTGTCTCAGTAACGGCAAACGCCCCTCCCTCACAGATCTGGACCATCCCGGGTTTAGCTGTGCTTGCTATGAAACCCTCAATCCAGAGCGTTTCTGATTGCTGTTTTTTTGAGGGGGTGAGACCAGCCAAGCCTGATCACCTGGCTCCCTGCCTCAGAGCCCTTTTTATTTTTTTAGTTGAATGGTGGACTCTGTCTTCCCGGTGCTCCAGTCGCCTGTTGAAAAGGCGCCGGGATCTGTGTGATTTCCCATGCGGCGACCCACTGTGCTGGCTGAAACAGCCACACTGAGATTCGTGGCACTTTTTTGCCCAGGAATCTCCTGGCCTGGCTCCCTGTTTCAGTCCCCTTTGTTATCAGTTGAATGGGTGACTCTGTCTCCCAGGAGCTCCAATCACCAGCTAAAACAGCCGCGCCAACCAAAACAGCCGCGCTGGTGACCCGTGGGGCTCCTCTGCCTGGGAATCTCCTGGTCTGTGGGCAATAAAAATGCGTCTGGAAACACGGCATCCACTCACCCTTCATGCTTTCTCTGGGAGCTGTGATCCAGAGCTGCTCCTAATTGGCCATCTTGGATCTGTGTCCTAAAAGCTCTTAAAACCTAAGAATGTATAGACACTTGATATGCTATTAGAGTGTGAATAAAATCTTAGGTATGGTGGTGATTGTCATATTCAAAGGTACTGCAAATAAGAAATCTGTTATTTATGTGATAACTTTTATTTTAAATGTTCTATAGAAGTAGGTGATACACAGGCACCATTGTTCAAACAGTGATTGTTACACAACATAAAGATTGCTTGGACTTAGGGATAATCTCTCCTGTATGGTATTTGGGATGGTTAAAAAGCCCAGTGAGGAATCCAAGGTTAATAGAGGCTTGTTTTAAAAGAGAAATCATGTTAATGGTGTTTTAGTAAAGAAAAGTATTTTAAGGTTAATAACTAAAAATCTATAGTTATAGGTTCTAAAAAGTATGGGAAGTTTGAAGTTTCAGTGTGCAGAAGAGGCATGAAGGAAGCCAGGCAGGTGGCTAACGGATCACTAGATGCCTGAAGGAAATGCCACTAGCTAGTTTTAAATTGGTAAGCTAAGGTAGAGCTTCTTAAGTTTAATGTGTGTATGAATCACCCAGGGATCTAGTTTAAATCCACATTCTGATTCATTAGGTCTGAGGTGTGGCCTGGGAGTATGCATTTCTTTTTTTTTTTTGAGTTGAAGTCTTGCACTGTTGCCCAGGCTGGAGTGCAGTGACAATCCTGGCTCACTGCAACCTCCGCCTCCCATGTTCAAGTGATTCTCTCCTTACCTCAGCCTTCCAAGTCACTTGGATTACAGGTGCACTCCAGCACACCTGGCTAATTTTTTTTTGTATTTTTAGTAGAGACAGGGTTTCACTATGTTGACTAGACTGGTCTCAAACCATGATCTGCCCACCTAGGCCTCCCAAAGTGCTGGGATTACAGGCATGAGCCACCGTGCCCAACTGGGAGTATGCATTTCTAACGAGTTCCCAGGAGATACTGTGCTGCTAGTGTGGGACTATACTTCGAGTAGATGACTGTGGGGTCATTCTGTGTCTTCTGCTTACCTGATTATTGATTGAAAGCTGTACATATAAACAAATTACTGTTTTAAAGTATTGTTTTCCCTCACTATTTTAGAATCAGAAGAAACCTGAAAATGATGATGATATGGAGATTAAGAAGCAGTTGTCCAAATACGAATCTCAACTTTCAACAAATGAGGAGAAAGTAGATACAGATGATCGTAAGTCCTTATGCATAAATTTTAGGGCTGGAGGGAGTTCATTGCTGTATGATTTGCAGGCAGCTTGGACCATCTGGAAGAAATGGGACCATGTCCTTTTGGTTTTGGTTTTTTCAATATCTCATACTTCTTAAAAAATTGCCAGTTAGTAAGTTGTTTTATGTATATTTACATTTATTTTTTCTGTAACTTTTTATTTTGAGCTAAATTTATATTCATAGAAAAGTTTCAAGAACCATACAAAGAATTCCTGTATCCCATTCACACATATGCCCCAGTTATTTTACCACACATTTATCTCACTCTCTTTCTCTAGCTCTGTCTACACACACATACCTTTTTCTTTAATTTTTCAGTGCCTAGAGGGCCAGCTAGACACAGACTTTTTTTCTAAACCATTTGAGTGTAAGTTATACACGTGATGTTTCTTTACTCCTAAATAGTTCAGTATGTGTTTTCTAGGAAAATGGACATTCTCTCATATAACCAGTTTAATTATTAAATCAGGAACTTTATACGGATACAGTGCCATTCTCTGTATTCTTTTGTTCCAAATGCCTTAATAGTGCTTTTACCCCAACACTACCTCAACTCCCACCAAAATATTATTCCAGAGTACAATTCAGGATCAAATATTGTGTGTAGTTGCTTCTTATTTGGGGTTTGTTTAGTATTTTTGCATGATTAGGTTGATCAGTTTTGGCAGGAATACCACAAAATGGTACTTGTCCTTTCCTGTGACAATTTGTGCCATCTGATATGATTCTTTGTCACTTATTGGCAGTGTTAATTGTGATCACTTGCCTAAGGTTATATCTACCATGTTTCTCCTGTTTTTCCTGTAACTTGGCTGTTCGCTTGGCATATCTCGTTGGACAGACTGAGTTAAGATTCGTATTTTCAACCCAGCTCCTTGCCATCATCTTCAAGGTCCCGCTGAACCCACCACTCTCCCGCATTGTTCACTCTGCTCCAGCCTCCCTGGCCCTCTTTTCACCCTGGGAGCACACAAGGCTTGTCTCCAGGCCATGCATTCAGTATTCCTTCTGCTTGGAATACTGTTCTCTGAGACCATCACATAAATTCCTCCTCTTGTTGTTGTTTAGGTCTCAAATCAGATGTCTCCTTCTTTAGAGGCCTTCCCTGAGCACCCAACTACAACAGGTCTCCCAGTCACTCTCCATGTTGCCCCTCTCTAATTTCTACTTACCAGTGCCTCCAGTACCTTTTTTATACATGTGTTTCCTTGCTAAGTGGCTGTCTCCCCACAAGATCATGAGCTTCTTGAGGGCAGATATTTTGTCAGACTCCACTCTATCCCTAGTGCCTAGTGCTGGAGTACCTGGCTCAGCATTGGTATGTATTAGGCAGTTGTTGACTGAGGTGAGAGAACAACTCTATTGTTGCTACTGCCTGTTTGTATAGTTTCCTGTCCACTGTGTATTCTCCAACATGCTGTTTTTCTCTAAAGACCAAGTAAAATGCTTTCGCTCTTCTTCCTGCATCTGTTCCCTCTTGAGTTTTTTAAATGGACTCCAGTGAAATGTGTAATGATGGGGAGGAAATATCTGCCCTAGAAATGGACTGCAGTGTCAGGGATGGTTCAAAGAAAATTGATAACTATGTACAAGACACAGAAAAATAACCTTATCGTGGCAATTTACTTTCTTTGCACAAATAATAAATGCTTCTTGGTAATAAGAAATAATTCAGATTGTCTTGTTTTTTCCTTGAATTTTGACTTCCCAAAAAGAGGAAGTCAGATGACAGGATTATGCATAGTTTTTATTTCTAATTTTCCTTACTTCGCCAAGATATTTTTCTAAAATAAATATTTTAAATATCTAACATATCATGTTTTCTAAAACAAGCAAGTTCTTAGGATGAGGAAAAAAGTCATCTTTAAAAAGGTAGGGAGGTAGAAGAAGTTATGGGAGAATCTGAGAGGTAGTTATTGAAGGTTAACATGTAAAATCCATTCTTAATATTTGAGACCATTCCATTTCTGGAATTCATTAAAACCTGTGGATGTTTTTCATCACTAATACTTCAATGTTTAGTTCTGCAGATGTGAAGGAGTTACTATGCTTTAAGATCTTCTGTTTACTTTTTCAGTGCAGTTTGAAATGTCCCCAAGTTCATTAACAAAGCCTTCTAACTGTCCACATGCCCTTTATGTTTATTCCTAGGAACTGAAGGCTATTTAAGGGCAGACTCACAAGAGCCCTCCCACTTCGATTCTCAGCAGCCTGCAGTCTTGGAAGAAGAAGAGGTCATGATAGCTCATGCTCATCCACAGGAAGTCTACAATGAATATGTACCCCGAGGGTGCAAGAATAAATGCCATTCACATTTTCACGATACACTCGGCCAGTCGGATGATCTCATTCACCACCATCATGACTACCATCACATTCTCCATCACCACCACCACCAAAACCACCATCCTCACAGTCACAGCCAGCGCTACTCTCGGGAGGAGCTGAAAGATGCTGGCATCGCCACTCTGGCCTGGATGGTGATAATGGGTGATGGCCTGCACAATTTCAGTGATGGCCTAGCAATTGGTATACATCTACATATTTGTTCCTTGTTGATTGATTCCGAAAATGTCACATTAAACACCTAACAAATAATAGATTAGTTTAGATGAGTATATTAGTGACTTCCAAGATTATAAAAATGTTATTTTTTCTTTTACTACTTTGACAGTGAAGTACTCAGTTAATGTTAGGTATGATTAAATGCTAGGAATTGTGCCCAGCCTGTGATCTAAATTGTAACTGTCAGAAGCTGTTCTTAAATTGCAAGGTCTTAAGATCAGCCTTTAATTTGTATGATGCATATATGAGATTTTTTTTTCTCCCTATGCATTGAAGTTCTCTTATCAATAATATGAGTAATACTTATAAAGGTAAAATTATATTTTCCATCATCTTTTATGCTAAAGGAATCTTAATACATCTAAGTCCAGTTATCAATCTCTATCCTAAGAAGAATTATAGAACTTTTGCTAATAAATTGTTATACCACAATTGGGAGATAATAGAATATTTACAAATTTTAATAACTTAGTGCTGGAAGGAACCATGTAATTAGGCAGCTGAGGCCTGTAAAGGTGGGGCCACTTGCTCAAGGAGGCTCTGCTGTGTTATAACTAGGCTAAGATGAGCCCAGGCCTTGGCTCCCTGGGATTTGAGTGCTCTTCCTCTTGTACTATATTATGTGGAGCTGAAACAGACAAAGGAGGAATGTTCAACTGCACAGTCGACTGGGCCTGGTAGCTCACGTCTGTAATCCCAGCACTTTGGAAGGCCGAGGCAGGAGGAGTTCAAGACCAGCCTAAACAACATAGTAAGACCTCATGTCTACAAATAAAAAAAAAATTAGCCAGATGTGGTGGCACACACCTGTAGTCCCAGCTGCTTGGTAGTCTGAGGTAGGAGTGCTTGAGCCTGGGAGTTTGAGGTTCCAGCGAGCTATGATCTCACCACTGTACTCCAACCTGGCCAAGAGAATGAAACCCTGTCTCTTAAAAAAAAAAAAAACATGCAGAGTCATGGTTTATAATTGATTGATTGTATAATACGTCAGGTTTTTAAAAGGACAGCTATTTGTCTTAGAGTTTTCTCACTGAGATAGGGAAAGAATAAATGTAAACAAATCTAATTACAGAGTAAATTCCTCTGAGGCAAGTGAAACATATTTATACCCTTGACAGAAGAGTTTTTTCCTAAACCTTTCAAACAGTTTATTTTATATTCTTGAATATGCCTTTTATATGGTAGCAGTTACTTCTCAGATTTGTATAACTATCCACTCACACTAAGGCATAGAAAACCTTCCCCTCTCTTTTATGCCTGATGTGTTACTTTGGGAAATTTAGACCTCATGGAATGTACTGTAAGATTTCTTACAAAGAAGATACAAAGTTGGGTTGAGAAACTTCTGTTCATTCACAGCCAAAATACAGTTTTTTTGTTACCTCATTTTGCATGCTGAAAAGATTAAAAAACACACAAATTAATGTAGCCAAACTTTCTGATTGATTTTTACACAGGTGCTGCTTTTACTGAAGGCTTATCGAGTGGTTTAAGTACCTCTGTTGCTGTGTTCTGTCATGAGTTGCCTCATGAATTAGGTGAGAGAACCACATAAATTGTATTTGCCAAGTGGGTGAAATGTCCTAGTGTTACTGGCTTTTGCTAATGTTAGTTCAGCAAGCTTCTTCATCAATTCCATGCCTTCTCATAAGTCTGCCAACCAGCATACTGATGACTTCAGGAATCATCTTCATACCTACAAGGTGAATAACACAACAGGATACAAAGGAATCATCTTCCGTTAACAGAAGTTGAAAAAGAGAATCTCATTGGAATTGAAGGGAAGTGGATGAGTTGTGTTTTGAATATTTTTTTTTTTTTTTTTTTTTTTTTTTTTTATTGCATTTTAGGTTTTGGGGTACATGTGAATAACATGCAAGGTTGTTGCACAGGTGCACACGTGGCAGTATGATTTGCTGCCTCCCTCCCCTTCACCTATAACTGGCATTACTCCCCATGCTATCCCTCCCCAACTCCCCACCCCCCCACTATCCCCCCTCCCCCCCAACAGACCCCCGTGTATAGTGCTCCCCTCCCTGTGTCCATGTGTTCTCCTTGTTCAACACCCGCCTATGAGTGAGAACATGTGGTGTTTGATTTTGTGTTCTTGTGTCAGTTTGCTGAGAATGATGTTTTCCAGGTTCATCCATGTCCCTACGAAGGATGTGAACTCCTCCTTTTTAATGGCTGCATAATATTCCATGGTGTATATGTGCCACATTTTTCCTGTCCAGTCTATCATCGATGGGCATTTGGGCTGGTTCCAGGTCTTTGCTATTGTAAACTGTGCTGCAATGAACATTCGTGTGCATGTGTCCTTATAGTAGAACGATTTATAATCCTTTGGATATATGCCCAGTAATGGGATTGCTGGGTCGAATGGAATTTCTATTTCTAGGTCCTTGAGGAATCGCCACACTGTTTTCCACAGTGGTTGAACTAATTTACACTCCCACCAACAGTGTAAAAGTGTTCCTATTTCTCCACATCCTCTCCAGCATCTGTTTTCTCCAGATTTTTTAATGATCGCCATTCTAACTGGCGTGAGATGGTATCTCAATGTAGTTTTGATTTGCATTTCTCTGATGACCAGTGATGATGAGCATTTTTTCATATGTTTGTTGGCCTCATGTATGTCTTCTTTTGTAAAGTATCTGTTCATATCCTTCGCCCATTTTTGAATGGGCTTGTTTGTTTTTTTCTTGTAAATCTTTTTTAGTTCATTGTAAATTCTGGATATCAGCCCTTTGTCAGACGGGTAGGCTGCAAAAATTTTTTCCCATTCTGTTGGTTGCCGATTCACTCTATTGACTGTTTCTTTTGCCGTGCAAAAGCTGTGGAGTTTGATTAGGTCCCATTTGTCTATTTTGGCTTTTGTTGCCAATGCTTTTGGTGTTTTGGTCATAAAGTCCTTGCCTACGCCTATGTCCTGAATGGTTTTGCCTAGGTTTCCTTCTAGTGTTTTTATGGTGTTACGTCTTATGTTTAAGTCTTTAATCCATCTGGAGTCAATTTTAGTGTAAGGTGTCAGGAAGGGGTCCAGTTTCTGCTTTCTGCATATGGCTAGCCAGTTTTCCCAACACCACTTATTGAACAGGGAATCCTTTCCCCATTGCTTGTTTTTTTCAGGTTTGTCAAAGATCGGGTGGTTGTAGATATGTTGTGTTGCCTCTGACGCCTCTGTTCTGTTCCATTGGTCTATATCTCTGTTTTGGTACCAGTACCATGCTGTTTTGATTACTGTAGCCTTGTAGTAGAGTTTGATGTCCGGTAGTGTGATGCCTCCTGCTTTGTTCTTTTTGCTTAGAATTGACTTGGCTATGCGGGCTCTCTTTTGGTTCCATATGAAGTTTAAGGTGGTTTTTTCCAGTTCTGTGAGGAAGGTCATTGGTAGCTTGATGGGGATAGCGTTGAATCTGTAAATTACTTTGGGCAGTATGGCCATTTTCACGATATTAATTCTTCCTAACCATGAACATGGAATGTTTCTCCATCTGTTTGTGTCCTCTCTTATTTCGTTGAGCAGTGGTTTGTAGTTCTCCTTGAAGAGGTCCTTTACGTTCCTTGTTAGTTGTATTCCTAGGTATTTTATTCTCTTTGTAGCAATTGTGAATGGCAGTTCGTTCTTGATTTGGCTCTCTTTAAGTCTGTTATTGGTGTATAGGAATGCTTGTGATTTTTGCACATTGATTTTGTATCCTGAGACTTTGCTGAAGTTGCTTATCAGTTTCAGGAGATTTTGGGCTGAGGCGATAGGGTCTTCAAGATATACAATCATGTCATCTGCAAATAGAGACAATTTGACTTCCTCCTTTCCTAATCGAATACCCTTTATTTCTTTTTCTTGTCTGATTGCTCTGGCTAGAACTTCCAGTACTATATTGAATAGGAGTGGTGAGAGAGGGCATCCTTGTCTAGTGCCAGATTTCAAAGGGAATGCTTCCAGTTTTTGCCCATTCAGTATGATATTGGCTGTCGGTTTGTCATAAATAGCTTTTATTATTTTGAGATACGTTCCGTCGATACCTAGTTTATTGAGGGTTTTTAGCATAAAGGGCTGTTGAATTTTGTCGAAGGCCTTCTCTGCATCAATTGAGATAATCATGTGGTTTTTGTTTTTGGTTCTGTTTATGTGGTGAATTACATTTATAGACTTGCGTATATTGAACCAGCCTTGCATCCCCGGGATGAATCCTACTTGATCATGGTGGATAAGCTTTTTGATGTGCTGTTGTAGTCGGCTTGCCAGTATTTTATTGAAGATTTTTGCATCTATGTTCATCATGGATATTGGCCTGTAGTTTTCTTTTCTTGTTGAGTCTCTGCCAGGTTTTGGTATTAGGATGATGTTGGTCTCATGAATATTATTATTCTTTGTCACTAGGCTTTAAATCCTTCCCTAGTTCTGGATCCCAGTTCATGTCCTTGTTTTTTTTCTTATGGAGATATATTCACACACATACCACTGATGCCATTTTCACTTTTGTTCCTTGTCATATGTTCAGCCATTCCTTATAATCTTCAACTTCTAATTTATGTTCTATGTTCAAGGCCCATGAAGCCTCTCTCTTATTTCCATCTTCATGTGTCTCTTTTCTCCTTTTATAATTGTAGCATTAAACTCTTCAGCTCTTAGTTATGTATTACCTTTATTATTTGCTGATTATCTCATATGTATTCTCCACCCATCCCTCCCTTCTTTGTGGCCAAATTCCAGGCTCCTTGAAAACAGTGCAAGATCACAATGGTAAATTTGTAGTATTTATCATTTATTGATAAATCATAAGCCTTAAGAAAATTTTGGATAAGATATCTGGCCAGTGCAGTGGCTCACACCTGTAATCCCAGCACTTTGGGAGGCCGGGGCAGGCGGATCACCTGAAGTCAGAAGTTCGAAACCAGTCTGGTCAACATGGTGAAACCCCATTTCTGCTAAAAATACAAAAATTAGCCAGGTGTGTTGGCATGCGCCTGTAGTCCCAGCTACTCAGAAGGCTGAGGCACAAGAATGGCTTGAACCCAGGAGGCAGAGGTTGCAATGAGCCAAGATCTTGCCACTGTGCTCTAGCCTGGGTGACAGAGCGAGATTGAAAGATGAAGAATAAAAAGGAAAAACAATAGTTTATACAGCTGTTAGGGTGATTTACTGAGTAACACTGCTTTAAGACTAGATAATTCTTAATTTTGGTTTTTTTTCCCCCTCAAAAACAATGGAAAATTTTCTTAAATCTGAGAAGTATCTTGGTATCTGTCCTAAAAATGATTTCTTAATGACTTTTTCTTCCTTTTTCATTTTCTGTTAAAGGTGACTTTGCTGTTTTACTAAAGGCTGGCATGACCGTGAAGCAGGCTGTCCTTTATAATGCTTTGTCAGCCATGCTGGCGTATCTTGGAATGGCAACAGGAATTTTCATTGGTCATTATGCTGAAAATGTTTCTATGTGGATATTTGCACTTACTGCTGGCTTATTCATGTATGTTGCTCTGGTTGATATGGTAAGTTTTTAAGAAGTCATGTTACATTATTGACCAACAATAAAATAGAGAAAATATTCAGTAAAGCCTCATTTTTTCTCTGCTTTTGGGGGAGCAGGAAGTGGAATATTGCTATGTTGCCCAGGCTGGTCTTAAACTTCTGAGCCCAAATGATCCTTCCATCTCAGCCTCCTGAGTAGCTAGGACTATAGGCTCAATAAAAATCATTTTTTTTGGCTGGGCACAGTGGCTCACACCTTTTAGCCCAGCATTTTGGGAGGCCAAGACAGGCAGATCACTTGAGATCAGGAGTTGACCAGGCTGGCCAACATGGTGAAACCCCGTTTCTACTAAAAATTACAAAAAATTAACCAGGCATAGTGGCATGCACCTGTAGTCCCAGCTACTTGGGAGACTGAGGCAGGAAAATCACTTGAACCCAGGAGGTGGAGGTTGCAGTGAGCTGAGACTGCACCACTGCACCACTGCACACCAGCCTGGACAACAGAGCAAGACTCTGTCTCAAAAAAAAAAAAAAAAAAAAAATCATTTTTTTTTTAAAAAGGTTTCAATGCAGCAGTGATGAGAAGTGATTCTATATTCAGAAAGGTGTGGAATATAAGAATATAGGTTCTTTAGAGTTTTTTTTTTTTTGAATTGTTGATCACACCTTTATCTTAATATGTATCAGGATTCACAAAAATATCTACATCCTTATGATGTATTGTTGTAGGATACAATATCAGTAATCAGGCAGTGACTTTTCTATAGATTTGTAGGAAATCCAGGATGAGACACATATTGTTGGTATGCTGTGTACTTCAGAATGCTTAGTGTCCTTATTAATCAACAAAGGAATCATATCTTTTTGTCACTAATGTCCTCAAAATGATCCCAGCCAAACTTACTGGTAAAATTATACTTTATTATTTTACTTTTATTTTTAACTTGGTAAGCAATCAAAGACAATATATATCTTATATAGTATAAGGTTTTCTATCTCTGAACTAAAGACAAACTACAGTTCAGATATGAAGGCAGTAACTGACGTAGGAAAATCACTATCGCTTTTCATTTTCCAGTGGAGCAACTGAACCAGTACAAACTTTTACTTTCCCAGAACATCAAGAGTAGTCATTCTTAAACTGCTAGGAAGTGCTGTATGACGTTATTAGCTAGAGTCAGTATGTATATAATCATGTTTTAAGGAATTAACTCACAGTATATCCAGCTACAAATAAAGCTAATATACTCATATTTTCCCTTTTTTTTTTTTTTAGGTGCCTGAAATGCTACACAATGATGCTAGTGACCATGGATGTAGCCGCTGGGGATATTTCCTTTTACAGAATGCTGGGATGCTTTTGGGTTTTGGAATTATGTTACTTATTTCCATATTTGAACATAAAATTGTGTTTCGTATAAATTTCTAGTTAGAGTTTAAATGCTAGAGTAGCTTAAAAAGTTGTTATAGTTTGAATAGGTCTTAGGGAGATGAGTTTGTATGCTCTAATATGCAGCATTTAAAGTTAGTGGGTTTTGTGATTTTTGTATTGAATATTGCCGTCTGTTACAAAGTCAATTATGGTGGTAACATAAAGGTACGTTTTAATATTTAAGTTATTCTATCTTGGAGATATAATCTATGTGCAATTCACCAGTATTACCAGTTTATTGTATAAATAAGAGATTTGGCATGACATGTTCTGTATATTTCAGGAAAAATGCCTTTAGTGCTTTTTCAAGAACTAACACAGTAATTCCTATGCTGGATTTTAGGTCTCTGAAGAACTGCTGGTGTTTAGGAATAAGAATGTGCATGAAACCTAAAATACCAAGAAAGCTTATACTGAATTTAAGCGAAGAAATAAGGGGGAAAAGAGAAGAATCTGAGAATTAAGGAGGCATAGATTCTTATGAAAATCACAAAATTTGTCGTAAATTAGAGGGGAGAAATTTAGAATTAAGTATAAAAAGGCAGAATTAGCATAGAGTACATTCATTAAACATTTTTGTCAGGATTAATGTTCCTGTAAAGACATAGTGAGCACTTTTCATATACTAATTTAGTTGTACATTTAACTTCGTTTGTATAATACAGAAATCTAAATATATTTAATGAATTCAAGCAATGTATCACTTGACCAAGGAATTGGAATTTCAAAATGTTTGTGTGGATATATACCAGATGAGTACCATGAGTAGTTTTATGTATCACCAGACTTGGTTATTGCCAAGTTATATATCACCAAAAGCTGTATGATTGGGTGTTCTGGTTACCTGGTTTACAGAAGTATCAGACTAGTAAAACTTTGATATACATGAGGACATTAAAACCATGCTGAGTATCATTTGACTTCGATTCAGAAAGTACTTTAGTATCTCTCAGTACTTCAGTGTTGTCATTGTGAGCAATTGCCTTTTATATTCAGTACTGTAACCATACTAGGCCTTTCTGTGCCATTCTCTAGATATTTCTTTTTTACACAATAAATTCCTCATGTCACTTGGTGTCAGATGTCTGGTTTTCTTTTTAAAACATTTTTTACCATCTGAATCATTTTTAACTGTAGAGTTCAGTAGTTTTAAGTATATTCACATTGTGCAACAAATCTCCACAACTTTTTCATCCTGCCACACTGAAACTCTACCCACTCAACAACAACTCCCCATTTTCCCAAAGTCCCTCGTAACTACCATTTTACTTTGTTTCTAAAAAATTGAGCTGTCTGATTTTTAAAATTATAATCTGGATTGTAGTATACTAATTATAATCTGGATTGTAGTATACTAATCAATTCATTTATATTATTGTATTGAGTGGCCTTATTCAATTTTTAAATTTTTTTATCACAAAGGGCACTTGAAAAAATATCGGTCCACAGTTTCTTCTCAGGTGTCTTTTGTTTTTTTTTTTTAACAACCAGGGCCTAAAGCTGTAGAATAAGCATTAGTATTACTCTACACTCTCAAGAGAGTCAATGCTTTAATTTAAGATCTTTACTATGGAGAACTTGGTATGAAATTCAGTGCTTGGGAGAGACTCCAGGTGTTATTTACAGGTCCTGGGAGGTACATGGCATATCTGGAGGCCACACACATGTAGGTCAGGAAATGCAGGCAGGGAAAGAGAGGGACCTGTGGGCCAGTGCCTTTATTGGGTCCAGGGTATTATTCAAAGAAATTTCTCTTGAAGAGTTTTAATTAGGTTGAAAGCAAGCAGGCATCAGTTCCAGGAGACCATTCTATGACTGAGAGGTGGTCACTGTGACATATCCACACAGCCCATGTGAGGGTCGGCAGGGCCAGTCAAGCAAGCTGCATCTAGCTGTCCCATAGCAAAGTGGTTGACAGGGAGCAGCTGTGTAAGGCAGCTACCTAGATGGACAGCACTGAGAAACTAGGAGACGTAGAACTGGAGACTGTCAAGGGTGACTGAACTCTGCTTCTATATGGGAAAGTCCAACTTACGTTCACAGTGAGTGCCAAGGCCACATAAAGTTATAAGCATTAACTACGATCATTAACAAGTGGACAATACCATCTCCCCTTCATCTAGAGCTTACTGAGAGACCACATCACTAGGATTTCTGTTCCTCAGACCAAATGAAAGGGGATGGGTAACAGTTACTTGCTTGGGGGTGCCTGCATGGATGAGATTAAGCATCCCCTTTGATTGAATAGATTACAGTGCTTCAGAAACTCACAGACCTAGCATCGTGCCACTGCTAGATGAGTGCAAGGTAAGGAAGTTCTTGTAATAACTGGAAATGCACCTCTAGGAGTGTGGTGAGCAGAGACTTGTCCCTTCTTTCACAGAGATTCTGAAGGTAGAAGTTGTGCTGGACCAGCCCACAAAAACAGGATGAAATAGGAACTATGGTTCCCACTCCAGCTGGAACCTGTTAATGGGGATGTGGGAGATTCAAATAGTCCCCATCACTCCGTTTCAGAAGATGGAGATGAGAGGAAAAATGCAAGAGCTGTAGAATATGGACCAAAGGCTGATTTTTGGGAGGGAACAAAATTTGTCAGACTGATTAAAAAAACTCAGAAATAAAAATAACTTGAATGAAAAAGGAGATATAAATAGATTCAAGCAATTGTAAAAATCAGCTTATAATTTCAGAACTTATTGATTAATTTTCTGAGAAAATACAAAATATTCACTCAAGAAAAAAAAAATGGGCCAGGCATGGTGGCTGACGCCTGTAATCCCAGCACTTTGGGAGGGAGGCCAAGACAGGTAGATCACGAGGTCAGAAGTTTGAGATCAGCCTGGCAAACATGGTGAAACCCCATCTCTACTGAAAATACAAAAATTAGCTGGGCATGGTGGCACACATCTGTAGTCCCAGCTACTGGGGCAGCTGAGGCAGGAGAATCACTTGAACCTGGGAGGCGAAGGTTGCAGTGAGCCGAGATGGTGTCACTGCACTCCAGCCTGGCAACAGAGCGAGACTCTGTCTCAAAAAAAAAAAAAAAAAAAAAAAGAGCAGCAGAGGGGAGGCACAATGTGCAAAGAGGGAGGAACTACTGGTAGACGAGAAAGAGAAACTTATTATAAGACAACTCATTGATGGAACTTGACTTTCTCAGCTTGTCTGCTTACCTACAAAATACTATGAAAATTAAGGAAGTAGCAAACTGCTGCACTTCCATAGCTATCACCAGAACACTGAGTCACTGATGGCTAAAATAATTTTCTTCCCTTTTAAAAATTGTGGTGAAATGCACATAACATGAAATTTACATTTTTAACAATTTTTAGGTGTACAGGGCAGTGACATTAAGTATATTTACATTGTACAATCATTACCACCAATCTCCAGAACTTTCATCATCCCAAATCAAATCTCTGCACCCATTGGATAATAATTCCCCATTCCTCTTTGACAGATAGCAGGACAGTGGTCCTAACCCTTAGTAACCACTGACTTACTTTCTTCTCTTCTCTATGTACTGGAGTATTCCAGGTAAGTCAAGTAAGTGGGGTCATGCCATATTTCTCCTTTTCTGCCTGCCTTATTTATCTGTGCATAATGTCTTCAAGGTCTATCCATGTTATAGCATGTGTCAGAATTTAATTCCCTTATAAGGCTGAAAAGGAATGTGTATCAGAGTTATCCAGAGAAACAGAAGCAATAGGAGAAAGAGAAAAAGAGAGAGAGAACGGGTGGCGAGGGAGGGGTAGGGGAGGGGAGAGGGGAGGGGAGTGGGGAGGAGAGGAGAGCAGAGGAGAAGAGAGGAGAGGACAGGAGAGGAGATTATTAGGGGAACTGGCTTATACAATTACAGAGGCTGGGAAGTCCCAGAACACGTTGTCTGCAATCTGAAGACCCTGGGATGCCAGGAGTATGAGAGTGGAACTCTCAGACCAAGACCAAAGGCCTGAGAACCTGGAGAGCCACTGATGTAAGTCCTGAAGCCCAAAGGCCAGGAAGCCTGGAGTTGTTGTCCAAGGACAGAAGAGAAAGAGTGTACCCCAGCTCCCACAGATACCTCAACATATTCACCTTGTTTCTGTTTTTGTTCTCTCTGGGCCCCCAGCAGATTGCATGATCTTTCCTACCTAGCCCACTCAGACTCACATGCTAATCTCCTCTGGAAACACCCTCACAGACAACCCCCTGCCAAAATAATGGATTACCAGGTTTCTGAGTATTCCTTAATGTAATCAAGTTGACACATAAAATTAACCATCACATATTGTAAGCATATAATACACTGTGTTTATTCATTCAATGATGGATGCTTAAATTGCTTCCACCTTTGGGCTATTGTGAATAATGCTGCTCTAAATATGTGTATATAAATATCTGTTTAATATTCTTGCTTTCAATTCCTTTGGGTATATACTCAGAAGATGAACTGCTGGATCATAAGCTAATTCTATGTTGAATTTTTTGAGGTGTCATCATACAGTTTTCCACAATAGTTGTACCATTTTACATTCCCACTAGCAATGTTTATATTATTTCTGTTTCTTATGGTTCTTTTTTTCTTTTATGATAACCATCCTAATGGATGTGGTATCTCATTGTGGTTTTGACTTGCATTTCTCTAATGATGTTGAATATCTTTTCATGTGCTTTTTGGCCATTTGTATATCTATGGAGAAATATCTATTAAGTCTCACCAGGCCTCTCTTCCAACACCATGGGTTACAATTCAACATGGGATTTGGGAGAGGACACAAATTAAAACCATATCACCATATTTATGTAAGTCTGGCTTTTGCATCAGAGTAATCCTGGTCACATAAAATGAGTAGAGAAGTATTTTTCCATCTTCTATGTTCTGGAAGAGATTTTGTAGAATTCACCATTGAAACAATCTGGGCATGGAGTTTTATTTCAAAGTTTTAATCCATGAATTCAATTTCTTTAAAAGATACAGGAACATGCAGGATACATATTTGATTTGAATGAATTTTAATACTTTGTGTCCTTAAAGAAGTTGTTCCAGGAAACGGATCCAAGATGGCCGATCAGGAGCAGCTCAGGATTGCAGCTCCCAGCGAAAGTGCGGTGGGTGAGCGGACATCGCATTTCCAGACAGATTTTTATTGCCCACAGATGAGGAGATTCCCAGGTGGAGGAGCCCCACGGGTAGCCAGCGTGGCTGTTTCAGCTGGCGCAGCTGTTTTGGCCAGTGCAGCTGTTTTGGCCGGCGCAGCTGTTTTGGCTGGTGCAGCTCTTTTGGCCGGCGCCCCAGCATAGCAGTTCTCCATACAAAATACACGGGTCCAGGCACCATTTTAGCTGGTGATTGGAGCTCCAGGAAGACAGAGTAGCCCATTCAACTGATAGAAAAGGGGACTGAAACAGAGAGCCAGGCCAGCAGATTACCAGGCAAAAAAAGACCACAAATCTCAGCACGGCTGTTTCAGCTGTCACAGTGGGTCACTGCACAGGAAATCATACAGATCCCGGCGCCTTTTCAACAAGTGACTGGAACACCTGGGAGACAGTTGACAGTTCAACTGAAAATAAAAAAGTCTCTGAGGCAGGGAGCCAAGTGATCAGGCTCGGCTGCTCCAACCCCCACAAAAAAACAGCAATCTGAAACGCTCTGGATTGAGAGTTTCACACCAAGAACAGCTGAACCCAGGATGGTCCAGCTCTGTGGGGGAGGGGCGTCCGCCATTACCGAGGCACTCCACCACTAATGAGGTAGTCCGCCATTGCTGAGGCAACCCGCTGTTGCCGAGGCAGCCTACCATTACAGAGAGAGTCCGCCATTACAGAGGTGGGCTGCCATTGCCAAAGCAGTTCTAACTACACCCGTACAAACACGACTGCAGGGAAGTTCACATGGCAGCTGGGCGGAGCCCACAGGAGCTCAGCAAAGCCTCTGCAGGCAGACAGTGACTAGGCTGCCTCCTGGCTGGGCAGGGCAGCCCTGAAAAAAGGCAGCAGTACAACAGAAACTCATAAATAAAGCCTTAACTCCCAGGGATAGAGCACCTGGGGAAAAAAACGGCGGGGGGTGGGGGTGTTATGAGTTCTGCTGCAGCAGACTTAAACATACCTGCTCAGCAGCTCTGAATGAACAACAGAGCTCACAGCTCAGCACTTGAGCTCCTATAAAGGACTGACTGTCTCCTCAAGCAGCTCCCTGACCCCCTTATATCCAAAGAGTCACCTTATAAAGGAGAGCTCAGACTGACATCAGGTAGGTATCCTTCAGGGACAAAGATAGCAGAAGAAGAAACTGGCAGCAACCCTTACTGTTCTGCAGCCACTGCAGGTGATCCCCAGGCAAGCAGGGCCTAGAGTGGACCTCAGCAGTCCTACAGCAGAGGGGCCTGACTGTTAGAAGGAAAACTAAGAAACAGAAAAAAATAACTTCATCATCAACAAACTGGACATCCACTCAGAGACCCAATCTGAAAGTCAACAACTACAAAGACGACAGGTGGATAAATCCACAAAGATGGGAAGAAACCAGTGCAAAAAGGATGAAAACATCCGAAACCAGAACGCCTCTCCTCCTACAAGGGATCACAACTCCTCATCAGCAAGGGAACAAGGCTGGATGGAAAATGAGTGTGATGAATTGACAGAATCAGGCTTCAGAAGGTGGGCAACAAGAAACTTTTGTGAGCTAAAAGAACATGTTCTAACCCAATGCAAAGAAACTAAGAACTTGAAAAAATATTTGACAAAATGCTAACGAGAATAAACAACTTAGAGAGGAATATAAGTGAATTGATGGAGCTGAAAAACACAACATGAGAACTTTGCAAAGCATACACAAGTTTCAACAGCTGAATTGACCAAGCAGAAGAAAGGATATCAGAGGTTGAAGATCAACTCAATGAAATAAAATGAGAAGGCAAGATTAGAGAAAAAAGGGTAAAAAGGAATGAACAAAGTCAACAAGAAATATGGGACTATGTGAAAAGACCTAATCTACGTTTGACAGGTGTACCTGAATGTGACGGAGAGAATGAATCCAAGCTGGAAAATACTCTTCAGGATATTATCCAGGAAAACTTTCCCAAACTAGCAAGGCAGGCCAATATTCAGGTCCAGGAAATACAGAGAACACCACAAAGATATTCCTCAAGAAGGGCAACCCCAAGGCACATAATCGTCAGATTCACTAGGGTTGAAATGAAGGAGAAAATGCTAAGGGCAGCCAGAGACAAAGGTCGGGTTACCCACAAAGGGAAGCCCATCAGACTCACAGCAGATCTCTCAGCAGAAACCCTACAAGCCAGAAGAGAGTGGGGGCCAATATTCAACATCATTAAAGAAAAGAACTTTCAACCCAGAATTTCATATCCAGCCAAACTAAGCTTCATAAGTGGAGGAAAAATAAAATCCTTTACAAACAAGCAAGTACTCAGAGATTTCATCACCACCAGGCCTGCTTTACAAGAGCTCCTGAAAGAGGCACTAAACACAGAAAGGAACAACCAGTACCAGCCACTCCAAAAACATACCAAATGGTAAAGAGCATCAACACAATGAAGAAACTGCATCAACTAATGGGCAAAACAGCCAGCTAGCATCAAAATGGCAGGATCAAATTCACACATAACAATATTAACCCGGAGATCCAAGATGGCCGCTTAGGAGGAAGTCAGGATTGCAGCTCCGAGAGAAGGCGCAGAGGGTGAGTGGACGCCGCATTTCCAGACGTTCTTTTACTGCCCACAGACCAGGAGATACACAGGAGGAAAAGCCCCATGGGTCGCCAGCACCGCTGGTTTGAGTGGAGTGGCCGCTCAGCCTACGCCCTGGGGCGGCGGGCAGTGGCTTCTTATGCAGAGCGAGAGAGACAGAGTTCCCTCTGAGCCAGAAAGGGGAGCTGAAGCAGGGAGCCAAGCCAGGAGACCCCCGGGCAAGGGAGCGCCACGAATCTCAGAGCCGCTGCTTCGGCTGACGCAGCGGCACACAGGGCAGCGGATTTTAACTGCCCACAGACCGAGAGATTCACAGGTGGAGAAGCTCCACGGGTTCCCAGCGCCGCTGCTTGGACTGGAGCAGCCGCTCGGCCTGCACCGGGGGTGGGAGCAGCGGCTCCTTGAACAAAGTGAACGAGACTGTCCCCTCTGGGCCAGCAAGGGGAGCTGTGGCAAGGAGGCAAGCCAAGAGATTACCGGACAAAGAGGGCCCCTCTGGAAACATGGCTGAACCCGGGACGGTCCAGCTCTGTGGGGGAGGGGCGTCCTCCATCGGGAAACACCCTGCAGTTCCCCGGGGCAATTTTCCGTAACCAAGACAACCCGCCACTACAGAGACTCCGTCACTACAGGGGCGGGCCAGCATAGCGGAAACAGTTCTAACTACACCCACAGGACTGCAGGGAAGCTCACACGGAAGCTGGGCGAAGCCCACAGCAGCTCAGCGAAGCCTCTGCAGGCTGAGTGTGACTAGACTGCCACCTTGTGGGCAGGGAAAACGGTAGCAACACAGCTGAAAACCATAAAGCGCTAACCCCCTGGGCCAGAACACCTGGGGAGAAGAAAAGGGGGTTAATGAGTTCAGCTGCTGCAGACTTAAAATTACCAAAATCAGAAAGACAGCAACTACAAAGTCAATAGGCGGATAAATCCACAAAGATGGGAAGAAACCAGCGCAAAAAGGATGAAAACACCCAAAACCAGAACACCTCTCCCCCTACAAGGCAGCATAACTCCTCACCAGCACGGGAACAAGACTGGACGGAGAAGGAGTGTGATGAAATGACAGAATCAGCTTTCAGAAAATGGATAATAAGAAACTTCTGTGAGCTAAAAGAACATGTTCTAACCCAATGCAAAGAAACTAAGAACCTTGAAAAAAGACTTGATGAAATGCTAACGAGAATGGACAACTTAGATAGGAATATGAGTGAATTGATGGAGCTGAAAAACACGACACGAGAACTTCGTGAAGCATGTACAAGTTTCAACAGCAGAATTGACCAAGCAGAAGAAAGGATATCAGAAGTTGAAGATCAACTCAATGAAATAAAACGAGAAGGGAAGATTAGAGAAAACAAGGTAAAAAGGAATGAACAGAGTCAACAAGAAATATGGGACTACGTGAAAAGACCTAATCTACGTTTGATAGGTGTACCTGAATGTGACGAAGAGAATGCATCCAAGCTGGAAAATACTCTTCAGGATATTATCCAGGAAAACTTCCCCAACCTAGCAAGGCAGGCCAATATTCAAGTCCAGGAAATACAGAGAACACCACAAAGATATTCCTCTAGAAGAGCAACCCCAAGGCACATAATCATCAGATTCACCAGGGTTGAAATGAAGGAGAAAATACTAAGGGCAGCCAGAGACAAAGGTCGGGTTACCCACAAAGGGAAGCCCATCAGACTCACAGCAGATCTCTCAGCAGAAACCCTACAGGCCAGAAGAGAGTGGGGGCCGATATTCAACATCCTTAAAGAAAAGAACTTTCAACCCAGAATTTCATATCCAGCCAAACTAAGCTTCATAAGTGAAGGAAAAATAAAATCCTTTGTGAACAAGCAAGTACTCACAGATTTCATCACCACCAGACCAGCTTTACAAGAGCTCCTGAAGGAGACACTACACATAGAAAAAAACAACCAGCACCAGCCACTCCAAAAACGCACAAAATGGTAAAGAGCAGCAACACAATGAAGAATCTGCATCAACCAATGGGCAAAAGAGCCAGCTAACATCAAAATGACAGGACCAAACTCACACATAACAATATTAACCCTAAATGTAAATGGACTAAATGCCCCAATCAAAAGACACAGACTGGCAAATTGGATAAAAAGCCAAAACCCATCAGTGTGCTGTATCCAGGAAACCCATCTCACATGCAAGGATACACAAAGGCTCAAAATAAAGGGATGGAGGAAGATTTACCAAGCAAATGGAGAGCAAAAAAAAGCAGGAGTTGCAATTCTCATCTCTGATAAAATAGACTTTAAAGCAACAAAGATCAAAAGAGACAAAGAAGGACATTACATAATGGTAAAAGGATCAATACAACAAGAAGAACTAACGATCCTAAATATATATGCACCTAATACAGGAGCACCCAGATACATAAGGCAAGTTCTTAAAGACTTACAAAGAGACCTAGACTCCCACACATTAATAGTGGGAGACTTCAACACACCATTGTCAATATTAGACAGATCAATGAGACAGAAAATTAATAAGGATATCCAGGACTTGAACTCAGACCTGGACCAAGCAAACCTAATAGACATTTACAGAACTCTCCACCCCAAATCCACAGAATATACATTCTTCTCAGCACCACATCACACCTACTCTAAAATTGACCACATAATTGGAAGTAAATCACTCCTCAGCAAATGCAAAAGAACGGGAACTATAACAAACAGTCTCTCAGACCACAGTGCAATCAAGTTAGAACTCAGAATTCAGAAGCCAACCCAGAACCACACATCCTCATGGAAATTGAACAACTTTCTCCTGAATGTTGACTGGATAAACACTGAAATGAAGGCAGAAATAAAGATGTTCTTCGAAACCAACAAGAACAAAGACACCACATACCAGAATCTCTGGGACACATTTAAAGCAGTCTCTAGAGGAAAATATATAGCAATAAGTGCCCACATGAGAAGAAAGGAGAGAACTAAAATTGACACCCTATCATCAAAATTGAAAGAGCTAGAGGAGCAAGATCAAAAAAACTCAAAACCTAGCAGAAGACAAGAAATAACTAAGATCAAAGCAGAAATGAAGGAGATAGAGACACAAAAAACCCTACAAAAAATCAATAAATCCAGGAGCTGGTTTTTTGAAAAGATCAACAAAATAGACAGACCACTAGCCAAACTAATAAAAAAGAAAAGAGAGAATAACCAAATAGATGCAATAAAAAATGATAAAGGGGATATCACCACAGATGCCACAGAAATTCAAACCATCATCAGAGATTATTACAAACAACTCTATGCACATAAATTAGAAAACCTGGAAGAAATGGATAAATTCCTAGACAGTAGCCTCCTCCCATGCCTAAACCAGGAAGAAGTCGAAACCCTGAATAGACCAATAACAAGGTCTGAAGTCGAGGCAGCAATTAAGAGCCTACCAACCAAAAAAAGCCCAGGCCCAGATGGTTTCACAGCCGAATTCTACCAGACATACAAAGAGGAACTGATACCATTCCTACTGAAACTATTCCAAATAATCCAAAAAGAGGGAATCTTTCCCAAATCATTTTATGAGACCAACATCATCCTAATACCAAAACCCCGCAGAGACTCAACAAGAAAAGAAAATTACAGGCCAATATCCATGATGAACATAGATGCAAAAATCTTCAATAAAATACTGGCAAACCGATTACAACAGCACATCAAAAAGCTTATCCACCATGATCAAGTAGGATTCATCCCGGGGATGCAAGGCTGGTTCAATATACGCAAGTCTATAAATGTCATTCACCACATAAACAGAACCAAAAACAAAAACCACATGATTATCTCAATTGATGCAGAGAAGGCCTTCGACAAAATTCAACAGCCCTTTATGCTAAAAACTCTCAATAAACTAGGTATCGACGGAACGTATCTCAAAATAATAAAAGCTATTTATGACAAACCGACAGCCAATATCATACTGAATGGGCAAAAACTGGAAGCATTCCCTTTGAAATCTGGCACTAGACAAGGATGCCCTCTCTCACCACTCCTATTCAATATAGTACTGGAAGTTCTAGCCAGAACAATCAGGCAAGAAAAAGAAATAAAGGGTATTCGATTAGGAAAGGAGGAAGTCAAATTGTCTCTATTTGCAGACGACATGATTGTATATCTAGAAGACCCTATCACCTCAGCCCAAAATCTCCTGAAACTGATAAGCAACTTCAGCAAAGTCTCAGGATACAAAATCAATGTGCAAAAATCACAAGCATTCCTATACACCAATAACAGACTTAAAGAGAGCCAAATCAAGAACGAACTGCCATTCACAATTGCTACAAAGAGAATAAAATACCTAGGAATACAACTAACAAGGAACGTAAAGGACCTCTTCAAGGAGAACTACAAATCACTGCTCAACGAAATAAGAGAGGACACAAACAGATGGAGAAACATTCCATGTTCATGGTTAGGAAGAATTAATATTGTGAAAATGGCCATACTGCCCAAAGTAATTTACAGATTCAACGCTATCCCCATCAAGCTACCAATGACCTTCTTCACAGAACTGGAAAAAAACACCTTAAACTTCATATGGAACCAAAAGAGAGCCCGCATAGCCAAGTCAATTCTAAGCAAAAAGAACAAAGCGGGAGGCATCACACTACCGGACTTCAAACTATACTACAAGGCTACAGTAATCAAAACAGCATGGTACTGGTACCAAAACAGAGATATAGATCAATGGAACAGAACAGAGGTCTCGGAGGCAACACAATATATCTACAACCATCTGATCTTTGACAAACCTGACAAAAACAAGCAATGGGGAAAGGAGTCCCTGTTTAATAAATGGTGTTGGGAAAACTGGCTAGCCATGTGCAGAAAGCAGATACTGGACCCCTTCCTGACACCTTACACTAAAATTAACTCCAGATGGATTAAAGACTTAAACATAAGACCTAACACCATAAAAACCCTAGAAGAAAATCTAGGCAAAACCATTCAGGACATAGGCGTAGGCAAGGACTTTATGACCAAAACATCAAAAGCATTGGCAACAACAGCCAAAATAGACAAATGGGACCTAATCAAACTCCACAGCTTCTGCACGGCAAAAGAAACAGTCAATAGAGTGAATCGGCAACCAACAGAATGGGAAAAAATTTTTGCAGCCTACCCGTCTGACAAAGGGCTGGTATCCAGAATTTACAATGAACTAAAAAAGATTTACAAGAAAAAAACAAACAAGCCCATTCAAAAATGGGCGAAGGATATGAACAGATGCTTTACAAAAGAAGCCATACATGAGGCCAACAAACATATGAAAAAATGCTCATCATCACTGGTCATTAGAGAAATGCAAATCAAAACTACATTGAGATACCATCTCACGCCAGTTAGAATGGCGATCATTAAAAAATCTGGAGAAAACAGATGCTGGAGAGGATGTGGAGAAATAGGAACACTTTTACACTGTTGGTGGGAGTGTAAATTAGTTCAACCACTGTGGAAAACAGTGTGGCGATTCCTCAAGGACCTAGAAATAGAAATTCCATTTGACCCAGCAATCCCATTACTGGGCATATATCCAAAGGATTATAAATCGTTCTACTATAAGGACACATGCACACGAATGTTCATTGCAGCACAGTTTACAATAGCAAAGACCTGGAATCAGCCCAAATGCCCATCGATGATAGACTGGAGAGGAAAAATGTGGCACATATACACCATGGAATATTATGCAGCCGTTAAAAAGGAGGAGTTCACATCCTTCGTAGGGACATGGATGAACCTGGAAAACATCATTCTCAGCAAACTGACACAAGAACACAAAATCAAACACCACATGTTCTCACTCATAGGAGGGTGTTGAACAAGGAGAACACATGGACACAGGGAGGGGAGCACTATACACGGGGGTCTGTTGCGGGGGAGGGGGGATAGTGGGGGGGTGGGGAGTTGGGGAGGGATAGCATGGGGAGAAATGCCAGATATAGGTGAAGGGGAGGGAGGCAGCAAATCATACTGCCACGTGTGCACCTATGCAACAACCTTGCATGTTATTCACATGTACCCCAAAACCTAAAATGCAATTAAAAAAAAAAAAAAAAAACAATATTAACCCTAAATGTAAATGGGCTAAATGCCCCAATCGAAAGATACAGACTGGCATATTGGATAAAAAGCTAAAACCCATCAGTGTGCTGTATCCAGGAAACCGATCTCACATGCGAGGATACACAAAGGCTCAAAATAAAGGGATGGAGGAAGACTTACCAAGCAAATGGAGAGCAAAAAAAAGCAGGAGTTCCAATTCTCATCTCAGATAAAATAGACTTTAAACCAACAAAGATCAAAAGAGACAAAGGAGGACATTACATAATGGTAAAAGGATCAATGCAACAAGAGCTAACGATCCTAAATATATACAAACCCAATACAGGGGCACCCAGATACATAAAGCAAGTTCTTAATGACTTACAAAGAGACTTAGACTCCCACACAGTAATAGTGGGAGACAACACCCCATTGTCAATATTAGACAGATCAACCAGACAGAAAATTAACAAGGATATCCAGGTCTTGAACTCAGACCTGGACCAAGCAAACCTAATAGACATTTACAGAACTCTCCACCCCAAATCCACAGAATATACATTCTTCTCAGTACCACATCACACCTACTCTAAAACTGACCACATAATTGGAAGTAAATCACTCCACAGCAAATGCAAAAGAATGGAAATCATAACAAACAGTCTCTCAGACCACAGTGCAATCAAGTTAGAACTCAGAATTCAGAAACGAACTCAGAACCGCACAGCTTCATGGAAACTGAACAACTGGCACTTGAATGTTGACTGGATAAGCAATGAAATGAAGGCAGAAATAAAGACGTTCTTCGAAACCAACAAGAACGAAGACACAACATACGAGAATCTCTGGGACACATTTAAAGCACTCTCTAGAGGAAAATATATAGCAATAAGTGCCCACAAGAGAAGAAAGGAGAGATCTAAAATTGACACCTTATCCTCAAAATTGAAAGAGCTAGAGGAGCAAGATCAAAAAAACTCAAAACCTAGCAGAAGACAAGAAATAACTAAGATCAGAGCAGAACTGAAGGAGATAGAGACACAAAAAACACTTCAAAAAATCAATAAATCCAGGAGCTGGTTTTTCAAAAAGATCAACAAAATAGACAGACCACTAACCAGATTAATAAAAAATAAAAGAGAGAATAATCAAATACATTCAATAAAAAAGGATAAAGGGGATATCACCACAGATTCCACAGAAATACAAACCATCATCAGAGATTATTACAAACATCTCTATGCACATAAACTAGTAAACCTGGAAGAAATGGATAAATTCCTGGACACTTGCATCCTCCCAAGCCTAAACCAGGAAGAAGTCGAAACCCTGAATAGACCAATAACAAGGTCTGAAGTTGAGGCAGCAATTAAGAGCCTACCACCCAAAAAAAAGCCCAGGTCCAGACAGATTCACAGCCGAATTCTACCAGACATACAAAGAGGAGCTGGTACCATTCCTTCTGAAACTATTCCAAACAATCCAAAAAGAGGGAATCCTTCCCAAATCATTTTATGAGACCAACATCATCCTGATACCAAAACCCAGCAGAGACTCAGCAAGAAAAGATAACTTCAGGCCAATATCCATGATAAACATAGATGCAAAAATCTTCAATAAAATACTGGCAAACCGATTGCAACAGCACATCAAAAAGCTTATCCACCATGATTAAGTAGGCTTCAACCCAGGGATGCAAGGCTGGTTCAACATAAGCAAGTCTATAAACATAATTCACCACATAAACAGAACCAAAGACAAAAACCACATGATTATCTCAATTGATGCAGAGAAGGCCTTCGACAAAATTCAACAGCCCTTTATGCTAAAAACCCTCAATAAACTAGGTATTGATGGAACATATCTCAAAATAATAAAAGCTATTTATGACAAACCAACAGCCAATATCATACTGAATGGGCAAAAACTGGAAGCATTCCCTTTGAAATCTGGCACTCGACAAGGATGCCCTCTCTCAACACCCCATTCAATATAGTATTGGAAGTTCTAGCCAGAACAATCAGGCAAGAAAAAGAAATAAAAGGTATTCAAATAGGAAAGGAGGAAGTCAAATTGTCTCTATTTGCAGACGACATGATTGTATATCTAGAAGACCCCATTGTCTCAGCCCAAAATCTCCTGAAACTGATAAGCAACTTCAGCAAAGTCTCAGGATACAAAATCAATGTGCAAATATCACAAGCATTCCTATACACCAATAACAGACTTAAAGAGAGCCAAATCAAGAACGAACTGCCATTCACAATTGCTACAAAGAGAATAAAATACCTAGGAATACAACTAACAAGGAACGTAAAGGACCTCTTCAAGGAGAACTACAAACCACTGCTCAACTAAATAAGAGAGAACACAAACAGATGGAGAAACATTCCATGTTCATGGTTAGGAAGTATCATGAAAATGGCCATACTGCCCAAAGTAATTTACAGATTCAACGCTATCCCCATCAAGCTACCAATGACCTTCTTCACAGAACTGGAAAAAAACACCTTAAACTTCATATGGAACCAAAAGAGAGCCCGCATAGCCAAGTCAATTCTAAGCAAAAAGAACAAAGCGGGAGGCATCACACTACCGGACTTCAAACTATACTACAAGGCTACAGTAATCAAAACAGCATGGTACTGGTACCAAAACAGAGATATAGATCAATGGAACAGAACAGAGGTCTCGGAGGCAACACAATATATCTACAACCATCTGATCTTTGACAAACCTGACAAAAACAAGCAATGGGGAAAGGAGTCCCTGTTTAATAAATGGTGTTGGGAAAACTGGCTAGCCATGTGCAGAAAGCAGATACTGGACCCCTTCCTGACACCTTACACTAAAATTAACTCCAGATGGATTAAAGACTTAAACATAAGACCTAACACCATAAAAACCCTAGAAGAAAATCTAGGCAAAACCATTCAGGACATAGGCGTAGGCAAGGACTTCATGACCAAAGCACCAAAAGCATTGGCAACAAAAGCCAAAATAGACAAATGGGACCTAATCAAACTCCACAGCTTCTGCACATCAAAAGAAACAGTCATTAGAGTGAATTGGCAACCAACAGAACTGGAAAAAATTTTTGCAATCTACCCATCTGACGAAGGGCTGATATCCAGAATCTACAAAGAACTAAAACAGATTTACAAGAAAAAAACAAACAAGCCCATTCAAAAGGGGGCAAAGGACATTCAGACACTTTACAAAAGAAGACATATAGGAGGCCAACAAACGTATGAAAAAATGCTCATCATCACTGGTCATTAGAGAAATGCAAATCAAAACCACATTGAGATACCACTTCACACCAGTTAGAATGGCAATCATTAAAAAAATCTGGAGACAACAGATGCTGGAGAGGATGTGGAGAAATAGGAACACTTTTACACTGTTGGTGGGAGTGTAAATTAGTTCAATCATTGTGGAAGACAGTGTGGTGATTCCTCAAGGACCTAGAAATAGAAATTCCATTTGACCCAGCAATCCCATTACTGGGTATATATCCAAAGGATTATAAATCATTCTACTATAAGGACACATGGACACGAATGTTCACTGCAGCACTGTTTACAATAGCAAAGATCTGGAACCAACCCAAATGCCCATCGATGACAGACTGGACAGGGAAAATGTGGCACATATACGCCACGGAATATTATGCAGCCCTCAAAAAAGATGAGTTCGTGTCCTTTGTAGGGACATGGATGAACCTGGAAACCATCATTCTCAGCAAACTGACACAAGAACAGAAAATCAAACACCACACGTTCTCACTTATAGGTGGGTGTTGAACAATGAGAACACATGGACACAGGGAGGGGAGCATCACACACTGGGGTCTGTCGGGGGGAAATAGGGGAGGGACAGCGGGCCGTGGGTAGTTGGGGAGAGATAGCATGGGGAGAAATGCCAGATATAGGTGATAGGGAGGAAGGCAGCACATAACACTGCCATGTGTGTACCTATGCAACAATCTTGCATGTTCTTCACATGTCATGTACCCCAAAACCTAAAATGCAATTAAAAAAACAGTTGTTCCATATCACCTAAGCTCCCAAATTTATAGCCATAGAATTGTTCATAGTATTCACCTATTTTCTTACCAGCAGTAGCTTCTGTAAAGACATCATTCACACTATTGTTAATGTGTCTTTTCTCTTTTTTCTCTCATCAGTCTGACTATAGGTTTATGAATCTCAGTGATTTTTTCATACAAGATTTTGGTTTCATTTTCTCATTCATCTGTTTTCAATTGCACTGCTTTTTCAAATTATCTTCATTATTTCCTTTCTTCTATTTGTTTTGGCTTTACTTTTGTTTTAATTTCTAATTTATTAAAGTGGAAGCTTAGAATATTGACTTGAAATCTTTTTTTTTTCTCAGACAATCTCTGTCTGTCTCCCAGGCTCGAGTGCAGTGGGACTATCTTGGTTCACTGCAACCTCTGCCACCCAAGTTTAGGCAATTCTGTGCCTCAGCCTCCTAAGTAGCTGAGATTACAGGTGCATGCCACCATGCCCGGCTAATTCTGGTATTTTTAGTAGAGATGGGGTTTCACCATCTTGACCAGGATGGTCTTGAACTCCTGACCTCATGATTCACCCACTTCGGCCTCCCAAAGTGCTGGGATTACAGGCGTGAGCCACCGCGCCTGGCTGAAATCTTTTTAATAGAAGCATTTAATACTATAAATTTTCCTCTAAATACTGCTGCTTTACCTACATCCCACACATTTTTGTATATTGCATTTTCATTTTTGTCTGCTTGAAAATAAATTAAAAGAAAGAGGTCCTAAAAGGAAGAACTACTTGGAAGGCTGAGATGGGAAAATCTCTTGAGCCCAGGAGTTGAAGACCAACGTGAGCAACATAATGACACCTTGTCTTTAAAAAATATATGGATAAGGAATACTGAAATATTACACTTGCATAAATTTGGAAACTTAGATCATCAAATGAACCAATTCCTCAAAACCCACAAATTACCAAAACTCACCCAAGGATAAATAAACAACCTAAATAGTACTGTAACTATTAAAGAAGTTGAATTTACACACTTTGGGAGGCCAAGGCAGTTAAATCACTTGAGACTAGGCATTCAACACCAGCCTGGCCAATATGGCAAAATCCCATCTCTACTAAAATTACAAAACTCAGCTAGACATGGCGGTAGACACCTGTAGTCCCAGCTACTCAACTTGGGAGGCTGAGCCACAACAATCGCTTGAAACTGGTGGTGGCAGAAGTTGCAGGTAACTGAGATCATGCCACTGCACTCCAGCCTGGGTGACAGAGCAAGACTTCGTTGAAAAAAAAAAAAAGTTGAACTTAGAGTTAAAACCTTCTGAAGGAGAAATTCCAGCCTGGGATGATTTCATTGGTGAATTCTACCAAATATGTAAAGAAAAATTATACCAATAGTACATGACCTCTTTTAGAAAATAGAAGAGAGGGAAACACTTCTTAACCCATTTTATGAGGGCATTACCCTGATATCAAAACCAGACGAGTGATAGCAAAATGGAGACAGACTAATTCCTAGGCAGACAGAGACAGGTCCCTGGTGAACCCAACCTTCAAGCCGCAGACGGCCTGAAGCCTGAAAGCCAAGCTGCCAGTTGTGGATAGAGTCCATGTATAGAGTAAGAACTTCCTTGATGCCTTTTAGCTAATCAAATGGCACTTTTTCCAGGCCCACCCATAGACCAGTTAGTATGTACTGGGCCCATAAAAACCCTGGACTCGGGGCCGGGCGCGGTGGCTCAAGCCTGTAATCCCGGCACTTTGGGAGGCCGAGGCGGGTGGATCACGAGGTCGAGAGATCAAGACCATCCTGGTCAACATGGTGAAACCCCGTCTCTACTAAAAATACAAAAAATTAGCTGGGCATGGTGGCGCGTGCCTGTAATCCCAGCTACTCAGGAGGCTGAGGCAGGAGAATTGCCTGAACCCAGGAGGCGGAGGTTGCAGTGAGCCGAGATCGCGCCATTGCACTCCAGCCTGGGTAACAAGAGTGAAACTCCGTCTCAAAAACAAACAAACAAACAAACAAACAAACAAAAAAAAACCTGGACTCAGCCTCACTCTCAGGTGCCCTCTCTGCTGAGAGCATTCTTTCTGTCACTCAGTAAAATTCTTCTCCACCCTACTCACTCTCTGGTGTCTACATACCTTATTCCTCTTAGTCATGGTACAAAAAACTGGAACTCACCAAGCTGTGGGTGGCAGGATGGAACAAGCTGTAACATGCCCCCATTTTCCAAGCTGTGGGCAGCAGGAATGAGAGAGAGCTGTAACATTTCTTGGGGGCTCAGACCTTGGGACTCTCCAGGCAAGAGCTGTAACACCCCTTGGGGATCCATGATTGCTGACATCTCCAAGTTTTCAGGTGCCATCACATTCCCCTCATCTAGACACCGGTGCCTAACATGGAAGCCATTCAGAGTATGCCTGGTCCAGCCACAGGTTGAGTGCAGCTCCCACAGCCTATGCACGATCCAGGCTGGGGCATGAACCAAACACAGCCTGCTGGGTTGAGCCACAGAGGGAGTCTGGCAGGCTCAAGTGAGGTCCTGGGCAGAATTCACAGCAGCCACAGAGATTTCCAGCTGGCAAAGTAGCACCAAAGGAATTCTATAACATTGTAACCCTCCCTCCCACTGACTGAGCAATGAAGTAGGAAAAAAAAATTGCTAGGCGCCATTCCCTCCTGCTTGCTGAACTACAAAACCACAACGCAAGGACAGTAGAAGAAAACTACAGACCAAGAAAAACCTCACGATTATATCAACTAGTGCAGAAGAAATGTTTGATAAAAATTCACAGTGGAGAAGGGGCCAGGATGGCTAGATAGAAACAGCTCCCATCTGCAGCTCTAAGCTAGACCAATGCAGAAGGTGGGTCATTAATGCATTTCCAATTGGGGCACCCAGTTCATCTCACTGGGACTGGCTAGGCAGTGGGCACAACCCACAGAGAGTGAGCAGAAGCAGGGTGGGGTCTCACTGCACCCAGAAAGTGCACAAACCAGGGGCACTCCCTCTCCCAGCCAAGGGAACCGGTGAGGGACTGTGCTACCCACCAAGGATACTATGCTTTTCCCCAAATTTTTCCAATCCATGGATCAAGAGATTCCCTTGTAAGCCTACACCACCAGGGCCCTGGGTCTCAAGCACAAAACTGAGTGGCTGTTCAGGCACTCACTGAGCTGAAGGAATTTTTTCATTCTCCAGTGGCACCTGGAACTCCAGTGAGACAGGAGAACCATCCACTCCTGTGGAAAGGGGGCTAAAGCCAGGGAGCCAAGTGGTCTCACTCAGTGGTCCCACTCTCATGGAGCCCAGCAAGCTAAGAACCACCGGCTTGAAATTCTCACTGCCAGCACAGCAGTCTGGAGTCAGCCTGGGACTTGCTGAAATAAGGCAGGTAGACAAGATTAGAGAAAAAAGAATGAAAGGGAATAAACGAAACCTCTGAGAATTACGGGACTATGTAAAAAGACCAAACCTACAACTGATTGGAGTATCTGAAAGAGATAGGGAGAATGGAACCAAGTTGGAAAACATATTTCAGGATGTCATTCAGGAGAACTTCCCCAACCTAGCTAGACAGTCTAATATTCAAATTCAGGAAATCCAAAGAACCCCAGTAAGATACTCCATGAAAAGATCTACCCCAAGGCACATAATCATCAGATTTCCCAAGGTCAAAACGAAGAAAAAAATGTTAAGGGCAACAAGAGAGAAAGACCAGGTCACCTACAAAGGGAAGCCCATCAGACTAACAGTGGACCTCTCACTAGAAACCCTGCAATCCAGAACAGATTGGGAGCCAATATTTAACATTTCTAAAGCAAAGAAATTCCAACCCAGAATTCCAAATCCGGCCAACTAAGCTTCGTAAGCAAAAGAGAAATAAAATCTTTTCCAGACAAGCAAATGTTGAGGGATTTTGTCACCACCAGGCCTGCCTTGCAAGAGCTTCTGAAGGAAGCACTAAACATGGATAGGAAAAACCATTATCAGCCACTACCAAAACAAACTAAAATATGGACCAATGACACTGTGAAGCAACTACATTAACATGTCTGCAAAAGTAAGCAGCCAGTATCATGATGACAGCATCAAATTCACACATAACAATATTAACCTTAAATATAAATGGGCTAACTGCCCTAATTAAAAGACACAGAATGGCAAGCTAGATACAAAAAGAAGACCCCATTAGTGTGCTGTATTTAAGAGACATATCTCATCTGCAAAGACACACACAGACTCAAAGTAAAGGGATGGAGGAAAATTTACCAAGCAAATAAAAAGCAGAAAAAAGCAGAGGTTGCAATTCTAGTTTCTGACAAAATAGACTTTAAACCAACAAAGGTCAAAAAAGACAAAGAAGGGCATTGCATAATGTTAAAGGGTTCAATTCAACAAGAAGAGCCAACTATCCTGAATATATATGCACCCAATACAGGAGCACCCAGATTCATAAAACAAATTCTTAGAGATCTACAAAGAGACTTAGACCCCTACATAGTAATAGTGGAAGACTTTAATACCCCACTGTCAGCATTAGACAGATCATCGAGACAGAAAATTAACAAAGATATTTAGGACTTTACTCAGCTCTAGACCAAGTGGACCTCATAGATATCTACAGAACTCTCCACCCCAAAACAATAGAATATACGTTTTTTTGGTGTCACATGGCACTTACTCTAAAATTGATCACATAATTGGAAATTAAACAACCCTCAGAAAATGCAAAAGAATGGAAATCATAACAAACAGTCTCTCAGTCACAGCACAAGCAAATTTGAACTCAAGACTAAAAAGCCCACTCAAAACCACACAACTACATGGAAGTTAATGTGCTCCTGAATGACTTCTGGGTAAATAATGAAATTAAGGCAGAAATCAAGAAGTTCTTTGAAACCAGTGAGAACAAAGAGACAACCTATCAGAATCTCTGGGATGCAGCTAAAGCAGTGTTAAGAGAAAATTTTATAGCACCAAATGCCTACATCAAAAAGCTAGAAAGATCTAAAGTCGACACCCTAACATCACAACTAAAAGAACTAGAGAACCAAGAACAAATAAACCCCAAAGCTAGCAGAAGACAAGAAATAACCAAGCTCAGAGAAGAACTGAAGGAGATAGAGACACAAAAAAATCCTTCAAAAAATAAACAAATCCAGGAGCTGTTTTCTTTTTTTTAATCAGTAAAATAGACCACTAGCAAGACTAACAAAGAAGAAAAGAGAGAAGATTCAAATAAACAGAATCAGAAATGATAAGGGGGATACCACCACTGACCCCATAGAAATACAAACAAGCATCAAAGAATACTATAAACACCTCTATGAAGATAAATGGGGAAATCTAGATGAAATGGATAAATTTCTGGACATATACACCCTCTCAAGACTGAACCAGGAAGAAGTTGAATCCCTGAAAAGACCAATAACAAGTTCTGAAATTGAGGCAGTAATAAATAGCCTACCAACCCAAAAAAACCCTGGTCCAGATGGATTTACAGCTAAATTCTACCAGAGGTATAAAGAGGAGCTGGTACCATTTCTTCTGAAACTATTCCAAACAATTGAAAAAGAGGAACTCCTCCTTAACTCATTCTAAGAGGCCAGCATCATTCTGATAACAAAACTTGTCAGAGATACAACAAAAAAAGAAAACTTCAGGCCAATATCCCTGATGAACACTGATGCAAAAATCCTCAATAAACTACTGGCAAACCAAATCCAGCAGTACATCAAAAAGCTTATTCACCGCTATCAAGTCCATTTAATCCCTGGGACGCAAGGCTGGTTCAACATACACAAATCAATAAACATAATTCATCACATACACACAACTAAAGACAAAAACCACGATTATCATAATAGATCCAGAAAAGGCCTTCAATAAAATTCATCATCCCTTCATGTTAGACACTCTCAATAAACTAGGTACTAAAGATAAGAGCCATTTATGACAAATCCACCACCAATATCATACTGAATGGGCAAAAGCTGGAGGTATTCCCTTTGAAAACTGGCACAAGAATGCCCTCTCTTCCCACTCTTATTTAGCATAGTTTTGAAAGTTCTGGCCAGGGCAATCAGGCAAGAAAAAGAGATACAGGGTATTCGAGTAGGAAGAGAGGAAGTTGAATTGTCTTTGTTTGCAGATGACATGATCCCATATCTAGAAAACCTTATTGTCTCAGCCCAAAAGCTTCTTAAGCTGATAATCAACTTTAGCAAAGTCTCAGGATACAAAATCAATGTGCAGAAATTAAAAGTATTCCTATACCCCAAGAACAGACAAGCAGAAACCCAAACCATGCATGAACTCTGCTTCACAATTGCCACAGAGAAAATAAAATAGCTAGGAATACAAGGGGAGTGAAGAACCTCTTTAAGGAGAACTATAAACCACTGCTCAAGAAAATCAGAGAGGACATAAGCAGGTGGAAAAACATTCCATGCTCATGGACAGAAAGAATCAATTTCATGAAAATAGCCATACGGTTCCAAAGCAATTTATGGATTCAATGCTATTCCCTTTAAACTACCATTGACATTCTTCACAGAATTAGAAAAACACTATTTTAAAATTCATATGGAACCAAAAAGGAGCTCACATAGCCAAGACAATCCTAAGCAAAAAGTGCAAAACTGGAGACAGCATGCTACCCAACTTCAAACTATGCTATAAGGCCACAGTAACCAAAACTGCATGGTACTAGTACAAAAAGCAGGCACATGAGACCAATGGAACAGAAAAGAGAACTCAGAAATAAAATCCCACATCTATAACCAACTGATCTTTGACAAACCCGAAAAAATCAAGCAATGGGGAAAGGATTCCCTGTTTAACAAATGGTGCTGGGATAACTGGTTAGCCATATGCAGAGAATTGAAACTGGATTCCTTTCTTACACCTTACACAAAAATTTACTCAAGATGGATTAAAGACTTATATGTAAAACCTGAAACTATAAAAACCCTAGAAGAAAATCTAGGCAATACTATTCAGGACATGGGCCTGGGCAAAAGCTTTATGATGAAATTGCCAAAAGCAATTGCAATGTAAGCAAAAATTGACAAATGGGATCTAGTTAAACTAAAGAGCTTCTGTGCAGCAAATGAAACTATCATCAGAATGAACAGACAACCTACGGAATGGGAGAAAATTTTTGCAGTCTATCCATCTGATAAAGGTCTAATATCCAGAGTCTACAAGGAACTCAAACACATTTACAAGAAAAAACAATCCCATTAAAAAGTGGACAAAGGATATGAACAAACACGTCTCAAAAAATGACATACATGCGGCCAACAAACACGTGAAAATGGCTCAACATTACTGACCATTAGAGAAATGCAAATCAAAACTACATGAGATACCATCTCACACCAGTCAGAATGGCAATTATTAAAAAGTCAGGAAACAACAGATGCTGGCGAGATTGCAGAGAAAAAGGAATGCTTTTACACCGTTGGTGGGAATGTAAATTAGTTCAACCATTGTGGAAGACAATGTGGCAATTCCTCCAAGATTTAGAATCAGAAATACCATTTGATCCAGCAATTCTGTTACAGGGTATATACCCAAAAGAATAGAAATCATTCTATTATAAAGATACATGCACACTTATGTTCATTACAGTACTATTACAATAGCAAAGACATGGAATCAACCCAAATGCTCATCAATGATAGACTGAATAAAGAAAATGTGATACATATATACCATAGAATACTATGCAGCCATAAAAAAGAATGAGATCATGTCCTTTGCAGGGACATGGATGAAGCTGGAAGCCATTATCCTCAGCAAACTAATGCAGGAACAGAAAACCAAACATCGCAAGTTCTCACTTGTAAGTGGAAGCTGAACAATGAAAACAAATGGACACAGGGAGGGGAACAACACCTACTGGGAGCTTTTCAGGGAGGGCAGGGGCAGGAGAGCCTTAAAGAAGAGCTGATACATGCTGGGCTTAATACCTAGGTGATTGGTTGATAGGTGCAGCAAACCACCATAGCACATGTTTACCTATGTAACAAACCTGTACATCCTACATATGTATCCCAAAACTTAATTTTAATAAAAGAAAAAAATTAACCAATTACAGACTGAGTGTGGTGGCTAACATCGGTAATCCCAGTACTTTGGGAGGCCAGAGTGGGAGGATCACTTGAGGCCAGGAGTTCAAGTCAAGCCTGGCCAACATAGCAAGACTTCTTCTTTATAAAGAAATTTAAAAATAAGCCAGATGTTGTGGTATGCACCTGCTACTCAGCAGGCTTATGTGGGAAGATTGCTTGAGCCCAGAAGTTTGAGGCTGTAATGAATTATGATCACACCACTGCACTTCAGCCTGGGCAACAGAGACTGTCTCTTAAAAAGAAAAAAGTTAACCATATATGATTAAGGAAAAAAACTCAGTAAACTATAGCTAACATCATACTTATTGGTGAAAGACACATGCTTTTCACCTAAACTCAGATAGAAAACAAGGATGTCAGCTGGACAAGGTGGCTCATGCCTGTAATCCCAACTCTTTGGGAGGCCAAGGTAGAAGGACTGCTTGAAGCCAAGAGTTCAAGACCAGCCTGGGCAACACAACGAGACTCTATCTCTATGCAAAATTTAAAAATAAGCCAGGTATGATGGCATATGCCTGTAGTCCCAGCTATTTGGGAGGCTGCAGTGGGAGGAGTGGTTGGGCACAGAAGTTCAAGGTTGCAGTGATCCATGATCATACCACTGCTCTCCAGCCTGGGCAACAGAACAAGATGACTCTGTCTCTAAAAGTAAAAATCAAAGTAAATTTGTAAAAGGATGTTCACTAGTTAAATAAAGTAAGAAAAATGCATGTGGACCCTTCTATAACTGAGTGTCTTAGCTTTAAAATGCATTTTTGAACTTCTTTCTCTAAACTCAGAACATGGCCTTGAAATGTGCTTTGAAACTCCTTATTTCTCTCCCCTTTCTACCAGACACTCCCTTGCACCATACACACTTATCTAACCATATGCTTGTTTAAAAGTTCCAGGGGCTAATCTTGAAACAAACCAGGCATGGAGCACCTGTGGAATCCTCCTGTTTAGGGGAGTCCATAAACAATTATTCTACCACCATCAGGCTGAAGTCTAGAAAACACCAACGAGACCTCTGAATGGGTGATTATTCAAGAATGCCATCAGAATGAGGCATGCAGACCTGCACCCTGCAACATTCCTACATGATTCTCATAGCAAGTTTCTCTTTTTAAACCCCCTCAGTCAGCCCAAAAGTTTGAGATAATTTCTTTGTGACTTGAGCTCAGCTATCTCCCTAATTGTTGGCATTTGAAATAAAGGTTACTTTTCTTTCACCACACATCACTTCTTGTGTATTTGGCTTGATAGGTGGTGAGCAGCTGAATCTGAGTTTGGTTACACTTCTAGAACTAATAAGTAAATTTAGCTTTGTACAAGATACAACATCAACACACACAAGTCAATTATATTTCTATTTATTGACAACGAACAACTAGAAAGGATATCAGAGATTGAAGATCAGTTCAATGAAATAAAGCAAGAAGACAAGATTAGAGAAAAAGGAGTGAAAAGAAATGAACAAAGCCTTCAAGAAATATGGGATTACATGAAAAGACCAAATCTACGTTTGATCAGTATACCTGAAAGTGATGGGGAGAATGAAACCAAGTTGAAAAACACTCTTCAGGATATTATCCAGGAGAACTTCCCCAACCTAGCAAGGCAAGCCAACATTCAAATTCCGGAAATACAGAGAACACAACAAAAATACTCCTCGAGAAGAGCAACCCTAAGTCACATAATCATCAGATTCACCAGGGTTGAAATGAAGGAAAAAATGCTAAGGGCAGCCAGACACAAAAGTCCGGTTACCCACAAAGGGAAGCCCATTAGACTCACAGTGGATCTCCCAGCAGAAACCCTACAAGCCAGCAGAGACTGGGGGCCAATATTCAACATCCTTAAAGAAAAGAATTTTCAATCCAGAATTTCATATCCAGTCAAACTAAGCTTCATAAGCGAAGAAGAAATAAAATCCACATTCAGAATTTTTAAATCTTCTGAAAGTGAAACTGCAGATCTATTAAACAATAACTCTCCATTAAACAATAACTCCCCATTGCCCCTTTTCCCAACCCCTGGCAAACACTACTCTCCTTTGTCTCTCTGAGTTTGACTGCTCATTTAAGTGGAACACACAATATGTATCCTTTTGTAACTGGCTCATTTCACTTAATATAATGTTATCAAAGTTTTTTCACCTATGTTGAAGCATGTATCAGAGTATCATTCTTTTTTAAAACTAAATACTATTCCACTGAATGCATATAACATATTTAGAACGTATTTAAACCCATGCAGAAAGCTCAACTTAATGGAACCAGTCTGCCACCATGTGGAATTTTAATGCAACTTCAAATTTTACAAATTGAGAGGATGACTAATTTAGAAATGTTGCTACTAGTGTTCAATTATTAGCTTTGTGTGTGCGTGTGTGTGTGTGTGTGTGTGTCAATTTAAAGAAATAATTTTATTTAACATAGCTATGCAAGATGTATGTGAAGAGAACTTCAAATGCTGCCGATGGGTCAAAATATTTTAGTAAATGTAAAGATATTTTCTATTCTTGGATAGGAAAAATGGACTACAAACATGAATTTACTGGTCATGGAGAAAGAATAAATGGCTTTTTATCCATGTAAAAGTTTACATATGACAGGATTTCAATATCATTCGTAAGAAAAAATGCAATTTAAAAGTTGTCTACAAAAATTGTAGACAAAAAATTTGTTGTCTACAAAAAAGTTGTAGACAAAAAATTATCTACAACATGGATGAACCTTGAAAACATTATGCTAAATGGAAAAAGTGACACACAAAAGAATGGATATCATAGTTCTCCTTTATTTTATTTTGAGACAGTCTCTCTCTTGTCGCCCAGGCTGGAGCACAATGGCACAATCTCAACCCATTGCAACATCCACCTTCTGGGTTCAGGCAATTCTCCTGCCTCAGCCTCCTGAGTACCTGGGATTACAGGTGCATGCCACCATGCCCAGTTAATTTTTTGTATTTTTAGTAAAGATGGGGTTTCACCATTTTGGTCAGGCTGGTCTTGAATGCCTGACCTCAGGTAATCTGCCCGCCTCGGCCTTTCAAAGTGCTGGGATTACAGGCATGAGCCACTGCACCCCGCCCTTGTCCTTTTTTTAAAAAAAAGATATGGTGTCATCCTTTAAAAATAAACCCTTTACTTCCACTTCATCTTAGCTGAAAACATTTGGTAAATGGGAAGAGGTTACAAAGTAAGAAAAGTAGCATTTACTAAGGTCCAGTATAGTCCTCTACATAATTCTCTCCAATCCTCATAACAGCCCTGCTATACAGGCCTTATTAGTTTCATATTGCAGATGACAAAAATGAAGTTTGGAGAGGTTAATTGGTTTGGTAAAAGTCTCAGAGCTAGTTAATGCCACAGAAGAAAATTAAACTCCTGTCTATGAGTCTCCAAAGTTGAAACTTTGGGAGTTCAAGTTCGGCATCTTTTCTTTTCTTTTTTCTTTTGAAACAGGGTCTCATTCTGTTGTCCAGGATAGAATGCAGGTATCGCAATCACAGCTCAGTACAACCTCAAACTCCTGGGTTCAACTGATCCTCCCACATCAGCCTCCTGAGTAGCTGGGACTACAGGTGCATGCCACCATGCCTGGTTTACTTACTTACTTATTTATTTATATATTAGTAGAGATGAGATCTTGCTATGTTGCCCAAGCTAGGGCTTTCTTCCTTCCTTCCTTCTTTTTTTTTTTTTTTTTTGTCATTTTTGTTGTTGTTGTTGGGATATCCTTTCCTAAAAGAGATTTCCAATTGGATGTCTGATGTCCTTTTTCTCCATTTCCTTCGAGATGTGTGATTCCACCATCAGAGATACAGCACATATTCTGAGCTCTGAGGGGTTGGCTGACTGTGGATTTTCTTCTTTGCAGGAAAAGTACATGGTTCTGGATAGGGAGGCATGAAGCAGCTGATATGCCTGCCAAACAGGCTAGACTTGCTGGGCTGCACCATAAAATGCCAGGGTTTGAACAAAGGAGAAACATCCTACTATTCCAGAACTTGGTTGGAACATCCCCTAATCATTTTAGAGAAACACTGCCAAAGGAACATGCTCATGATGTGAGACCAATGTCACAATGGATCTGAAAACTGTTCACTCAACAAGTAGTTATTGAGCTCCTACTATAACCAGACACTGTTCTGTATAGTGTCTGTTAATTAGAAAAATAGACCAAACTCCTTGCTCTCATGGAACTTTCATTCTAGTAAGAACAGGCAGACAAGCTGGTGTCAGTGGCTCACTCCTATAATCCCAGCACTTTGGGGAAGCAGAGGTAGGAAGATTGCTTGAGGCCAGAAGTTCAAGACCAGCCTGGTCAACATAGCGAGACCCTGTCATTACCAAAAAAAAAAGAATAGGCACATAAGAAATAAGTTAAATAGGTAAACAATGTAGTGTGCTAGAAAGAGATATTTTACAAAAAAAAAAAAAAAAAAAATGTTGGGCCGGGCACAGTGGCTCATGCCTGTAATCCCAGCACTTTGGGAGGCTGAGGTGGGAGGATCACTTGATGTCAGGAGTTTGAGATCAGCCTGGCCAACATGACAAAACACTGTCTCTACTAAAAATACAAAAATTAGCCAGGTGTGGTGGCACGTGTTGTAATCCCAGCTACTCAGGAGGCTGAGGCATGAGAGTTGCTCGAACCTGGGAGGTGGAGGCTGCAGTGAGCTGAGATCGTGCCACTGCATTCCAGCCTGGGTGACAGAGTGAGACTGTCTCAAAAAAAGAAAAAAGAAAGAGAAAAAGAAAGAAAAAAATAAAGAAGAAACCATGTGATTTTTCTGTTCAACACTTTCCAGTAACTTCCCATCTTACTCACTCAAAGTAAAAGCCAAAATCCTGGCAGCAGTTTACAAGGCCCTATTTGATCACTGTCCTCTCTTCACACTTCATCTTACTGACTGTCTCCTCATCCTCTCCTCTTTGATCACCCACTCCAGCCACAGGAGTTCTCCTTGCTATTCCTAAGCCACCCAGGCACCCTCCTGTCCCAGGGCCTTTGTATCGGTCATTCCCTCTTTCAACACCCCAAAATAGCTGCACAGCTCCCATGTCTGCTCCTTCAGATCTTACAGTGGCACCTCAGTAAGGCTATTCCAAAATCCCAACAGCCATATCCCCTCCTCTACATTACTGTTCCCCATGGCACATAGCACAACTAACACATCATATTATGCTTTCACATGGTTCACTCTTCACTCCACGGAAGTTCTGACAGAGGCACAGATTTTTGTTTGTCTTATTCATTGCCCTATCCCTAGTGCCTGGCTTGTATTAGGTATTCAGTATGTCAGCTCCCTACAGCCAAAGACCACCAGAAACATACCTGTAATTGAACAAGTTGAGTTTTTGGCTTCTTGTAATGAGAGAGAATATACAAGAGGAGGAACCATGGAGTGGCTTGGTATGTTAGCAAGGATCATTTGGGCTTAAGTTATGTGATTTGGGGGAGGATTCAAGGAAGTGAGGCTTTGCTCTGAATTGGATGAGGCCAGGAAGCAGGAATAATTCTCTAATTGGGTATCTTAATAAACTTGTTTTTAGAAGAAGGGAAGAGAGCAAGGCTAAGGATATAATTGGTAAATAAGCAGCAGTTATATTAGCAGGAAGAGGGGCTATTTTGTGGTTTACACAGTGACTTTATTTCTTCCTGGTCTTGGGTAAGATTTATGAAGTAGTCTAGTTTTTGTTTGGTTTCGTTTTTGTCTCACTTTACCAAGATCATAGAGTGCCCCTGTCTGTTGTAGGTGTTCTGTGAGATTATGTTCATCAGGAAAATATCATGAGCTCACGACCTGTCTGTGATGCCAGATGAGCTCCTAATGCCACAGAAGGCCAGCTGATAAAGCCAGGCCAACTGCCCATGTCAGTGGTGATTTTTCTCTTTTTCAAGTATATATTTGTTAAACGATCGAGTGAATGAATATAATGGTAGTCTTCAGAAACCTAAAAGGCTATCATGTGGAAGTAAAGTTAGGCGAATTTTATAAGAATTCTGAGAGTAGAATTGGACAATGGAGCCAGGCACTGGTGGCTCATGCCTGTAATCCCAGCACTTTGGGAGATGCAAGCAGGTGCATCACTTGAGGCCAGGAGTTCGAGACCAGCCTGGCCAACATGGTGAAACCCCATCTCTACTAAAAATACAAAAATTAGCCGAGTGTGATGGCACATATCTATAATCCCAGCTGCTCAGGAGGTTGAGGCATGAAAATCGCTTGAACCCAGGAGGCAAAGGTTGCAGTGAGCCGAGATCGCGCCACTGCACTCCAGCCTGGGCAACAGAGCAAGACTCTGTCTCAAAAAAAAAAAAACCAAAAAGGAAAAAAAAAGAATTGAGACAATGGGTAAAGTCAGAGAGTGAGCAACCTTCAACTTACCATAAAAACTTTAAAAAAATGAGCCCTCCAACCCCTGCAGGGAGATGAGGGTCAGTTACTTGAATTCTCAACAGAATCTGGGAAGGACATTGTAGAAGTGATTAAGGCACTGCATGGAGTGCTGGATGTGATGACCTCAGATTTCTTGAACATGATGAAGATCTGCAAAGTTTAGTTGACCTTTCAGGTTGCTTCCTATGAAGTTCCCAGCAAGAATCAGTCACGAGCTACCCTAAGATAAGGAAGAAATTGTCCAGGCCTTAAGGATTTCACAGAAGAGAAGTGAAGACAGGTGTAGAAGCAAATATCTGCAGTGCAGTTCTTCAGGGCAGTTTTGAAGAAGTATTTGTCACTGGGCCAATTTTGCTCACATAAGACATTTGGTGGTGTGTGGAGACATTTTTCGTTGTCACAAGGAGTGAGAAGTTTGCTACTTACAAATAGTTAACAGAGGCCAAGTTGCTGCGAAGCATCCTCTAATGCACAGGACCACTTTCCACATCAAAGAATGATCTTTCTCAAAATCAATACAGGTTGAGCATTCCTAATCCAAAACTCCAAAATCAAAAATCCTGCAAAATCAGAAACGTTTTTGCTGACATGATGCCACAAGTGGACAATTTTATACCTGACCTCATATGATGGGTTGCAGTCAAAATGCAGGTGCACCATACACAGTTTATTCAACATCCCCAAGGGAAAAAAGATTTTCTCAGGCCCCCTTCAGTTTTGATACATCTTTTCCACACATGCCAGACATGTATGTCATGTTTCACTGTTAAGCACTTATGTGTGATTAAGTGTAAGAAAATAATAGCTTACTGGTAACATATAAATCCAGAGCCAGGAATGATGGTAATGACAAGCAATCACAAATTGTCCACATGGGTGGCTAAGATAATGTCACCTTTGCTTTCTGATGGTTCGCCTTGGTTTTATGCACAAAATCATTTAAAACATTGCATAAAATTATAGTACTTTCAGTGTATATATAAAACATAAGTGAATTTTGTGTTTAGACTTGATCCCATCCCCAAGATATCTCATTATGTATATGCAAATGTTCCCAAATCCACGAAAAATCCAAAATCTGAAATATTTCTGGTCCCATTTATTTTGTGAGTTTTTGTTTGTTTGCTTGCTTGTTTTTAGAGGCAGCGTTTTAACATAGTGGCCAGGCTGACCTCAAACTCCTGGTCTTGAGTCATTAGCCTACCTCGGCCTCCCAAACTGCTGGGATTATAGGCTGAACCACTGTGCCCCAAGCATTTAGGATAAGGGGAACAACTTGCAATGTCAAGGTCAAGAAACAATGGCTCAGAGGGAGAAGTGAGGAGTTGTCAGTATACATAGAGAGGAACGGGTATGCAGCTTCTAAGGGAAATGAGAAATGGTCTAACAGAGGAAGTGATATTCCGAGCTGGGTTTTGAGGGAAGAATAAGAAATCCTTGGTAAAGAAATGCTTACTGTGTCCAGACATGGTGGTTCAAGCCTGTAATTCCAACACTTTGGGAGGCCGAGGCAGGCGGATCGCTTGAGGCCAGCAGTTCAAGACCAGCCTGGCCAACATTTTAGTAAGACCTCCGTCTCTACTAAAAATACAAAAATTAGCTGGGCCTGGTGACACCTGCTTGTAATCCCAGCTATTTGGGTGGCTGAGGCAGGAGAATCACTTGTACCTGAGAGGCGGAGGTTGCAGTCAGCGGAGATCACACCACCACTGTACTCCAGCCTGAGTGACACAGTGAAACAGTCTCAAAAAAAAAACAAACTTAATTTATTTTGGAGAAACAATCTCAAACATTTGTAGATAATAAAATGTCTCAATATTGCTGCAAAATAATCCAGTAAGGAGGGTGGTGTGTGAAAGAGCAGAATTTGGCCAGGAGTTGATAATTGTTGAAACTAGTGATTAATATATAGAAGTCCATTATACTTTTAACTTTGACATATGCTTGGAAATTTCCATAATACAATTTCAAATTGAGGTTTTTTTCTTCTTTTTTTATTGTGCCAAAATATACATCACATAAAATTTACCAATTAAACCTTTTTTGTTAGTTTGTTTTTTTCAGGTTTCTTAGGTGATGGGTGGGGTCATAAAGCTCCCAAGAGTTTATGTCTTTTGTGATCAGCTACCGGGCAGGTAGGGAAATACTATCAGGTTGGAGGGGTCAGGGTTAAGTGAGTCTGAGCTCAAACTCTCCTTGGGTGGGGCTTGCTGCAGCCACTGTGGGAGATACGGGTGCTGGTACTTAGGCCACTGGGATTATGTTCCAGAGGGGTTTATGGCTGCCTCTGTCACCAGGGAAGTGGGGGACAGCTGGCAGCAACAGGCCTCACCCAGCTCCCATGTAGTTGGCAAGGCTGGTCTCACTCTCAACATACCCCACTAACAATGTAAGTTTATCTGCAGGCAGCCTGTACACAGGACCCAGACCTAACCCCAAGCTTTAAGTTTCACCTGCTAAGAAAGCAAGCATGGCTTTCAGCCATGCCCCTCCCCATCTGCCCTCACTGTTGGCTGTGACTCCTGCTCTCCTTTCTGCAGTAGTTCCCACTTGCCCCTGAATTCTGCTCAAGAGAGTTTGCACCCTGTCAAAGTTATTACAACAAAGTTCAGTTGGAAGCTACTTTCACCCTGTGACCCCTCCCAAATTCCACTTGCTGCCTTTCCCAAGGGCCTCTGTGAGATATAATCAGGGATGGCTTCCATGGGCTCAAGCTGGAGAATGAGAGGGGCTACAAGGCTCTTGTCACTGTTGCTTCTACTTTTATATTTCACACTAAATCTGTTTCAGGTCTAAGTAAGGCTAAATCCTTCTCCAGTATACTGGACTTTCAGGTTCCCCAGTGGAGATGTGTGTTGAGGTAGGTTCCACCACCTCACAGCCTAAAAAATTCACAGTTTTTCACCTGTCTCATAGAATTTGCAGCAGACAGCCACCTCTTTCAAAGGATCTATGAATTCTTTTGGTTTTCCTGATACATTCCTGCAGTGGTTCCTAGTGCAAAAGTCCATGGTATAAGTTTCCACAAACTGTTCTGTCTGTCCAAGTGGGAGCTGCACATCAGCCTTGTCTGCTATCTGCCATCTTGAATGCTTATCTCTTTTTTAACTATTTTGTAATAACACTTAGATTAAAACACAAACACATTGTACGCCTGTATGAAAGAAAAGAAAAGAAAGAAAGAAAAAGGAAATACATACATTGGAAAGAAGAAATTATCTGTATTCTTACCCATAGAGCTAATTAAAAGTTTGATGTATGTTATGTATCAAAGTCCATGGGCTGGGTGCCATAGCTCACAGTAACTGCAGCACTTCAGGAGGTTGAGGCTGGACGATTGCTTGAGCCCAGGAGTTGGAGACTATTCTAGGAAACACAGTTAGACCCTGTTTCTACAAAAAAATTAAGCAAGCCTAATGCACTGCCATGCACCTCTAGTCCCAGCTACTCTGGAGGCTGAGGCGAGAGGATTGCTTGAGCCCAGGAGGTCAAGGCTGCAGTGAACTGTGACTGTGCTGCTGCATTCCAGCCAGGGTGACAGAGCAAGACCCTATCTCAAAAATACCAACCAAACAAACAAAAAACAAGCCCACCAGCCAAAGACCATAAGAACCATATAATGTTAAACAAAGTTTACTTAGTTTGCTGCAGCAAACAAGAATGAGAACACACCACAGAAACCACGGGGTGTGTTATTACGAAGGAATTGGGAAGGGCTTATTTGAACATTTGAGCTTGTGTTGGGTGATTCTAAGGAGACCTTAGAAACAGTAAAGTCAGTTCTGGATTGGGTGCTGTCACAAGCAGGAGCAACTGAGTGACTGGGTAGATCTTTGATCATTTTTATGTAGGAGGCCAGAGGGCAAAGATGGGGATAGAGATGTCACTAGCAAAGAAGCTGTAATTATTCATATTAGTGATAAGAAGGAGATTCTATCAATTTTCATGACTGCAGGGTGGCCTTGGCTCTGCCTTGCTCCACTACAGTCTTAGAATGGACTTGCCTAATTATTGTTTATATCCTGTAAGAACAGTTTATGTTTCATTGACAAGATTGCAGTCTAGCTGTCAGTAACCACAGTTATCTTTTTACTTTCTCAGTGCTCCATTTTACTGTAAGATGAAGTCAGCCTGCAGGAATATGTTATTCTGTGAAATTCAGACTCATTGCCAAGATTCTATTGATCAGAAGACTATAGAGAGAACACGATGTTTTGTTCAACTAAAGTCAGTATTTCATATTCCTTTTGTTGGAAGATGGGCTGTTGACTTATCTGATATGACAATGGCTCTAAGATAATATTTACACGTATGGGAGTATCAGCAGAGTCTGCTAAAAGTACCTAATCTCCTAATTTGTTTGTTTATTTCCTGGAACTTTCTAGGAATATTAAATATTCCAGAGAAGTCTGAAGAGATGTAAGTACACGATTTTTTTTAAGATAGCACATGTTCCATCTCATGACATCAATATTATATAAATACTCTGGAATTTATGTTGTTTAAATTGGTAACAGTACTTGTTAAAGTCCTTTCCTTTAGGGTCTGATCTCCTCCAGGACCTAAAATCTCCTGGTCTAAGATCATGTAGAAGCTGATTAGGTGGCTGGTGAGACAGTGGAAGTTCATATCTATTGGTGACGAGACTGAATGGCTTCCCTTATATTATGATTATATTGAACAGCATTATCAGAATAGATACTGAGAGTATTAACATACTATGGATAGTAAGAGTAGTTTTAAAACTCCAAAGCCTTTTTTTCTTTTCTTTACTTTCTTTTTTTTTTTTGAGTCAGAGTCTCACTGTGTCACCCAGGCTGGAGTGTAGTGGTGCGATCACAGCTCACTGCAGCCTGGATCTCCTGGGCTCAGAGATCCTCCCACCTCAGCCTCCCAAGTAGCTGGGACCACAGGTGTGCACGACCATGCCTGGCTAACTTTTGTGCTTTTTGTACAGACAGGGTTTTGCCATGCTGCCCAGGTCGGTCTTGAATGCCTGGCCTCAAGCAATGCACATGGCTCGGCCTCCCAAAATTCTGGAATTTCAGGCATGAACCACTGTGCCTGGCCTTAAAGCCTTTGATTTAGTTCATAAAATATATTATGCTGGGAGCATTGGCTCACACCTGTAATCCCAGCAGTTTGGGAGGCCGAGATGGGTGGATCACCTGAGGTCAGGAGTTCAAGACCAGCCTGGCCAACATGGTGAAATCCCATCCGTCCTAAAAATATAAAAATTAGCCAGGCGTAGATGCGCCACGGCTTCAGTAGCGACAGCAGCTTAATCTCTGACTGAGCAGTGCTAGCACCTCCTCCAGGAGACTGTTGCTGTCAGCCAGCCCCCTTCTCCACGGTAACCATGTGCGACCGAAAGGCTGTGATCAAAAATGTGGGCATGTCGGAAGAGATGCAACAGGACTTGGTGGAGTGCGCTACTCAGGCGCTGGAAAAATACATAGAGAAGGACATTGCGGCTCATATCAAGAAGGAATTTGATAAGAAGTACAATCCTACCTGGCATTGCATCATGGGGAGGAACTTTGGTAGTTATGTGACACATATAACCAAACACTTCATCTACTTCTGCCTGGGCCAAGTGGCCATTCTTCTGTTCAAATCTGGTTAAAAGCATGGACTGAAAAGGCTGGGTGTGGTGGCTCACGCCTGTAATCCCAGCACTTTGGGAGGCTGAGGCAGGCGGATCACCTGAGGTCAGGAGTTCAAGACCAGCCTGGCCAACATGGGGAAACCCCATCTCTACTAAAAATACAAAAATTAGCTGGGTGTGGTGGTGCACACCTGTAATCCCAGCTACTCGGGAGGCTGAGGCAGGAGAATCACTTGAACCTGGGAGGTGGAGGTTGTATTGAGCTGAGATCAGGCCATTGTACTCCAACCTGGGCAACAGAGAGTGAGACTCCATCTCATTAAAAAAAAAAAAAGCATGGACTGTTGTGCCACACACCCAGTGATCCATCCAAAAACAAGGACTGCAGCCTAAATTCCAAATACCAGAGACTGAAATTTTCAGCCTTGCTAAGGGAACACCTTGATGTTTGAACCTTTGTGTTTTGTACAGGGCATTCTCTGTACTAGTTTGTTGTGGTTATAAAACAATTAGCAAAATAGCCTACATTTGTATTTATTTTCTATTCCATATTTCTGTGCCACATTGTTTTCTCTCAAAATCCATTCCTTTAAAAAATAAATGTTGCAGATGTGAAAAAAAAAAAAAATTAGCCAGGCGTGGTGGTAGGAACCTGTAGTCCCAGCTACTTGAGAGACTGAGGCAGGAAAATCACTTGAACCTGGGAGGCAGAGGTTGCAGTGAGCCAAGATTGTACCACTGCACTCTAGCCTGGGTGACAGAGTGAGACTATGTCTCCCACACACACACACACACACACACACACTACATATCATCAGTTGATAAGAATATTTAAGCCTGGAAATCTCCAACTGAAGTCCAACTAAAATCTTCTGTGGGCTGTTATTGTGCCACCTTTGTTTTATGAATACTTATTTATTTTTTTGTCTCTGCTGCTTAAATTACAATATTGTACAGCCTTTGTACATGAGTATTTGTATGCTTCTTTTAACCTGAGAAGTTCATCACTGAAACATATGTATATAAATACAGTTTACAAAGCTGGGCGTGGTGGTTCACGAATGTAATCCTAGAACTTTGGGGTGCCAAGGTGGGCAGATCACCTGAAGTCAGGAGTAATGAGACCAGCCTGGCCAACATGGTGAAACCTCATCTCTACTATAAATACAAAAATTAGCCAGGTGTGCTGGCATATGCCTGTAATCCTAGCTACTTGGGAGGCTGAGACAGGAGAATCACTTAAACCTGGAAGTGGAGGTTGCAGTGAGCCGAGATCATGCCACTGCATTCCAGCTTGGGCGACAGAGCAAGCCTCCATCTCTAAATAAATGAATAAATACCGTTTACTTATATATTATTTAACTTAGACTGAGCTTCTTTTTTAGTTTGTCATTTTTTTTTTTTAATTCTAAATATGGTAAACAATGAACCTTCACAACAATTTTGGGTCAGTGAAAATTTGGCTTATGTGAAATGAAATTATTTCCAATTGTCTTCCTTTTTTTTGTAGTGAGGTAGAATTCACATAGCAGAATTAACTATTTTAAAGTGTACATATCAGTGGCATTTAGTACATCCATAATGCTTTGTGGTCTTCACTTCTATCTTGTTCTAAAACATTTGTATTATCCCCTCCAAAAATCTCCCATTAAGTAGTCACTCTCCATTTGCTTCTCCCCCCAATTTCTAGCAACCACTTCCTGTTTATGGTTTTACCTTTTCTAGGTATTTCATATAAAAGAAATGACACAATATGTACTCTTGGCATAATTTTTTCTTTCTTTTTTTGAAACACAGTTTCCTTCTGTTACCCAGACTGGCATGCAATGCCACAATCTCGGCTTACTGCAACCTCAACCTCAGCCTCCCCAGTTCAAGTGATTCTCATGCCTCAGCCTTCCAAGCAGCTGGGATTACAGGCACCTGCCACCATGACCATGCTAAGTTTCGTATTTTTAATAGAGATGGGGTTTCACCATGTTTCCTGGACTGGTCTTGAACTCCTGACCTCAAGTGATCTGCCTGCCTTGGCCTCCCAAAGTGCTGGGATTACAGGCATGAGCCACTGCACCTGGCCAATTTAGCTTATTTTTTTCTTAAGTGACAAGGTCTTGCTGTGTCACCCAGGCTGGAGTGCAGTGGCATGATCATGGCTCGCTGTGACCTCCAACTCCTGGGCCCAAGTGATCCTCCCACCTCAGCCTCCTGAGTAGCTAGGACTATGTGTGTGCTACCATGCCCAGCTCATTTTTTTTTTTTTTAATTAAAAAAAATTTTTTTAGATGGGGTCTCACTCTGTGGGCCAGGTTGGAGTGCAAGTGGCATGATCATGGCTCACTGCAGTGTCAACCTCCTAGGCCTCAGGCGATCCTCCCACCTCAGCCTCCCGGGCTGCTGGGACTATAGGTATGTGCCACCATGCCCAGCTAATTTTTTTTGTATTTTTTGTAGATATGAGGTTTTGCCATGTTGCTCAGGCTGGTCTTGAACTCCTACGCTCAAGTCATCCGCCTGTGTTGACCTCCCAAAGTGCTAAGATTATGTATGTATGAGCCACCCCCCTCACCTAGTCCCATTCACTCACTTTTAGGAAAACGAGTTAATTATAACTGGCAAACCTGGACCTCACATTAATGATTTTAAATACCTGTAAATACAATTATGTGCACTGAGGTAACTCAGAAAATAATGAAACATCCCTTGGAGATATACTGTTCATCAAGAAGAGTTCGTTAGTCAAATTGCCTTTGAGAAGCAGGTTGCAGAGTAAGAGTTTGAACTCTGGGGCTGAAAAGGAGAAAGTTGACCTACATTGTCTCCAGGCCTCATTCTAGCTCAATGAAGCTATGACTCTGGCTACATCTATAGGACATGATGAAAGGTTAAAACACATGGAAAACACATTCCTAAATTCTGGAACTCTAAAATGAATTGGAACTCTAAATGTTAGTTCCAACTAACTCTAAAATGTTAGTTCCAATCTCTTGATCTTGAATTACCAAAAGTGTGATCCTGAGCAAGTTATTTAATCCTTTTTTGTTTGTTCTTTGAGACAGAGTTTTGCTCTGTCACCCAGGCTGGAGTGCAGTGGTGTGATCTCAGCTCACTGCAACCTCAGCCTCCCTGTTCAAGCGATTCTCCTGCCTCCGCCTCCCAAGTAGCTGGGATTATAGGTGTGCATTCCCACACCAGCTAATTTTTGTATTTTTAGTAGAGACTGGGTTTCACCATGTTAGCCAGGCTGGTCTTGAACTCCTGACCTCAGGTGATCCGCCTGCCTTGGCCTCCCAAAGTGCTGAGATTATAGGCTTGAGCCACCATGCCCAGCCATTTTTTCTTTTTTTTTTTTTAAGATGGAGTCTCACTCTGTCACCCAGGCTGGAGTGCAGGGGCATGATCTCGGCTCACTGCAACCTCCACCTCCTGGGTTCAAGTGATTCTCCTAGCAGGAACTACAAGCATGTGTCACCTTGTCAGACTAATTTTTGTATATTTAGTAGAAATGGGGTTTTGCCATGTTGGCCAGGCTGGTCTCGAACCCATTATTTAACTTTTTAAAGCTTCATAGGGGCCAGAGTGGTGGCTCATGCCTGTAATCCCAGCACTTTGGGAGGCTGAGGCAAGCTGATCACTTGAAGTCAGGAGTTCGAGACCAGCCTGGACAACACGGTGAAACCCTTTCTGTACTAAAAATACAAAAATTAGCCAGGTGTGGTGGCGTGTGCTTGTAATCCCAGCTACTCGGAAGGGTGAGGCATAAGAATTGCTTGAACTCAGGAGGCATGGTGAGCTGAGATCGCGCCATTGCACTCCAGCCTGGGTGACAGAGTGAGACTCTGTCTCAATAAATAAATAAGCTTTATAGGGTTGCAAAGATTAACATAACATCTGTAAATTATCTGGCATATAGTAAGTGGTGATTACCATGTTAATTACTTTCCCTCTCTTTCTAAACTGCTAAGAATTTATGCTCTACCTAGAAGTATTCCAACTGCATCTCAATCACTCATGATCTCACTAATTGTTTACTTAAGATCCTCTTATACAAGTTTCTTTCATTTAAATGTACTTATATCTTTTTCACATTTCCTATTTTATTTAGCAAAAATTGATTAAACAATTACGTGCTGCCAGGTACTATGCTATACTCTAACCTACATGTATTTTCAAATTCTAATTTAAAATTCCAGCCAGGCTTAATGGCTTATGCCTATAATCCCAGCACTTTGGGAGGATGACGTGGGAGGATTTATTGAGTCCAGGAGTTCAAAGTTCTAGGATTGCAGGTGTCAGCCACCACGCCTGGGCTTAAAAAAATTTTTTTATAGAGATGGAGTCTCACTATGTTGTCCAGGATAGTCTTGAACTCTTGACCTCAAGGGTTCACTTCTGCTTCAGCCTCCCAAATTGTTGGCACTACAGGCATGAGCCACTGTGCCAGCTATGATAATATTTTTGAGGTCCATTTGTCTTGTAGCATGCATTATTATTTCATCTCTGTTTATGGCTGAATAATATATCATAATGATTTTTCTTTGTTTGAGATGGAGTTTCACTTTGTCACTCAGGCTGGAGTGCACTGGTGCAATCTTGGCTCACTGCAACCTCCACCTCCCTGGTCCAGACAATTCTCCTGCCTCAGCCTCCTGAGTAGCAGGGATTACAGGTGCCCGCCACCATGCCTGACCAATTTTTTTTTTTGTATTTTTAGTGGAGACAGGATTTTACCATGTTGTCCAGCTGGTTTTGAACTCTTGACCTCAAGTAATCCTCCCACCTAGGCCTCCCAAAGTGCTAGGATTACAGGCATGACCACTGCACGTGACCCACACTGTTCTGGTGTATGTTTTGATATAATTGTAGCTTTGAAGTAATTTTTGAAATAAGAAACTGTGAATCATTCAACTTTTGTTTTTCTTTTTCAAGATTGTTTTGATTATGCACGGTTTCTTTCAATTCCATATGAATTTTAAGGTCAGATTTTCCATTTCTGCATAAGCGGCCATTGGTAGTTTAATATGAATTGCATTGCATCTGAAGATTGCTTTGGATAGTACTACCATCTTAAGAATATTAAATCCTCCAATCCATGAACACAGGATATCTTTCTATTTATCTAGATTTTTAATTTATTCCACCAATGTTTTGTAATTTTCAGTATACAAGTCTTACATTGCCTTGGTTAAATTTATTCCTTAGTATTTCAGCCTTTTTTTGATGTTATTGTAAATATGATTTTTTTCCTAATGTCATTTTCAAATTGTTTATCAGTGTATCTAAATATAACTTATTTTTGTGTGTTGATCTTCTATTCCACAACTTTGCCGAATTTGTTTATTATCTCTAATTTTTGTGTGTGGATTCTTTAAAATCTGTATCTAAGATCATATCTTCTGTGAATGGAGACCATTTTACCTCCTCCTTTCCAATTTAGACCCAAGATATAAAAACAAGTCATAATAATAAAAAAAAAACAAGTCATAAGTATCTAAAGGTATAAATAGTTAATATTTTGAAAATATAGCTATAAGTAACAATGTCAATAAATGTAGATCTAACAGCCTAGTGCCAAAGACATGGTACATTCATACACAGAATGTTCTGGGAGCCTGGGGCAGGGACAGCCAAATCAGACTGTGGACCAAGGAAGACAGAAGAGTTGGTGCTATGACTGAGTCACGGAGTGCTAAATCTAGCTGGGGAGAGAAAATACATATATTAAAATGTAAATAACATAGACTAGTAGTGTAAGTGCTAAATAAGGCCTTTAAGTTAGTAAATAACACAAGGAAAGAAAGCTGAAATTTAAGGCAGAATTAAGCTGAAATTTTAGGTAGCACTGAGATATAGAGGAAGACAGAGGTAGAGAATGAGAAGAGTGGAAATCTCAGGTGAAGACACTGGGAGATAGGCAGTAGTCTTTGGTGGCTACAGGGCCCACGGAAGGGAGTAGTGTTGAAGATATTTTTAAAGTCTCAGAATATAGACAGGTTTGACCAGGCTCAGTAGCTCACCTCTATAATCCCATCACTTTGGGAGGCAGGGACAGGAGGATGGCTGAGCCTGAGAGTTCAAGACCAGCCTGGACAACATGATGAGATCCCATCTCTACAAAATAAAAAATAAGCTGGGTGTGGTGGCAAGCCTGTAGTCCTAGTTACTCAGTAGGCTGAGGTGGGGGGATCACCTGAGTCTGGGAGGTCGAGGCCGCAGTGAGCTGTGATGGTGCCACTGCATTCTAGCCTGGGCAACAGAGTGAGATCTTGTCTCTTGAAAAAAAAAAAAAAAAAAAGCTAACTTAAACTCTAAGTGAGTTAAAATTAAAACTAGGCTAAGTAGATTGGATAAACAAGAAGATGTACAATGGAGAAAGGAATGTAGAGATAGGAATAGATATTTGAGTGAAAGGAGAAGGAAGAGTGAACTTCACCTCTACATCAATATTTCTGAACCTCAAGCGTAAATATACATATTTGGTTCCTACTTGCTACAAGTTATTGTTCTTGTTCTTTTTCTTTTTTTGAGATGGGGTCTTGCTCTGTTGTCCAGCCTGGAGTGCAGTGGCACCATCATGGCTCACTGCAACCTCTGCCTCCCAGGCTCAGATGATCCTCCCACCTCAGCTTCCTGGGACCATAGGCACATGCCACCATGCCTGGCTAATTTTAAATTTTTAGTAAAGACGGTGTCTCACCATGTTGCCCAGGTTGGTGTCTAACTCCTGGGCTCAAGGGAACTCCTACCTCAGCCTCCCAGAGTGCTGGGATTATAGACATGAGCCATGCATCTGGCCACAAAGTTCCTGAATGGTGCGCCTCAAAAGATAGTTTAGGAATTCCTATAGTTTCTTATGTATCTTTCTGGAAGTTTCTTGTATTAATATTTAGGGCCAGGCATGGTGGCTCACAACTGTATTCCCAGCACTTTGGGAGGCCGACCCAGAGAATGATTGTTTGAACTCAGGAGATAAATGCTGCAGTGAGCATGATTGAGCCACATACTCCATCGTGGGCACAAGAGTAAGACCCTATTTCAAAAAAAAAAAAAATTTAGAATGTGACAGTGTATGCATTAGATTAATAATGAGATTTCTGTAATTAATTTTTAACTATATAAGTAATACATGCACATATTCTTCTTGTAAAAATGAAAACAATATGGACACAATTTAAGGGCTCCAATTCTGATCCTCTCCCTGAGACCAGTATTAATGTGTTATGTATTCCTCCAAATCTTTGTCATGCATTTACTTACTTGTGAATCCATATAAACTATATATCTTTTAACAAGAAGTGGTATACTATACTTTTGCTTCTGTAATTAAAAAAAAAAAATCCAGTTGGGTACGGTGGCTCACACCTGTAATCCCAGCATTTTGAGAGGTGAAGGTGGGAGGAACGTTTAAGCCCAGGAATTCGAGGCTGCAGTAAGCTGTGATCATGCCACTTAACTCCAGCCCAGGTGAGAGTGAGACCTTGTCTAAAAAACCCCACAAAAACCCACCCAAACCCCTCCAAATCCACCATATCTTGAATTAATCTATATTTTAAATTGCTGCATGTATTTTGGAATACAAATGTATCTGTGTAGATTGCAACAGTGAATGCTCCAGTTTTTCACTGTTACTGTGTTAGACTGAACACCTAGAATAAGCCTCCTGGTGCAAACATGCTGGTGTTTTTCCAGCACTGATGGCTATTAGTGAAATTGCTATAAAGGTGTATTTTTATAATTTTTTAGTTTTTATTCATTTTTAATTCTTGTGGGTACATAGGTGTATATGTTTATGGGGTACATGGCATATTTTGGTACAGGCATGGCAATGCCTAATAATATTATGCAAAGTTGGGTATCCATCCCCTTAAGCATTTACCCTTTGTTGCAAACAATCCAACTGTACTTTTAGTTATTTTAAAATGTACAATTAAATTATTATTCACTATAGTCCCTCCGTTATGCTATCAAGTACTAGGTCCTATTTATATTTAGTCCTTTTATTGTTTTTTTGTGTGTGCCCCCCTCCCCCACTACTCTTCCCAGCCTCTGGTAACCATCCTATATTCTATTTAGGAAGGTGTATTTTTAAATGTAATTGGTCATGCAAGTAGTCTCTAAAGTGCCTGACCCAATTTATACCAATTTACACGCCTATGTAGAGATCTGTACTCACTGCTTCCCTGACAGAGAGTTTCCTTTGAGGAAGGTTCAGGCCTGGCAAACACCCACCATACCTCTGAGACCGACCCACGCGTCACGCCCCTGCCCACCTTCCCGGCACTTGTTTCGGCTCCGCCCCTTCCGCTTGGCGGTTCCGCTTCTGGGCCGCGCCTTTTCCCAGGGTTTGCAGCGGGAGGGGCGGGACATGGGTCCCTGGTGACGTCACTGCCGGCCGGACGCCATCTTGCTGGTTTGCGGCCGGACTTGGATGTAGCGGAGGCCTTGGTGAGAGCGTAGGGAAGGGTGGGGTGAGGGGGCGAGGCCGCGGCTAGGGCGGCGAAACTCTCCTCCCCTCGGCCCCACGGCTTGGGACAGCGTGAACGTGGTGTCGGAGGGATGTCAGCCTTCTCTGAGGCGGCGCTGGAGAAGAAGCTGTCGGAGTTGAGCAACTCGCAGCAGAGCGTGCAGACCTTGTCCCTGTGGCTCATTCACCACCGCAAACACTCGCGGCCCATCGTCACCGTGTGGGAGCGGGAGCTGCGGAAAGGTGAGTTGCCCGCGCCTCTCGGCCACTCCCCACCACCCGGCCGGCTTACAGGCGCCCCAGGGAACCCCGCTTCTCCAGCGCCCCCGGCTTCCCGGCGTCGGGGTGCTAGCGCGTGATGGTCTGCGGGCTTGGAGGAGCTGCGTGCACCGCGCTTCTGCAAAGTCTGGGCTTAGATATTAATTGAATAAAGGAATGAATAATTTTTTAAACTCAGATTAACTTAACACGGAAACATAGCAGGGGCTTGGGACTCCACACCCAATTAGGGCCAGAAATTAAGGTGGTCAGGTTTTTGTTTTTTTTATTCTGTAAATGATAATGGAGGATAGGGGAGGAGAAAGGTAGGGAAGTGGAAAGAAAGATTGGTGTGGGTTTGGGAGTTACTTCCGTCATTTCTGCAACGCAGCAACTTATTCTTGTAAAATTAATGGAGGAATAGTTTTAGAAATCTAATGTAAGAAGATGGGTGATTCAGTGGAAAGGACTCTGAATTTGTAGACTTTAGAGGATTTCGATAGGGCAGGTTTCTTATAAGTTCTGGATTTGCAGATGCCTTACCTGAAAATGAGAGGTTTAGATTAAGTGACCTAAAGTCTTTTCCTGTTCTATGATTACATGCCCTAATGCAGTGTCTTTATTTTGCAAAACATTTGATAGTGTTCTTGTCAATGAAGTAAACTTTTTTGAGATGTCTGTCACTAAAATATTCACAATCAGTTCATGTATGCAGAGCAACTTGATGTGTAAAAAACTGATTATGCTAGTGCGACTGAAAATAAAAAAATTGCATTTGCTTAGTCTGAGTTTGCACTTTAATTCTTAATTCATTGGGTAGAGTGGGCACTCTTCATTATTGTTGTAAACATCCTGATGGATATAATGGTTATTTATCAGGTGTTAAAGGTTTTAACAAACTGTTGTTAATCAAAATAGACTCTTGCTTACTGAACCTTGTGAAAGCTGTATGATGTATTTACATAACAGCCAAAATGTGAGCCAAAATGTTGGCTGTGCAGAATGGAGACATCTGTCCTTTTTTTTGTATATTTGCTTGTGGTTATGAAAATGTCACCCATCCTTTAGAAGAAATTTATTTACAGCCCTGTTTTTCAGTTTATGTGTAAGTGTATGTGTATTGGCCCTGAATGAGGAATTCATCTTCTGTGAGTGGACAGAAAGGTTTGAGAAACACTGATATAAAGGTCTGGAAAGTAGCTGTGAACTTTGAAAAGTCAGGAATTAGCTTTGCTTCTGCATTTTACTAGATTTCAGAATCAGTAACAGGTTTATCTTGTTTTTTTGTTTTTGCAAAGAGCATTTAGAAACACATGTAATCAACATAAGGTTGATACCCAGACTCTAAAGAACTATTACAAATCAATAGAAAAATGGCAATATTCTTTATGGGCATTTCACATGAGAAAACCTGAAAGGTCAATAAATGATAATCTTACAAATTAGGAAAAGTAAGCCAGTGAGATAACATTTTATGTTCATCAGTTTGGCAAAATAAAAAGTATGGCCCTATCAATAATTGTTGCGGACAAAGAGAAACAGGAACTCTTATACCACTTGGTGGGAATGTAAAACTTTTAACTATTTTGTAGATCAACTAGCAACCTCTGATGAAGTGGGAGGTATATATTAAATATATCCTTTGACCTAGCAGTTTTCTTTCTAGGAATATATTCTAGAAATAAGTATTGTGCTCAAGGAATATGTTTATTGCAGCTTCATAACAACAAAATTGAAAACGAGTTAAACATTCTAGCCTGGGCAACATAGTGAGACCTTGTTTCTATAAAAAAAAAAAAAAAAGAAAGAAAAGAAACCAAAAAACCATTCCCTTAACTTGAGAATGGACAAATAAATTGTGATCTTGATAAAATGTAATACTGTCCAAAAGTTCTCATGAATGAACTAGAGCTACGTGAAACAACATGACTGAATTGAAAAACAAAATCTTGAGCTAAGAAAACAAGGTACAGACCAATAATGCTATGTGGTCAAGTTTGAAAACATACATAGTAATGATTAACACCATATTAACTCCTAACGCCATAGGAGAAAGCTATCTAATACTTAATGTATTTAAGAAAATGTTGGTACAAATGTGGGAAAATAAGATGTGCTTTTAGCAGGGTTTGTGATGTTTCCATATGTTTAAGTGGTTTCATAAGTAGAAAAAGTTAAAGGCACATAGAAAGATGCTTTAGGAGGAGGGGGTTAGTGATGATAGTGTTGATAGTGATAGTGATGCTGATGAACATACCGCTGCTGCTGCTGCTGCAATCCTCATGTTAGCCTGGGCTGCTCTGCCACGGGTTTCCTTTTCTTGTCAGATGACTGCCTTTGCAGGGTGTAGCTTTGTGCTTGCGGTTTTGCTCATCAACTTCAGGATTCTCATCTCCTGTAGTTTAATGATAATGGCAATCACTTACTGAGTACCAGGCATTCTTTTAGTTATTTTACCTTATCTTGAATCACATTTTCTCTGCAGAATAATTATAAAAGGAGTTGATCAAACTTGAAAATATACTACAACAAACTAAGGAAAATTAGTTGAACATTTTGTGTTAAGCTAGGCATTCTTTAGTTTCTCAAAGTGTGTAAAGACAAAAATGTGAAAGTGGTAGAAGTTACTGTTCAAAATATAAGAATGAGCTGGGTGCTGTGGCTCATGCCTGTACTCCCAGCACTTTGGGAGTCTGAGGGAGGTGGATCACCAGAGCTCAGGAGTTCGAGACCAGCCTGGCCAACATGGCAAAACCCTATCTCTACAAAAAATACCAAAATTAGCTGATGTGATGGTGTGGGCCTAAGCTACTAAAGAGGCTGAGGTGGGAGGATCACTTGAGCCCAAGAGGTTTAGGCTGCAGTGAGCCAGTTGCACCACTGCACTCCAGCCTGGGTGACAGAGCAAGACCCTGTCTCAGAAAACAAACCAACCAAAAAAAGTACAAGAATGAATAGGTAAAATTATATATGTTAGATATGGTAGCCATTCAGTTATGAAGGTTTCCCTTCTTTTCCTACTTGCCCTATCTTTGTCTCCTTTAAATAAAGAATTTCTGGGCCGGGCGCGGTGGCTCAAGCCTGTAATCCCAGCACTTTGGGAGGCCGAGGCGGGTGGATCACGAGGTCAAGAGATCGAGACCATCCTGGTCAACATGGTGAAACCCCGTCTCTACTAATACAAAAAATTAGCTGGGCACAGTGGCGCGTGCCTGTAATCCCAGCTACTCAGGAGGCTGAGGCAGGAGAATTGCCTGAACCCAGGAAGCGGAGATTGCGGTGAGCCGAGATCGCGCCATTGCGCTCCAGCCTGGGTATCAAGAGCGAAACTCCGTCTCAAAAAAAAAAAGAATTTCTGTTTGGAGGGATAAACCTCAAGGCCTTTATGAAGACCAAAATGACATACAATTTTCCTGATAAATGCAGTAATTTGTAACCAAAAATGTAAGTGACCATTTTGTTTTTTCTTTATTAAGATGTAATTCGCATACCGCACCATTCATTCATTCAAAGTATACTTTTAGTGGTTTTTAATATGTTTATGGAATTGTAAAGCTATCACCAGTTTTAGAACATTTTTATTACCCAAAAAGAAACTCCATGCCATTTAGCTGTTGTCCCCAGTCCCCCATCTCTCTCCCAGCCCTAGGCAACTGCTAATTTGCTTTGCCTCTATAGATTGGACTATTTTTACCATTTCATATAAATACAATTATACAGTATTTGGTCTTTTGCATGTTTTCCATTCATGCTGTAACATGGATGAGCCTAGAAAACATGCTAACTAAAAGAAGCCAGTTGCAAAAGACCACATACTGTACTTCAGTCCTTTTTGTGGCCATATCATATTCTGTTGTATGAATTTACCCATTTATCAGTTGGTAGACATTTGAGTTGTTTCTACTTTTTGGCTATTATAAATAATGCTGCTGTGAGCACTCTTGTACAAGTTTTTTTGTGGATATGTTTTCATCTTTCTTGGATATTTACTGAGGAGTGGAATTTCTGGGTCCTATGGGAATCCTGTGTTCCACCTTTTGAGGATCCACCACATTATTTTCCACAGTGGCTATATGTTTTTAAAATACATTCGTACCAGCAGTGTAATAAGGGTCTAATTTCTGTACATCCTTGCTAATATTTGTTATTTGTCTTTTTGATTATAGCTGGCCTAGTGGGTGTGAAGTGGTATCTCATTATGGTTTTGAAATGCATTTCCCTGATGACTAATGATGCTGAGCCTGTTTTCATTACTTATTGGCCATTTGGATGTTGTCTAGTGAAATATCTATTCTGCCCAATTTAAAATTTTGTCTTTTTATTATTGAGTTGTAAGTGTTCCCAGTGTATTCTAGGTAAAAGTATTGTGGCTCATGCCTGTAATCCCAGCACTTTGGGAGGCTGAGGCGGGCAGATCACGAGTTCAAGAGATCGAGACCATCCTGGCCAACATGGTGAAACCCCGTCTCTACTAAAAATACAAAAAATAGCCGGGCATGGTGGCACGTGCCTGTGGTCCAAGCTACTTGGGAGGCTGAGGTGGAAGAATCGCTTGAACCCAGGAGGTGGAGGTTGCAGTGAGCCGAGATTACGCCACTGCACTCCAGCCTGGCCACAGAGCAAGATACTGTCTCAAAAAAAAAAAGTATTGTGTTAGGTTCACACTGCACGTACTTTCTTCCATTCAATGGGTTGTCTTTTTACTTTCTTAATAGTGTCCTTTGAAGGTGACTGTTTTAAACCGTGTATGTCTCAGTCAATATGAGGCTAAATTATAAAACTTAATATACACCATTCATTTATATTCATTTCTGTAGAAATCTTGACCATGAGCATACCCGAACTTAGAAACCAACACTAACATTTGGGCTCTTTTCTATGCACACTGACTGAAAGATCTCTAGAAGAGTTGTAGTAAACAAGGTAGATAGGAGGACTTCTTTGCAGTTGATGAAGGTCACTGCCCTCTCTAGTCTAGTGATTGTATCCTTTGTACCAGCCTCTTTTATGTTATATTCGTGTCTTAACAAAACTATAAGTGCCTCAACCCCTTCAAGTATATTAATTCACCCTGTATTTATCGACTGTCTATTACAATGGTAAAGAAAACAAAGTTTATTCCTGCCTTCGGAATGTATAGTCTCCTGGTAAGGGCAACCAATAAACAAAAAAATTGTAAATACAAATTTTGTGTTCTTTGAAGGAGGAAATCTTTAGTTAGAGGGAAATCATCTCTGCAAGATGATGTTTAATAAAAGACCTCTTTCAACAACCTGGTGGGGCATGGACCAGCAGCCACTGGGAATATGTGAAAGTGCTGAGGTGATAAATAGCGTTGGATGCAAAGAGCCAAACCTGGAAATGGTCGGCCTTTGCATGCCTGTTAATTAGTTTTCCTAAATTTTTTTTTTAAAATGAGACAGTGTCTCACTGTGTTACTGAGTCTGCTCTTGAACTCTTGGGCTCAAGTGATCTTCCTACCTCAGCCTCCTGAGTAGCTGGGACTACAGGTGCACATTACCATGCTGGGCTTATTTTTCCTGGAGTTGGCAACATTTGAAATAATACATTATTTAAAGTTTAGACTTTCCTCCTATTTGTAATCATTTGTTGAAATCAGCACTTTTTCATCAATAAGCTATGTTAGTTATCCTTCAGGGAACGAATTACCATTTTATATTGCATCATAGGTTGGGGGTGACATATTTGTTGTGAAGTAGATAGAGGGCTCCTTCAGGTTGTTTTCCTATGTCAGTTTTTAGCCTCCATAGCCCCAGCATACTGCCTTTGATGAAAGTTCTTAAATATTTGTTGAATTAACATTTGTATTCACTAATACGGCTTTAAATTTGTAAGATGTGCTAAAATAAGTACTTTATATTCTTAGCTCTTCTAATTAATTTGGTTTTAGAAAAATGGAGAAGTGAAAGAACATTTTTTATTTGCTTTAAAAATATATAGCAATATAAATCCTAAAAATGAAGAGATTCTATTTTAAATTAACAATCAGTGGCTTTTATATTATCTAATACTGTTACCTGTTTCTCTTTCAGAGTTAGAATTGAAAAAATAAGTAGACAATGTTTGTGCTTTCTAGTTCTTATATTTACAAGGATTAATGTTGTGAAACTGACATGATGACTTCCATGTAGTCATCTTGCAGCTTCAGTAGTCTTTTTTTTATAGTTATAGTCTTTCTTAACACCTAAAAAAAGTTAGTTTCTTAAAATATCATCAAATATTGAGCCAATATTTATTTCCATGATCATCTCACTTTTTAAGCCATTTGTTTGACTCAGGATCCAAGTAAAGTTCATTTATTGCAATTGATTACTATGTAAATAAAGTTCATTTATATCTGTGGGTTCTGTCTGTCTTTTATTTTAAATGTATTCTTTGAAAAAATCAAATTGATTGTTCCAAAAAGATTCTTATATTCTAGACCAGGGATTTCTCCAGCTTTTTGGTTTGAGGATCTCTTTACTCTTAAAAATTGAAGATTCCAGATCTTTTGTTTATGTGTCTTAAATCTATCGGTAGTTACTACATTGGAAATGAAAACATTTTAAAATTTATTTAATAATTATTTCTTTTAAAACTATAATACTGAATTGATTCATGTTAACAAATAATATTTAAACAATTTTTAATTAAGGCTGTGCATGGTGGCACATGCCTGTAGTCCCAGCACTTTGGGAGGCTGAGGCAGGCAGATCACATGAGGCCAGGAGTTTGAGACCAGCCCGACCAACATGGCAAAACCCTGTTTCTACTACAAATTTAAAAATTAGCGGGGCGTGATGGTGCACATTTGTAATCCCAGCTACTTGGGAAGCTGAGGCCCAAGAATCACTTGAACCTGGGAGGCGGAGGTTGCAGTGAGCCGAAATCGCTCCAAAAAAAAAAAATTTTTTTTTAAATTACAAATGGACACGTTGTAATTATACATATTTATGGGATACAGTTTGATGTTTTGATAGATGTGTATGTTGCTCTAATGATCAAATAAGGGTAGTTAGTATCCATTACCTCACGCAGTTATAACATAAATAACATTTTTAATGAAAACCAATTATATTTGCTAAAAAGTACCAAGGAAAGGAGTGATTATTTTACATTTTTGCAAATCTTTTTTTCTTTTAATTTTATTTCGATAGTCTTCCAAGCAATTTTTTTCATTTTATTTACTTTTATTTCAGATTGTCTCATTTTTGCAAATCTTTATAAGATCTCTCTTAATAGAAGCCTGCTGAATTCTCATGTTTTTGTCTGCATTCAGTCTTGCTGTATCACATGACCTCTGCAAAACAGCACTGTACACTTGTGAGAGAATGAAAGTGAAAAAAGGCAAATAATAGATGATCATTCTTGTGAAAGTAGTTCTGACTTCATTGACTCCATTGACCCTGGGAAACAGACTGTTGGCTGTAGACCATTTTCTGTAAATTGATAGTTAGATCAAGAGACTAGGATACATTACTTTGCTGATATATCCTTCCAAAGCAGACATATCCCTCTAAAATATTAATTCCCCAGAAAACAGAAACTGAATTTATGAAATTTCTCTTTGGCCCATAACATAATTTAATTTAGATTCTCTTTCCTGTTTTTTTTTTTTAATGTTGATGTTTTTGCAGCTGATTAAACAAATTATCTCTAAATTTCTCATAAAAATAGCAGTGTGTTCCTACATTAAACAAGCATCTGTAATTTTACAGGCTTCTTTTTTTTCCTTGATATATTTTTCATCCAAAATGTACAAATAGAAGTTTCTTCTGTTGGTTTTCTGGCCAGGTGCAGGGGATCATGCCTGTCCTAGCCAGCACTTTGGGAGGCTGAGGCGGGTGGATTATTTGAGCCCAGGATTTTGAGACCAGCCTGGACAACATGGCGAAACCCTGTCTCTACTAAAAATATAAAGATCAACGGGGTGTGGTAGTGCATGACTATAGTCCCAGCTACTCAGGAGGCTGAGGAAGGAGGATTGCTTGAGCCTGGAGGCAGAGGTTACAGCGAGCCATGATCTGGCCACTGCAGTCCAGCTTCGGCAACAGAGTGAGTCCCTGTCACCAAAAATAAAAGAAGTTTCTTCTATAAGTTTTCCTTATTCAAGAAATATTTATTGACCTCCTTACTCTGTTAGTGAATAAGAATGATTGAGCAGATAAAAAGACAGAGCTGTCTTCGTGAAGCTTACATATCAGCCAGGCAAGTGGACTCTGCTAATCTAGTAACTGCACAGTAATGAATACAAAGGAGAAATGTAACTGATAACCTATCCTAGTTTAAGGAATCAGGGAAGGGCCCTTTGAGTTAAGATTTGAAGTATATATGGAATTTACTAGGAGCTGTACCAAGAATATAGATAAAAGTTTTAGCTGTTGCTATAATATTTGAATGTGGTCTTATGGAGAACAACATTATTTGACATGTCAAATAGAACAATTCAGTTCATAAGTCCTTTTTGGAATTAGACAGGATAATACAGTTTAGATAAACTTTTAATTTTTTTTAAATTTTTTTTTTGAGACAGGATTTTACTCTGTCACCCAGGCTAGAGTGTAGTGGCATGATCTTGACTCACAGTAACCTCTCACTCCTGGGCTTAAGTGATCCTCCCACTCCAGCCCCCTGAGTACTAGGACTATAGGTACGTACCACCATGCCTGGCTGATAATTTTTTTGTGTTTTTTGTAGAGACCATGTTTGCCGTATTACCCAGGCTGGTCTCAAACTACTGGGCTCAAGAGATCCTCCCATTTTTGCCTCCCAAAGTGCTGGGATTACAGGCATGAGCCACGGAGCCTGGGCAAGGTAAACTTTTAGTGTTTTATATCTGAAAATAAGTGACTTAAAATGTGTGTGAAATATATATATTTATATATTTATTTATTTTGAGAGAAAGAGTTTGGCTCTGTTTCCCAGGCTGGAGTGTAGTGGCAGATCAGGGTCCACTGCAGCCTCAACCTCCCAGGCTCAAGCAATCTTCTTGAGTAGCTAGGACCACAGGTGCATGCTACCATGCCCAGCCAATTGTTTTTACTTTTTATTTTTGTAGAAACAGGGTCTTGCCATGTTTCTGAGGCTGGTCTCAAACTCCTGGGCTCAGATGATCCTCCTGTCTTAGCCTCCCAAAGTGCTGGGATTATAGGTGTCAGCATTACATCTTGCATGTTTTAATTTTTTTGTTTGTAAAAATGCATTGAGGATTATACAGAAAAAAGAAAAATAAAAGGATTGTAGTGATTAATTATTTATTTAGTCCCCTTGCTGTCATCTAAGCTTTTTGGTCATTTTGGTTCTCTTGCATAACTCTTGGCTGTTCTAAGGTGCCTATTAGTCTTGTTATCCTTTCTATAGCTTTTTCTTTCTCCTTTCTATCTGTAATAACAGAATTTTTTTTTTTTTAACAGAATGGTTTACTTTGCTTATGTTGAATGCTTGGATTTTCCAGGTTTATTTTTTAAAACCCTTGTTTTAGTAGGTAAGATATACATAATAAGAAATTTGAAAGGCAAAAAAGACTGGGCATGGTGGCTCACACCTGTAATCCCAGCGTTTTAGAGGCCAAGGTGGGCAGATCACTTGAGGTCAGGGGTTCAAGACCAGCCTAGCCAACATTATGAAACCCGTCTCTACTAAAAATACAAAAATTAGCTGGGCGTGGTGGCGGGCACCTGTAATCTCAGCACTTTGGAGGCCGAGGTGGGCAGATCACTTGAGGTCAGGGGTTCAAGACCAGCCTAGCCAACATTATGAAATCCGTCTCTACTAAAAATATAAAAATTAGCTGGGCGTGGTGGCGAGCACCTGTAATCCCAGCTACTTGGGAGCCTGAGGAAGGAGAATTGCTTGAACGCAGGGGGTGGAGGTTGCAGTGAGCCGAGATTGTGCCACTGCATTCTAGCTTGGGAGACAAAGCAAGACTCCCGTCTCAAAAAAAAAAGACAAAAAGACTGTAAAGAATGATATATATGGCTTCTTTCCATTCCTATTCCCTCCTTACCCATTTCTCTACACAGAATAAGTCTGTTAACAGTTTAATGACATTGCTTCATTTTAAAAAAATGTCTGAGTTGTATTTCATTTTATGAATGTGCCAAAATTTATGTAATTGTTACTCTGTTGATGAACATTTAGGATGTTAGTTTTTTCTATTAAAATTTGAAAATTTGTTTGTTAGTAAATATTCTAGTATATTCTTAATGGTTTCAGGTGATGATTTAAGAAACCTCAATAGGAGTGCTAGACGTTAGTGTATCACACCATTTTGTCAAAAGTTCACTTTTACCTCTACCCATTTGAAATGCAACTTTAAGTTTTTTCTGTGTATTCGAACGTATTTTCAGTCTAATTCTGTTCCATTGATCTGTTCACTCATGTAGCACTGTTATACTCTAACTAGATTTCATGTCTGCTAGGACATCCACCCTCTTGGACATGCTTTTTTCCCTTCAGCAATTACGCTTCTCTGTTTCAGCATTTTTTTGTGTATTCTTTCTTCGTTTTTCTACATAAACTCTAGAATCAACTTGTTATTTACAAGAACAAATTTTTTGATATTTCTGGAATTATCACTTTAATTTGTTACGGTACCTAAAAGACCACGTACATCTTTATGATGGCAAATCTTAGGCTGAGAACTGTGCAATCTTATTTTAAATGAGTGTTTAATTGTTTAAGTGATTTTCAAACTCATTCAGATGTCACTTCATGATGCTTTGTAAAAAAAACTGTAAAAAGTATCATGAAATGCACATTTAAGTTTAAAATAATTGTCTCACTTTGTGCTGAATGTATCAACTTGATTCTAGTATATACTAATAAAAGAAAGTATTGAAGGATTAAGTTGCATTATGAAAAAAGGCTTAAAACTGAAAACATCAATTAGTTTTTCTCTAAGTTGGATAGTTTGTATTGATTGTTTTTTGTGATGGCACACTTTGGTCCAGTTAAAGGAACATCATTTTGCTTTAGAGTATGGTTTAAAAATACCTTATTAATAGCAAATTATTTTTGTCAAGGACCATATTTTTGCCAAACTATCAAAAAATTCACTTTTCTTAGTTGAATATCATGACATATTATCTTGAATATCACTTGTGATGGTTAATTTTCTGTGTCAACTTGACTGGGCAACAGGATGCCCAGACATTGAGCCAGCCATTTCTGGATATGTGTGTGGAGATGTTTCTGGATGAAATGAACATTTGAATCAGACTGAGTACAGCACATGCCCTCCCTAATGTAAGTAGGCTTTATCCAGTCAATTGAAGAGGTAAAGAGAACAAAAAGATTGACTCTTCTGCGAATAAGAGAGAACTTCTGCTGACTGCTTTTGAGCTGGGACATTTTTTTTTTCTCCTGCCTTTGGACTCAAACTGAAATACTGGCTGCTTTTCCAGGCCTTCAGTTTGCCAGTCTTGAGACCAGAACTACACCATTGGCAGTCCTGGTTCTTAGGCCTTTGAACTTGAACTGGAACTACTCCATTGGCTCCCCTGGGTCTCCAGGCTCTCCTCCAGTCTGAACTGCAGATCTTGGGACTTGTCAGCCTCCAGATTCCCATGTCCAATTTCTTAGAATCAATCAATCAGTATTTCTCTTTCTTTGTCCTATTGGTTCTATTTCTTTGGAAAACCCTGAGTGAAAGTAATCTGAGCACTTCATCTAGACTTATTAACATTTTATTTATTTACTTATTTATTTATTTTGAGATGGCGTCTTGCTCTCTTGCCCAGGCTGGAGTGCAGTGGCACGATCTTGGCTCAATGGAACCTCTGTCTCCTGGGTTCAAGTGATTCTGCTGCCTCAGCTTCCTGAGTAGCTGGGATTATAGGCATCTGCCACCACACCTGGCTAATTTTTTCTATTTTTAGTACAGACAGGGTTTCATCATCGTGGCCAACTCCTGACCTCAAGTGATCCTCCTCTTGGCCTCCCAAAGTTCTGGGATTACATGGGCCACCATGCCTGGCCATAGATTTTCTAGCATCTAATCAGTAAATCAACTAGTATGGGTTTGTAATTTGATGGTTTAGATGGTATTTTTACTTTCTGTCATTAATATGCTGATGATTTGATGATGTTTTTCTGTAGTCCCAGTCTCAGTGCCACTGAATGGCATTTCCTAAAGCATCTTAAACTCAGTGTGCACAAAGCAACCCTTTTATGTCATCTTCCCCCATTCCCATTCCTCTTCACTGTTGCTCTGCCTTTCGTATTTCAGTGAAAAGCATTACTAATCTACTAGTTGCCTCAGCTCAGAATTTCAAGATTGTCTCAACTCCTTTCTTCATACTTTTGTCACCTTCAGCTATTTTTGGCAACATCTCCCTTGCTTTTCCTTTTTCACCCCACTGCCCAGGTTCTCATCTTTTACTAACATTCTTGCAGTAGCCTCCCAGCAGATTTCCTTGTGTCTAATCTTATTCACCTACCAGTTGTCTCCTCCTTACTCATGTTGACATAGAATTACTATATGACCCAGTAATTTCATTCCTAGGTATTAAGAGAACTGAAAACAGATATTCAAACAAATACTTTATGAGAATGCTCATTATAGAACTATTCATAGTGACCAAAAGGTGGAAACAACCTGCATATCCATCACCGGATGAATGGATGAAGAAATATGGTATATCCATACACTGGAATATATTCAGCCATAAAAAGGAATGAAGTACTGATACATTCTACAGTGTGGAGCAACCTCAAAGCAAAAGAAGGCAGACACAAAGTCACATATTGTATAATTCCATAATATATGAAAAATCTAGAATGGGTAAATTCGTAATACTCCAGGAGAATAGAGTGAAGAGAGGAATGGGAATAACTACTTTATGGGTATGGGGTTGTCTTTGAAGGGGCTGAAAGTATTTTGGAACTAGATGGAGATAATGGTTGTACAACCTTAACAAATGCACTAAAACCCCCTGAATCGTATGCTTTAATGTGGTTAAGTTTATGTTATGTGATATTCACTTCAGTTTTTAAAATGTTGTGTCTTATACTTTAATGTATCTGTGTGCTTTTATATACTTTTTCTTCTATTTTTCCTGTATTCCCTAGTCTCCACACCCTCATGATAACGCCTCTCTACAGGTTTTTATAGGCTCTCCTGGGAAGAATTAATTGTTTACCCACCCATCATCATCCCTAGTTCTGTTTTTTGAAATGGGTTCTTTTAAAAAAATTTTCAACTTTTAAAATTTAAAATTTCAGTTAACGTCTTAAATTTGAATCGATACCAACTTATCTTTAATAGCATACAAAAACTCTCTTCCTCTATACCCTGTCCTTCCTTTATGTTATGCAAATTACATCTTTATATGTTGTGTGCCATTCGATAAACTTAGTTTTATGCATTTGATTTTTAAATTACATAGGAAACAAAAAGAACTGACGAACTAAAAATACAACAATATTGGCTTTTATATTTACTTAGGGAGTTACTTTTACCGTTGTTCATTTTTTTTTTAATGGCTTCTGGTTACTATCTAGTATTCTTTAATTTCATCCTGAAAGACTCTCTTTAGGATTTCTTGTAGGTCAGGTTTACTAGAAACAAACTCTGTCAGGTTTTGTTTAGTTTGAAATGTCTTAATTTCTACGTTAGTTTTGAAGGATTGTTTTGCCAAGTATAAAATCTTGGTTGACAGTTTTTTTTATCCTGTAAGATGTTAAATACGTTGTTTCACTGTTTTCTGGCCTCGTGGTTTCTGATGAGAAATTGGCTTTTAATCTTCAGAGGCTCCCTCTTGCTGCTTTCAAGATTCCCATTGTCTTTGTTTTTGATGGTTTGATGATAATGTGTCTTAGTGTGGGTTTCTTTGAGTTTATCTTGCTTGAAGTTTGTTAAGCTTTTTGAATTTGTAGATTCATGTCTTCATGTTTTGGAGTTTTCAACCATTAGTTAATCTTGTATCGTTTCTTCATCCTTCTCTCTTGCTTTTCTTCTTGTAACTTCATAATGTGCTTGTTAATTGACAGATTCCTTAGGCTGTGTTCATTTTTCTTCATTCTTTTTCTTTCTGCTCCCCAACTCAATAATTGTAATTGTATTCAAATTAGCTAATTTTCCTTACTCTTGATATTTTCCGTAGTGTCATGTACTTTTAACTGTTATTATAGCATTTATCCATAATAATGTGTTAAGTTTCTTATTACTGGAGGACTGAACTTATTTCTTTATTCTTTCAGAACCTAGCATACAATGGACATAATAACTTTGTCGAATGAGTTAATGAATGTTGGAAAGTATAAAGAATCTGAGGGTCTTAGAATTGGAAGGGGTATTAGAGGATATCTGGCTGTTTCTTTTAGAACTAGTGTATGATTTAGGAACTTCTGATATCTTGTGCCAAATAATGAACCCTGAGTTATTTATTCTTGATTCAGAAAGACCTGAAAAATTTCCAGTCTTTTTAGTCTATTATATTGTTCCACTCTTTCCATACTTAACCATTTTTAGAGCAGTAGTCCTTAGAGTGTGGTCAGCAGACCACTGTGGATCACCAAGACCCTTTTAGGGGATTATATGGATCCAAAAGGTCAAAATGATTTTCATAATACTACCAAAGCTCTTTTGTCCTTACTTGCTATGTTGACACACTTCTTGATGATACAAGATACAAAAACAAAGGTGAATGAAAACCAGTAGCACCTAATCATTAGTTAAGGCAAACTGTACTAGTAATCATTGCACAGTTGTCCATTGCACAACATAAGTCTGACTTTTGTGGGTCCATGAATACGTGAATTTTCCTCCTGAAGCAGCAAGACCACCAACTCCCTAAGTTTTTGGGGGGTTCAAAAAGTATATGCAGGTTTTTTAATGTGCAGTGGGTTGGTGCCTGTAATGCCTGTGTTATTCAAAGGTCAATTGTACTTTTAACATCACACACTCCTAGTTTTTAAAAAAAATCAGTTTTACCTAATGTGCACGTTAAAAACAGTAAAAATGGCCAATTGTGTTAAATCCTGATTTTTGAGTACATTTTTTTGTGTGTGCATTTTTTCATTGTGGTAAAACAACAAAAAACATAGCAGAACACAGTGGCTTATGCCTGTAATCCCAGCACTGTGGGAGGCCGAGGTGGGTGGATCACCTGAGGTCAGGAGTTTGAGACCAGCTTGGCCAACATTGCAAAACCTCATCTCTACTAAAAATACAAAAATTAGCCTGGTGTGGTGGCCCATGCCTGTAATCCCAGCTACTCTGGAAGCGAAGGCAGGAGAATTGCTTGAACCTGGGAGGTGGAGGTTGCAGTGAGCCAAGATCGTGCTACTGCACTCCAGCCTGCATAATAGAGCAAGACTCCATCTCAAAAAATAAAAATAAGTTCGGGTTTGGTGGCTCATGCCTGTAATCCTAACACTTTTGGAAGCTGAGGTGGGTGTATTGCTTGAGCCTAGGAGTTTGAGACCAGCCTGGGCAACATGGTGAAACCCTGTCTCTACAAAAAAAATATAAAATTAGCTGGGTGCTAGTACATGCCTGTAGTCTCAGCTACTCAAGAGGCTGAGGTTGTAGGACCCTCGACTCAGGAGTTTGTGGCTGTGATGAGCCATAATTGTGCCACTGGACTCCAGCCTAGGTGACAAAGACCCTGTTTTGTTATATATAAAAAGATTTACAATTTTAATCTTTTTTATTGTACAGTCCTTGGCATTAAATGCATTCACTTGTTGTGTAGCACTCATCATTATCTCCAGAACTTTTTTAATTTTCCCAAACTGAAACTTTGTATCCATTAAACATTAACTTCCCATTTTCTTCTTCCCCAACAACCCTTTTACTTTCTGTCTCTGTGAATTTGACTATCTAGATGTCTCATATAAGTGGAATCATACAATTTGATTTGAGAACAAATCAACTCAATTTGTTCTTTTGTGACTGGTTTAATTCACTTAGCATAATGTTTTTGAAGTACATCTGAGTTGTAGCATGTGTCAGAATATTCTTCCTTTTTAAGGCTGAATGATTCTGCTGTATGTATGTACTACATTATATTTATTCATTCATCTGTTGTTGGACACTTGGATTGCTTTCACCTTTTGGCTATTGTGAATAATGCTGCTGTTGAACATTGGAATTATGGGTATGCATATATCTGTTTGAGTCCCTGCCTTATTCTTTAGGACTTTATACTCAGAAGTGGAATTGCTGAATCATGTGATAATTGTATGTATAAATTTTTTTAGAAACTGTCATACAGTTTTCTATAGCAGCTGCACCATTTTATATTCTGGCCAGCAATGTGCCAAGGTTCTTACTTGTTTTGACATCCTCACTAACATTTGTTATTTTCTGTTTTGTTTTTTGATAATAGCTATTCTAATGAATGTGAAGTGGTTTCTGCTTGTGCTTTTGATGTGCAAATCCCTCATGATTAATGATAATGATGTTGATCATTTCGTGTGCTTATTGACCATCTATATATCTTTTTTGGATAAATATCTGTTCAAGCACTTTGCCTGTTTTTGAATTGAATTGCTTTTTTGTTGTTGAATTGTAGGCTTTTTTTTTTTTAAAATATATGTATTCTGGCTATTAATCTCTTAGAAGTTTAATGATTTGCCAGCCATATATGATTTTCTCCCATTCTTTGGGTTGTCTTTCTACTCTGTTGATAGTGTCCTTCAGTATACTGAACACTTAAATTTTCTCAAAGTCCAGTTTATCCTTTTTTGTTGTTGTGCCTGTACTTTTAATGTCTTAGCCAAGACATCATTGCCCAATCTGACATCATGACGCTTTTCTCTGAGATTTTTTTCTAAGAGTTTTGTACTTTTAGCTCTTACATTTAGTATTTTGTTCCATTTTGAGTTAATTTTTGTATAAGATACAAAATTTAGGTAAGGGTTCATTTTTTTGCCTGTGGATGTTCAGTTACTTCGGTACCAATTTTTGGAAAGGCTATCCCTTTATGGTCATTCATGGAATTTCCAGTGTACTTTTATCAAAAATGGCTTGGGCATATTTGTATTGGTCCATTTCTGAGTTCTGTATTTCATTGATTCCTGTACGTGTCTCTCCCTCTCCTCTGCCATTACCACTTGTCTTCATTACTATAAATATAGTAAGTCTTGAAGTCAAGTAAACTGATTTCCTGTCATTGTATTATTTTTCAAAATTGTTTTAACTACTGTAGTTCTTTTGCCTTTCCTTAAAAACTTTAATCTTGTTTATACTTATAACAAAATCTTGCTGGAATTCTGGTAAGAGTTGTGTTAATCCTATCTATCAGTTTAGGGGGAATTGACATCTTTATTATGTTGAGTTTTCCAATCCATGAGCATGGTATGTCCTTCCATTTGTTTAGCTCTTTTTTGATGTTTCTCATCGGTATTATATAGATTTTAGCGTGTTAGTCTTGTATGTGTTTTTTGTTAGATTTACATTTAGGTATTTCAATTTTTAGGAGCAAATTAATTTTTCTTTTTAATTGGTAGACAAAATCTCATTTCCATTACCCAGGCTGGAGCACAGTGGTACTATTCACAGCTTACTTCAGCCTTAACTGCTCTGATTCTCCCACCTCCACTTCTGGAGTAGCTGGCACTACAGGTGCATGCCACCATGCCCAGCTGATTTTTTTGTTTGTTTGTTTTTAGTAGAGACATACTGGATTTTGCCATGTTGCCCAGGCTGGTCTTGAACTCCTGGGCTCAAGTAATCCACCCATCTCAAAGTGCTGAGATTAGCCGTGTGAGCCGCCATGCCCAGCCTGAAATGGTATTTTAAATTATGCTGTCTATGTGTTCATTCTTAATATGTTGAAATACAATTGATTTTTGAATATTTATCTTGTTTTCTGTGCTCTTGCTGAATACACTTATTAGCTGTAAAAGTTTTTTTCATAAATTCTTTGGGGTAGCAAATTATATAGATAGTCATGTCATCTGCAAATAGGAACAGTTTTATTTCTCCATTTATGATTTTTTGTCTTTTATTTCCTTTTTTTTGCCATATTATGCTTGCTAGAATTTCCAGCACCATGTGTAATAAGACTGATGAGAAAAAACATCTTTGCCTTATTCTTGATCATAGAGGGAAAACATTCAGTCTTTCTCCATTAGATGTAACGTTAGCTGTAGGGTTGTTTTTTTCTTTTGTTTTTTGGGTGCTTTTTATCACATTGAGGAAATTCTCCATTCTTGATTTCTGAGAGATTTTATCATGAATGGTTGTTGAATTTTGTCAGAAGCCTCTTCTGCATTAATTGATTTGACCCCGCAGTTTTTCTTTTTAGCTTGTTAGTATGGTGCATCACACTGATGTTTCAATCTTGAATTAGCTTTGCATTCCTGGAATAAACTACACTTATCTGTGTTGTATAATTCTTTTTATATGTTGCTGAATATTTACTAATATTTTGTTAAGAATGTTTATATCCGTATCAATGAAGGCTCTTGGTCTGTAGTTTTCCTTTTTTGGGTTCTGCGTGTGGTTTTGATATCAGAGTACCATAGCACTAACTTCATAAAATGAATTAAGATGTGTTCCCTCTTTTATTTCTAGAAGAGATTGGATAGAATTTTTAAAATTCTTCAAACGTTTGGTATAATTCTCTGGTGGAAACCATTTGGGCCTGGAGATTTCTTTTTTGAGAATTTTAAGATTATGAACTCAATTCCTTAATTGTTACAGGTCTATTCAAATTATCTTTCATATTGAGTGAGTTGTGGTAAGTTGTATTCTTTGAGGAAGTGGTCCATTTTAAGTTGTCTAACTTATGTGCCTAGAGTTAGTTGTTCATAGTATTTCCTTTTTATCCTTTGGGTGTGTGTAGGGTCTGTAGTGATATCCTTGTTTTATTCCTGATATTGATAATTTGTGTCTTCTCTCTTGTTTCTTTGTCATTCTGGCTAGAGGCCTTTCACTTGTATTGATCTTTTCAAATAACCAGTTCTTTGCTTCATTTATTTATTTTTTTCTGCATTTTTATGTTTTTATTTTCATTGATTTCTGCTTTAACCTTTATCATTTAATTCCTTTTGCTTGCTTGGGCTAATTTTGTTCTTTTTCTAGGTTCTTGAGGTGGGAACTTATTACAGATTATTGATTTGAGACCATTTGTCTTTTCTCATGTGTACCTTTAATGTTCAGAATTTCTCTCAGCACTACAGATATTTGATATGTTGTATTTTCAACATATTTTTATATGCTAGTTAAAAGATTTTTATTATGGCTGCTTTATTTATTTATTTAGAGATAGGGTCTTGCTCTGTTGCCCCAGTTGGAGTACAGTGATGTGATCATAGCTCACTGTAACATCCAATCCCTGGGCTCAGGTGAGCTTCCTGAGTAGCTGGGACTACAGATATGAGCCACCATGCCTGCCTATTTTTTTAATTTTTATTTTTGTAGAGATGGGGTCTCACTGTGTTGCCCAGCTTTGGTGGCTGCTTTAAAGTCTTTGTAAGATCATTTTAACATCTCTACTTTGTGTTGGTATCTGTTGATGTTTTTTTTCCCCATTCTGTTTCAGATCTTCTGGTTCTTGATATGGGGTGATTTTTTAAAAAAATTGATACATAGATGTTGGGGGGTTATGTTATGAGACTCTAGGCTGTTTTGTTTTGTTTTGTTTTTGAGATGGGCTCGCACTCTGTCATGCCGGCTGGAGTGCAGTAGCACCATCACAGCTCATTGCAGCCTTGACCTCCCGGGCTCAGCAGTCCTTCCACCTCAGCCTCCTGAGTTGCTGGAATTACAGGCATGCGTCGCTATGCCCAGCTAATTTTTGTGTTTTTTGTGAAGATGGCGTTTCACCATGTTGCCCTGGGCTGGTCTTGAACTACTGAGCTCAAGTAATCCACCCATCCTGGCCTCCCGTAGTGCTGGGATTACAGGCATGTGCCACTGTGCTTAGCCAAGATGGTAGATCTTATTTAATCTTAATTTACCTGGGTATCTCTGACACTGCCCCATCAGGAGATGGAGGTACTCTTCGGTACTGTTAGATGTAAGTGGAAGTTCTGGCTTTCCAGTAGGTCTCCACTGACACTGTAGGAAGGGGAGAAGGAGTATATGGTCCCATTGCTGCCGTGCCATGATGAAAGTCCTGTTGTTCCAGTAGACCTCCTGTGATACAGCCCAGTGGGGAGTCTCTCCTTATTGCTGAGTGGTGCTGGAAGTCCAGGTTCCCTACTTTGCCTTCTCTGACACTACTGTGGCAGGGATGTTGGACTCCATATTACAGTATGTGAGGATGGAAGTCTAGGCTTACTGTTTTCTTTGCTGGTATGGGTGTGGCAGAAGTTTTTTCTATAGTGTTTGGCTGGAGCAGAGCTGTTATTGTGTAAAATGTTTTCTGTTTTGCTGTTAGACAAATCATGATCTATATTAAAATTTTAATATAATGATAAAAGCTCTATCACATCTAACAAAGTTAACTATGACTCTTGATTATCTTAAGCCCAGTCCACGTTCAGTAGCCCATATTTTCTCAAAAATGTCTATATAGTTAGTCTTCAAAATAGAATCCAATAATGTTTACATGCGACTTTTGATTAACAGTTCTCTTAAGTCCCCACCTTTTTTTCCATGCGGTTTATTTGTTGAAAAGACTGTGTATGTGGATTTTAGAATTTGTCTCATTATTTATTTGGCTAATTCAGTCCTCATGATGTGATTCCTAAGGAATATTTTATTGGTTGTGTTGTGGATTTCTGTTGCATCACATTAGGAGACAAATAATGTCAAGTTATTGACTAATAATAGTTGCTTAGACCCATCATTTCATCAGGGGTTGCAAAGTTGCAAATGTCTAATTCTTTCAGTCCTTCTTAATTTATTAGGTGTGACAGAGCTTTCAGTCTTTCTGGAAGAATTAGAAATTCTGCATTTACTATTTAAAATTCTTTAATAGTGGTTCTGAGAAGTATTGTTCCCAGGCTGCCAGCATCAGTATCACCTGAGAACTTTCTGAAAATGCAAATTCATGAGTCCTTCTTCAGACAGAAACCATATTAATAGTGACCAGTACTCTGTTTTAACAAGCTCTCTTGGTGATTCTGAGCCATACTGGAATTTGAATACCTTTTCAACAAGAGCTTGCTTTCATCAGCCTTTGGTTATTCTGAAATACAGTGCATATAGCAAAAGCAGGATAATTTTTTCCCTTTGTCAATTGAGTTTTTTGGTGACCTCTATTTCTTTTATTTCTTTTTTTTTTTTAAAGAGAGAAAGAGAAAAAGGGAGAGAGAACAGGAGTCTTACTCTATTGCCCAGGCTGGAATGCAATCTAAAAATAGGTGTTAAAAACCTCTTCTTTGCCGATAATTATGCTTAACAGCGGTGACAGGAAGGAATAAGAGAAGAAAATAGCAAACAAACAGCCAACCAATATTTCATTTAAGTCTATGAAATGCTATGCAAATGCTGAAGAGTGATTTACTTCCAATTATGTGGTCACTTTCAAAATAGGTGTAATGTGATACTGAGAAAAATGTATGTTCTATGGACCTGGGGTGAAGAATTCTATAAATATTCACTGAGTTTACTTGTTCCAGGTCTGAGTTCAAATCATAGATGTCCCTGTTAATTTTCTATCTCGTTGATCCATCGAATATTAACAATATGGTGTCAAAGTCTCCTGCTATTATTGTGCGGGAGTCCAAGTCTCTTTATAAGTCATTAAGAACTTGTCTTATGTATCTGGGTGTTCCTATATTGGGTGCATATATATTTATGATCATTGACTCCTGTTGTTGCATTGATCCTTTTACCATTATGTAATGTCCTTCTTTGTTTCTTTTAGTCTTTGTTACTGTTAAAGTCTATTTTGTCAGAGACGAAAGTTAGAACTCCTGGTTTTTGTTTTTGTTTCTCTCCATCTGATTGGTAAGTTTTCCACCAACCCTTTGTTTTGAGTCTTTGTGTGGCCTTGCTTATGAGATGGATCTGGATACAGCTTACTGATGGGTTTTGACTTTGTATTCATTTTACCTGTCTGTGTCTTTGATTGGGGCATTTAATCCGTTTAAATTTAGGGTTAATCTTGATATTTGTGAGTTTAATATTGTCGTTGAATGCTAGCTGGCTATTTTGCCCATTAGTTGATGTAGATTCTTCATTATGGAGATACTCTTTACCTTTTGGTAAGTTTTTGGAATGACTGATACTGGTTATTCCTTTCTGTGTATAGTGCTTCTTTCAGAAGCTCTTGTAAAGCAGACCTGGTGGTGATGAAATCTCTGAGTGCTTGCTTGTTTGCAAAAAATTTTATTTTTCCTTCATTTATGAAGCTTAGTTTGGCTGGATATGAGATTCTGGGCTGAAAATTCTTTTCTTTGAGGATATTGAATATTGACCCCCACTCTCTTCTAGTTTGTAGGGTTTCTTCTGAGAGATCTGCTGTGAGTCTGATAGGCTTCCCTTTATGGGTAACCTGACCTTTCTCTCTAGCTGCCCTTAGAATTTTCTCCTTTATTTCAACCCTGGTGAATCTAACGATTATGTGTCTTGGGGTTGCTCTACTTGAGGAGTGTCTTTGTGGTGTTCTCTGTATTACCTGGAGTTGAGTATTGTCCTGCCTTACTAGGTTAGGAAAGTTTTCCTGAATAATATCCTGAAGAATATTTTCCAGCTTGGATTCATTTTCTTCATGACATTCAGGTACACCTATCAAACGTAAATTAGGTGTTTTCACATAGTCCCATATTTCTTGGAGACTTTGCTCATTCCTTTTTACTCTTTCTTCTCCAATCTTCTCGTTTCATTTCATTAAGTTGGTCTTCAACCTCTGATATCCTTTCTTCTGCTTGATCAATTTGACTTTTAAAACCTGTGCATACTTCGCGGAGTTCTCGTATTGTATTCTTCAGTTCCATTAATTCACTTATATTCCTCTCTAAATTGTCTATTCTCGTTAGGATTTTGTCAAACCTTTTTTCAAGGTTCTTAGTTTCTTTACATTGGGCTAGTACATGTTCTTTTAACTCACAGAAGTTTCTTATTATCCACTTTCTGAAGCCTAAATCTGTTATTGGAACGCACTCTTTCTCCATCAGGCCTTGATCCCTTGTTGATGAGGAACTGTGATCCCCTGTAGAGGGAGAGGCATTCTGATTTTGGGTATTCTCAGCCTTTTTATGCTGGTTTCTTCCCATCATTATGAATATATCCACCTGTCATCTTTGTAATTACCGACTTTCAAATTAGGTCTCTGAGTGGACATCCAACTTGTTGATTCCCAGCACCGGAATCTGAGCAACCCACTGTGCCGGCCTAAACAGTGGCGTCAAGATTGATGGTGCTTTTCTGTCCGGGAATCTCCGGTCTGGCGCCCCTCTTGAGTCCCTCTTTCAATCAGCTGAATAGGCGACTCTGCCTTCCCGGAGCTCCAAACATCGACCAAAAGGGTACCCAGTCCTGTTTACTCTGCACCAAGAACTGCTACTCCAGGGCGCTGGCAAAACCGCCGTGCTGGCCACAAGAGTTGCGCTGGCGACCCATGGGGCTCCTCCACTGGGAATCTCCTGGTCTGTGAGCAACAAATATTCATCCGAAAGTGTGGCGTCCTCTCGTTCTCTGCGCTTTCACTGGGAGATACAATCCTGGACTGCTAGTAATTGGCCTTCTTGGATCTCTCTCTCTTCTATTTCTTAATATACATATTTATTTTTATATTTTTGAGGCAGAGTATCCATCTGTCGCCCAGGCTGGAGTGCAGTGATGCAATCTTGGCTCACTGCAACCTCCACCTCCAGGTTTCAAGTGATTTTCATGCCTCAGCCTTCTGAGTAGGTGGGATTACAGGTGTACACCACTATGTCAGGCTAATTTTTATATTTTTAGTAGAGACAGGGTTTCTTCATGTTGCCCAGGCTCATCTTGAACTCATGGCCTCAAGTGATCCACCCACCTCAGCCTCCCAAAGTGCTGTGATTATAGTCATGAGCCACCATGCCTGGCCTTTTTTTTTTTTTTAAGTATCATTGTGAGTTCATGGATTTTTGTATGTTTGTGTTTCAGACTATTGTTATTGTTTTTGATGCCCTTTTGTCAGTGGCAGCCTCTTGGAAGACTGCTTGCGTCCTTTGGATACAACTGCAGTAGTTTTTTAAATCGCTTTTATCTTTTCTAGCATGACAAGATGTCCTAGGTACATTTTGTGCGTTTCCTTCCTTTATTTTATTTTTTCGATTTGCCAGAGGGCGTGAAACTTGATCTGCTTTTATTTATTTATTTAATTATTTTATTTTTTATATATTTTTTGATACAGAGTCTCGCTCTGTTGTCCAGGATGGAGTGCAGTGGTGTGATCTCAGCTCGCTGTAATCTCCACTTCCTGAGTTCAGGCGATTCTTGTGCCTCGGCCTCCTGAGTAGCTGGGATTACAGGCGTGTACCAGCATGTCTGGCTAGTTTTTGTATTTTTAGTAGAGATGGGGTTTCATCATGTTGGCGAGGTTGGTCTCGAACTCCTGTCCTCTGATGATCTGCCCACCTCAGCCTCCCAAAATGCTGGGATTACAGGTGTGAGATGTGGTGCCTGGCCTTGATCTGCTTTTATTAATGAAATGTTTTTTAGGGACCACAGTATGGGGCTTGGAACTGCTGATTGATTTCATTGTAATTTACATTTAATTAAAGTTTACCTTTGAACAATATGGGTTTGAACTTCCCAGGCCACTTCTATGCAAAATTTTTTTTTTCAATAAAAGTTAAATGAGTGTGCTTGCCTTCTCTCCCACCTCCTTCACCCCTCGTCTGCCTCTGATGCTTCTGAGACAGGAAGACCAACCCCTCCTCTTCCCCCTCTTTCTCCTTAGCCTATTCAACGTTAAAATGATGAAGATGAAAACCTTTTTGATGGAAACACTCCATTTAATGAATAATAAATGTTTTCTTTCTATGATTTTCTTAATATTTTCTTTTCTCTAGCTTACTTTATTGTCAGATTGCAATATATAGTATATATAACATAGAAAATATGTGTTATGTTATCAGTAAAGCTTCTGGTCAGTGATAATTAGTAAAGTTTTTTGGGAGTCAGAAGTCACATGGGTTTTTTACTGCACCAGGGGGTTAGCTAACTTTACTCCCCATTGTTGAAAGGTCAGCTGTGCTTTAATAATTGTTTCACTGGTAAAATGAGGATTGTTTTGAAGATTAAATGAGATAGAAGTGTAATGTGAATAAACGGGTATGGTGTGTATTCTTCTAGAACTGTTTCAGTTGACAGTGTATTTTACAGTGGTCTGATGGTCCAGGATAATGTTTATTCTCAGGATTTTTATCATTCATTTGTTGCATATAGTGAAATCAAGGTTTTAAAATTATTTTATTTATGAAAATTTCTCAGGAATTTGAATTTCCTTTGGCCTTTTAGAATGAAAAAGGTGTTTCTTTGCTTGGACTTAGGTGTTCTTTTGTTCCTTTTTTTTTTTTAATTCTTATAAAATTTTTCTTTTTTCTTTTTTCCTTCCTTATACAAAAATTAAATCAAGATCTTTTGTTCTTCTTAAAAAAGCATAGGAACAGGAGAAGCCATGGATAAATGCACCTGCAGGACAAAGTCAGTTGGTGGAGTACCACACCAGCACTGTGCAGAATCCCTTTACAGCATGTAGGCTCAGATTAATCATTTAATGTATAATTTATGTGTTTCTCTTCTATAACTTAATTCTTTGTTGGTAACTCCCCCTACCCACCCCCCGATTCTTTCTTGATCTTTCCCAAAGATATTGTTACTGTGTGTTTATGTGTGCTTATAACTTAATACTATGTCTTTGATATTTTCCATATCAGTACATCAACCTCTATTTCAGTTTTAAACAGCTGCAGAGTATTATGTGGATTGTGTGGATGTGCCATGGTTTATTTGTTCAATTCTTTCTTGATGCTGTCATGAATATCCTTAATGATTTCTTTGTGCGTTTGTGAGAAACATATCCATAGAATAAACTTTCAGAAGCAAAGTTTGAAGGTCAAAAAGATATGTGCATTTATGTTTTTTAGTAGATATTACCAAGTTGTTTTTCTGAGAGGTTGCACTAATTTATGATTTAACCACCAGTGTCTGAAGTTATCTAAATTTGGTCATCTCGCTCATACTTTTATCAATTTTAGTTAGTGTCAGACTAATTGGTCACTCTAATTTAATTATTTAACATTTGTGTTTCTTTGTACTTCCTATGCACATGTCTTGGCTGTTTTTTTATAGGTTACTGCTTTGTAAGAATTGTAGAGTGAAGGAAGGAAAATGGAAGTAGTTGAACTCAATACATTGGAAAAACATATGAGTAGTTAGCGTGCTAAGGAAGTTTGTCTTTCATAATCTGAATTAAAAGTTATAGTTTCTGACAGCAGTGTAATTTTACATGTGTTTCTCTCCCTGCTGTGCTGGCTGAGGTTAATGATCAGAAACTAAGTTACTGGGACAAGTAATTAAAGCCACAGGTCTAGACCAGAATTTATTCAGTCAGCATTGATCAAATTAGGAGCTAGCTGTTGGGTTTGATTCAATTATCTCCCACCTGGTCCCTTTCATGACATATGGGGGTTATGGGAACTACAATTTAATTTAAGATGAGATTTAGGTGGGGACACAGCCAAACCATGTCACAAGTATATGTTATTTATGATTGTTTCTGTGTTGGTGTAATATATTCATGGAGAGAAGAAATAAAGAAAAAAATGAACATTTTAGCAATGTGACCTGTCATCTGCCAATTTGTATGGAACTTGCAAACTTCTGATTGAACAGGAAAGGTTAATTTACTCTGTACTTAGCATGGTTTTTGGTACATGGCAAACATTAGGTATAATAAATGCTATTTAAATTGAAGGTTTGGAAAACAAGTGTTTTTGGAAGGAACCCCATGAGCAACAGAAACATAGGAATTAACTAGGTCAGACCTGTCATTTAGTCTTATATTCTTTGTTGCCAACAGTGGCATTTCTTTGAGGAATTATTAAATGGTCTATTTTCCCTTTCTGTTAACTTTCTGTTTTCCTTTTAATAACAATTTGTAGGTCTGTTATTTTTTAAAATATCAAAATTCATTTGAAATTTTTTTTTGTGATTTTCTTCTGACATTGCTCACTGTGATTACTGCCACTAATTATTTGTTGTATATATAGGGATGCATAATTTTAAATGGAAGTAAATTTCTTTCCCTAAAAATTTAGGGAAGGACATAAGTTGTGATGAATCCTAGGTATTTTTCATACTTTAGCTTGGTTCTACAAGGATAAAAGTGAAAATAGTATCTTGGTATTTAGACCCCATGCTCAATCACCTAATACAGAGTTTGTCCTTTGAAAAACACTGATAAATATATTTTTAAATCTTGTAAATTTTTATTGTAGTGTATATTATGAATTCTTTAAAAGATATAACCCATGAATTTAAAAAACATTCTAGGGCCAGGCTCAGTGGCTCACAGGGAGGCCTAGGTGGTAGGGTCACTTGAGCCCAGGAGTTCAAGACCACCCTGGGCGACAAAGTGAGACCTTCTGTCTACAAAAATTTTTTAAAAAATCAGCCAGGCATGGTGACATGCACCTGTGGTTCCACCTACTTGGGAAGCTGAGGCAGAAAGATTGCTTGAGTCTAGTCTGTTGAGGCTGCAGTAAGCCTCTAGTCTGGGAGACAGAGAGACCTTGTCTCAAAAACAAAAAACAAACCAACAAAAAACTAAAGGTTTTTTTTGTTTTTGTGGTAATAAATATTTTTTACCATCTTCACCATTTTTTCAGTGTACAGTCCAGTAGTGTTAAGTGCAGTGTTGTGTAGCTACTTTACAGAACTGTTCATTTTGCAAAACTGAAACTCTGTACCCATTAATAATTTCCCATTCTCCTCCCATCCCCACAGCCTTTGGCAGCCACCCTTCTGCTTTGTCTTTCTATGAATTAGATTACCTCCAATAAGTAAAATCATACAGTGGTTTGTCTTTTCATTATTTCACTTGGCATGATGTCCTCAAGATTCATCGATATTGTAGCGTGTGTCAGTATTTCCTTCTTTTATAAGGCTGAATAATACTTTGAATACATTGAATAATACTCTGAATATATTGAATATATATTCCACATTTTGTTTATTCATTGATCAGTGGATAGTTAGGTTGCTCTTAACCTCTTGGCTTATTGTGAATAATGCTGCTAACATTGCAAAATATTTTTATTTGAGTTGCTACTTTTTGTTTTGTTTCATTTTGTTTTATCTTTTTCTTCTTTTGAGTTGCTACTTTTGAGTCTCAAAAGGTTAACATGCCCTTTCATTTTGCCACAGGAAGCATGGTCTAGTTGTTAAGAGGGATTTGCTTGGCTGTTGCACTTTTTGGATTCCAATCCTGGCTGATTCCTTTCTCCTTCTTTCCCTTGGGGCAAATAATGTTTTTGACTTTGTTCAGCTACCAAGTAGAGACAATAATGGTTCCTTACATTGTTAGAATTAAATGAGATTATATATGTAAAGTGCTTAGAATAGGGTGTAGCACCTAGTAAAAGTACAGTCAAAGGAGCCCATTTGTTCAGCTACCCATTCAAAAGTAATGCAGGCAGTCCCCCAATTAATACAGATTTGAGTTTCTAAACTCATTTGACACTGAGAGGGCAAAAACCTGGATTGAATAATACCAGCCTATTTTGTGGGTGGGATTGAGAGGACAGGGATAGGTAAAAAAGAGACAGGATTGAATGTTAGGAAAGGATCCTGGCATCTTAACCAGTTACACTCTGTGGTTTATCTAACCAGACAAGGAGCCTGAAAACCAGAAGTTGGTCTCTGTTATTGCCATCTTTTCTTATCTTTATTCCTTGCCAGGAACTTTAAAAAGTGTGAAAACTGGTAGACAGCAATTTAAACAGACAAACCAGGTTGTATATACAGTGGCACGGCACAGGTTTGTAATGTTTGATCAGTTGTGACTTAGTATGCGAGATGGTTGGGTTTCTAGTTGCCCCCTCAAGAATGAAGTGAACTCAGAGGTAACTTTTTAATATGTTGAATGCTTAAGTTTATAAATTGAATACTTAATATCCAGAGGACCACATGTAGCCTGACCAAGATTTTTGTCTTAAATCCAATAAGATAGCCCACATCAATATGATACTGCGTAATTGGCCCTGACCATAAGTTTCCTACACCAGTGTAATACGGATGCCACAAGGTATGATGCTTCTGAATGTAATTGTACTACATTGAGTGATTCAAGTTTAATTCTAGTAAGATATAAGAATAGTATAAAAGATTATATTCAACACTATTTTCCTTGTGTATAATCTTGAGTCATATTCAGTACTACTATGTTGTTTAGCATTGTAACCAGTAAAAATGTTCCTTGAAGTCTTGTCTACTTACTTAGAGAAATAACTACACCCACAGAACATAGTGAGTAGCGGAATATTTTTGTCACAATGAATTCAGTTTAAAATTTATGACCATGTAATCTGAAGGAAACATCCAAACTATGCCCATTTGCCCTTCCTAACAGTTAATCTGTTAGCTTGGCAAATATTTATTGCACAAACAAAAAATATGCAATTAAGGGGACATCTCTTGCAACCTGTTTTACATTTCATGCTCTTTTGTTTCACAATAGCTTAATAGTGATTTTGAATTAACATGGCTATTAAAACAATCCTAAATTCAATGTAGGATTTAGGGTGTCATCTTAATAACGTGACCAATCACCATTTTATTTTAAATGACTGTATTTCATATAGTTTGTAATAGTTTTACTAAAATTTAATACAGGATAGAGTAATCAAGATGCATTTTTACATAGACATTAGTCGTTTTGGCGAGTTTAGCAGCAGTGACTTTGGTTAGTTTGGTAGTAAAATGAGAGAATAGAGTTGAACTTGATACATGAAGTTTAGTAGGGTTATTTTAGTTCTCAAAATGCATAATTCAGGTATTGAGAAAGTTTGTCCAAGTGAAGATGTTTTAAGTAGATTTTTAACTTTTTCTTATTTTTCAGCCAAACCAAACAGGAAGCTTACTTTTCTCTACCTAGCCAATGATGTCATACAGAACAGCAAAAGGAAGGGGCCGGAGTTTACAAAAGATTTTGCACCAGTTATAGTGGAGGCTTTTAAGCATGTTTCAAGGTATGATCATTGTTTTGGGTATTAAGTAAGCTGTTTTAAATGTACCATATGACCTTTTGCTTAATTTGCCTTAAGCTATTAAAATAAAGAGCAGGGAATATAGTTCTTTGAAGCTTTTATTTGAAAAGGCTTCCCTCTAAATGGCATTTGTAAATGTATTAAATGCCTTCTGTGAAGGAAAAATATTTTTTGAACTGTTGCTAAGGTGGGCATTTGGAGTACTTGAATTATAACTTTCCTTTAAGAGATCAGAATCAACTGCTATACTTCATTAAAAATGAATGAAGGTATTGAACTAAAAATTTGTGTGTTTATAAAGCTATCAGTCTTGTAAGTAATATTTCCATATATACTTAGTGCTGTTTCTTTTTTTCTTTCTTTTTCTTTTTTTGAGACAGAGTCTCACTCTGCCCAGGCTGGAGTGCAGTGGCGCAATCTCAGCTCACTGCAACCTCTGCTGCCGGGGTTCAAGCGATTCTCCTACCTCGACCTCCTGAGTAGCTGGGATTACAGGTGCCTGCCACTGCACCTAGCTAATTTTTGTGTTTTTAGTAGAGACAGGGTTTCGCCGTCTTGGCCAGGCTGGTCTTGAACTCCTGACCTTGTGAGCCACCACATCGGCCTGTTTATTCTTTACCTGCCCTCTGGGTGGTTTTGTACCCTGCATGTATTTGGTTATTCTCCATGCTTTAATGATTTATAGTTTTATGCTCCAGTCCAGATTTTTTTTTTTTTGTTCCAAAGTCGTGTGCCCATTTGCCTTTTGACATTTTTACTTGTATGCAACTCAGACATCTCACACTCACTGTGTCCAATACGAACTCATTATGTCTTTGCTTCCTGCCATACTTGCTTCTCCCCCAGGTTTTACTCTATGAATGGCAACTCCATCTATCCAGATGCCTATGCAAGAAATTGTGTTATTTTTAAACTCTTCTTTCTCTTTTACTCCACATATCTTGTATGGTACACGTTGACTCAGTTCTTTGGATTTCTTTCCCTTTTAGTTATCATAATGTCTTTTTGGATTAATTGCAATAGCCTTTAGTATTGTTTAATTTCTTTAGAAAACTAGACAGAGTTGCAGAGCTGGTCATAATACTTCCTTGCCTTTGAGTGGTTCCCATTTGTTTTAGAGATGAAGTCTAAAGTCCTGAGCAAGACTTAAGATGTTCCTTTGTGGCACTGCGTATCTCCCCAGACTCCTGTTTCACATTTATTCCCGACAGTCTGTAGTTTACAGTTTAAACTAAATTAACCTTTTTTAGTTCCTTCTCCCGTAAGGCTTCTATATATGTTGCCCCTCCCTAGAATTCAATAAAATATTTATTCGCTGCCTACTATATGCAAAACCCTAAGTAGTAGTGAACAAGACCAAGTTCTGTTCTGCTGGAGCCTAAATTTCAGTGGATGACAAAGGTAATAAGTAGACAAGTGAATGCATATATATTACAATGTCAGATGACAAATGCTAGCAAGAAATACAAAGCAGGGAAGGAACTAGATGGTATGAGGGTGCTCAGTTATGTGATGAGATAAAGAACAACTATTTGGGGAAGGTAGCATTTGAACAAAGACTTAATGGAAGGGATGAAATGAGCCATTTGACTAGGCAGAAAGGATTCTAGGCAGAATATGTGGCTGAAAAATGAGATAGCTATGTGCTGGGCGTGTTTGAGGACCTTAGCAAGAAGATTTGTATGGAAAAAGGTATTAGGGAGTGTGTACTGAGGGACTGCCAAGAGGCAGAGCATGTAGGCCTTGTGGCCCAGAGTAAGGACTGATTTTATTCTTGATATGATTGGTAGCTCTTGGAGGCTCGAGAGCTGTATAATCTGATTTACATTATTAGGATGCTTTGTACAGAATAGAGTAAAAGAATAGAAGCTGGGAGATCCGTGAGAAGACTTTAGAAAAATCCGAGCAAGAGATAATAGTGTTTCAGTCTACAATGACAGGGATGAAGGAGGTAGCAAACGGTTGGGAGTAGTCTGTTTTTCATTTCCCCATATGCTCAGTCTTCAGATCTCAAATTAAATACCATTTCCTTAAATACTCTTCCAGATGTCTCTTAAACTGGGCCAGGTCTGTGTTAAGCACTTTGTTCTCTTTGGTGATGCTTATAGATAACAGCTGCCATAAGCTGCATTTGCATCTCCATGTCAAAGATAGTAACTGGATCAATAAATACTTGTTGAATAAATTTAAAAATTACCTATTAGAAATCTTCTGTAGCCTCATGTCCAGCCCCCATTAGGTTAGGAAATCTCTAGTAGCCTGTACTAAAACTTTTACAACTTAAACTTTTTTTTGGTTGTTTAATAACATGTTTATAAAATGTTTACTAGAAGCAAGCAGTGTGTCTTGATGACTTCTCTCTTGAACTGCTGGCCACAATAGTTGTGCTAAGTAGACATTTGGACAGTTTTTTTCAGGGAATGAATGTCTGATTGTATTGAAAGTTACCATTACCTTTTCAATAGCACTGTGCATTTTTACTGTTAATATTTTTCTTTTTCTTTAGTGAAACTGATGAAAGTTGTAAGAAACACCTTGGAAGAGTGTTGTCTATTTGGGAAGAAAGGTCTGTTTATGAAAATGATGTATTAGAACAACTTAAACAAGCTCTGTGTAAGTGTAGAATCCTAATCTCTTATCTTGATCTCATCATTAAAATGTATTCTTTCATTAAAACTTAAATGTTCTTTCATTTCAGATGGTGATAAGAAGCCTAGGAAGCGAACTTATGAACAGATAAAGGTGGATGAGAATGAAAACTGTTCCTCTCTGGGATCTCCAAGTGAACCACCACAGGTAGAAGTTTTACCCTGTTAAACTAGTTAGAAACTTTTACTTTATGTTGCCACCAAACTTTATTAATTTCGTTTCACTTCTGTAAATTGGTTTTTTATTATGCTTTTGGATACAAGAAAGCCACATGAATATCTCTTATTTGCTCATTAACAAATTAACTATGTTAAATGTACTATGTCATATATTGTATATTTTGTATAGAAATCATATTTTTGCACAGAAAGAGGATTTTTAATAGCTAAATATGGTTATATGTGGTGAGATTTCAGCTATTTAAACAGATTTTATTTTTTTTATTTTTTTTTGAGACGGAGTCTCGTTCTGTCACCAGGCTGGAGTGCAGTGGCACGACCTCAGCTCGTCGCAACCTCTGCCTCCAGGTTCAAACAATTCTCCCGCCTCAGCCTCCTGAGTAGCTGGGACTACAGGCACGCGCCACCACACCCAGCTAATTTTTGTATTTTCTTTTTTTAGTAGAGACGGGGTTTCACCATGTTGGCCGGGATGGTCTTGATCTCTTGACCTTGTGATCTACCCTCCTCAGCCTCCCAGAGTGCTGGGATTATAGGCATGAGCCACCGAGCCCGGCCCAGATTCTTTTTAAAATAAAATAAGACATGCCTATTTTGTTATAGATATATTTTTTTGAGATGGAATTTCACTCTGTTCCCCAGGCTGGAGTGCAGTGGCATGATCTTGGCTCACTGCAGCCTCTGCCTCCCGGGTTCTAGTGATTTTCTTGCCTTGGCCTCCTGAGTATCTGGGATCACAAGTGTGTGCCACCATGCCTGGCTAATTTTTGTATTTTTAGTAGAGATGGGGTTTCACCATGTTGGCCAGGCTGATCTCAGACTCCTGGCCTCAAGTGATCCTCCTACCTTGACCTCCCAAAGTCTGAGATTACAGGCATGAGCCACTGCGTCCGGCCCATATATGATTTAAATACACTAAAATTTTCACTCTTGGGCATACACTGTCACCTTAACTATTTTTGGTTTTAAATATAAAAACTTGTGTTAGAGTGATAAGTATGTATTCATACATTTCTCTGTAGCTATATAGAATTTTGTAGTCCTATGGAAAAATAAGGTAAGTTAGAATCATTATCTTAATACTTCATGTCCTCTTACATTGGTACAGTATGGCATTCCTTAACCATCAGATGAATTCCATAAAGACTTGTTTTTTTAATTAAGTGAGCATTGAGTCTTTAAGTTTCCCCCTTCTATGTTTCAAACATATAAGGGGGGACAGATAAAGTGTAAAATGAGAAAATGAAGATATAACCATACTCTTAAAACAAGGTGAATGTATTTTCATGGTCTGGAAATTGTACACATAACTTCACATGTAAAACAGAATCTGGCTCCTGCTGAACCCTGGTCTAGGAACAGTCATGGGATTGCCAGAAATTAGTATCCTTTAGGGTAACAGGAGCTCCCAATGCTCTGTGGGCGTTAACAGGACTGGACCTAAATTCATTGAATAAAACCGGAGGCTGGGAGGAGCTCTGTCTCCCATGAAGGGAGCTTGAAAGAAAAATACAATCAATTACTACCTATAACTGTGTTTTTATATCACTCTCAGTACTGGAGAGGCAGACAGAATCAGATCACGGCCAGGACCTGAGTCAGCCTACCTGTTGGTTCAGTGTTAGGAATGCTGAAGCCCACTGGTCACTATGAACAAGAGTTTGAAAAGTAATGAGAACATAACATTCAGAACAACCAAACCCTAAGATTTATATCGCTTCCTATTTGATAATAACTCATGACAGAAAATCATTTTTGGCTAAGCGCCTCACTGTGATTCCATGAACAGTGTTTTACAACTGAGTTCAAGATAAAGGATCTGGCCTCCTTCCATTCTCCCTGATGAAAGGGTAACTACAGTTGCATATCTTAGGAGTATTTTTAAGTAATCATCTGCCTCTTCTCTAGTACTTGTATAAAATGCAGTTGCTCTTTGTTTTATAATGACAGTTTTTTACATTAGTTGTGCTGCTTAATTATCAGTGGTTCAGCTTTGTGGTCTTCATTTTTTTGTTATTGTTATTTTTTCTAAGAATGGCTAAAATCTCTTTGCAGGATCTAGTTAAACTCATTTCATATTCTCTGGTAGGGAGTACTAGGCTTAGTGTTGTTTCAGACAACTTTGCTTACCTGATCCTTGATCAGGCATTGGGAACTTAGAATGTACTCATGTAGGACTGTGAAGGTGTGATGAGATCAGGTTGTAATTAAAGCATCAATACATTGCCAAGAAAATGAAGCCAGATTTCTTCTTAGAACTCCAGGCAATTAGAATTTTCTAAGAATGATGAAAAAATAATAGCTAGTTAGGGCAACATGAGAAACAAGCTTTCTGGTAATTGTTGTTGCTCTCAAGCACACACTAATTGTAGAGGGGATATATCTTACAACGAAATTTTTTTTTAAATACCGAAATTTTAAACACTTCTACATGAGTGAGCACGCATAAGATAGTATATTTCTTATTTCATTCATTCCTAAGTATATTTCTTATTTCATTCACTCCTACCACATTTGATCATTTGCTATGTGCTACCATTTTTTTCAAGGGAATAGTTTAAAAATCTTAATATATATACAGAATTACTAATATCCTGTATTTTTTAAAGTATAAGTATAATTTCCTAGTGTTTCTGAATCTGGTCTTAGAAACTAAAAGAAGAAAGAAAGATGAAAAAGATGGGATGGAGAATGGAAACTAGTAAAAATAAAATTTAATTGTTTTTCTTTGGAATAACTTTATAGACATTATGAATCATGAAGTCACCAGCAAAGAATTGCTTTTCCCTCCTAATTATAGCTTGTATGAAAACAGTGAAAGTAAGATATTTTAATGATAAAATAATTTGAATACTGGTTAAACAATTTATAAATATTGGTCATCAGGTTATGGAAGTTTCAAATATTTTAATGATCTTATTAACAAGCTGTAGTGTAGTTGAAGATACCATATTTGAACATATTCCAGAACTACATTTCTCTTGGGCTTTAATTATAGCATTTAGAAATGGAATCTGGCAGACTCTTCTGTGTTGTAGTAGATAATTTATAACCCTTTTCCCCTAATATACAATTTAATACTAAAAAAACTTCTTGTGTACAATGATAATGTAATGAATATATCATACATAAAACTTGTATTCTCTAGGTTGAAGTTATAGCCTACCTTCTCTTTTACAAAACACTGATGTATTTGCCATATAAATCAGTTACTTACCTCATTTTAATACTCAGTTATCTTTACACTCTGTCTCCACCACTGGAGTAAGCTCTTCAAGGTCTAGGACCGTGACTTGTTTATATTTTCAACACCTAACATAGTATAGCTTCCTTTTTTCTTAATACATAAAAGAAATTGTCTTCAAAAGCAGTTTATATTGGAAACTTTGTACTAGTAAATAGCCCATAGGGATGAAAGAATATGAAATAAATTTAAAGTCTTTTGTACTTGTTTAAGCTTAATTTATTTTGGTTCTGAAGTTGTGTACTTTTTAGACTCTAGATCTCGTTAGAGCATTACAAGATCTAGAAAATGCAGCCTCAGGTGATGCAGCAGTTCATCAGAGGATAGCTTCTTTACCTGTTGAAGTCCAAGAAGTATCTCTATTAGATAAAATAACAGGTAAGAAAAGAAAATGTCATCCAGAAAGTTTTTGGGAGTTGGGATGAGAGAACAGTATATGTCATTGTTTTTGTTGTATAATATTTTATTATCCTGTGCTTTTCTTAGATAAAGAATCTGGAGAAAGGCTTTCCAAAATGGTAGAGGATGCATGTATGTTGCTGGCAGATTACAATGGCAGATTGGCAGCAGAAATAGATGATAGAAAGCAACTCACTCGAATGTTAGCAGATTTTCTTCGTTGTCAAAAGGAAGCCCTTGCAGAGAAAGAGCATAAACTGGAAGTGCGTAACCTTTTTCTTCTTTAGTGCTTATTTATTTAATTTACTTTTTGTTAGAAATTTTAAAATATTTTAATCTATGTGGACATTTTGCATTTTTTAACATAGACCTTTTTAGGTAGTAGCCCAGGTAAGTTTTTATTAATGGGTTTTCTTTTACTTGAGCCAGATTAACTTTGCAAGTAAACTTAGAAATTTGGAATTAGCAAAATAGTTTGCATTTTAAAATTATTCTTGTGAAATTCCATGCAATTGTAATTTATTTTATCAATTTGACTCTTGTCTATAACAGAAATAATAGGAAAATAGCAGGTGGCATAAAGTCTGTTGTTAATTGCAGTAAATTGTAGTAGGATTTATTTAATTTCTGTTTTGAGAAGATGTAGTCTTTTAGGTATACCATTGAGTCTTTAAATTACTTCCTTAATTCCACCCACCAATTCTGATGTTTACATGTTCCCAGCCGCACTCCCCGCTCATAACCTTAGGTAGGAATTCATTGCTCCTGTAAATTAAGTAAAAATTAATACTGCCTATGAGAATTCTGGGAGTCCAGGAGCTAATAAAAAGAAACATGCTCGTATTTCCTTTGATTAGAGTAGCAACTGTTAGGGATACATGAGCCAGATTTTGTTTTATGTAAAAGAATCTTTCAGTTGATGAGTTCTTGTTTAAATTGTATTGCTTGTGGCAATTTCTTATTGTAATAATATGTAGGAGAATTTCTAATTTGAATCCCTGTATTTACAGAAAGCTCACTGTAAATTTGTAGGAATGTCATGGTACTACCCCAATAAGTTATTTTTATTAGTATTTAGTTCTTGATTCCGCAGTCTCTAAGTGTGCCAAAAATGGTGCTTAGATTAGACAAGAGTGACTACTTAGTTATTCCCACCTCAGATTCCCAGCTCTCAAGTTAGCACTACCCCCTTTCAATTTACTCCTTCTCTGCTGATATAAATGATGATTATCATCACCCTCAGATGATAATTGTTGGCTGGCACTATGCTCTACCTTTGAAGAGGTTGCCCACTTCTATATGGAAAGGAAAAGTTTTTTTTTTTAAAAAAGATTAATTTGATAATTAACTTGCCAGTATTTCACCTTGTGTTGAAAGCTCAATCTTAAACATACTGTTACTTGTGTTTTATTGTCCACAGAATGAAGGGTAAGTAATGTCATACAGTTTTTGTCTCTAATCTTTTAGTATGGTTTCTTTAACTTCTATCGAGCTTCTGTTGCAGATATTGGACATGGGCGTATCTTCTAACGATGTCATCACCATTAGCATATTTTTCCTGCTAAAAATAAATATCAAACTCTGAAGCCTGTATTGTCTCATGTTTTTGAAAATTGAAGAGAAGACTGTTACTTTATTCTGCTTTATACTTTCTCACTTAGGATGATGGTCATTTGTCACTGTTAACAAACATAGAATTTATATTTGAAGTGTAACTGTAGAAAGTAGATCAGATGCCACCCCCCATAACCCCATCTTTCCCCAGTGCCTTCCAGCCCAATTTCATAGTTAATAGTCATAGATTATGAGGCTGATGATAATAATAATGTTTACATTTATCATGTGTCAGGTACTATTCTAGGCACTTCACATAACTCATTTAATCTTCTATAGCAGGATGTATTGTCCACATTTTATAGATACAGAACTGAGGCACAGTGAGATTAAGTAACTTGCCTAAGGTCACAAAGAGCTATTGAGTTGTTTGGAACCCAGAGAATCTGCCTCCAAAGCCAGTGCACTTCATCAAAAAGACATATTTGCTTCCCGTTTTTACTTAAAGAAATGTAAGGTTACAGCAAATGCTAAAGTCTTATTTCTCCAACTTTTTCTGCTCCCTCTCTCCTCAGAGGGAATCACTGTCTTGAAATAAAGCATTCTAGGAACTTTTTTTGTTTTCTTCTGCATTACCTGGATTTTATCATGTTATAAAGAAGAAATCACCTCAATTATGTTCAGCTGTTTTGTTTTTTTTTTAACAATTAAAGAAATAGCCTTTACAAGTACAGAAATAAACTTGGAAGTTATTCCACAGAACTCTTTGTAAATTATCACTTAGAACTAAGTTACTCCTTTGCCAGAAGATGTGGAAATGATTTGAGATATTTAGACTTTTTTGTACCAAGTAGGTGGCATCACTTCAAAGTTGAGACTGATAGGTGAAGATTTATATTTTCTAAATCAGCTGTGATATTATCAGATAATTCTCATCTATTATGTATCTTTGAACATTAACTGTAATTGACCAGATATTGATATGTTATTAGTTGCTGCTTTTTTGAAAATGAAACATATAAATTTAAAGTATCAGATCAGGAATTGGCTATTTCATATTTCTTAAGGAAGCCACTATTAAAGAAGGTGTAATGAATGAAAACATGAAGTTGTTTAAAATTTGTGTTTTAAGAAATCATTAATCATTATTTTTGAAACTTCTGACTATATTTGGTCATTAAGCAGAAGCAAGTAACTGTTGGGCTGGGTGTGGTGGTTCATGCCTGTAATCTCAGCACTTTGGGAGGTGGAGCTGGGTGAATCACTTGAGGTCAGGAGTTCAAGACTAGCCTGGCTGAACATGGTGAAACTCCCATTTCTACTAAAAAAAAAAATTAAAAAAAAATTAGCTGGGTGTGGTGATGGGTGCCTGTAGTCCCAGCTACTTGGGAAGCTGAGGCAGGAGGATCACTTGAACCTGAGAGGTGGAGGTTGCAGTGAGCCAACATCACACCACTGCCCTCCAGACTGGGTGACAGAGCGAGACCCCCTCTCCCTCCCCCCACACACAGCAGATAACTGCTAAAATAGACTGTTAATAAATTTAGTTTGTATTTATAATATTTCAGGGATTGCTGTAGGAATCATTTCACCATTCAGAAGATGAAAGTATGGCATAAACCGTCTTTTCAATTAGCTTATTATCTTAGAAGACATATGAATAGGAAAATTAAAATGACATTTTGATTTTGACATTGTTTCCTAGTACATATAAAAGTTATGTTTACACTTTGCTGTTGTCTAAGCATGTATTAGGATTACGTCTAAAAATGTACGTATCTTAGTTAAAAATACTTCGTTGCTAAAAAATACTAATAATCATCTGAGCCTTCTGTTAGTCATTCTCTTTGCTGGTGGAAGGTCTTGCCTCAGTGTTGATGGCTGCTGACTAGGGTGGTGATTGCTGAAGGGTGGGGTGGCCGTGGCAGTTTATTAACACAGTGATAACGTTTGCTGCCATCAATTGACTTCCTTCTTGAAAGATTTCTATGTAGGATGCAGTACATTTGATAGCATTTTGCTTACAGTAGACCTTCTTTCAGAATTGGAATCAATTTTCTTAAGCCCTGCTACTGCTTTGTCAAGTAAATCCTTTGTTGTCATTTTACCTCCACTGGGAGTAGATTCCATCTCAAGAAACCACTCTTTGCTTATCCATAAGAAGCAACTCCTCAACAAGTTTTATGAGATTGGAGCAATTCAGTCACATCTTCAGGCTCCACTTCTGAGTCTCATTTTCTCGCTATTTGCAGTAGATCCACAGTTATTTCCACCACTGAAGTCTTAAACCCCTCAAAGTCAGCCATGATAATTGGAATAAACTTCTTCCAAACTCCTGTTAATGTTAATATTTTATCTCCTCTCATGAATCATGAATGTTGTTAGTGTCATCTAGAATTGTGAAGCATTTTCTGGAAGTTTTCAGTTTACTTTGCCCATATTCATCACAGGAATCACTATCTATGGCAGCCATATATCCTTATGACATGTATTTCTCGAGTATACTTGAAAGTCAAAATTACTCCTTGATCTGTAAGCAGGAGAACAGATGTTGTGTTAGCAGGCATGAGCACTAGTCACATTGTACATCTTCATCAGAGCTCTTGGGTGACCAGGTGTGTTGTTGGTGAATAGTAATTTATTATTATTGTTATTTTGGAGACAGGCTTTTGTTCTGTCGTCCAGGCTGGAGCAATCATACAATCACAGCTCATTGTAAACTCGAACTCATAGGTGCAAGTTACCTTCCTGCTTCAGCCTCCAGGTAGCTAGGACTGCAGGTGTATGCCACCATGCCTGGCTAATTTTTAGTGTTTCATATAGAAGAGTTCTCGCTATGTTGCCCAGGCTAGTCTTGAACTCTTGGGTCAAGCAGTCCTCCCACCTTGGCCTCCCAAAGTGCTGTGGCTACACATGGGAACCACTACATCTGGCCAATAGTGATATTTTGAAAGGAGTGTTTTTCTGAGCAGCAGATCTCAACAGTGGGCTTAAAATATTCAGTAAACTATGGTGTAAATAGATGTATTGTCATCCATATTTGTTTCATTTATAGAGCACAGGCAGAGTAAATTTAACATAGTTAATTCTTAAGGACTCTAGAACTTTCACAATGGTAAATGAACATTGGCCTCTACTTAAAGTCATCAGCTACTTTAGCTCCTAATGAGAGTCAGCTTGTTGAAGCTTTGAAGCCAGGCATTGATTTCTCTCTAGCTATGAAAGCCCCAGAGTGCACCTTCTTCCAGTCTCAGGCTCTTTTCTCTACATGGAAAATCTGTTGTTTAATGTAGGCACCATCATCAGGGACCTTAGATCCTCTGGATAACTTGCTACAGTTTTTAGATCAGTACTTGCTGCTTCATTTTGCAGTTTAAAGTTAGGGAGATGGCTTCTTACCATAAACCAACCTCTGCTAATTTCAGTCTTTCCTTCTGTAGCTTCCTTACCTCTCTCAGGCTTCATAGAATTGAAGAGTTCAGGTCTTGCTCTGGATTAGGCTTTGGCTTAAGGGAACTTGGCTGCTTTGATCTTCTATCCAGACTACTAAAACTTTCTACATATCACCAGTAAGGCTGTTTAGCTTTGTTATTTGTGTGTACACTAGAATAGCCTCCCTCCCTGCTTTTTGAGATACCATGTCACTTTTGCCCAGGCTTGAGTGCAGTGGCATAATCACAGCTCACTGCAACCTCCTGAGTAGCTGGAAATACAGGCATGTGTATTTCCTCTACCTCAGCCTCCTGAAGAGCTGGAAATACAGGCATGTGACACCATGCCTGGTTAATTTTTAAATTTTTTGTAGAGACATTGTCTCACTATGTTGCCCAGGCTGGTCTTGACCTCCTGGAGTCAAACAGTCCTCTTGCCTCGGCCTCCCAAAGTGCTAAGATTACAGGCATGAGCCACCACTCCCAGCCTGGAGTGGCAATTTTAGTTTCCTTCAAGAACTTTGCCTTTGCATTCACAACTTGGGTTATTGGTGCAAATGGCCTAACTTTTGGTCTGTCTTGGCTTTTGACATGCCTTCCTCACTAAGCTTAATCACTTACAGCTTTTGATTTAAAGTGAGACAGCTGTGATTTTTTCATTTGAACACATAGAGGCCATTATAGGATTCTTAATTGGGCCAATTCCAATATTGTGTCTCAGCAAATAGGGAAAAGGAGAGAGACAGGGACAGCCAGTCATTGGAGCAGTGAGAACACAGCCAGCATGTATCGATTAAGTTTGCTATCTTAAATCACTGATCACAGGTTACCATAATGCATAATAGTGAGAAAGTTTGAAATAGCATGAGAAATACCAAAATTTGACAGACAGGTGACCACATGCTGTTGGGAAAATGGTGCCTGTAGACTTGTTTGGGGCAGGGTTGCCACAAACTCAGCTTTTAAGAAAATAGTATCTTGAAAGTGCATTAAAAGGAAGCATGGTAAAACGAGGTATGCCTGTATTTGATTTAAATGTAGAATTTGATAAGATGTTGCTCTGTGGATGTTACAAAGAAGCATGTTACTAGTTTGTTGATTTATATTTTTGAGGTCTAAATATCATTGTGTAAAATATTTTATGTTTAATTCAGTTTTATCAGGGATTGTGTAGTCTTTCTGTTGAAGATACAAGTAATCTCTTTTCATCATAAGGAAATAGCTACGTAAGCAAAAGACAGCCCTGTTTATTGGCTCTGTATTTTTTATCCTTTTCTGTAATACATTGTATGCGTCTTACATATCATTGTTTTTATGGTTGTCTCATAATTTATTTAACTGCTCTGTTCTCCGTGATTTTTTTTTTAATAGACAGGACCTCTGTCATCCACACTGAAGTACAGTGGCACCATCGTAGCTCACCATAACCTCACACTCCTCCTGCCTCAGCCTCCCAAGTAGCTAGTACTATAAGTGTTCACCATGCCTGGCTAATTTTTTATTTTTTGCAGAGATGAGGTCTTGCTATGTTGCCTAGACTATTTATTTTTATTGCTTTTATATTCTGAACAGAATTTCAGGGAACATCTCTTTGGTTAACATTTTGCTCACATATATTGATATCATTAATTCTTCTGATAAATTTCTAAAGAAGAAATTGCTGATTCATGTTAAAGACTTGATTCTTGTTACCAGTTTGACTTTTAGTAAGATTCTACTAGGTCATTGTCTTCTTTGATGATTTCTGAATACTATCTATAAGTCTTCCTTCCTAGGCCATTCATTTTCTCCAGAGGAAAACACCCCAAATTTGCTGGTTAGATAACATAGGACGTCTGTTTTTAGGACAATGCTTTACCTCTTAGCTCTGTGATTTGGGTCCGTAAATGCACAAACTTGTTTGCTCAGTTTCTTATCTTCCATCTTTTGGTTCTGTGGGATAACGGTTTTGTCAAATTTGTGTAAAGAGCTTTAGTCGATCCTTATTGTCAACTGGTACTTCAAAGTCCTGAACTTATCCAGAATTCCTCAGGATAAGTTGCATTACTTTTGGTCATTATTCCCTGTTACAGTTGTCCCCATCTACCAACAGATTCTTTAATTTTTTTTCCAGATGGAGTCTCTGTCACCCAGGCTGGAGTGCGGTGGCACAGTCTTAGCTCATTGCAACCTCTGCCTCCTGGGTTCAAGCAATTCTCCTGTCTCAGCCTTCCCAGTAGCTGGGATCATAGGTGCGTGCCACCACGCCTAGCTAATTTTTGTGTTTTTAGTAGAGATAGGGTTTTGCCGTGTTGGCCAGGCTCATCTTGAACTCCTGACCTCAGGTGATCCACCTACTTGGGCCTCCCAAAGTGCTGTGATTACAGGCATGAGTCACCACACCTGACCTTCCAACAGGTTTTTGCCATCTGTGTGCTGTGGTCTACTTTCCAATGTCCTTGTGGATTTCTGCCTGTGTAAATTGCTTTATTATTTTAGTGACTTATTGGGAGGGAGTAGATAAACATGAGTTTGCTCTATCATATAAATGGAAGACTTTTTATGTCTTAAGTAGACTAATATATGAGTTTCACAACTGCTGCCAAACCACCCCTGTCTAAGTGGTTGTCATGTTCCCTGGCTTGTTAGCAGATGATCTTCCTGCTCTCATATCTCCTTACATCACTGCAACCATATGGATCTTTTACGAAATCAGGTCCCATCACACCCCTCTTTAGAAATTCATCAATGCTCTCCATTACACTTTTGGATCTTATTTTGAACTCATAGAGACACCATTTAACCTCATCTTGTATCAACTCCTTAGCGTGCATTTTGTTCTTCAGGCATATCAAGCGTGTTCTAAAATCAGAGTTTTTGCTTTGCTGATTGTTAATAAAGAGGGACTGCAGTGCTCTTGCTTCCTGCTGTTTCCTTAACTGATACTTTTTCCATTCAGGTTTATATTCCTATGTCATGTCTCCAGAGAGTCCTTCAACCTTTTCTTATGGTTCCACCTACCCATTCCTCTGGCCTCCTCTTCCCAACTGTATTACATGGTCATTTTAGTTTTTGTTTTTCTTTCATAGTATTTCTATTAACACTTTATATACTTAGTTTTCATGTGCACCTGCCACAAGAATGTGAGTTTCACAAGATGAAGAGGTTTGTTTTGTTCTTCATGTTTATTTTCATATCCTCAATGCTTAGAGCAGTTTCTGTCTCCTGGTAGGGACTCAGGTGTTTGTGTTAAGTGAATGAATGCCACTAGAAATATAACTTGCAAGAGGTATATATTTTAAATTGGTAACTTATTTGTAACTAAGTCAGAAGAGAGTGATACTTTAATAAATAAAAATGATTGAAAAACACTTGAGGATTTTGAATACAACTATGTCCAACATAATTGGTTAAATCATTTTAGCAGAGTCCAAACTTAAAAAGTCTTAAGCGGACTGTGTGTTCAAGGCATGCAGTTTGTAGAGCTGCAGTTGAGCATTTTGAACAAAGGAGTAAATGATCATTTTGCAGTTGTAAAATTGTTTTACCAGCTTGCGTTTTTTCCCTTCCGTAGGAGAATAACACTAAAAATATGTGAGAATAACATGAATAAGAAATGAACAATAGTAATCCGTGGCATTGCATAAGTACTGAATTTGTAAAGAGTAGTGCCACCTAGTGGAAGAGCTGGAGCTACAAATGAAGTTAGAGTCCTTAAGCCAGTGTTTTACATTAAAGTATGTAACAGAGAGGAATTTACACTCTATTGCCCTTTGTGCCTGTTCACTCATTCATGGAATGGAAATGTAATACTAATACCTGTCAAGAGAGGCGTGATGGTTAAAAACAATGATGCGTGTAGGCAGTTACATTTGCCTGAGACAAAGGAAGTCCTTAATAAACTGATAACAAAAACTACATTTTGTTGTTACTGTATCAGTTCTTACAAGTAAGATGAGATTAAAAAGTAGTTTGGGGCCACATTGTGAGGACACTTGAATGTCAGGCCCAGAAGAGTGTGATAACAGGCCAAAGGGAAGAGAGGAGTGGTGGTATTGGCAATGTCTGAAAATGGTTATAGTTGCTTAGTGGATTAAATTGGAGAGTAGATTCCCTACTCCCCAGTAGGGAGAACAGATGCAACTTAATTAGAAAAATGTATGTGCTGAGAAATAAAAGCCTGAACTGAAGTGGATGATAGCAGTGAAGTTCGTGTGTGTGTGTGTATTTTGAGACACGGTCTCACTGTGGCCCAGGTTGGAGCGCAGTGACAGAATCATGATTCACAAACCCTTGATCTTCCAGGGCTCAAGTGATCAGTCTTCACAGTAGCTGGGACTACAGGCAAGTGCCACAATGCCCGACTGATTTTTGTAGTTTTCGTAGAGACAGTGTTTCACCGTGTTGCCCAGGCTGGTCTCGAACTGCGGGGCTCAGGTGATCTACCTACCTCAGCATCCCAAATTGCTGGTATTACAGACATGAGCCACCACACCTGGCTGAAGTTTTTGTTTCTTGTTGTTTTTTTTTTAATTGCAAAAGTAGTGCATGCTTATCTCAGTTGAAAAACCATTGATAAGCACATGCAGATACCACCTAAAATTTATATCACATATTAAATAACCTTTGACAAGATATGGAAGGATAGAATCAGACTATACATGCCATTTTATATAGTGTCTTTTTGTACATTTACTATAAACATTTTCATGTGATTATAAATCTAAGTTATAAAGCTAATAGATTATAAATCTCTTAACTAATGATAGCTAAACTATATTGTTCTACAGAAGTAATATTTGTTTAACCAGCTAACTATTTAGCATTTGTGTTTCTTCCAGTGCCTTGCTATTGGAAGACATTGCTTTAAACCACCTTTTGGCATTTATGTTACTTCCAGTTTCTTGATGTTGAAAACATTGCTCTGAATCACACTTCAGCTAAGTTTGGCTTATCTGTGATAGTCTTCTCATAAATTCCTAGAAGTAAAAGAAAAAGCAATAAGGAGATACGGTTTTCATGTTTGAGTTAGTTACAGGTTTTTTGTTTTGTTTTGAGATTGAGTCTTGCTCTGTTGCCAGGCTGAAGTGCAGTGGCGTGATCTTGGTTCACTGCAGCCTCTGCCTCCCAGGTTCAAGTGATTCCCCTGCCTTAGCCTCTCAAGTAACTGGGACTACAGGCACACACCACCACGCCTGGCTCAATTTTTTTTTTTTTTTTTTTTTTTTAAAATTTTAGTGGAGACGGGGTTTCACTGTGTTGGCCAGGATGGTCTCTATCTCCTGACCTGGTGATCCACCCGCCTGGCCTCCCAAAGTGCCAGGATTATAGGCGTGAGCCACCACACCTGGCCAGTTAACAGTTTAAGAAAACAAAATGATATTCTTTGTAATGACATGGGGTTGTGGAAATGGGAACTCTTACATATTGTTGATGTAAATTCATTTGGTCCAATCTGTGGAGGACAGTTTGGTAATAAGTATCAGAAGCTTTTATTTTACATAGTTTTCTTCTCTTTGCCTTTTATCAGATTACTTAGATTTGTGTAGTGATCTAAAAGGCTAATTAGCAGACCAAATTCTGGGTGCAATCAAAGGGAAGGTGTAGTTTTCTTCTTTTCACTGTATTCTCTGTTTGTGACTGCCGTACCTCCTAAGCGTAATGCCCTATAGGTTCATCCAATTTGCAGTATGTGTCAAAATTTCCTTCCTTTTTAAGGCCGAATAATAATCCATTGAATGTATACACTGCATATTTTCATTTGTCCATGGATGGATACTTGGAATGTATATTGAATGTTCAGAATGTTCACATTGCTTATCTTTTGTTTTGCCTTACTTTTCTCATTTTCCTTCACTATTTCCTATGGTTTTTTTGTTGTTGCTATTTTTTGTTGAATTCTGCTTGTCTAATGTTAGAAGTGCAGATTATTTTGTCAGATTTTTGTGGTCTCTGTTGAAGAAATGGATTTATCATTGTGTTTACTTGACTAGTTCACAGATTCTACAACTCAGGTCAAGTCAAGAAAAATCAGGAGTCAGAGATGTTAGTGCCAGAGTTTGCTGAGTCAGCCCAGATGTGACTGGGACCTTGCCTCTGTTTTTGCCAGTACACCAGCCCCACTATCCAATTATTCTGGTATTGTACTCCCTGAATTCTCTGTATCTCTGGAAACCACAGCAGTCACAGCTGTCCCTTTTAAAATGATTTGGAGTAATGACTAAAATATTTGCACCTCCAGAGCTTGGCATAGTCTGTAGGAATGTTTGGACCTACTTAATGTAAATGCAAAATACTGTTTAATTAGTCTACGAATGAACATTAATGAATTTTATGTTTTTAATTATTCTTTGAATAGAGACTATTTAAACAAATTTCTGTAAATGCAGTAGTCCCCTGCTTATCTGCAGGGCGTGTGTTCCAAGACCCACAGTGAATGCCTAAAACTTCAGATGTTACTGAACCTTATATACTATATACATTCATGTGTCTCTTAACAATGGAATACATTCTGAGAAATGCATCATTATGCATTTTGTCATTGTGTGAACATTGTAGCATGAACTTACACAAACCTAGATGGTGTAACCTACCCACTAAGGCTTTATGGTATAGCCTGTTGCTTCTAGGCTACAAACCTATAGAGCATGTTACTGTAGTGGATACTGTAGGCAGTTGTAATACACTAAGTATTTGTGTATCTAATAATGCCTTCTGGTATACCTCCTGAAGGACCTGAGGCCATTTTATAGTTAACTTTTTTTAATAGCGTATATTTTAACAATTGAAAGTATAGTAAATACATAAACCAGAAACAAGTCATTTATTTTCATTATCAAATATATACTGTACATAACTATGTACTGTACTTTTATACAGTTGGTATGGCTATCACCACAAACACATGAGTAATGCATTGTGATTTGTTAGGATGGTTACACTAGGCGATAGGAATGGTCACTAGGTGATAGGAATTTTTTAGCTCCAGTATAATCTTATGGGATCACTGTCATATATGCAGTCCATTCTTGGCCAAAATGTAATACAGTGCATAACTGTACTGTGGTTTCTGTACAGTCATACTGTATAGGGTGGGTAGCATATATAGCATGCTGGATTAAGGGATGATTTTGTCCTGGGTGGAATGGACAAAAGATGTAATTATGTAAGATGTAATTACACTACTCAGAACAGCATACAATTTAAAACTTAGGAACTGTTTATTTCTAGAACTTTTCATGTAATATTTTTGGACCAAGATTGACCTGAGGTAACTGAAATCATGGAAGGTGAAATTGTAGACAAGGGTGGACTGTTATAAAATCTTTATTATGGCATAAATAGTTGCTGACATTTATTTTTGCTGCATGTAGCTATTACTTCTAGGCTGTGAGCTTTTTTGTTTGTGGAAGGTGCACATTTTTGGCAGTGTGGCATTGGCATTTTTTGCTTGTGTTAATTTTGGGACTATCTCAAACCTGTCTTTTGTAACATCTGCCATTGTTAATCTTGGAGTTGTTCATCATGTTCTTATGTAATTAGTTTTTAAGATATATGTGTCTTTTTTAATCTTGTTGAACCAATGTTTTAGCTTGTCGAGTTTTTAACAAACTTGACTTTTGTCATTTCTTCTTTTGGCTCTGTTGGCTTTGTTTCTTCTGCTAATTTCTTAAGGATGTATTTTAAGTTACAGAAAAAAAAAATATTTTTACATGTTGAAGATGTAAGTACAGAAAAGAGGCCAGTGATTATTAACTTTTCCTGGTTGACTTTGGTCTTAAATGAGTAAACATTTGGAGGGGCAGATTAGCTTTGTGGTGAAGAGCAGGGACTCTGGAGCAGGATTGCCTAGGTTTCAGTTCTCCTTCACCACTTAGTAGCTCAGTGACATTCGACAACACATTTGACCTCTATTTCCTTGTCTGCAAAATAGGGATAATAATTGTACCTACTTCATATGGTTATTATGGGATTTAAATGAGTTGGGTGCTTAAAACTGCCACACATACAGTAAATACCTCAGAGGTTTTAGACCCCAACAAAAAAATCTTGGAGATTTTCTAGCTAGCGTATCTCTAGCATTTAACCAGTGAAATTATGTAGTTTTATGGGGATACTCTGGAGTTGTCAGATATCTGTAATATTTTTTTATCTATAGCACAGTGGTCCTTCCAAATAGGAAGTGTTTGTTTTGCTAGTTATAGTCTTAGTATCTCAGTGTTTGCAACCAGGTTCCTAAGTTCTTTTAAACAATATGTTCAGTCATTTTTTTGAGATTCTGGCTTATCTGAATCAAGCCTCCTTGTTTGCTGTTTATGAAGTCTATATCTTTTCAACTGGAGGTAGAGTATTTGGTGTTTACCCTTTTGGCAGTTCTTCATGATTCTTGGAAGTAGTTGTTTTAGAAATCAAGTTGCTGCAAAGTGTTTTCTCCTCCTCACATTCCCCCACCCACCAGTATTCTCAGCTATGATTGATGAAGTTAGGACACTTGGATTTAATTAAATTGGTGTTTGCATTTCCTTGCCCGATTTAGATTTTTACTCTCTTTTGTAGAGAAAAACAAAAGACATTGACGTCCTGCCCTTCTATTTTAAGATAATAGACTGAGTTGCAGCTTTTGTTTTGTTTTGTTTTGTTTTGTTTTGAGACCGGGTCTCATTTTGTTTGTTGCCCAGGCTGGAGTGCAGTGGCATGATCAGAGCTCACTGAAATCTTGAACTCCTGGCCTCAAGCAATCCTCCCACCTTAGCTTCCCAAGAAGCTAGAACTATAGGTACACACTGCCACACCTGACCAATCTTTTTTATTTTTATTTTTGTAGAGACAGGGTCTTGCTATGTTGCCCAGGCTTGTCTCAAACTCCTGGGCTCAAGAATCCATCCATGTTGGACTCCCAAAGGTGCAGGGATTACAGGCATGTGCCACCAGGTCTGACCATCTGTAGCTTTACTCTCTTGGAACTTAAAGAAAGAGAATATATGTTTGAATATAATAAAAAATTATATAAAACAGTATATTTTGTCTTTATCATATTAAATAGGTAAAATTTATATATCATATAGTATATGACATTCATATAAAGATTTATGTCATATCTTACTATGTTACATGTCTGTTACATTAACTGTAAAGATGGATATAATGAAGGGAAAGAAATGAAATGGAGATGGGAATGAAATGGGTAGAGATGAAATGGAGAGACGGATGAAATGCAGGGGTTGAGAGGGTGCACTGTGGAGTTGGAGAGCTGCACTGTTCACTAAGCAGCCACTAGCTATATGTGCTGTTTAACTCAATCAGAATTAAGAATTAAAATTCAGTTTCTCAGTAGCAATAGACACATTTCAAGTGCTTACTAGCGACATGTGGGTATTGACTACCCTGTTGGGTAATGCAGATAAGGAACATTTCCATTGTCACAGTAAGTTCTGTTCATAATGGTTGATAAAGATTGCCAAAAAGATTAGTATTGATGAAGTAAATAGAGATACAGGAAATAAAAAAATTATAATATATATGTAATATCTCTGCTCTAATAAGAAATGCTGTGGGTGCCCCAGAATAGGCAGTATTCATAGAAGACGGAATACTGACAGGATTGAATTGAAGAAATATTTCACATCCTAGCATGTACTGTTATAAGGGTGGAAGCATTTACACAAACGTTCCATGCCAGAAGTGGGACACACAGTGACTCCATTGCAGTGGAAACAGGCAGGTAAACCCCTCTATATCCTCTTTGTTGGGCTAGATAGCAATGGCGAGGAGTCTGCCTATGTTGGAGCTTGGAACAGAGAAAAAGGACAGTGTCTTCTCCAGGCTGATGAGGGCCAGGAATGATTGAGATAATTGATACGGAAGATCAGTTGCTGGGATAATCCATGTTGAATCATTTCCACCTTGGTTATTCCTACAGTCCGTAGTTCAGTAAAGATGGTTGAACCACTGAGGATTTTGGAAAGACAGTACATAAGAGAGTAAGCTCAAAGGGAAGAACTTTACTCTAGGAAATAGTTAATACAAAAATCAATTATATTAATGTAAAGTAACTGCTGAAAATGCCTGAACACCTGGAGTTTCCTGTTCCTGCTTCCATCCCCAGTTAGTATCCATCAGAAAACAGGGTGTCCTTACAGCTGTGTAATGAGAGTATCTTCACTTCTGATCAGCAAAGGAGTGTTTGGGAATTCTAGGCAGGTAAGCAAGGAAACAACATAGGTAACAGCATCAAAGCCGTAATGGCTGTGAAGTGAGAGGAGATGAGAGTGGAACAAGTGAGGTATTTTGTGAGATTTTGGAAAACTGGAATTGTGCTGTTGCAGTTTAAACTTGATGTAGTAAGTGGTGCTCTACTGTTGCACATAATGCGTTCCTAAAAAATGTATGAAAATAAGTCATACAAAATTTCAGTGTCAAATATGTGTATAAAATATATAGAAGTTCAAAATTGATATACCATGAGGGGCAGTTATTTTTTTTCTACAGAGATTTTTAAAGTTTTATATATATATTTTGAGACAGGGTCTTGCTGTGTCACCCAGGCTAGAGTGTGACGGCACAATCATGGGTCACTGCAGCCTTGATATCCTGGGTTCAAGTGATCCTCCCTACTCAGCCTCCTGAGTAACTGGGACTACGGATTCATGCTACCATGCCAAGCTAATTTTTGTTTTCTGTAGAGAGGAGATCTCATTGTGTTGCCCAGGCTAGTCTTGAATTCCTGGGCACAAGTGATCCTCTCACCTTGGCCTCCCAAAGTGCTAGGGTTACAGGTATGAGCCATTGTACCCAGTCTAATTATAATTTTAAAAATTACAGTTATTGATGCTTTTTAAGCACCTGAGAAATCATCAGTATAAAATTACTAAGATCATAGGTAAATTATTAAATACAGACAATGCCTTTTAAAAATGTAGCCTCTCCCAGCTAAATAGGAATAAGTAACTTTAGTAGTTAAGACGAACTGATCATCAAGTTGGGAAGTTTAGGAAGTTTAGGTTATTTTTTGTTTTTGTTTTGTTTTTTTGTGACAGTCTTTCTGTATTGCCCAGGCTGGTCTGAAACTCTTGGACAAAAGCAGTTGTGTCTCAGCCTCCTGTCTGAGACTATAAGTGTGAATCATGGTGCCTGGCAGATTTTTGTTTTTGTTTTATTTATTTATTTTTGAGACGGAGTCTTGCTCTGTCGCCCAGGCTGGAGTGCATTGGCATGATCTCACCTCACTGAAACCTCTGCCTCCTGGGTTCAAGTGATTCCCCTGCCTCAGCCTCACGAGTAGCTGGGACTGCACCACCACACCCAGTGGGACTGCACCACCACGCCCAGCTAATTTTTGTGTTTTTTGTAGGGACGGGGTTTTACCATGTTGGCCAGGATAATCTCGATCTCTTGACCTTGTGATCCACCCACCTCAGACTCCTAAAGTGCTAGGATTACAGGCGTGAGCCACTGTGCCTGGCCAGAATTTAGTTTTTAGTAGATGGATCTGGTAATTATGATGCTGATTTTGATGGTGATCTCATTTTCATCAACTTCCCTTCAATCTGTCAAGCAAAAATGTGGAACAGTTAGTTGTCTTCTCTTGCTTTTTCATGAGCTGTAAAGAAGTGTCCTTCTCTGAATCCCTGCATTCCCTTTGCATTTGGATCACTGGAATCTTTTGATGCTAAATTCCAATTCAGAATCAGAAAATCCTCTTCTTTTCCTTTAGTACTGAACATACAATAAACCACCTGAATATTTACCACTCAGCACGTCTGATATCTGTCCTTGTTTCTTGTCACAAGTATTATCACCCACATTACAGACCCTGTTGTGTAAAACTGAAATGCTTACTGTAGCATCATCATGGGATAGTTCTGACCTGCTGGCTGGTTGATACGTGAAAGCCTGAATTTTGCTTCAAAAAAGCCATTCAGGATTAACAGTGTATTGTGTAATAAAGTAGACTTTGTGTGAAAGTTGGAGATCCCTTGTAGATAATTCAGAACTACTAAAAGTTTTTCAGTACACTTGTAAATGATGAAAGTGTTGAGTTTCCTTTGACAGTAGAACACAGGATGGCAAGGGAACGCAATCTGAAAGTAAAGAAGAGAGTAAAAAAAGAAAAAAGGACAGAAGGAAAACTAGGAAGAGGAAAGAAGACAGGAACACATAGTACAGCTTTATTCATGCCTGCCAGAATGTTGTGTTCCCTTCCAGAAGCAGGTATCATATAGGCCAGATGACCCTTTTTCCTTGACTCTCTGTCTTAGAATCTGTAGGAAGGAGGGAAGCATCTAGGTGTCTAGTGCTAGTGAGTTAGGAGTTCTAGGATTGTCAGGTTCTAGGATTGTTAGATTGGGCTCAGCCTGCTAGATTTTATTCTGTCTGTATTCTGGCATTGTTAACCCTTTCTGGCTAATCATCCAGCACCACTTCCCTCCTTTTGAGGATTTATAGTCATAGTTGGGTGGGGGCATGGGAGGATTCCTTTTTATCAGGAGATGCTGCCCTTGAAGCCTCCAATAGCTTATTAGTTTCAAGATTCTCAGGATTCTTAGGCCTCTCAAATGAAATCTTCCAATACTACCTAAAGAAAACATTTCTGTACACTATGTGGGTGGAAAATTACCACTGTCTATAGCTAACTGAAATCTTGCTGTGTGGCCAGGCACAGTGGTTCACGCCTATAATGCCAACACTTTGGGAGGCTGAAGTGGGAGGATAGCTTAAGCCCAGGAGTTTGAGACCAGCCCTGGCAACATAGCAAGATCCTGTCTCTACAAAACATTTTTTAAACATTAGCTAAGCATGGTGGTCCATGCCTGTAATTCCAGCTACTTGGGAGGCTGAGGTGGGAGGATTGCTTGAGCCTGGGAGGTTGGGGGTGCAGTGAGCCATGGTCATGCCACTGCACTCTTGATTGGCTCACCTGTCTGCAAAAAATAAAACCCTGCCATAGCACTTACACTCCATTCTATGTGAGATAATACTCTAAAACTTAATTATAAAATAATACTTATTTGGCATTAACTCTGCTAGGACACTGTTCTAAGTACTTTTCTATTTTTATTAATACCGTGATTGTTATAGGTAGGTTCTATTCTTACCTATTTTATAAATGAGAATAGTGAGGCACAGAGGTATTAACATACATATTCTCTTTAGGGGAAATTTGAAAAAAAACATTAAAATCATTTAAACAGCCTGGTCACATTTTGATGTATTTCCTTTAGTCTTAAAAAAAAAAAAAACATAGGCTAAAAATGTCATTGTAAACATAGTTGAAAAAAAAAAAAACAGTTGTAGCCATGCTGTGTGTACAGTTACATTCCTGCTTGGATGTCTATCTTGGTTAGTCTCCAGCAAGTGATATATGGATTAAAATCATGAACTGGGAATTGAGAGTTATGGATTCTAAAGTTACTCTATGAACTTGAACAAATTGTGTACTGTGAAGACCATTCTTCATTTTCATGCTGTCGATTTCAAACTAATGACTTATAAAACCTAGCTCTAAAATTCAGTGCCTTTAAATTTTTCCATATTTCTGTCTCATAGTTTGGTACTTCCAAGTACTTTAATTCAACTTATAAAAGTGATATACAGAGTTTAAAATTTTCTCTCTTTGCCTCTTTAACCTAAGAATTTTCCATCATAAAAACAATACATATTGGAGAAAATTTGGAAAATACTGAAAAATAGAAAATCAACTACCTACAAATTTACAGCAATCACTGAAAACCATTATTAAAATTTTTATATATTTTGTTTCACTATGTTTTCTTTTTTTGTTTTAAATAGTCACAAATATGCAGCTGTATCTTTTAAAAAGTATTTGTGAAAGTGAGTTTTTTCAACTTAACATAGGTAGCCAGATTTATGTTGTCTATTTTTTAAAAAATTTATTTTATTTTGGGTTTATTTTTTATTTATTTATTTATTTATTTATTGAGATGGGAGTCTCAATCTGTTGTCCAGGCTGGAGTGCAGTGGCAGGGTCTCGACTCACTGCAACCTCTGCCTCCCAGGTTCAATTGATTCTTCTGCCTCAGCCTCTCGAGTAGCTGGGATTACAGGTGCACACCACCGCACCCAGCTAATATCTGTATTTTTAGTAGAGACAGGGTTTCCCCATATTGGCCAAACTGGTTTCTCTTTTGTTTCTTTCATTTCAAACAAGAGTGGAACTTTTTTTTAAGGTCTGTTTATTTACATGGGGGTAAATAAATTACACATGTTGGACCTATTGAAAGAACTAGGTCTACATAACAAATGGGGCAGTGGTTTACTGAAATGAATATTAAGGCTGGGCGCAGGCTCATGCTTGTAATCCCAGCACTTTGGGAAGCCGAAGTGGGAGGATTGCTTGAGACCAGGAGTTCAAAACCAGCCTGGGCAACATAACAAGACCTTGTCTCTACAAGAAATAAAAAGATTAGCTGGATGTGGTGGCATGTGCCTGTAGTCCTAGCTACTCAGGCAGCAGGCAGGAGGATCAGAGGATCATTTGAGCCCACGAAGCAGAGGTTGTAGTAAGCTGATATTGCACCACTGCACTTCAGCTAGGGTGACAGAATGAGACCCCATCCTGGAAAAAAGAAGATTAGAAGTCTGTCAGTGTGCCATTGTATAATTTATTGGTGGAGTGGTATCATTGGTAACAATACCATCTAAATATTTAATCCCTTTTAGCTTTTGAAGTAAGACTCGTGTTAAAGCTAGAATTTACCTGGGTGCGGTGGCTCATGCCTGTAATCTCAGCACTTTGGGTGGATCACTTGAGCCTAGGAGTTCAAGACCAGCCTGCGCAACATAGCGAAACCCAGTCTCTACAAATTGTGTGTGTGTATGTGTATATATATATACACACATACACACAAGCGTGGTGGTATGTGCCTGTAGTCACAGCTACTTGGGAGGCCAACAAGGTGGGAGGATCACCTGAGCCCAGGAGGTCAAGACTGCAGTGAGCTGTGATTGTGCTGCTGTACTCCAGCCTAGGCAACAGAGTGAGACACTTTCTAATAAAACAAAACTCTAGACTTTAAGTACTAATAATTTTGATATTTCGATATCGTTGTACTGAAGAGGTTTAACTAAAATATGGACCTCTCCAAGCAGTTATATCAAAGGCAGAATGTGGAAGTTTTATCTTTTTTTGAGTTGCCAGCGGCTTTGAAAAATGCATATATGCACACAAATTTACTTAAAGCTTCTGCTTCTGAACCTCACCCATCAGTAGCTAACACTTAAACCACGGTTAAGGTGTATTTTCTGTTGAGTAATGTTCTTGACAAGTCAGACCATTGGTCTAGAACCAGTGCAAATTGAATGGTGATCGCTGTGAAACAAACACTGCATTTCTTTCATTATACCTTTCTTTGCCTAAACACTTCTAGTATAAATTCCCTTATTTTGATTTTCCCAAGTTAATTGTATCAGTATTGTCTGGACATGGCTTGGCATCACTTAATGGGAGAAAGCATTGAATAAATACCACTATTAACATGGTGATGCAGCTAATGCAGTGGGGTTAAGCTACACTAATAAACTAAGTGATCAGAATGTGGAAGATCTGTTTCATCAGATACCAGTTAAACCACAGCAGGATTTTTGTCTTCAACTCTGGATTCCATATTAACCAAAATGAATTAACTTGCCATGGTGTATCCAGAGGCAGAGGCTAGGAGAACAAAGGAAAATGGAACTAACATTCCTTGGAGAACAGTTGAGGGAACTGGGAAGATTAGATCTGGGGATAGATATAATTATGTGAATACCTATTTTCAGAACCTTTGAAAGCTATCAGAAAAGAGGATTTGGGTTTACTTCTGAGAGCAGAACTAGGACCAGTGGATGTGTTACAGGTGACAAGCAGGACCATTCTGCCATTTAAAACTTCCTAATGTGTAAGGGCTGTTTTCAGTCTCTGGCATCTACATCTATAGCAGATCTTATGCACAGTCTAACTCCTAGCTAGATTAATAACACCTTAAAACTACTGAACTGTTTAACTCACTGTCACCTGATGTTCGGATTTCAATAAAAAATAACAAGGCATGCTAAAAGTCAAGAAACAGTCTGAAGAGAGAAAACAAGCATCAGAACCAGACTTACATATGACACAAATTTTAAAATGATCAGACCAAAAATTTAAAGTAATTGAAATGTTAAGGAGTCTAACAGAAAACGTACATACCATGCAAGAACAGGTGGGTAATAAAGTAGAGGTGGGAATGCCCAGAAAAAAAAGCAAATGCTAGCGGGGAAAAAAATCCCAACACTTGGGGAGGCCTAGGTGGGAGGATCACTTAAGCCCAAGAGGTGAAGCCTGCAATGAACTGTGATTGTGCCGCTGCACTTCAGCATGGGTGAGAGAGTGAGACTGTCAAACAAAACAAATTAAGAATGTCTTGATCAAGACCATCCTGGTCAACACGGTGAAACCCCGTCTCTACTAAAAATACAAAAATTAGCTGGGCACGGTGGCACGTGCCTGTAATCCCAGCTACTCAGGAGGCTGAGGCAGGAGAATTGCCTGAACCCAGGAGGCGGAGGTTGCGGTGAGCCGAGATCGCGCCATTGCACTCCAGCCTGGGTAACAAGAGCGAAACTCCGTCTCAAAAAAAAAAAAAAAATGTCTTTAATGGGCAGTTCAGCAGACCGGACACTGCCAAGGAAGCAAGTAGTGAACTTGAAGACTAGGTCTATAGAAACTTCCCAAACAGAAATGCAAAGTGAGAAAAGAATGGAAAAGAAGTCCCCACAAATAAACAGAACAGCCAAGAATTGTAGGACTATTTGGAAATATGTAATGTACATGGGTTTGGAATACTAGTTAGCAAGAGAATGAAGCAGAGTAAGTATCTGAAGTGAAAATGGCCAAGAATTTTAAAAATTAGTGACAGACACCCAGCCACCAATCCAGGAAACTCGGAGAACAAGCTGGATACCAAAATGCCTACAAGCTCTACTTAGGCATGCTATGTTCAAAATGCAGAAAACCAAAAAGTGAAAACCTTGAAAGAAGCCAGAGGCGGAATCACCTTACCTATAGAGCAACAAAGATAAGAATTATAATGAACTTCTCAGCAGAACCATGCATGCAAGAAGATAGTGAGATGATAGGTGTTGAAAGAAAAAAATCCAACAACTTAGAATTGTATATCCAATGAAATTCTTCAAAAGTGAAAGACAAACTAGTGAGTTTGCTGTTGCTGGAGGTGATCAAAAAGAGGCTGAATGAAAAGAACAAGAAATGTTGGGTCCAACATTTGCCTAACTGTTTTCAATACATAAACTTAGCTCTGGAAGGTGGTAGTTAAGTGTTCAGCAAAAATGTATTTCAGTGATTTTTAGGAATGTTGCAAACCAGATTGTACTCTTGGAACTTCACTCTGCTCAGATACTGAGGATCTGAGCAGGCCTATAGCAATGAACCCTATTTTTGTTTACAAACATAAGCCCAGAATCTCTGACTTTTGGCCTGCTTGTTAAAACCTTATGGATAGCCATGCGTGGTGGCATGCGCCTGTAGTCCCAGCTACTTGGGAGGCTGAGGTAGGAGAATAGCTTGAACCCTGGAGGCAGAGGTTATAGTTAGCCAGGATCGCAGCACTGCACTTCGGCCTGGGTGACAGAGCCAGACTCCGTCTCAAAACAAAACAAAAAACAAAAACACCTTATGGAACGATGTTTTGTGGAACACACAATTTGGGAAACACCAGATAAGATGACATTTATGACCCTGAGAATGGGATTCTTCATTAACTGGATAATATATATACTGAGTGAGTGAGACTAAAAACTCACACAAAATAAAAGTAACAGTTTTAACTTCCTCATTTGAATTTGAGAGCATGTAAAAAGACTGATTATGGGGGTTATTTCTTTAAATTCCTTTTCTGCCTGATTTGAAATTTCTTAACAGAAATAACCAAAGTTGGGCTTATCAGCTCCTGGCTTACCCTCTCCGCTCCATCCTCCCACCCTCAAGGTCAAATCATCATTAACTGGCGGTTCAGCTTTCCTGACATTGGGTACCTTTTTTGGTTGAACTAGCCCCTTGCTGCCTTTTCCCTAGTGTTTTCTTTATGTTGCTGCTGTTCTCATTTAAGAAAATTTATCACGGGGCCCATATGCCATTATACATGGGAAAATGGCAACTCTGCTTCACTGCTAGGAATGCCAGAGATGCTTTAAGGACAGAAGTAGATGACCTGATAGAAGTCAGTGTTTCCTTAATGGATTTTGAGTTTTAGGAGCATAACTAGTTGTCCTGTCACTGTGCCGATCTCTTAGTTGAGCTTTCATTAGGTTAACATCTTCAGATTACCCACCCTCAAAATAATTCCAGGATATGAGAGGGAGATTAGCATAATGGTTAAGCATGAGGACTCTGAAGACAGATTATCTTAAGTTGGAGGCCCTTTTTGCCCCTGTCTGTTGACTTTGGGTGAAGTTTTTTAATGAGTGGTTAAATGTGATTTAGTTTCATCTTCTATAATACATGGTTAGTAATAATCTCTACCTGTGAAGATTAAATGGAGCACTTACAACAGTGTTTGGCATGTGGTAAACACATGAAAAGCGTAGTAGATATTGGGTTAGTGTCACAGTGTGGTATATGAAATCTTGGAATATATAAAGTTTATTTGTAACATCTACCCTAAGAATTTAACATTATCGGTTTTTGAAAACCCAGTTGACAATCAGGCATTGGGTTCCTTGCAGAAGACCTGATAAAGTATCTTTTTCCACATGCTTGTTAACAATCTGGAAGATTAATGAAACTTTGCAATAGTAGAATTTTTTTTTTTTTACTTTCAGAAAAGTTTTTATTATAGTAAAACGAAATTTACCATCTTAACCATTTAAGTGTACAGTTCAGTGGCATTAAGTATATTCACCTTTTTGTGCAACCACTATCACCATCCATCATCCATCTCCTGTTTTGTTTTGTTTTGAGTGTCTCACTCAGTTCCTAGGCTGGAGTGCAGTGGCGTGATCTTGGCTCACTGCAACCTCCACCTCTCCGGTTCAAGTGATTCTCCTATCTCAGCCTCCCAAGTAGCTGGGACTATAGGCGTGCACTACCATGCTTGGCTAATTTTTTTTTTTTTCTGTATTTTTAGTCGAGACAGGGTTTCACAATGTTGGCCAGGCTTGTCATTACCTCCTGGTCTCAATTGATCCGCCCACCTCAGTCTCCCCTGGGATAACAGGTGTGAGCCACCACACCTGGCCATCGTCTCCTGAACTTTTTCATCTTCCCAAACTGAAACTCTGTACCCATTAAACAATAACTTCTCATTGCCCCCTCCTCTAGGCCCTGGCAAACACCATTCTGCTCCTAGACTACTTTCAGACTCAGTTTCTTCTTTCACTTTCCCTTAATAAGAAAGGGTCCACTGCTGACTAATGGGATTGTTTCTATATGTGGAGGCCTTCTTACAAACGTGTTTGAGTTTACTGTAGAGAACAGTAATAGGAAATGGGATTGTACAAAGAAAACTGAGACAAAACCGGATGAGGGTTTCACACTGGGTGTCCCATCCACAGGCCTCAGCAACCCTGCCATGGATCTGCTCAATTCTTTTGCATCAAGAAGTTGATCTTGTGAGCCACTTCCATGTTGTAGATCCGCCGACACCTTTCATAGCTTTCCCTCTGTTGCAGGAGGCATGGCTTCTCATAATACCGCCGATGCTTTATGTCCTCAATGAACCCATCCATAGTGAGGTTTCTGTTTAGGGTTCTGTATGCACTTTCCATGTTCCCTTCCTGTACCATCACAGTCCTGGCAAGGAACTTCAGATATTTTGCCATGACCTTGGACTGAAGTCTTCACTCTGTAGAGCCTGGCACACTCAGTACCTAGCCGACCCAATAGTAGAATTCTTAAGAGAATGAAATAAACTAAAGGAAGTGAGACAGTTTGTTAGATGATATTTACTTAAAATAATTCCCACCAAAAGGTAAAACTTTTTCAGTCAAGGAAAAAAAAAAAAAGCTCCATCTGAGATGTATAGGATAACCTGTGAAAAGAAATGAGAAAGGATTTGATATATTGGAGTTTATATTTTTTAAAATTGTCAATTCCAGGATTAGATAACAAGCTAAATTTGAGCATTTGTTTCCCAGAAGGTGAGGACAAACCACTGAGATCTTTATCTCTTTCGCACTCTGTCCCCTGGGGATGGGAACAGCTTGACTGATCGGCAGTCTCAAACTCCCTGATGTCATGGAATTTCTTGTCCTTATTTTAAAAAAATGGATGTATGTATGTTATATCTTAATACCTTAGTTAATTTTTTCTTCTAATCTAGAAAAGAGGCCCAATTCCAGGACATGCAAAATGAACTAAAGTAAATGGTGGTGGATTCTAAAAATGAGAACTGAAACTGCTTAATAGTTCTATTGAAGGCAGTGGCTTAAGAAAGACTTGTATGTTAACTTCTTAAAAGAGGCAAAGGACATTATACTACAGATAAATGAGGTCCCACAGAAAAAACTTTGCACGTTTTTTCTCTACAAGTTCTGCTGTTTTTATCAAGAAATGGATAGGAACCCATGGGTCTGCAATACAGTAAGTGTGATACTTAGAATTGACCAAAGCCTTTAATTGGCCACTAAAGATCCCCGTATTAAGGTGATTGAAATTCTCTTGTTTTTTTTTTTTTTTTTTTCTGTTGTTGTTGTTGTTTTGGGATGGAGTCTTACCCTGTCGCCCAGGCTAGAGTGCAGTGGTGCAGTCTCAGCTCACTGCAGCCTCTGCCTCCCAGGTTCAAGCAGTTCTCCTGCCTCAGCCTCCCAAGTAGCTGGGATTACAGGCAAGCACCACCACACCCAGCTAATTTTTGTATTTTTTAGAGATGGGGTTTCACTATGTTGGCCAGGTTGTTCTCGAACTCCTGACTTAATGATCCACCCACCTCAGCCTCCCAAAGTGCTGGGATTACAGGCGTGATCACCACGCCTGTCTTTTTTTTTTTTTTTTTTTGTCACAATTACGTAGGAAAGATAAAAGCAGAATTATTAGCAGCATCTTCAAGAAAAAGGCAGCCATGTAAATACTTTTAAGTTCAGAAATAAAATGTATTTAAAGCAACTAGAATTTTAGAACAGCTATCTGGGTCAGCCCTAAAATGAACAAGCATTCGAAATTTCACAAATTTATCTTAGCTGTTCTTCTGCAAGATGATTCTGATATCATTTCAGAATAAAAACCACAATTATGTAGCACTTCCTAATTTGAAAACTTCCACATCAGTTTGACCACAGAGCACTGTAAAATAGGTACCCTTATTTTATGCAGGAGGCATCTGAGACTTACTTAGATAATCTTAGTGAGCCCTTGCCCAAGGTTACATAGGTAGTAGATTGTGGAAACAGTACTTCCATCCAGATCTTCCGACTACATGGAGTGTTGACTCGGGGGGCTGTTAATACTCAGTCCCTTGCTGGACACTGCCAGTAATGTAGTTGCTTCCTAATTATGGGTATGAAATTAGAAAATCCAGTAGTAATTCAGAAATAACTCATGTAGTAGAATATCATAGGAAGTTAGCTTGAGAAAAGATTCTATGGCAGTGTTTGGTCTTAATGTAGGCCTTGAAAAATATACACAATTTGGATACTCAACCTACACTTAGTATTAGCTGTAAAGAAATCTGTAATGGTAGTTCATATTTCAAGTAGCTGTAACTCACTTGCTGTGCACACAAGGCAAATCACACCTCCTAGTTCACTAATGTTGTAGTATTATATCAGTGTAAAAAAGGCTTCTGCCCTTGGAAAGACAAGACAGTGCAGAGATAGCTAGCTAGAAGCCTGGAGTAAGTGGCAAAAACAGAGGAAGAGTTTTAGGTAAAGTGAAAATTTGCCTGGATTATAACTGGTGGGCAAAATTTTGAAGAGTGGAGGGGCTTTTGACCAGTGGTATTGAGCCTTGGTAGGGAGCTGGAACTGCAAAAACTGACATGAGGGTTGCTCATGACTGAGGTGATACAAGCTTTAGGGTGGTAGTGATGACACCGGTGGCAAGTAAAGGGTAAATAGTAAATTAAGGACAGAAAGGTGGGCCTTGTTGAATGAGGAAAATAGAGGGAAAGAAATAAAGTGGCTTTGGTCCACAGAGTAAGAAAAATGAGGTAAAGCATTGGTTCCCAAATACACCTATGCCATGGTGCCTCCTGAAAACATTTAATAGTGATGTTTATTTTAATGTGTGAATCAAAACCAAAGTGAGCACAACAAACCTATGATTACACAGACATTATTTCTTAGAATGAAGATGTTAAAAAAATGAGTTGATTTAAATATGATGTAAATAATAGTACAAGTGAGTTGTGGTAAAGAATGTTATGAAGGATGGTAGTTAGCTAATTGAAATTTGGAAAATAGTGATTAAAATTGGGGAGAGGTGGTATGAGGAAAATTTCTGGGGTTGTGAAAAAGCCTGTATCTTGATTTCAATGTTGGTTATATGGGTGGATACACATACTAACTGAAGTGTCTACTTAATATGAATTTTATGTTGTGCCTCAATTTAAAAACTTTAAGTAGCTATTGGCTAAAGTTGGGTAAGATGGAAAGAAAAGCAAAATTTGTAGAGCAAAAAGACACAAAGTTGTTTTTATTTGCTGATCTTATTTGTAGTGGAAATGATAGGTAAATTTATTTACATTCTCTGCTTTCCAAAAATAATTTTTAAAAGTGTGTAGCTAAATCAATATAAAGAAATTGCTTATGAATGTTGAATGTTTTGCTTATGAATGTTGCATTTCTTAAGAGATACATGCCTATATACATATGTGTGAAAGAGGTTTAATCATTCAAATGATAGAATTTTTCCTCTTTTGATATTTCATTGATCAGTTTTTTAAGTGTATTCTATATGTGTGATATGCAAATGGTCAGCAGGATGTTAAAGCAGTACATTGTTACATGGTCAAAAAATAGTAGTGAAAGTTTAGATACGAGAGAAGTAATTGGGGAAGGTTCGATGTATAGTTTGGGATTTCAGCTGGCACTTGGAAGTATGGAAAGAAATTGGGATCCTGGACAGGTAAGGGAGGAAAAACTTGGGCAAATGATTCTAAATAGGAATTTGTACCATATTTGGCTTTAAGGAAATTTTGTTCAGATTGGGCTTAATATCATAAAAATTCTATGTAGTTTAAAATAACTTTAATATATTTGCTGTGGTGGCCATATATTATTTGTAATCTTAAAAATCTGCTTCTTTTTTTTTTTTGAGACAGAGTCTCACTCTGTTGTCTACATTGGAGTGCAGTGGCACCATCATGGCTCATTGCAGCCTTGACCTCCTGGGCTCAGGTGACTCCCACTTTAGCCTCCTGTGTAGCTGGGACTATAAGTGCATGCCACCTATGTCTGGATAATTTTTGTACTTTTTGTAGAGACAAAAAGTTTCACTATATTGCCCAGGCTGGTCTCAAACTCCTGAGCTCAAGCATTTCACCCACCTAGGCCTCCCAAAATGCTGGGAATACAGGTATGACTCACTGTGCCTGGGTAATATTTTTAACCAAGTTGCATCACAGTGTGGATAATTTAATACAACTGCTATTCTGCAAAACATCTCAAATAGTTTTTGGTTGTATCTTTTTGAATAGCAAATGTTGTATCATTTGACCAGAAATAACTAAGAACTATTAATTTATTCATCAATTTTGATGTATCAAAATCAATTATGTTTCATGGTGCCTGGTGTTAATGAATCTTGAGCAGTTTATGTTCAGTTTTTAGTAAAAGGTGAAAGGTTCATATTACCTGAAGGGAAACCAGAGTGTTATCTTCAGTTTTTAAAGCCTCAGTTTTCTTATCTTTGAAACAGGAATAATGATACCTGTGTTTTAGCGTTTTCGTGAAGATTAAGATAAGAATGTATGCAAAACAGCTTTGATAATCTGGGAAAATGTTTAATTTGTCCATCAGTCTTTTTTTTTTAATGAAGTGTTTATTTTAGAACAATTTTAGGTTTACTATGAAGAGAGTATAGAAAATTCTCATACACTAGTTTCCCCTATTGTAACATCTTATATTAGTATGATACATTTGTCATAATTAGTGAACCAATATTATACATTATTGACTAAAGGCCACACTTAATTCAGATTTTCTTAATTTTTGCCTAATGTCCTTTTTTCTGTTCCAGGATCCCATCTAGAATGTCACATTCGCTTTGGTTGTCCTACTTCTCTTGGCTGTGATAGTTCCTCTGACTTTCCTTGTGTTTGATGACCTTGATAGATTTCAGCACTACTGGTCATGTCCCTCAGTTGGGATTTTCTGATGTTTTTCTCACAGCTAAAGTGGAGTCATGTGTTTCAGGGAGGAAGACCATAGAGGGAGACTGCCATTTTCATCCCATGACAAAGGAAATACTGTCAACATGAGTGATAGTGTTGATAGGACCTTTATCACATGGCTTAGGTATTTGTCAGGTTTCTCTTCTTTAAAGTTAGTCTTTTTTCCCTCCTTTTCATACTGTAGTCTTTGGAAGTCAGCCACCACAAACAGCCCACACTTAAGAAGTGGGAAACTTTTCAAATATGAAGTGCTGTACATGAGCCTTTTTCAGATATCAAATTACAATGAATTTTTTATTGTATTCTTTTATAAGAACTTGGAGAGCACCCAGGCGTGGTGGTTCATGCCTGTAATCCCAGTACTCTGGGAGGCCAAGGCGGGTGGATAACCTGACTTCGGGAGTTCGACGCCAGCCTGACCAAAATGGAGAAACCCCATCTCTACTAAAAATACAAAAAATATTAGCCAGATCAGCAATAGCGTATGCATCCTTCTTTGTTTGTTTGTTTGAGACAGGGTCTCATTCTGTTGCCCAGCCTGGAGTCTAGTGGTGTGATCTCCACTCGCTGCAAGCTGTGCCTCTTGGGTTCAAGTGATTCTCCTGCCTCAGCCTCCCGATTAGCTGGGATTACAGACACGCCCACCACACCCAGCTAATTATTGTATTTTTAGTAGAGATGAGGTTTCACCAAGTTGGCCAGGCTGGTCTCAAACTCCTGACCTCAGGTGATCTACCCGCCTCAGCTTCCAAAGTGCTGGGATTACAGGCATGAGCCACCTCACCTGGCTGTGTACATATATCCTTCCGAAGTGCACTTGAAACATTTTCTAGGATAGAACATGCTAGACCACAAATTAAGTCTCAGTAGATTTAAGAAGGTGTTATACAAAGGGTATCTTCTCTGACCACAATCCAATGAAATTAGAAATCACTATCAGCTGGGAACAGTGGCTCCTGCCTGTTAACCTAGCACTTTGGGAGGCCGAGGCTGACAGATCACAAAGTCAGAAGTTCAAGATCAGCCTGGTCAGCATAGTGAAACCCTTCTCTACTAAAAATACAAAAAAATTAGTCTAGCGTGGTGGCAGGTGCCTGTAATCCCAGCTACTCAGGAGGCTGAGGCGGGAGAATTGCTTGAAACTGGGAGGTAGAGGTTGTGGTGAGCCAAGACCGAGCCACTGAGACTGTCTCATAAATAAATAAACACACACACACACACACACAAAAATTACCTGGGCATGGTGGCGCACACACCTGTAGTCCCAGCTACTCGGGAGGCTGAGGCAGGAGAATTGCTTGAGGCAGAAGTTGCAGTGAGCTGAGATCAAACCACTGTACTCCAGCCTGGGCCAAAGAGCAAGACTCTGTTTCAAAAAAAAGAAAAAGAAATAAATAATTCTCAGCTGCTCGGGAGGCTGAGGCAGGAGAATTGCTTGAACCCAGGAGGCAGAGGTTGCGGTAAGCTGAGAGATTTCGCCATTGCACTCCAGCCTGGGCAACGAGAGCAAAACTCCATCTCAAAAAAAAAAAAAAAAAAACTTGGAGAGCAGGTATTCTTAGTTAAGGATAATTACTGGGTTATTCAGATAATGGATGTGAATGGTATTGTTCCTGAAGGGTTGGATTACATTTACTGTATCCAAAGCATCTATTGAGCAAGCCTGTATTTTCCTAAGAAAAAAGTGGGGAACTTTCCAAATACAAGCTCACTACTCTATCTTGGTATCTACTACTCTGTCTTTTACTGCTCTTTTCATGATCCTTTTCAACATTGGACACATTTCAGCATTTTGCTGTTAGGTCACTTCTCTTCCTTCCTGTGTATACTATGATTCTCAACCAGGAGAGGGAGGAGGGTCGTGCCATCTTGTGGGTGGACACATTAGAATTATGGGAGGTAGTGTGCTATGATGGAAAATATAGAAAATTAGGTTCAGTATACATGTATTTTTACTAAAACCACAAAAAATAAAGTTTGACAAAATCTTGGCTCATGGAAGATGTGCAGAAGAGTAGAGAAGGGAGGGGCAAAATGATTGAGAAACACTATTGTAGATTGTTTATATAAACCTAAGTGACTTATATTCTTCTCTTGGTTTTAGCTAGAACTTACTTGTGAGTTATAAAGCCTAAATCTTTATTTGTAGCTCAGAATACTATAATCACATTTCCAAGTGCCTACTAGAAATCCTGTGGATAACTCACACTTAACATGCTTAAAACTGAACCCTGTATCTTTCTCCAAAGGAGTTTGTGCCCCTGTCTTTGCTCTCTCAGGTAACAGCCCCAGTACCCACCTGCTTATGAAGCCTGAACCCTCATTATTCCTCACAGCAGAACCACAACCAATTCCTGCTGATTTTTCTTTCTAAACATTGTTTTAGTCTTTTAAATTAAGGTATTATGTGCATATAATGTAGTTTATAAAGGACATTGCTCTATCCTTACTATGATTGGTTTGGTTCAGGCCCTAGTCCTTTCTTTCCTGGAGAATTGCAGGAAGATCCTAGCTGGGTTTCTTGCTTAGATGTTTCCTCGTCTGTGCACACTCTAGGATGGTCCTCTCTGGACTTACCTGTGACCACATTTGGAAAGAGCATGAATCTCCCTGCTTTGTGCCATGCACTGTGGTAATAGTGAATTGCCATGGACGTATCTATTTTACTGCCTGCTACTTCCTTCAGACCAAATTTGAGTCAGGACCCTGGAACTGAGATGGGTATAGTGGGAAGCTTTCCTCTGAGTGATACCCTGCTCTGGCTGCTGAGCTTTTGGAGAAGGGGAGGGGTGTAGCAGCCTGAGGTCTCGCTTGCCTCTTCTGCTTTGGAGCCACTTCCTCATGAGTCGGGGGTGAGGCTTATCAGGGCCCTAGTATTCTCAGTCCTCCACGCATAAGGAAGAACTTCTGATCTGAGAGTAGGGGCTGGGCAGAAGCAGGGATTCCTCAGGCTCTTGCCTGCTCTGGCTCAGGAATTAGCTTCAGCACCAGGTAGCTGGGGGTAGGATGAGAGGTGCTCTTTCTGGGAATAAAGCCCTCCCGCTGGAAGTTGCAGGGAGAGTGATCCTCTGTTCTCGGCTGCAGCAGCCTGGAGTGGAGCCTCCTTGTACTTAGATGGGAGGGCACAGGAAGGGAGCAATCCTGCTTCAAACACCAGAGACTCTTGCCATTCTTACTGAGTTTTCATAGATGTTCTTGCCAAATTTTAGTTAAGGTTTGTGAAAATAAATATGTAATTTTTCTTGCCCAAACTCAATAATACCTGAACATCTTGTATGTCAAGGTTAAGCATATTAATATTTTAATCCTCTTTCTACAGGTGTGAAGCAACAGCTAAAGATTGTGGTTTTTCTTAATGATAATAGTTTACCTGGTGATATATTTCCAAAGCTCATCTTTTGATGCTAAAACTCACACTATAATTTTTTTTTAATTTGGCATTAACTGAGTATAGTATCTAGTCCTACGTAGGTCATTATTAGCTAAGAAGTTCTTTCAATCTGTATATGCTAATGAAAGTGGTTTGATGTTACAGGAGTACAAGCGCAAGCTAGCCAGAGTTTCCCTGGTGCGCAAAGAACTCAGGTCCCGGATCCAGAGCCTGCCAGACTTATCTCGATTGCCGAATGTCACTGGCAGCCACATGCACCTGCCCTTTGCGGGAGACATCTACAGTGAAGATTGATGGGCCAGCCTCTTTCCAGGTCCCAGGACTTTGCAAGAGATGGAGACAGGTTAGGTGGATAGTCCTGTAGTGTTATTTTTGTACATTGTTAAGAGAGAAACACTAACAAAAGGAATGACAAGTAATTTATAAAATTGTTTAAAATGTTGGTTTGTTTACTATTTTATTGGTAAATTAACATGACTTAGTTTGAACAAAGTGATAATTTGTGTGTATTAATAAGCTCACAAATAGTGATTATTTTCAAAAAATCTTTTTGTAAATTTTTTTTTTTTTTGATCCAGGGCCTTGTGAGAAATTCCATGTTTCTATTTCTTCAGGTATTTTCAATTGTTTTTCTTTATTTTCTTCAGCATCTAATCACTGAATACTACATAATTCCTAAAGGGGAAGAATTAATCAGTAGTTGATTGAGACTTTATTATGGTGTAGTTAGGACTTGATTGTAGAAGGGACTAAATGTTCCAACATAATCTTCACCCTTCTCCCCAAACAAAATATCTGTTCTGTGTCTCTACATGCCTTTGATTCCCTCTGTCGATAATTTAACATTAAACATGAATGTCACCTTGAGGGGCAGATGAAAGTCTAGAGAACTGTTCCTTAATAGCATTGCAAAAGTTCCATTCCAACTGCCAATGTAGTTGGATTTATTTTTTAGGATTTTTAAAGTGTTAAGTAGCGATTCCCTTGATTAAGCTGTTTGTAATTATTTGAGTAGATTCATAATGAAAATGCTTTGGAAATGTTATCAATTTTGACATTCTAACGAGGACAACTTTGGTTCTGGAATTGGTTTCTACTTGTCAAATCAGTCTCCTTTTAACATAATTGGTCCCTTTAACAGAAAGCCATCTATGGGACTAAAAGACACATGAAATAATGATACTTTTATTATTCCCTTACTCATACAACTTTTAAAAATAGTATTTTTAGCTCTAATAGCTCAAGAACACAATATTCGTTAATGTTCAGCAAAGTAGCCTGAGACATTTTAAATGCTTCCTTAAGGTTTTTGAATGACTGTATATTTGGCAATTAAGCAGTGCCACACTACAGGGTAGATATGGTAAATTTTATATTTGTATATTTACAATTATCAAAACAAATGTACTTTTACCTTTTATTTCTAACCCTGTGTGTTAGAGCAGTTGCATGCTCTCCTGCCTTTTAAATCACATTGTTAAGCTGTGGATTTGTACTCAGTAATAACTTAGGATAAATATTTTTTTTATTCATTGCTTTACATAGTAGACATTTTTCTTTTTGTAAGTAGATTCAAATTAGATAGTCAATAAAACATCTTTAAAATCCCACAAGCCAATTATGTCTCACTAGTGTGAATGACTTCACTGTTTCTTTCTCAGTATTAGAAATTTTAGTTAAAATGAATTATATATGAAGAAGGCAGACATTTATTTTTAATAGCCAAGTAGTTCTGCAAATAGTTCTTTTAACAATTTGACTTCTCTCCAAAACAGAGACACATAGAAGTAGTGCCAATCCATGCACTACTACTACTAATTCATGGCTTATATTCCAAAGCTTTTTAGTCAGCTTTTGGGACTTGGGGGTGCATTTTCTCACAGAAACAATAGTAGTTAGGTTCCCTAACACTACCACTGATAGCTCACCTGGGAATTGAATCCACTTAACCACGAATGTCCTTAACTTGTAACGTGGTTCACAGGTTACTGATTGTAGATCCTGACCAGCATTTGAAACACTGCTCTCACTAGGACACAGCACGCAGCAGCCACACTCACACACTGGGATGTCTGCCTATGCTGTGTACGTCTGTCTCTAGGTGTAGGAAATGGAAGAAAAAGATTCAGTGAAGTGGGGAGGTGACAAATGCACAATTATGAAACCTGGTTGTACATGCTATGAATACTAATAAGTTTGTTTTTATTGTTGTTAATGTGAAAGCAAAAACTTGTATGTTAACTTATTTTCAATATCTTGACCTTATTTATGATCTGCTAAAGTGTGATTTATCCATTCAAAATATATATATTTTTTCCATTTAAAACTAATTTATAAACTGCATACTCCTGGGAAGATTTGAAATCTTTTAGAAGTTTGTTGAAATATTTTCACCATTTCAGACAGACTTCTGACTTAGATACTGATTTTAATGCCAGTATCTGCTCTAAATATTTATGATAAAAATGCATTATTTTTTTAAAGAGCTTGATGAGATTTGTGATAAGTGATAGTACTCAAGAACCTGAATCCCACCTCTCAACCAATCCTCCACAAACTTCAGTTGTTGGTTAACTTATTAACTGAAAACAGAGAGTACAGTCTGGTTTAGAAGTCATCTTTTCAGCCTTATGATAGTTAACATGGTAAGCCTTAGCAGGAAACATTTTTCCTAAAAGGAAGACTTCATTTTCTCAAGAAATGGGGTTAGTTGGGGGTATTATAATACCAAATTCTAAATCATGAGCATTTTCTCCACTGTGTACCTGAGGCAAATCATGCATCTTTGAGTGCGGTTTGGTCTGGCCCCTCAAGAGAAAAGCATGACGTCATAGGGCTACTGTGGTTTGAATGGATACCATCACTCTTTTCTCCACATACAGTGCAGAGAGCTGTCTGGAGTGGCAATATGAACAGATTCCCGGGCGCTCCTTCTCTCCTTCCATCACTACAGTAAGTAAAAGGACCATAGAGGGGAACCAGGAATCAGAGAATCAGCTGTGCTCTATAGCCAACCTCCCTGTCTTGGAAAACCATTCCAGATGCAGCTATTTTGGTATCTCGTCTCACATGCACTCTGAATCAGGGTTTTTCTATAAGAAATCTTTCAGAATCAGACCTGGGCATCTTGATTTGCAACATTAAAATAACAAAACTAAGTTGTCAATTATCACTGTAGATGAGCAACTCATCTTTTTAAAATACAGTTACTGAACTGATTCTGAGAAATCTTTAGAGAGGAAAAAAAAACAGTACAAATTAACTAATTGGGAAAGTTAGAATGTCCTTTCTGAATTTTTCATTAAAAAATTATATTATATGAAATAACATAAAGCTACTAAACTGCTTTGTATTCTATTAAGAAATAGCTCCTAAAGATGTAGTCTTGTTTCATAGTTGTTACACTATGTCAAAGCTTAAAGTGTAAGCCCAATTCTTCTCTGTATAGAAAGGAAACATTGTGTTACTTAATGAATTATTTATACAGAGCATTTGTTGCCAACTGTTACTCCAGCCATCCACACAGGAGTCTGTTCTGAGGTGGCAATAGCACATGGGAAGATGAACTTTCCCTGTTTGTTTACCCGTTTTTCTTTGGCTGTATCTGATGACAGTATAAGATGTTCTTAATAAAGTTTTATGTTCTTTTTGAAAAATGTGTAGGTTTTTTTGTGAATCTGATTCATTGGATATAGGGTGGGAAGGGGAAAGATTAATGGACTGGGAAGGAAGCAGAGTACTGGAAGTAAGTCTGATGTTATGTTAGAGACTGCTGAAGGAGATTACTTGGCCAGTAGTTACCAAACTTGAATGAACGTCAGAATTACCTAGAGCAAGCTCCTAGAGCAAGCTTGTCCAACCTGTGGTCTGTACACAACCCATGATGGCTTTGAGTGCAGTGCAACACACATTTGTAAACTAAAACATTATGAGATTTTTTTTCAGCTTATTAGCTATTGTTAGTGTATTTTATGTGTGGCCCAAGACAATTCTTTTTCCAGTGTGACCCAGGGAAGCCAAAAGATTGGACACCCCTGACCTAGAGTATGTATAACTACAGAGAATTGGGCCCCACTCCCAGAGCTTCTGATTCAGTAGGTCTGGGGTGCAGCCTGATGGTTTACAGTTCAAACAACTTGATGCTGATGCCACTGGGGTTAGAGACCACATTCTGACAACCACTGCTCTAAATAAATTCCAGTTAATAAGATAATCAAGTATGGGTTTTACAGTTCATTATTAGCAAGTTCCTAATGGGAAAAGAGTAAGACCATATTTTCTTTTGTGGTCCACTTAGCAGTGCTTTATTAATTGCTTTTGAGTGAACAGATTCAATTGGTACTTTCAACTTCCTGGAACCCATGCCCTTTCACCACTCCTTGAATTTAAAGCAAAATTGAAAATACTAGAAATCTGTGAGAATCTCCAGGGCAGTGTTTGCCAAACTTCTTTGATAAACTCAGTTGGAGCATTTACAAAAAGGATACAAACCTACTGAGGCAAAATTTTTGTGATTCTTACCATCTAGAAAGTTGGGGAGATGTAATCCTCTGGCCAGCACCCCTGGTTCTCTACTCCTGGGTGGCATCTGGTCTCTATCTGAATTCAGATACTTCCCATTCCCATCCACTTGTTTTGTCTCTGCAATAGTAGGTTTCATACAGTGGAACCATAGCCAGAGATTGTTTCAGAAGATTTGGGATAGATCCAGAAGTCTGCATTTTAAGCTACCCAGATGATTCTAATGCAGGTAGTTCATAGACTGCATTTTGAGAAACATGACCTACAAAGCAATGTATGGTCCATAACATATAATAATGGTAGCTCACACATATATGGTACTTACTGTGCACCAGGAACTGCTCTCAGCACCTCACATATTCTTTGTGGTAAATACGCTCATTATTCCACTTTTATATCTGGGCAATGAAAATAATAGAAGTTCTCTGTGACTGTGAACGAGTCAGATGGTGAAGAGAAGATTCAAACATGGTTGACTGTAAGCCAGTGCTCCTTAACCACTACAAGATGCTGCCTCTTACATTGGTACGTTGTGTTGCAGCTCTGCCATCACCAAATCTACATTTTGCATAACATGTCATGTGATAGTGAAATTAACATTATCCAAGTATTCAAACTAAAAAGCAACATGTCAGCTAAAAGCACTGCTGAAGGATGGGGGCTTGTGGGAGGATGTTATACTCACTTTTTTTTTTTTAGTTAAAATGTACATTGCAGTATATACATATGATAAATTTTTAACCATTTTTAAATGTACTCTAGCATTAAGTACATTGACATTATTGTGCAACGATCACCACCATCCATGTCTCGAACTTTTTCATCTTCCCCACCTGAAACTCTGGACCCTGTGAACAGTAACTCCTCACACCACCCTTTTTCCCACCAGCTGCTGGCAACAACTGCTCTCCTTTGTGTCTCCGTGGATTTGACTTCTTTAGGTACCTCATATAAATTGAGTTATAAAATATTTGTTCTTTTTAGGACTGACTTATTACAGTTAATGTCTTCAAGGTTCACCCATGAAGGAAATGTCAGAATTTCCTTCCTTTTTAATGCTGAAAAATATTCCAGTGTGTGTATGTGTATACACCATGGTTTGTTCATTCATCCACTGATGAACACTTGCATTTGCTTCCACCTTATGGCTGTTTATGAATAAAGCTACAATGAATGTCAGTGTACAAATATCTGTTTGAATCCCTACTTTCATTTCCAATTGTTTTTTCAAAGCAATTATTTGTATTCACATCAACAAAGCAGAGTTAGAGTGAACTATTGCTAGGGATATTCCAGATAACATATTCCTCTAAGCCAGTGGGTTTATTAGGCCAGCAGCATTAGCTTCAGTTGGGGACTTCTTAAAAGTGCAAATTCTTGGGCCCCCAGACTTAACGCAATCAGAAAATCTGAGGCTGGGATCCAGCAACATATCTTTTTACCTAGCCCTCTAGGTAATTATGATGACCATTTAAGTTCCAGGTCCGTTTTTGGAACCACTGTTAGAGGCATCCAACACGTTACCTCAAATAGACTTCTCTCACATATGGCAAACTTTTAGAGGGAGGAAAAGGACTTTCTGTTCCAACAAAAGCAATTGTAATAGCAGGCCTTCCTGACAAGCCAAAAAATGCTTTTCATCTGCCTTATTTTTAACTTTACATGTGCAGGATGTGCACGTTTGTTACATGGGTAAATGTGTGCCATGGTTGTTTGCTACACCTGTCAACCCTTCACCCAGGTATTAAGCCCTGCATGCATTAGCTATTCTTCCTGATGTTCTCCTTCCTTATCTGCCTTATTTTAAGCTTAAGAACCCCACTCTCGACCTAGGCAAATTCCTCTGTATTTTCCTATTTCATTTCTCTGTCTAGCACAGTTCTTACAGTTCTTCTGAGGATGGCAGAGTGAAAGAGAAACAGAAATGCAGTTTGGGATCTGACCGTAAGAGACTCAGTAGCCCTTGGTATAACTACACCACCGCAGGTTTTTAGGATGACATAAAAAATGGAAACTATATTTTAATGTCTCTTCGATAAATGGATCACAGACTAAAGTAATTTGCGATGAATTGTAGAATTATACATATCTTTGAATTCTGTGCTTCATGGAAAAGGTATAAAACAAATTTTGAATTAATATAAATGATATTGTGATTGTTTGGTTAGTTTTGTCATCTTTTTTTTTTTTAGTAGAGTTGGGGGTCTTGCTGTGTTGACCAGGCTGGTCTCAAACTCTGGCCACAAGTGATCTTCTTGCCTTGGCCACCCAAATTGCTGGGATTACAGGTGTGAGACACCACACCCAGCCAGTTTTATCATCTTTTTAAAGCCATATTTCTTTGTTCAGTGAAGGAAATTTCATGTTACTTAATGGAAATACAAGGTAAGTGAGAGATTTTAAGAGGTTTAAATCATACATTAAAGCATGCCGTTTTTCAAAATACTCTGTTACTATTTATCTATTGTCTTTTTTTTCTAGCTCTTATTTTTCCCATAAAAATACAAGATTAGCAGAGTGCCCATGAGGTGTTTGATTCTTTTAGAGGTATTTTTCTCTTTTCATTATGCTGCCATCAGGTGGGAAGTAGTGCCTTGGTTGTGGTTTTGTGATTTAAATTGCTAGGCTGAAGCAGGAATGTGCTAAACTGAGGGAAGTTAAAGTCTGTTTTCATTCTGCATTCTGAGCTGGTGTTTGTGTGCTGCAGGACCCCTGGTGAGCTTCATGTCAAATTCTTTGTATCCCTATCTAGCTAATAGCTGTGGGTGCCCAAGTTACAGGCAGATGTCATCGGTGCTTAGCATTCTCCATGTTTGAGTTTCTAGTCTCTTCATGTCTTGGCTAGTGTGATGAAGAAAGATTGCAACTTCTTTCTAGTTTCTGTCTCTTTGATTTCTTGCTTTTATATCCATTGATGGAATAGAGCAATTATAGTTGTGGTAAAATTTTATACCAGTAGCATAAAGAACCATCTTTTTCTACTTGGGCCTAATTTTCCCACCAGGAACCAGTAAGCTAACTGCTAGTGGTGAACTTACTGATTGGTTAAAATATAATTTTAACCAGTTTTTGCAGTATGGCATAAAGCTTTGGGCTCGAAAAATCTTTTTTTTTTTTTTAAAGAATACCACTTAGAAACAGAAAACTTAATTTTTTTAAATATAAGGAAAGTTTTCAGTATGAATTTTTAAAAGCTCTATTTTTTTTTTTGAGACGGAGTTCCGCTCGTTACCCAAGCTGGAGTGCAATGGCACGATCTCGGCTCACCGCAACCTCCGCCTCCTGGGTTCAGGCAATTCTTCTGCCTCAGCCTCCTGAGTAGCTGGGATTACAGGCATGCGCCACCATGCCCAGCTAATTTTTTGTGTTAGTAGAGAAGGGGTTTCACCACGTTGACCAGGATGGTCTCAATCTCTTGACCTTGTGATCCACCCGCCTCAGCCTCCCAAAGTGCTGGGATTATGGGCTTGAGCCACTGCGCCCGGCCTAAAGCTCTATATTAATATTTAAATTAGTTTATAAGTTCTTATAAAGTAAGATGATTTCTTTTTTAGATAACCAAGGGGAATATTTAAGCAATTTTATTTTCAGCTGTTTCTTAATTGTCATAGATGAAATAAAATATTCATTAGATGTATTTTTGGTAGTTAATAACCTTTCAATATTGTAATGAGGTTAGATACAATGAGGATATTTACCAAGCATTTGTTTTTTGTCATTTTACAAATTGTAAATACTTTTATTACAGAAAGTTACAGCCATCATTATACATAATTTGGTTAAAATATTCTTCAGTTTCATTTTATTTTGGACTCTGATTTGGCTTCCACCTTTGTTTATTGCTTATAATATATATTACTTGGAACATGTTCCTCTTTCTGGTCAACAGAGCAAGACCCCCCAACTCTATTAAAAAAAATCATGGGGGAGAGGAAGCAAGATGGCCGAAAAGACACAACTCCGGATCACAACACCCAGCAAGAGAAATGCAGAAATCGAGAGATCTCCTAGCTCCAACCAAGGTACCAGGTGCATTTCAACGGGTCTGGTCAGACGGTGAGCAAAGCCCAGACAAGGCAGACTGAGGCGGGGACAGGTGCTGCCTCACCCAGAAAGAGTATCTGACCAGTGAGTCAGAGGCTAACCCTCCGGCACCCCAGTCCAGATACAGTGCTTCCCCCAAAGCCTCAGCAATCCACAGAACAGGGGATCTTTGCCAGTCAAGTGCCAGGAATTACAAGTGCAGAGTTGAATAATAATCCAGGATGGTGTCTGAATGGTGTCCTGGATTGTAGCACAGATCTAAGCAAATGCATAAGCCCATAAGCCAACCGGGAGAGCCTGCGGAACGAGCTCTCACCCCCGAGAGAGGGAGCTGACGGCAGGAAGACAGACAAACTGGGTGGCCTGTCCGCCATGACCGGAGAGAGAGGGAGCTAAAAGCAGGGAGACAGACCATGTGGCAGGGCGGGCCCCTACCCTGCCCCACAAACCCCAGAGGGCTGAAGTATTAACTATAGTGGGTTATGTAGCCAGCGCCTCAGTCTGAGCTGAACCCTGAATGATCCAGCTCTGGAGGAGGAAAGGCACAACCCACCTTAAAGAGGCAGAACCAGGCTTCACGTTTTAACAACACGGGAAGCCTACATAGCAATGGGACGATGTTCTTGACCACCCAGCAGCACCTCCAGGTCACTGGAAGAGGCAGGCCTAACCTCCCATTGTAAACAAAAAAGACACAGGAAGCCTACCTAGCAACCTGAAGGAGTCCCTAGAAACCCAGTAGCACCTCGACAGGCAGACAAGCGACCTTATCAAGCAGCTCCCTGAGATCAGAGCTAGATAAATCCACGAAGATGGGAAAAAAACAGCACAAAAAAGCTGAAACCATCAAAGACCAGAACGCCTCTTCTCCTTCAAGGGATCACAGCTCCTCATCAACATGAGAACACAACATGACCGAGAAAGAGTGCGACAAATTGACAGAAACAGGCTTCAGAGATGGGTAATAACAAACTTTTCTGAGCTAAAGGAAAACGTTCTAACCCATTGCAAAGAAACTAAAAACCCTGAGAAAAGGTTAGACGAAATGCTAACTAGAATAACTATCTTAGAGAAGAACATAAACAACTTGATGGAGTTGAAAAACAGCACAAGAACTACATGAAGCAAACACAAGTTTTAATAGCCAAATCAATCAAGCAGAAGAAAGGATATCAGAGATTGAAGATCAACTCAATGAAATAAGAGACGGCAACGCAAGAGAAAAAAGAGTGAAATGAAATGAACAAAGCCTCCAAGAAATAAGGGATTACGTGAAAAGATCTAATCTACTCCTGATCAGTGTACCTGAATATGACAGGGAGAATGAATCCAAGCTGGAAAACACGCTCCAGGATATTATCCAGGAGAACTTCCCCAGCCTATCAAGGCAGGCCAACATTCAAATCCAAGAAATACAGAGAACTCCACAAAGGTATTCCTCAAGAAGAGCAACCCCAAAATATATATCAAAAATATATCAAAAAGTAAACAGCATTAACATAATGAAATATAACATTTGATATATTCCAAAAATATATCAAAAAGTAAACAGCATTAACATAATGAAGAACTTACATCAACTAATGGGCAAAACAGCAAGCTAGCATCAAATGGCAGTATTAAACTCATGTATTATTAACTGGATAAAAAGCCAAAACCCATTGGTATGCCGTATCCAGACCCATCTCACATGCAACGATACACAAAGACTCAAAACAAAGGGACGGAGGAAGATTCACCAACCAAACGCAGAGCAAAAATAAATAAATAAATAAAAAGCAAGAGTTGCAATTCTCACCTCTGATAACATAGACTTTAAAGAAACAAAGATCAAAAGAGGCAAAGAAGGACATTACATAATGGTAAAAGGATCAATGCAACAAGAAGAGCTAATGATCCTAAATATATATGCATCCAATACAGGAGCACCCAGATACATAAGCAATATTAGACTGATCAACAAGATAGAAAATTAACAAGGACATCCAGGACTTGAACTCAGACCCGGAACAAGTAAACTTAATAAACATTTATAGAACTCTCCACTTCAAATACACAAAACACACATTCTTCCATATCACACCTATTCCAAAAGTGACTACATAATTGGAAGTAAATCACTCCTCAATAATTGCATAGCATTTCATAGGTTTAAATGAAATACTGGTTGGCTGCTTGTTTGTTATTTTCTTCCCTTATTCCTTCCTGTCTCAATTGTTAAGCACAATTATTGGCATGAAAGAGGTTTTCAATTCCCATTTTTAGACTGCATTCTAACCTGGGCAATAAAGCAATACTCCCATTCTGTCTCCCTTTTTCTTCCTCGTCTTCATTCTTTTTTTTTCTTTCTTTCTTTCTTCCTTTTTTTCTTCTTTAAAAAAAAAAAAAAAAAGAGCAACCCCAAGGCACATAATTGTCAGATTCACCAGGGTTGAATGAAGGAAAAAATGCTAAGGGCAGCCAGAGGGAAAGGTCAGGTCACCCACAGAGGGAAGCCTATCAGACTCACAGTGGATCTCTTGGCAGAAACCCTACAAGCCAGAAGAGAGTGGGGGCCAATATTCAACAACCTTAAAGAAAAGAACTTTCAACCCAGAATCTCATATCCAGCCAAACTAAGCTTCATAAATGAAGGAGAAATAAAATCCTTTACGGACAAGCAATTACTGAGAGATTTCATCACCACCAGATCTGCCTTACAAGAGCTCCTGAAAAAAACACTAAACACAGAAAGGAACAAGTACCAGCCACTGCAAAAGCACACCAAATGGCAAAGACCAAAAATGCAATGAAGAAACTGAGTCAACTAACGGGCAAGAAAACCAGCCAGTAACAAAATGGCAGAATCAAATTCACACATAACAATATTAACATTGAATGTAAATGGCCTAAACGCCCCAATCAAAAGACACAGACTGGCAAACTAGATAAAAATTCAAGACCCATTGGTGTGCTGTATTCAGGAAATCCACCTCACGTACAAAGACACACATAGACTCGAAATAAAGGGATGGAAGATTTACCAAGCAAATGGAGAACAAAAAAAAAGCAGGTGTTGCAATCCTAGTCTCTGATAAAATGGACTTCAAACCAACAAAGATCAAAAGAGACAAAGGGCATTACATAATGGAAAAAGGACCAATCCAACAAGAAGAGCTAACTATCCTAAATATATATGCACTCAACACAGGAGCACCCAGATACATAAAGCAAGTTCTTAATGACCTAAAACGAGATTTAGACTCCACACAATAATAGTGGGAGACTTCAACACTCCACTGTCTTATTAGACATATCAACGAGACAGAAAATTAACAAGGACATCCAGGACTTGAATGCAGAGCTGGACCAGGCGGACCTAATAGACATATACAGAATGTTCCACCCCAAATTCACAGAATATACATTCTTCACAGTACCACATCGCACTTACTCTAAAATTGACCACATAATTGGAAGCAAATCACTCCTCAGCAACTGCAAAAGAATGGAAATCATAACATTCTATCAGACCACAGCACAATCAGATTAGAACTCAGGACTAAGAAACTCACTCAAATCTGCACAACTACTTGGAAACTGAACAACTTGCTTCTGATTGTTGACTGGATAAACAATGAAATGAAGGCAGAAATAAAGATGTTCTTCAAAACCAGTCGGAAAGAAGACACAACTTACCAGAATCTCTGGAACACCTTTAAAGCAGTGTCGATAGGAAATTTATAGCAATAAATGCCCACGTGAGAAACAAGGAAAGATCTAAAATTGACACCCTATCATCAAAATTGAAAGAGCTAGAGGAGCAAGATCAAAAAAACTCAAAAGCTAGTAGAAGTCAAGAAATAAGTAAGATCAGGGCCGAACTGAAGGAGATAGAGACACAAAAATTCCTTCAAAAAATCAATAAATCCAGGAGCTGGCTTCTTGAAGAGATCAACAAAATAGACCAGTAGCCAGACTAATAAAAAAGAAAAAAGAGAAAAATCAAATAAATACAATAAAAAAATGATAAAGGGGATATCACCACTGATTCCACAAAAATACAAACTACCATCAGTTATTACTACAAACGACTCTATGCACACAAACCAGTAAATCTGGAAGAAATGGATAAATTGCTGGACACTTACACTCTACCAAGACTTAACCAGGAAGAAGTTGAAACCCTGAATAGACCAATAACAAGGGCTGAAGTTGAGGCAGCAATCAAGTAGCCTATCAACCAAAAAGAGTCCAGGTCCAAATGGGTTCACAGCCGAATTCTACCAGACGTACAAAGAGGAGCTGGTACCACTCCTTCTGAAACTATACCAAACAATACAAAAAGAGGGAATCCTCCCTAACTCATTTTATGAGACCAACATCATCCTGATACCAAAACCAGGCAGAGACTCAACTAAAAAGAAAACTTCAGGCCAATATCCATGAAGAACATAGATGCAAAAATCTTCAATAAAATACTGGCAAACCAAATGCAACAGCACATCAAAAACATTACTCATCACAATCAAGTAGGTTTCATCCCAGGGATGCAAGGCTGGTTCAACATATGCAAGTCCATAAATGTAAACCACCACATAAACAGAACCAAAGACAAAAACCACATGATTATCTCAATAGATGCAGAGAAGGCCCTTGACAAAATTCAACAGTGCTTTATGCTAAAAACTCTCAACTAGGTATCAACAGAACGTATCATAAAATAATAAAAGCAATTTATGACAAACCCATGCCAGTATCATACTGAATGGGCAAAAGCTGGAAGCATTCCCTCTGAAGTCAGGCACTAGACAAGGATGCCCTCTCTCACCACTCCTATTCAATATAGTATTGGAAGTTCTAGCCAGAGCAATCAGCCAAGAAAAAGAAATAAAGTGTATTCAATTAGGAAAGGAGGAAGTCAAACTGTCTCTATTTGAAGACGATATGATTATATATTTAGAAGACCCCATCGTCTCAGCCCCAAATCTCCTGAAACTGATAAGCAACTTCAACAAAGTCTCAGATACAAAATCAATGTGCAGAAATCACAAGCATTCCTATGTACCAATAACAGACAAACAGAGAGCCAAATCAAGAGCAAACTCCCATTCACAATTGCTACAAAGAGAATAAAATACCTAGGAATACAACTAACAAAGGATGTAAAGGACCTCTTCAAGGAGAACTACAAACCACTACTCAATGAAATAAGAGAGGACACAAACAGATGGAAAAACATTACATGTTCATGGTTAGGAAGAATTAATATCATGAAAATGGCCATACTACCCAAAGTAATTTATAGATTCAACACTGTCCCCATCAAGCTACCAATGACCTTCTTCACAGAACTCAAAAAAACCACTTTAAACTTCATATGGAGCCACAAGAGAGCCCACATAGCCAAGACAATCCTAAGCAGAAAGAACAAAGCCAGAGGCATCACACTGCCAGACTTCAAACTACACTACAAGGCTACAGTAATCAAAACAGCATGGTACTGGTACCAAAACAGAGACATAGACCAATGGAACAGAACAGAGGCCTTGGAAGCAACACCACACATCTACAACCATCTGATCTTTGACAAACCTGACAAAAACAAGCAACGGGAAAAGGACTCCATGTTTAATAAATAGTGTTGGGAAAACTGGCTAGCCATGTGCAGAAAGCAGAAACTGGTCCCCTTCCTGTCACCTTACACTAAAATTAACGATGGATTAAAGATTTAAACATAAAACCTGACACCATAAAAACCCTAGAAGAAAACCGAGGCAAAACCATCCAGGACGTAGGCATAGGCAGGGACTTCATGACTAAAACACCAAAAGTAATGGCAACAAAAGCCACGATAGACAAATGGGATCTAATTAAACTTCAGAGCTTCTGTACAGCAAAAGAAACCATCATGCTGGGCACGGTGGCTCACGCCTGTAATCCCAGCACTTTGGGAGGCTGAGGCGGGTGGATCACGAGATCAAGAGATCGAGACCATCTTGGTCAACATGGTGAAACCCCGTCTCTACTAAAAATACAAAAAATTAGTTGGGCATGGTGGCGTGTGCCTGTAATCCCAGCTACTCAGGAGGCTGAGGCAGGAGAATTGCCTGAACCCAGGAGGCAGAGGTTGCAGTGAGCCGAGATCGCGCCATTGCACTCCAGCCTGGGTAACAAGAGTGAAACTCCGTCTCAAAAAAAAAAAAAAAAAAAAAACGAAACCATCATTAGAGTGAACCGGCAAACAACAGAATAGGAAAAAATTTTTACAATCTACCCATCTGACAAAGGGCTAATTTCCAGAATCTACAAAGAACTATAACAGATACACAAGAAAAAAACAAATCCATTCAAAAGTCGGTGAAGGATATGAACAGATACTTCTCAAAAGAAGACATACATGAGGCCAAAAACATATGAAAAAACACTCATCATCACTGGTCATTAGAGAAATGCAAATCAAAACCACATTGAGATACCATCTCATGCCAGTTAGAATGGCGATCATTAAAAAATCTGGAGACAACAGATGCCAGAGAAGATGTGAAGAAATAGGAACACTCTTATACTGTTGGTGGGAGTGTAAATTAGTTCAACCATTGTGGAAGGCAGTGTGGCAATTCCTCAAGGACCTAGAAATGGAAATTCCATTTGACCCAGCAGTCCCATTACTGAGTATATACCCAAAGGACTATTAAGCATTCTATTATAAACACACATGCACATGTATGTTCATTGCAGCCCTGTGTACAATAGCAAAGACCTGGAACCAACCCAAATGCCCATCAATGATAAACTGGACAAAGAAAATGTGGCACATATACACCATGGAATACTACACAGCCATACAAAACGATGAGTTCATGTCCTTTGTTGGGACTTGGATGAATCTGGAAACCATCATTCTCATCAAACTGACAAGAACAGAAAACCAAACACCGCATGTTCTCATTCATAGGTGGGTGTTGAACAATGAGAACACGTGGACTCAGGGAGAGGAGCATCACATACTGGGGGCAGTTGGTGGGGGACTGGGGAAGGGACAGCAGAGGGTGGGGAGGAATAACATGGGGAGAAATGCTGGATATAGATGAAGGGGGAATAGAGGCAGCAAACCACCTGGTTATGTATGCACCTGTGCAACAACGCTGCATGACCTGCACATGTACCCTAGAACCTAAAATAAAATAAAATTTTTAAAAAATGATAAAACTAACCAAACAATACCTATACAACTGAATTTTTAAAGACATATCTGAATAAACTTAATGACTCTGAATCACAAAATATCATTTATATTAATTCAAAATTTCAATTTTATAACTTTTCCATGAAGTACAGAATTCAAATACATGTATAATTCTACAATTCATTGCAAATTCTACTTTAGTCCATGATCCATTTATCAGAGACATTAAAATATAGTTTACATTTTTTTATGTTACTGTTGAACAGTAAGAGGAACATGTTCCGAGTAATATATTTTCATAGTGAACAGTAAGAGGAACATGTTGAGTTTGTAGTTTCCTAAGAATACCCATTGCAGAATTCTTCCTCAGCTTTGCAGCATTTTATGGACCTAAGTTACTTAGTACATTGTGTGGATTTAGATAGCTTCTGTAAGCACTTTAGAATTTCTTCATTCTGCACTAGAAATCTTATTGTTTTTTAAATACATTAAAGATGCATAGACTTCTTTGTATGCTACTTAATGAAATTAAAATACTATTTTACATCTTCTAAAAATCCTCCACACAATGTACTTTTGTTTTCCAAAGGATAAAATGGAAACACGACTTGAATTGTTTGCAGATGTGTTCAGATTTTTTTTTTAAATCTTAGTAGACATGCATACCATCTGAACTTATCAATAAAAGCCAGCAAAATTTAGTTATAAGCTCAAAATTGTAGCATCTTCAGTTCTGTTTACTTTGGACAATAGTGTATCAAAGAACTCTACAAGTTTGCATTGTATCTGAATCCATGTCATCGTCCCTTCAGAGAAGGGTGACAAATGTATGCCACACATGCCCTTCACATCCTATGTTCCTCTGTCTCTTGCTTATGGACTATATCACTAATTCTATGAAGCCTGAATACAATCAGCACTCCAGGCAGCCATTAACAAGTTGACTGGAGTTGGAACAGGAGTTAAAATACATTTCTTTGTTACCTGTCTAGGCGAAAAGTTTGATGGGTTGTTTTCCTCTTCAAAGGTGGTGCCAACTGAACTATAGAGAGCAGTAAGAGGAACATGGTCTCCTCAACTTTTGTGGTTTCCTAAGGGTACCCATTGCAAAATTCTTCTCAGCTTTTCTGCATTTTATGGACCTAAGTTATCAGAAGTCCAGTTAATAAGTCAGAGTATCTAAATAATGACCTCTTTTCCATTCATTATAGCAAGCAGTTTCTAAGGTTGTTGAATGGATGTGTTGAGCCTTTACTGTGTGGCAGACATTATAGGAGAAGCATAAGAAAGGAATTAAAGGGAGTGAGATACAGCTTGCCCTCATAGAACTCTGAATTTAATGTAGGAGACAGATACTTACTTAAATAATGTCATAAGTTCTACACAAGTGGTGTGAAAAAGTTACACAACACTGAGGAAAGAATGGTTGGTGTCTGTGGGAAATAGTTAGATAGTGCTTTATAGCTCTAGAAATGACATATGTACTCATTTCTGAAGTTTGATCAACTGACCATGGATTGCATAAACAATGAAAAGGACTTTTAAAAGTTTTTTTTAAAAACCTGTCTCAACATACTGATGAATTAAATGAAAATTAAACAAAATGAGACAGTATATATAAAGGAGCTCCTACTGACCAAGATGTAACAACTTGAGCATCAAAATGGAAAATACAAGTTGTAATTAATTAAAACAAGTAGATTGTGCTGTTTCTATCATAACATTTTTAAAAGAAAAATAGAGATTTTCTTTTCAAATAACTAATATATACAAATTTATTTTTATTTTGAAAACTATTTCATTGTAAGTTTAATGTCAGGACAGAGAGAAGTATATTGCCCATGTTCTAGATGAGTTACTTACACCCTGGGGTTACAGCCCTCACAGAGCTCACAAACTGGGAGGCACACATTCTGGAGACTCTCAGCAAACTCCTGTGTGAGAGCTGTGCTAGGGTGAGTACAGGGCTCCTCAGAAGCTCATTCTTCAGGACACATCTGACTCAGATTTGTGATCAGAGCTAAGAGTATTTCTCTGTGTTACACAGCAATAAATATTTTTCTAAAAGAAAAAAAGTGCTAAGAGGATGGATCCTCTGTAGTGAGAGGCTGAAGATGAGAAGGCAGGGCTATTCCATATACCATAGTCCTGAATAACAGGGATGGAATCCCCTGGTGAATAAGAGGAAGACTGCCTATTATAACTGATCAGGAATGAGAAAATGAGAGGACACAACTTTAAAGCAATGTCTGAAATGTGCAATTGTATTTTGAGACCCAGTTAATTCACTGGTACTGCTCCTCTTAGATATGATCCACTTGGGAACATTACTGGGGAGTTCTAAAATCTGAGCAAAGGTCAAATTAGAAGTTACCCTTGTGTAAAAGGCCCAAAGGGCTGTGCTGTGGGGGAGAATAGTGCATGCTTAAGAACTGGGGTATGTCAAAGATGATTTTGGCCTCCAGATTGTAATCAACTCTGTCATCCCAGAGTTCTTTGTGTCACTAACAAAGCACATCAGTTTTTGTCCCCTCTTGCCCTTTTCCCAGTCATTCCTGTTGGCTTATTTTTCTAATAGGGTTCTGCTTACCCCATCCATCCCCTTCTGGCTGGTGAGGGCCTCCTTTTCATCCTCATGATAGCTGCCTTTAACTTAGGCTTGCTGGTCCACAGGGTCAGTGGTACTCTAGCCGCATATTCCAGGTTCCACAGCCCATGACTAGGAAAGCAGCCCAGGGCTAAGTCGAGCTGTCTTCAGGAAGCACTGCTGTAGCCAGTAGGATGCAGAAGCATGTGAGAAGCCCTATGGCAATATGGTGGAGGCCCAGGAAAGCCATGAAATTATAGCTGCTCAAAGTCTGAGCCTATGTTGCACCTCTGCTGCTTCTCTTTACAGGACTTAAAAATTAAATGTCTACATTAAATTTAAGGTAATGTACTTTTTTAAGGATAATTCACATAAAATTTATGTTTTCAATGTGTAGAATTTTGTTTTTAGTATATACAGAGTTGTACAACAATGTTCACTACCTAATCCCAGAATATTTTCATCACCCTAAAAAGAAATCCCATACTTATTAGGAGTTGCTCTCCATTCTCCCTATTCCTCTGGCAACCGCTTGTCTATTTCTATGTATTTTCCTATTCTGAACATCCCATATAAATGGAATCACACAGCCGGGCATGGTGGCTTACCCCTATAATCCAAGCATTTTGGGAGGCTGAGGCAAATGGATCATCTGAGGTCAGGAGTTCGAGCCCAGCCTGGTCAACATAGTGAAACCCCGTCTCTACTGAAAATACAAAAAAATTAGCTGGGTGTGGTGACAGGCGCCTATATCCCAGCTACTAGGGAGGCTAAGGCAAGAGAATTGCTTGAACCCAGGAGGTTGCAGTGAATCAAGATCACGCCATTGCACTCCAGCCTGGGCCACAAGAGCGAAACTTCATCTCAAAAACAAAAAATGGAATCACGCCATATGTGGTCTTTGGTGTCTGGCTTCTTGCAATTAATATGTTTTCAAGGGTCATTCACGTCCTAGCATAGATCAGTAATTCTTTTATGGCTGAATATTACCATTCCACTGTATGGAAAACACATTTTGTTTATTCAACAGTTGCTGGACATTCAAAAAACATTCTTTTAGCTATTTTGAAATTTTGATTTTATGTATATTATAAACACTACTGCCATGAACATTCATATATATGTTTTTGTGTGGACATCTGTTTTCAGTTCTCTTGGACATATGCCTGAGTGGAATTGTTGGGTCATATGGTAACTGTTTAAATTTTGAGGAACTGCCAAACTTCCAAAGTGACTCCACCATTTTACAATCCTAGGAGCAATGTGTGATGGTTCCAATTTCTTCACATCTTCACCACTTGTACTGTGTTTGTGAGTCAGTCTAGTAGGTATGAAGTATCTTTTCATATGTTCATTAGCTATGTTGGAGAACTGTATTCAGATTCTGACCATCTTTTGTCTTTTTATTATTGAATTTTAAGAGTTCTTTATAATTCTGGATATCGGTCCCTTAACAGATATAAATGCTTCTCAATTTAGGATGGGTTATGTCCTGGTAAACCCATCGTAATGTTAAAAAATCTCAAGTTGATAATTAGGAGACTATCTGTATATAATTTGCAAATGTTTTCTCCCATTCAGGGGCTGACTTTCCACTTTCTTGATGGTGTCCTTTGAACAGAGCACACGAGTCTTTAATTTTGATGAAGCCCAATTTATCTGTTTATTTTCCTTGTTGTCGCTTGTACTTTTGGTGTCCTATCTAAGAAACCACTGCATATCCCAGGGTTATGAAGATTTACTCCTGTATCTTCTTCTAAAGGTTTTATAGTTTTATCTCCACACTTCAGCTTTTAAATACTCCCTTTAGAAATGCCCAGACCTTTCTGCCAAACAGAAAAGTCAAGAATCTGTGGTGTCCTTCACTTGCAACTGAAGTAATGTGAACAACTTACCACCTAAGAGTTCCTGTCTTTACTATTTTTTATCTACTTTGCAGTCATGTGCTCAGAAAGACCTTAGTTCTTAGTTCTAGTGTGGAACAGGTAGAACTCATTACATGTAGTATTCTAGGACTATCTTGTGCTATGTGCTGGGCAACAAACTAGGTGCTGGGGGTCCAAGTGAGACCACTCAGGTCTGCAAAGAGCTCACAGGCAGTTGGTAATGATCAGAAACAAACTACAGGGTCACCAGAACTGTGATAAGAGTGGCCCCTCATAATGCAGTGGGGTTGAGTGGAGGGCAGTCTCCAAAGTGAGTCCTAAAGGAAAAAGCACGTGCAAAGGCCCAACGCTGACAAGTACATGGTATATATTGAGAACTGCAAAGAGCTCACTATCAGGAGCAAGAACAGTTCAAGAGAAACAAATGTTCTAGAGAGAAATTAGCCAGAAGGATAAAGCAGCTACCATGACCATTGTGTTGTGCTAGATATTGTGGACACAAAGTGAACACCTGGCCTTTGGTGGTGGCACCAGCTAGCACAATTTCATTTCATGCAACTATAAGATCAAGTGGTTAACTTTGGCCCTTGAGTTTTTTAATTGACAAATAATAATTGCATATATTTATGGGCCACAATGTGATGTTTCGTTACATGTATACACTCTGGAGTAATCCAATCAGGCTAACTAATAGATCCATCACCTCAAATATTTATCATTTCTTTGCAGAAAGAACATTAGAAGACCCTCTTTTTTGGCTGGGCACTGTGGCTCACACCTGCAATCCTAGCACTTTGGGAGGGAGAGGTGGGAGGATTGCTTGAAGCCAGGAGTTCAAGACCAGCCTGGGCAACATAGTACCATCTTGCCTCTCCAAAAAAAAAAAAAAAAAAAGATGGCTTCTTGTAGTGGGAAATAAAAAATAGTAATAATAAAATATTAGTCAGGTGCAGTGGTGTGTGCCTGTAAGTCCCAACTATTCTGGAGGTTGAAGCAACAGGATCACTTGAGCCCAGGAGTTCAAGGCTACAGTGATCTATGGTCATGCCGTAATAGCACTCCAGCCCAGATGACAGAGCAAGGCTCTGTCTCAAAAAAAAAAAAAAAAAGCCAAAACCCCTCTTTCAGCTCTTTTGAAATATGTATTAACTATGGTCACCATGCCGTATAACAGATCATTGGAAGTTACTCCTCTTAATTAAAATTTCCCTTTTCCTTTCTACTCACCCCATTCCCAACCACAGCCTCCAGTATTTACCATTATATCCTCTACTTCTGAGTTCTACGTTTTTAGATCCCATATAAATAATACAGCATTTGTCATGTCTGGCTTATTTGACTTAGCGTAATGTCTTCTAGGTTCATCCACGTTACCGTAACTGACAGAATTTCTTTTTAATTGTACGTTAGGTTCTGGGGTACATGTGCAGATCTTGCAGGATTGTTGCATAGGTACATACATGGCAAGATGGTTTACCACTTTCATCCCCCCATCACCTAAATCTGGTATTTCTCCCCACGTTATCCCTCCCCACCCTCCCCACTCCCCGCTGTCCCTCCTCTAGCCCCCACAACTGACCGCAGTGTGATGCTCCCCTCCCTGTGTCCATGTGTTCTCATTGTTCAACATCTGCCTATGAGTGAGAACATGCGGTGTTTGGTTTTCTGTTCTTGTGTCAGTTTGCTGAGAATGGTTTCCAGATTCATCCATGTCCCTATGAAGGACACGAACTCATCGTTTTTTATGGCTGTGCAATATTCCATGGTATATATGTGCCACATTTTCTTTATCCAGTCTATCACTGATGGACATTTGGGTTGGTTCCAGGTCTTTGCTATTGTAAACAGTGCCACAATGAACATACGTGTGCATGTGTCTTTATAATAGAACAATTTATAATTCTTTGGGTATATACCCAGTAATGGGATTGCTGGGTCAAATGGAATTTCTATTTCTAGGTCCTTGAGGAATTGCCATACTGTCTTCCACAATGGTTGCACTAATTTACAGTCCCACCAACAATGTAAAAGTGTTCCTATTTCTCCATATCCTCTCCGGCATCTGTTGTCTCCAGATTTTTTAATGATCGCCATTCTAACTGGCATGAGATGGTATCTCAATGTGGTTTTGATTTGCATTTCTCTAATGACCAGTGATGATGAGTGTTTTTTCATATGTTTTTGGCCTCATGTATGTTTTCTTAGAATTTCTTGATTTTTAAAGGCTGAATAGTATTCCATTGTGTATACACACCAGATTTTTTAAAAATCCATCCTTTGACAAATATTTCTGTTGTTTCCATATCTTGGTTATTGTGAATAACACTACAATGAAACACTGTAGGGCAAACATCTCTTTGACATACTGATTTCAATTCCTTTGGATATATACCCAGATGTGGGATCATATGGTAATTCTACCTTTAGTTTTTTGAGGAACCTCCATACTGTTTTTTCCAAAGTTGCTGTACTAATTTATAGCATCACCAACAGTATGTTCCCTTTTCTAAACAAAGAGAAAGAAAATTTTACTCTCCCATTGAGTGATCTATAATCAGGAATGTTCCAGATATTTACTTTTGCATTCAAAAATGGGAATAAGGTTCAGGTTTTACTAAGACAGTTATGCAGATAATTGTGAGAAAATAAGGACCCACTTAATCCTTTCCCTGAATTATCAATAATGCTATAGACACATGGAAGAAACCTCATGAGTGAACAGACCCTCTCATAAAGATCTCAATTCCCTTTTGAAAGAAAATAACATACATAAAAACTGCTAACTAAAGGAAGAAAAAATAGTAATGCCACTACTCAATGTACATATATAGCTTTACATACATACACATATATATCTATACATACACATCTACAAAGAACTTGCATATATTTTTTGATCTTCACAACCATCCTATGGGTAGGCAGGTTTCAGGTATTCATACTAACGAGGTATTTTCCCAAAGGATGCCAAGAAAAGTTTGCATTCAGATCTAGTTTCCATGTATTCAAAAAATAAAAGTTTAAAAAGTTTTACTATAGTTTCAGAATTGACATCAGGCATTTCTTATTTTCAAGGTCCACCCTTCAGAGAAGATAAGAAATTTCTGAAGTCCACCTTTGGATTCTTTTGGGATTCATTCTGACTAAGTAACAATTTTAGTTGAGAGAAATGTTTCTTTGTTTTACTCATATTCTTTGAGGAGGAAGTAGATATTGACTGTCCAGATGTAGGTGTTCTGAAAAGAAACAAAACCACACTTAGTTAGACCAACAAATGACAATCATTTTCTACTCTTTTGTATTATGGACATATACAGGCAATGGCTATCCTTGGTGTAGTATCATTTGACAAATCCCTGTTCAGTTAGATGTCCTCAGGATTTCTGACAGAGTTAAGGGCAAGAATAAATATTTAGGGCAAGAAAGTATACTGTGATGGTTCACGGTTGTTTTTTCTGGAGATGGAGTCTTGCTCCATCGCCCAGGCTGAAGTGCAGTGGAGCCATCTCATCTCGCTGCAATCTTTGCCTCCCAGGTTCAAACAATTCTGCCTCAGCCTCTCAAGTAGCTGGGACTACAGGCGCACACTGCCACACCTGGCTAATTTTTTGTATTTTAGTAGAGAGGGGGTTTCACCATATTGCACTGGCTGGTCTCGAACTCCTGAGCTCAGGGAATCTGCCTGTCTGGGCCTCCGAAAGTGCTAGGATTACAGGTGTAAGCCATCGCACCTGGCCGTGAATGGTTCAGTTTTGTTGGCACAAAGGAAGAATTAAGGCAAAATAAGACAGGCAGACAGATTGGTGCCAGACAGGCCTGGAAAGCCATGCTAAAGCATTGATCCATATGCTACAGAGTGATACTTCTAATCAGAGCTATGCTCCAGAAAGATGATCACACTAGAAGAGTTTGATTCTGGAAACAGGGAGACCCATTAGGAAAATCATTGCAGTAGTCCTGACAAATGGTGCATAAGGACCTAAACCAGAATCTAGCAGCATTAGGGAGAAAAAAGAGCAAAAAGATGAAAACAGCATGGAAGTAAAATATATAGAAATCAGTGACAAGGACCAAGGGAAGGAATTTTTGAATATACCTGCCATTTTAGGTCAAAATGTCCAGAAAGGTATGCTCATTCACAAAATAAGGAACTCAGGAGGATGGGCAGGTTTGAGTGGTTAGCTGTGGGGAAATGATGAACTAAGTTTTGAACATGTAGGGGACTGAAGCGGATATATTTAGCAGGCAGCTGGAAATAGGCCCAGGAGATGTTGGAAGTAGAGTAACATACCTAGAAGTCAAATGCATTGACATGAGCATTGAAGACATGGGAGTATGTGACATTTGAAAAGGGTATGGAGGATACATGGCCAAGTCCCGAAATGCATGGCATATTTACGGAGTATATGTTAAACACAAAAAATTAGAAGAAAACACTTGAGTTAACACTGGCAATTCAAAGAGTTCATGGATTAAGATACCTGAAAATCAATGCTGGACTCTTGCCTTTGGAACCAGACTTATCATGATTTGGGTCTGCAGTCCTTCTCTCTGGTGTTTTCAGGGTGAGTTTACTTGTAGGAATGGTAGAATTGCTCTTCAATGTTGATAGAAAGCTTCTGCTTTTACCATGATGTTTCACTGTCCTGTTGCATGTTTTACAAGTGATCAACTACCATAAAAATAAGAAATGTCAGTCCTGTCATTTATCTTACAGTATAACCCCATAAACCACATGTTCATTGAATTCTTAAATGTCAGAGATTATACCACATACTACAGGGGTAAGTAAAATAGAGGCTGCACTTGGAGAACTTGCAATCTAGTGGCAAGAATTGGACAAAACTTTTTTTTTTTTTTTTTTTAAGACAGTCTCGTTCTGTTGCCCAGGCTGGAGTGCAGTGGTGCGATCTTGACTCACTGAAACCTTTGCCTCCCTGGTTCAAACAATCCTGCCTCAGCCTTCTGAGTAACTGGGACTACAGGCATCTGCCACTGCGCCGGCTAATTTTGGTGTTTTAGTATAGACAGGGTTTCGCCATGTTAGCCAGACTGGTCTTGAAATCCTGACTTCGGGCTATCCACCTGCCTTGACCTCCCAAAGTGCTGGGATTACAGGCTGGAGCCACTGTACCTGGCCGACAAGATAAATTTAAAATGAGAAAATGTTCAATAAGATATGAATGGCTAAACATTTGTATTTAAAATAGGTCTTCAAATATAGTGAACTCTCTAATTTTTAAATATAAAACCATGTTTAGGGGGAATTAGGGAAAAGATGGGAGATGATACTCTTTAACATCTGGAGAAATAGTCTTTGTAAGAGCAGTAAGCATTTAATATTTTTTGCAGATTAACTTCAAGCCTCTTCCCACCGTAAAAAAACATAGCAGAATGTCACTGGAAATGTAAGTAGCCCCTTCAAATCCTTAGCAATTTTATAGGTCTGAAATATAGGTCTAATGTAACTTATACAACCAAATGAGTTGCTATATTCTCATACCTCTTCACTCATCATTAGCTCTAGAGGTTGACTTTCTTTTCAAGATTCACTTCTCAATAAATGGTCCATTTCCTAACTAATTCTACATATCTAACTCACTATGCACAGGATTCAGCCCATGCCTCAGCAAATTAATATAAACTAGTTTAAGTGAGAAGTAGTTTGATGTTCATGAGCAGATGAAAATGCCAATGGACGATCTGTATCTATCAAAGGTCTGTGTTGCTTTACACTTTTTGGAAGGAAGCTGTATACAGATTAAAATAAATCAGAAAAACAAATGCCTTTAGTTAGCACCTTTCTAGCTGACTTCTGATTAAAATACATTAGAATATAAGTTTCATGAGGGCAAAACACTGCAAGACAGTGAGGCAGCATTTACTATCTTCCCATTTAAGATCATTTTCCAAACATGTGGCAGTAATATTTTTTGAAAAATACAATTCTCTAAGAACTAAGAAACTGAATTCTACATCACTTCAATATTCTATCTCTTCTCTCTTTCCCTTTAACCATTTAATTTTATGACAAAGCAAAAGGCACCTACCTGTCCAACACTGGTAAACTCCTAAATATGGCAATTTTCAATCAAGTAATTACTAATTATAGTCTTAGGCCAGACATAAGCTGTCATAATGTCCAGTGCCCAGCACAGTGCTGCACAATAACCAGGCACTTGAATGGTTGATAAACGTTAACAATGAATATGCAGGATGTAAAGTATATCTGCTACTGGCCTCCATATAGTAAACCGTAAGTAATTTGATTTTGGTTTTATTCCATCTTGTATCCCCAATATTAAATATTGCTTGGCATATGATAGCCCCTCAATAAAGTGTTTAAAAAGCAAAAGATGCATTCACCTTTATTGGGCATAGCTGTAAATACACACTCTGATATGGAGTGGGAGGACAGCTGAAGAAGTAACATGACACCTACATATATAACACTACTGTTTGAAGCAAAGGACCATTAACTGAAAAAATAATGTAGTGGTAAGTAACTGCAATTCAGGTGGAGTAATAATAGTCAGCTCAAGGAATCCTCACATTTGTGAAAAATAATGCTCAAAAATGGGATCTCAAAACAATTGAGAGCTCATGATGTTTGGTTTAGGTAATCATGAAAAATAAAAATAAGCTGTCCTTATAATGAAACACTAATCATGAGAGAAATGTTTATGTATATATTTTGATAATCCAAATATACTACTATAAATCTCTGAGTTATATCAAGGCTGATTCTTAAACTGATTTTAAGTGAAAGAAAATTCTAGTTTACTCATAGATACTGGAACTGAAATCTTACCAATACACTTTTAGAGTCTTTGAACTTTTTGACAATTTTTGCTTCTTTAAAACTGAGTGTATAGTTTCTCGCTTCTCGATTAAGAAGTTTCTGTATTTTGGGTGTCATCTTGGCTTTGGGTTTGAGACGTACTCGAGAGTTATCCAGAACCAACAACTGGAAACAGTATGGACACGTTTCTTCAAAAGTGCTCTTATTATCTAAAATTATACAAATGAAACTCACAATTCAGCAAATCAGAATATTTTGTTAACTCAAACTGCCAACATTATAAAAAGTATATTGATATTTAATATAAGCACATATACATTCTTAAGCAAACTCAAAGTATGAAAATTTACAAAAAGATAAATTGGCAGTAATTTACTTTGCAAAGTACTCTAATTCCATCCATTCACTCCTTTCAGCAACAAACAGGCAAATCTCCAACTTATGCTAGCAAATCCTATAGGCTTTAAAATATATCCAAAATCTTGCCACTTCTCATTACTTGCTAGTAAGCTTTAAAAGGCTGTTATGTTTCACCAATTTTACCAATGCATTTACCACAAAATAACAAATTGCACTGTGATTGTTTCTGTTTTTAAACAATTAGCACAATGAATATTTATTTAGTACCTACTGTTGAGCACTGTGCTAAGTGCCAGGGATATAACAGAACTTATAAAGCCAAGGACCACACTTAAACTTAGCTCTGCCAAATGTGAAATTCATTCATATTTACTAAGTGACAACACCAGGTACTGTTCTGAGTGCTGGAGACATAGCAGTGAAAAAAGGAGAATTCACCAAGGCATATAATAAATATAACAACATCAAATGTTAAGTGCTGGGAATAAAAAAGTAAGACAGGAAAGGGGAACAGAAGTGCTGATGGAGTTACTGTAATTTTAAACAGGTGGTGAGGGAAAGCTTCAGTGAGTGATATCAGAGACCAGAGGGAAATGGATGATTCCAATGGAACCAGATATGTGAGGCAAGAATCCCAGGCAGAGTGAAGAGTAGCTGCAAAGGCCCTGAAAGAGAACAGCAAGGAGGCCTAGTGTGACTGGAGTTGCATGAAGGAAAGAGAGAGTAGGTCAGAGAGGTACGTGGGCCTATGATACCGGGCCTTAAAATCCTTTTAAAGGACTTTCACTTTTACTGGGAGATGGGAAGCCATTTGAGTTTCTGGCCGAGGAGTGACACGATCTAGCTTTGGTTTTTATCAGATTCACTCTGGCTGCTGGCTTGAGAACACACTAGAAACACATGGGAGCTGTTAGTAATCCAGGAGAGGGCCGGTGATGGCCTGGAGCAGGGTGGTAGAGATAGATGTGGTGAGGAGTAGAGTGCACTCCATCTCCACTCACTGCAATCTCTGACTCCCGGGTTCAAGAGATTCTCATGCCTCACCCTCCGGAGTGGCTGGGATTACAGGCGTGCACAACCACACCAGGCTAATTTTTTTGTATTTTTAGGAGAGACGGGGTGTCACCATGTTGGCCAGGCTGGTCCCGAACACCTGGCCTCAAGTGATCCACCCATGTGACCCTCCCAGAATGCTGAGATTACAGGCGACAGCCACCGCTCCTGGCCGATTCTGGATATATTTTAAAGCCAATAGGATTTGCTGGGAGGAGAGTTGTTAGGGAGTCAAGAATGGCTCCAAGGTTTTGGGGGTCCAATAACTATAAGGGAAGGATGGAATTATTTACTGAAATGAGAAAAACTGCAGGATCTTGTTGGGGGTAAAGCTCAGGTTTTGGACACATTAGCTAAATTTGAAATTACTAGACATTGAAAAGAATTTGTCAAGAAGACATTTGGATGTATGAGTCTAAAATTCAGAGGTGAACTACGTAATGACCTAGAAGTCAAGGGAGAAAACTATCTCGAGAAGATTGATCAATGTGTCAAGTGCCGCTAACAAAGCAAGACAAAGCACATTAAGGAATTTGGAATTTTCACAAAACTGAGAAGCATGTGGATTTTGTCGAAGGATGTGGGTTTTGTTGTTTTAAGGAGAGGAGTGAGTCCATCGGCCTTATTTGAGCGTTGTGCGGAATGGAGGAAAGCGGGGTGATAAGAGCCCAAGGCACAAGGGATAGGCGTTCTTACCGTGCGACGAAGTGTAGGCCCAGCTGTAAAAGAGAAAAAGACTTGTGAGGGGAAAAAAAGAACACCTCCCCGCTCGCCTCCCGCTTCATCTCCCGTCCTCTTACAGGAGATAGCGGGCTTGGCCCGGGCAGCTGTCGTGCAGTCCCCGCGCCGCAGCCTCAAGGTAGTGTTTCTGTCTCATCGCCGCCGCCGCTTCCTAGCCGCACGTACCCGGTGAGAAAATAGAGCGCCGGAAGTCTGCTTCCCAGCGTCGCTGTCTTTGGCGTCCAGACTCAAGTAGCTTCCGGAAAGAGGCACGCTAGGCAGAGAAGTTCCGGTTTCCTTCCAGTCCAGTCTGGCGTGGAGGTGTGCCCAGCCCGGAGGCAGCCCCATCCGCCCGCCGCGTCCCCGCCCCTTCAGTTCCACCCCTTGGCCTGCCCAGTCCTCTCAGGTACTCAGAGGAGTTACGAATCAAGACTTGAGGCGGGGCGGAGCGGCTTGACCCTGGTGTGGCGACTGAGTCCCGAGGTGAGGCTGCCACCCGCCTCTCCATCTTCCTCCCGGCTTGCCTTCTCTCTGACAGCCCTGTGGTGGTTGCTCCGCCACAGCGTCGCCCTCCATATTCGCCGGGCGCCGGGGGGTCGGGGAGCGGAAGCGCTGCCAACAGCAAGGCCGCGGAGAGGAGCGTCCCCCGTCCAGCCTGCCTTCCGCCTGTGTAAACGCCAGCATTTCTCTTTCTTTTTGTAATTAAAGTGAAATTCATATAACGTAATATTGACCATTTTAAGGTGAACAATTCAGTGGCGTTTAGTAAATGTACAATGTTGTGCAAGCACGATTCTGCTATTTCCAAAATACTTCGATCGCCCCGAAGGACAGCCAACTCATGAAGTACTTACTGCCCATTCTCCGCTTCCTCCCAGGCCTTGGCAACCACCGGTCTGCTTTTTGTCTCTATGGATTTACCCATTCTGGCCATTTCACATAAATGGACTCATACAATATGCGACCTTTTGTGTCTGGCTTCTTTCACCTAGCATAATGTTTTTGAGGTTCATCCACCTTGGAGCATGTATCAGTACTTCATTTGTTTTTATGGCTGAATAATGTACTCCGTTGTATGGCTGAAATCACAATGGTTTATCCATTCATCAGTTGATGAACGTTTGAATTGTTTCTACCTTTTGGCGGTTATGAATGAATTCTGCTGTGAACATGTGTGTTCATGCGTTTGTTTGAGTGTCCGTTTTCTGTTCTTTTGGGTATAATACCGAAGAGTAGATCTGCTGAAGTATGTGGTAATTCTGTGCTTAATGAGGGTTCCAGTTTCTCCATATCCTCACCAACATTTGTTTTCCTTTAAAAAAAAATTTTTTTTTTTTTTTTTAGTCCTCCTAGTGAGTGTGATGTAGCATCTCATTGTGGTATTGATTAACATTTCCCTGACGACTGATGGTTTTGAGCAGCTTTTCATGTGCTTGTTAGCAGTTTGTATATCTGGATATTCAAGTTCTTTGCTCATTTTTTTAGCTGTTTTTTTTTTATCTTTTTGTTGATGAGTTGTGTTTTTTTATATATGTATTCTGGATAGTGGGCCCTTGTTTAGCCTTGTTTGTTTGTTTATTTATTTATTTGAGATGGGACCTCACTCTGTTGCTCAGGCTGGGGTGCAGTGGTGTGATCACAGTTCACTGCATTCTTGAATTCCTAGGCTGGGCTAAAGGGTTCTCCTGCCTCAGCCTCACTAGTAGCTGGGAACCAGGCTCACTATCATGCCTACCTAATTATTTTTCTTTTTGGTAGAGATGGGGGTCTCACTATATTGCCCAAGCTGGTCATGAACTCCTGGGCCCAAGTGATCCTCCCACCTCAGCCTCCCACAGTGTTGGGATCACAGGTGTGAGCCACTATGCCAAGCCCATTTTTTATTTTAAAAGGGAGCTAAATTATATAAAGATTTTGAAGAGAAAGTATATATTTAATCTCTATAGGCATTTTAACTTTTTCCAAAGAAATGTTCTTTTCCCTACTCTTCCCACCTTTCCATCCCACTTCTCTGAGGCAATCAACATTAATAATCCGGGGGTCTCCTCTACCTATGTCCTTATACACTTAAGTACATGTATAAATGTGCAAGTCTCCCCCCAACTTACCACCACTACAACAAAAAGAAACCAAACACACACACAAAGTCAAAAGTAAAATGTTAGTTCCTTACTATATAACTTGCCTTTTTTCCTTAACAGCAGGCCACAGACATCTTTTCAAGTTAGTGTATGCTTTTAAATAGCTGAACATATTACAAAATGTAATGAAACATGTTAAGCACTCTCTGAATGAAGAGGTCACCTAAACAGGTGAGCAACAAACCTGTTTATAAACTTGGGTGCAAACGGGCTGAGTCCAAAAAGAGAGTCAGCAGAGGGTGGTGGGATAGGAGCTGGTTTTATAGGTCTGGGATAGGCAGTGGAAAGTTACAGTCCAGGGCAGTATTTTGCTGGGGGATGGGGGAAGTGTCACAGGGTCTGGTGTCACAAGGTTGACCTATCAATTGAGGCAGAAACAGTAATGTCGCAAGGTCAGTTAATCAGGCCACAGGGTCCAGTGTTACAAGGTCGACTTATCAGTTGAGGCAGGAACAATGGTAGAATGTTGCAAGGTTGGTTAATCAAGCACTGCAGGAGCTAGCAATTCTCCTTTTGCGGTTTTCCTGGTACCTTAGACTTTTTGGCTCAGGGAGGCCATCTGGAGGTGTACATGTGGGTCACAGGGGTCACCATGACTTGACTATGGTGTAGTCAGTTCAAAGAATCTTGCATTCCTGTCTTTTTATATTAATAATATAAAAGTTGAAAAGCAAAAACTAGAAAAAGTGGGGGAAGCAGTGAAATTTTGGAGGCTGTACAGAGGGATGATGGGCGATGTTTCTCAGGGCTTCTTCAAGCAGGATTGGGGGTGGCATGGAACCTAAAAATGGGAGAGATTTTAGACACCAAGAGATTTGGGGGCAAGGGGTGATATTGTGGGATTGTTAGAAGGAGCATTTGCCATTTTGACTGATTGGTTATTGCTTGGATGTGATTTTGTAGGATATTGAAAACGGGTTTATAACATCAGGAAAAATCCACACCAAGACAATGGGATTACTCAGAAAGGCTAGTTTTACTTCCTGCAGGAAAGGTGCAACTTGCTGGCAGTCTTGCCATGAGAGCACACCTGAACAAAGGAGACAGGGACATTTATAACTTTCATAACCTAATGCAATTGCTCTACTGCTGTGTCCAGTTTCCACTGGCGAGAACGGGACCTCACATTCTATACTTGACCTGATTCACTGAAAACTTGGAAATCTTCTAAAGAAGTAAAGGCAGAGGAGAACAAAGGAGAAGAGGTAGTAACTTGAAGACTGCTTAGAGAATCGATAACATTTCCAAATAAGGAAGGGGAATAAACTCTCACCTAAGACTTGCCTGGGCAAATATCTAGGTTAAAGTGTAAGAACTAAGAACACGGGTTGCATTTATTTCTTTATTATGACTAACAGCTACTTTAAGATTATTATCAAAAACTTTAAAGTAAATTAACCTTTGAATAAACTATTATTTATTCATAATGCACTAAAAGGAAAGCTTTGAAGAGGAACCTTTTATGTATTCTTGTTTCCTACATAGGAGTTGAGAAATTAGTTGGAAAAGACAAGATTCAAACAAAAGAAGGAGAAGAATAGATATTAAGGGGCCTGCTAATGAAAAGAGCCATGGTACCCAGTTAGAGAGTGGCCAGCGGCCAGAGTAATTATTTACCTGTTTAGCGAGGTTTTGGGCCCTGTCATTAAGTCTTTTGATGGCATTATATACAAGGCAGGATTGGTTTAGATAAAAGCATTCTTCGTTGAGGAATAGACAGAGTTTTCCTTTCTCAGCAGTCAATAGATTGAGGCCTTGGCGATTTTGGAGGACAACTGCAGCCAGGGAATTAACTTGAGGTTGGAGAACAGATAGTGTTTGAGTTATGTCTGAAATGCTGGTGGAAAATTTATTAGAGGGACGACGGATGGAAGTAGTAAGGCCTGCTATACCTGTCTTAATTGCAGCAGTGGGGACTCCTGATCCTACAAGCAAGGGGATTGATGGAATGACTCTTTTTTGTCATGTAAGAATTACAAAGGGGAAAGGGAGGTGTTCATTTCCATTGGCAAAATGGATTTGAGGAGTAAGGAAAATTAAGGTACAGTTGCCTGTCCGGTTGGTAGGAAGGCAGAGGTAGGTGGAAAAGCCACAGAGGAAAAAAAGTCCTTGGCTGAGGCAGAACTGGAAGTGTAGACCGAAGACATAAGAAAGTGATCTGTGGTGGTGGGGGGGGGGAGGGGGGGAGGGAGGACGGGGCTGGGGTCTTGCACTCAGATGCCCAGGGAACCAGCAAGGGCTGCAGCTATTAAAGGTTGTAGGGGGATTTGATAGGGTAATCATGTGGAGGGAGGGGTCTTGTTTTCATGATGTATGAGAAAATGTTTGGTATCTATGCGTAAACATTCACTTTTATTAACAAGGTTAGGTATGAGCAGGGAGGGGTGGCTGGACGGTATGTTCTGGGCGCTTTGAAGTCTTTGTGAGCTGGTGGTGTGGCTGGGGTCTTATGGCAGAGGCAAGCATCTGTAGTTCTGAGATGTGCTGCTGCCGGGCGGCTTCTTCCCTATTATTGAACAAAAGCGAGGTTAATTAACTCCTGTTGTGGGGTTTGAGGGCCAGATTCTAATTTCTGTAGATTTTTTGTAATGTCAGGGGCTGATTGGGTGATAAAATGCATATTAAGTGTTCTTTAGGGGTGAGAATAGAAGTAAGGATGGCATTTAAATTACTCCAAGTGAGATTATAAGACTGGGTTAAGTATTGAAATTCTTGTATATATTTGATGGGATCTGACGGGAAAGAGCCTAGAAGCTGACTGATTTGGAACAGGTTAGACAGAGAAAAAGGAATGAGTACCCAGACTATTCCTTCAGCTCCAGCCACTTCTTTAAGAAAAAATTGTTGGACAGGAGCCGGGGAGGTAGCTGTGGGACTAAGCCGTAAGCTGGACTGGGTATGAGTGGGGAGGTGACAGGAGGGACATGAGGAGGTGGACTGTGAGCAAAGGAAGAGGAGGGAGGCTCTGGGTGGGGGTTAGGGCCTGGACTGGGGTCTGGTTCAGACAGGCGGGGAGAAGAAAGGTTGGAGGGGTATGGACAAGGAGGAGTCTGAGTCACTGGCGGAGGCAGGAGGGGTGGGCAGAAGGAAGAGAAGGAAATTTGGGATATGTCGCATTGAGAGCAGAGATTAGGGAGGGATTAGAGTGTAAAAAGTGCCTGGATGTATGGCACTTCAGACCATTTGCCCGTTTGTTGACAAAAATTGTTTAGGTCCTGCAGAATAGAAAAATTGAAAGTGCCATTTTTGGCTGTTGGAAACCATTATCTAATTTGTATTGGGGCCAGGCTGTATTGCAGAAAAAAATAGATGTTTAGGTTTCAGATCAGGTGACAGTTGAGGTTTTAGGTTTTTTATGACACAGACTAGAGGCAAAGACAGAGGAATAGAGGGTGGAATATTGCCTATGGCGAAGGAGATGTTTTAAGGAAAGGAGTAGGGATGAGGAGAATGAGAGGAGAGCAGCGAGAGCAGCTACCAGGGTTTTCAGTAGGCTTCCCTGATGAGTCCTGGGCTGTACCGTGGGTAAGTGGTCAAGGCAGGTGTCCCTGCTCTTGGCCAGACACCAAGGGAAGACTGTCTTCCCGAGTCCGTGATCAATGTTGGAGTTTTTTTAAACAAATGAATAAAGAGTGTCTCCTTTGCCTCTACTTAGGAGAAGGATTTAAAGGAAAAAGAGAGGGAGAGACTGCTTACCCATTCTGAAGGTGGTGAGAAGGTTTTTGGGCTTGTCTGATGCACTGAGGTCACAGGTGGGTCTCTTCACAGAGGGAGAGCAGGGACAGGGGACTGGTCTCTCAAAGGAGTGCCCCTGTCCCAGGTTTTGGCACCAAATGTTAAACACACTTTGAATGAAGAGACTATCTAAACAGGCTTTGTGTGAGAAATGAGGCTGCCTATTCACTCGGGTGCGAGCGGGCTGAGTCTGAAAAGAGTCAGCAGAGGGTGGTGGGATAGGAGCCGGTTTTATAGGTCTGGGGTAGGCAGTGGAAAGTTACAGTCCAGGGCAGTTTTTTGCAGGCTGTTGTCGGGGTGGGGGATGGTCACAGAGTCCAGTGTCACAAGGTTGACCTATCAGTTGAGGCAGAAACAGTAATGTTGCAAGATTGGTTAATCAGGTTACAGGTCCAGTGTCACAAGGTTGACTTATCAGTTGAGGCAGGAACAATGGTGGAATGTTGCAAGTTCAGTTAATCAGGCACTGCAGGAGCTAGCTATTTGCCTTTTGGAGTTTTCCTGTTACCTCAGACTTTCTGGCTCCAGGATGCCATCTGGAGATGGGTCACAGGGGCCACCATGGCTTGACTATAGTACAGTCAGCCAGTTCAGAGAAGCTTCACAACAGAATTTCTTTAATAAATAATCATAATTTATTTTCCTATTAATGATTACTCAAAAAAAATTTAGTGCTTTGCTAGTTCATACAGTGTAACAGCAAAAATCATGTGTATACTGGTGCTTTTTATTTCTGTTATCTGAATTCCTAAAAGGGAAATTACTGTGTAGAATAATATGCACATTTTTTATATGCCAGATCATCCAGAAAAGGTTGTAGCAATTCGTATTCCCAGAATGAATGACTGAGAAGGCGGGGTCAGATTGGATGGGTGAAAGGCAAAGACTCTTTTCATTTATCCCTTGATAGTCTGCATTTTCTCTTATGAAGAGAAATCTCCTGTTGGGTTATCAATTTCTAGATCTTTTATTTTGGTTAAATTCATTTTCTGCTTGTCCTGTATGATGCAATATTTTCTTACTCATGTCTTCCTTATCTTTGGTGTAATTTATAACTTTTTTTTAATCTTACAGAATTTTGTATGTGATCAAACAAGTCACTCTTTTCATTATTGGATCTGGGTTTTCTGTGTGTTCTAAAACTTCCTGCTTTATGTCAAGGTTAGGCAACTAACTATTCAATCAGCTGGTTTTCTCATACTTGCCTAGTATGACTTCTTCCATGTACATATTTAATTGATGTGAAAATGTATTTTCACTTAAGTGTAACAGCATCTGACATTTTTTCAAAATGGAGAGTAAGTTATGCAAAAACCCCTTGCTAGGTAAACTAGTCTTTTTCCATTTGAATTGAAATAAAAATAATATGCAGTGAGCATTGACTATTTGCCAGGCACTTTTCTAACCATCTTAACATGTATTAATTTATTTAATCCTCACAACACCATGGCATAGGAGAAATGCCACTCCACCATATAGAAGTTTTATTTTGTTTTTTATGTAGTTGTATCTGTTTCTAGGTCACTAATAAAGCAGAAAGAGATAAAATGTGAAAATGAAACCCAAATGTGTGCACGTGCTCACCCACCCACCTGCCCACCCTCACACACTCCCCCTCCCCAGCACATTTTCCTTCAGCTGTTTCTCTTCTGTCTCACTCTGAGCACACTCCTCCGGCCTCCTCAGCATCTCTGCTTGCATTGCAACTTGTCTTATTAGATGCAGTGTGGCCAAAAGCACTCTTGTTTTCCCCACCAACTTGCCTGGCCTCCCAGTGTTCTTCCATCTTAAACCCCACAAGCATCATTGCTGCTTTTTCCTTCCCGCGGCTTGCAGCTGGTCTGCCCATAGGTCCTGCTGGCTCTCCATCAGAAGCAAGTCATGACTGCCCACTTCTCTGCACCACCTCGGCGACCCTCTTCTCCTGCCTGCACCCCTACTATGGCCCTCTGCATTCATTTCCTACTTCCTCTCTTATCTCTCCCAGTCCAATTGAAACTGCCTTTGCAAAAATTAACGGTGAAAATGATTACTGTGAAAGATCTGACCTGACCAACTCCATCCTGCTAACAACCTCTAAGCTATCCTTGTTCATTCCCAGGAATAGGCTGAACTAATTTTGGGAGAAACTTAGTTTATAGTTTAACTTTCTAACAGCCGTTTATAGTTTAACTTTGAAACAAAGAAACAGCTCTTTTCCAAAACAAACCTCCTTCTTGCCTGGGGACTAGTCTGCCTTTGTAGGACTAACAAATTAGCTATAAGATTAGGAATTATGGTTTAGGAGCCATGCAGCTGGAGGCTGCAAGATTCCGATCTTCCTCAAATTGCTCCTGGGGATAATGACATCATCTAAGATTAGTGCTTGGTAATCTGGCTCAACCAGTTTTGTGATTCTATGCTGGAACAGAAGACAGTAAGAAAAACCCACTTTAAGCCCCTATCCTATGATTTCTTTTTTTTTTTTTTTGACAGAGTCTTGCTCTGTCACCCAGACTGGAGTACAGTGGCATGATCTTGGCTCACTGCAACCTCCACCTCCCTGTTTCAAGTGATTCTCCTGTCTCAGCCTTCCAAGTAGCTGGGACTACAGGCATGTACCACCATGCCTAGCTAATTTTTTTGAATTTTTGGTAGAGACGGGTTTTGTCATGTTGGTCAGGCTGGTCTTGAACTCCTGCCCTCAAATGATCTGCCCGCCTTGGCCTTCCAAAGTGCTGGGATTACAGTTGTGAGCTACTGAGCTACTGTGCCTGGTCATTAACCTCCTATTATTTCATCTTTGACCCAACCAATCAGCATTCCCCACTTCCCAACCCCCTACCCACCAAATGATCCTTAAAAGCCCCAATTCCTGCATTTTCAGGGAGACTGACTTGAGTAATAATAAAACTCCAGCCAGCTCTGTGTGAATTAAACACTTTATTGCAATTCCCCATTAAGCAGTTACACATTTTCCACATGGCAGACAGAGTAGCCATCATAAAATGTCAATCATTGGCCAGGCGTGGTAGCTCACACCTGTAAACCCAGCACTTTGGGAGGGCAAGGTGAGTGGATCACTTGAGCCCAGGAGTTCAACACCAGCCTGAGCAACATAGGGAGCTCCTGTCTCTACAAAAAATACAAAAATTAGCTGGGCATGGTGTCCTGTACCCATAAGTCCCAGCTATTCAGGAGGCTGAGGTGGGAGGATCACTTGAGTCCAGAAGGGAGAGGTTGCAGTGAACCAAGATTGTGCCACCGCATTCCAGCTTGGGTGACTGAGTGAGACCCTGTCTCTATAAAAAATAATAAAATGTGATTTACTTTTTGGACATGCAATGTTCCTGCTCAGAGCCTCTCAGAGCTCCTCATTGTGCTTGGAACACCAGTGCCTCTCTATGCTCTCCAGAGCCTATCTGGGCAAGTTGCTGTCCCCACTCAGACTCACCTTGTCTTACCTGCCCACCTTCACACTGCTCTTGCCACACTGGTCTTCTCTCTGTCTCCCAAACATGCCCTGCTCAGACCCACCCCAGGGCTTTTGCTGCTCTTTGCTTTGAATGAGGATTCTTCCCATGGCTGTGTCTCCTCATCATTCCAAGGGGAGGCCTTTGCTGCATACTCCAGTAAAGAATTCCTCTCTGCCCCCCTCCCCCAACAAGTCATTCTTTGTCCTTACTGGCTTTTATTGTTGTCACAGTAACCTTATATCTGAGATTGCATTATTCATTCGTTGTTTACCTGTTCCCCTCCAGAATGAACCCCTGGCAGCTGGACTGTGTCTGTCATGTATGCTGTTCCATATGTGATTCCTAGTCCAGGGCCTGGACTCTATAAGAACTCTGAATGCATGAGTTCTCACAATGGTCCTGGGAGGCAGGAACTATTGTCATCCCCACTTCACAGGTGCAGAGACTGAGGCTCAGAGAGATGGAGTCACTAGGCCAAGGCCATGCAGATGGTATGGCACTTGATCCAGCTCCGTCTGGCTCAGAAGCCCATGCTCTTTCTATTGGTCCTCTCCTTGCCTGGTTTACCTGCTATAGACCTTCCAGCACTTCACAAGCCCTCAAGGGAAGGATGTGTTTCTGAGACCTGGTTTCCACAATACATTAATTTTATCTGCATAATTTCCCTGTTCTAAAGGCAACAGAAGGAGTCCATCTAAACTCCTCTATCTAAAATATCAGGCTTTCCTATAATTTCCCTTTAGCACCACTTCTCCTTTCTCTAGAAACCCTGTGCTTTATCTATTCCCTACCCAGGATTTTTTCTTTTTCTTTTTTTGGTTCAACAAGAAGTCAGGATAACTTCAAAGATCTCCTGGTGCACCTGATTCTGGTTTTGTTACTATTCAGCTTCATGACCTTGAGCAAACTTTACTCAGCTTGGTGTGCCTCAGTTTGGTCATCTAGAAAGGAAGGGGATAGGACTATAACTAAATATGATTCTAAATCCTTTCAGGTATCACTTGTGCACTCATGCATTAAGTGCCTGGAACGTGGAGGTGAGAGTACAAACGCATGGGGCTTGCCTATTGACATGAAGCCCCTACAAACCAGGAAAGGCCTGGTGGTCCAGGATTTAGTGTTGCTCCCCATGTGCCCATCTCACCTGCTGCTCAGCACCAGCAGCCAGCACCACTCCACTTCTCTCAAAAGGCAAAAAGAAATTCTTAGAATCATTGAGGCAAATTGATGTATTTTTGACAACTTCATTTTGATTTAAAAATAACTTATACCAGAGGGTCTCTTTATTTTCATTTATTTCCTTTAGAGACAGAGTCTCACTATGTTGCCCAGGCTGGCCTCAAACTCTTGGGCTCAAGTGATACTCCCTAGTAGCTGGGACTACAGGAGTGTACACCATGCCTGGCTCCCAGTAGAGGGCCTCTTTAGAAGAATGGAGTGTTGGCTGGACCTGGTGGCTTACACCTGTAATCCCAGCACTTTGGGAGGCTGAGGCAGGTGGATCACTTGAAGCCAGGAGTTTGAGACCAGCCCGACCAACATGGAGAAAGCCTCTCTCTACAAAAATTAGCTGGGCATGGTGGGGTGCACCTCTAGTCTCAGCTAATCAGGAGGCTGAGGCAGAGAATCGCTTGACCCAGGAGGTGGAGGTTGCAGTGAACCGAGATCATGCCATTGCACTCCAGTCTGGGTGACAGAGCAAAACTCCATCTCAAAAGAAGAAGAAAGAAGAAGAAGAGAAATAAGAGGAGGAAGAAGAAGAGGAGGAAGAAGAGGAGGAGGAGGAGCGTGTTAAGCACAAATGCATAAGCATGAGCATGTCAATTCTAAAACAGTTGGGAATTACTGTCACAAATATTGATGATGAAGGGAAGAAAGAAAAGCCTGGGGAGATGTAGAAATGGACTATTCATCAATGACCTTATGATTTGGAGAAATATCAGTACTTTCTTGAGTGTCTACTCCAACATCCGAAAGTCATCACAGCTCTTGCTCTACGTGGTTGAATTATTTTGTCATCAAACTGACTTAAATCAATCTTTGTCTGGCGTGCCTGTTAGGACTCTTTCAGTTCCACATAACATTCACCAACTTGAGTTGGCTGAAGTCAGTCAAAAGACAACACCACAGCTCTGTGGGTTGGGCCCAAATCCAGGCCTAGAGCAGGCCTTGTCCAACTGAGTATAGTGGAGTTTGGGTGAGAGGCAAAGGAAGCACTCAGAGTCCTGAGCAGAGCCAGGGATGAGAAAGGCCACCCCCTACTCCTTTGCCAGTACAGACTCAGAAGTGGGGATCAGCATCCAGAGAGGGGCTGTATAAATAACCCAGCCGTGTAAACTTGCTTTTGGCTACCTGTTTTGGCTTCTGAAAGGCTTTTCGTTGTGAGATGTACACTTGTGAATCATGCACTGCCTATAGTAGTTAGGAGTTTTGTTTTCAATTTCATTAATTTTGCTCCTCAAAAGTATCTTTTTATCATGGAAAAAGTCAAACATGCAAAAGTAGCAAAAACAGTGAAATGAATCCATAACCGACCCTCCATAAGTAATAAATTAATGGCCAGTCTTGTTTTGTCTGTACCTCCATCTACTCCTCCACCCACTTTCTGCCCCACTGCCTATCTGGATTTTTTTTTTTTGAAGCAAATGTCTATATAGAGTTTTTAGGGGAAACAAACAACGATTTACAGAAACAAACCAGAATGCTGCTGGAAAAAGAGCACAGCCAAATAAAAGGTTGCCAATTTCAAATGTCCTTGATCATCTCACCCACTCCCCTAAAGCCGTTTGAGTTCTTCCCCATGCCCTTATCATCCTATGCCTCACCTGCTGCTTCACAGAAAAACTAGAGTCCATCACAGGTATGTCATTTGGGAAGGGTCAGCAAACTACCAGGGGGGCTCCAATCAGAAATCCGAGAAGTCTGTGGAGAAGGCAATCAAGACCTGGGCTGAGGGAGGTCACCAGAGACATAGGCTTCTTCAGTCTTCCTGCTGTGACATCCTTAGCATGTGGCCTCATCCTCATGGTTGCAAGATGGCTGCTAACCTCCAGGCATGGCGTCTTTCTTCCAGGTAGAAATAAGGAAGTCCAAAAGCCTTTGTTTTTTTTTCTGTTTTTTTTTAGGGAAATGAAGTTTCTGATTCTTTCCCTAAATCTGAGTCACATAGCTACCCATAGCTGCAAGGAGTTCCTTTAAGGGGAGTAGTTTTGCTTTTTTAGCCCCTGTAGCACAGTTGGGAATGGACTTTGAATGGCCAGCTCACGGAGTCTGCACAACAAGGGGTGCCCTTAGTGTCTTACCCCTCCCTCCATCGCCTCTCCCTACCTCTTCCTCTCAATGTGCATGGGGGCCAGGGTAGAAGGAAGTGGTTTCTGCTCTCTGCCCAGGCCACTCCTGACCTGTGTTCACAGGCTCCAAACCCTTTCATTGCTAGGAACCTTATGCTGCAGTTATCTCCTGTGTCTTCCTCTTTTCCGTCCCCTACAACTTTCTCATCATCTTTTATGCATACTCAGTCCCCCTCACGTTATCACCAACACACACCACAGCCCATTGATTCCCCCAGTGTTCTGCACCACGTGCTGCACAGCCTAGCTTCTTGAGCCACCTGCCACACTCAGTGACTCTGTTTCTCCCTCCTGTGTCTCTATCCATGACTGCAGTTTGCTTCTTGCCCTGTACACGTGTCAGCAGATGGAATAGATCTCATCCTCTGTCTTACTTGGCCCTGGCAATATCATCTGTTGTTCATCAGTTTCTGCTTACACCTCCCTGTGCCTCGCTGTCTCTATGCTCCTGGTAATCTTTGTACAAGTTCCTGTCTGGTCTTTAAGCCATCATTTACATGCCTCTACCTTTCTATGTAACTTTTTGTTTATTTTGGTTTGTCTCTTCCCTTTCTCTTTCTCTTCCCCTGCTGCCCTTTAGACTCTACTGTTAAAAACTGATTGTTATACTAACCTATCTCAGAAAAAGAGGCAAGCAGGTATGCATGTGCCTCCTGAGGAAAGAACACAGTACCAATCATGAATTAGTCTTGTCATTAAAATCAAACCCAAGGCCGGGCACGGTAGCTCACGCCCGTAATCCCAGCACTTTGGGAGGCTGAGGTGGATGGATCACCTGAGGTCAGGAGTTCGAGACCAGAGTGACCAACATGGAGAAACCCCATCTCTACTAAAAATACAAAATTAGCTGGGCATGGTGGCGCATGCCTGTAATCCCAGCTACTCGGGAGGCTGAGGCAGGAGAATTGCTTGATCCTGGGAGGCAGAGGTTGCGGTGAGCTAAGATCGCGCCCTTGCACTCCAGCCTGGGCAACAAGGACGAAACTCTGTCTGTCTCAATAAATAAATAAATAAATAAATAAATACCCAAATCTGATCAAGCCTCTGAATCCAAAATCCAAATGGCAAAAAATGCAGAGGACAGAGGAACCTGTTAAACCAGTGGCCCTCAACCTTTTTGGCACCAGGGACCACTTTTGTGGAAGACAATTTTTCCACAGATGGGAAGCAAGGGGGTGGGTAGGAGGGGATGGTTTCAGGATGAAATTGTTCCTCCTCAGATCATCAGGCATTGGATTCTTATAAGGAGCAGTGCAACCTAGATCCCTCGCATTTGCAGTTCACAACAGGGTTCATGCTTGTGTAAGAATCTAATGCCACACTGATCTGAGAGGAGGCAGAGCTTAGGTGGTAATGCTCATCTGCTGCTCACCTCCTGCTGTGTGGCCCCTTTCCTAACAGGGCACTGACTGGTCCCTGTCAGTGACCTGGGGATTTGGGACCTGTGTGTTGAACTACACCAAAGGAATACAGTTTGGGAAAATCCAGACTGTGTGAAACTCTACATAAAAATAACTGATTTTATTCAACAACTAAATTGCAAAGCTTATTCTTGAAAAACATACAAGAATGGCTAAGTGCTCTCACCACAAAATGTTAACTATGGAGGTAATGCCTATGTTAATTAGCTAGATTTAGTCATTCTACAATGTTACAATGTATATATACTTCAACGTGTATATATATATATATATATATATATATATAATGTGCATAATAAATACATATAATTTTGTCAATTTAAGAAACAAATAAAAATCTCTAAAAAATTGTAAAGCAAAAGAGAGAGAGAGATGGAGAGGGTAATGATAAAAAGGACTTAAAAGATCTATGACTGGCCAGGCACAGTGGCTCATGCCTGTAATCCTAGCACTTTGGGAGGCTGAGGCAGGAGGATTGCTTGAGCCCAGGAGTCTGAGAGCAGTTTCAACAGTATATGGAGACCCTATCTCTACAAAAAAAAAAAAAAATTAGTCAGGTGTGGTGGCATGCACCTGTAGTACCAGCTACTTGGGAGGCTGAGGTGGGAAGATTGCTTGAGCTGGGGAAGTTGAGGCTGTACTCAGCTATGATTGCACCACTGTGCTTCAGCCTGGATGACACAGCATGACCGTGTCTCAAAAAAAAAAAAAAAAAACACCAAAAAAACAAAAAAACACAACAACTCCCAAACACACAAAACATCTATCACCCCTATTTGCAATGTGTGGAGCTTACTTGGATTTAAACAAACTATAAAAACCATCATTTATGAGACAGATAGATATTTGGTAATATTAAGGAATTATTTCTAACTTTAACTCCTTAGAGTTATCATGGTATTTTGGGCTATTATTTTATTTTATTTTATTTATTTCTGTATTTACTTATTTTTTAGACACGTTGTCTTGCTCTGTTTTCTAGGCTGGAATCCAGCAGAACAATCATAATTCACTGTAGCCTGCAATTCCTGGGCTCAAGCAATCCCCCTGCCTCAGCCTCCCAAGTAGCTTGAACTACAGGAAGGCTACCACGCCAGGCTAATTTTTAAATTTTTGTATAGAGACAGGGTCTCACTATGCTGCATTGGCTGGTCTCAAATGCCTGGCCGCAAGCAATCCTCTGGCCTTTAGCCTTGTACAGTGCTGGGATTACAGGCAGGAGCCATCATGCTGTAATTTTTTGAAACTTGTATTTTAAAGATGTACACTGAATGTTTGCAGTTGAAATAAGTTTCTGGAATGTGCTGCAAAATCATTTTGGAAGGAAAGAAAACTGAGGGGGTGAAAATAAAACTAGATTGGTATGAATTGACAATTGTTGGCAGTGAATTTGTTATATTTATTCATTTTTTATTTTTAAAACTTTATAATGGAAAATTTCAAACATTTACAAAATAAACACAATATTATGATAAACCTTCATCTATCCAACTGCCAACTTCAATAACTATCAGCATCTTGGCATTGGTTTCATCTATAATTATTTTAGAAAGTTTTAGGTAAATTGTGTCTATGTTAAAATGTACATATCTTAACTGTACAACTTAAAACTGAAAATACCCCTGTAAAGATACAGAATATTTCCATCACCCCAGAAGATAACCCACATCCCATTAAGAAGATTTCCTTCAGCCTGAAAGTTTCTCTAATGTTTTTTCCTGTTGAACACCCCTTAAAGAAGCCACCACTCCCCGCTCCTTAATATATGTTAGTTTTACCTTTCTAGAACTTCAAAAAATGTAGTAATACTAAAAAAATGGAATACATACTCTTTCACATAGATTAGTTACGACTTTCTAGAACTTTACACTAATGGAAAAAATAGTATGTACATCTTTTACTGTGAGTTTCTTCTGTCTTGTGTATATCAGTAGTTTTCCTTTCTATTGCTGAGTAGTATTCCATTTTGTAAATATATCACACACTGTTTATTAATTAGCCTGTTGATGGATATTGGACTGTTTCCAGTTTTTGGCTATTATAAGTAAAGCTGTGATAAACATTCTTATACAAGTCTTTTTGTAACCTATTTTTCTTAGTTAAGTACCAGGAATGGAATTTCTTAGTCAGAGGGTAGGAGCATGTTTATCTTTATTAGAAATGGCTAAATGGTTTTTCAAAGAATTTGAATCATTTTGCATTCCCATCAAGAATTGTATGAGAGTTCTAGTTGCTCCATATCCTTACCAACATTTGGTATTGTCTGTCTTAACTTTTTGTTTTGTTTTGTTTTTGTTTTTTGAGATAGGGTCTCATTCAGTCATGCAGGCTGGAGTGCCGTGGGGTGATCTTGGCTCACTGCAACCTCTGCTTCCCAGGCTCAAGCTATCCTCTCACCTCAGCCTCCTGAGTAGCTGGGGCTTTAGGCATGCACCACCATGCCTGACTAAATTGTCAGTCTTAAATTTTAACCATTTAAATAAGTATGGAGTAGCATGTCATTGTGATTTCAATACTCATTCACCTGATGACCAATGATATTGGGCAATTTTCTTTTTCTTTTTGTGATGGAGTCTTGCTCTGTCACCAGGCTAGAGTGCAGTGGCATGATCTCTTCCCTCCCTCCCTCCCTTCCTTTTTCCTTCCTTCTTTCCTTCCTTCCTTCCCTCCTCTTTCTTTCTTTCTTTCTTTCTTTCTTTCTTTCTTTCTTTCTTTCTTTCTTTCTCTCTCTTTCTCTCTCTCTCCCTCCCTCCCTCCCTTCCTTCCTTCTCTCTCTCTTTCTCTCTTTCTTTCTTTCTTTCTCTTTTTCCTTATTGAACTATCCAGGACCTCCAGTACAATTGAAGCAGTAAGAATAGAGAACATTACCTTCTTTCCAATATTAGGGAAAAGTGTTTAAGAATTATTACTTGTAGTTTTTTTCTTTGTAGGTGTCTGCCATTAAATTAAACTAGTTCTTTTTTGTTCAGTTGGAAAGAATGTATATTCTGCTATCATTGGGTGTAGTGTTCTATAAATGTCAATTAGTTTGAGATGGCCTATAGCAGAGGTTAGCAAACTCTTCCCATGAAAGGCCAGATAATAGACATTTCAAGTTTTGTGAGCCGTATGATCTCTTTTGCATCTCAATTCTGCAAAAGCTGCTATAGACAACCATAGACAATACATAAATGAATAGATGTGGCTGTTTTCTAATAAAACTTTATCTTTGAGATTTGTGTGTCATAGACCATAATTCATCAATCCCTGATCTGTACTGCTTTTTAAAAGATATTCTATATATTTACTGGATTTTTTTTTTTTGGTCTAGTTAGTCTATCCATTTTCAAGATCAGGGTATCAAAATCTTTCACTGTGAGTATGCATTTGTTTATTTCTCTCTTTAGTTCTGCTAGTTTTGCTTAAGTTATTTTTAAGCTTTGATTTTAGATGCATAAACATATATAATTGTCATGTTTTCCTAATGTATCGACTCATTTATCATTTGGAATTTCCCTCTTTGTCTCTAATTATATTTTGTCTTGAAGTCTATTTTGTCAAATATTAATATAGTCACTTCAGATTTCTTATTATTAAAAACACGTAACACTACCCACAAAACTTAAGAATAAAGAATTGTATTTTAAAAATATATAACAGTAAATTTATCATATTAACCATTTTTAGCTGTATAGTTCGGTAGTGTTAAGTATATTTGCGTTGTTGTCCAACAGTTCTCTAATACTTTTTCATCTTGCAAAAGTGAAACTCAACACCTGCTAAACACTAATTCCTCCCCTCCTCCCCTCAGCCCTTGACAACCACCTTACTACTTTCTGTTTCTATGATTTTGACCACTTTAGATACTTCAAATGAGTGGAATCATACAGTATTTTTCCTTTAGTGACTGGTTTATTTCACTAATCAAAATGTTCTCAAGTTCCATTTACGGTGTAGCGATAACAGGATTTTCTACGTTTTTTCTTTTTTTTTGAGACAGGGTCTTGCTCTATCACCTATGCTGGAGTGCAATGGCATCACCTTGGCTCATTGCAGCCTCTACCTCCCAGGTTCAAGTGATTCTTCTGCCTCAGCCTCACTAGTAGCTGAGACTAGAAGTGTGTGCCACCATGTCCAGCTATTTTGTGTGTGTGTGTGTGTGTTTTTTTAGTAGAGACGGGGTTTCGCCATGTTGGCCAGGCTGCTCTCAAACTCCTGACCTCAGGTGATCTGCTCACCTTGGCCTCCTGAAGTGCTGGGATTACAGGCGTGAGCCACCATGCCCGGCCAGATTTCCTACTTTTTAAAGGCTACATAACATTCTGCTGTGTGTATATACCACATTTTCTTTAGCTATTCATCTGTTGATGGACATTTGAAGTTGCTTCTACCTCTTGCATATTTTAAATAATGCTGCAATGGACAAATGGATATGTAAATATCTCTTTGAGATCCTGCTTTGAAGTCTTTTGGATGTATACCCAGAAGTGGGGTTTGCTGGGTCATCTGGTAATTCTATTTTCAAATTTTTGGAGAAACCTCTATACTGTTTTCCATAATGGCTGCACCATTTAACATTCCCACCAGCAGTGCACAAAGGTTCTGATTTTTCCACATCCTTACCAACACTTGTTGTTTTCTGTTCTTTCCATGCTGGCCCTTTTCATGGGTTTGCAGTGATATCTCACTGTGATTTTGACTTGCGTTTCTTTTATGAGTAGTGAACTTGAGTATCTTTTTGTATGCTTGTTGGCTGCCTGGGATTTCTTACTTTTTCTTTTCTTTTCTTTCTTTTTCTTTCTCTTTCTTTCTCTCTCTCTTTCTTTCATTTTCTTTTTTTTTGAGATAGCATTTCATTTTGTTGCCCAGGCTGGAGTGCAATGGTGCAATTATCTCGGGTCACCACAACCTCCACCTCCCGGCTTCAGGCAATTCTCCTGCCTTAGCCTGCTGAGTAGCTGGGATTTCAGGTGCCTGCCACCACACCCAGCTAATTTTGTATTTTTAGTAGAGATGGAGTTTCTCCACTTTGGTCAGGTTTTTCTTGAATTACCAACCTCAGGTGATCTGCCCACCTCGGCCTCCCAAAGTGCTGGGATTATAGGTGTGAGCCACTGTGCCCGGCCCTTATTCTTTCTTTTTACATAGTGTATCCTTTTCTATTCTTTTACTTTCAACCTATTTATGTTTTTGCAGTTAAGAGTTATCTATTGTGTGTTCATGGTTAGGAAGAATCAATATCGTGAAAATGGCCATATTGCCCAAAGTAATTTACAGATTCAACGCTACCCCATCAAGCTACCAATGACTTCTTCACATAACTGGAAAAAACCACCTTAAACTTCATATGGAACCAAAAGAGAGCCCGCATAGCCAAATCAATTCTAAGCAAAAAGAACAAAGCGGGAGGCATCACACTACCGGACTTCAAACTATACTACAAGGCTACAGTAATCAAAACAGCATGGTACTGGTACCAAAACAGAGATACAGACCAATGGAATAGAACAGAGGCCTTGGAGGCAACACAACATATCTACAACCATCCAATCTTTGATAAACCTCACAAAAACAAGCAATGGGGAAAGGATTCCCTGTTTAATAAGTGTTGTTGGGAAAACTGGCTAGCCATATGCAGAAAGCAGAAACTGGACCCCTTTCTGACACCTTACACTAAAATTAACTCCAGATGGATTAAAGACTTAAACCTAAGACCTAACACCATAAAAACCCTAGAAGAAAGTCTAAGCAAAACCATTCAGGACATAGGCATAGGCAAGGACTTCATGACCAAAACATCAAAAGCACTGGCAACAAAAGCCAAAATAGACAAATGGGACATAATCAAACTCCACAGCTTCTGTACGGCAAAAGAAACAGTCATTAGAGTGAATCGGCAACCAACAGAATGGGAAAAAATTTTTGCAGTTTACCCATCTGACAAAGGGCTGATATCCAGAATTTACAAAGAACTAAAACAGATTTACAAGAAACAAACAAACAAGCCCATTCAAAAGTGGGCGAAGGATATGAACAGACACTTTACAAAAGAAGACATACATGAGGTCAACAAACATATGAAAAAATGCTCATCATCACTGGTCATTAGAGAAATGCAAATCAAAGCTACATTGAGATACCATCTCACGCCAGTTAGAATGGCGATCATTAAAAAATCTGGAGACAGATGCTGGAGAGGATGTGGAGAAATAGGGACATTTTTACACTGTTGGTGGGAGTGTAAATTAGTTCAACTATTGTGGAAGAAGTGTGGCGATTCCTCAAGGACCTAAAAATAGAAATTCCATTTGACCCAACAATCCCATAACTGGGTATATATCCAAAGAATTATAAATCGTTCTACTATAAGGACATGTGCACACGAATGTTCATTGCACAGTTTACGATAGCAAAGACCTGGAACCAACCCAAATGCCCATCAATGATAGACTGGACAGGGAAAATGTGGCACATATACACCATGGAATATTATGCAGCCCTCAAAAACGATGAGTTCGTGTCCTTTGTAGGGACATGGATGAACCTGGAAACCATCATTCTCAGCAAATGGGCACAAGAGCAGAAAATCAAACACCACATGTTCTCACTCATAGGCGGGTATTGAACAATGAGAACACATGGACACAGGGAGGGGAGCACTACACACTGGGGTCTGTTGGGGGGAAATAGGGGAGGGATAGCAGGGGGTAGGGAGTTGGGGAGAGATAGCATGGGGAGAAATGCTAGATATAGGTGAAGGGGAGGAAGGCAGCAAATCACACTGCCATGTGTGTACCTATGCAACAATCTTGCATGTTCTTCACATGTACCCCAAAACCTAAAATGCAATTTAAAAAAAAGAGTTATCTATTGTGGATAGTGTACAACCAGGTCTTGGTTTTGGTTTGTTTTAAATCCAGTCTGACAATCTCTGTCTTTTCATTAGCCTATTTAGTGTATTTATATTTAATATAGTCTTTTTATTTATTTGTTTGTTTATTTTTTTTTTTTGAGAGGGAGACAGAGTCTTGCTCTATCCTCCAGGCTGGAGTTCAGTGGCATGATCTTGGCTCACTGCAAACTTCCCCTCCCTGGTTCAAGTGATTCTCCCGCCTCAGACTCCCGAGTATCTGGGATTACAGGTGTGCACCACCACGCCTGGCTAATTTTGGTATTTTTAGTGGAGACGGGGTTTCACCATGTTGGTCAGGCTGGTCTTAAACTCCTGGCCTCAAATGATCCACCTGCCTTGGCCTCCCAAAGTGTTAGGATTACAGGCATGAACCACTGTGCCTGGTCTCATTTTTTGTATTTTTGGTAGAGACAGGGTTTCACCATGTTGCCCAGACTGGTCTTGAACTTCTGAGCTCAAGCGATTCACACAATTCAGCCTCCCAAAATGCTGGGATTACAGGTCACCACACCTGCCTATATTTAATATAGTTATTGATGCTAAGCTGTGACATCTTTGAGGGATCAGAGGGTAGATTCTGGTAGGCTGCTTAATGGCTACCTGAGGATATCCATGTCCTATTCCCTGGCACTTATGAATATGTTGCCTTACCTGGCAAAAGAAATTCTGTAGATGTGATTATGGTTACTGGCCTTAAAATGGGGTAGTGTATCCTATCCTGGATAATCTAGGTGGGCCCGATCTAATTACACAAATTCTTAAAAGGGGAGAAATTTTCCATGCTGGGTCAGAGAGACAAAATAGGAGGAAGAGGACAGATTTGAAGTGTGAGAAGAACTTGACTGATAATTCCTAGCTTTGGCTTTTAAGATGAAGGTGTCCCAAGAAAACGAATGCAGCACAGTCCTTTAGAAGCTGGAATGACCCTCACCTTACAGCCAGCAAGAAATCAGGGAACTCAGTCCTACCTGAGTGAACAGGAAATCGGTTCTCCTCTGCAGCCTCTAGAAAGAACATAGCCTGTCAACACCCTGGTTTTGGCCCAATGAGCTCTGCACCTCCAGAACTGTAATGTAATAAATTTGTGTTGTTTTAAGCCACTGAGCTTGTGGCTAATTTGTTATGGCACCAAGAGAAAACTAACATGACACATACTTCTCTATATATTATGTTACCTCTTTCCAACTTTCTTTCTTTCTTTTTTTTTGAGACAAGCTCTCTCTCTGTCACCCAGGCTGGAGTGCAGTGGTGCTATCTCGGCTCACTGCAGCCTCTACCTCCTAGGTTCAAGTGATTCTTGTGTCTCAGTCTCCTGAGTAGCTGAGATTACAGACACCTGCCACCATGCCCAGCTAATTTTTGTGTTATCAGTAGAGACAGGATTTTGCCATGTTGGCCAGGCTGGTCTTGAACTCCTGGCCTCAAGTGATCCACCCACCTGAGCCTCCCAAAGTGCAGGGATTACAGGCATGAGCCACTGCTCTCAGCCCCAACTTTCCAATTCTACTAGCCTCACACTGTATTTTCTGTTCATTTCAAGTCAATCAAGTGATGGTTCTTTGCAGCTGGAGCTGCTCATGGATTGGGGGTTGCCCTCAGGTAAAAAGCCACAAACTCACAAATCCCAACAATTTTCATTTATTTTTCAAGGTGGTCTTTCCTACAGTTTCTGCCCTCTTTTGGTCAATCTCTAATGCCTTCACATATTTAAAAAATGCTTTGCTCAAGTTGTATAATTTTTTTTTTTTTTTTTTTAATTGCATTTTAGGTTTTGGGGTACATGTGAAAAACATACAAGGTTGTTGCTTAGGTGCATATGTGGCAGTGTGATTTGCTGCCTTCCTCCCCTTCACCCATATCTGGCATTTCTCCCCATGCTATCCCTCCCCAATTCCCCACCCCCCCGCTGTCCCCCCCACTCCCCCACAACAGACCCCCATGTATAGTGCTCCCCTCCCTGTATCCATGTGTTCTCCTTGTTCAACACCCGCCTATGAGTGAGAACATGTGGTGTTTGATTTTGTGTTCTTGTGTCAGTTTGCTGAGAATGATGGTTTCCAGGTTCATCCATGTCCCTACAAAGGACGCGAACTCCTCGTTTTTTATGGCTGCATAATATTCCATGGTGTATATGTGCCACATTTTTCCTGTCCAGTCTATCATCGATGGGCATTTGGGTTGGTTCCAGGTCTTTGCTATTGTAAACTGTGCTGCTATGAACATTCGTGTGCATGTGTCCTTATAGTAGAACGATTTATAATCCTTTGGATATATGCCCAGTAATGGGATTGCTGGGTCAAATGGAATTTCTATTTCTAGGTCCTTGAGGAATCGCCACACTGTTTTCCACAATGGTTGAACTAATTTACACTCCCACCAACAGTGTAAAAGTGTTCCTATTTCTCCACATCCTCTCCAGCATCTGTTGTCTCCAGATTTTTTAATGATTGCCATTCTAACTGGTGTGAGATGGTATCTCAATGTAGTTTTGATTTGCATTTCTCTAATGACCAGTGATGATGAGCATTTTTTCATATGCTTGTTGGCCTCATGTATGTCTTCTTTTGTAAAGTATCTGTTCATGTCCTTCGCCCACTTTTGAATGGGCTTGTTTGTTTTTTTCTTGTAAATCTTTTTTAGCTCGTTGTAAATTCTGGATATCAGCCCTTTGTCAGATGGGTAGGCTGCAAAAATTTTTTCCCATTCTGTTGGTTGCCAATTCACTCTATTGACTGTTTCTTTTGCTGTGCAGAAGCTGTGGAGTTTGATTAGGTCCCATTTGTCTATTTTGACTTTTGTTGCCAATGCTTTTGGTGTTTTGGTCATGAAGTCCTTGCCTACGCCTATGTCCTGAATGGTTTTGCCTAGGTTTTCTTCTAGTGTTTTTATGGTGTTAGGTCTTATGTTTAAGTCTTTAATCCATCTGGAGTCAATTTTAGTGTAAGGTGTCAGGAAGGGGTCCAGTTTCTGCTTTCTGCATATGGCTAGCCAGTTTTCCCAACACCACTTATTGAACAGGGAATCCTTTCCCCATTGCTTGTTTTTATCAGGTTTGTCAAAGATCAGGTGGTTGTAGATATGTTGTGTTGCCTCCGACGCCTCTGTTCTGTTCCATTGGTCTATATCTCTGTTTTGGTACCAGTACCATGCTGTTTTGATTACTGTAGCCTTGTAGTAGAGTTTGATGTCTGGTAGTGTGATGCCTCCTGCTTTGTTCTTTTTGCTTAGAATTGACTTGGCTATGCGGGCTCTCTTTTGGTTCCATATGAAGTTTAAGGTGGTTTTTTCCAGTTCTGTGAAGAAGGTCATTGGTAGCTTGATGGGGATAGCATTGAATCTGTATATTACTTTGGGCAGTATGGCCATTTTCACGATATTAATTCTTCCTAACAATGAACATGGAATGTTTCTCCATCTGTTTGTGTCCTCTCTTATTTCGTTGAGCAGTGATTTGTAGTTCTCCTTGAAGAGGTCCTTTACATTCCTTGTTAGTTGTATTCCTAGGTATTTTATTCTCTTTGTAGCAATTGTGAATGGCAGTTCGTTCTTGATTTGGCTCTCTTTAAGTCTGTTATTGGTGTATAGGAACGCTTGTGATTTTTGCACATTGATTTTGTATTCTGAGACTTTGCTGAAGTTGCTTATCAGTTTCAGGAGCTTTTGGGCTGAGATGAGGGGGTCTTCTAGATATACAATCATGTCGTCTGCAAATAGAGACAATTTGACTTCCTCCTTTCCTAATTGAATACCCTTTAAGTTGTATAATTTTTATTTTGTTTTACTTATTTACTTTTTTTGAGACAGAGTCTCACTCTGTCGCCCAAGCTGGAGTGCAGTGATGAGATCTCGGCTCACTGAAACCTCTTCCTCCCCGGTTTAAACGATTCTCCTGCTTCAGCCTCCCAAGTAGCTGGGGTTACAGGGGTGCACCACCACGCCCATCTAATTTTTTTTCTTCTTTTTTGGTATTTCTAGTAGATGGGGTTTCACCATGTTGGCCAGACTGGTCTCAAACTCCAGACCTCAAGAGATTTGCTTGCCTTGGCCTCCCAAAGTGCTGGGATTACAGATGTGAGCCACCGTGCCCGGCCAGATTGTGTAATTTTTATTTGCAAGATCAGTCCACCGTTACCAAGAGCTGGAACCTCATTATACTCTCTGCCTACTTTTGCATTTGCAATTTTCCATAATTTAAAAAGAGGAAGAAAAAATTTTTTAAATGCTCTAGTAGGATGTTTTAATTTTACTTATTAATCTGAAGCCTAAAAATGAGTTGCTTTCTCTTAATGTGACAGTTGAAATAAAAGAAAAGGAATAAAAAGGGGAGTTTTCAAAGCCTTTGATAGGGGAAGGAAAGACCCCAACCTTCCCTGCTAGGAGGGAAGGAATCCTTGCAGGTTAGTTCCACCACGTGCAGTTCCTCACAGTCACCAGCAGGGGGAAAAAGTAGTTTTGCGTTTCCGATGGATCCTGGCACCCGCTGCCAATTCCCCAAGCAAAGGGAAGCGAGGGGAAAGCGCAGAGTCCCCGAACAGCGTTCGCAGGAACTGGCCTAGAGGGGCCACTCGGAGCTCAAAGGCCCCGCGAAATAGAATATCCTTACGCCCAGCAACCCTCCCCTTGCGAGGCGCACGGGATAACTTGGCTGGAACTCCCCGCTGACCGCTCCGCCTGGGACTGAGGGCTGCAGCCGCACAGAGCCTCCTCCAGGGCTCCCACTGCGGCGCAGGCAGCAGGGGGACCCAGTGTGGCCGCGCCCGGGACTTCAGGGGACCAGGTGAGCCCGCGCCCGGGTCCGAGTGGGATCCAGGTGAGCGTGCGCCCGAGTCCTCGGGGAACCAGGTGAGCCTGCGCCTGGGTCTGAGTGGAATCAGGTGAGCCCGTCCAGCGACTCCAGGGTCTGGGGCAGGGTCGTCGGGCTTAGGACTCAAGAAGTCAGTGGGCAGAATTGGTTGGCGCGGAGAGCCAGGCGCGCTCAGGAGCCAGGCGATGGGCCCAGGCACAGCCGTGTCTGCAAGGGCTGCGGTCAGGGGGTCGTTGAGAGGACCTGCTTCTACCTAGTGGATTCATAGTACTAGTCATAAAAATAAACCTCCTAATGAGACGGTGTGTGGGGAGGGGGTGGGAGAGTGATCACTGTGTTACAGCTGAGCATTAATAATTTCCTTGAGGACCTTGGCCAAACTCTGTTTTGTAGCCATTGGAGAGCCTGGGTTCGTGTCCCTGAGTTCTGAGTTAACTGCGTGGACAAATGATGAGAAACAGCCATCACTTTAGGGGTGTTTTAAGAGAGTCAGTGTGTGCTGAAACAGTGAGTTAGAGAGATTGGAATCAGAAAGCAAAACCAGAAAGACAAGAAGCAAAGATATGGGCAGTCAAAAAAAGGAAACTGCCTGGAAATAAAGCCAGATGGGTCTGGCAGGAGGGCTGTCTTTGTTGACATCGGTCGGTGGACGTGACTCTGGACAGATCACTGGAGTCAGAGGAGATCACTGATTAAGAATCCGCTGGTTATCCTTGGTGTTTTAAGGTTACCATGGTAGGAATAAAACGTGTGCAGCACATAGGCAACAAGTTTTGGCAAATGACCAAATAAGATACAAACATTTAATTGGATTCGGAGATCAGTTGCAAAGTGCTGTGTTTTCTATGCTATGATGAACATTCAGAGCGGAATGTTCTAGAAAAACACTATGTGTTAAAGATTAGATGTAGGATTAAGGTGTTGCAAAACAGTACAGTAAATTACTTACTTTTTTTTTTTTTTTTTGAGACGGAGTCTTGCTATGTCGCCCAGGCTGGAGTGCAGTGGTGCGATCTCGGCTCACTACAACCTTTGCCTCCTAGGTTCAAACAATAAATTATTTACTCTTAATCTCAATGATACTATGTGTAGCAGTAATACTCTAATTACATTTACATATATTTCAAGAAGGTGTCCATTTGTTTTAGACAGCTAATTACTAGTTTAAAATAGATAGGAATATAAAACATTCTGATAATTTTAAATATAGGCTACAGTCAAGTAAAACATTTGCAAAACCATACATGAAAATGAGTAAAATAATAGCATAGGCCGGGCGCGGTGGTTCATGCCTGTAATCCCAACACTTTGGGAGGCCGAGATAGGCAAATCACAAGGTCAGAAGTTTGAGACCAACCCTACCAATATGATGAAACCCCGTCTCTACTAAAAATGCAAAAATTAACTGGGCATGGTGGTGGGCATCTGTAGTCCCAGCTACTCAAGAGGCTGAGGCAGGAGAATCACTTGAATCCAGGAGGCGGAGGTTGCAGTGAGCCGAGATTGCACCACTGCACTCCAGCCTGGGCGACAGAGCGAGACTCCCTCTCAAAAAAAAAAAAAAGAAAGAAAAAAGGCATAGCCAAGTTCAGCTAGTTTTCAAAAGAAATATAGGATGCTACTCTTTGCCCTGTTCTTGTACTTGAGGATTGAGGGGCTGTTTGTTGTTGCAGGCTCACGTTTGTGTTTCCAAGTCAGGCCTGCAAAACCTGACTGTGCATCCCACATCTCAATTTACCCAGTTCTAGGGTTCTTCTATGCACACCTGTGAAAAGACATCTTAATCTTGTGGTTTAAAACTTGCCTATACTGCTTAGTGTTTCCAATAATTTGGAAAGGGGAGGAAAAGTCAGGTTACCCTTCCATGAATCAGACACAGCAACTGAACCTCAATTCTTGGGGAGGGATTGTTGGCTGAATGAAAAAACTAGGTGGGAGGCAGGAGAGGTGGATATAATGACCTCATTTGAACTTTGCATGCTATTTCTTTGGTGAGGAGTTTAGAACAAGTACTCAAGCTTAGTTTTGGTGGAAAGGCATTAATTGCATTTTCTCAAGCAGTGTTTGTACAGAAGTATTAAGGAGCTTCCTAACACTTTCTCATAAGCCCCCAGGAACAGATTCATTGTACCTTAGAGGCAAGGTACTTGTCAATAAACCTTTAGCTTGAGGCTTGCTCTAATATATTTTATATGACTGTAATGGAACTTAGCAATTAATCAGAATATGAGCTTCTCATTATATTCTTAAAAAATACAGCCTGGGCATGGTGGCTCACACTTTTAATCCCAGCACTTTGGGAGGCTGAGGCGGGTGGATCACTTGAGGTCAGAAGTTCAAGACCAGCCTGACCAACATGGTGAAACCCTGTCTCTAAAAAAAAAAAAAAAAATACAATGCATCAGCAAATGAAATTCCTTCTGTTAGTTGTTCACATTTGAGCCTGTGCCCACTGTGTTTTGTATGGTGGACAAACCAAATAACCTTGTGTAAGTAAGATAGAGCTTTATCTTTTTTTCCAATGTGTAGACACTCTGTAAATAGGCAGTCGTTGGTGGGTGTGGCAGCTCCTCTATCTCATCAGGAACCTGGACTCCTCTCTTCTCTGCTGTCCTTAGTGTGTAGTTCTCATCTTTCAGGCTGCCTCATGGTTGCAAGATGACTGCTGAAGTTCTAGTCATGACACCTACATTCTAGGCAAGAAGGAAGAAAGGGAGAGGCAGCTGAATACGATCTAACAACGTCCATTTAAATTTGATGGTAGAATGTCTGTAAAGATGGCTGCCGATAATTTGTGTAGGCTTAAGTCACTTTTCCTATCAAGGGGTATAGTCTGTTTTCTTTTTTAATCAGAGTTGACCCTATGACTTGCTTTGACTAATAGAATGTACTGGAAGGCCTTACTAGGCTTTGGTGCTTCTGTTTTTACCCTCTTGGGATCAAGCTGCCATGTAAAGAAACTTAAGACTATCCATCTATCCATCCATATAAAACCGGAGTACAATAGTGTGAACACAGCTCATTACAGCCTTGACCTCCTGGGCTCAGGTGATCCTCCCACCTCAGCTTCGATGGTAGCTGGGACTACAGGTGCACTCCACCATGCCCAGCTGATTTTTGGTAAAGACAGGGTTTCACCATTTTGCCCAGGCTGGTCTTGAACTCCTGGGCTCAAGATCCACCCACCTCAGCCTCCCAATCCTGCTAGTATTACAGGTGTGAGCCACCACACCTGACCCAGACTAAACATTGAATAATGAATAACCATGTGAAGAGAGGCCTAGCCAGTCCCCAGCTATTCCAGGTACCCCAGCTGAGGCATAAGTCATGTGCATGAAGCCATCTTGGGTGTGCTAGTCCCAGTCAAACTCCACTTGATACCATGTGGAATGCAAGAACCACCCAGCTGAACCTAGCCAACTTATAGAAATGATCAGAAATAGTAAATCACTGCTGAATTGTGCCAAAACACAATTAATTGGCTTGCTGCCTCCAAATGCCAGATGGTCAATAAGTGAGGTTCATTAATTGAGCTCTTTACCATACTGGACATGTTATGAGTCTGTTACTGTAGAGGAAGAGAATGGCTGTCTGGGATGGGGAGGAGGGGTAACAGTGGCCACAGTTACCAGTCACATGATGGTGGCTTGGGACAGAAAAGGCACCTCTGGGACCCCAGAAGCAGGGTCCTATGGGAGAGTTACTCTCATGCTTTGGCATTAATAGGACTGGGCCACCCACAGGGGCTGTGCTTTTGTGTCCTGCCTCGGCCCTTCCTCTGCTTGGAAGCTTCTGCTGCTTCACAGTTTCTGTGCCTGTGTGACCTCAGGCCCCCCTCCGTGTACACTGTGAGCCCCCAGTTCCCGGCTGCTGCCAGGTAGCCTAACTCCTGTTCTCAGAGAGGAAGTCGAATCAGCTCCATTGTTTAGTGAGGTCACTGCAAACGTCATCTCTGGTTTCTGGATTGACTGCCCAACCCTTATCGAGGCTCTGGCAGGAGAGGGACATGGCTTCATGAGGGTTTTGCCAATAACTAGGGTTGTGGGAAGCACAGGCTCTCTTGGGGGCACCATGCATGTGGCAACTAATGTTCTCTTCCAGGTTTTTGAGCAGGAATGAGGCAGGGAAGGAAGACTGTGTGAGATGGTGGATTTGCCTTGAGCTCTAGAAGAACTGGATCAGGTCCTGACTACCTCACTTTCTGCCTGTGTGACTTTGAGCAGGTTTTATAGAACTTTGCCTCAGTTTTCTTATCTGTAAAATGGGGTGATTGGTACCCACTTCAGAAGGTTATTGTGAAGATTAAATGAAAGAGTGTGTGTAAACACATAGTGTGTGCTCACTAAATGTAGCCATTATGTTACTATTTTGTTTTAACTTAATAAGCAACTTTTTGTCTCTTTTGTGGAATCAGTGTTTCTTTAAAAGCCATCAATCAAGTTGTATTTTCCCATAGATGTCCATTATACAATTAAGAATTCTTTCTAAGTAAAAAGTTTATTTTCAATCATATTACATCATTTAAAAACTTCTTTTAAAATAATGCAAAATTTTTTTCAAAATCATGACTTGAGAGGGAAATTTACTGGTAATGTACTAAAGGTAACCAAAAGTCTCTCCATATTGTATACAACTGTTTTTTCTCTGTCTGGAGTGAGCAGGGGCAGTTTGGGAGTCTGGCCTTGAGGGATGCTCCTCTACTTATTTACTGTTTCACATGATCGCATGATCACCCAACATGGAGTGAGACTTAGACTGCTTCCCTGGGGCAAGGGCAGCTTGACAGAAAAAGTAGTGGGTGCTTTGGAAGACAGGCTTTCAATTCCTTCAAGGCTGCAACTTAACTCAAGGTATGTGTGATCTTCCTATGGTAAGCCTTTTAAAATTTTTGTAAAGTGGATTCTCTCATAATTGCTTATATAATAGCAATAGACAGGGATCTTACAAGTTATTGATGCATTTACTTGGTATTTTTTCTAGTGTTTATAGTGAGCACAGATTTGCCATTCTGCTTATGGCATACCTTTAAAATAACTGCTTGTATAACGTATTACTTCTGTAAATTCAAATTCCTTGCAGAAGATTTTTTGCCCTTATTAGACTATCATGCTCTGTAAAAATGTAGGTATCACTATCATTATTTTTTCTTTTGTTTTTTAGAAATGGGAACTTGCTTTGTTGCTCAGGCTGAAGTATAGTGGTATGATCACTGCTCATTGCAGCCTTAAACTCTTGGGCTCAAGCAATCTTCCTGCTCAGCCTCCCAAGTAGTTGGGACTACACGTGTGAGCCACAATACTATCATTCTCTAAGTTGGACACACCCTTAGTTGGTTGTGGCATTTCTTTTTATAACTCCTGAGGGGCAGGTGGTACTACATCTAGAAATTGATTTTGATTTTGTGAACTTGAGGCTGAAGTGGGTTTATAAGTGCTGGCTGGAGACTACACTCACATCGTAGTGCAGTCTGTCAATATGAGGCAAAAAAAAAAAAAAAAAAAGGCTTATCCTAAAACCACTCGTTTCTACTTACTTATAAGTAATCTAAGAAAGTTCAGACAGGACAGGAGGGTGTGAGGCCTCCCTCACATCCCACTTGCCGGAGGTGGGCGGCTGCTGCTAAGAGTCTCTCATCCTTCTATCTGTATGTGTTGGTGTGTGTGCATGTGTATTAACAAACATACGTAAGAATGTCTTGTTTCTATGTAATGCAAATAGCGTCTCACTGTATGTTTTGTTATTGCATCTTTTTGTACATATCTAAATGTGTTCCCATTGCAGCATACACAGCTCCATTTCATTCTTTAAACTGTGCCATTGTATCCTCTTGCATGGCTGGACCACAATTGACCAATGCCATATGAAGATCATTTCCCAAAAGACTATGTCTAAAGCTAAACATTTCACTAGATTTTTAAAAATTATACCAAAAAAGCATGCCCACCATAGCATGTGTAACAAAGCAGAAAGGTATAAAGAAAAATTCAGTAATCCACTCTTTGCTTCTGATTGTACCCTTTGAGGTACAATCTGAACAGTTTGATTTGAAACTTTCTACATCTTTCTCTCTGCTCAAATGTGTATGTGTTGTATGTAGAAGTGTGCATAAGCTTTTTTCCTATTATGTATTTGTTCAAAAATAAGCTTATTCTCTGGCTGGGCCCGGTACCTCACGCCTGTAATCCCAGCACTTTGGGAGGCTGAGGCGGGTGGATCCCGTGAGGTCAGGAGTTCGAGACTAGCCTGGACAACATGGCGAAACCCCATCTCTACTAAAAATACAAAAATTACCTGGGTGTGGTGGCGCACACTTGTAATCCCAGCTACTTGGGAGGCTGAGAGAGGAGAATCGCTTGAACCCAGGAGGCGGAGGTTGCAGTGAGCCAACATTGTGTCACTGCACTCCAGCCTGGGTGACAGAGCTAGACTCTGTCTCAAAAAAAAAGCTTATTCTCTCTATATATCTTTATACTTTTCTCTTATTTTCCTCCCTCTAAACAATATACCACTGGCATATTTCTAGATAAGTAAGTATAAGAGTAACTTATTCTTTTTCATGGCTGTATAATATTCTTTGGTACAGATAATATAATGTAGCCAGCCATTCCTCTATTGAGCTATTTAGAATATTTCCAATTTTTTTTTCATTACAAACAATTCTGGTACTTTTATTCCTGCAGGAGAAATTTTTCAAAGTGAGACTCCTGGATCAAAGGTGATGTGTATTTCTAATTTTAATGGATGCTATCAGATATTTTCCAAAAAGTTGTAAAGATTTATATCCCCACCAGCAATATATGACACATGCATTTGCTCATATCTTCATCAGTGCTAGATGCTATTAGTCTTTAAAACGTTCACCCATCGTTTATATTGTTTTAATTTGAATCGTTCTTACAATTAGTGGTGTTGGACATCTTTCTGGAGGCATGCAGGTTGGTTATTCATATCCTTGGCCCATGTGTCTAATGGGTTTAAATGTGACAGCTTTTAAAAGACCACCTTCCAAGGCTAGAGTAGGACACAGCAGAATGGAGTAGGCATGGTATTTATGGCAGGGCTGGGTATATGTCAGGTCCAGTCCTCTGGGTGGCTACCGTCACCACAATAGGATGGTGATACCCACCATTAGCAGCTCCTCCACCCAGCTGTGTCCCTGGGTTATATCCAGGGCTTCTGGACTGCTCAGCTCCACGGGCCATGCTTACATGGTAAGTGGACAAGGAGTGGCAGTTCCCATAGACTCCCACAGATTGTGCCTGCTAGAGCTGTGATTGCCAGGACATTGGTCCTGCTTTGTGGTAGCACTCACAGGGTTGTAAGGTAGCCTCCATGTATGTGTGTGTTTGCCATCTTTTCAGTCACTAAGCTTGCTGAACTTTGATTCCCCATTGCTTAATCTGGTGCCTGGCACATCACTGGGCCTCCATGACATTTGCTGATTGAGTGAATAAAAGTTATTACAAGAGCTGGCAGGTTGTTTGGGCACAGTGGCTTATGCCTGTAATACCAACACTTTGGGAGGCCAAGGTGGGAGGATTACTTGAGACCAGGAGTTTGAGACCAGCCTGGGCAACATAGTGAGATGTCGTCTCTACAGAAAATGAAAAACTTAGCCAGGCTGGTGGGGCATGCTTGTAGTCCCAGTTACTCGGGAGGCTGAGGCAGGAGGATCACTTGGGCCCAGGAGATTGAGGCTGTGGTGAGCTGTGTTCTCATCACTGTACTCCAGCCTGGGCAACAGAGCAAGACCCTATCTAAAAAAGAAAAAAAAAAAAGCTGGCAGCCCTCAAAAAGTGGTGGGTAAGGGAGCCGGTGTGTGTGTGTGTGTGTGTGTGTGTGAGAGAGAGATGTGTTAGTGGGGTGTGGGTGAGAGTGATATGTGTGTGTACGGTGTGAGTGGGGTGTGTGTGAGAGTGATATGTGTGTGTGTGTGTGTGTATGTGTGTGTGTTTTAGAAATGCCAAGCATTAGAACTGGGTTCAGGGGCAACTGAGAGGAAGCTCAACACAGCATGGTGGAGAGCTGCCCGGCAACTCATGCCCTTTTCCCTCTACCTACTTCTCTCCCAGATAGTGACCTCTGAGGCCTCTCTGCTGTTTCTTCTCCCTCTGACTTAATCTTGGAGATGCCATCCTTCTCTGAGAACTCCCTCCCACTCACAGCTCAAGAGGCCTCTTTGCACAAGGTCAAGGGGATTATGTTAGATGAGGCCAATTATTCCCCTTACTATTAGTCCCTGGGAATATGGGGTCAGCAGACCAGCATTTGACTTGTCTGTAGTTAAAAAGGAACTGTCCTAACCCCAATGTCAGAGTTCAGAAAAATAATGACTCTTAATGATTAAAGGAGCTGTGTGTGTGAGCGTGTGTGTGAGCGTGTGTGTGTGGTGTATGCATTTGTGTGTGGGCTGTATTGTGAAGGGATTGGGGGTTGGAGGTCTGTAATCAAATGGACAACCAAAGCCAGACAGAATAACATTTCACTCATGTATTCATTTTCTTCTGTTCATTCATATAACAGATTTTAGACAGGTTCAGTGCTCTCAATCTTTTTGAGGTCCAAAAATTCTCTGAGAATCTGGTGAAGGCTATCAATATTTTCTCTCACAAAAGCACCCCTTACATACACAAAAGTCTTGCATACAATTTGGAGGGGGCTTCACCAATCCCCCGAGACCTCTCAGTTCCTTAGCCCTTTGGCTGTAACCTCAGAGGAGGAAAGATATCCTAGAGGTATCTGATTTCTTAAAGGACTATTACCATATAATAATTACTTTTTTTCCCCAAGAGCTAATTAAAGCACCCACAAAGCATTGAAGCATTGAGATTTACTTAGTCGGCTGAGTCACAATGAAACAGTAAAGAAAGTGGGATGGAAGCGTCTGTTGCCAGAAGCACATGAATGCCAGGTGATGATTAGAAAAAAACCTTATAAGAGAGATAAAAGGCATCGTTTTTACTTTGAACTTGAAAAACATCTACACTGCCCAGAAGCATGTGACCCAAGTTAAATGTGACAATAACAAACAACAGAAAGGGTTCAGAGCTGTAATCATAGGCATTCAGAGCTGTGGAGACTTTTTAGAAGGTGCATAATGCATTTACCCTCGGCATTTTCTTGCACATTAACTCCATAATTTTGCCATGTTTTCCTATTCTAAACCTAAATGTTCTCTTTATTATCACTTGATGGGAAAGGGTCCTGTATAGTACCCACACCAGAGGCTACATGCCTGCCAGCCCCAGGAACTGCCAGCAAGGCAGGGGCTGATGGGTGCAGCTGAGAGCCTTCTAGAAAGGTGGATGCGAGATGTGCAGGGGAGGCTGTTTTTCCATTGAGGGGCTGTAATTTTCATTCTGAGTTTTTTTTTTTTTTTTGCTTTTTTTTGGAGGGGGACAGAGTCTTGCTCTGTCGTCCAGGCTGGAGTGCAGTGACACAATCTTGGCTCACTGTAACCTCCGCCTCGTAGGTTGAAGCAGTTGTCCTGCCTCAGCCTCCTGAATAGCTGAGACTGCAAGCGTACAAGTGCACACCACCTTGCCTGGCTAATTTTTGTATTTTTAGTAGAGATGGGGTTTTACCCTGTTAGCCAGGCTGGTCTCGAACTCCTGACTTCTAGGGTGATCCACCCAACTTGGCCTTCCAAAGTGCTAGGATTATAGGTGTGAGCCACTGCACCTGGCTGTTCTGAGGTTTTCAAAGTCCTTGCCCTCCTAGGCATTGGCTGTGAGCAACTATTTCCCTGGGATTTGTCAATTTTCTTTTCTTGACTGTCAGCACCACTTTGACTGTCCTGTGCCTTTGAACACTAGTTTTCTGGATTAATAAATGTCAATCCTTTACATGTCCTATATCTTTGAATAGAAATCTTTCCAGAATCTCCCTGCGTGTTTGGACCTCACTGAACTGAATAAATTGGTTTTATTCTGGGTGAATGGAGAGGAAGCCCCAATGGGTTGGTTAATGCTCTGGGAGTCCATGCCAGCTCAGAAGAGTTCCAAGGATTGGCCTAATTACCTGTTTGCCTCTTTCTCACAGAAGTGCAAACAAAACTGTGGGGCAGCTGACCTGGAGGTACTTTAACATGGCTGCTTTTTCGTCAAAATCAGTCAATGAGTTATAAGCAGAAGCAACCGTTTTCCACAATGCATAACACTTTTAGTAAATGCCAGAAAAATACACCTTTTCCTTTTTCTCTGCCTTTCTCTGCGTCCTTTGATTTTCCACTGGCTTCCCAAACATTGTCTATTTATGCATCTCAAACATAATGCAGTTCTTCAGCCTGCTCTTCTATCTTACTGATATTGAAGTTGCTACAATATGCAGGAGATGCATCCTTCATTATTTCCACATTTTTTCCAAGGCCGACTTTGTCTACTGAGTGTGCTTTTGCCAACATAATACGAGACTACAGTTCCTCCGTGGCTTCCTTGATAGTTTACTTTTTCACTGAATTCCAAGCACAGACAATATTTGAAAATTAGGTTTTTAGTATTCTGAGGCCAAAAGCCTTGTAGGATGCTGTGCCAGTTATTAAGCTGTTGGCTCTTAGCTGCAAACCCACCCTGCCCTGCTCTGCTCTGTGAGGCTGGGCTGCTATTCTGCAAATCTCATTTCTGCTTCTCCAGTAAGGCTCTGTCAATAGGGGGTGCTAGATAGAAACTGCAAGACTGCGGGAGGGAGAAGGGACTTGGTGTGGCCTCTCCTTCCCTGCTTGTGGTTTCTGTGAAATTCAGCCCAATAATGATTCTTCACTCTGGCAGAGGCAGTTCCTCCCATGGAAGTGACCGAATCCTGTTGGATCCTATTTGTATTTTTTCCACATTTGCAAAGCCAGTTTCATACTGCCACTCTGAGAGACATCAGCACCTGCCACCCAGCACCTCCGCTTCAGAGGTCTGAGTCCCAGACCCACTGGGCTCTTGTCAGCAGCAACTGGCCAGCACCCTCTCCTCAAAGGTCTGGGTCCCTGTTCCTCTGAGCAGCTTAGAAACACCACTGCCAGTGGAAGCAGCTGGCCTCTTGTGACTGAGGTAACTAGCCTTCCCTTCCTGGAAAATTTTCTCATGAAATGTTTTATAAAATGAAATTGACTAATAGCACTTTATTTTCTGAATAATGTCTTAGACCATAAGTTGAATCACTGAGGTAAGAGTGATGAATAGAAAAAGGATAACACTAACCTTGGACTCTTTCCTTACTCAAGAGGAGCCCCACATATGTAGCAGTTGCGTCATTTGCTGTCCTCAGGCAAACCCCTAGTTCTGTAATAACTATTAGATACAGTTGCGTAAATATAATGCAATCATGAAAGTCTCTTTCTCAGCCATGCAGTGACTTATACTTTGTAAAGAGCTGGTAAAAATGTGACACCTTGGAGAGCCTGGAAAAGATTAGATTTTTCCCTAGGCATCAAAAGTTCTATATTTTTTTTTAAATGGGTACCTATAGCACTAGAATATGCAGTAAAAATCAATGTGTCCCCTTTTTCCTGCTTAAAATCAAGGGCATGGGCACCATTTACAAGGAAACTGGCAAGCAACAGTAAACAGACCCATTGCATCAGCCTGATATAAATGCCCAAGAGAAAGAAATATGTTTATCTGAGAACACCACACATTGTCCAGCGACTCCATGGTCCAATGATTCTTGTCATGACTCACTTTGAAATGGACAAGTCATCATTCAGAAAATATGTAGCTCAGTCAGACATATTTGTTCATTGAAATCTTTTGCCTTTGGCTGAGCCCTGAGCCAATACTTCCCTGAAAACTCTTCCTTCTCTGCAATTTCTTTCTCCAGAGCAGGGCAATGGTCAATGACTTTAACAATCAAATACAAACCTGCTGAGAATGTGATGAGATCCTTTCTGGTCTCTGATGTCCTGAATTGCAGATACCTTCTCTTGCTTTAAGTTTCCTTTCTTCCAGAGCCTGAGACAAGGATTCTGCTACAACTAGTTTATTTGGGATGTGATTCCCAAAGAAGGGAGCATGGGGCAGAGAAGGAGCGGAGGTTACCTCTGTGGTTGGTGGAGCTCGATTCTGTCAGGACTGGAGTGAGCACACAGAAGGCCTCTCAGAACCATCTGCTGCAGGCCAGGAGCCTGGAGCATTTCTCCATTGCATTTCTTCCACTGCTAATTGGTTGATGGCTACCTGGGGCTGTTCACTGTCTTGCACTTCTAGGCTGCATAGGGTGGGATTATGTGGGACAGCACAAGCTGGGTTTGGGGATGCTGTCACAGCTTAAATGAAACCATCTCCCACAGCTGCAGCTTCAATGAGAGCAGGGTGGATGGGATGGACATAGTCACCAGAGGTGAGCAGCTGGCTTTGGAGCTGCGATTACCTGGGATCAAGCCCCTAGCTCCATCGCTGATTAGCCATGAGACCTTGGACAAATAAACAACACTTTTCTTGTCAGTTTAACAGGGGTAATAATAGTGCTTACCTTATGGAGTGTTGTGATCTGTAAAGACTAGCTATGGTTACCCAATGATACTCTTCTAGTTTAAACTGTGTGCAAATCTCCCCGCTACCCTTTTATTTTGAGATGGAGTCTTGCTCTGTCCCAAGGCTGGAGTGCAATGGTGCAATCTCAAGTCGCTGCAATCTCTGCCTCCCAGGTTCAAGCTATTCTCCTGCCTCAGCTAATTTTTGTATTTTTTCGTAGAGACAGGGTTTCACCATGTTGGCCAGGGTGGTCTTGGTCTCTTGCCCTTGTGATCCACCTGCCTTTGACTCCCAAAGTGCTGGGATTACAGGCATGATCCATCCTGCCCAACCTCCCTTTTATCTTTTAAGGTGGGCACGCTTCTCTGTGTTTCCATATTTCTCTCCCCTGTCAGCACATGCTGAATGAAGTACCCCTTTTCTTTCCAGTTGCATACTTTAGGGTTTTGCAGCTAAGCTGCCCTTCTGAGACTCCTCCACATGGTTTCTTTTCTCCTTTTTCATCCCCCTCCTTTTCTGCCTTCCTACCCTGTTTGTCCTCAGGATGCAGAGGGACTGCAGAGTTCAAGCCCTCAGTGTGCCCTCCTGCTGCTGCTGCTGGCTACAGCCCTGTGGTGCTGAGATCACATTGTACTTCCTTGAAAAACTCACTACAGCCCGCTCTACTTTCTTGCAAGTGCTGATGTAAACATTTCTCTGCCAGAATCTGATAACATTCTAACACCGACAGTACTTAGATTAATGTCGACACTTTTGGTGATGCTCTCAATACAGATAAGCTAAAGTGGTTCAGCTAATGTCAGCATTCAGGGGCCTAAACTTCCCAAAGTGACTACAGCTGCTCTGGAGTTTACTTACTACTGCTAGGAAAAAACATCATACCTCCCGGCAAACACAGATATTTTTCTTTTTCAGATAGTAAGATACAGGTTGAGTTGAGTATTCCTTATCTGAAATGCTTGAGACCGGAAGTATTGCAGATTTCAGTGTTTTTCAGAGCTTGGAATATTTGCATTACATTTAGTTGTTCAGCATCCGTAAGCCAAAAAATCTAAAATTGGAAATGCTCCAATGAGCATTTCTTTTGAGCATCATGTTGGTGCTCAAAAAGTTTTGGAATTTATAACATTTCAGATAAAAAATTTTTGAGTAGGGATACTCAACCTGTAATAATTTTAACCTTGGCTGACAGAATGCTTAGAGCTAAATTGTATGTTCCAACAGTTTTCTCAGACTATTTGCATTGCAATAAATAAAAATAAAAATACCCAGTCTGAGGTTTTTTTTTTTTTTTTTTTTTTGAGACGGAGTTTCGCTCTTGTTATCCAGGCTAGAGTGCAATGGCGCGATCTCGGCTCACCGCAACCTCCGCCTCCTGGGTTCAGGCAATTCTCCTGAGTAGCTGGGATTACAGGCACGCGCCACCATGCCCAGCTAATTTTTTTGTATTAGTAGAGATGGGGTTTCACCATATTGACCAGGATGGTCTCGATATCTTGACCTCGTGATCCACCCGCCTCGGCCTCCCAAAATGCTGGGATTACAGGCTTGAGCCACCGCGCCCGGCCTATTTTTTTTTTTATTTATTGCGATGCAAACAGTCTGAGAAAACTGTTGTATTCTTTACCTGTAGTATGCTTTCCACTGCCTAGCTAAAAGGGGACAATAGCCTCCGTAAAGCGCCTTGTCATGGACGAGCACTGTGAGGTAGCACCATGTGTGCTCTTCCAGCTGCCCTTGAGGAGTTGCGGCTTGGCAGTGCGCCATGACATAGGGAGCACTGGGTTGATGAGTAAAATGACCCAGTGTGAAAGAATGGGCATATTGGCTGCTGAGGATAAAACATGCCCTAGGAGACAACCTTTGCTGTTTATCCCACTCAGGTGGCCTGAGAGCCTGTCCACTGCCCTGTGAGGCCAAGGTGTCTGCATCTCACCAGGATTCCCAAGTAAAGAAGTGGCAACCTTGGTGGCTTTGTCCCCCTTAACAAAGAAAACCAGGTGGAAGTGGCCTGAGGCCCTTTTTATAACAGGAAAAGTGTTCTGTGCTCTAGGTGTTGTCAGCTTTTTAGTAATTACTATCTACTGCTTAACACTGCTCTCTATTTGCATCCACTTCTACTTACAAATGCAGGAACAAGGACATCAGAAAGGCCATTTTGTGAATCCAGTGTGTTTTTGATGATGGCACAAGACAAGTGAGTGAAGCAGGACTGTTTCTTGTCCTGAGAAACATTGCTGCATGTCCATGCGCATAGCCAAAATGCCCTTCTGTATGGATCCTGCTGGTGGAGGTGTGTGTAGGCACTGAAGGCGGCTCAGCCACGGAGTACAGCAGAGAGGACAAGGTGAGCGGGCCTGGGAAGGGGGGCAGGTCAGGGAAGGCTGAGGCTGGTGAACCAGAGCACATACAGGACTCACCCTTAAAGGGAGGCAGCTATTCATACTGCAGAGTTCATAGGAAGCTGTGGGTAGTTCTTGGCTCATCTGCCTAGGACAGGGACTGACTCTAGCTTGAGGCTGTGGTTCTTGGAGTCCAGCCTGATTATTAGGATCCTGAGGCAGAAGCCCCATCATACGAATGCTGTGAGCACTGACATTTCTAGAAAGGCTCACTCATGGCACACATATTGCTGTTTTGTGAGTAGCTAGTCTGGTTTCAGGCTTCACTTGCCTGAATAGAGAGTAGGGCTGCAAATATAGGTCCCGGTGTGGGTTGATCTGGAAGAAGCTGGGTCTTAGTTGCAGAGCCTCAGGGACTTCTGCTTAGAGGCACTTGGTATAAGGCAAAAACTATGAGGGCTGCTGTATACAGTTGTACAGTTTCTGTACTACACAACAGACTATGACCAAGGGGTGAGTGGGGACTGAAATGCAGCCAATGTTCCGTAGCTAGGTCACATCTCCCATTACAGATCTGAGTCTATGCACAAGGGATTCCTCTTATAAACTGTACAAAGGCATGGTGCAAAGCCACTAGTTGTGGCTCTGAGGACAGATATTCACCTATAAGGTCCTCCTGGACAGGGACCATCTCCTCTCCCTGTTCAACCCCTGGATCCCAACACAGTATTGAGCTCACAGCACTTTAACAAAAGCTTGGTGAGTAAATGACCGGCCACATATCGCTTGGGTGTCCTGTTCTTTTCCTGGCAGGCATTGTCAGTCGCTTTTCAGGTTTAGCCGTTCTAGTAGGTATGTAATTGTAAGGCCGGTCACCTCGCCAGGAGCTCGGACATGCCCACCCCTCTCCACGCCTAGAAACTACGTCACCACTCCATGCCCAGCACCAACCCCACACTCAGCACCTAGCTCCGCCAGGTAACTTTCCCCGCCCACTTCTGCACTCAGCACTCAAATCTGCACTCAACACTAGGCTCTGCACTCAGCACCTAGTCCGCCGTTGGAAAACCCCGCCAAAATTCAAAAGAAGCCCCACCAGAACCTGCCCAATAGCATTTTGTCCCTTCCAGGTCCCACTCCCCCTGGGCGGCCCACTCACCGGAAATCCCGCCTACCTGCCAATAGCAGCTTGTCACGTCCACGTCCTGCTCTCCCACAATCAATCAAATGCCTCCACTCCCTATAAAACCCCACCTCTAAGAGGCGTCTGCGCGACTTCTCCAGCCCCTCCTGTTGGACTGCAGAACCTCGCCCAGGAGCCTATTAAATTTCTTTATTCCAATAATTGGCCTCAGTTGCCTCATTCGAACCTCGGTTGCTTCATTCAAACCTTACAGTAATAGTATCTCATGTGGTTTTAATGTATATTTCTCTGCCTACTAGTGATGTTGAGCACTTTTTCATATGCTTGTCGGCCACTCCTTTGTCTTCCTCTGTCAAGTATCTGTTCAAGTCTTTAGTCCATTTTTAAAAAATTGGATTATTATTAGTTTTATTACTGAGCTGTGGACCTTCTTTACATATTCTCTATAGTGGTCTTTTGGGAGATATATGTCTTATGAATATTTTCATCCAGCTTATGGCTTGTCTTTTCCTTTCCTTAATGGTGTCTTTTGATGAGAAGAAGCTTTTACGCTTTATGATATTTAATTTAGCATCTTTTTTCTTTTCTGTTAGTTCTCCTGCCCTTCCTCTTCTTTCTCTCCTTCTCCTTCTTTTTATTGCTTTCTCTGACCTATGAAATCTTTGCCTATTCTTAGGTTGCAAATATTTTTTCCTATTTTTTTCTCCTGACAGTTTTATATAGTAGCCACTGCTTATCTGCAGAGGACATATTCCAAGACCCCAGCAGATGCCTGAAACCATGGATAGTAAAGAACTCTATATATACTATGTTTTTTCCTATATATATATATTCCTATTATAAAGTTTAGTCTATAAATTAGGCACCGGAAGAGATTATAACAAATTATAATACAACAGATAATTATAATGATATCCCAGCATTACTATTCTTGCATATTGGGCCCATTACGAAGTAAAATAAGGGTTACTTGAACATGAGCACTATGATGTCATGACAGTTGATCTGATAACCCAGATGGCTACTAAATGACCTACAGGCAGATAGCATCTACAGTGTAGATCCACCAGAGAAACGGATGATTCACATCCTAGGAGGAACAGGACAGATGGTATGAGATTTCATCATGCTCCTCAGAACACCACACAACTTAAAACATATGGGTTGGCAAGGTACAGTGGCTCACACCTGTAATCCCAGCATTTTGGGAGGCTGATATGGGTAGATCACTTGAGCCCAGGAGTTCAAAATCAGCCTGGGAAACATGGCGAATTCCTGTCTTTACATACAAAAATTTACTGGGCATGGTGGTACATGCCTATAGTCCCAGCTACTCAGAAGGCTCAGGTTGGAGGATTGATTGAGCCTGAGAGGCCAAGGCTACAGTGAGCCAAGATTTCACCATTGCACTCCAGCCTGGGTGACAGAGTGAGACTCTATCTCAAAAATTTAAAAAAAACCGAAAGTATGAATTGTTATTTTTTAAATTTCCCGTTTAGTTTTTTTGGATGTGAGTAGATGATGGGCCACATATCCCTTTGGTTGGCTGAGGGTAACTGAAACCATGGAAAGCAAAACTGTGGATAAAAGAGGACTACTGTAATTTTAACTGTATTATGTTTAGATCTATCATCCATATTGAATTAATTTTGTGTATGAGTTGAGATGGGAATTGAGATTCATTTTCTCTCCCATATGGATATCTACTTTTCCAGCATCATTTGTTGAAAAGCACTTACTGTTTCCATTGGATCTTTGTGGCTTCGTCAGTCGTTAAGTTACCTTATAGGTGTGAGTCTATGTCTAGGCTCCCTGTTGTGTTTTATTAATGTATTTGCATAAACTTGCTTTGTGTACATTAGCTTGACTACTGGAGGCTCAAAATCAGCTTGTGGAAGTACTCATATTCTGTTTCGTCAATTTTATTTTGGAGATTCTAGGACCTTAGTATTTCCATATAAATTTCAGAATCAATTTGTCAGTTTCTCTGAAAACCTGACCTAATTATGAGTAGGATTGCATTGAATCTATAGATCAATTTGGGGAGACTGTATATTACAAAAATATTGGGTTTTTCAATTTATGAACATGAAATACCTCTCCATGTACTTAGGTCTTCTAAATTCATAGTTTAGTAAATCAAAATATAATTGATTTTTGCAGATTGACCTTGTATTCTGTGACCTTGGTGTTTTCACATAAATTCCTCAGGATTCTCCTTGTAAACAATGATGTCATTTGTACACAAAGAGAGTTTTACTTCTTTATTTTCAATCTTTATGCCTATTATTTCTTTTTGTTTCATTTTACTGCCTAGGACCTCCAGTACAATGTTGAACAGAAGTGATGAGAGTGAACATTTTTGGCTTGTTCTTGATAATAAAAGAGGACAATATTTCACCATTATCATAAATGGCAGTTGGACTTGGTGAAATAATGTTTCTGCTTATGAAATGATTATACATTTGCCTTTTTAATTTTATTAATATGGTAGAATACATTGAAAATTTTATATGTTAAATCCACATTGCATTCTAGTGATAAACCTACTTGTTTATGAAATATGATCTTTTGCATATATTTTTGTATTTGATTTGCTAGTAGTTTCTTTAGGTTCATGAGGGATATTCTGAAGTTTTCTTTTATAGTAATATATTTGTTAGTTTTTTGGTATCAAACTTATATAGGCCTCGTAAAAATGATTCAGACAATGTTCTCTTCTCTTCTGTTTTAGAAGAGTTTGTCTAAATTTGATGTCATTTCTTTCTTAAACGTTTTACAGAAATCACCAAAGAAACCATCTGAGTCTGGAATTTTCTTTGTGTGAAGGTTTTTGATTATACATTCAATTTCTTTAATAAGTTCAGGGCTAGTATCATTTTTTTCATTGTGTGTTAGTTTTATTTTTCAAGGAATTATCCCATTTTATCCAAATTGACAAATTTATTGGCATAAAGTTATTCATAATCTTGCTGTATTGTCTTTTAAATGTCTACAGGTTCTATACTGGTAACCCTAATTTCATTCTTGATACTGCTAATTTGTGTATTCTTTTTTCCTTACTTAGTCTAGGTATAGGTATATAGTTTTTATTCAGATTTTTAAAGAACCAACTTTTTGCTTTGTCTGTCTGCTTTCTCTTTCATTAGTTTCAGCTTTATTTTCTCATTTTTTAGCATTTCTTATAGTGTAGATCCACTGGCGATGAACTCAGGTAGTTTTTATTTGCCCAAAAATATTTTTCTTATTCTTGAAGAAGATTTTGTCTAGGTATCAAATTCTAAGTTGACTATGTTCCCCCTGCCCCAGAACTTTAACTGTGTGGTTCCATTATTTTCTGGCCTACATTTTATCTGATGAAAAGTTGGCCATCATCGATATTATTATTCCCTTGTATGTAATTTATCTTTTTTTTTGAGATAGGGTCTCACTCTGTCACTCATGCTGGAGTGCTGAGGCCAAGGATTGCTTGGGCCCAAAAGCTTGAGATTGCGATGAGCTATGATTGTACCACTGACCTCTAGCCTGGGTGACAGACAGAGACCCTGTGCCAAAAAAAAAAAAAAAAAAGTTCTGTTTAAGCAGAAAATTAACTTCGTTGAACTCAAATTCCAAAATCTGTCATAGCTGTGGTGAGAAACAGCTGACATTTTGTCTAATTGTTTTAGTCTTATGTAGGCTGCTTGAAGTCTGTCTCATACATGCATAGTTCAGGGGCATTGAGAGATTTACAGAGTTTATATTCTGAATTTGGAACTCCTCTTCTGTGGCTCTCTCCTTTTAATGTTTCATGTGATCTTGACTTACTGCAACCTTGGCCTCCCGGGCTCAAGCGATCCTCCTATCTCAGGCCCCCAAGTAGCTGGGACCACAGGTGCATGCCACCAATACATGGCTAATTTTTTTAATTTTTAGTAGAAACAGATTTTTGCCATCTTGCTCAACCTACTCTCAAACTCCTGAGCTGAAGCAATCTGTCTGCCTCAGCTTCCCAAAGTGCTAGGCTTACAGGCATGAGCCATGCTCAGTCTGGTCTCAAGCAATCCTCCCACCTTAATCTCCCAAAGTACTGGGATTATAGGCATGAGCCACCATGCCCAGCCAATAATTTTTTTTTTAATCTCTGATTTCAGAAGTTTAATTGTGATGTGTATGCACACATACACACATACATAGACACACACACACATATATATATGCATGTAGAGATATACATATGACATTGACAATTTTAATGTGTTAAATCAACATTGCATTCTTGTGATAAACCTACTTGTTCATGGTGTATGATTTTTTTGCATATATTTTTGTATTTGCATATATTTGCATTTGCATATATTTTTGTATATATCTCCACATATACACATATATATATTTATTCTGCTTGAGGTTCACTGAGGTTTTTTAGATATTTAAATTTATTTCTTTCACTAAATTTGGGGACATTTTGGCGATTGTTTTTCAAAAAACTTTAATTTTTGCTTCATTCTTTCTCTCTTTTTCTGAAACTCCAACTATCTGTATATTATACCTTTTGATATTATACCACAGGTTAAATTTATTTTTTTCTCCAGATTGAATTATGTTGATTAATCTTTTTTCAAAATCATAGGTTCTTTCTTCTAATAATTTCAATATTCTATTAAGCCCATCCAGTGAATTTTTTATTTTGCATGTTGTAATTGTAAGCTTGGTATATTTAATGTTTCTGTTTCTCTGCAAGGTTTCCTATTTGTCATTTTATTGTTAACTTATTTTCTTTTACATCTTTGAGTATAGTTTCATTTGCTGCTTCAAAAATCTTCATCTGCTAAATCCAAGATGTTGGTTATATTGGATCAATCTCCATGGGCTTCCTTTTTCTCCTGTATATGGAGTGTCATGTCCTATTTGTGTGTGCATGAGTGTGCACACACACACACCTGTATGTCTAGTGATTTTTATCTTATTCTGGACATTGTGGACAACCTGCTCTACAGCCTATGGCTTCTGTTATGGTTCCACTGAAGAGATTTAAATTTTTGTTTTAGGCCAGGTGCAGGGGCTCGCATCTCTAATCCCAGCACTTTGGGAGGCCAAGGTGGGAGAATTACTTGAACACAGGAGTTTGAGACCAGCCTGGGCAACACAAGGAGACTTCCTCTCTACTAAAAATTAAAAGATAAGTCAGGCACGGTGGCATGTACCTGTAGTTCCAGCTACTTGGGAGGCTGAGGCCAAGGATTTCTTAAGTCCAGAAGCTTGAGGTTGCGATGAGCTATAATTGTGCCACTGACCTCCAGCCTGGGTGACAGAGCAAGACCCAGTGTCAGAAAAAAAAAAAAGTTCTGTTTAAACAGAAAATTAACTTGGTTGAACTCAAATTTCAAAATCTGTCATAGCTGTGGTGAGAAACAGCTGACATTTTGTCTAGTTCTTTTAGTCTTATGTAGGCTGCTTGAAGTCTGTCTCATACATGCATAGTTCAGGGGCATTGAGAGATTTACAGAGTTTATATTCTTAATTTGGAGCTCCTCTTCTGTGGCTCGCTCCTTTTAATGCTTTCTCTCAGGACTTTTCAGCTGTGGTGATAGCCCTGAGCTTTATCCTTTGATTTCCTCAAGCCAGGAAGACTGCAAGTTTCTATTTGATTTCAAGATGCCCTGGGAGGTGCCAACTGGTATCTAGCTTCTTTCAGGCGAGAAGCTGTGAAAACAGAAAACTCATTAGTGTGGGTCACTTCTTTGAAGGGTAGACTCCTGTCCAGATCTGCTTTCTTTTGGCCCCCTTTCAGTACCTTTAGATTGTTATTTTTAGATAGTTTTTAAAATGTTTCCTCCAGAATTTATAGTTGTTACCTGTAGATTGGTCTTACACGATTTCTTCTTACACAGACCATGTCAGTTATCTTTTGACTTTGTTCATGATGTTTTCTGACTTGCAGACATCTTTTATTTTTATAAATGTAAATTTATCAATATTTTCTCTTATTGCCTCTGGATTTTAGTTTACAGTTCTTTCTTCACACCCAAGTTAAACAGAAATTCACCTATGTTTTCTTCTAGTGCTTGTATGGGTTTGTTAAAAATTTTTACATTATTCTCCTAATATATTCAGAGTTTATATATGAAGTGTGAGGTATAATTTTACCTTTTTATGAATGGTTATTTAGTTGTCCCAGGACTATTTATTAAAAAGTCCATCTTTGTTCTAATGATATGAGATGTAGCCTTTATCATATTCTAAATTTCCACATATACTGTGGTCTATTTTGAAATTTATATTCTGTTCCACTGGTTTATCTTTCTCTACACTCATTGACATCTCGCTCTTTTAATTATAGAGGCTTTAATGTATGTTTTAGTATAGGAAAGTGTTAGTCCTGACTTGTATATTTTCTTTCTCATTGTTTTCCAATTTCTGTATGTTTACTTTTCACTACAAATTTTTAAACAGTCATATTGGGATGTAATTTACATAACATACATTTTACTCATTTAACATGTCCAATTTATTATGTTTTAGTATATTCAACATATTTTGTATGTTGGAACTACCATCCCCATTTAATTTTAGAATATCGTTGTCCCTTCTAAAAGAAACCTTATATCCATTATCAGTCTCCCTATTCTTTCCCCTACCTCCTCCCAGCCCTAAGCAATCACTGTTCTACTTATTTTATTTATTAATTTTTTGAGACAGAGTCTGCTTCTCTTGCCCAGGCTGGAATGCAGTGGCATGATCTCAGCTCACTGCAACCTCTGCCTCTGGGGTTCAAGTGATTCTCATGTCTCAGCCTCCTGAGTAGCTGGGATTACAGGCATGTACCACTGTGCCTGGCTAATTTTTGTATTTTTAGTAGAGACAGGGTTTCATCCTGTTGGCCAGGCTGGTATAAAGCTTCTGGCCTCAAGCGACCCACCCACCTCGGCCTCCCAAAGTGCTGGGATTACAGGTATGAATCACTGCACCTGGCCTCTGCTTTCTGTCTCTATAAATTTGCCTACTTTGGACATTTTATATAAATAGAATCATATAAAATGTGATCTTTTGTGATTAATCATATAAATTTTAGTGCCAACTTAACATCATAAAAAAATGCTTGCTGTTATTTTTATTGGTATTTCATTAAATTTATAAATTAAGGAGAACTGACATCTTTATGATGTAGAGTTTTCCTATAAGAAGAATAAGAGGTATTTTTCTATTTGTTCAATTCTAGTTTTCTGTCTTCAGGAATTTGATATTTTTCTCATTTAGATTTTACACATTTCTTGTTAAGTTTATTCCTGTATATTTTATTTCATGATGTATTGCTTTTATAAATGGGATTTGCACTACCATTATATCTTCTAACTGGTTATTGTTTGTGTTTTAAAAAACTATTGTTTCTAAAGGTTAATTTTACCTTCTTTTATCTTTGAATTATTTTATTGTTTTAGTTGTATTGATTCTCTAAGACTTTCCAAGTGTATTCTCATATCATCTTCAAATAGAAATAGGTTTACTTCTTTTGCAGTTCTCTAAGTCTTGCAAGCATCTAAGTGCTTTCCCTTGTCTATAGGCGTTGACTGTTATCTGCAATGTTGAATAACAGAGGAGATAAAACTTTGTTTCTTATCTTAATAGAAATGCTTCTAATGGGAAACAAATCCTTTCATAAGCATACACACCCTGAATGACTTATTTTTGTCTGTTTAATAAATGAATATTTATTCCTCTGTCTCTTGGATTTATGATTAACCTCAAATCTTTGCTTTGGATTCATAAATCCATTTTGTGACTCACAGTGATATTAGATTACATGGAGTTGTGTTTCAAGCTATATATTAATGTATGAAATCTGTCCTATAGTCCCCACTATACTCTAAAATATTTTTGCTAATTTGAATGAGTAAAATATTATCTTTTTGGTATAATCACTCTGGAAAACTTTATGACAGTATTTACTAAAGCAAGAACATACAATATGATCCAGCAATTTCCTACTGTATATATCTCAGAGAATGACTGCTATGTCCTACAAAAGACATGGGCTTGAATGTTCATAAAAGCTTTATTCATAGTAGCTAAAAACTACAAACAATCCAAATTCTCACTGTGAGTAAAATGCATATGAGACAGGAGAGTTCCCTTGGCTTCCATGCAGGACTTGCAACAGAGGTGGCTCATGTACTCAGCCACCATGCGCAAACCCTTTGCAGGAGGAGGAGCATACAGGTGAGCAGGTGCAGGAGCTGGGGCCAATACCTTTGAGTGCCAGCAGGAACAAACTCCATACCGGCCCACAGCAGCATCTAGGGGTTGCCCACGATTTCTGGAGGCCTAGAGGGCATGTGTTACAAACAATGCTCTTTTAGCCCCTCCATCTATGGATGGCTTAAGTGTTAAACAGCTCAGTGAAGAGTCACTGTGATAGCCTTTTTGGGTTCCTGCACCCAGTACATCCCGAATTCTTGTCCGGTGTCCAGGAAGAATCAGTTTACACGAACAGATTGAAGGGTGGTGTCTGCGGAGGATTTTATTGAGCAATCAAAGTGGCTCTCAGTGGGATGGGGGGTTGGAAAGGGAATGGAGTGGGAAGATAATCCCTGACCATCCCCAGCTGAACTCTCAACATTCAGGTGCTGCTTCTTTCTCCCCTCTGCCACACCACTCTGCTCCTCTGTCAGTGGAGCTTGGGGCTTTTATGAGTACAGGGTGGGGGATGTGGTGGGCCATGGTGGTTTTGGAAAAGGCAGCATTTGGGTGGGAAAACAGGAATGCATATTCTCATTTGGGGTGGCAGGTCCAGGCTTGAAAGTGGAGCCCTCACCAAGGACCCTGCCCTTTTCTACCCAGTATTTCCCTGCCTGCTGTCTGTGTCTTATGATACATTCAAACAATGGAATTCTATACAGCATCAAGAATGAACTGTCTGTGCCTGTTTGCAACCATGTGGATGAATCTCACAACAATGATGAATGAAAGAAACCAGAAACAAGACACCATTTACTGTACGTGTTCATTAGCATAAAGTTCAAAGATAGGTTAAAAAAAAAGTCAATGATTACATAATAGTGACTGGAGGGGAGGGATAATTAGGGGCAGATAATGTTCGGCTTCTTGATCTAGTGCTGGTGTTCTGGTTCTCTTTTCATGATGATTTGTGAAGTTTTCTGGATGTATGTTATACTTCAATAAAAAATACTATTTTAACTAAAATTTTTTTCACCAAATTCCAAATGCCAGGGAATGGGGAAGTGACCTTTTATGGACCTTTGGGAAGAAGACCCATAAAGCTGAGGAAATTCTCAATTCACTGCCCAACTGTCATTCTCCTCTTCTTTAGGGTGCATAAAACCATTGTGCCAATGTAGATCAGAACCTAGATGTTTTGTATTTTGCATTTCCTTATGCACTTTGAATATTGCATCAGGAATTACTCTACTTCCAAGTAGAGGAGCCAAGTCCTTGAAAGTTGCTCCTAGTGGACACCTGTTTTCCAGAGGGATTGTCATTCTCTCCTGTGTGCTGATTGTCAGTTTGGACACATGTGTCGGGTTCTATAGTCAGTAACTTTGTTTCAGGTCCAGAAATCTGCCTGGAAGAACAATTTCAAACTTACTACAGTCAGATTGTTAGCAAAAGCTTGGAAGATTCCTCCAAGGTGGTGGCACAAATCCACAGCTCCACCTGCCAGGGATTAAGCTGGGAATGTGGGAATGTTGTTCTCTGGGCCCTGAGTGGGCTTGGCATTCTATAGCATTGCTTTCAGCTAATCGCAATCTCAGGGCCAGCTCATCAGGCTGAGTTGATGAGGACATTTACTTTGAGACATAGTCTTTGCTTTCCTGGGACGCTCAGGAGGAGAAATGTGACCTACTTGAAGAACAGGAAACTGGCACTTCTCAGCATGCCACTTATTTTTATCTTAACAACACTGCAAACCAGGTAAGCTTCTCCTTTCAGTGTTAGAAGCTTCTGAAAGCCAAATGTAAGTATTTAAACATGTCTGTAGGGCTTTACAGTAGGCATTTGTGAGTCTGCTAATTCCTGGCTCCATTTTATACCCCTACCCTTGTTTCATTCCTTCTCTCTCACCTACTTTTTATGTTCTTGATGTAGTTTATGTATTTTTTCATATTTGACTTCCAAGAGTGTGCTAGAACCTTTGCACTTGTTAAACATTCAGGAATTTTGTATTACCCTTCTTAAACAGTTGATAGTTTGAAATCAGCCATACTGGGAATATTTACACTATGGATATAGGCAAATGCTACAAAACAGATCTTCCGCTGGCCCAAGGCAGCCAGTTTACCAGCCCACCCTTGTTTATATCTTTTCTAGAAAAGGTAGAGTACAAATGTGTTTTTAAAAGGTTTAATGAAATTACCTACTTATTTAGATGTTGTATATTGTTTAAAATATTTTCCTTATTCTTAAAAGTAATGGCACTGTTTGGGGTCCAAAAATGTTTCAAGGGAAGTACATCTATGGGATTGTTCTTATTGATAGCAAGGGAAAAGTAAGATTAATCTAAAATGTACTATCTAGACAACTTGGCTGTAGTGCAACTATTCTGCAAAGGAGTATATTTACGTCTGTTGATATGATGAAAGCTGTTTACATTTCTGTTTATCACATTTTAAGTTGTGTTCCAGAAGAGCTAAGATTCTGGTAAATCTAGTGGCATTGGAAGCAAGTTAGTATCAAGTTCAGTGTGTGATGGCTGCTAAGGGACCATTCAATGCAAATTAGAAGTAATCATAGCTCTGGTTTAAAAGGACAAAGAATTAGGGCTGAGAAGGGAAATGACTCCCTACAGAGGACAAGAGCTTTGCGCTGACAAATGTGAATGCTTGGTACACAGCTCTTCTCTCTGCTGTGTCTGGGGACAGAGCCGAGGAGGGGTAGGGACAGAGCAGGGGTGAAGAAAGCCACAGAGGAAATCTGCAGTAGCTGCCAGCAGGAGTTCAGGCTGCTCAGCTATCAGACAAAGCTTAGAAAGTGGCTTCCATTGGAATAAGTGCAAACAACTAGCAGAAAGCAAGTTTGTTATTGAGAGTTGACTGCCCAGCAATCTAAAACTTCTGCAGCAGCACCAAAGAGAGGAGAAAGAGGTCCCTGCTGGTAAAATGGCAATCCCTGAGCCACAAATGACACTGAGGGCAGCTGGAAAGAGCCCCAAACCTGAAGTGCCCCCAGAGGCATTGCAGCAGAGTGGCTCGGTTCACTGACCACGGGAAGCGCTAGCCCTGACTGTGCACTTGCTGCCAGGCACCTGCCTGTGCTAACAAACTCTTCACTTCGCCTTAGCCACTAAATTCTCACAGCAGATGGGGAAACTGAATTGGAGTGGCGCCCAGGGTGACTGCCCAAGGAACTGAGGACTAAACTCTGATTTTTATCTTGCCCAAATTCCTATCTATCTAAGGGGCTTGGGAGGTCATGCCATACAAATCGTAAATTCTCATCGGATGGGTTTTATTTAAGCTTGCATATCGTAACTTACTTTCTAATCTGACTCTGCATTAACATTATGGGACAAGGAAGAAAATAAAAATATTTTACCCAAAAACATGTTTCTTGGAATGGCCCTGCAAAGCTGTTCTTTATGGGGGAAAATTTGCATCTGTAAAGAATCTCTATTAACTAGAAAGAGATCTATAGTTAGATCTCTTTCTTCCAGACCCTCCTAATCCTAAAGAGATTAACTAAGGGCCAAAGAGGTGGCTCACGCCTGTAATCCCAGCACTCTGGGAGGCTGAGGCAGGGAGATCACCTGAGGTCAGGAGTTTGAGACCAGCTAGACCAACATGGAGAAACCCCCCTCTACTAAAAATACAAAAATTAGCCGGGCATGGTGGCATGCACTTGTAATCCTAGTTACTCAGGAGGCTGAAGCAAGAGAATCACTTGAACCTGGGAGGCGGAGGTTGCAGAGAGCGGAGATCATGCCATTGCATTCCAGCCCGGGCAACAAGAGTGAGACCCTGTCTCAAAAAAAAAAAAAAAAAAAAAAAGAGCGAGAGAGAGAGATTAACTAAAATCTGAATAGGAAACATTTGTCTAAGGGCGACCACTGTAAGACTTCAAAGAACTTTGGCCTCCGCAATCTTTTATCTTGACCTGAACATTCCCTTTCTATCGATCCCAGGTCTTTGGACAAACTCAACCAATTGTCAACAGAAAATGTTTAAATTCACCTATATCCTGGAAGCCCCCACTTTGAGTTGTGCCACCTTATGGACCAAACCAATGTACTTCTTAAATGTATTTGATAGCTGTCTCATGCCTCTCTAAAATGTATAAAACCAAGCTGTGCCCTGACCACTTTGGGCACATGTTCTCAGGACCTCCTGAGGACTGTGTCAGGGGCCATGGTCACTCACATTTGGCTCAGAATAAATCTCTTATTTTTTGAGACAGAGTCTTGCTCTGTTACCCAGGCTGGAGTGCAATGGCGCGATCTCGGCTCACTGCATCCTCTGCCTCCTGGGTTCAAGCAATTCTCCCGCCTCAGCCTTCTGAGTAGCTGTGACTATAGGAGAGCACCATCATGCCCAGCTAATTTTTGTATTTTTAGTAGAGATGGGGTTTCACTATGTTGACCAGACTGGTCTCGAACTCCTGACCTTGTGATCTGCCTGCCTTGGCCTCCCAAAGAGCTGGGATTATAGGCGTGAGCCACTGCACCTGGCCCAGAGTAAGTCTCTTCAAATATTTTACCCAGTTGGACTCTTCGTCGACAGTACCCAGTGAATACAAGAAGGAGCCAGGATTTGAGTCTCTGCTCCCTACTGCTCAGATCAAAAAGAAGGAAGGATTTGTATTGATGAGAGTGGTCTTAGGTGCCAGTGATCAGGCAGATAGACAATGGGTGTGTGAGGAATGAGGATGTAAGTACTATGAGAACAGTTAGAGAGGCTTGTGGCAGATGAAGATTTGGGGACAAAACAGGAGACCCACAGCCTTGAACCAGAGGGAGACAAAACCCACCTAGAAATCCTAGAAAAGCTGTCATCTACCAGCCAAATTATCCCATATATTCAGGCCACTGCTGAGCCTCCGTTCTGTTCAAGGCAGCCACAATTGTGGGATTGCAGTATTTAGGTCATTAGTAAAAGTTCCAGCCAAGGCTTACCCACATCTTTCCTTTAGTAGCTCAGTAATATCATCACGCTGTGAGCGAGCCCATGCCAATTCAGGACAGTTTTCTGAAGGGGACCGTGCTGAGGTGCTTGGTGGATTATCATCATGTAGGAGAACCTCATCAAGGGGATGGAGATGGAAATTCAGAGTCCTTGGGACAGTCAGGAGCAACCCCAAACACTGAGCTAGACTTCAAGGAGAAAATGGAAATCTCTGTGTAAATGGAACAAGGTGAGCGTGGAAAGTTTGGTTGGATGAGCAAGCATTGGTTCCACCTCATGCACTCCATGTGTTCATCTCTGAAGACTACTACTGCTTATCAAAGGACACCAGGCACTATGCTCCTCACTGGCTGATAGAATTTCTTGTGGATTGCTGGTCACGTAACAATGAATCAAATCACCACACAGACATATTGGGGGGCCAGACCTTATTGAATTTGCAGAATTCTTAGCTCCCATTGAACACAGCCTTGACTTTTGCAGATGGTTTCAGAGTTTCCAGATCCAGCAGCACCAAAGGCAAGCTCTGGCTTCTGAGAAGAGAGCAAGATGTCCTGGAGCTGGAGGGTAGCAGCATCCTCCTGGAGCATCCACGTTTTCTCTGGACAGTTTTGTCTTTATAAAACAGTTTTGAGATATAATTACACGCCACAACATTCACCTGTTTTAAGTGTATAGTGCAATGGTTTCCAGTATATTTAAAGAGTTGTAACTATACTACACAATCTAATTGTAGAACGTTTCCAAAAAGAAATCTCTTGACCATTTGTATTGACACCCCATTTTTACCCCCAAGGCCTAGTCAGCTACTACTCTATTTTCTGTGAACAGTTTTATATGCTGATGAAAACAGAAGATGTTTTGCAAACACAGCTTCTGCCCTGCACCTGGAGTGAAGCAAAATACAGAAAACTTAACTGTTTTTGCATAATCTGATGTTCCCATAAAATAAAAAATGTATTAGGCTTAACAAGTTTCATTGTTAAAAGATACAGTTACCTAATGCTTATCATCTTTTAATATCTATTCTGTGAAAGATTAGTGAAACTCATTAACTGACTTGAAGGTCCAAACTTTTACATTGCTAGATAATTGTAGAGCTGCCCTTGAGAAAGTAGGATAAATGCTTAGATTTTTTATTTGCTTACCATTTTCTTGTCCTCTGAAATTCCATGTCATTGATTTAACTTGTACCCTTGGGTGCTGTTCAGAATATGAACTGCTGTTACACAGCAGACTTCATGAGGAAGTTGGCCCAATGTTTGAACTCCTCAGAGCCTCCCAGATGTACTGGAATCTTGTCTTATTTACTGTAGTATGAGATGGTTTAGTGTGGACCGCTCTGTCATCTTTCTCTGAAGGACCCTCTCCTCCTGCAGTTCTTATCTTTCCCTTCTGTTCAATTCTTCATGATACACAAGATGAGGCAGGCTCAGCGAGGTGGATGGCTTGTTCAGGATCACACAGCAAATTGAGGTTGTAATAGAATAATGGCCCCAAAAATGTCCATCTGCAAATCCCCAGCACCTGTATATTCCCTTATATGGCAAAAGGATCTTGAAATGGCGGCGGGGGGAGGGTGGATAATCCTGGAGTATCCAGAGATAATCCCAAGTGTCATGTAAGAGGGAAACAGGAGAGTCAGTGTCAAAGAGGGAATGTGACAATGGAAGCAGAGGTCAGAGTGACACAGTCATGAGCCAAGGAAGCAGGTGGCTTCTAGAAATTGGAAAAATGTCAGGGTTACTCTGCCCTGAACAGTCTGATAAGCTCTAGACTGAGGAACAGTCTCCTCTGCTGGCAGGGTGAAGGGAGAAATCTGTGTATGTTTCTCACAATCTGAACTTTCACCATGGACCTCCAGAAAACAACGCAGATAACCCAGACAATGACAAGTGACACTTCACAGGCAGAGTTAGGTCAGTTTCAGTCCACCCAGACAACACTCATGCTTTTCCAAAGAGGTGGCCTTCAGAGTGGGGCAGATTGCAGAATTATGAATACAAAATTAGTTATGAAAGTATTATAGGGCCGGGCACGGTGGCTCAGACCTGTAGCCCCAGCACTTTGGGAGGCCGAGGTGGGCAGATCACAAAGTCAGGAGATCAAGACCATCCTGGCCAACATAGTGAAACCCCGTCTCTACTAAAAACAAAAGTTAGCTGGGCATGGTGATATGTGCCTGTAGTCCCAGCTGCTCAGGAGGCTGAGGCAGGGGAATCATTTGAACCCAGGAGGCGGAGGTTGTGGTGAGCTGAGATCGCGCCACTGCACTCCAGCCTGGCGACAGAGCAAGACTCTGTCTCCAAAAAAGAAAAAATAGAAAGAAAAACAAAGTATTTATATAGAATGAGAAGAAAAACCCACCCAAATGGCAAATTTTAAAAAGCCGAAATATACCTTAAATAGCACTAAATCTAGGAAAATAGCCTATGATTTTAATTAAGTCATAGCTTCTATGTTCTCTCCCCATTTTTTGGGTGCATATTCTTGGATTATCTACCAGATTCAAATAGAAAGATAATACTTTCTATTTAACATAATTTTTAACTAGCATATTTTCCTTTACAAGAGTGATCAAAATTTATTTCACCTGGAACTACCAGACTTCATCAGGACAAGTTGTTTCAGATATGTTAAAATGTGATCTGATATGTTGGGATACATGAAACATGCAACTCCCACATAGGCGTACTCGGTGTTGGTAGGATTTTCCAAGTCACGCCGCACAAGCACAGAGATTCCAACAAAGTTTATTTTACCAAAAATGGGAACAGTGTGGTGCATTTATAATCGTATAAGCTTCATTATCGAAACTATGACTGACAAGGAAGAACTTCCATTCTGAATAGGGTTGATGAGATCTGAATTTTCTGCTTACAATTTTACTCATCTTGATGATTCAAGGAATTTTCCACAGATCAGCTTCTGCCTCTGTGCATTTTAAACCTATTTCTCTTCCTACCCACATACTTCTGTTGCTGGGGCCCCCAAGACATGTTCATGTTACAATCTGACCACTGGCCCTCAACACTCAGGGCCAGGCTGGGGGAGTTGGCTCAGAGGGTGGCAAAGATGTTCTTGCATCAGAGCAGCTGGCAGTAACTGCATGTGGAAGTGACTGCAAACCGTGTAGAAGATCTCACTAAACCCAAACTACATGTGTTCCCAACTTTATTTCTCTTACTGCATCCCCTAAACTCTTGTGACTGTTCCACCATCACCTGGCCTTCAGGTGAAGTGACAGAGATAGGGAAGGTTGGTGTGGAGTTAGGCAGTGTCTTATTCAATTGAGGTTAAAATATCTTACTTTTAGAAAGCTTATGGAAATTTATGACCATGTTTCCAGGGTCTAGGAAGTGACCTGTACAGGAGAGGGACCTGAAACTGGAACTTCAGAGCCCTACCTAAGTCAGCTGCGAGGCACCTTCTATGTACGGCATCAAGCAACCTCCAGCTCCTTTCCTGTAGATCTACTTCTAGAGACAGGTTGACCTTGAGACCTGAGGAAGTGGGGACTTGGTTTACATTTGAATAGCCAAAAGGCCATTTAGAATGTTTCCCCTGCAACAAGGGACACTGTTTCCAAAACTCAAGCTTCCACCATTTGGCAGGCAGATAACTAATTGAAACTCTTGTAAGTTTTTTCAGTATCTACCCATTATGTTCTTAACACTATTTTCCCCCCAGTACTAGCCATTTTCCTTCTTATATCTTCAAGAACACCTTGCCGATATTTTAGTTATCTGGTGTTACTTGCTAAGTTAGTGATTTTGTAAACTGGGGTCCACATATTGTGTGTGTGTGTGTGTGTGTGTGTTTTGAGACAGGGTCTCTCTGTCACCCTGGCTGGAGTGCAATGGCGCAATCGTGGCTCACTGCATCCTCAGCCTCCTGGACTGAAGCGATCCGCCTGCCTCAGTCTCCAGAATAGCTGGGACTATACCCTGGCTAATTTTTAAATATTTTTGTAGAGAAGAGATCTCCCTGTGTTGTTTAGGCTGGTCTTGAGTTCCTGAGCTCAAGTGATACTCCTGCCTTGACCTCCCAAAATACTAGAATTACAGGCTTAAGCCATCACACCTAGCCCACATGTTCTTTAAGAGAATTCTAAAATGTAATGTTGAGTAAAACAGTACAGGCACTCTGGAAAGGTTTGGAAGTTTCTTTTAAAACTAAACATACAATTATCCTACAACCCAGCATTCTCACGCTTGGATTTTTTTCCCCAGAGAAATGAAAACTTACATTCAAAGAAAAATCTGTCCACAGATGCAGCTTTATAATAGCCCAGATCTGGAAACAAGCCAGATGTACTTTCATGTGTAAATGGTTAAAGACACGGCAGTACATCCACACCATGGAATACTGCTCAGCAATGAAAGGAGCAAACACTGATGCAACAATTTGGGTGGGTCTTAAGGGAATTATGCTGAGTACAAGCAGACAGTCCTAAAAGGTTGCATACTATATGATCCCATAGATATAACATTTTTGAAATAAAAAATTATTGAGATGGAGTATATAGAGCGGTTGCCAGGGGCTTAGGGGGTGCGTGTGGCACATGAGGGAGGGGTGTGTGGCTAGAGAAGGGCAGCTCCAGGGATCCCTGTGGTAATGGAGTTGGTCTGTATCTTGCTGTGGTGGTGGATATGTGAACCTACACATGTGATAAATGTGCATAGAACTAAACACAAAATAACACAGAAAAATAAATACAAAGGAGTAAGTGCATGTTAGACTGGTAAAATCTGATTAAGATTAGTGGATTGTATCAATGTCGATTTCCTGGTTGTGATATTACTGTAATTTTACGAGATGTTACCATTGGGGAAACTGGGTGAAGGGCACGTGCGATCTTTGTATTATTTCTTCCAAGGGCATGTGAATCCACAATTATCTCAAAATAATAAGTTTAATTTTTTAAAAAGCTTCATGGATATTTTGATAGCATAAAAAGATGAATGTCAGTATATTTGAGATGCCCCAGGTGACTCCTTTATAGCTTTATAACCAAGTTCCCGTGCTGGCCATCAGCACCTTCATTGGCAAGAGTGTTTATTGCCAGGCATTTTGCACCAAACAGTAACAACTGCTAGTCAAGAACTGAGTCAAAGGACAGGTGCCCCAGTGAGAGCAGGCTAAATGTCAGGTACTGGCACAAAAGGCAGGACTGAGAAAAATTCTTATGGACCCCAGTGTTGACTTTATTTTTATAATGCTACATAAATACGCAAAAGCTCATATACAGCTATAAAGCCAAAACAAATTTCTGAACCAAATATAATAAAAACTACAAAACCAATAAAATTCAAATTAGTGGCATTAATCTAATGTGATGAATGTTGCTGGTGTGCTGAAAATAAATTGCTGATCACAAAGAAGAGATTACACTGACACTGTTTCAGAGCTTTCCTGCCATTTCCATTCTGAACTGCGTTTCTTTACTTACAACTTGAACTTTCTAGGGATACAGGGAGCAAGTAAGAAAAGGCCTCAGATGTAACCGGAACTGCTTGTTCTCTACCTTAGCAACGCATCTTACTCTGATACAGCCCTGATCAACTTCACCATCTAGTCTCCTGCCCTTTGCAAAGACAGAGACAGCTTCTGCAGGCTGTCCCCTTATGAAACGACAACAAAGAATCTAACAGTTATAGCAAGATGGAAAGATGATGAAAAGCAGATGCAGAAACTAAATATTTTAGCACTTGAGAGGAAAAGGCACAGTGCTGCTGAGAAAATCACAGTGTGACTGAAGAGCACAATAAATAATATTCATAGTAAGGACCAGGAGCAATAAATGAAATGTTGAATTATGTTGAGAATCTTATGTTTAGAAAGGCTTAGGCAGTCCCTATTGGACTCTTGCATGTTTTTGAGTTCTGGTTCTTCAATGTGCACACTTCAGTTATCTCAAAACCTGTGCATTTGTGGACATTCCTTCTCAGAAGAGAGAAGGATGGCTTTGCATCTGTGTGTTGTGTGTGTGTGTGTGTGTGTGTGTGTGTGTGTGTGGTGGGATGGGGGAAGGGAGACTGCATTCTATGACATTCAGAACCAATGGCCTCATATACAATGAACAGTGCCCCCCAGCACTTAAGGCTGCTGATAATTGTCCCCCACTTCAGGATTTTGAGACAGCACATCCGACCTTCTGAGCTTTCATCTTCACACCCCTTCGTGCCTCTTATGACAGATAATTATGGTTTAGTGTGAGCATTAACAGGAAAAGCAGATCTCTTATCTTCACGTTGGGCACTTAAATGAATATTTTAAAGCAAATTATTAATAACTGTGCTTGAGAAAATGATATCGGTGAAATATTCTGAGATATTGAATTGTTGTATTATGTGTGTGGAAGAAAAAGGCTATTTCCATGATAAATAGGAAAATTTGTGTGAAGTAATTAAATATTAATTTGTCCGGCAAATATTTATTACATATCCTCAATATCCAAGATAACTTATTAGAGACCACAGAGTACACAAAGTCATATATAATTCAGTTCCTGATCAAACAGAGTTTTACAACCCTGGAGTTTAAGAAACACTTATTGTTTAAACAGAACTGCAGTATAGGCTGGGCATGATGGCTCACCCCTGTAATCCCAGCACTTTAGGGCCGAGGCAGGTGGATCACGAGGTCAGGAGATCGAGACCATCCTGGCCAACATGGTGAAACCCCGTCTCTACTAAAAATACAAAAAAATTAGCTGGGCATGCTGGCACATGCCTGTAGTCCCAGCTACTCAGGAGGCTGAGGCAGGAGAATTGCTTGAACCCAGGAGGCGGAGATTGCAGAGGGTGCAAGACTCCTCTCAAAAAAAAAAAAAAAGACCTGCAGTATAAAAAAAAAGTCAAAAATATAGGACAAGCTTAACACTTGAGGAGGTAAGAAGGGGGGTGTCTTATGAGAAGGGACCCCTTAGCTGTCCTTAGAAGGGTGGACAGTGCAGTGAAGGGCAGGAATGGGGAAGGGGGAGTGCCCCAGTCATGGAGGAGACAGGCAAGCAAGCAGTTAGTTCATCTGGTCTGTGAAATACCCATCGGGGACTATGGCAGAGACCAGATGCTTTTAAGTAAAGCGTCTTAAATGCTGGGCTAAGGATTCAGCTTTATTCTTTGGTAAGTGGGGTAACTAATAGGTGACACGAGGGGAGACAATGAGAAGGGAAGCCTGATTAGGAGACCACCGCAGGGGTCCAGCTAGAGGGCCTGAGAGGGGAAGTGGCAATTTAAAAATAGCGTCGCAAATGCTGACAAGGCTGTGTCAAGCCAAGTCTGGAGGAAGGTGAGCCAGCAAGTTACATTGTCATGGTGTTCCGGCCTCCTGCAGCGTGTTTCATCAGGATGTACAGGTTACAGCAGGGAAGGGGTCCCAGCCTCCAAGATACCTTCTCTCTGCCTAGAAGGGCTTCCCTACCTTAATACTCTGAAAGCAATTTACTAACTCTATTTTATATGCAGGCTGATATTTTGTAATTTTGAACTGATCCCACGCTCAAATGGTTTCATGAGATGTGCCTTGGATCTCCAAGAGGGTAAGCCACACCTGCTGGGAGTCCCAGACTTATCACCAGAATTGGTCAGGATCTTTCCTACTTGCTGAGAGTGTGCTTGGCATACGGTATGTGCACAGCAAATGCAAAACCTTATAACCATGATTTCTATGAAAGGCGTAGCTCAAGTCAGACCCTCACTGATTGGTCTGTTCATTCAGCCAAGCATGCCGAGCCCCTGCAACATGCAAGGAGCTAAGCCACTTCTGTGACTGCCAGCCAGGTGACTGCCCCTTCTCTGAAATCTGCTCTCAGAAGAGTGTGGGCACATCCTCGGTTTGCCTCACAGGCAAGTTCATCCTTTGGGAGACAGAGGGGTTGGCGGGTCATCTACTGAGTGGGATCTAGATGACCACCAGGGAGGAGTGGATGCAAGGTCATTTCTGTGGAGATCCTAAGCAGCAAGCCATCATGTCATCACAAAATGTGTCATCGTGAAGGAAACAGGATTACTGGTTGTCTTGGTCCATTTGAGCTGCTTTATAAAAGTCCCACAGACTTATAAACAACAGAATTGTATTTCTCACAGTTCTGGCAGGTGAGAAGTCCAAGATCAAGGTACAAGCAGATCTGGTGTCTGGTGAGGATCCATTTCCTGGCTTACAGACAGCCACTTTCTCATTGTGTCCTCATGTGGCTGAGAAAGAAAGAGAGAGAGATATTCTCTCTCATGTTTCTTCATAAGGGCACCAGTTCCATTCATAAGGCCTCCACCCTTACGACCTAATTACCTCCCAAAGGCCCCACCTTCTAATACAATCACATTGGTAAAAATCCTATGATTTTAACATATGAATGTTCAGTTCATTACACTAATACATGTGGCAGCAACAGCAGCTGCTATTCATGGAGCGCTCTGTGCATTACACCTTATTCCCCTCATGGTCACCCCGTCAATCATTTTACAGATACAGAAACTTGTTTTCAGTGGAATTACGTAACATTCCCAAGGTGACATAGCTCCTAAACTGGATTAGAACAAACTGGCTCCAAAGCTTAGGCCCTGGTACAGCCCACACCCTTAGCCTCTCTTCTGTCCCTTTGGATGTGAAATAGGATTGCATTTGGCTGCAGGTAACAGAATCTGACCATGGCCCAAACAGGTGAGGCATTCATTACCTTATATCCTGTGCTTAGCACAATGCCTGTTATGTTTGTTAAATGAATACAAGAGTAATTTCCTTAAATAATAATTCTGCTAATATCTTGCATCAATATAACATTTTATTGTTAGTGTTCACTCCTGGTAGTTTCTGGAAGTACCAGCATTCTCATTTAAGAGGTAAGAGAGGGCCGGGCGCGGTGGCTCATGCCTGTAATCCCAGCACTTTGGGAGGCCGAGGCGGGTGGATCACGAGGTCAAGAGATCGAGACCATCCTGGTCAACATGGTGAAACCCCGTCTCTACTAAAAATGCAAAAAAATTAGCTGGGCATGGTGGTGCGTGCCTGTAATCCCAGCTACTCAGGAGGCTGAGGCAGGAGAATTGCCTGAACCCAGGAGGCGGAGGTTGTGGTGAGCCAAGATCACGCCATTGCACTCTAGCCTGGGTGACAAGAGCGAAACTCTGTCTCAAAAAAAAAAAAAAAAAAAAAAAGAGGTAAGAGAGAAGACCCTATGCTGTTTTACCTATGAAGACAACTCTGTGCAGAGGCCAGGACAGGTTTTAATGTAGCCATTTTGCAGAGGAGAAAACTGAGGCTCAGGAAGTTTGAATGACTGTCTAAAGCCGCAGAGTGAGGACATTGCAGTGTAGAATTCAAAAGCTGTTTTTCTGATTTTGAGGTCAGTAGCACTTCTCCGTTGCTATATGCTCTCCTCTAAATAACATGGTAGAATTTAAGGTGCTTATAATTTCTATTCTCAATAGCATTTCTTTCTTTCTTTCTTTCTTTTTTTGAGACCGGTTCTGGCTCTGTCATCCAGGCTGGAGTACAGTGGCATGATCTCAACTCACTGCAACCTTTGCCTCCTGGGCTCAAGCAGTCCTCCCACCTCAGCCTCCCAAGTAGCTGGCATTACAGGTGTGCACCACCATACCCAGTAAATTTTTGTATTTTTTTGTAGAGACACAGTTTCACCATGTTGCCCAGGCTGGTCTGAAATTCCTGGACTCAAAACAATCTGCCAGCCTCGATCTCCTAAAGTGCTGGGATTATGGGTGTGAGCCACAGTGCCTGGCTTATTTATTCTTTGTTTTTGGAGACAGGGTCTCACTCTGTTGCCCAGGCTAAAGTGCAGTGATGGTGACAGCTCACTATAGCCTCGACCCCCTGGGCTCAAGCATCCTCTGCCTTTGCCTTCCATAGTGCTGGCGTGATAGGTGTGAGTCATCCTCATTAGCATTCTTTAAAAAATGTGTGTAGACATTTTACTAAGGAGGTGTGTTTTATTGAACAAAATAAGAGATGTGGCTTGGTGAGAAATGGGGATGGTTCGCAGTAGCTTCTTTCCTCCCCTGCCCTCCCTGCCTTCCTCCCTGCTCCCTGTGTGTTCTTGGGCCTGCTTTGGAAAGCATCTGTGAGGCCATGTGCTGAAGGCAAGGAGAGAAAACGTATTAGGTTCTCTAATATGATAATAATATAAAAGAAATTTATGGTGCCCCAGAGGGAGAGAATTACAAATGGATGAAAGGTGGCTATTTAATGTACAAGGCTTTTTTTTAGGGTGTAAAAATAAATAGAGAAAAATAGAGTGCAAAAAGAACCTGCGGCGAATAGAAGGCAAGCGGGCCCGCTTTGCTGGCACCTTGGCTGCAACCCACCACCCCATGTAATGATGGCCATTTTTCAAATAGCTCTGCAGTCTCGCACTTCTTGGCCAGTCTTAGGAGCTTTCTAGAGCTCCTAGTGAATGAAGAGCAGCTTTGTCCTGGTCTCTCTTGCCCGGCTCCTTCAGACCTCATCCTCGCCACCTCCCTCAGGGCATGGCTCCCGTCCTTGGGCCAGGCAGCAGGTTGCTGAGAGGACCAAGCTCCTTTCTTCTTTGCTCCCTCAACCAAATCTGTCATACTAGGACAGTCTATGTGCATGCTTAGGGTACACTAGGGGTAGCCCTGTGAGGGACCAAGGAGCCCATCTCCCAGGGAAATGGGGCCTTTGCTGGCATGCACAGTCAGGGGCCTCTGGGTACTCTGGTCTCTGGCACAGCCCTTTTTCTTCCCAAAGTACCAGATAGGTTGTAGGGTGTGTGGCCCAGGGTGGGAGTTCTGTCTACGGCCCTCTTGGTGCAGGCCTCAGTCTGCCCTGAGTCTGCCCAGCACCTCCTACTACCCTCCCTGGGGGGATGCTGCCAGGACATTCCATATGGGCTCATTTCTTCCCTGAGATCCAGCTGTGTTTCACCAAGGCCACTGGCCATTCAGTTAGTCAATTCTCCGCTTATTTCCCCAAATCCTTCCTCATTTTAGGCTTTTGAAGCTTAGGCCCTGGTACAGCCCACATCCTTAACCTCTCTTCCATTCCTTTGGATGTGAAATAGGATTGCGTTGGCTGCAGGTAACAGAATCCGACCATGGCCCAAATGGGTGTAGCTTTCACTACCTTATGTCCAGTGCTCAGCACAAGGCCTGTTATGTTGGTTAAATGAATACAAGAGTGAGTAATATCCTTAAATTATAATTCTGAGGTTGGGTGCAGTGGCTCATGTCTGTAATCCCAGCACTTTGGGAGGCAGAGGTGGCTGGATCACTTGAGGTCAGCAATTCGAGACCAGCCTGACCAGCATGGTGAAACCCTGTCTCTATTAAAAATGCAAAAATTAGCCAGGCATAGTGGCATGTGCCTGTAATCCCAGCTACTCAGGAGACTGAGGCAGGAGAATCTCTTGTACTCAGGAAGTGGAGGTTGCAGTGAGCCGAGACTGTGCCACTGCACTACAGCCTGGGTGGCTGAATGTGACTCTGTCTCAAAAGAAATAAAAGGTAAGAAAAACAAAAATAAAAATAAAATCTGAGAACTTATTCCTGAGAAGAACCCTGGCCCTCCACCTGCTACAGACTTAATAACCACAGCGTTCTTTCTCCTCTGCCCCAGCCTACTACATTCCTCCCACCTGCTGATCGCTTTGTTCCCCTGTCCCGCAGGTGGTCTTCATGAGCTTGAAGTTTTCCTCTAAGCTTTTCTTTCTGGTTCCCGTTTTCTTCACTCTGACCTCTTGTTGGCACAAACAAGCCAGATAGCCCCATCTCAGCGTGGCATAGAGGAAATGATTGGTTCCCTTCAGGACCCTATTGGGTAGGGTTGGGGTAGAAGGTCCCGGGCACTGAGGGGGGACAGGAGGCTTGTCTTGTCTTCATTTACCACCACCACCACCCGCTCTCCACCATTTGGGCCTTGGACCTGCACTTCTGTTGCTCCAGCTGAGCCCCCCACGTGGGCCTGGCTTCTGACTCAGGAAAGAAGGCCTGGCCTGCAGCACCTGGGAGGATGTGCTGTGAGGCAGGTGCAGGGGCTCCCACAGGCTGAGGCTCTGTCCCTGCCTGGCCTGCATTTTGGTTCCTGGGGAATTTGAGAATCAGCCAGCTCTCTAAGCATCATGCAAGTAAGCAGGTCATGTGAGCCACCACTCTGGGTCTGCTTCTGGGATGTGCCCATCCTGCCTTGCTCCCTGCTGCGAGGCCAGAGCCTGAGCCAGAGCTTCGATCTCCCTGCCCTTGCATCACCACGGGCTTTCTCCCCACTGTCTTAGCTGCCTCTGTGTTCCTTAGTTGCTGAAAATACCATGCCAGGGTACCTGCTGCACATGCTCGCCGTCAGAAGTTGCAGATGAGCACTGGGATATCTTCACTTTCTTCAGACAGAACCTGATAATGCAACTCCACTTCTGCTGCCTTTCAAAGGTAAGGTAAGCATGTGCAGAATTCAGTTTCTTCAGTTTTGTCAGCAGGAGCCAGCCCCGCAAGCCTGGGAACTTGGATAGCATCAGGTATCTGGACTTTTGAAGCAGGGGGCTGGGTCCTGGGGACTGGGGAGCGTCTCCCAACAGCCAGTAGCAGGCCACTGCCTGGTGGCTCTGTGACAAGCTCTCCTTTTTCAGAGGCCCTGTGCTGGGCCCAGAGACAATGGTGTCTTCAAAAGTATACGAGTCCTCTGTTGCTTCTCAGAGCCTGATGCAGTCTTAGATCACGAGTGCCCAGCCTGAGAAAGGAGTTTGGAGGGAAAATAACTTCTTTGGAGAACATATGCCTCTACGGCTCTGCACAGATTCAGATACAACAGGGAGTACCCTGGTCAGCTGGGAAGAGTCCCTCAGTCTTTTAGACAATTAGGCAGAGAAGGGATTTTCCCCCTCTTAATTGTTCAACTTTAAGTTCCTGTACAAGATGTGGGCGTGATATTGTTATCCCTCTTCCTTCCGCTTTTGTTGGTAGAAAACCACGTGACACCTAATTGCTACACTTCTGTTTAATGTCTCACCTGTGCTCAAAGTCTACAGCCTTCCCAAAAGATTTCTTGAACAAAACTGATGGGTCCACTTTACTGAAGCTAGGAGAGCAGCACCACCGCCCACTCCTCACTCCTGCAGCCCAGGAGAGGAGCTCTGCAGAGTTCAGCCAATGATTACGCACCTCGGGGAGGAATCTCAATAGGTCACCTTTGGAGGGACTGAAGTTGGGACACTTTTTGGGTTCTGGGCCTACCGCATTTTATTTTGTAAGAAAAACCAGAGATGACTCATCTAACATAATCTGCATAAAAATTATATGTAGGAGTTTTTGAGTAAAAAGGAACCATAAATCAGTAATAAATCCTTCAGAGGCCTTTTGGAAATGGATAGCAGTAACGTTGTGTTTACTGCCTTACTCCCAAAGTGCAGATACTTATTATAACTCAGGGCAATTCATTGTACTTGCTTGGCATTTATAAAATTCTCATCAGAGTATTAGAGTAGGAACCCATTTCCTAGGAAGTCTTGTTATGATAAACCATAATTAGTGACTTGTAAACAGCCATAATTCACTGTTAAAAGGAAAAGGTATGTAGACAGTGAAGTATTTGTGTGCAAAGCCCCTCACCTCTCGGAGCGTTTCCATCAGGCTAGTTGCTCACTTGGAGCACAGGTCATCTACACTGCCCCAGGCAGGAATCCTCGCCGGTCACAGCCAAGACTTCTCAGGTCAAGATCTCTGCTGAGCCCCAGTCCCAGAGCCCTCTACTGATGCAAGCCTCTGTTCTTTTACAGCTTCCTCATCTGGATGCACAGCAAGTTGGATTCCCCAAGCAGAAGCCGGGCAGCCCACCTGGAAGAAGAAGACGGGCAGGTGCTGCAGGTCAGGCTCACCATGACACAGTGTGAGACCTCGGGCTACAACACAGGACCCGGGCGCTGCTCTGACCCCTCGTGTCTTGTGTTGCAGCCGGAGGGACGCAGGTCCGCAGCAGAGCCTGCTCCGTCGACCTGAGGGACTCGACACACGGGACTGCACAGAGACCATGGGAAAGCCCAGGCTCTGGTGGGCAGGTGGGTGGAGTGTTGGAAGAGAGGCCCACCCAGACCACTCCAGGTGTTGCCCACTCTGTCCCCTCTCTTGTCCTAGCTCAGTCTCTCCGTACACAGCTCTGCCCACCCCTGGCCCAGTGCAGATAGCTGGTGCCAGCTGCAGGGTGACACAGCCTACTTTGGGTCTGTGCTTTGAGGATGCCCTCTGTGCCTCACCTCCATGCCCCACCTCCACTCCCCAGACCAGGTGACTGAGACTCCACAGTGGGGTTGGGAGGGTAGCAAGGAAGGCAGTTGCTCCCCAAATATCTCTCCCGTTGGTGGGAAGTCCACCACTGGACCTCCTCCCAGTAGGAAAAGCATTGCATTTTTAGGAGTTGTCTATTAAAATATAAATATTTTCTGCAAAGTGGGAGATTAAACCATTGCAGGCATTAGCTGGCTTCATTGATGATATTACCGCCAACATGACAGAGACTCCAGAAGGAAATGAAATCAGATTATCATGTTCAGTAAAGAAGCCCCAATAGAGGACTCTAAAGCTGGAGGTGAGAAATGTCAAAAGCAAGCTTCCTTCACCCATGCAGGCTGTCACAGCACTGGGGTGGGAGCTTGGATGCAAGGTCTGCTGAGTGACCCTGCCTTCATAACTGAGGACTATGGGTCAAATTTCTCCAAAGCCCCTGCCCCGGAGCAGCATCCTTCAATCAGACCCAGATGAGCCCCTGGCCCCCAGGACTACCTCCGGGTTACTTTCCACACCAACCCTGCGTCCTAGATAGAAAGCATCCATTTATTCCCCTGCTTTTCACTAGCCTCATGGTGTTCCCAGTGCCTCCTCTTTTACAAAAAATGGACTAGCTTTAAAATGTAATTGGTTCAGTGTTTTTCCTTCTCTCGAATGATCTGGAGGGGACTAGCATAAAATGACAGGCTGCATTTAAGTGGAAACTGAGGGGAAAGCCAGGAGGTTGAGAGGATTGAGATGCAGGGAAGGCTCTGGGTCATGCAGCAGGTTCCACTACAGAACAGGTGAGGTTAAGGCAGACACGCTGCCTCTGTGTGGGAAACCTGGAAACTGTCTTTGTGGTGTCCTGCTTCGTAAAGACTGACAGGAGCCAAACCAGACTGGGACAAGTGCAGAGCTGCAACTCAGACAAAACTAGAGAAAGTAAATGAGTGTGAACTAGATAGGAATCATTGTGGAGGCAAGCCATGTCGTATGATTTTTATTATTATGTTTTCATAGAAAAGTTGCTGCTTGCTCTTCCCAAAGCCACTAGGTGGGGCTGAGCAAGAGGGGCCTCAAGGTAAGGAACCTTATGCTGGTCTAGGGCAGGTGGGTATGGAGTGGGCACTCCCGGAGTCACTCACCATGAGGAGTTGGAACTGAGCTGGGTGAGGAGGGGCGTCTGTGTGGCAGGGGCATTGTCAGGAAAATTGGTTACATAGTGTAATCAAATAAGTAAATATATTCAGGAAAATAGAACCAGTGTGTCGCTGTCAAATGAGGGAGTTTTCTAATATGGAAAGGGAAGACACCAGAATGAACTGTGGTATTGGAGTAAGGTTGGAGGTATTAGTGTGAGCATATTGTTTTTAATAGAGATAGATATAAGAAACATACATACACACACACACACACACACACACACAGAGACACAGACACCATTCCCTAGCTCTGTGCACTGAGAGGGGCCTGGGAGCTGTGATATCTCAATAAATCTGAACATCTTGTGCCACATTTTGGTTTCTAAATGTCATTTCCCACTGAAAGAGCCCAGAGCTTTTTGGAGAAATAGCTGATTCCAGGACTGGGGCAGAAGAGATACAAAAGGAACTCAGATCATCTTATAAAAGAAAGTAAGAAATCTCTTTAGAAAATGATGAAGACTTGTCCAAAGGACAAGAAATTAGATGAAGGAGCTCCCACTGGCCATATTTGGGATTATTTAATCATCAAAATACATATGGCCACCTGTAATCCCAGCACTTTGGGAGGTCGGGAGTTTGAGACCAGCGTGGCCAACGTGGCAAAACCCTGTCTCTACTAAAAATACAAAAATTAGCTGGGCATGGTGGCAGGTGCCTGTAATCCCAGCTGTTCATGAGGCTGAGGCAGGAGAATCATTTGAACCCAGGAGGTGGATGTCGTAGTGAGCCAAGATCATGCCACTGCATTCCAACCTGGGTGACAGAGTGAGACTCCCTCTCAAAGAACAAAAACAAACAAACAAAAATCCATATTGCTAGTAACAGATGATAACTGTTATAAGGTAAAGTAGGAAACCCTGAACCCATGCTGACATTTCAAAAGGAATAAATCAAAAGTTTGGTGAGCAAAAGGGTATTTATGTAATCTCAAAGTACATCTCCACTAATAACAAAGGCAAGAAAGTGACTTAACTGTGGAAAAGCCTGACAGTTGTGTCCCATTCATTTGTTCTCTGTCTCTTTAATTTTGTCATTTTGAGAGTGTTATATAAATGGAGTCATACAGTACATAATCTTTTTAAGTTAGGCTTCTTCCATTTGAAATAATGTCCCTGAGACCAATGCAATAGGCATCATGTATCAATAGCTTACTCCTTTTTATTGCTGAGTAGTATTCCATTGTAGGGATGTACCACAGTTTATCCATGTACTCATTTAGTATATTTTGGTTTGTATATTTTGGCTACTATGAATAAAGCTACTATGAACACTGATGTAAAGTTTTAGTTTCCCTAGGATAAATGCCCAGGAGTGCAAGTACTGGGTCAAATGTAAGTATATGTTAATTTTATAAGTAATTGCCCTACTATTTTCTAGAGTGGTTGTCTCAGTTTACATTTCCACCATCAATGTATGAGAGATCCATTTTATCCACATTCTCACCAGCATTTGCTATTATTATTTTTTATTTTAGTCATTCTAGTAGATTTGTGATGATATGTCATTATGGTTCTGTTGTATTCTATTTTCTGTTGGTGTAACAGAATACCATAGACTGGGTAATTTATAATGGATAGAGGCTGGGCATAGTGGCTTATGGCTGTAATCCCAGCACTTTGGGAGGTCAAAGCAGGAGAATTGCTTGAGACCAGGAGGTTAAGACTAGCCTGGGCTACCTGGTGAGATGCCTGTCTCTAAATTTTTTTAAACTTTTAAATATATATAATATATTTAGTTCACAATTCTGGATGCTGGGAAGTTCAAGAGCACAGTGCCAGCATCTGATGAGGGCCTTCTTGCTGCATCATAACATGGGGGAATGCATCACATGCCAAGAGGTGAGAGTGTGCATGTCACTCAGCCTCTCTTTCTCATCTTATAAAGCCACCAGTCCCATCATGGAGGACCTATCCTGATGACTCTATCAAATCCTTGTTACCACCCAAATGTCCCACATCCAATCAATTTATTAAATTGGGGATTAAGTTTCCAACACATGAAATCTGGAGGACAAATGCAAACCATAATGTGTTTTCATTTGCATTTCCCTAATGGTTAATGTTTTTTCAACAACTTTTCTATGTTCATTTCATATCTTTTGTCAAATCTCTGTTAATGTCTTTTGCCTATTTTCTAATTGGATTGCTTGCTTTTTTACTGTTGAGTTTGTGTGTTCTTTATATACTGTCAATATAATTCCTTTGTCAGATATGTAGTTTGCATGTATTTTCTCCCAGTCTGTGGCTTGTCTTTTTCATCCTTTTATGGTCTTTCACAAAGCAAAAGCATTTTAATATATCAATTTGTTCTTTTATGGATCATGCTTTTAGCACTGGGTTTAATGTCTAATGATGTTGAACTTAGCCCTAGGTGTCAAAGATTTTCTTATATGTTTTCTTCTAAAAGTCTAATAGTTTTACATTTTACATTTAGGTCTCTGGTTCATCTCGAATGTATATTTTTTTGAGACAGGGTCTCACTCTGTCACCTAGACTGGAGTGCAGTGACACAATGACAGCTCACTGCAGGCTTGACCTCCCAGGCTGAAGTGATCCTCCAGAGTAGCTGGGACTACAGGTGTGCACTACCACACTAGCTAATTATTTTATTTTTATTTTGTAGAGTCGAGGTCTCCCTATGTTACCAGAGGTGGTCTCCAATTCCAGGGCTCAAGTAATCCTCCCGCCTTGGCCTCCCAAAGTGCTGAGATTACATAAGCCACCATGCCCAGCCTATTTTTTTTTTTTTTTGGAGACAGGGTCTCACTCTGTCACCCAGGCTGGAGTGCAGTGGCATAATCTCAGTTCACTGCAACCTCCACCTCTGGGGTTCAAGCGATTCATGCCTTAACCTCCTGAGTAGCTGGGATTACAGGTGCCCACCACCATACCTGGCTCATTTTTTTGTATTTTTAGTAGAAACAGAGTTTTACCATGTTGGCCAGGCTGGTCTTGAACTCCTGACCTCAATGATCTACCTGCCTTGGCCTCCTAAAGTGCTGTGATTACAAGTGTGAGCCACCGTGCCCGGCCTCAGCCTAATTTTTTTTAATGTAAGATTTGAGGTGCTTGTAATCCCAGTGCTTTGAGAGGATGACGCAGGAGGATCTCTTGAGTCCAGGAATTTGAAACCAGCCTTGGCAACATAGCAAGACCCCATCTCTACAAAAAATTATAAAAATTAGCTAGGTATTCTGGCATATGCCTATGGTCCTAGCTACTTGGGAGGCCCTTAGACAGGAGGATCAGTCAAGCCCAGGAGTTTGGGGTTATGGTCAGCTATGACAATGCTACTGTACTCCAGCCTGAGTAACTGAGTAAGACTTTGTCTCTTAAAAAAAATGGTGTCAGGTTTATTCATTTATTTGCCAATTGGTCCAGCACCATTAGACTATTCTTTGTCCATTGAATTGTTTTTGTACCTTTGTCAAAGTTCTTTGGACCTATTTGTGTGGGTTTATTTCTGGGTTCTCAATCTTGTCTTATTGATCTGTATGTTTATTCTTTCACCAATACCACACTGTCTTGATTACTGTAGCTATATAGTAGGTCTAAAAATTGGGTAGAATTACTTATTTCACTTTGCTATTCTTTTTTGGAAGCTGTTTTTGCTATTCTAGATCCTTTGCCTTTCCCTATAGATTTTTAAATAAGCTCGTTTTCAAATTTAAAAAAAGAGACATTTCGAATAATCCTATGTTTATCCACATCATCACCATTTCCATGACTGTTTACTTCTTCCTGCAGAGCTGGGCCTTTATCTAAGATTATTTTCCTTTAGCATCATTTTGCAGTGTGGCTCTCTTGGTAATAAATTCTTTTTATTTTTATTTGTCTGAAAAATACCTGTAGTTTGTCTTCATTTTGAAGGATATTTTTACTGTGTTCAGAATTCTAAGTAGACAAATATTTTCTTTTAGTGCTTAAAAAACAACATTCTACTCTCTTCTGGCTTCCATTAGTTTTATGAGAAGTCAGTTGTATTAGTCAGAGTTTTCCAAAGAGACAGAACCAATAGGAGATAGAGAGATAGATATGTAAATAGATACAGATATATGGGAGAGGATTTAGCACAGATTTTGTGATTATATGAGCCTGTGATGTCCTATGACAAACCATCTACAAGCTGGAAACCTAGGGAAGCCAGTAGGGTGGTTCAGTCCCACCTAGTCTGCATGCCTCAGACCCAGGGAAGCTAATAATGTAACTCTCAATCTGAAGCCAAAGGTCTAAGGGGACTGCTGGTACAATTCCCAGAGTCCAAAGCTGGAAAACCTGGAGTTCTGATGTCCAAGGGCAGGAGAAGAAGGGTGCCCCAGCTCCAGGGGAAAGAGAGAGGAGGTTGGGGGGAAAGAGAAAATCAACCCCTGCCTTTTTATTCTATGGTCCTTCAGCCAATTGGATGTTGCCATCCACCTGGAGTGGATCTTCTTTACTCAGTCCACTGATTCAAATGCCAGTCTCTTCTGGAAACAGCCTCAGAGACATACCCAGAAATAATACTTTACAAGCTATCTGGGTGTCCTTTAATCTAGTCAGATTGACATCTAAAATTAACCACCATATCAATCATTATTGACATTGTTCTCCTGAATGTAACATGTCCCTTTTACCCCATCAGCTACTTTTGAGATTTTTCTCTTTATCTTTGGTTTCTGAAGTTTGTCTGTGATGTGTGCAGGTGTGCTTTCCTTTGGATTTTCTGCTTGGGGTACACTTAGCTTCTTGGATCTGTAGATTGACGCATTTCATCAATTTTGGAACAATTTTATTCATTATTTTAAACAATATTTCCCCTTATTCTGTGTTCTCCTTCTGGGACTCCATACATATATGAATGAGCCACCATGCTTGGCCAGATGTTTTTGCCTATTATTATTTTCTCTATGTGACTTATTTTGGATACTTCTTACTGACCTATCTTTAATTTATGGCTCATTTCTTCTTCTGTGTTCAGTTTTCCGTTAACCTCTCTAATGAATTCTTTATTTTAGTTATTTAATTTTCAATTCTAAAAGAACCATTTGGTTCTTTTTAAGAGCTCTTCTTTCTCTTTTGGGATTTCTCATCTGTTCACTCATTTTACATCTTTTCCTCTAAATCCTTTAACATATTTATACTAATTGTTTTTACAAGTTCTTGTCTGGTAATTATGATATCTGAGTCATTAATGGCTATGCTCAATTTGCTTTTTTAGCTCTTTATTATGGATCACATTTTTTAATGGATCAGATTTTCTTGTAAGTTTTTCTGAATGCTAGACATTGTGAATGATACATGGTAGAGATCCTGGGCTATGTTGTTTTTATCTAAAATTGTTAAGTTTTATTCTGGCAGGCAGTCAACTACTAGTGGAAGATTGTTAAGTTTTATTCTGATAGGCAGTTAAACTACTAGTGGATTTCTTTTCTTTTATCTTGTGCTAGTTTTAGGCCAGGCCAGGTTGTTTTGTTTTGTTTTTTAAATAACTAAAAAACTTTTGGGAAATGAATTATAATAAATCTCAATGGAAAGTCAAGGGATAAGATTTTAAGTCATAGGAAGATTTATATTTATTTATTTATTTAAGTCAATGAAGAATGCCTATTTTAGGACCTAATAACCCATGATGTGAACATATCGAAAAATGATGGATACCCTGGTTTTCATGAATTTGCTGGATTCAGATTCTAGCCCAGTTTCAATCATTTTAAATATCAGGATTCTTCTGGGTAGAAGTCTGAGAACTTTACCTGTTTTAACACAGCTTATGAATCACTTCAAGTGATCATCACCAAAGCCTTTAATATTTAATATTTATTACAGTCCCTGTATTACACATAATTAGACAAGTTTACAAAAAGACTATCTACAAGGGTGTTTATTGGATCATTGTTTATAATACCTATAAAGAACATATATGACTATCAGTAGACAACTGGTTAAATAAATGCACCAAAATCTATACAATGGAATGGTGTACAAATAATATATCTATATTTAAGGATATAAAAATTTATTCATTGTATAGTAACTGAGAATAGGTTATTAAACAGAGTATGTAGTATGATCCACTTTCCATAAACAAAAGTATTTGAGTGTATAGAATATATACATATATATATATATGTATATATATATATATTTTTTTTTTTTTTAAGGAAAATACTATCTTTAGAAGTTGGATAATAAGTAGTGTTTACTTTTTATGCTTGCACTGAGGGTTCCCAAGAGCATCTTCAGGTTCTATGACTCACTGGCAGAACTCAGAAAAGCTGTTATACTAACAGTTATAGTTTATTACAGGAAAAGAACACAGATTAAAATCAACAAAGGGAAAAGGCACAGAGGATGGAGTCCAGGAAAAACTAGGGAATGCTTCTAGTTTTCCTTACCCAGTGAAGTCACACAGATGGTGCTTCATTTTCCCAGCAACAAAGTGACATGCACAAAGTGTAGCCCACCAGGGAAACTTACTTGAGTCTTGGAGATCAGTTCAGATCAGTCACATAAGCCTACAGCACTTGTGTGCCTGATGACCTCAGCCACTCAGACCCTAGCATTCCAGAGGTCAAACTGACACAGTGTAGCCCAAAGCCTCAGGCATACAAAAGCAGTTGTTTACCATAAATCATGTTATGAGCATACACTATCTGGTGTGGCCCAGGGCCTCAGGCTTCAGGCAGGATACACCACAAGCTCAGAGGTTATCAACCAAGAGTTGGGTCAAGGGCCAGTCCTGAAGATCTTGAGAATGTGCAGGGTGTGAGCAGCCCACGCCTGCTGAGTTAACTCTTTACTACACAATGCTTTTCTTGTTTTTAGTGTTTTGCCATAACCACATATTACTTTATCCCATTACGGACAGCAATTAAACTATGAATTGCATCTGCAAAAAAATGAAATGCATCAGAAAGGTTTGTGTGCTGCCATTTTAATATTGTTAGGTGTTACCAAATTAGATCTCTATACAACAACATTCTCAGCTGCTAGAAGTGACATCTTAATCACTATAGGTGAAATATATCATTATGAAGCAACTTTCTTGCCAGGAATTTCCAGAACTCTGTAGTCTTATGAATTCACACCAGAGAAGGCCAGGAGCCAAATCCCTTCCTTCCTTCTGAAGAAGGAAATCTTAGTCCATGGTACAAAATGATCTGAAAGTCAGAAGCAGCTAAGAAGGTGACTGAATGATGTATTTGTCACCCCAGCCACTTGAGACTCATGTAGTTTAACACCATTTAGTTCTGGTGACTGCATTGTGAATTAAGCACTGAGGATTTTAGACGTCTGGCCTGGTTAGAGACTGTCATGCTCTGCCGTTCATTTGTAGGCAATTCCCATTACGGACTCAGATCAGCCATAAGCAGAAATATTTTACTCTTTCACCCACTTCACCGTTTGTCATGTTGCCGATCCTTAGCTGGTAAAGAATGAACTAAGAACTGCTTCCTATATGCCGAGTCTTGTGCCAAGTGTTTAGATTATACTCAATCTTCACGACAATTGTGTAAGCTACATGTTGTCATCCCCATTGTATAGATAAGGAAACTGAGGATCGGAACAAGACTCAGTAGTATGACTATCGAACAAGAGGGCTCTTCAAAGGAATGCTTGGCAGAGCTTTGCATTTCCAAATTCTCACAACCCAGCATTTGAAAATATCTGTGATGTTCAATAATCATATGCTTCAACCTCATGGAAAAGGCACAAATACATTAACATTTTAGGATAAAATCTTTCCCCCTCAATTAGAAAAAAGAGCAGACGTAACATAAATAAAATTCTTGAAAAAAAGAGAGAAAATAGGAAATATTTAGCCCACAGTTGACAATGCCTCTGTGACATTTTGAATTAAAATCTGATTGTGAGTTAAGTTTCAAGGGGTGACAAATTCCGAACAAGCAGATTGAAACTAAATAAACAGTTGCTCCATCCTGCTCCTCAGCAGTTAATTATAGCAAGAACTCTGCTTCCTGGGAAGCATTGTTACAATAAATTATGATTAGTGGTTTGAAGCAGAGTTACTTTTTTTCTTATAAAAAAAATTGTGTAGCAGAGTAAAGAGCCTTGTTGAAGCTGTACTGTTTGAGTTAGAAAAGAGCTACGGTAGAAAACTGGTTATTCTTTTGGCATCTGTCAGTCAAGACTGCGCGTCAAGAGCCCCAAATACTATTCAAACAGGATAGAATGAACCTTGTAAAAATGTTCAGGTGTGGAGAGGCCCTTGGAGCCTTGGAAAATGTTCTGCATTGCTTAATGCCGAATGCTAATTGATGAATCTCTGCTGATTGCCATTGGTTTTAAAATTGCATTCAGATTAGGCTTTCTCTGCCTTGGAAAATGTGGCAATTAAAAAGTGCTTTAACATAATATCCAGGAGCAGCATGGATGGTTCCATGAGCACATCCAAACTAATGACAGATGTGGGGCTGCTGAATGTGCTCAAGGTGGGTAAACAGCTTAATGCACCAATTTTTAAACAAAGCCTCAGAGCTCAGCCCTGCGATAATGTGACAGCAGAGAGTCTCCTCTGCTGTGTTACTCTCTGCCTCCCGACCCTGCCTGGGCATCTCTTTTTCTCCGATTCCATTGTCTTTCTTTATTTGTTTTGTTTGTTTGTCCGTTTGTTTGAGACAGGGTCTTGTTCTGTCATACAGGTTGGAGTGCAGTGGCCTGATCACGCCTCACTGCAGCCTCGACTTCCCAGGCTCAGTGATTCTCTTGCCTTAACCTCCCAAGTAGCTGGGACCACAGGTGCATGCCACCATGCTTGGCTAATTTTTGTAGAGATAAGCTTTCACCATGTTGCCAGGCTGGTCTCGAACTCCTAGGCTAAAGCAATCCACACGCCTCAGCCTCCCAAAGTGTTGGGATTACCAGTGTGAGCCACCACAGCCACCCTCCATTGCCTTTATTTCTCTTTTCTCTTGAAGCTTCTTTCCTTGGCTGTTGACCCCTGGGCTCTAGTTATGGTGACTGAAACTTTCTGCTATCCCTGCAAAGAGCTTCACCTGATCCAGCCATTTCTAAAACTACTGGGAAAAGGGGTAAATGCGGGGCAGGTAGTGATTAGATATTTTCTGTTTGTTCTACCCTCTGTCTCTTCTGTGCCCTCAAAGGCTGACTTCTAGGGTCTGCAGCCACTGGGGGTTCTTGTCCTCTGGCTTTTGATTAGAGCAGCCATGGAGGCACCAGCAGCAGATCAGAGGATGGCATGAAAAAGGAGGAGGTATTTATTCTCCACCCCAGGACCTGGCCACACAGCTCTCATCCACAGACCCTGTCCTAAGGCCACAGCTCTCACTGGCTTCTTCCAATAACAGCTCCTGCCTGCCCCTTTCCCCTATGGGCTTAGGAGTTTAATGGTGCTTCTCATGCTTTTCAGTTTCCCTAACCCTCCCTTCCCCTCTGAAAATAGTGTCTTCTTCAAACTCTCTTCAGTTGCCCCTTTGAGCAGCCATCTCTTGGCTGCTGAGACCCTGAATGATACCTGCAGCACCTTAAGTCCTTTCTGCAGAAGTGGCTCAGGCAAGCGTCATACACCACGGGAGGAGGAGGTTGTAGGAGAGGCACCTGTCACCTGTGCAGTCAGGTAGCTGTCATCTTTCCTGTCATGCTCCGGTTCCAGTGAACATCTCATCCAGGAGTGTTCTGAGGTTTCAGGTTAAATATATTGTGGGACCATGATCTTGGAAAGGTCAAAAGGGAACAAGCAATCTCGCTCCAGTGCTGTTTCTTCTTTCTTTGCTAATTTCTGACTGTAAGTGGTGCTCACTGAACCTTAGTTTTCCTGCCTCCTTTTCAATCCTTCTATCTGTGCCATTTACTAGCATCAAAGTTGCTCCATTGCTTTTTAATTCATGAGGTTCCAGATCACAGAAAGCCATCTCTTTAAAGCTGGTCTTTTGGATACCTTGTATCCTGAATCCCTGATTCCTGATCTATGATTTATGGAGTGTGTGTGTGTGTGTGTGTGTGTGTGTGTGTCGTGTGAATGAAGATCTAAATAAGTACATGATGTATTGTCTAGAGGACCTTGGTCTTTCTACTCAATCTCTACTTACTTTGGAGCACGATAATGCCTCATCACAGTTGCTTACATACGGCAGGACCTTATTAAATGTTTGCTGAGCTCTGTAGTAGGCAGAATAATGGTTCCCCAAAGATGCCACATTCTAATCTCAGGACCCTGTGAATATATTACATGGCAAAGAGGTGTTAAGGCCAGATTTGGATTTAAGATTGCCAGCTAGCTGAGTTTAAGACAGGAAAAGCATCACAGATTATCCAGGTTTCTTAAAAGTGGAGAAGTGAGGCAGAAGAGGTCAGAGTGATATGATGTGGGAAGAACTCAACCTGCTGTTGAAGGTGGAGGAAGGGAGCACAAGCAGGTGGCCTCTAGAAGCTGCAAAAGGCAAGGAACAGATTCTCTACTAGAGTCTCCAGTAAGGAACACAGCTCTCCTCACACCTTGATTTTAAGCTGTCAAAGTGAGGCCTGATTTGGACTTCTTATAACCTGCAGAACTCTTAAGATAATACATTTGTATCGTTTGAAGCCACTAAGCTTGTGACAGTTTGCTACAGCAGCAACAGAAAAGTAATATAAGCTCCATGCTGATCTTTATACAGGACAGGAACAGCCTTAGAGCAAGAACCAAAATGAGTGAGTGATGGGCTAGAGTTAGGTGGGATGTAAGCTGTGCAGCAATGGGACTTAGCTTACCCTAGGGTTATGGCCAAAAAAGCAGAGGCCAGACAGACTGGGGATTCTTAGACTCTCGTGGGGCAGGAGCTCAAGCCACTAACTTAACTTTTTAAAGCTTTAAAATTTTTATTTTAGAGATGGAGGGGCCACGCAAGATGGCTCACACCTGTGATCCCAGCACTTTGGGAGGCTGAGGCAGGTGGGTCACTTGAGATCACTCGAGGAGTTCGAGAACAGCCTGGCCAACATGGTGAAACCCCATCTCTACTAAAAATACAAAAAATTAGCTCGGCATGGTGGTATTTGCTTGTAGTCCCAGCTACTCGGGAGGAGGCTGAGGCAGAATAATCACTTGAACCCAGGAGGAGGAGGTTGCAGTGAACCAAGATTGCACCACTGCACTCTAGCAACAGAATAAGACCCCGTTTCCAAAAAAAAAAAGAAGAAGAGGAAAGAAAGAAAAAGTGAGTAAAATAATATGTTTTATGTTTACAGAGTGAGTGAATATATATATTGCAGGGTGAGGGAATGGAGTGGAGATGCTATACTGGAAGGGCTCTTTCTTTCTCTCCCTCCCTCCATTCCTTCCTCCCTCCCTCCCTCTCTCTCTCTCTCTTTCTTTCTTCCTCCTTCCTTCCTTTCTTCTTTCTTTCCTTTCTTTTCTTTCTTTCTTCTTTTTCTGAAGAGCCTCACTCTGTCACCCAGGCTGGAGCGCAGTGGCACAATCTCAGCTCACTGCAACCTCTGCCTCCCAGGTTCAAGTGATTCTCCTGCCTCGGCCTCAAGAGCAGCTGGGATTACAGGCAGGCACCACCACACCTGGCTAATTTTTATATTTTAGTAGAGACAGGGTTTCACCATGTTGGCCAGGCTGTTCTCAAACTGCTGACCTCAAGTGATCCATAGAAGGGCCATTTCTTAAAATGACTACTACATCCGCAGTACCCGTGAGGACACCTGCTTCACTGGCTCATATGGTGCATTGCCCTCCCACACATGCTGCCCTCCTCCTCACTGTGGCTGGCTGGGGAGGATGGGCACATGGCTTAAGGCAGTCAGTCTGAATTGCTAGAGGAAAGGGGCTGGACCGTGCAGACTGTCTCTCCCAATAATCTAAACTAAGAAATACCAGGGAGACCGGCAGTGAGAAACAGGGGAAACTGAGGCCATGCCAGCTAAAGCAGTGTGGAGGGGGCCAAATCATGAGGAAGCAGGGGGAGTCAGTTAGTACCAAATGGAACAGAGAGGATAGTCTCTGTTCATGGACCAGTGGCCCATGAGGGAGGTCCAGGAGGACCATCGTCCCTTGAGTTGCCTCAGGACCAGCTGATGCCCACCTGGATTTGCTGTGAAGCCCTGCTGTGCCTAGTTTTTGCTTTTGAGCTCCCATCTGATTGCTGTTTCCTTATGTGCCAATTATCCCCTGAGGGTAGCAGACCCTTTAATAGATCAATACTGTATGGGTCTCTGATCTTCACAATGAAGGCAAGCCTAACTAAGATATATATGGGGCCCCAAAGTAGACAGCACACCTTACTTGGGATCTGGAGAGACCAATTAGAGTTATTAAAAGTCTGAAGACAGCATGGAGGAGGTGGAAGGTAAAGGAATAGGGAAGAGGTTCCCTGGCCTCTCCTGTTCTTATACTGTAGTCCATGGATTCCCAAATGAGATCTGGCTGTCCTCTGCTCTTTTCCCTTAGATGTAGCAGTTCCACAAAGCCTGGTGTGTGAAAGATGAGGTACAGGGTCATTATCTAGGGTGGTAGCTCTGGAGTCAGCCTGCCTGGGTCTGATTTCCAAATCTTTACATTATTAGAAGTGAAATCTTGAGCAAGTAACTCAAACTCTAGTCTAACTTGAGTTTTCTCATTTGTGAATGGGTAAAATAATAATACCTGATGTGTTATAAGTGCCAAATAGACTAGTTCCTGTAAATGGCTTAGCACCGTTGTTGGCATGTGAGTGACCCATGTAGTGGATTGAATTGTGTCACCACAAAAGGTCCAAGCTGTAACCCCTGGTGTCTGTGAATGTGACTTTCTTTGGAAATAGAGACTTTGCAAATGAAATTAATGATCTTGAGATCATACTGGATTTATGATGGACCCTAAATCTAGTAACTGGTGTCTTTAAAAGGGAAATGAGAGAGATTTGAGACACAGACAGAAACACAGGAAAAAAGGCCATCGGAAGAAAGAAGCAGGGATGGGAGTGCTGGGGATACAGCCAGGGTACTCCAGGAGCTGCTAAAAACTGGAAGAGGTGAAGTATTCTCCCCCAGAGTGTTTGAGGGAGCTTGGCCCTCCTGGCACCTTAATTTTGGACTTGCTGGATTTTGACCTCCAGAGCTCTGAGAGAATAAACTTCTATTATTTTAAGCCACCCAGTTAGTGGTCATTTGCTATAACAGCCCTAGAAAACTAATGCAGTCAGTGTGTGTTCTTTTATTTTGAAAGGATGCTGGCTGGGTGTGATGGCTCATGCCTGTAATCCTAGCACTTTGGGAGGCCAAGGCAGGTGGATCATTTGAGGTCAGGAGTTCAAGACCAGCCTGGCCAACATGGTGAAAACCCATCTCTATTTAAAATACAAAAATTAGCTAGGCATGGTGGCACATGCCTGTAATCCTAGCTACTCAGGAGACTAAGGTTTGAGAATCACTTGAACTCAGGAGGCAGAGGCTGCAGTAAGTCAAGATTGTGCCACTGTGCTCCAGTATAGGTGACAGTGCGAGACTCTGTCTCAAAAAAAAAAAAAAAGAATAGAAAGAAAGGAGCCATGTCCATGCTGACCAAGGAAGAATAAGGGTAATGTTCAGGTGCAGCTGGGGAAGGTGAGGAAGGTTTGTATTTTATATTTGTTCTATTGGATATATTTGTATTTATGTATTAATATCTGTGTTTTCCTATCTTTTAATTTTTAGCAACTGGCTCGTCTAGGTTTAACATTATCCTTTGATAACATTAATAAAACTAGAAATTAATTATAAAATCAGACAAAAATCAAAAAATTATTTCTGGATTAGTTCTGATTTGTATTCCACATAGAAATAAAAACATTTTATTAAAAGTTACAGAGTATTTAAAAAGTAATGATAATACAGCACTACATTTCAGAATGTATAGGATATATTTTGTAAAGTGATCAGAGGAATTTCATAGCTTTAAAAACTTAAATAGCAAAAGGATGAAAATAAATGAATTAAAATCTTAATTCAAAAATCTAGAAAAAGAACGGCAAAGAAAGCCAAAAGAAAGAACAATTTTCTCTAACAGTTCAAGCCAAAATAAAAAAAAAAGAAAGCACAAAGAAGTAGTGAAGATAAAAGAAGTAACATGATGAATTATGATTATAATTAATAATTAAGTCTGTTTCCTTGCAAAAATTAACAAAATAGATGAAAAATAGCTAAGAAGGAAAAAGAAGGAGAAATAGACAAAATAAAAACTGACAAGGGGAAAATAATCATTAAAATAAACCTTTTTTAAAATAATAAGAAACTTTAAACTTCTATGCAGCTAAATTTGAATGCATAATTTTATAGGAAAATTCAATTTACCAAAATCGTTTCAATTAGAAGAAACATAAAAAGTCATCAAGAAACTATCTCACAAAAAACCACTAGCCCCAGATAGATAGCTTCATGAGAAATTCTATGGAACCTTCAAAACCAGATGATCCCAATGTTACATAAATCATTCTACAGCAATGAAAATGAAGGAAAACTTCAAATCATTTTTATGAAGAAAGATTTACATTGACACTTGTTTTATACAGTCTACAACAAAGCAAAATATTAAGGCCAGACATGGTGGCTCATGCCTGTAATCCTAGCACTTTGGGAGGCTGAGGCAGGCAGATTACTTGAGCCTAGGAGTTCGAGACCAGCCTGGCCAACATGCTGAAATTCCGTCTCTACAAAAAATACAAATATTAGCCAGGCATGGTTGTCCATGCCTATAATGCCAGCTACTTGAGAGACTGAGACAGGAGAATCACTTGAACCTAGGAGGCGGAGGTTGCAGTGAGCCAAGATCACGCCACTACACTCTAGCGTAGGTGATAAAGCAAAACTCTGTCTCAAGAAAAGTAAAATATTAAAACTGGTCTCATTGTCTGAGGGGTCACCCAGAGTTTTTGGTCTCACAGCCTCACAGCCAAGAAAATCAAGGATGTGGACACTCCAAAGGTGAGGTTAGAGCAGATGTTTAATAAGTGAAAGGAAGAAAGCTCTCTGGAGCAGAGAGGGGTCCCGGAAAGATGGGTTGCTGTTTTACAGTGAAATGAAAGGGTTTTTATAGACAAGCTGGTGGGGAGGGGTGCATTCATTTACTTAAGGCATGAATTTCTGAGTCCCCACCCCACCCTTTCTAGTGCACATGTGGGCTACTTAGCCTGAGTTACTCCATGTTGCTTATCTGTTCCCAGTACTCATGTGTAAAAAGGGTGGGGTCAGAACACTCCAAGGTTCCGGTTCAGGGTAGCTCTTCTTACTGGTGCTGCTGCAGGCATTCCTCCTGTGCAAACCCCCTTGTCTGAGCATTTCCGAGAAGGGAGAGGACTGTACTTACTGGGGTCCACTGTATGTCTGTTTGTCACACAGGAGGCTTCTTTCTGTGTTAGAGCCTGCCTTCCTTATTTGTGTTTGTAGCCTGATCTCTCAGGCTGCTGTTTGCTGAAAGACAAATGACCTCTTGGGCTGCTTTTTGTTAGAAGGGAATCCTACCGAGGACCCTTGCCCTAACTATCTGCCTATTTGATTTCTCTCTCTCTTTCCTCTCACATTCCACACTCAGGAGTGGAGACCCTAACTGCCGTTAGGGGGGTTGGTTGACAACTTGTCTAGCTACTTCCTGCTGGAAGAGGTCTTTGAGTGGGGAAACAGCAGCTAGGGTTCCTCCTGAGGTCGAGCTAAGGTCCTCAAAAGAATGGCATGTTCATGTGTGGCTCTGTTTGTAACGCTGTTTGGAGTTTGATAACTTCTAGACGAGAAGAGCTGAATCTGGTTAGGCAATTTAACATGGTCCAAAGATTAAAGCTAGTATTAACATTAATAGCAGACTGGCCAAAAGGAGGAGCCATGATCCCAAATTTAGCCATTTAGACCAAAAGCCCCATGACTCAGACAGTTGTTGACACATCTTTGAGGTCCAATCAGCTAATTTTCAGGTGGCATCCCTTCCTATGCCTGTTGGTTGACATAGAAACAGCATTCTTCTTCTACAAAGAGACATAGGCCACCCTTTTCAGCACCTAAGAGGTCTAGTCCCCTCCTATTTTGTAGAGCATCTGTTGCCAGGGAGTCTATTTGACTTTGCATAGTATCAATGGTTCAGGCAATGTCCTTTAAATTTTCTGTAAAATCCCTGGACAAGTCTTCATAGTAGGAGAGAGGTTGCGAGTCCTACAACCCCTGTCCCTACACTCGTGGCAATTCCCAACCCTCCCAAAAGAGGTATGGACTGAATAGCTCATTTATGCTTGTCTGCTGTGGTTAAAGGTATAATAAGGGATTGGCTGCTGGGGGCTGTATTCATCAGGAGCCAGGTAAAGAAGCAAACAGATTCCAATTGGCTGGTAAAAATAAGTAGGAGTTGGTTCCGCACAGGAAGAACATTCCCTGCTTTTTAAGGCAGAAATTATTTTCTATGGAGAATGTATAGGTTAGTTTGCCATTCTCACTTTCCCAGGTGGTTAGGGTTCCTGCCAAGGTGGCCCCAGTTAAAGGTTAGAAAGAGCCCTGGGAAATATCCTGTTTTAACCCGACGGTTTTGTTTTCCCAGTATAGGTAGTTGTGTTTGACATCCACCAGCATCCACTCAGGAGCTTTTTCATACTGGGGGACTAACAGGCACTTAGACACCTCAGGGATAGTACAATCTTCCCACAGGAAAATATGAACAAACTAATGGGTCTATTTATACAATACCCAGATCGCACATCCTTCAAAGTCCCTTTATTTATGAATGGCTTCCCTGAGAAGCATACAGATCTAAATGGTGCAGTTTGGGTAACCATGTAGTTTATATGATCATGTGAGGGGTTAATCTCTAAGGTGCAGTTGCACTGATTTTTTTTTTAGGGTTCCCAAGTCCTGAAAAAAAGTTTGGCTTCTCTTAATACAAAGAGATGCTTGGAGTTTTAGTTCTGTGTATGCTGATATTGGGCCTCCAAATTGGAAAGGTTGCCCTGATAGGACTGGAAAAGGTTCACTGCTCGACCTGTTAGTGTGACCCCTGTCATCTCATTAATCTGGAAGTTCATTAACCTGAAGGGGACTCCCTCTTGTATTTGGGTTGATAGGTCATCTTATTAAGGGCCCGATATCGGACTGGGACTGGGATGGCAATGTATTGAGGTGAGGATGATAGGCAAAACCAGCAGTCCATTTTCAAAGTTGGGTTTGTGGTGTTTAACAACTTCTGTGCTAACTTTAAAGTTTTTAAAAGATACCTTGAGTTTATTAGTCGTTGGAGGGGTACAGCAAAACCTGGTAGCCTGATGAGGCTAATCCTAATATATACAGGCTGTGGGTGGACATTCTGAGAATGTTAAAGCCCCACTATAAGGAAAACAATCAAACAATATACTACAGCAATTGCGGCTCTTTGTCCAAAATTGCACTCAGAGGGTGCCACGGTGTATAGTCCTGTTGCAAACAGTGAGGTAAGTATAGCAAATCCCACAAATGTAGTGTGGTAAATAATTTCCATCTAAAATTTTGCTCACTAAGATATAGAATTTTCCCTTGGAGATCTACGGAGTAATTTCAAGAGGAAAGGCAGAAATGACTGAAAGTACCCGGTTAGGTAGGGGTGGAACTGAGTAGGACGAGTAGCCCTCACTCATTTACTTACCTTGGTGATTTTCAATTTAAGATCCCCCATTTCTTTGCAGTGATATTCAGAGTGTTCTTCTGAATTGTCTGAGGCTTCTCCCTCAGCCTTCCAGGCTTTGACTCGAGTGTGATGAATCCAAGAGTCAATTCCTGCAACTTTTACTGTCGAGGGGTTGGGGAGAAGACTAGTATAAGGTCCTCAACTAGGGTCTAGAGAAAGGGAAAGAGAAGGGAGAACCTTGACCAGTACTAAGCCTCCCAGATTAAATAAAGGTGGTCCTGTTTCCTGCAGTTGGGCCTCTGTTAGTTGTATTAACTCATGTTGGAAGATGGCCAGGGAAGTTACATGTTTGACCAATTCACAGCTTTCCTGATCTAATAAGAAATCATTTGTAAGAAAAGGTTGTCCATATATAACATTCAAAAAGGGCTTAAACCTAACTTGGAAGGAGTATTTCTTATCCATAGTAAGGCCATGGGAAAGAAAGTAGTCCAGTGGAGGTGAGTCTCTTGAGATAATTTTCTGGGGTGTCTTTTGATAATGGCATTTTTTTTCTACCTTTCCTGAGGACTGGGGTCTGCAGGCACAATGGAGATGATATTGTATGCCTGGTGCCTTCGAGACCCCCTGAATGACAGCTGCTTTAAATGAAGGGCCATTGTTGCTTTGGAGATATTTAGGGATTCCAAAGTGGGGAATTATTTCATTGATTAATACTCCTACCACTTCAGAGTCCCTTTCTGTTAGACATGGAAATGCTTCCACCCAGTTAGTGAAGGTATCTACCCACACCAGGAGGTATTGAGTACCCCTCGATTTTGGCATATGGGTGAAGTCTATTTGCAAGCCCTCCCCTGGATAATTTCTCATTCTTTGAGCTCAAGCGGGAAGAAGCCATCTGTTGAGGGGGTTGTTTTTAAGACAGACTTCACAAGCAGTAACAACTTGCTTGACTGTATTTTAGTAGGTTCTCCCCTGAGAATAATCGTTGGATAGATTGATATGTTTTATTCTTCCCTAGATGAAAAGTTTGGTGAAGGGTTTTAAGGACCTTCCATTGGTTGGAGGCTGGCAAGTGGAATTTGCTGTCCTCTGACTGCAACCATCCTGAGGGCTGAAAAGTGTATCTCCGAGAAGTGGCCCATTATGTTCTGCAGGTGAATATTGAGGCTTTATTTCACTAATGGAGCCTTCCCAGATTAGAGGGGCTTCAAGTGTGTTGGCATCCTGAGCCTTTCATGCCATGGACTTGGCTGCCTGGTCAGCTAACTTGTTTCCCTCAGCTATTTCATCTGTTCCTCTCTGGATGCATACATTGCTGCTACTTCTCATGAAAGGAAATCTGAGGATAATGCCTGTTAATTTCCTGATGGAATTTTATGGGAGACCCATTGGCAGTGAGAAAGTATCTCTCCTTCCAAATGGCAGCATGAGCGTGGAGGGTAAGAAAGGCATATTTGGAGTCAGTATAAATGTTAGCTGTTTTTCCTTTGCTTAATTCAAGCACTGTATTAGTTTGTTCTCATGCTGCTAATAAAGACATACCTGAGACTGGGAAATCTGCAAAATAAAGAGGTTTAATGGACTTACAGTTCCACATGATTGGGGAGGCCTCACGATCATGGTGGAAGGCAAGGAGGAGCAAGTGGCACCTTACATGGACAGTGGCAGGCAAAGAGAGAGAGCATGTGCAGGGGAACTCTTCTTTACAAAACCATCATGTCTCTTGAGACTTATTCACTATCACGAGAACAGCATGGGAAAGACTTGCCCCCATGATTCAATTACCTCCCACAGGTCCCTTCCACAGCATGTGAGAATTCAAGATGAGATTTGGGTGGGGACACAGTCAAACCATATCAAGTAGCCTTGTAAAAGCTATCAGCTCAGCTAATTGAACACTTTTGCCTGATGAGAAAGATGTGCTTTCAATGATACTATTTAGAGTGACTACTGCATATTCTACCTTATGGACTCTCTGTTCCATATAGGAGCTCCCATCTGTAAAGAGGGTCCAGTCTGGGTTTTCTAGGGAAGTTTCCCTGAGATCTCCCCTGGCTGCATGGATTTATATCACTACTTGCTCACGGTCATCTTCAGGTTTTCGAGTTTCCTCTGGGAGGGAGGTGGCTGAATTCAGGCAAGATCAAGTCTTTAGTTGAACTGAAGATCTCTCTAGTAGTAGAGTCTGGTATTTAAGGAGGTGACTGTTAGCCTAAGTCCCCCTTTAGTGAACAGCAATCCTGTCACATTATGTGGGGTATAAACAGTTAAGCTACTCCCCGGGGTTAATTTGGTGGCTTCTGCCACCAGTAGGGCTACCGCTGCAACTGCCTGGAGGCAGGCTGTTCATCCTTTAGCCACTAGGTTCAGTTTCTTACTTAGGTAAGCCCCTGGCTATTGAACTGACCCTTGAGTCTGAGTTAAAACTCCCAGGGCCATTCCTTTTCTTTCTGACACATAAAGACTGAATGCCTTTCCTATCAGAAAGCTAAGGGCTGATGACCAAGCGGGGCTTGTTTAAACTGGTTAAAGGCCCTTTTTGCCTCTGGTTCCCAAATTAGGGAATAAGTTTTGGCTGCCTGAGTTTCCTTTATTAGTTGGTATAAAGGATGAGCCATTTCCCCATACTCAGGTATCCACAACCTGCAAAAGCCTGTAAAGCCCCCAAATCCCCTTAGTTGCCTGAGGGTTTTAGGGAAGGGGAAGGAGGAAATGAACTTGATCCTTTCTTCTCCAAGTGCTTTGTTTGGTGCCTTCAGATAACACTAAACCCAGGTATTTCACTGAGGTTTGGCAAAGCTGGGTCTTGGATTTTGAAACTTTATATCCCCTATTAGCTAAAACATTGAGAAGGGCCTCACTGCTCTCCTCACAAGCTTTCTCAGTTGGGGCACAGAGAAGAATGTCATCTACGTACTGTAGAACTTTATCCCAAGAATGAGATAACTCAGAAATGTCTTTAGACACTGCTTGTTCAAGCAAGTGAGGACTGCCCTTGTGGCAACACTATACAGGTTAACTGGACAGTCTGGCCAGAGGGATCTTTGAAGGCAAGAAGATACTGTGAGTCTGGGTGTAGTGGTATGCAGAAAAAGGCATCCGTTAGGTCTGGCACTGTGAACCATTTAGGTTCTTCAGGTATTTGGGTTAGCAAAGTATAGGGATTAGGAACTACTGGATGAATTGGGACTATGGCCTCATTAATGAGGCAGAGGTCCTGAACTAGTCTCCATTCTCCATTGGGTTTTTGTATCCCTAATATTGGGGTGTTGCAGGGGCTGTTGCAGGGTTTGAGGAGGCCCTGCTTCTTCAGATGATTAACAATGACCTCTAACCCTTTTCTAGCCTCTGATGTTAGGAGATATTGTCTTTGGTTAGGAAAAGAAGTGGATCCTTAAGATGGATCTGGACCTGTATAGTGGTTATAGCCTGGCCAGTTTTCCCTTGGCTTGCCCGCACCTGTGGGCTAATACTGGTTTCCACCAAGGGAAGACAAATCGTTTTTCCCAGGGCCATAAGGATGCTGGCTCCCATGCAAGCTAAAATATCTCTATCTAATAAGGGAGTGGGACTTTTGGGCAAGATTAAAAAGGCATGTGTAAATAGTAAGTTCCCCTAGGTACAAATAAAGGGTTGAGAAAAATATTGGCTTAGAACCTTTCCTGTGATGCCCTGTATGGTCGTGCTATGGGAAGAGGGGAGATTTGGACTGGAGAGAACAGATAGACTAGCTCCAGTGTCCAGAAAAAGGTCCACCTTCCTTCCTTCAATTTCTAGAATCACCCAGGGCTACTGGGCAGTAATGGCAGTTTGGACCACTGGAGCTGGGGAATTGAGCCCCAAGACCTATCAGTTTTGCCTGACCATTTGTGAGACCAGTCTGGACCCAGTGACCTATGTCTCCAGGGGCAGTTTGACCTCCGGTGATCCCCACCACAGGCTGGACAGGGTCAAGCTGGCTTGATCTTTCTGCCCGGGCAGTCCTTCTTAAAGTGTCCTGATTTGGCACACTGATAGCAATTAGTGGATGCACATGGTGGATCCTGGACTTTACAGGATTGCAAAGTGGCCATCAGAGCCTCTGTCCTCCTGTGCTTCCTCTCTTTTTTCCTGGGCCTCCTCCTGATCCCTATTGTAAAAGACCAAGGTGGCCACCCTCAGGAGGTTCTTCAGAGTACTATCTGGTCCTATAGCCTATTTCTGTAATTTCTAATATCAGGGGCTGCCTGAGTAATAAACTTGTCCTTTAGGATTAGCTATCCTTCAACTGAGTCAGGAGACAGGGAATGTGTTTTATTAAGGCCTCTCTCAGTCTTTCCATAAAAGCTGAGGGATTCTCATCTGGTCTCTAATCTGTCATGGACAGTTTAGCGTAATTAAGAGGTTTGGCCCTCATTTTTTGAAGGCCCTCCAATATGCACATGAAAAAGTGTTTCCTTTTCAGTTCATCTGTGGGGGCACTAGGGTCCCAGCCAGGGTTTTCAAGGAGTATTGCCTCTCTCCTTATTGGGAATGGTTGTTACATAATTTCCTCATCTTCCTTATCTCCTCTTTTCCTTTTTGGCCTGCTATAAAAAAGATGTTATTCATCCCCAGTTTTTTCTACTTCCTGCAGAGCTGCCTGCCTCTCAGCAGCTGTTGGGATTTAGTTTAAGAGTAATATAACATCTCTCCATGTAAAGCCATACACTTGGTCTAGATTTTGGAAAGCCTCTATATACCTGTCGGGGTCATCAGAGAACCTACCCAAGTCTACTTTTATTTGTCTAAGGTCTTTCAATGAGAAGGGATCCTGTACCCCTATGGTACCACATCCATTGGGAATTTCTTGCAGGAATAAAAGTGAAGCTGAGGAAGTGAGGAGTTTTGGAAGTGGTAGAACTGAAGGAGCTGTTGGTGCAGTTGGAGGAGGGAGCCCCAGATAAATGGGACCAGAGGGGCTGAGACACTCAGTAGTTGTTTCAGGGGATTTCCCAGGAATTTGTTTTCTTAGCTATGGGGACTCGTTCCCCATGGGTCTGCCTGATATGACTGACTGTTAAAATACCTGGGTCAATTGTGTATCACTTGCAGAAGTATGAGTTGTCCTGCAGGGCAAAGAAAGCCTGTACATAGGGGACCTCGGACCATTTGCCCTCTCATCTACAGAAAAGATCTAATTTTTGGATAGTATTAAAATCCAGACTTCCCTCAGAAGCTCAGGTTTGTCCATCCCCAAGCTGGTAAGAAGGCCACATTTTTGTGCAAAAGAATGTGACCACTTTTTCTTCAGAGTCTTGGGGTCAAAGAATTCCAATGCTTCAGAATGCACTCAGGAGAAGAGCAGGCTGAAGATGTCTGTTACCCATCTAGAAAGAAGGGGAGAGGAAGGAAAGGCATTCCTTAGTCTTCTCCTTCCTTTTGGAGTGACCCAGGTGGAGAGGAACACAGTGGGGACGTCCCTGCTATTATCCTCCTTTCCCCATGCAATCCTCCTTGTCTTAGCATTTCCAAAAAGGGAGAGGACTGTGCTTACTGGGGCCCACTGTATGTCCATATGTCACACAGGAGGCCCCTTTATGTGTTAGAGCTTGCTTTCCTTATCTATGTTTGCAGCCTGATCTCTCAGGCTGCTCTTTGCTGAAAGAGAAATGACCTCTTGAGCTGTTTTTTGTTAAAAGAGAAGCTGCTTTTTGTTGGAAGGGAATTCTACTGAGGACCCTTGCCCTAACTATCTGCCTAGTTGATTTCTCTCTCTCTCTCCTTTCACAATATTATTTATAAATATTTATGCAAGAATATTAAATAAAATATTATCAAAAGGAACCTAACACCGAGTTCACCAAGTTAAGAAAATAATACATCATGACAAAGTGGAATTTATTTTAGGAATAACTAACAAGCTTGGTTCAATGCTAGGCAAGGTTGGTTCAATATTAGGAAACATTGAACATACACCAAATTAATAGTTATAAGTGGAAAATTATCTAATGTTCTCCATGGATGCTGAAAAATGTATTTGACAAGATTTCCACTAAAAATCTGCAAGGAAATAGGAATTAATTAATAATTTCATTAATGGAGAAACACTAGTGGTATTTTCACTATGGTCAAGATCAAGGCAAGAAGGACCACTACCTCTACTACTATTTAATATCTTACTGAGTGTATTAGCCAACACAATTAGAAAAGAGAAATAAATTAGAGGCAAAATAATTAGAAAAAAGGAAGTAAAACTCTATATTTGGAAAATATGATAATATACCTAGAAGCCTTTGGAATTTCCTCAAAAAGAAAATCAACGATAAAACTAACTAAAGAATTCTATAAATTAGAAAAATAGAAAACATATGAAAATCAATACTTCATATATATGAACAATAACCAATTAGATAACATAACAGTAGAAAACTCATAATATCAACAAAGAAGATAAAATACCTAACAAAAACTAAATAAGAAATATGAAACAAATGTCACCTAAAAGACAAAAAATAAGACTTAAACAAATGGAAGGACACAGCTCATTTTTGGATAGGATAATTCAATGTTTTCAAGATGTCAGTTCCCCCTATGTAAATTCATAAGTATAACAATCCCAATAATACCAATGATCTTCAGTGGAGCTATACAAATTGATATTAAAGTTCATATGAGCATGCAGGAATACTTATGAAAACCTGGAAAAAGAACTCTGATAAGAGGAGTAGCCCTTTCAAATATGAAAACAAAGTATAAAGCCTCTATTATTAAGACATTCCAAGTACTAGTACATAAATAGACTAGACAGAGTGACCAATGCTATAGAAAAGAAAACAGACCCAAATACACATGGAGTTACAGTGTATTATAAATGTGGCATCTCGAATTACTGAATAAAAGACATTTGTTGAAAATGATTCTGGGACAACTGAATAGGCAAAAGGATAAAATTAGATTTATATACCTGGTCATTTACAAAAATAAGCTACCAAAAGAGCAGAGATGTAAAAACAGAAACATACATTTATTAGAAGAAAATATGGGTGAATTTCTCTATAACCTGGATATAAGAAAAGGCTTTTAAACTGTCTCTCAAAATATAGGTGCAAAAAAAGAAAAGATGCATCAATTTAGCTATGTTTTTAAAAAATATTTGCATGATAAAAACAACAAACAAACTGATAAGCAAAGTTAAACAATGAATGACAAACTTGGAGAAAATAGTTGCAGCAACATATATTACAGATGAGGAGTTAATTAAAGGATAAGTGACCCAAGAACACAACAGTAAAATGGATAAAAAATAGGAACAGGCATTTCACACACAAAAAAATGTTCAAGATTACACATAACTAGAGAAATTCAAATCAAAACTATGCTGAGATACTATTTCTCACATATCAGATCGGCAAAAATTTTTAAATATAAAAACACATTACTTGTAAAGCTGTGGACAAATAGGGACTTTAAAACATTCCTTGTGTGAATGAAAATGAGTACAACACTCATGGAGGGGAATTTTGTAATATCCAATAAAACTACACATAAGTTTACCCTTGGACTCAGCAGTACCGCTTCTAGAAATTTTCAGTAAAGTTATATCTCCAATAATTTACAGATACATATATAAGATGTTACATATTGCAGCACTGTTTGTGATTATAAAATATTGCAGGGCCGGGAGCGGTGGCTCACGCCTGTAATCCCAGCACTTTGGAAGGCCAAGGCGGGTGGATCACGAGGTCAAGAGATCGAGACCATCCTGGTCCAACATGGTGAAACCTCATCTCTACTAAAAAATGCAGAAAATTAGCTGGGCATGGTGGCGCGTGCCTGTAATCCCAGCTACTCAGGAGGCTGAGGCAGGAGAATTGCCTGAACCCAGGAGGCGGAGGTTGCGGTGAGCCGAGATCACACCATTGCACTCCACCCTGGGTAACAAGAGGAAACTCTGTCTCAAAAAAATATATATATATATTGCAAACAACTTATATAACCACTCATATCTAACTAGGGTACATTCACACATGGAATAATGTGTAGCAGAGAGAGACAGACGGAATATCTACAAAGAAATGAGAATATGAATGGCATCAGGATTTACAAGGGTAACTTGCATGTTAAACTTAATGAAGCCATATTCTGAAGGAAAGTTATTTTGGGCTTAATTTTATATTCTAGGTGCGAGAGCAAAACGAAACACATTGACATGTAAGAAACACCCTTAAACTGTCTCAGAAAGTAATACTGAAGGATTTGCTCCATTAAATTCAAAGGAGCCATTAACTACAAGCAAAGGAACCAGAGAAACTTGTAGTTAAGAGTAAAGTTTAAATACATGTTGATGAACAATGTTCCTATAAGCTCTGCTGTTGACTTCATAATCCCTGACAGGTAACATAACCATATGCATACCTTCTAAACATTCTGGTAAGATTAGGGAAACTAATGCTTACAAATTATTTAATACAAGTTGTGGAATAGAGTGAGTTGTTTTATAAATGTTAGTTGCTGCAATAATTATTAACAGTATTCTTATTACTAGAACTGAAATTCCAGATAATTCTGACATGAGAGGAGGCAAGAGTAAATAAGGGGGAAAGAGAAGCTTGTTCAGTTTCTTTTCCCTTTCAGGGGAGGTTAAAGACACCAATCAATGGAAATACGTGTTTTAGTGATTTAAGGAAAACCACTAAAAGAACAAAACAGAGTAAAGAAAATTCAATCAATGTTATAACACCTGAAAAAAAAAATACGAAGAAACTAGTAAATCTGAAGGAATGGTAAACCCTATAAATAGTCAAAATAAAGATAAATGAGCCATAGTCTATTAAAATTCTGAGTGGTTACAATAAATAAGTTAGCTTTGTGCTATATTTGAATCTCTGTAAAATAAAATGACACAGAAAAATATGTCAGGAAAATGTTAACAAAAACAAAAATACATATTGTAATATTAATATCAGACAGAATTTAAGGCAAAAGCACATTCTGCATTAAGGATTTATTTCATATTAATATGAAAAAAAAAGTTATATTCCAAGCCAGGTGTACCAGGAGGCACCCATAGTTCTGGCTACTTGAGAGGCTGAGGAGGGAGGATCACTTGAGCCAGGAGTTTGAGACCAGCCTGGGCAACCTATTGAGACCCTGTCTCTAAAAAGTGAATTTTCAGGCTGGGCACAGTGGCTCACACCTATAATCCTGCACTTTGGGAGGCCAACGTGGGTGGATCACCTGAGGTCAGGAGTTCAAGACCAGCCTGGCCAACATGGTGAAACCCCATCTTTATAAAATAAATAAATAAGCAAAAGAAAAAAAATTGTTTTTCAATAAGAAGATAGACTGTGCATGGTGGCTTATGCCTGTAATCCCAGCACTTTGGGAAGCCAAGGCAAATGGATCACAAGGTCAAGAGATTGAGACCATCCTGGCCAACATGGCAAAACCCCATCTCTACTAAAAAAATTAGCTGGGTATGGTGGCACGTCCTGTAGTCCCAGCTACTTGGGAGGCTGAGGCAGGAGAATCACTTGAACCTGGGAAGTGGAAGGCAGAGTTGCAGTGAGCTGAGATCACGCCACTGTACTCCAGCCTGGCAACTGAATGAGACTCCATCTCAGAAAAAAAGAGAGAGAGATATAATAACCATACATCTTTACATGTCTCAATGTATAATTTTATTATTTTATTTTATTTTTTATTTTTTTTGAGACGGAGTTTCGCTCGTTACCCAGGCTGGAGTGCAATGGCGCTATCTCGGCTCACTGCAACCTCCGCCTCCTGGATTCAGGCAATTCTCCTTGCCTCAGCCTCCTGAGTAGCTGAGATTACAGCATGCGCCACCACGCCCAGCTAATTTTTTGTATTTTTAGTTGAGACGGGGTTTCACCATGTTGACCAGGATGGTCTCGATCTCTTGACCTAGTGATTCACCTGCCTTGGCCTCCCAAAGTGCTGGGATTACAGACTTGAGCCACCGCGCCCAGCCTTAAATGTATAATTTTAAAATATAAAAATAAAAAAAAAGATAAATCACAAAAATACACATCAAAATCACAATGAAATACCTCTTTGCACCTGGTAGGATGTCTATAATAAAAAGATGATTACAAGTGTTGTTGAGAATGTAGAAAAATTAGAGCCTTCACATACTGTTAGATAAGAATGTAAAATGGTGCAGCTGCTACAGAAAAGTCTGCATTTCCTCAAAAAGCTAAATATAGTGTAAACATGTGATCTAGCAGTTCTACTCCTAAGTATATATCCAAGAGAAAAGAAAACATATGCTTACATAAAAGTGTGTATATGAATGTTTATAGCAATATTATTCATAACAGCAAAAAAGTGGAAACAACCCAGATATCCATCAACTGATGAAAAATTTTAAGGCTAGACACAGTGGCTCATGCTTGGTAATCCCAACACTTTGGGAGGCCAAGTCAGGAGGATTACTTGACGCTCAGGAGTTCTAGACCAGCCTGGGCAACATGGTGAGACCTTGTCTCTACTAAAAATTTTTTAAAAATTAGCCAGGCAAAGTGCTGCACATCCATAGACCCAGCTACTCGGGCGGGGTTGGGGGGCTGGACTGAGGTGGGAGGATCTCTTGAGCCCAGGAGGTTGAGGCTGCAGTGAGCCCTGATTGTGCCACTGTACTGTAACCTGGGCGACAGAGTGAGACCCTCTCAAAAAAAAAAAAAAAGATTTTTAAAACGTGGTGTATCCATGCAATGGAATATTATTTGGCAATAAAGAGTGAAGTACAGTTCTGATCCATGCTACAACATGGATGAAACTTGAAAATATTATGCTAAAGTGAAAGGAGCCAGTCACAAAAGACCACATATTGTGTGATTCCCTTTAAATGAAAGATCCAGGATAGGCCAGTCTGTAGACAGACAGTAGATTAGTGGCTGCCTAGGACTGGAGGAGATGGAGGGAAATGGAGAGTGACTGCTAATGGGCATGGGGATTAGGACAATGAACATGTTCAAAATTGATTGTGGTCATGGTTGCATAACTCTGTGAGTATCCTAAAAACTATTGAAATATACACTTTAAATGAGTTAATTGAATGGTACATGATTCTCTCTTAATAAAGCTATTATGTAGGCAAACACAAAAACAAATAGAAATATAAAGAGAAATTTGCAAATAAAAATACAAATATAAAAAGCTGTTACAGTGCAAGTGTTTAATCATGTGTGCACAGCAAATTATTCAGTTGCACATTAGGAACGCCTGTGTATGAATCCCCCAGTGCTGGTGTGGGACCTGGCCTCTGCAATTTTTATATAGCTCCCACTGGTGTCATGCAGAGGCCTTTGTTCTAGTCCCAGATTCAAATACTTTGGGCCCTGGGACAGTTATTCTGTCTCTCCAGGCCTCAATTTCTTCACTTGTGAAATAAGAAGGAAGCAGACTATGATTACTAAGAACTTTTCTGCTCCTGCATCCTGTGAAGACCTGAAAGTTTCCTTTGATGTGCTCTTCCCAGTGGGCTCTCTGATCTTGGCATAGGTCCTGGCATCTCCTCCTGGTTGGGAGTTAGAGTCCCATGCAGTCAGGAGCAGCACCTGGATGGTAACTGTGCAAAGAGAAGATAAAGAGTGTGTGTTTATTTTACTCTGTGGAGATCATTGCCAATCTGGTCCTGTGTTCATTAGAGTTTTTAAGGAATATATTTTGTTTTCTATTTAAGGTATTTTCTTTGCATTTATATTCAAGAAATTAACTCTTAAGAATACTTTATTATTTGCATCTTTCTGGTGGTCCTATCAGTTCTTTCAAAAAAATATAAGTGACTTTGACCAAAGGTAGATAAAGTAATGAGGGGACTTGCTACTCTGGATTTAATTCTGACCAACCAGATAGAAATAGGGTAGACAGATGGAAATGATGGAAACCATGGGAAAAAGTGAACTGGCAGATTGGTATCATGGTATAAAAGAATGAATGGGTAATTTAGTGGCAGATCCGGGTTTCAATCTTGGCTCATCTAATTGATATATGATCTTGAACGTGTTGAATAACCTCTTTGAGCCTCAGTTTTCTTATCTACTTTTCTTATCTACAAAATGAAGACACTATGCTTTACCTTAGAGAATTGTTGCAAGAATTAGAGATAATAATGGTAGTTGTTACCATTTCCAACTACTAAATGAAAGAACCATTTTACAACAGCTAGTTACTGCTCAAACAGTGTCAAGCAACTTCCTATGCAGCATGGAAAAACTTGTCTTTGTGGATATCTATGATTGCTTCAAATTCCATCCTATTTTTTTTGAGACAGGTCTCTCTGTTGTTCAGACTGAAGTGCGGTGACGCAGCCTCGAAATCCTGAGCTCAAGTGATCATCCTGCCTCAGTCTCCTGAGTAGCTGGGACCACAGGCACATGCCACCATGCTCAGCTAATTTTTTTTTTTTTTTTTTTTGGTAGAGATGATGTCACACTCTGTTGCCCAGGTTGGTCTCAAACTCCTAGGCAGAGGTGATCCTCCCACTTCAGCCTCCCAAAGTGCTGGGATTATAAGCATGAGCCACCATGCCTAGCCTAAATTTCATCCATAAAGTGAAGTGAAATTTACATCCCTTTAGCTTCCATCTAGTGCTCTGGTTTTACTATTTGAATCAGTTTCTGTCATTCTCATGACAAACTTTCCCTACTACATTATATCCCACTCTTTACACTCAAGTGTTCTCTTGGCTACTCCCCATATGCCTTGAAATTTTTCCTTATAAGATAAGGTTTCCAGTTTCCCCACCATCTGGATGTCACTTGGTGACAGCCACTGTGATTTGCACCTGGGAACAATGGTCTAAATGTGATCTGATTAACCCAGAAAACATTGAGGCTGTTTCCTCTCTAGCTACTCCGAATAGACCCTGGAGTGTCATTAGCTTGTTTAGCAGCCTAGTCACAGCCTTGGTTCCTGTTGAATTTGCATTCAACTAAAACACCCAGAATTTTTCAAATGGACTTTTTTTCAGAATCTGGTCGTTGCTCCTCTTCATCCTACAGTTATATATATATATTTCTAAACTATATTTATTTAGTTGTATCTATGTTCTTCTATATGAAGAGTTCCAAAAAGTATGAAACATGCTATGTGGATAACACCTAAATTTATTGAAATTGTGCTGTCAGCAGGCACTGACTTTTTACCCCACATTCTAATGAAGAAACAGAGGGGTAAAGAGTTTGTGCAAACTCACCCAGCAAGCGCATATAATTGCATCATTTCTGTCACAGTTGAGGCCAGCTTCATTAGGTTGCAATCTCCCTGGGCCCCAGTGTCTGTATCTGTACTGGTTGGGCTAGATCATTTCTTGCATTTTTCTCAGCTCTAAGATCCTGCATAACTCTACCAAGACTCCAATGAAAAGAAGTTAAACTGCTTTTCTTTCCCAGGGCTTCTACCTGCACTTCAGCACATGAGCAGAACCTCATATTCACCCCTGTTCAATTTCCTGAGATCAGATTTATTGAGTTGTGAGCACTGGCTGGCCTGACAAGTGCTTCTGGGGTCAGTAGTTCTGCATCTGCTGGAATACTGATGCCATCACATCTGCTGTTCCCCCTACTTGGTAGCATTTGCAGTCTGATGTTCAGACCCTCTGGATCTTCATGGAAGTCACTGGTCTCACACAGTAGCCCACATTGGCCTGTAGGCTCTCACATTGCCACGAGAAATGCTTCTAGGACATAAGAGAACTTTGCACGCTGCTGTTAACAGTCTCGCCAACAAACACACCACAATGTTACAGTCTTGCCAGTGCACCAAAACATAGCAGTCTCTCTTATCCGAGGTATCACAGCAAAGAAAATTAAAAAGGGCAGACACCAAGGGTGAGGTTGGAGGAAAAGGTTAATAAGCAAAAGAAGAAAGCTCTCAGCTGTGAAGAGCAAGCCCAAAAGAGGGTTGCCATTTTTACAGTTGAATGCAAAGGCTTTTTATAAGAAACCAGTAAGGGCTGGGCATCTCATTTGCATAAGGCATGAATTTCTGGTAGCTCCAACCCCATCCTCCTAATGTGCATGTGGGCCCTTTGTTTGGGTTACTCCATATTGCTTTGCTCCCTTCACTGCACATGTGTCAGGGCATGGAATTTTTCATTGCGGGCATGTCTGGGTAAGTCACCTGTGTAGCTTTTCTTTTCTATGCAGCTATGGGCCTGTCTCAGGCAAGCCCTCCTGTGCAAGTTCCCTTATCTGTGCCTGCAACTTGATTTTTCAGGCTGTTTTGTTTGAAAGCAACCAAGGACCCACCCTAACTGCCTGCCTGTTTTCTTCCTTTCTCCTCTCTCACTGTCTCCAGAACTGTTTTTAAAAATGGGTCCCCAAATGTTCTTTCCTGGAATAATCAGCTATGGTGCAAACCACAGTGAACTGTAACCACAGTCTGTGGTTCAGAATGTGACTCTGAGCAAGTCACTTCATCTTCTTGGCTGGCTGTGGTCAGTGGGATCAGCTGTGAGGGGATGCTGTGAGCTCCCTGGCAGGGTGGGGTGCTACTGAGGGGACTTTGAGCAGCTTGCTCACAACACACTTCACTATTTTGTCCCCTGCAGGCTCCATTCCACAGTGGCTCTGCAGTTTCCTTCCTTGGTAAGATCAAGAGCTTTACTTGGGATAAAGAAGAGGCTGGGTCTTCTCTTGGCTTTTTACCTTTCACCCCCAAACCTAAGCAAGAACCTGGTCTTTTCTTCATCAACATACATCCTTTTTTGCAAGAAAAACAATTCTTTTCATCACAGTGGCTATTTTTTACCCATCGTCCCCCAGTCTCTGGAATGCAAAAATTAGGCACTCAGCAGTGGCTGTAGCTAACTCAGCCTTGGTGAGTGGACGTCCATGTTGCTGAGCCCCTGCACAACGTCCATCCCTCCCACCATGGCCAGCTTGATGTCAAGCTGCTGTGACATTTTACTGGCAGAGAAGCCCTGGCACTATTTTGGGAGACTGTATTAGTCAGGGTTCTCTAGAGGGATGGAACTAATAGGATTTATATATATAGATATCCTATTATAGATACTGATATATATATATATATAAATCCTATTAAATTATATATAAACACATATATTTATATTTATAAATATATATAAATCCTATTAAATTATATATAAACATATATACATTTATAAATATATAAAAATCCTATTAAATTATATATAAACACATATGTATTTATATTTATAAATATATATAAATCCTATTAAATTATATATATATATACACACATATATATAAAGGGAGTTTATTAAGTATTAACTGACACAATCACAAGGTCCCACAATAGGCTGTCTGCAAGCTGAGGAGCAAGGAGAGCCAGTCCAAGTCCCTAAACTGAAGAACTTGGAGTCTGATGTTGAGGGCAGGAAGCATCCAGCACAGGAGAAAGATGTAGTCTGGGAGGCTAAGCCAGTCTCCTTTTCACATTTCTCTGCCTGCTTTATGTTCTAGCCTCTAGCAGCTAATTAGATAGTGCCCACTCAGATTAGATAGTGCCACCCAGATTAAGGGTGGGTCTGCCTTTCCCAGCCCACTGACTCAAATGTTAATCTCCTTTGACATCACCCTGACAGATGCACCCAGGATCAATACTTTGTATCCTTCAATCTGATCTAGTTAACACTCAGTATTAATCATCACAAGTCCACTGCTTTTCAACTTGAACCTATATACAATCTCCTGAGATCATACATAATCTTCAAATAAAGATAATAACACAGTCATCATTATGCCTAACATAATACAACTATCCTTCATACAATCAGAAGCACACCAATTCCCAACCCAAATACTATTACATAAAGTTAACAATACTTAAATGCTGATGTGAAGTCAATATATCTTATGTCACATGATAAAGGAAAAAGGAAACAAAATGCAGATATTTTCCCAGTACAAGTGTATACATGCACAAACATGTTTTTAACAAAAGAAGGAGGAAATACTCATGACAATTACAATCCTCATTTCTACATCTGGTCATGTGGTCATAGCTGGTATTGATGACTATCTTCTTCTACTACCCATTCTATATTCCTTTGCCTTCGGGAAGCACTTCAGCAGGTTGTGGTTTTTTCCTGATAGAGTAACCCAAACCTTCATTCCTGAGGGTGTGCCATTTGTAGTCCTGCCTGGATTGGGCTGGTGTAGTTTCCCATTGACCTTAATCACGGGGCATGGTAATGCTAAGAGATGCCCTAATGGATTTCCTGTTTTTCATGGATACTCTTCTTTACCTCTGTTGTGGAGTAGTAGACTGATTTCATCTTGATAATACAGGTCAGTCACCCCAGCCAACACTGTAACTCCCTTCTTAGCTTGTTGACGTAAAGGTAAGAGGAGCCCAAAGTGGCCAGGTGGCAGTCTTAACTTTCAGGTTAATGGAATTGTTGTTGTATCCCCTGGTGGCAGTGTTCCTTCCTCTGGAACTAAGACCTCTAGGTCAGCAGAATGTAATGTTGCAGGAACAGGAAGCAAAATTTTTGCTAGTGGATCATGAGGGGTGATGGTGGGTGCTGCCTCTTCCACTTCCACCCCTTGATTTCTGGACCCATGAATCCTGGCTATGGGAGAAACAGTACCATATATTGGACACTGATTCAGAGCTTACACAATATTCTGGACAACTTTGTCTCAGCTCTGCAAAGTATTGTCACCTAGTTGGCATTGTAATTGTGACTTTAAAAGGCCATTCCACCATTCTATCAATTCAGATGCTTCAGGATTATGGGGAACATGGTAAGACAAGTGAATTCCATGAGCATGAGCCCACTGTTGCACTTCTTTAGCTGTAAAGTGAGTACCTTGGTCAGAGGCAATGCTGTGTGGAATATCGTGATGGTGGATAAGGCATTCTATGAGTCCATGGATGGTAGTCTTGGCAGAAGCATTGCGTGCGGGATAGGCAAACCCATATCTGGAGTAAGTGTCTATTCTAGTGAGGACAAACCTCTGCCCTTTCCGTGATGGAAGAGGTTCAGTATAATCAACCTGCCACCAGGTAGCTGGCTGATCACCTCGAGGAATGGTACCATGTTGAGGGCTCAGTGTTGGTCTCTGCTGCTGGCAAATTAGGCACTCAGCAGTGGCTGTAGCTAACTCAGCCTTGGTGAGTGGAAGTCCATGTTGCTGAGCCCATGCATAACCTCCATGCCTCCCACCATGGACACTTTGTTCATGGGCCCATTGAGTAATGACAGGGGTGGCTGGGGAAAGAGCCTAAATGGTGGCCAAAGAATGGGTCATCCTATCCACTTGATTATTAAACTCCTCCTGTGCTGAGGTCACCCGTTGGTGAGCACTCACATGGCATACAAATATCTTCACAGTTTGTTACCACTCAGAGAAGTCCATCCACATACCTTTTCCCTAAATTTCTTTGTCATCAATTTTCCAATCATGCTTCTTCCAAGTCCCTGACCATCCAGCCAGACCATTGGCTACAGCCTATGAATCAGTATGTAATCGCACATCTGGCCATTTCTCCTTCCATGCGAAGTGCACAACCAGGTGCATTCCTCAAAGTTCTGCCCACTGGGAAGATTTTCCTCCACCACTGTCCTTCAGGGATGTCCTAGAAAGGGGCTGAAGTGCTGCAGCTGTCCACTTTCTAGTGATGCATGCATAGCAAGCAGAACCATCTGTGAATTAGGCCCTAGTCTTCTCTTCCTCTGTCAGTTGATCATAGGGAACTCCCCATGAAGCTATCAGTGCAGGCTGGAGGAGAGAAGGCAGGGTGGCAGGAGCGGAGACCATGGGCATTTGAGTCACTTCCTCATGTAACTTCCTTGTGTCTTCAGGGCCTGCTCAAGCCAGATCACATATATACCACTTCCATTTGATGATAGAATGCTGCTGTGCAGGACCCACTTAATGGTTAGATAGGTCACAAAGCACCCAGTTCATGATAGGCAGTTCAGATCGCATGGTGACTTGATGACTCATAGTCAAACATTCAGTTTCAACCAAAGCCCAGAACAGTCCAAGAGCTGTCTCTCAAAAGCAGAGTAGTTATCTGCAGGAGATGGCAGGGGCTTGCCCCCAAATCCTAGAGGTCTCCACTGTGATTCACTTATCACAGTGGGGTAGCCAAAGGCAACCTTACCTCTAGGGGCTCTCTGGGACTTTATTCTAGTTATAGGTCTTCTCTAGCAAACAAGGGTGTTGGGGGTGGCTCCTGAGGAGAATCAACATTATTTTGCAAGGTAGCTCCCCCAGAGGAGGCCAGCACTGTTGCCTCGGGCAGTGCAGAGTTTATCTCCTCAGACAAAGGTGGAAAGGCTGAAGGCAGCGTGGGTCAGAGGGGGGATGTTGCCACTACTGGGGATGGGGAAGCTGTTGTTTCTTCTGGCAAAAAAGGTTCATAGGAGTTTACAAACTCAGTGTCCCCAGTTTATCAGGGCCCTCCTACATGTTTCCATTCCAAGTTTTAAGGCCCCATTCCTTTTCAATCAATGCCCTCACTCTAACAGGAGACACCTGGTGAGGCTGTGCATGCACCTTTCATTGCAGGTCAGCCACTTGCATGATAAGAGCTTGTAGCTGTTTTCCCACAATTTCAGCTCTTTCTCCCACTCAGGGCAATCTTAGCAGATTTGAGGCTCAGTATCTACTTCTGAAGCCAGGAGACATACTCCCTGAATTCATCATTTTCTTTAATCCCTTTGCCCACTGAACTTAGGAGCAACCAGCCAGCTTCATTATGTTTCTTGGTTCTTCACATATGGTCAAAGATATTCTGCATAGAGTCACTAAACTCCTTGCCTCTCACAACCAGTGAATCAGGAGTGTCAAATGCATTTATTTTGCATAACTCTCTAAACAGTTCATGCCAAGAGCTATCAGTGTTCTCCATACTATTAGAAATAGGGTTCTTAGCATTTTGGGGTCTAACCATATTAAGCCGCCAACTCCAGGAACCCCAAAACCAATGAAAGAACTCCATCCTTAATATTTTGTTCCTCTAGAACCACTCTTGGTACCAAAATCTGTATTAGTCAGGGTTCTCTACAGGGACAAAACTAATAGGAGATGTGTGTGTGTGTGTGTGTGTGTGTGTGTGTGAAAGAGAGTTGATTAAGTATTAACTGATGATCACAAGGTCCCACAATAGACTGTCTGCAAGCTGAGGAGAAGGAGAGCCAGTCTGAGTCCTAAAACTGAAGAACCTGTAGTTCGATGTTTGAGGGCAGGAAGCATCCAGCACAGGAAAAAGATATAGACTGGGAGGCTACTTTTCACCTTTTTCTGCCTGCTTTATATTCCAGCTGCACTGGCAGCTGATCAGATGGTGTCCACCCAGATTAAGGATGGGTCTGCCTTTCCCAGCCCACTGACTCAAATGTTAATCTCCTTTGGCAACACCCTCACAGACACACTCAGGATTAATACTTTGGTATCCTTCAATCTGATCAAGTTAACACTTAGTATTAACACTCAGAAACTTAGGGAGAAAATTTTCCATTATGGTGCCAAAGATTTTCCCTTTTCATTGGCAACAGATAGGTGACTAGAACAATTGTCTCCTTTTTTAAAGTGAAGTATATTAGGATTAATACTTTTCTTTCCAGGACATGTACTGTGTATCTACAACAAGAAAAAGTACTTTTAATTCTGCAAATTTCTAGTAAATTTTTCCTGTTTGTTTGAAAATCATGCTTGTTTGTTGAATAATATTCCTAGTCAAGACTGGGGGAAGTCTGTATCACTGTGTACCCTATGAGGGAAGAGCACCATGGTTACATGTCACTTTTAATCCAGACTTTCTGCCCTGAAGAAAGAGATAGAAGTGGCTATGACCCCTTACCCACAGGAAAGGTGGCAGAGGTACAGTCTCAGTCATAGCCCTCTCTGTTTTTTGCCCCCGGAGACAAATAAATGGAGTCAGCTCTGGGGCACTTAGTCAGGTGCCCACTTTAGTCCCACTCTCAGACAGGAAGGAGCACCAGATAGGGTGTGGACTTTATACAACTTGCCTTTCATAGTGAATAAGAGAATGAAACCCTTTGTCTGCTGCCTGTTTCTCGGAGTCTCGTGCTTTATATCACATCATTGTAGTAAAAAGAAGGAGAGCATGACCGGGCTCAAACAGGGATGCATACCTAATTTTGGCAGTTCCTAAAATAAACAGTGAGAGTTTAAGTGCCTTAGCCAGGGCCATCTGACACCCAGATCTCCTGACTTTAAACACAAAGTTCTTTGCACTTAGCCTCAAGGGTCAGGTTACTTTAAGCTGAAGGGCAGACAGATACCACCCAAGGTGGGTTTCCAGGAAAGACCTTCACTGACCTCCTGTTTCTTCTCTAGCCTGGGAGCTACCTGCAAAAGCTCTGGGAGAGCAAGAATAGAGGCAAATGAAACAGACATTCTGCCAAACAGCCACAGTGTAAGCAATAGAGTTCCTCTGTTTGGAGAAAAGAATGAGAAGGGACTCGAGGTCTCTTTTGGCTGGTCTGGCTCTCTGGGTGTCTGTGACCACCCATTGCTGAGGGCACATCCTCCATCCTCTATCATGTGGCTGTGAGCAGCCTGAGCTGCAGTCCAAAACAGATTCTGTTCCAACTTAGTGATCTGTGGTTACGGCAAGTCATTCCTTCTGTTGATTGATCAGTCTTTCAGGCTGGGCTTTCCTCCTGTGCTGTCTCTCCAGTCTTTTGGGCCCTGTGTCTCTGGGTTGGGGGGATCAGCATGCTATCCCAAGGGGGTGAGCTTTTAGACCCTATGGCTTCCCTTCCCAAGTACATGACCCACCACACAGGCATCTTGACTACTCCTGGCTGTGACCACACCATGGATGTCCCCACTGAATGTGCTGTTTGATTAAGAAGTCCTCAAAGGAAACATGTGGAGGCCCACTGATCAAGAAGCCCAGAAGAGGCATCATGGCAGCCAAGCATCCTCAGACCCTGGGACCTTAGCTGGTACGGTTTGGCTCTGTCCACACCCAAATCTCACCTTGAATTGTAACTCACATAATTTTCACATGTGGGAGGGACCTGGTGGGAGATAACTGAATCATGGGGGCAGTGTTCCCCATACTGTTCTTGTGGTATTGAATAAATCTCATGAGATCTGATGGTTTTATAAGGGCAAACCCCTTTTCCTTGGCTTTCATTCTTTCTCTTACTTGCTGCCATGTAAGATGTGCCTTATGCTTTCCACTGTGATTGTGAGGCCTCCCCAGCTACGTGGAACTGTGAGTCCATTAAACCTCTTTTCTTTATAATTTTACGCAGTCTCGCGTATGTCTTTATCAGCAGTGTGAAAATGGACTACTACAGTAGCCCAGCAACTTAGCTCATCTAACTGCTGCTGGCATCTGGCCAAACAGCCCACTTTCCTGATGACAGTGGGATAAGGAGACAAGGGCTCCCTTGAGTGCTGTTTCAGGCGTAATAGTAGGTGTTCCTAAACTGGTTGCCATTTGTGCTCCAGATTTATAGGAGCTCTTACCATGATCTGAGAACAAGTCATTTCCTCTTGGTTTTTATGATTAATGTGACCTGGTGAGAGACAGACTATACAAGCAGACAATGGCCAGATCATATAAGACAATGGAATTCTGACCCACAACCTCTGCAGCAACCAACCCAGGAGGGTCAGCACCTGGCAATGACTGTGGCTTCCTTATTTCTTATCCCTGCCTCCTCTCCAACTTGGTACCAACCAGAGACAGCCAAATATACACAACAAAGCAGTCACATTGTGGCAGGCCGGGTCTCCATTAGCAACCAGAGCAGTCAGCCTTCACTAGCACCTTACTGTAGCTCTGATAAATGTATAAGTTAAGCATAAATTAACTTAATTAAGTTTAACATAAGTTAAACTTAGTACAAAGGCTAGAATATAAAAATGAATTCATTAAGATCCCACCTGGTCATTCTCAGATCTTAGAGTTTAATTAAAATAATGCAGACATTCTTGCACACCTTGTACCAGGATCCACTTCAGATTAAGTAATCTTTCTAAGGCTTGGAAGTAATTGTCTAGATCCTGGACCCTAGTTAAAGATTAGATACAGTGAAACACCTTGGCTTTCAGCTTATAGGTGCATGGAATGTATATAAGCACTAGAAAAAACTTGTAACTTTGAGTTGGTCTGATGAGTTACCCTGACCTTCTCCCTGTAACTGGTTGCAGAAATAACACAGCTCATTAAGAAACTCCTTTCCCAATCTGTCTGCATCTCGTTATTGGACCACAAGAACAAGCAGCTGGAGCTCGTTCTACCTGGCAACAATTTGGAAGTCCTCACTCCTAGTCAGCCCACCTCCACTTTCCCACACCAACAGCCTTCAGTCAGAGCACACCTGAAGCCTCCCATTTTCCACTATGAAGCCTCCCCACTCCCTGCCTGGCTTGGAGTCTCTGCCCAAGACCATAATGATATCTGTGGCTGACTCCCTCTGACTGCTCTTGTCCAGACGATTTTTGATTATTTCCACACTAGGTAAGTCATATCAGCTTTTCAACTTCCTGCCTTCTCCTACCCTCAGCTACTCAAAGGGAAAATATCCTCTGTAATGAGAAGGGAGTGATTTTGTGCTGATGGGCTTTATTTTATTTAAAAGTACAATCAAATGACAGCAGGTAACAGAAAACCATCTTGTTTTTCTTAGTGTTTGGAGCGGTCTCTGCATTACCCACAGGGATGTTAAAGGCAAGTGGCCAACCCTGGCGCTGAGGATTCACTGTGAATAAAAAATTCAAGAGGTTCTGTAGAAAACCAAGCTTTCAGGATTCCAAAATCTGATGATGTAAGTGTCTTTTCATATTTATTGCTGAAGCCCCGCCCCACCCCTCATTTCACCTCCCACATTCCCTTTTTGGATACCTTTCTCTTGCACGAGATTTGCACCCAGATAGCTCCTTTGCTCCCTTTAGAACCTCCCATTAGCAGCAATTAAAAAAAGGTCTTCCAGCAACTTGACACTTTTTGAAATGCTAATTGATTCTAAGCAGAGCCATCAGGCTGTCGTTCACACCTACTCAGTCCCTGCCCCAGGCTTTTTTGCATATTTAAATCAATAAGTTTCTAAACCTGGGAAGTGTGAGTTATGCAAATAGCTGTTCCTACCACTCTTGGTGAGATTAGTACCTGTGGGGCTTTAGAAAATCCTCAGGTGTCTGATAGTGTTTTAAGTCTTCTGCATGTGAAATGCTCAGATCATCTTGGGAGTGACCATTATTAGAGCTTTGTTTGAGTATTTGCATAAGCTGGTTGAAAAATGCTGCTCAAGTCTGTTGCCTAAGCAATAAAATGATTTTCAATGAAATCCCTGTATACAGCCACCAGTGAAAGAAATAATTCAGTGATGAGATTGCTAAATTGGGTACAGAACTAGTTAATGTCCACAGGGTAAGATATTCATAACCAATAGAAGGAAATCATTTACAACTTATCAATCATCTGTAAGTCAATATCTAGCATCACAGTCTGATCAGTCAACAGTATGTCCAGAGTAGCCAATTATGAAAGGCATCAGAATTAAAATAGTCACTTGTGTTAAATAAATTAAAAAAAAAAAACCCTAATGGATAGAGTCAGGGAAAGCCATGGAGAGAGGGTTCTTGTACTTGTAGCCCTAATAAAAACGATCACAAAAGATGATGCAAAAATCACAACCTTGCGCAAAGGCTATCATAGCCTTACATGAAAAATATTTCTGCAAGGATATCTGCATAGCAACTGCCTGCCTAGTCTCAGGCTGGTGCCCCCACCCCTTGTTACTGATCCTTGTAGCCAAGGATAATTATCTCAAAACAATTGTGTTATTCTGTAACTGAGCTCACATTCAGCTGCTCACCACTCAAAAAGCCAGGTATGTGAGAAGTGAGCTTTGGCAAAAGGAAAGCAGGTTTCTTCAATTGCTAGTGGCTTGGAAGATGGCCAGACTCAAGTCTCTAAAAGCCATCTTAAAATCTCAAGCTGGGGAGGGGTGTGTTGGCTCATACCTGTAATCCCAGTACTTTGGGAGGCCGAGGTGGGCGGATCACCTGAAGTCAGGAGTTCCAGACCAGCCTGGCTAACATGGTGAAACCCCATTTCTACTGAAAATTCAAAAAAGAAAAAAAAATAGCTGGGCGTGGTGGTGCATGACTGTAGTTCCAGCTACTTGGGAGGCTGAGGCAGGAGAATTGCTTGAATGAGGGAGGCAGAGGTTGCAATGAGCTTAGATCACACCAATGCCCTCCAGTCTGGGCAACAGAGTGAGAGACTGTCTCAAAAAAAAAAAAATCTCAAGCTGGCTAAAGGGGTTTTAAGGGGAAAGGTAGCATGGAAACCATGCACAGAAGTGCAGTAGTAGTTCCTAACCCTACAAGTAAGGGGAGTAATGGAATGACCCACCTGTGTCATGTTGGGATCTCAAGGAGAACAGGGAGGCTTTTGTCTCTGTTGGCAAACTGAATTTTGGGAGTAAGGAAAACTAGGGTACAAATGCCCATCCAGTTGGTAGGAAGGCAGAGGTAGCTAGGAGAGCCACAGAAGAACAAAAGCCCTTGGCTGAGGCAGAACTGGAAGTGTAGGCTGAAGAGATGAGAAATCATTCTGGGGTGGGGCCAGGGTCTTGTACACAGATACCAAGGAAACCAGCAAGGGCTGTGGCTATTAAAGGTTGTAGTGGGGCTTGGTAGGGTAACTATGTGGAGGGAGAGCTCTTATTTTCATGGTGTATGAGAAAGTGTTTGGTATCTATAAGTAAACACTTACTTTCATTAACAAGGTTAGGTACGAGCAGGCTGGAGGAGAGTCTGATGAACGAGGCAAGGGCAGCCAATGATGGAGTGAGAGACAGGGTAAATGCCTACCTAGGCAAAACTTGAAGTTTATTTGCCAGTCTTGTGTAGGGGAAAATCCGTGGGCCTGATGTGTAGGAAAAGGCGGGAGTCTGAGGCAGCCCTGAGGAATAGGAGAGTGACAGATAGAACATTGAGATGCGACTGTTTTGAGGATGGACTTCCATATGGAAAAGAAATAAGGGGTTCTAAAAGACAAGCCAGGGGCTTGTATCCTACATGGAAGTGGTCATGAAAGGTTGGGAGGATACCAGGAGCTTGTGGGGCAGGGAGGAGGAACTTCCCGTGGTTTAAGAACCATTTGCCTTGTGTAGGAAGTGACTGGTAAAGTGAGTTTTCGGAGGAAAAATAAGTAGGGGAGATAGATGAGAAGGAAAAATACTGGCCTTGTGGGGGAAGTACTGGGGTGTCCACTGCTCCTTTGGCTGCTTTGTCACCTAAGGCATTTCCTTGGGCAATAGAATCTGATGGTTTTTGGTGTCCTCTGCAGTGGATAACTCTGGCCTTGGCTGGGAGGAGAGAGGCTTTAAGGAGGGCCTTTATTAAGGGGGCATTGATAATAAAGGACCCTTTTGTAGTGAGAAAACCTATTTCTGCCCATATAACCATTTGCCTGAGTAGTGGAATAGGATGTGGAAGGCATATTTAGAGTAAGTATAGATATTGACATGTAGTCCTTTGGCAAGAGTAAGAGCACGGGTTAAGGCAATCAGTTTAGCTTGCTGAGAAGTGGTGGAAGAGGGGAGTGTGGCAGCCTCTATAACAGACGAGTGGGTTACAACAGCATAGCCAGCTTTGGCCGGTGCCAGCTGACTGGGCTTGGAGGAACTGCCATTAACAAACCATGTGTGATATGGGTCTGGAATGGGAAAAAGAGAAATATGTGGAAATGGGGAAGATGCTATATGGATTAGGCAGTCATGGCGTTTGGGGTTTGTGTTTGGTATTGAGAGGCAGGGTTAAAGTCAGGACCGAGAGCAAGGGTTACAGCGAAGGTTTCAATAAAAAGTGCATAAAGCTGGAGAAGGCAAGGGGCTGAAAGTAAATGTGTAAGGTGTGAGGAAGAAACTAAACTTTGGAGGTTATGTGAGCTGTAGAGAGTAAGTGGAGCGTAACCTGTAATTTTGAGGGATTCTGGGGGTATTACAGTCACAGCCGCAGCGGCCATGGTATGTAAACATCACGGCCAGCCTAGGACTGTGAGGTTGAGTTGTTTAGACAAGAAGGTGACTGGTCGTGGGCCTGGCTCTTGTGTAAGAACCCTGACTGTGCAGCCTTTTATTTCTACCATGTGAAGAGAGAAGTGCTGGGAGGAGTTGGGGAGTGCTAGTGTAGGGCTGTGTCTAAGACTTTCTTTAGAGAACAAAAGGTAGAATGGGGGAAGGATTTGGGGTCTATGGGGTTAGCTAAGTTTCCTTTCATAAGTTTAGAAAGTAGTTTCATTAGGAGGGCAAAACCTGGTATCCAGAAGTGAAAGTATCCTGGGAAAGGGCTTGACTAAAGCAATGAGGGCTATCTTGGAAACCTTGGAGAAGAATGGTCCAGGTTAACTGCTAGGATGGGTGGGTGTCAGGGTCAGTCCCAGTAAAGGTGAAAAGAGGCTGAGAGGAGGGGTGTAAGGGGTTGGTGAAAAAGGCATCTTTCAGGTCAAGAACAGAATAGTGAGTTGTGGAAGGAGGTATGGAAGATAGGAGGGTATAAGGGTTTGGTACAACAGGTTGGATGAGAAGTACAATCTGATTAATGAGGTGGAGGTCTTGGACTAGCCTGTAGGGTTTGTCTGGTTTTTGGACAGGTAGGATAGGAGAATTGTGAGGAGAGTTAATGAGAACTGAAAGGCCATGTTGTAGTAAGTGAGTTATAACAGGCTTTAGGCCTATTAAGGCTTGTTCTGGGATGGGGTACTGGTGCTGGGCAAGATAAGTGTGGTTAGGTTTTAAGGGGATGATGAGAGGTGAGTGACTTATAGCAAGGGATGGGGAGGTTGTGTCCCGCACCCTAGGGTTAAGGTAGGGGGACATAAGGGGAGCTATTGAGGGAGGTACGAGTTTGGCATTGGTGAGGAGGGTGACAATGAGATGTGGCTGTAGCCCAGGAATAGTCAAGGAGGCAGACAATTTTGCTAGGCTATCTCAGCCTACCAGGGGAGCTCGACAAGTGGGGATGATTAGGAAAGAATGTGGAAAGGAATGCTGGCCTAATTGACACCAGACTTGGGGAGTTTGGAGAGGCCTGGACACCTTGCCGTCAATTCCCACAACAGTTATGGAAGCCAAGGAGACAGGTCCTTGAAAAGAAGGCAGAATGGGGTGGGTGGCCCCCGTGTTGATTAAGAAGGGAACCAGACCCTCCACCGTAACAGTTACCTGATGCTCAGCGTCTGTGATGGTCCAGTGGGCTTCCAAGGTCTTTGGGCAGCGTCAGTCTTCAGCCGCCAAGCTGAGCTCTGGGAAGGATTTGGTTCAGGAGCTTTGGGTTGGAGCTCCAGGAGCTCTGGGAGGAGTGAGGTGAGTCAGACAGTCTGACTTTCAGTCGGGGCCCCACACAGATGCGCCAGGGCTTAGGAGGAATCCCAGGTTGTGAGAATTCCTTGGCCCAGTGACCAGGTTTCTGACATTTGAAGCAAGGTTTGGGAAGGGCAGGTGGACACTGCAGTCTGGGTACTTTGAAGTCTTTGTGAGCCGGTGGTGTGGCTAGGGTTTGTCTTGCAGCAGAGGCAAGCGTTTGTGGTTCTGAGATGCACTGCCGCTGGGCAGCTTTTTCCCTATTATTGAACACCTTGAAGGCAAGGTTGATTAATTCTTGCTGTTGGGTTTGAGGGTCAGATTTTAAATTCTGTAGCTTTTTTGTAATGTCAGGGGCTGACTGGGTGATAAAATGAATATTAAGCATTTTTCAGAGGTGAAAGTAGAAGGATGACATTTAAGTTACTCCATGTGCGATTTTAAGACTGGGTTAAGTATTGGAACTCTTCTATATGTTTAGTGGGATTTGATGAAAAGGAGCATAATTGTTGGCTGATTTAGGAAAGGTCAGATAAAGAGAAAGGAACATGCACCCTAACTATGCCTTTGGCTCCAGCCATGTCTTGAAGGGGGAATTTTTGGGCAGTGGCGGAGGAGTTAGCCGCAGGACTAAACTGTAGGCTGGACCCGGATGAGGTGAGGAGGTGACAGGAGGGGCCTGGATTAGGGCCTGGCTTGGACAGGCAAGGAGGAGAAAGGTGGAAGGGTCAACAGACAAGGAGGATTCTGAGTTACTGGTAAAGGGAAAAGGGGTGGATGGAAAGGAGAGAAAGAAACTTGGGACAAGTTGCATTGAGAGCAGAGATTAGGGAGGGATTGGAGTATAAAAAATGCCTGGACGTTGAGTGCAGGAGGATAGCTTCTACTCTCTAAGATTTTGTTGACAAAAGTTGTCCAGGTTGCACAGGATCAAGTAATAGAATGTGCCGTTTTCTGGCCATTTGGAACCATTGTCTAATTTGTATTGAGGCCAGGTGGTGTAACAGAAAAATAATTAGATGTTTAGGTTTCAGATTGGGTGGGTGACAGTTGTAAAGGTTTTAGTTTTTTTAGGACACAGGATAGAGGCAGAGACAGATGAATAGAGGGCAGAATATTGTCTATAGCAAAGGAGGAATTTTTTTTTCTTTTTATTGTATTTTAGGTTTTGGGGTACATGTGAAGGACATGCAAGGTTGTTGCATATGTACACACATGGCAGTGTGATTTGCTGCCTTCCTCCCCTTCACCTATATCTGGCATTTCTCCCCATGCTATCTCTCCCCAACTCCCCACCCCCCCACTATCCCCCCTCCCCCCCAACAGACCCCAGTGTGTAGTGCTCCCGTCCCAGTGTCCATGTGTTCTCATTGTTCAACACCCGCCTATGAGTGAGAACATGCAGTGTTTGATTTTCTGTTCTTGTGTCAGTTTGCTAAGAATGATGGTTTCCAGGTTCATCCATGTCCCTACAAAGGACATGAACTCATCATTTTTGATGGCTGCATAATATTCCATGGTGTATATGTGCCACATTTTCCCTGTCCAGTCTATCATCGATGGGCATTTGGGTTGGTTCCAGGTTTTTGCTATTGTAAACTGTGCTGCAGTTAACATTTGTGTGCATGTGTCCTTATAGTAGAACGATTTATAATCCTTTGGATATATACCCAGTAATGGGATTGCTGGGTCAAATGGAATTTCTATTTCTAGGTCCTTGAGGAATCGCCACACTGTCTTCCACAATGGTTGAACTAATTTACACTCCCACCAACAGTGTAAAAGTGTTCCTATTTCTCCACATCCTCTCCAGCATCTGTCTCCAGATTTTTTAATGATCTCCATTCTAACTGGTGTGAGATGGTATCTCAATGTAGTTTTGATTTGCATTTCTCTAATGACCAGTGATGATGAGCATTTTTTCATATGTTTGTTGACCTCGTGTATGTCTTCCTTTGTAAAGTGTCTGTTCATATCCTTCACCCACTTTTGAATGGGCTTGTTTGTTTTTTTCTTGTAAATCTGTTTTAGTTCTTTGTAGATTCTGGATATCAGTCCTTTGTTAGATGGGTAAACTGCAAAAAATTTTTCGCATTCTGTTGGTTGCCGATTCATTCTAACGACTGTTTATTTTGCCGTGCAGAAGCTGTGGAGTTTGATTAGGTCCCATTTGTCTATTTTGGCTTTCGTTGCCAATGCTTTTGGTGTTTTGGTCATGAAGTCACGAAGGAGATAAATTTAAGGAAAGGAGTAGAGTAGAGACAAGGAGAAGGAGTGAGCAGCTACCAGGGTTTTCAGTAGGCACCCCTGACTGAGTCCTGGGCTGTACCATGGGTGAGTGATCAAGGCTGCCATCCCTGTGATTGACCAGACACCAAGGGAAGACTGTCTTCCCGAGTCCATGACTGACATCAGAGTTTTTGAGTGCACGGATAAAGAGTGTCTCCTTTGCCTCTACTTAGAGAGGGAGACTTGTCTCCTTGGGATTTAAAGGAAAAGAGAAAGAGAGGGGGACACAGACTTGTCTCCTTTTCTCTAATTTAAAGGAAAAGAGAGAGAAAGAGGGAGAGACTGCTTACTCAATCTGAAGGTGGCGAGAGAGCTGTTTAGCACGTTAAGTGCAAGCTGCTGGTCTTCTCTGATGTGTTGAGGTCTCAGGTAAGTCTCTTCTCAGAGAGGGAGTGGGGACAGGGTATCAGTCTTCCAAAGGAGTACCCTTGTGCTGGATTTCAGCACCAAATGTTAAATGTGTGCTCTGTATGAAGAGACTCCCCTGAAACATGCTTTGTGTGAGCAACATGGCAGTTTATTCACCCAGGTGCAGGCAGGCTGAGTCCAAAAAAAGAGTCAGCACAGGGTGGTGGGATAGGTTTGGGATAGGCAGTGGAAAGTTACAGAAGTTACAGTTCAGGGTGGTTTGTGTAAGCTGGGAGGGGGTCATAGGGTCTGGAGTCATGAGGTTAGCCAAGGTCAATTGCAAAGTCCAGTTTGTCCAGTTGCCTTATCAGTTGAGGCAGGAATAAGGAACAATAGAAGAATGTCTAAGTTAATTAGGCAGTGCAGGGGTTGGTCATTCTTCCACTTTTTGAAAATCCTCTTTGTGATTTTCCAGTTACTTCAGACTTTCTAGTTCCAGGAACTCATCTGGAGTGTATGTGAAAGTCACAGAGGCTACCATGCCATCCATGGTGCAGTTGGCCTAAAAGGCCTTACGCTGGGCATAGGCTGCACTAATTTTGGGAGAAATTTAGTTTATAGTTTAACTTTGAAACAAAGATGATAATAGCCCTTTGACAAAACAAACCCCTTTCCTGGCCTGGGAACTAGACTGCCTCTGTAGGACTAACAAATTAGCCACAAGGTTAGAAATGATGATTTAGGAGTCATGCAGCTAGAGGCTACAATATTGTGACCCCACCCCAGCCCATTACTTCTGAGGATAATATCACTCTTATAAAACCTAAGATCAGTGCTTGAGATATTTTGCAGCCCCTGCACTGGATGATCAGTTGGCACCACCCAGATCGATAAACGAGTTCATCTGGTCTTGTGGCCCCCACTCAGTAACTGACTCAGTGCAGGAGGATAGCTTCTACTCTCTATGATTTCATCTCATCTCTGACCCAACCAATCAGCACTCCCAACTCAATGGCCTCCCACCTACCAAATTACACTTAAAAACTCTAATCCCTGAATGCCTGGGGAGACTGATTTGGGTAATAATGAAACTCTGGTCTCGAATACAGTCCACTCAGTGTGAATTACTCTTTCTCCATTGCAATTCCCGTCTTGATAAATTGGCTCTGTCTAAGCAGTGGGCAAGATGAACCCATTGGGTGGTTGCAGGAAGTTGTTCCCACAGCCCAAGAGAAGCTTCATGACTTCCCTGTGGGCGTCTCCATTCTGGGTTAGCAATCAGGAACATATCCTTGCAATTGATTTTGCCCTCCAACAGTAGAGACAAAAGCCCCTCTCCTCTAGGTCTTCTCGCCTTCGAGCCCCAGGTTAGGTAATTTTTCTGGCAAATTTTCCTTCATCAAACTTTAATCAGGCTCCTCGGAACTCTCTTCTTGACTTGGCCTCAGCCTTAGCCTTCTGTGCCTGTCTTGTCCTTCCCAGGCCTGCAGAGCCCAGTCTTAGCAAGAATCCTGCTAAGTCAGTTTAGAGAGAATCCTCTGCCCCTCATCTCTGATCAAGTTTCTCCCCCTCACCTTTGATGTCTAAGTCCTTGGCTTGCCTTTGGCAAGAATCCTATTCAGTCAGTGTAGCAAGAATCTCCCTATCTTCATTGTCTCCTGTTAGTAATTTTCCATCCACTAACCCCCTCACTCTGCTCCTTGGCCTTAATAAAGGCCCCCAAGGGGCCTTTTATTAAGGGTGCATTGATAATAGAGGACTCTTATGTAGTGAGCAAACCTCTTTCTGCCCAAATAACCATTTTCCATCCACTAACCCCCTCACTCTGCTCCTTGGCTCCTTAGCTGGGGCTTCCTATAACAAATGAAAGATTTATAAGAGAAAAAAATATAGAGTTAATTAGCATGTCTACCTAATGTATACACAGGAGATACCTGTTACTGAACCAGGCCCGTTTTGTCTGCCATGCAATATGCCAATCACTGAGACAATGAATTTTGCAGCAGAGAAAGGGAATTCACATGGAAGCCAAGCAAGGAGACCAGGGAATAGATTTCAAATGGCCTCCCCAAAGATGGGGTTTAGGGTTATTTATGGGTTAGAGGAGCAGAGTGGTCTGAGGCATGGGGAAAAGTGACTGGGGATAAGGGAAAGTGAGATAATTGGTGTTCTGCATAAGCGTAGTCAAGCTTCATGGCTCTTCATAGGATGCATGTTCAAAAAATTGTGGTGCTAGCATGATCTGAGGGTGGAGCTCTCAGGTCTCTGATGTCAAATGGTCACCCATTGGACATTTACACAGGCCCAGTTGAAGGCTTTGTGGCTTCAACCAGTTTGAACTGGACAAGAGCTAACTTTAAGTTCCTGAAAAACAACTTAGGCAACCATTACCTTTGTGACCCATAGTCAGAGAAGTTATCTATAGTGAGGCTGAAAGGAGTCTTTAAACAAAATAAAACAAAAACAAACAAACAGCTAAAAGCAAGCAAAGCAGGTTAAAGTTTGAAGAGCCTGTTAGATTTGCCCTTGGCTTCATGCTCAGTGAATTGAATAAATCTCTGAGAGGTGGCTGTGAATTCAGTCTTCGATACCATTATATGCTGAAACAAAGCAAGAAGAGTGTGGGGGAGGTGGGTTATGGAAAGGTGACCAGAAAAAGCTGGGTCAACAGGGATAAGGTTTGTTATGCAAATTTAAAGTCAGTGCTTTCTCCAACAATGAGAATCTCTAGTGGATTAGTCATCCTTCTTTCCTGGTACAGAGAGGTAGACACTATTACAAATGGAGATTTCGTTTACAGATGTAAATTTCCCTTACAAAAGGGTAACTCCCACTCTGTTTTCAGCGCTTCTCCTGTGACTACAGTTTCTCAAAATTACTCTTATGCCAAAAAGGCCTATCTTGGGGTGACATATACTGGTTCTCTGCAGTCATATTTGGAGGTGTCCTATTCTTGTCTCTTACAGCTATCAATCCCTGCTGGTCCTTGCTGTATTCAAGGACCTCATCTCTATTGAAATAATCTTATTGCAATAGTCTTCAATAAATTCTTCCTAATTTTAATAAATGTAGAAATAATCTTTTCCTTAATACTTCCACAGGGTACCACTCTGCCTGCCAGGATGTGGTATTGCTGAGGGACTCGGGCTTGTGGAAACACTGCCCAGCAGGCACACTAGAGTGGTGAATGATGGGGCTATTGCCTTGGCCAGCAGTTTCCCCTTCATCTCCTTTTTGTAGTACCAGCCCCTTCTCATTGGCCATGGGACAAGGCACAGCATTCAGATCTGAGCTATTTCCTGGATTTCAGCTGGTCTACATGCTCTGGGCCAGATGATATGCAAACTATGGAAGAAATAAGGTCACTTCTGTTGTGGGTACCAAGATAGGAAGACGTTAAATTGAAGCTTTGCCCCCACTCCCCAGTGGAGGAATCCCTCCTGACATTGGCTAAAATAGAACTAAGATGCAGAGGGTAGCAGGGCAAAAGAAGGAAGGGTCCTGAAGATATCCTGGAGATTCCAGCTGGCCTGGGGCCCTCACAAAGCTGGGATATTCCCTATGGGCCTGAGCCAGTCTCAGTTGAGATGTCTGCCACTAGCAGCTGACAATCCTGAGTGCTGCACAGTATGGCACATTTACCCCCTTGTACATTCCTGGAGCAACCCTCCCACACGCACCCCACAGTCCCATGGAGTGAATGTCACCAGTGCCAGTTCCCAGTTCCTCTCTCTGGGACAGCAGTACACAACATGTCTGAGTTTGGGCCTGGCTTTCCTTTTCTCATTACTGTTGCCCTCCAAAGTCCGTACCGTACAATACATTAAGGCTGTGTTTTTCAAATCTGAGCAAGGGTACAGACCCCCTTCAGACTCTCTGTGTGAATTTAAATTATTTTTATTGCAAGTGCCGACATAAAACATATGCTCATGGCTATGGAAAACCAAAATAAAATTTCAGCCATAAAATCAGCAAAACTCAAAGACAGTAATTTAATGACAGACTATGTTTTGCTAAAGCCACTGGTAACAGTGAGTTTATTATTAGAAGTGTTCTCTAATTGATTCTGAATTTTCATGGGGAATCAATGGTGGGAGGAGAACTTGAGCTGATTTCTGTTTCCAGCGTCCTAACATTTCCATTTTATTATGACCTTTCAAAGGGAGGCAGGTATTCTGGTTCTGAGAGGGGAGGTGACACTTGAGCTTTCCCCTTGAGGTTCTGTGAGATTTATTTAGAAACCCTAGATTGTGGGATATTTGGGTGCTCTTAGGTCCCTGTTCAGGTCTCTTGTCTTCTGCTATCTGGAAGAGACCTCACATGACCCTAGACTCTTTTTTCTTTTTTTTCTTCTTTTTTTTGAGACTGAGTCTTGCTCTGCCACCCAGGCTGGAGTGCAGTGGCATGATCTCAGCTTACTGCAACCTCCACCTCCTGGATCCAAGTGATTCTCATGCCTCAGCCTCTTAAGTAGCTGTGACCACAGTCATGTACCACTGCGTTGGGCTAATTTTTGTATTTTTAGTAGAGACGAGGTTTTGCCAGGTCGGCCAGGCTGGTCTCGAACTCCTGGCCTCAAGTGAGATTGGAGCTGAGATTGTAATCCCAAAGTGCTGGAATTACATGGCAGCCACTGCACCTGGCAACTCTAGACTCTTAAAATATAATGCCTGTGTCTCTGGGTTTTGGTCCTAGGCAGGTATAAATATCTTAGGCAGCAGAGGGAAAGCTGTCTCAAATCATGTTGGGCAGCCTGGGCAACATAGCAAGACCCTGTCTCTACCAAAAAAAAAAAAAAAAAAAGCCAAAAGAATAGCCAGGCTTGGTGGTGCACACCTATAATCTCAGCTACTTCGGAGGCTGAGGTGGGAGGATTGCTTCAACCCAGGAGGTCAATGCTGCAGTGAGCCATGATCATGCCACTGCACTTCAGCCTGGGTGACAGAGTGAGATCTTATCTCCAAAAAAAAAAAAAAAAAAAAAAAAGAAAAAAAGAAGTCATATTTGAGGAGCAACAAGGTTCTTGTAACAGTAAAAAGCCCTCAGTGTTTGAAAAGGATAATGAAAGAATATGAATATGTTGAAAAATAGTGTGAAAAATGGCAAAAAAGAACAATGTATTTTTCAGCAACATTTGAAAAATGATATGTTGAAAAGAAATGGAGGCCTAGGGGTAAGAAAGCTGGGTGTAGAGAAGGGATATGCCAGGACCCCAAGTCCCCAGCTTTGGGTCTTCTGCCACCAGCCCCCAACCCCTAGACTCTTCAGCTCCCAGGTCCTGGTCTCCAGCTCCAAGCATCAGTCTCCAGCACCCCATTCGGTTCTATTTTCCCGAGTGTTTTATCTTATTATAAAATACTTAAGCTTTATTCTTCACCTGATGTACTTCTTTGTCATACAGAATATGTATGACAATTGAAATGAAAATTTTAACAATTTCCCTGTGACATAATGCCTGCATCAATTCTTTGAAAGCTAATTATTGAAAGTAACATTTTGGAAGTGACTTTCTTAATTTTTCTATGTTTAATAACTGCTTTAAAAAGTCATAATACATAAAATGACATATCATTTTAGTAAAATACTACTAATAATTATAATTTTAATTCAATAGAGGAGAAATATTTTAATACTTGGCATATTACAGACAGGGAAATTTTGTAAAGTTCTACATTTCAATTATTTGATGATATATTTCTTTGTGATTTTTGGCATAAAATTGGAAGGAGTTCAAAGAATTGAGTGAATAGCTGTAACAAATCTCCTCCCATTCCCATCTACTTATTTATGTGACTAAGGATAATCCATACTTACACTGATGAAAATGAACAAGAGGAACAGAATTTTTGCTGAGCTCTATCTCATTCTAGTAATAAGTATTATCCATGCATGACTACATGAATGTTTTTTTTAAAAAACCGGCAAGGATGGAAGGCTGGATGGGGCTGACTTAGGTGGACACTTCTGGCAGGGTAAGATCAGACTTGCCGTGGAACCTGGGTCACCTTTCTCAAACACAGCTACAAGGGTGGTCGCCTAAGTGGTCCCTGGGAGATGGTTCGGAACACAGACTGAGTAGTGGGGAGTCCTTTTTCTACTCTCTGGAACCATGTGTATAAGAATATTCCTTGAGTATTTGTCAGAACTTACTTGGAAAACTCTACTTATATTTGGTCTGGTATATATTTTTTTAAGTTGCATTTTCATTTTTCTCAGTGTAATGTAATGTATGTGCATATTTAAAAGTCAGATGGTATCACCAAGCTTATAATAAAAATCATTCATATCAAATCCCATGCAGCCCTCGAGTCATCCTTATTCAATATTTTAGGTGCTGCTTCTGATTTTTACCTTCAAATTTTTAAATAATATGCTGTATTGGTTTTCTGTGGCCACGACAAATTGCCACAGAGTTAGTGGCTTTAAACAACGTGTTTATTCTGTTACTGTTCTGGATATTGAAAAAACGAAATAAATCTTTTTTTTTTTCCTTTGAGACAGAATTTTGCTCTGTCACCCAGGTTGGAGTGCAGTGGCATGATCTCTGCTCACTGCAACATCTGCCTCCCAGAGTTGCAGTGAGCAGGGCAACTCTCTGCTCAGCAACTCCTGCCTCAGCCTCCTGAGTAGCTGAAGCTACAGGCTCAGCCACTATGCCCAGCTAATTTTTTATTTTTATAGAAATGGGGTTTTGCCAGTTTGCCCAGGCTTGTCTTGAACTCCTGGGCTCAATTGATCCACCCACCTTGGCCTCCCAAAGTGCTGTGATTATAGGTGTGAGCCACTGTGCCCACCCCAAAATGAGTCTTAAGGAGCTAAAATTGAGGTATCAACAGGGCTGTTTCTGGAGAAGGCTCTAAGGGAGAATCTGTTCCTTGCCTCTTCCATATCCAGAGGCTGTCAGCATCCCTTGGCTCCTGGCCCCATCATTCCAATCTCTGCTTTTGTAGTCACATCACCTTCTGCTGTATCGTAGTCAAATTATAAAGACATCTGTGATAATATTTAGGGTTCAACTAGATAATCTGGGAAAATCTCATTTTAAGATTTTAAACTAAAGCACATCTGCAAAGTCCCCTTTGCCATATTATGTAAAGTTCACAGGTTTCAGGGCTGAGCACCTGGATATCCATGGTGGGCTTTACTCAGCCCATTACATTTCTAATGCTTCTTTATTTTTTAGACATAGTTTCTCTCTTGTTGCCCAGGCTGGAGTGCAATGGGGTGATCTTGGCTCACTGCAACCTCTGCCTCCCAAGTTCAAGCGATTCTGCCTGATCAGCCTCCCAAGTAGCTGGGATTACAGGCATGCACCACCAACCCCAGGGTTTCACCATGTTGGTCAGGCTAGTCTCGAACTCCTGACCTCAAATGATCCACTCACCTTGGCCTCCCAAAGTGCTGGGATTACAGGTGTGAGTCAACACACCCAGACTCTAATGCTTCTTGATTTTTTTAGTTGTAGGTGTTTTTGATTGATGTCCTGCTACGGAAGATGAGTATTTGGCTTGCTAGCTGTACGCCTTCCATCATGCACATACACACACACATGCATACACACACAAACCTACACAATTCTCTCCTCCCACCCTCGTGATAAATTTGTATTGCCCTTTTAGTTTAAATCAGTATTCACTGTTTACATTATGATTAGATAAATATAATTCATGGCTAAACCAACCGTGAACTATGCTTATATTTACTTTCTTATACAATGATTTTTTTTTTCTTACATTTCTTTGTTTTCTATGTGGTTATCACCAAGTGAGTCCAGAATTCTGCCCTGGAATTGAAAATCTACTCTCAAAATAATCAAACACATCAGGTAGAAGATCAATTTCAGTTTTTTCTTGGAAACATTCTCCTTAGGCCTCTTCCCATTCTCCTGCTCCCAACTGGACTTTGTCCCCAGCATCTGCTCCACAGCTGTCATCTGGAAACACCCCTATATCACCCTAGAAGCCTCCCTGCCTCTCTTATAAGCCGGATCACAGGTCTTTGGTCTACTCTGTCATTTTAGTGGAACACATCCCCATTAGCTTCCTGAGAAAGGGTGCCAGGGATCAGGGTGCCTTGTTCTCCTCTAGGTCCAAATATTAATTCACAAAAAGTAGAGAAGACAGCGGAGAACACTGACACCATGGAAACACAGCCGGCAAAATAACCTAAAACCTGGAGAATGTGACACGTCGCATAATGCGGTTTCTTCCAACACTTAAATTTATCAAGGGGGAGGAAAAGCATTTGCAAAACATAGTTTTCAAGGAAAATAGAGGAGGAAACTATAGCTTAAAAGATTTTGAAAGCAAACTACTTATGATGTGTTGATTCAAACAAATGACATTTTTTAAGTGTGACATGCATGAGATGATTAGAAATTTGAACACTGAATATCCGAAGCTTTGTTCAGTTTTATTTTAGGTGTAATAATGATATTATTCCTATATTTGTAAACTCTTATCTTTTAGAGAGACACAGTGGTAGGACACAAGGGGACATAATTAGGATGTAGATACAGCCAGATTAGCCATGATCTGATCATTGCAGAACTTGTGTGTTAGATGTATGGGAATTAATTATATGATTGCCTCCACTTTTAAATGTTCGAACTTTTCAACAAAATAAGTTTCTTCTTTTTGAGACAGGGTCTCACTCTGTCGCCCAGGCTGGAGTGCAGTGGCGTGATCTTGGCTCACTGCAATCTCCACTTCCTGGATTCAAGCAATACTCCTGCCTTAGCCACCCAAGTAGCTGGGATTACAGGTGTCCACCACCATGCCCGGCTAATTTTTGTGTTTTTAGTTGAGACAGGGTTTCACCATGATGGCCAGGCTGGGTTTTTGTTGTTGTTGTTGTTGTTGTTTATAAGAAAAATAACAAAAAGTCACTATTCTACCCCCATACTTCAGTGATACCTCAGCCAGATATAAACTATAAGAAATTATTTTTCCTCAGAATTTTAAAGGGGTTTCTCCATCTTCTAACTCACAGGGTTTGTTTCTGAGCGGTCCAGTGTTTTTCTGAGCTCTTATCCTCAGCTTTATGTAACCTATTTTTCTCCCTTCCTGTAAGTTTTTAAGAGTTTCCATTTCATTACTTTAGTTCTATAATTTCTTAGGCATATCCTTTGGTGTGGGTCTTTTTTTCCCCTTCTTCTTTTATAGTCCTGAGAATTCAAAAGTCCCTTTCAATCTTGAATATTTTTGCTCAATAAATTGTATTTTTCTTTGATTTTTTTCCCCTGCCATTTTCTTTGTTCTTTCCTTCTGAAATTCCTATTATTTGGATGTTGAACTGATGCTGTTTTTATTCGGGTCACATTAAATTTGCAGATAAAATTAGGAAATATTGATACCTTTTCATGGTAGACATTCCTATCTCAAACAGGGTATGTTTCCATTTATCCATTTGTCTCTTCAGTTTTGTCAAGAATTTAACATTTTTCTTCATACTGCACATTTAAATTATCTTATTCTTAGCCATTTTTACTTTGTTTTTGTGTCATCTTGAAGTGGAATCTTGCATTTTGTTATGTTTGCTACCTCGTTATTATTGCATGTAGGAAAGCTATTAATTTTGATGGCAGCGGCTGCTCCACACAGTCTGCCACTGCCATCATGCAGGCTGCAGCAGAGAGGCCAGCTGGGGCTGCACACTGCACGGAGCTGGTGGGAGCTCCACCCCTTCCGAGTTGAGACAGGAGCTCCCTGGGTGCTGCTGCAGCTATCCAAACCCCAGCTGTAGATCAGGACCTCCTATTTCACTGAAGCAGGATGAAAGCAGGCAGCATCCCTGCCCTCCTGGGTGCAACTGCAGCCGTTCAATCTGTGGCTGCAGACCTGGGCCTCCTGCACCAGGAGTGGGCAGGAACCAGGACAAGTGGAAACCCCACCCATTCCAAGTTGGTGTTGGGGAGCTGCCCAGGTGCAGCTGCGGCCTCCCTTCCAGGTGCAAGACCAGGGCATCTCTGCAGCCTGCACCTTCGGGCTGGGAAGATGCTCCCCCACTCCACCTCTGTCCCCTTGGAGGTGTCTGCTCCCACTGCCTGGCACCCACTCCAATCTTGGAGCCAGGGGGAGATTGGAGCCTGGCTTGTGATGGGGGACTGTCATAGCCCAGCCTGGTGTGCAAAGGCTCAGGGCTGCATTGACACACCAGCACCCTGCCATCTTGACCCCCTCCAGAATTTTAGGGGAAACCGAGGGCAGCTGGGGTTATGGGTGGTTGGGCACGGAGCTGAAAGTGGCTGGGTGCTGGCCTCCATGTGCCCCTTGGTGCCAGCAGCCTGGGAGCCTTGAACAGCCATGGGAGGCAGAAAGGCTCCTGGGCAGAAGGGGGCAGGTCCCTGGTAAGGCCCCACCTTCAGGCAGGGAGGGCCTGAAGACTGGGGGCCAGGCTTCCAGTCCTGTGGACTGAAATGGGAACTTGTGGTGCCTTTTCTGTGCCCAGGGACCAATCTGTAGGCACTTCCTCCCCTCTGAGGTCCATAAAAGCCAGGGACTCAGCCAGAGGAGCTAGCCTTTCTGCTGAGAGCTGCAGAGATGACAGGACAACCTGTGGGCAGAGAGGAGCCACCCTCTTGAGGGCCTCCTCTCTGCTGAGAGCTGAACACTCCATGGGGAAGACCTGCCTACAGAGAGGAGCTACTCACTGCAGGTCTCCCCAGAGCTGTAACACTCAATAAAGCTCCTCTTCATCTTGTTCACCTTCCACTTGTCTGTGTTCCTGGAGGCAGGACATGAACTCCGGCAAAGGTGCCACTGGCCACAGAGGTTTCCAGCCAGAAAAGCGACATCTCAAAGATCTGCAACGATCTTGTTTATTAATTTTTAAAACTACTTTTCTAAATTCTATTTCGAATAACTTTTGGTTGATTATCTTGGTTTTTCCAGGTATATGTCTATACAATCTCCAAATAAAATTAATTTTGCCTTTTTCTTTATGATTTTTAACCTCTTCTTTCTATTGTAAACATATATGGTGAAGGATTATTATTAGTAGCATTATTTGAGATAGAATCTTGCTCTGTTAGCCAGGGTGGAGTGCAGTGGTGTGTTCATAGCTCACTGCAACCTCAACCTCTAGGGCTCAAGCAATCCTCTCACCTCAGCCTCCTGAGTAGCTGAGACTACAGGCATGTGCCACCATGCCTGGCTAATTTTTTTAATTTTTTGTAGAGGTAAGGTCTCACTCTGTTGCCCAGGCTGATCTCAGACTCCTGAGCTCAAGCAATCCTCCATCTTGGCCTCCCAAAAGTGCTGGGAATTTTTTAGTGTATTGGTCCATTCTCTTTGCTAGTTTTTTATTTTTGAGTTTTCTTTCACTATTGATAGGTGGTATTGGCTTCTGTTGGTTAAACATTTATGATGCAGATGAATATGCTCCTGTCTTCTCTACTGCCTGTAATTTGACAGCTGGAGCTGGAGACTGGACCAGACTCAAGTTTAATTCTGTTGACAAGACTATAGAAGGTATATCTTTTTTTTTTTTTTTTTTTTTTTTTTTTTTTTGAGACGGAGTTTCGCTCTTGTTACCCAGGCTGGAGTGCAATGGCGCGATCTCGGCTCACCGCAACCTCTGCCTCCTGGGTTCAGGCAATTCTCCTGCCTCAGCCTCCTGAGTAGCTGGGATTACAGGCACGTGCCACCATGCCCAGCTAATTTTTTGTATTAGTAGAGACGGGGTTTCACCATGTTGACCAGGATGGTCTCGATCTCTTGACCTCGTGATCCACCCGCCTCGGCCTCCCAAAGTGCTGGGATTACAGGCTTGAGCCACCGCGCCCGGCCTAGGAGGTATATCTTATCTACTTGTCTCTTTTTGTGCAGTTATAAAAGTTGTCGATGCTTTATGGCTATCCAAATTCATTTAGTGGTTGCAAAATTGTGACATTCTGTCATTTCCCTTAATATTTACATAAACTTTTTATTTTGTTAGATTTTTATGTTTATAAAAATTTGAAAAGATAGTACGGAGAATTCAGTAGACTCCACATTCAATTTTCCCTATTTGTTACTATCTTATACGGCTATGACCCAATTGTTACAACTAATGGATCTATAGTGGTTTCTTATGATTGACTGAAGTCCATGCTTCATTCAGATTTCCTTAGTTTTTACTAACTGTATCTGTCTGTTCCAGGATCCCACATTATATTTAGTTGTCATTTAGTTTAGCCTCATTCATCGCTGCTGGAAATGCAAAATGATACAGCCACTTCAGACGACAGTCTGGCAGTTGCTTACAAAGCTAACTAAACTTAGGCTTATCATATGATTCAGCAATTGCACTCTTAGGTATTTATCTAAATGAGTTAAAAACTTGTGCCCGGACAAAAGCCTGCATACTGGAATATGTACTTCCCCTCAATTGTCCTGTAAACCTCAAATTGCTCTAACAATGAAGTCTATTAATGATTTTTAAGTCCCATTCCATACCATTCTTTCAATTTAGTTAATTAAATAATTATTTTATATCTGTTTGGAATCCTAGATCCTTATTTCACTCCATCAGTAAAATAAATAAGCCCATTAGTACTGAGAAAGAAAAAGGTAGTCCCTGAAATCTGGGAACTGGTCTGACACTTGCAACCAGACTCAGTGTTGTTGGAAGCTGGCCTGGTGCTTCTAGATGTTTGTTGGACATAAATCATCTCACACAACATCAGTGTTGGAGAGGGTCACTCTGAGACCATGGTAACTTAAGACAAAACAGGGCCACTTCATAAATTTGTCTAGGAATGAACAAAACCAAGATGCAGTCCACACAATCTCATCCCTCTCTCCTGGCTAATAAGAGGAACCACCACTTCTTGACCATTCCAACATTATCTGCCCTAGCTTGTTCTTCTGTAGAGAAGATTTACTGAGGTGCCCAGTCGTAGCATCGTCCCTGCTTTCCAACAGTGTATACCGCAGTGAACCCATGTTCCTGGACTCTCCCAAAACCCTCCCCAACCAAAGCCTAATCTTATAATAGGTTTTTTTTCTGACACCTTCTTACTGAGACCCCCTTCCACCGTAGTCTCTGTGGTGTGCCTTCTTCCTCATTGTAAGGGGTGATGAGCCCAAATTGTTCAACTACAGGCATTGACATTTATTTTGATGCTCCAGTTTTCCAGGATTTGGTCTTTAGGCTATCATCCTTTTGACAGATCCTTATTATTGTTTGAGCATTTTCCTGCTTTCTAGCACAACAAGATGCTCCAGATTCACCTTGTATATTCTCTGTTCCAGCCCTGGAACCAGTAATTTCTCTAAGAAGTCCTTAGTTCTTTTAGTGGGAAATGGTATTTAAAAGTGAACATCTGGTATTTAAAATTGCTTTTGGGGTGTCACTGATCCCAGATGTGGACAAAGCTAGGGCATATATATATGTATTCTTATACACACATAAACATTTGTATCTATATTTCTCTCTCTTTATACATACACACACACACACACACACACACACACACACACACACACACATTGACTGATACTCCCAAATTCAGCACCACAGGTTCATTCTAGTTGTCTCCTTCCTCATGTGTAGCTCTCTTTCTGGCATCATTCTTAATACATCCACTTATTTGGGTCATCCACCAGTAGGTAGCCAATCTCCCTTCTCAGGCCCACCCCTCCCCCTGCTGATGCCTGGACTCTGAGACCCTGTGCTGGGCTGTACCCTCATCGGATGCCCTCTGTATCCTGCTTGGCGTTTAAATGTTTAAAAACATTTTAATTTTACTTACATGTTTGTTAAAGCATTTGTTTATATTTTACTTGAATGTAATTTGTGACTGGCAGCCTACTCGACAGTGGGAACAGCACAGCAGAGCTTTCTCTGTCTCTGTGAGAATCTTTGTTCTTTTTTTCCACGTAATAATACACATGATACTGCATGGCTTTCACGGGCATCAGAATGTTGTAAATTTTGTCAGCAAAGGTAAATTCTTCTCATCTCCTTTTGCTTCTGAGACTGTCTTGACAGGCTGTGATTTATGGGGGTGTGTGTGTGTATGACTAAGGAGCCACAGGATGGTAAGGTATTTGCCACCCTTAATCTGCTCTGGGCTCCTTCATTCACCTTGCTGTGAAGGTAGGTGGCAAGGAAACTATTTCTCACTGGGAGTTCTCCCATCCAAGTACTAACCAGGCCCGACCCTGCTTAGCTTTCGAGAAGAAGGACGAGATCGGACGCGTTGAGGGTGGTATGGCCGTAGACCTCACTGCGTATTCTCATTGGCTCAGCATCTAGGGATGGAGGCTGCCAGGGGTCCTTGGGGATGGATGGTCTGCTGGAAGCTGTGAAAGATTTCTCTCCCCTGCAGACCAGACCTGCGTTAGGTGAGCACTTTCTGGGACCCGGGCTCTGGGCTAAGTGCTTCATGGCTAAATCCATTTGTCTCATGTAATCCTCACAACAGTTTTGTGAGGAAGGTGTTAGCAACCCCATCTTCTGAAAGAGGAAATGGAAAGGTTAGATCATGTTTGTGACTGTGACAGCAGCTGCAGTGTTGGACTTCCAGCCCAGGCCAGCCTGGACTCATAACCATGAAGCTATCCCAACCCAAAACAGTACACCCTTCCCTCTGCCTCCACCAAATTAATGAAAGGCAAGGGCAATTTCATTATAGTGTAAAGCCTTAGCAGTTCAAAGAACATATAGATTGTCCAGTGCAAGCATACGATATGGTTACAAAATCACCTTTATATAGCTGGAAGCCCCAGTCTGACTTCTCCCTCTCTGCTTTATCATGAACCACTTCTACCTCAGGTCTCCTAATGCAATTTGAGGATTTTGATTTCTGTTGCTGTCCAAGACAACCCCAACCCTTAGACCCCAGATGCCAAACATCCTTAAGAGCCCAGCAAATTCATATTGTGGCTCTCTCAGCCCTTGGGATTCCCCAGTTCTTTCTGGGATCTTCTTTCATCCCCATATCTGAGCATACTCTTTCTTTTTCTCCAAGGTTATGATGGTGCCAGCAGGGCTAAGCTGGAGTTTTTCATGACATGGTCATCTAACCTCCTGGTCTTAGCCTTCTGGATCTATAAACCAGGGCACAAAAAAAGACTGGGCACCTGGTGCACCTCAGATCCATCCCAGCCTTTCCTCTGTGCTTCTTTTGACCATAGGGAACGCATTTCCCAGTCTTCTTTACTCCATGGCTTTTAGTAGGTATAGCCCATGGGAAGCCTGGTGGAAAACTGGAGGGAGGAAGGAAAGGAACTGCCTGGTGCTTTTTGTCCTTCTGCTTGGCTTCCTGAATCTCAGCAGCGGATTTTCCTTCATGGTTCCAGCTTCTTCCAGACAGCCCTTGCCTTAGGGTCCTGGCTCCCCCTGGGCTATTCCACCAGTTCCAGCATCTGCTGGCTTTGGCCTCTAGTAACGCCCTCTACTCCCACTTTTTCGTGGGCCTTGATGTATTAATGGCTTCCTTCTGTGGCTAATCTCTGTCTTTCCTCTATCCCCTGTTTAAATCGTAAATTCTCCTGTCAGCTAATGAACCAATTCCCTGTATTAAATTCCCCCATTCAGGCAAGGGACGGTGGCTCACACCTGTAATCCCAGTGCTTTGGGAGGCTGAGGCAGGAGAATTGTTTGAGCCCAGGAGTTCAAGACCAGCCTGGGCAACACAATGAGGCCCCATCTCTGTAAAAAATAAAAATAAAAATAAAAATAGCCAGGCAAAGTGACAGTGCACACCTGTAGTCCTAGCTTCTTGGGAAGCTGAGGTGGGAGGATCCCCTGAGCCCAGGAACTCAAGGCTGCAGTAAGCTATGATTTTGCCACTACACTCCAGCCTGGGTCACAGAGCAAGACCTCATCACACACACACACACACACACACACACACACACACACACACACACACACACACATTTAAAAAAAATAAAGTTCTTCCTTCAAAGGCCAACTCTTACCAAGTGGTTTGAGAACCATTGAAGGAAGAGGCTTTTATTCTTTTGCTTCTCCCTACCCATCTCAGATGTTATGAGACCAGAACTCATTTTTTTTTTAAAAAAAACCTCTATTTGTTATGATTATAGAACTCATCTGTTAGTAAGGAGAGCCCTGAGCAGCAGTGACAATGAGACCCTCCAATCAGACTGAGAGGACTGTCCCGTTCCCACAGATTGTCAGTGCCTGTGCAAGGGGGTCAGATGAACAACAACAGCTAGTGCCATTTGCACCCCTAGAAGACTGCCACCATCTTCTGGGAGTCAGGCTGCAAGTCCTTCCTAGTGAGGCTCATGGCTCAATGCTTCAGTTCACCAGGCACAAGCCATTCCCTGGAAATACATAGATGAACAGACCCAGGCCTGGTGGATATGGGCTGGAAGCTTGAGGAGAATCTTTCACAGGAACTCGCAAATGCCATTTGCTGTGCTGGGATCTCCAGGGAGCATGGGAGGGAATGGGGTGGTGGGGAAAAGAGCAGTTAATAATGATGTAAATCAACCCTGGAACACTAGAGACCCATGCAGTTGGTGCATTCAGCAAATGCTGAAGCCTTCTTTCATCTATGTTATGTTTATTTCTTCTAACGTGTTACTATTTGACACTATAGTTATTATACCTTGTCAGAAAGAAAAGAATATTATGTACAGAGAAGAAAATTCAGCCAGTTCCCTAGTGGTAGGGGAATGGAGAATAATGTTGGCAAAAGAAAATCTCTACTTAAAATCTGGCAGGTGCTGTTGGAGGTGGCTGCTCTGATATTACTGCAATGCTTCTTTTCTAATACTCTGATGCAGGGAATTGAGATATTCCAATTCTTTCATGCTTTGTGTCAGAGAAATGGGAGATAATTATAAAATATCATTCAATATATTTTCTGTTGAAGAATGACAGCCACTGTGTTTTTCCCTTCTCAAAATGAGAGGCAACTGATACATTTCTTTTTTTTTTTTTTTTTTTTTTTGTACTTTAGGTTCTGGGGTACATGTGAAGAACATGCAGGATTGTTGCATAGGTACACACATGGCAATGTGGTTTGCTGCCTCCATCCCCCCCATCACCCACATCTGGCATTTCTCCCCATGTTATCCCTCCCTGACCTCCCCACCCTGCCCCCGCTGTCCCTCTCTTGGCCCCCTCCAACAGACCCCAGTATGTGATGCTCCCCTCCCTGTGTCCATGTGTTCTCATTGTTCAACACCCGCCTATGAGTGAGAACATGCGGTGTTTGATTTTCTGTTCTTGTGTCAGTTTGCTGAGAATGATGGTTTCCGGATTCATCCACGTCCCTACAAAGGACACGAACTCATCTATTTTTATGGCTGTAGTATTCCATGGTGTATATGTGCCACATTTTCCTTGTCCAGTCTATCGTTGCATTGGTTCCAGGTCTTTGCTATTGTAAACAGTGCCGCTATGAACATATGTGTGTATGTGTCCTTATGATAGAATGATTTATAATTCTTTGGGTATATATCCAGTAATGGGATTGCTGGGTCAAATGGAATTTCTATTTCTAGGTCCTTGAGAAAGCACCACACTGTCTTCCACAATGGTTGGACTAGTTTATACTCCCACCAACACTGTAAAAGTGTTCCTATTTCTCCACATCCTCTCCAGCATCTGTTGTCTCCAGATTTTTTTTTCTACTGGAAAGACACATGCATACGTGTTTATTGCAGCACTATTTACAATAGCAAAGACATGGAACCAATCCAAATGCCCATCAGTGATAGACCGGATGAAGAAAATGTGGTATATATATATTTCATGGAATACTATATAGTCATAAAAAGGAATTAGATCATGTCCTTTGCATGTACATGGATGAAGCTGAAAGCCATCATCCTCAGCAAACTAACACAGGAACAGAAAACCAAACAACTGCATGTTCTCACTCATAAGTGGGAGCTGAACAATGAGAACACATGGACACAGGGAGGGAAACAACACACACTAGGGCCTGTGGGCAGGGGGCAAGGGGAGGGAGAGCATTAGGACAAATAGCTAATGCATGCAGGGCTTAAAACATAGATAATGGGTTGATAGGTGCAGCAAGCTGCCATGGCACATGTTTACCTTTGTAACACACCTGCACATTCGTCTCCAGATTTTTTAATGATCGCCATTCTAACTGGCGTGAGGTGGTATCTCAATGTGGTTTTGATTTGCATTTCTCTGATCAACAGTGATGTTGAGCATTTTTTCATATGTTTGTTGGCCTCATATGTGTCTTCTTTTGAAAAGTGTCTGTTCATATCCCTCTCCCACTTTTGGATGAATTTGTTTGTTTTTTTTTCTTGTAAATCTGTTTTAGTTCTTTGTAGGTTCTGGATATTAGCCCTTTGTCAGATGGGTAGATTGCAAAAATTTTTTCCCATTCTGTTGTTTGCCGGTTCACTCTAATGATTGTTCCTTTTGCTGTACAGAAGCTCTGGAGTTTAATTAGGTCCCATTTGTCTATTTTGGCTTTTGTTGCCAATGCTTTTGGTGTTTTAGTCATGAAGTCCTTGCCTATGCCTATGCCCTGAATGGTTTTGCCTAGGTTTTCTTCTAGGATTTTTAATGGTGTTAGGTCTTATGTTTAAGTCTTTAATCCATCTGGAGTTAATTTTAGTGTAAGGTACAAGGAAGGGGTCCAGTTTCTGCTTTCTGCACACTGCTAGCCAGTTTTTCCAACACCATTTATTAAACAGGGAATCCTTTCCCCATTGCTTGTTTTTGTCAGGTTTGTCAAAGATCAGATGATGTGTGGCGTTGTCTCCAGGGCCTCTGTTCTGTTCCATTGGTCTATATCTCTGTTTTGGTACCAGTGCCATGCTGTTTTGATTACTGTAGCCTTGTAGTATAGTTTGAAATCAGGTAGTGTGATGCCTCCAGCTTTGTTCTTTTTGCTTAGGATTGACTTGGTATGCAGGCTCTCTTTTGGTTCCATACGAAGTTTAAGGTGTTTTTTTCCAGTTCTGTGAAGAAAGTCATAGGTAGCTTGATGAGGATAGCATTGAATCTATAAATTACTTTGGGTAGTATGGCCATTTTCATGATATTAATTCTTCCTAACCATGAACATGGAATGTTTCTCCGTTTGTTTGTGTCCTCTCTTATTTCCTTGAGGAATGGTTTGTAGTTCTCCTTGAAGAGGTCCTTTATGTCCTTTGTTAGTTGTGTTCCTAGGTATTTTAATCTGTTTGTAGCAATTGTGAATGGGAGTTCGCTCATGATTTGGCTCTCTGTTAGTCTGTTCTTGGCGTATAGAAATGCTTGTGATTTCTGCACACTGATTTTGTATCCTGAGACTTTGCTGAAGTTGCTTATTAGCAACTGATACATTTCATTGCCTGGTCCTGGCTGTATGACAGTCTTTCTTACAGTGCACATTCAGGATACTAACTCATATTTCTTATACCAAACTTTCCTTTGATACAACTTCCCAAGTAGTTTATGCAATCCTTTGCTTTTAAGACACAGTGACATGCTGCAGAAAAAGATATAAATGGGGCTAGAAGAGTTCCCTTCCTGCCCTCTAACCTGAAGAATAAATTCTCAGGGATAGCCCTTCTGCATATGAATCCTTGAAAAGTGGAGGCTTGAGGGGATGGTCACCTTCCCAAGAACTCCCATCTGGCTTAATGAAAATAATTTATATTTCAAGGTCCTGACCCAGAGCTTGTTAACTAAAACTGAGCTGTTTGATAAGGGGTGAGAAAGAGCTCCTTCCTTTGTACCCTGGGCATGGTCTAGAAATAGGAGGATGGACAAAGGGTTCAGCTAGTGTCCAATGCTTTTTGCTTCTGAAAATTATTATTATTATTATTATTATTATTATTATTATTGGAGATGAGGTCTCATTCTGTCACCCAAGCTGAAGTGCAGTGGCATGATCTTGGCTCACTGCAACCTCTGCCTCCCAGGTTCAAGCAATTCTTCTGCCTCAGCCTCCCGAGTAGCTAGAATTACAGGTGCCCACAACCACACCCAGCCAATTTTTGTATTTTTAGTAGAGATGGGGTTTCAGTATGTTGGCCATAGGCCAGGCTGGTCTCAAACTCCTGACCTCAGGTGATCTGCCTCCTCCCAAAGTGCTGGGATTACAGGCGTGAGCCACCGCGCCTGGCCTGCTTCTGAAAAATTATTTAATCATTGGGAAGTATGTGAGTTGGAGGCAGACATTACTGCCCAAAGTTGTTGCAGGGAACTGAGGGGAAATGGAGCAGGGGGCTCCACTCCTGCCAAAGCTGTGCAGTGGTGGTACCAGTGCAGGTAGAGAGCAGTGGTCCCAGAATTCCAAGTGGTAGTCAGCAGTGGAGGAGCCAAAGGCCACAGGTTGCTCAGAGTCACATAATGAGGTGCCAGCAATGTAGCTGGAGCAAGACTGGTATGAGACCAATACCTCTTCCCCCGAGACATGACAGCAAATGAACTCATACACACCTGTCACAGGTTCTTCTGTGGTTGAATGAAAGACTGTTGTATTAATCTGTTCTCACACTGCTAATAAAGACATACCTGAGACTAGGTAATTTATAAAGGAAAAAGGTTTAATTGACTCACAGATTCACATGTCTGGGGAGCCCTCACAATCATGGCAGAAGACAAAGGAGGAGCAAACTCACGTCTTACATGGCAGCAGGCAAGAGAGTTTGTGCAGGGGGACTTCCATTTAGAAAACCATCAGAGCTCATGAGACTGATTCACTACCATGAGAACAGTATGGGGGAAACCACCCATGATTCAATTATCAACTCCTGGCCCCGCCCTTGACATGTGGTGATTATTACAATTCAAGATGAGACTTGGGTGGGGACACAGCCAAACCGTACCAACTGTTCTAGATGCATCCATTGGTCATGATACTCAGAGCAGGCATTTTCTCCACATAAATCCTTCAAGCCCATACTATTAAGAAAGTGAGTGAATATAATAAGGAATTACTTAAGAAAACAATCCCAGCCCACATGTAGAAATCATTATTTGGAAAATTTGAAGTATGGTGAAAAAAAGAAACTCAACAACAAAAATTAAAGCCTTAAAAGACCTCAGGTTACAATGTAATAACTTGAAGAAGTTTTATCTTATGAGCTAGGAAATACAACAAATTTAAAACTCATGGGATTTATTAAGAAAATTGCCTACAGCCAGTAGCTTAAAACTAGCCCAGTAATGAAATGGCCATCCATTCAAGCAAGAGGACTATTCAAAATATCTCACAGTTGGGCAGTGCATGGGCATCTACCAAGAGGAGGAAGTTGTCGATCTATCATTTAGATTGCCTGCCAACATAGATTGCTGTGCCAGACAACAATCCTTTAGTTGTTGAACTATGGAAAGGACTACAGCTTTGTAGTAGAATAAAGATCCAAGGAGGCCAGGACAACAGGGGGCATTTGAGGAGCTCAGGGAAAGAGATATTTACCAACTAATGTAGAAGTATTTTAATATTTTGACAACCTGAATACCCATCCTGGTACATACTATCTTGGCCCTGCATCTATCCATCCATCCATCCATCCATCCATCCATCCACCCATCTGCCCATCCATTTGTCCATGCATCCTTTCATCCATCCACTCAGCAATCCATTTTCTCTCTATTTAACAAACATATCCTGGGAACCTTTCCTTGGAGATACACAGTGGATATATGGTGGGCTGGAAATGACTTTTTTCCTCAAGAAGCTCACAAGTTATTCTTGTTACTTCTGTGAAAGATGTGTTTTAAGTTGCTGCCATTTATCTTACTGTGATAGAATTATGGTAAGATTTCATGAAATAACAAATAAATTTATAAAGTCTCACAGAGACTATGCTTATTATTTTATATTTTTCAGAGCAATTTTGCATTTTTCTCACTTGTTCCTCATAGCAATCCTGTGAGATGAATGGAAACACATTCTACAAACAAGGGAATTGAGATGCAAAACCCTTATGAGACAGCCAGAGGGGTACAGAGCCAGGAATCTGGCCAGATGATTTTTAAAATCAAGGGTAGAAACACTTTTCTGAGTGATTGTGTTTTCGAAGTATGGATTTCATTTCTATTTTAACATTGAGATTGTCTGGCAAACTGTACAGTCAGGAGTGGAAGATCCAATTTATTGTGATTGAGTTGATACATCTGACTGCAATTAGCCTGTGTTGCTTCTCTGCTGCTCTGATAGAGCAAGAAGGAAGAAAGGATCCACTGAGATTCAGAAGTCCCCTATGATTAGTAATAATAATAATTTCTCATATACAATGTAATTCAACACTCTCAACGGAAGGGAATGCTTCCTATTTTCTTGCAAGAAGTTATTGAACTGAGACACATGTCCCAGTGTTTCCACTGGGATTTACTGTCTTCGTTTTCATGAGGCCGGTATGAGTTGTTGCTTTTCAGTCATTTGGATCTTTCTGCGCCTGACTTTGACAGATTCTGATAAAGTTACTGCCTTTGGCTTTGAGAATGAATGGAAAAACACATTTTTGTGGTTGAGTGAAAGAATACTTCTTAGAAGTTGGTTAAGTTTGTGTCCATTTTTAAACTGCTGATAGGAGACACCCTATGGAGTATTTCCAAAAGGAAAATAAGATTTATTGCCCTTTCCCCCAACAATCTCCTGAACTTCACTAAAGGTTTTGGCTAGAGAAGAGGTAACTACAAGAAGCATGGCCTGTCCTCAGGAGATTTATGACCAAGGTCTGGCCAGTGATGATTTAGGATAAGGCCACGTGCTTGAAAAGCTGAAGAGTTCACATTCAGGTTATTGACCATTCAAGGGGTAAAACAATAATCAAGAATTATTACTCCTCAGCTATGCCTCCTTGAAATGAGTCAGTGCCTTCTGTATGAAGAGCAATGGCAGGTACATCCTTCTACCAAAAATCAAAGAGGCTTCACTGTGGTTTATGATGGTCAAATCCACAGAAGTCTTTGTGAACAGAATAGATTGTTCACGCACAGATGATCATAGACTCCCCTATGCCTGTCAGATATGTTAACCAAGAAGAGATTCCAGGGTCCTCCCCTTGGTCTTGATGCCTTTCAAACCTGGAGTGGACGCTGGATGAAGTGGGGCTGTAACGGTAGACAGAGCATCAGGGTCTGGTCCTGGGAAGCTACATCTGAATGAGACAGAGCCAGGCTTAGGGAGGAGGAGGTTAAATGGGCTCTGTCTGCTGCCAGGTTTGTGGCCTCCTCAGGTCTCTGAGGCCTTTTCCAGTCCCTAGATCTTGGTAGGTCCTGATTGATTGTCCACATTCTGCCCACCTCCTCCACTCATAAGCCTCTGGAGCTGGAGCTTTCTATGTCTATAACCACGGAAGGAATTAGGAAGGCTGCACAGCACTTTAGGCATTACATAGTGCTCATATTACTCATCTGTTGCTGAATTTAAGCCCCAAAACTTAAAGGCTTAAGACAACCATTGTGTTTGCTCATGACTATGTATAAAAAAGTCAAAGTTGTTTCCAACAGCCAGCAGCTGACAGCTATAGTGTTTCTGAATGTATATAAACAATTTTCATAACATATAAACAATATGGCCATTTTTTTTACCATGGAGACAAAACCATTTTGTGATTATGCCTGAAAGAATGTGGAGACAGATATTCCACAATTCAGTACTAACTAAACATTCCCCCACCTCCAGCTAATATGAGTTATCTAGTCCCACTGTAATCTTCCTGCCTCATAGATAAAAATTACCAAGAGATCCAGTCACCAAGTTGCCCCCGCTTTCTGATATTACTCAATCAAAACCTGTCCCTTTAGGCCAGGCATGGTGGCTCACAACTGTAATCTCAGCACTTTGGGAGGTCAAGGTGGGTGAATTGCTTGAGGCCAAGAGTTCCAGACCAGCCTGGCCAAGAGTTCCAGACCAGCCTGGCCAACATGGCAAAACCCCGTCTCTACTAAAAAAAATACAAAAATTAGCCAGGCACAGTGGTACATGCCTGTAGTCCCAGCTACTCAGTAGGCTGAGGCAGGAGAATTGCTTGAACCCAGGAGGCCAGAGGTTGCAGTGAGCCAAGATCACACCACTGCACTCCAGCTTTGGGGAGAGAGTGACACCCTGTCTCAAAACAAAACCAAACGAAACAAAAAAATCCCCCACCCTGTACCCACTATAGAATCACCCAGCAGACACCCAAATCCTACAATATGCCCCTCCCTACTCCCCCTTTCTGGTTCCTCTGGAGTAACTCTCCCTTAATGCAGCAAGTTAAACACACTTGTTTGACTACAAGTGTGTTTCTAGTGGTCTTTAAATATGGGTCAGCAATTTTGGCTGAGCTCAGCTGACGGTCCTTCTGCACCTGGAGTTGCTTACATGGCTGCAGTTTTCTTGCAGCTCAACTGGAATAACGTGGTCTAAGATGTTCTCACTCACATGGCTAGTGGTCGGGCTGGCTGACAACTGAGCCACATGTGTCCAGCAGGCTAGCCCAGGCATCTTCATGTGGTAGACTTAGGTGGCATAAGGCAACCCCCAATGCACAACATATTTTAAGCATCTGCTTGTATCATGCTTGTTAATGCTTCACTGGTCAAAGCAAGTCACATGGCTAATCCCAGAATCAATGTGGGAGGGGACTACCAAAATTGTAGATAAAGGAAGAAGTGATTGGGGGCCAATTTATGTAACAAACTACTATAGCACTGAAACACACAATCTCATTCAATCCTCACAAATGAATACACTATTATCCTAAGTTTACTGTTGAGAAAATTAAAGTTCAGAGAAATTTGAGTTTTGATTAAGGCCATAAGGCTAATAAATAGAAGGTCCAAAGTTGCTGAGCCATCCTTCTTTTCTTTCTGGGAAAGAGTTTCTTTTCCCTGAGCCCTCACTGAAGATTTGCCGTTTGGGTACAGATGTACGGTAACTTTGGTCCTGCAAGGCTCTTCAAGTGCCTTCTGTGACTGAATAATTTCATTTAGCATAATGATTTTAGGCTCACTCACTTCTTCTTACGGCCAGTTCATACTGCATTGTGTGGACATGCCACATTTTGGCTTATGTGTTCATTAGGTTATATAAATTTGGGTGAAACTTCCAGAGAAAGGGTTACAGAGTTAAATTACGAACTTTATATAACAAGGTCATGCTAACCTATTTATGTAGTTGACTGGAGCACTTGGATAGTGATGCTTAAGCATCTCAATCTAAACACTGCCTTCTCTCCTATAGATTAGGAAGGGTAGAGATGCCCCAGGAGCCAAGGACAGCAGTGTGGGGAGGAATGAAAGACCCCTTAAAACTAGACCTCTCCCTTGTTGAGGTAATCCCTGTAGGATCCCATTTAGGGTCATAGTTCTCACTTTGAGAGCACGATTTTATTGCCAGAACATCTAGACATGGCACATTTTATCAATCAGGGATTTATTCTGCTACCACATCACTAAGAACAGCCCTAACATAGCTGGACAAAGATCCCCTGAAAATACAGATTTGACCAGTTTCTGATTTCTTTAGTTAAACAGAAAACGTCTAGGGTGGAAATGGAGAAGAAGAAAAGGAAATAATCTCTCCCTAAAGCTACTCCACAGTGAACAGGAGTGTCAGGTGTCCGTGTGAACTAGCAGGGCTATGAAAACTAAGACTGATTGAAAATGGCAGAAACTAGAGTTGGCTCTAAAAAAAAAAAAAAAAAAAAAAACCTGCGCAAAACAAAATAATGTTGTACGTAGAGAACACATCTTGCTATAATTAACTGTAAAAGGCAGCAGTGAAAATGACTGTTGGATGTGCTCTGAGACCTTCTCACTGGACTGTACTTCAACTTCATGTGGGTTTCTGAAGTCCAGTCACCCCCATAGGGTTCCCCAGGGGCATCTGAGGAGGCCCAGAAGTCCACACTTTTAACGGGGCTCTGAGTGGTTCTGGCTGTTGATCTGAGCACCCCAGTTTTAGAAACAAGATGGTCTTAGAGGCCCTCTTGATTCTCTCCTTCTGGTTACAATGTTCATTCTGAAGGTAAAACTCACAGGAGAAAGGAGAATGCTTTGTAGTCTTTGAGGAAGAAATGGATTCATCCTCACTTAACTGGAAAATTAAATTGAACAGCACATTCCACATAATACCCTGGCCACCTTAGGTCAGTGAAAGAAATATTTTAATATTGGTTCAGTTTGTCAAATTGGGTTGAGAAGCCCTCTGTGGAGGCAGAAACATACATTTCTGCTAGAAACTGATGGATATTCACAGGTTGATTATGTATATTTTAGTGGAGTTTTCCAGAGAAACAGAACGTGTGTGTGTGTGTGTGTGTGTAAAGAGAGAGAGAGAATGAGAGCAAGTATTCCCCTCTTATCTATGGGGGATACATTTCAAGACTGCCAGTGGATGCCTGAAACCTCAGATAGTACTAAACCCTATGTACACTATGTCAGTTGATCTGGTAACTGAGATGGCTACTAAGTGGCTAATGGGTAGGTGGGGTATACAGTGTAGACACACTAGGAAAAGGGATGAAAAGGGATGATTAATATCCTGGGCTAGATAGTGCACGTTTTCATCACTCTATTCAGAACAGCATGCAATTAAAAACTCTGAATTCTTTTTTTTCTCTTTCTTATATTTTTTTCTTTAAACTATATTTCAGCAGTTTCCCATTTGATATTTTTATTTTGTGATTGATGGCAGGTAACTGAAACTGGAAAGCAAAACTGCAGATGAGGGTGGACTACTGTGACTCTGTGTGTGTGTGTGTGTGTGTGTGTGTGTGTGTGTACACATAGTATATATATACTGCTGTATACAGATGTCCCTGACTTATGATGGTTTGACTTAAAGTTTTTCAGCTTTAGGATGGTGTGAAAGTGACAGGCAGTCAGTAGAAATCATACTCTGAGCACCCATACTACCATTCTGTTTTTCACTTTCAGCATAGTATTCAATAAATTACATGAGACATTCAACACTTTATTATAAAATACATGATTTTGCCCAACTGAAGGCTAATGGAAGTGTTTTGAGCATGTTTAAGGCAGTCTAGGCTAAGCTATGATGTTCACTAGGTTAGGTGTATTAAGTGCATTTTTGACTTAAAACGTTTTTAACTTAGGATGAGCTTCTTGGGATGCAACCCCTTTGTAAGTCGAAGAGAGATAGAGATTATAAGGAACTGGTCCACACAATTATAACAGTTGAGAAGTCCCAAGATCTATAGTTGCCAAGCTGGAGACCAGGAGAGCTAACGGAATAAGTATCAGTTCAAGTCCAATTCCTAAAGTGGGAGAAGACGGAAGTCTCAGCTCAAAAACAGGCAGAGAGAGAGCAAATTCTTCCTTACTCCACCTTTTTGTTCTTTTCAGGATTTAATTGGATTGGATGAGAGGGCCATCCACTGTACCCAGCCTACCAACACACAAGGTTATTTTGCATTTTAAAATAAAAAGAGATCTAAATGCATGATGTTACTCTTCATTTTATTAAATCTAGTGAAGGGCCGCTAAGTTAAGAGGTCTCTAAAAAGACATCAATACCACATTTTCCTTGGGCTGGCTGGCTGATGCCCCTCTTCTCTCCCACCGTTACTCCCCTGAATTGTAACATAATGGCCTCTTCACACGTGTGTCTCCACCCTCAGACTGTGGGTTTCCCAAGCTGGGAACCTGGTCTATATTCTTTACCCACTCCTGTCAGCCCTCAATTAACTTTTTTTAACAATTGGATTTGATGTTTGACCTATGATACTGGTCTTTTGTGTTGACTTCCCAACCCCCAACCAAATCTCTGGCAGAACAGGTTTATGGCATTGTATAAGCTTGCTTTGACAAATTAATATAAAATATTAAGAGAAATTATTGACATTTTTATGATAGAGAAAGCATTAGGATGAAATGAGACTGTAAAATAAAACTGTGGCAAATGACTAATAAAGAATCGGTTCAAGTTAAGAAGCAGTCCTTCTAGAATTTGCCTGATTCTGGTGAATTGTGGCGGCAGCTGATTTACAACAGGCTGCTTCTGACCAACTCTAGCTCAGCTTGTGAGGAAGAAATATAACTGCTCATTACGTACAGAGCAGAGTTCATTTGTTTTGCAAAAAATGTCACTGAGACATTCAGAAAAATGTTTAAAAGTCTTTCACGGAAAAAAAACTCTTTCATGGAGGGTTTTTTTTTCCTCCTGTAAAGTTTAATCACACCAAATATACAATAAGCAAAATGCAGTTACTTCCTCAATAATTAAATTTACTAAAATTCATGAGTTCATCACATTATTATTAAAATAGCAGTTACCCAGTTGTAAATTAGAAATAGTTGCCATTCTTTGGAACTTCAGAAGTTGGCTTTTATTAGTTCATATGTTTAAACATATACTAGCTATCATTTGTGCTAAACTGTTTTAGATTTGTTAAGTTTGCAACAAATCATTTGTTAGAAAAAAAAGAAAACTGAAGTAAAATGTGACTTTAACTGAAGTCCACCTTTGTACCTGGTGCAGAATGTTTTTAGCTATATTCCTATAAATAAAAGCTGGTTACCAACTCCAAAGTCTTAGATAACCTTGAACTTTCGGAGACAAAAGTATGTTTATTTTAATCCATTTCAGCTTGGATATAAATTATTTCGGGACATAATGGCTCAAAAACTCAATATTCCCAAAGACTGATTATATTTGACTCTAAAAACCTAATGATAATACAACATAAACATGTGAGGCGTACAATGTCTTTGAAATACATTATCTGCAGGATGGATAAAGAGAAAAGAAATAGAATTTATTTTTTTTAATGGAGTTTTTAAAATGTAAATCTGGTTTTTCAATGTTTGGTTCAATCATTCCCTTATCTTTCTCTCAAATCCCATATGAAGTTAGTTTTCATAAACTCAGATTTGGAAGCTCTTGAGTTTAATTCTCGACTTGGCGCCAGACGTCCCTTTGTGCTGCTCTAAGCTCATGCAGCTTCTCAAAGCAGCACTTCCTCTGCTTGAAGGGCTGATTGTTGGAAACATCTTCCTTATATTGTTAAAGCCTTAAAGCATGTCCCTGTTGTATCCTTCAATCACTAGTCTTTGTTCTGCCCTGTTTCTGTAATACAGAAAATCCCCCTCCTACCCATAGCAATGACCCAATCCTGTAACTGTGGCTCATATACAGTTTCCAGACCTCTCCACTTTCCAGATGCCATATCCTGGGCTGCCCCAAATTTGTCAATGCCAGTCTTAAAATGTAAATTTCCAATTCAGTTCTACAATATTTACTGAGTACTGTGTACCAGGTAAGTGCTAGGAATGAGGCATTATAGATAATTTATAAACATATAAAATAGTATCCTTGTCCTCCAAGAGTTTCCAGTGGGAAAAAGAACTTTTCCAAACCCTCTCTCCATGCTTCTCTTTCAGCCCCACCACAGCCTCCCTCTAAGGGATAAGTTGCTCCTATTGTTGGTCAGATCTCAAGACAGTCAATGGCCATATTTCACTAGAGGACCAAGTGGCTGGGCCTTAAAAGATCACCACCCTTTGTGGTGCCTTCTCCCACCTCCTTGTTTGACACCAAGGCGAGGCTTGGAAGCTAATGGCAGGTCAGCCATCTGCTGTTTCTGTGTCAAATGCCTACTCTGGTAGTGGGTTCTCCATTTGCATCTGTCTCTCTCTGTCTCTCTCCCCATTGGAGGTAAGGTTGGGGAGAGTAAGAGTCCCACTTTGACTTTGAACCAAAGCTACCTGTTTCAACTTGTTTCCTAGTGGATTCTACTTTGTGGATCAAGGGCATTGGTTCAAATTTCATAATGGTATTTTAGTCCCATCCAGTTATTGTTCTTTATAAACAGATTCCTCAATCTGAACCCCCGAGAAGAGAAGGTAGAGAAGCAGGCATTCCTGGGACCCTAAGCCTAATTTCACTAAATGAGCCCCGAAATTCCAGCACACAGACGTGATTTTACAATATCCATAAGAGAAGACAGTCATGGAGCTTCAGGCCTGGGAAACACAGGGTTGAGGTGAAGCTGGTAACAGTAAGGTACAGAAAGGGTGGGAGCCTTCAGCAGGTGCAGCTGGAAGACTATCGAGGGAGACAGCTTCCTGTGAGTGGCTGGGGATATAATCAGGAAATGGTGAGTCCTCAAATTTGGTTGAAATCTGTAAGAGAGGGTGGAGAGAATTGCTGGAAAGAGGAGCTAGCTTGCCAAGACATGGAAGGCTTTGATTACCAAGCAAAGGTTTTGTACTTGATTTGGTAAGTAATGGATCTTCACTGACCCATTGGGGCCTAGGGATGTGGAAGTGATCCCAGTATATAAGATGATGGAGCCAACTGTGAGGGTCAGGGAGGAGGGAAAGAAAGACTAGACACTGAGAAGCCAGCGAGAAGGCTCTCAAGCATAACACCCACCCGTGGCAGTCCATTGGGCAAGGTGGTGCAGCCCCAATCCTGCTCTCTGGAAAGGATGAATTCAGACCTGGGTTGGACTCATCTTTTTAGCTGCCATATCACACTCTTGATTGACACTGGGCCTGCCATCGAGTGAGATCACTAGGTCTTGTTTTCACAAGAATTCTTTCAGGTCTCCTCCACACTCACAATTTGTAAGTGATTTGGGGGATGCCTGTGTAAACCTGATCTTCATCCTGGTGCAAATTAATCTTTCTTAGAGGTAACTGGACATTCCTGACTCCTAAGGTAATTTTAAATCTTGACTCTGTTGTCTGCCACTTTATCTTTTCTTCCTAGCTGTGTTTTGTGGGAAGATTGAATAACCATTGAAGTTACTGCTAATAATGATGATGAGATAAGGACAAAGACACTGCTCTGGAGTCCTAATTGGGGGCCCTATTAATAGCATGAAAGCCATTGGCCAACAGACTGTGGAAGCATTGGTTATCTGGAGGCAGATTCACCCATCAGCCTAATCACACCCCTCAGCATCAATCATTTCATCCCTTAAAGACCTCACAGTGGAGAGACTTCAAAGACCCTATGCATTCCCTGACCTCCTGCCGAACTTGATGAAAAGGAAGTTCATGTGACACTATTTTTCTGCTACTTTTGCAAGCCTGCCTTTTCTTATTTTTACTTTAAAGATATTTTTTCAAGATCTTTTCCCTCCCTCCCTCCTTCCTTCCTTCCTTCCTTTCTTTTCTTTCTTTCTTCTCTCTCTCTCTCTTTCTTTTCTTTTCTTTCTCTGTTGCCCGGGCTGGTGTGCAATGGTGCAACCTTGGTCACAGTAACCTCTGCCTCCTGGGTTCAAGTGACTCTCCTGCCTCAGCCTCCCAAGTAGCTGGGATTACAGGCATGTCCCACCACGCCTGGCTTATTTTGTATTTTTTAGTAGAGACGGGGTTTCGCCATGTTGGCCAAGCTGGTCTCAAACTCCTGACCTCAGGTGATCCACCCGCCTCAGCCTCCCAAAGTGCTGGTATTACAGGTGTGAACAACCAGGCCTGGCCCTTTTTTTCTTATACAAATAATCAGCTACTATAATTCTAGCTCAAAGAAAGTTAATGTTAACTGGCAGTATACTAATATATATTATTGATGTAATTACTCCTAGGACTTCTTGGTGACATCTATTGAAATTCTTATGCATTGTAATACTTAACAACCAACAGTTTCAAAATGAGTAAAACTGGTGTAAAGAAAATGCAGGACGCTTCAATTGAGGGAATGCATTCTGCCAGTGCCTTTCCATGGGCACTGCAGAAACCGTAGGAATTGGCAGGTGCATGGTGGCAGACACTTGCATCATCTGACTTACAAAATAGTTGGCCTGTTTGAAGATACCATTTCCTTTAGAAAGATAATAAATCATCATGTGCCATTCAACTTCCTCACACCTGGTATCTATCAGCAGACTCAGGCTATCCCCTGAGCTCTGATCCTGGCTCCTCCTGGGCCAGTTAGGTGCCTGCTCCTGGCGGGACAGTTCAGCATGAGGGCGGTGGTGGGGAGGTGTCAGTGGTTGAGCCGTAGGGGACAAGCAAGAAGTAATCATAAAGAAGTCAGGCAAGTGACTAATAAGGCATATTTAAAAAATTTTTAGTACTTGAATGTTATGACCCTCCTTACTACTGATACTAAAAACAAGATGAAAGGCCTCTGGTTATCACAGTGATCAAGAACAGCGAGTTGGAGGTTACAGCCTATTCTTAAAAACCTTTCTGTGTAAAAGCAGTGTGTATCTGTGGCTCTTTAATGTGAAGGAGACTGATTTTGGACAGTCACTGGCTCAAGCACTTGCCCAGTCTTGAGATACATTAAAAGTCTGAATTCTCTTTTTTTTTTTTGAGATGGAGTTTTGATCTTGTTACCCAGGTTGGAGTGCAATGGCACTATCTCGGCTCACCACAACCTCCACCTCCTGGGTTCAAGCAATTCTCTCACCTCAGCCTCTTGAGTAGCTGGGACTACAGGCATGTGCCACCATGCCCAGCTAATTTTTTGTATTTTTAGTAGAGATGGGGTTTCACCATGTTGACCAGGATGGTCTCGATCTCTTGACCTCGTGATCCACCCGCCTCAGCCTCCCAAAGTGCTGGGATTATAGGTGTGAGCCACCGCACCCGGCTAAAAGTCTGAATTCTTATAAAAGTATAGAAATGAACTATGACTTCAAACATGCAGGATAAAATTAGCAAATGTAGCAGTACTAATAAATCCAGAAGTAGAATATCAAACCCTCTTTATCCATGTAGCATCAAACAGAATTAGGTCTTTATTATTCTAATGATAATGACTCCAAAATTGTAAATTACATATTATTTTTAATCTTCAAAAGTCCTTCTGGTAAGCCAGAAGCCTCTGGGGTGATGAAGGAGGTCATTGGTGGCCATGGCATGGGCCTGCTGGCACTGAACCTCTCATGATGTTAGAGCTGCACAGTGGATGTGCTGGGCCATTTCCAGCACTGGCTGGGCTGTGCCAAGCAAGGGCAGCAGTGGGGTCCTGTTTCTCAGCCAATGCTATTCCCTCTAGGGAAGCCAGGGGCAAGTGAGAGCTCCCACCCAATTCTAGCAAGGACTTCAGCTGCTGAGGACATGGGCCTCCCATAGGACTAGATGGAGATAGGCCAGGTGACTGCCCCATTCCACATGATGTCACTCTTGGCCTTGGCTGTGGCAAGGAGGGGCTGAGGGTCCTCCCTTGTCTTTCTCTTTTTCTTTCTCTCTCTATAGTTATTTTTTTTAATAATAATAATAATGAGCTCAGGAATTTGCTGGGATCTAAAACCTACTCTTGGATCATATACCATAACCAAGTGGAATTTATCCAGGAATGTAAGGTTGGTTTGACATCTGCTATGGACTAAAATGTGTGCCCCCAAAATTCATATGTTGAAGCTGTAATTCCAAATGTGACTATATTTGGAGATATGGCTTTTAGGTGGTAATTAAGGTCAAATGGGGTTATGAGGATGGAGTCCTAACCTGATAGGATTGGTGGCCTTTCTGCCACATGAGGATACAGGAGAAGGTGGCTGTCTACAAGCCAGGATGAGGGCCCTCACCAGATCCTGACCATACTGGCACCCTGATCTCGGATTTCTAGCCTCCAGAGCTGTGAGAAAATAAATTCCTGTTGGTTAAGCCACCCAGACTATGATATTTTGTTTTGGCAGCCTGACCTAATACAGCATCCAAAAATTAATTCATATAATATACCATATCAATAGAATAAATGTAAAACCACATGATCTCAATAGAAAGAGAAAAAGCATTTGACAAAATTCAGCAATCTTTCATGATAAAAGCAATCAACAAACTAGGAATAGAAGGAAACTTCCTTACCATGATAAAGGGCATCTGAAAAACTGCAGCTAATATTTTACTTTCTTTTTCTTTTTCTTTTGAGACAGAGTCTCATTCTGTCACCCTGGCTATAGTGCAGTGGTGCAATCTTGGCTCACTGTAACCTCCGACTCCCAGGTTTAAGTGATTCTCGTGCCTCAGCCTCTTGAGTAGCTGGGATTACAGGTATAAGCCACTACATCCAGCTAATTTTTGTATCTTTAGTAGAGACAGGGTTTTACCATGTTGGCCAGGCTGGTCTCAAACTCCTAGCCTCAGGTGATCAGCCTGCCTCAGCCTCCCAAAGTAATAGGATTACAAGTGTGAGCCACTGTGCCTGGCCATACCTAATGGTTAAAGACCGAAAGCTTTCCCCCTGAGATCAGGAACAAGGCATGGGTGTCCACTTTCACCACTCCTATTCAACATTAGACTGCAGCTTCGAGCCAGGGCAATTAGGCAAGAAAATCAAAAGGCGTCCAGAAAGAAGAAGTAAAACTATGTCTATTTGCAGAACACATGATCTTGTAAACTGCAAGTGCTGAATAAATCTACTAAGAACTATTAGAACTAACAAATGTGTTCAGGAAGGCTGCAGAACACAAAATCAATCTACAAAACTGAATTGTATTCCTATGAAACGCAAGCTCATCTTGTGTGAAAGTCAGGTCTACAGCAGTGACTGAGGTCCTTGGCTCCCTCTCTGTTCTCCTTGACTGCTCCAAGATCAGCAACAGTGGTCCAGAGGCCTCTCTCTCCTCATTGGTACCACCCTGCTGGGCTCTGTGCAAGAGAATGCCACACCTGGACCACAGGATCTGAGTGTGGCCTGCTCAGCACAAGATTGGAATCATCTAGAGTGAGAGTTAATGAAGATTCTTGGACTCTACACCAGACGTATCATCTCAGGCTTTTCTCCACTGAGGCCCAGAGACCAACATTTTGGCTCCAGCATCTGTGGTGATGCTTAGGCATTCTGAACCCTGAAAACTACTAGCCAGATCCTCTAAGCCACAGACCTGCATGGTGCCAGAGTCACTGTCCTGTTGCCTACCTGCCTGCCCTCTCAATTCTGATTTCTGTCCTGCAAGAAGCTTTCCTACCCAAACAACCCCCGAAATGATACATGCAGTGAGATTCTCAGCCATCTCTGGAGGCAGGTTCATGGCCCCACTATGTGCAAGACAGTCTATTGTAGCTGAACCCACTGCCCAGCAGCTACTGCCCACGGAGCACCTGAACGTGCTGACATGGTGCCAGACAATTCCTAGATGTTATTTTGGCCAATTTAATCTTCAAAGCTTATTTACTCTGTGGGGTTTCTGGGACCAGGCTGGCACATCCACACAACCAGTAGAGGTGATTTTTGAACACTGATTTGGCCGGTAATAAAAATCAGCCCCTGCACATAGTAGGAACGACACAAACAGTGATGGGGAATTCCAGGCCACAGTGTGTGACCACGTTAACATGGCCAGGCTCTCCTTCCTCACCTGCTTCCATATCCTGGGTTTTGTTTCCCTCCCTACTTGGTAACCAGCTGAGTAGAGTCTCAGTGTCTTGAGGTATCAACATGAAGCTATCATATTTTCCCAAAAACTGCTAGCAATTTTGTTCTTTCAGACTCCTGCCCTTTTCTCCCACTACCACCCCACATGGATAGCTTCTCCTTTAATTCCTAAACTTTTCAGAATGCAAGATCATTAGCATACATCATCCACAACTAAGGGCTTCAGTTACCAATTCTGAAAAAGCAAGGGAGATCTCACAAGTCTTCTTTAGTGACCCTGTTTTTCATAGTTTTGTTTTATTTCATATTTATTTTAGAGACAAGGTCTTGCTCTGTCACCAAGGCTGGAGTGCAGTGGTGCAATCATGATTCACTGCAGCCTTGACCTCCTGACCTCCTGGGATCAAACAATCCTTCCACTTCAGCTTCCCAAGTAGCTGGAATCACAGGCTCATGTCACCACACATGGCTGATTTTTGTTGTTGTTGTTGTTGTTGTTGTTATAGAGACAGAATCTCTCTATATTGCCCAGTCAGCCTTCTCTTTTTAGTTTGAAGCTTTTAGGCTATCAAAAATAGCTCCACTGCAACCTCAGGCTGGTGATCTTCACTTTGGTGTGGTCCTTTGGATTTCCATTGTAGAGTTTTGTCCTCAGAGTAGAAGAGTTGGAAACTTTGTTCTGTGAGTTCTCTACCTCACCTGCTCTGAGGATTCTCCCTGACCCAAGTTTGGAAAACCCAGAGGGGCTAGGTACTTCCTTTACAATGGGCATAAAAGGCATCCAGAAGGAAGAAGTAAAACCATTTCTATCTGCAGATCACATGTCTTGTAGATTCCTCCTGAAGAATCTACTAAAAACTAGTAAATGAGCTGAGGTCTTCAGTGCTTCAAGTTCTCTACAATTCTGCTCAGACCAAGTGAAAAATCAGGAACGTCCTATGTAAGGTGCAAAATGTATACAATGGGCAGTATTTCCAGTGAGTTTTGGAAACTCAGTGATCTTCTCTACTCCAAGGATATTTCCATTTAAACACCCATGGCTGGTCCACTAGAATGAAAGCATCTTCCCCAGAAGTCACTGACAGAGTCCAGGAGAGTTCAAGTCTCTCTTTCATTTCCTTGCTGCTACGATTTTTTGTTTCTAGGGAGGAATCAGGATGAAGGGCAGGAAGCTCCATACAGAGTCCTGGCCTCCTCCCACCCCTGCCCAACTGGAAGTATGTTGCTCAAATTCAGAGACACTGACGAGACTGCTCACTTTTGGAGGGTGTGCAGAGCATAGGTCTTATCTAATTGAATGAGGATACACCATATGTGAAGTGGTCTTTCTCATTTCTTCCTTCCATGGTTTCAGGAGGCAAAGTGTTACATGGGGCAGGTTGCTATCCCAGGGCAGGAAAGGCTGAGACACCCATCTTCCTCCCTTTTGGGATGCTTGCTGTGTCCCCACATCGTGTGCCCTTTGCTGACGGGAATGGTGGAAAGGCATTCCTGCCATCCTGGCCTGGGCACAGGACAACATGCCTTGCTGTCTCTCTGGTCCTGGGTAGTGATGAGAATGATCTTGGGACCTGGGTCTAAAACAATGACAGAGAAAGCTGGGCTTTTCTTGCTTCCAGATATTTAGGCATAACTTCCTTTTGTTATCATTATTAAGAAAATTTTTTAAAGTTTTTTTTTTCAAACACATACTGTGGTAGGCAGACTTCTAAGACAGTCCCACAATCTCCCCATGTGGTGGTATCCATGGTTAGGTTTCATTAGGTAGTAAAGGTGAATGAATTTTGAAGATGTAGTTAAGGTCTCTAATCCATTGGCTTTGAATTAACCCAAAGAGTGATTTACCTGGGCAGGTGTGACCTAATCAAGTGAGCTCTTTAAAAGAGACTCCAAGCAGCAGAGACTCTCTCTCTTTTACTGGTCCCAATGAAGCAAACAGCTGCCTTTAAAAAAAAAAAAAAGGAGAGCAGCAGCCCACAGGAGCTGAGGACCTCAGTCCTACCATTGTGAGGAGCTGAAATTCTCCAAACCTGAATGAGCTCGAAGCACATTCTTTCCAAGTTGAATCCTTCAGATGGGATGCAGCTCACTGACGCCTTGACTGCAGCTTTGTGAAACCATGAGCAAAGGACTCAGCTAGGCCCCCCTGGACTCCTAACCCATGAAAGTTGTGAGATAGTAAGTGTGTGGCTTTAAGATGCTAATTTTATGATAGTTTGTTATGCAGTAGCAAAAAACACATACACTCAAAAGCACAGAGAATAGTACAGTGCCATGCTGCTCAGACTGTGCTTCATGAACCCATGCTGTCCACAATCTGTTCCTGATCCCTGAGGAAATCAGTACAGAACCTAGAGCAAGCACTGAGTAACTTCTACAGCAGTTGGACATTGCCGTGACACCCAAGTGCATGACCACTAGACTCATCTCCAGGGCAAGACCAGTTTGCATTTGTCAAACTCACATGATAAATGGTGCATGGTATAATCTGTGTACTAGATAAATACTACAACATGTATGGTTTCAGTTTTAGTTTGATGATTGAAATCCAAAGTTATAAAAGTCTGGGAAATGTAAGCATTTACTTATTTTATAACTTATTTTCAATTTTTATTCAATCTTGTTTGGTTTTGGTTTAGCAAATTATTAAATTAGAGAAATAACAGTCCAATTATTTATTTTTAACCCTGTGTTATTTTAACTCCATGTTTCAACAACATAGCTTGATGTACTCAGGAACTGCCCAGTCATACTGAAAACCAACCCTCAGAACAGATAAAGCTGGTGAATTTTTCCTTGTAGTTCAAAGATTGTGTGGGTTTGGTAATGTGGAAATTCTAGTATGTGTGCAATTTGAACATGATGGCAATAGGAAGACTTTAGCTCCATTGCCAATCAACACAACTACATAAAACTATGAAAGAGGCAAAGTGTGATGGCTCACACCTGTAATCTCAACACTTTGGGAGGCTGAGGCAGGAGGATCCCTTGAGTGTAGGAGTTTGAGACTTGCCTAGACATCATAGTGGGGCCCTATGTCTTCAAAAAATAAAAAAATTAGCAGGGTGATAGTGCACACCTGTGGTCCTAGCTACGTGGGAGGCTGAAGTGGGAGGCTCATTTGAACCTGGGAGGCCAAGGCAGCAGTGAGCCGTGATTGCACCACTGTACTCCAGCCTGGGCAGCAGAGTAAAGACCACCCTATCTCAAACAGCACCAACGACAAAAACCTATGAAAGAATACATTGTCCACAAATGTGACTTGGAGTTTAAAGTGTGTATAGGAGAGTGCATTCTTGTGTTCTGACAGCTGCAATGACAGGAGAATATTCTGGAGAAGAGCAGTCATCCGGATTAAGGAGTTTGTGGCAGAATGTAAAGCAAATGCTTGGTTTCATTCAGTGAGAAAGTTTTGCTACCAAAAGCACTAAAAAACAAACAAAAAACCCCCAGTGAACTGAATAGCATACCCAGTAATGAATTAAGAATTTGTAAATCACATGAAGACAAAGGCACTAAAGATTTTCCTTCTTTTATGTGATAATATGTGAGTGGAACAAATAGTTTCTTACTGCATGCTGAGATACAATTATTTTGGAGGAAGAAGTCTGTCAGGAACAAAATGCAGAACAAAGTCATCGTGCTTCTTCTGCAGGATAAGGAATCCATTTGATCAGTGTTTAAAGATGTAAATTGGACTTGCTAATTTTTCTGATATCTTAGGTCTCTTACATTTACTTTTTAATTAATTAATTTTTAAATCAACGCACTGTAATTGCACACAGTATGAGATACAATTTGATGTTTCGATACACATGTGTTGTGTAATAATCGACTCTGTGTATTTAGCATGTCTACTCCCTCATGTTCTTATTATTTCTTCCTGGTAGGAACATTCAAAAACCTCTCTTGTAGCTATTTTGTAATATACAGTACCTTCTGTTCACCATGATCATCCTACTGTGCCACAGACACTTGGACTTACCTTGCCTACTGCACCTTTGTACCCATTGACCAACCTTTCCATATTCTCCTCTTCTCTGTCCCCTCCCCACTCTCTGGTAACCACTGTTCTACTCCGCTTCTACTTTATTTTAGATTCTAGATATGAGTGAGATCATATGGTATTTGTTAGGTTGTAATGATCTTTAAATTTCCATGTAAGGAAGGAATGCAAGAAAACATCAAAAGGTAAACCCCAAAATTAGAATTTCTACAGATTTTTATGAAATGTCTCAACAACAATTAGAAATGTAGGGGATGGACTATTACTGTATACCTGTATACTTGTGAAATTTGAATTTTATTTATGTCGTATATAATGCTCACATAAGAAAACTATGGTTCTGGAATCTATTTCTTTCATCAATAGATATGAATAATTTAAATGAAACTATGACTTTACAGAATAAATTGCAACTGGCTACTGACCAAGGACTGAAGATGAATTTTGAAAATACAACATTATTTGCTTTATTTTTGGATAACAGTTTAAAATGAATATTCTGAGCTTGCTGAAATTGCTTTAAAATCTCTTCTGCCTTGGTCAGGCAAGGTGGCTCATGCCTGTAGTCCCGGCTTCTCAGGAGGCTGAGGCAGGAGGATTGCCTGAGTCCAGGAGTTGGAGGCTGCAGTAAACTATGGTAGCACCACTGTACTCCAGCCTGGGCAACAGGGTGAGACTCTACCTAAAAAAAAAAAAAAAAAGAGTTTTAAAAGTCTTTGCTCTTTTTATATGATATGTTTGTTTTGATTATATTTATTGAAATATAATTTTATATCTGTTGAAGCCAATGAAAATTTTTCACTTACATCTCTTATGTCTGCTTTTTTATCATTTGCTTTTTTTGGTAATTCACTTTTATTGTATTTTATAAAGGTATTAGTCTGTGATAAATTGGAAGTTTTTTTAAAAAGAGCAAATCTGCCCTCCTTCCCAAGTAGAGGAGAAGGTACATGGTTGTAAAACCACAGGGACCACACCTGCTTCCACAAAGACCCACTTTCAACATTCTTGTCTCAGATGTTCTCCCACTTATATTTTTTGCTGAAGTATTTTAAGGCAAATCCTAGACATCATATAGTTGTATGAGTAAATACTTCAGTATGTAGCTTTAGTAATAATGACTTAAAAACTCTAATCACAATATCATCACATTCAACAAAATAAGTATTATAATTCCTAATAGTGTCTCATACTTGGCTTATCTTCACTTTTCCCTGATTATCTTGAAAACAACTCTGAGGTTGGTTTGTTCAGGTCAGCATGCAAGCAAGGCCCACACACTGCATTTGGCTGCTCTGTCTCAAGTCTTCTTTGATCTAACACTTTCCTCTTCTATTTCCTTTTTTTTTTTTTTTCTTTTTTTCAGGAAATCCACCCACCTTAGTCTCCCAGTGTGCTGGGATTACAGGTGGGAATCATCACACCCGGCCTAACACGCAGCCTTCATTGGTGCTTTAGGACCTTGATTCCCTTGCTAGAGTGTACGACTACCTCTGGACATGCCAGTCATAGAACTCTAACACTTTGGCCATAGAGATTGGTTCAGAGGGCAAGCACGTGGCCTAAGCCAACGCAACCACAGACCCTCACCAGATGTTTTTAAACTGAAATAGGAGACATTTTTTTTCACTCTTTTTCTGAGACTGGGAATATGTGAGTCTAGAAACTTGAGTAGTCAAGGTTCCTGCCTTACGGAGAAAGTCAGTCTGAGAGATCAACACTGACATGATGAGATAAACAAAAGCAGAAATGGAGAGTGAGTCCTGCTCATCTGTGGTTCCCCAAGTCAAACATTACCCTTCTTTCTAAAATGGTAATAAGCTTGGCATATTCAAGGAACTGAAGCCGAGTGTGTAAGAAGAGAGTGAAAGCAGATGAGGTTGGAGATCTCAGAAATAATCAAATATTTTATAAGTTAATAGATCTCAATATTGGCCGAAGATTAAAATCACCTGGAAGGTGTCTAGAAACATTATTATAGATTTTCATAACAGCACTCCACAAAAAATTACTGAATTGTATTTCTATACCAAAGCATAGAATTGGAAACTAAAACATTTTTTAAAATAACTTTTTTAATTACATCAAAAATATGAAATGCTCTAGAATAATATTATAAGTGTTTAAAAATTACAAACTAAAGAGTGGGAAACACTGCTGAGATCAAATATGTAAATTAACGGAGAGAGATATCATGTTTATGAACCAGAAGAATTACTAATGTTCTTTCTAGACAATCCTACCATAGAATCAATAATGTTAAGATAGTAATTATGCCAAAATTGATTCGTAAATTTGACAAAATCTCAATCAAAACTCCAGCAGGTTTTTTGATAGAATGTGAGAGGACAATTCTAAACTTAAATGGAAATTGAAAAGACCTAGAATGACAAGAACACAACAAATATGAAAAAGAAGAACAGAATTAGAGGACTTATACTAGCTGACTTCAAGACTTCCTATAAAACTACAGTAGTCAAGATAATATGGTATTTGCTAATGAATAGACAAAGATCAATCAAACAGAATAGAGTCCAGAAATAGATACACAGACATAGAGTTAACTGAAACAGATTTTTGAAGAGAGTGCAAAGGAAATTCAAAGGAAAAAGTATCACTTCAACAAATAGTGCTGGAAAAATTGGACATCTTTATGCAAAGAAAGGAAATAACATTCTTAACACATATATAACACCTCATACAAAAATTAACTCAAAATAGGGAAAGAATATAGACCTAAATACAAAATATGAAACTATGTTTCTGAGACCAAAAAAAAGTGAAAGAAAATTTCGATATGTTCTCCATTCAAATATGAGATTTTAGAAATTATACCAAAAGCACGATCTGTAAAAGAAAAATCTAAAATTTAACCTTATCAAGAATTTAAAACTTTGTACTGTGAAAGACATTGTTAGAAAAAAATAACATGATAAGACAAGCCTGGAAGAAAGTATTTCCAAATAATATATTTAATAAAGAACCTGTAACTCTAATAAAAATATAAACAACCCAGTGAAAAAAATAAGCAAAAAGTCTGAAGAGATCTTCAGCAAATGAGATACACAGATAACAAAAATAAGCATATGAAAAGATGGGCTTCACCTGCAACAGTTATTATCGTGATGGGATTTTGTTTGTTTATTGCTGTTATTTGAGACAAGGTCACCCAGACTGGACTGCAGTGGTGCCATCATGGCTCACTGCAACCTCAACCTCCCAGGCTCAAGCAATCATCCCACCTCAGCCTTTTGAATAGCTGGGACTAAAGGTACGCACCACCACAGACGGCTAATTTTTTGCATTTTTAGTAGAGATGAGGTTTCATCTTGTTGCCAGGCTGGTTTTGAACTCCTGGGCTCAAGAAATTCACTTGCCTCAACCACCCAAATTGCTGAGATTACAGCTGTAAGTCATGATGCACAGCCTACTATGCTATCTTCTTCTTTCTTCTTCTTTTTTTTATGAAAGAAAGAAAGAACAAGAAAGAGAAAGGGGAAGAGAGAACAAGAGTCTTGCTCTGTTGCCCAGGCTGGAATGCAATCTAAAAATAGGTATTGAAAACCTCTTTTATGCCGGTAATTGTGCTTAACAGCAGAGACAGGAAGGAATAAGGGAAGAAAATAACAAACAAACAGCCAAACAATATTTCATTTAAGTCTGTGAAATGCTATGCAAATGCTGCAGAGTGATTTACTTCCAATTATGGGGTCTATTTCGTCAGCACTCTAGCAGACTTTAAGAGCTCCCTGTGGGTCGGGCGCGGTAGCTCAAGCCTGTAATCCCAGCACTTTGGGAGGCCGAGGCGGGTGGATTACGAGGTCAAGAGATCGAGACCATCCTGGTCAACATGGTGAAACCTCGTCTTTACTAAAAATACAAAAAATTAGCTGGGCATGGTGGCGCGTGCCTGTAATCCCAGCTACTCAGGAGGCTGAGGCAGGAGAATCACCTGAACCCAGGAAGCGGAGGTTGCGGTGAGCCGAGATCGCGCCATTGCACTCCAGCCTGGGTAACAAGAGCGAAACTCCGTCTCAAAAAAAAAAAAAAAAAAAAAAAAAAGAGCTCCCTGTTTTCAGGCATGACCAGGTGTCCCAGGCTCATCTTGTATGCTTTCAGCCCAGGCATGAAATCAGCCACTTTTCTAAGAAACTCTGGTTCGAGTGGAAGTTGAAACTTATGAGCCACAATCTGGGTTCTATATAGCTCTAAGTTCTTTAAACCCTCTTCCCATGGACTGGAAGTGCTCATCAAGGATTAAATATTGCTTTGCTTTGAGAGTCTAGTGTACATATCACCTTCAAGGAGCCCATAAGGAGACAGACTTGAATCTCCCAACTCAATACCAGAAAATAACACTTGTACCACCCCTTAAAACCTCTAACTGACTTCATTCATTTACTCATTTGTCCACTTAACAAATACTTTCAGTACCTATTATATCTATTGTTTCAAGCCTCAGACATATATACATATATATATATACATACACACATATATATACATACACATATATATATCTCATTTAGAGATATTTAGATATTTAAATATCTCAGATACACATACACACACACACACACACACACACACACACGGGGCTTGTTCGTATATTTATATGTACAAAACAGACCTAGTCCCTAGATGTTCTAGTGATAGGAGGACAATCAATGAGCAGGTAAACATGCTCATGAGAGAGTGTGGGGGCTGCTTTCTATACAGCGTGGTCTGATGAAGATCTGGAGCAAAGACCTGAGGAAATGAGGAAGGATGCCAGGCAGAAATCTAGAGGAAAAGTGTCAAGACAGAGGGAACAGCCAGTGCAAGGGCCCTGAGCCAGAAGTGCGCTGACCGTGATTTCTAACCCTAGAGATACTGACAAATTCTTTACTATCCAAGGTTCCAACACTTCTTATCAATTTCAAACTATTTTCTCACAGAAACATTTTAAAAGTTCACAGCTTGCGTCTCAGCAGTGACCTTTTTATATGGCGACTTTTATGCCATCATTTCATGATGTCTGGCAAGATAGACTATCTTCTCCCACACCCCAACACTTATATTCTTAAAAATAACTTTTCTACTTCCAGAAGTTTGAGGTGTTTATTGCAGAACACATGGAAAACACAAAAAAGAACACAGAACAAAATTAAATGAAAACAAAAGAGAAACCATCTGTTTATCCCCCCACCCCCAATACCACTCAGAATTCACCTCTGTTAACACTGCAGTTTGTGTCCTACCATTCTTTTTATAAAAATGCAGTGAGTCCAGGACCCTGCCTTCTCATTTATGGACATGGCTTTCAGTACCTGTAGAGACTGCTGGCTTATAAACTGCCCAATAGTATTTTCTCAAAGCAGGAGCTTCTTGGTGAGCTATGACTTGCACATGCTGAATTGTCCTTTTATACCTAGAGGGCACTCCCAGCGTCCCCCAAACCCTGTCCTTCCCTCTCTCCAGAGGGCAGGCCACTGAGTTCCAATGTTTCCAAATTATCAGGAAGTTGTTGCTTCTCAGATAGATATGACAAAAAGAATCTGTCCCCACTCTCACCCTTCCCGCTTCCTGCCAAGAGAGATCCTTTGGGGTGAATGGGATGGTGAGGCAGGCAATATTTCAAGTGTAAGATTGAAACAGTGAAAACAATTTAATGAATTTTATTTTAGTGTAAAATAGAATTTTAATTTACGTAGTTTGCTTTCATCACCCGAGGCCATGCATGGTATTATCGCTGAGGTCCTGTTCATTTGGTAAGTTTCATCACTGGTTTTCTCAACACTTGTACATGCAAAATATTCTTAACAAACTTAGACAGGTGAAAACAACAAAGACCACCCAGATGAGAGCAAGCACAAGCCATTCATTCAAAGCTATCGCAAGGGAGTCAGCCACAGCCAGCACCATGGTGTTAGGCAGAGGCTCCAAGGCCGGCAGGGAGTGGGGATGCTTCCTAGTGGAAAAGGGAGGCTTCAGGTGTGCTCTGACTGGAGGCTGTTGGTGTGGGGAGCTGGAGGCAGAGTAACTAGAAGTGGGGCATCCTATGTGACTGTTTTGGGGCACATATTGGGCTTTCTCTGGCTTTTCCTGGTTTGGGGAGGGGGCAAAGATAAAACATAGGGAAGCTGCAGTTGCTGCCAGGTGCTGACCCTTCCGGGCTGGTCACCACAGCAGTCGTGGTTTGGCTTCCCAGTTTTGTGGCTACAGAGATTGCAAGTCAGAATCCCATCATACTGGGATGCAGTCACATCCCATCCTATGTGGTCAGTCACTGTCCATTCAGTCTCTCAAGTATGTTTCAAAATGTCATGTTGACAATTTGAGTGTCATCATGGAAAGATACTTTCCTTTGGAACTGATGTCCATGGGGTATGGTGGTGTGAGAGAAATGATCAGACATCAGAATGAATGTTTGAATTCCAGCAGGTGACCCCAGACAGGCCATTTCCTCATGACTAAAATAGAAAAATATTCTTCCTATCTCATGGTTGTTAAGAGAATAAGAAACATATGTCTATGCAAGACCCAGTATAAGCAAGACTCGGTTAGGGTGGTGGGTTGGGGAGAAACAGCTGATGCTGTCCTCTGAGGGTCACTCAGGGTCCTTGGCAGAGCTGTGACTTTGGACACCAGCTGTGTCTTTGGTTAAGAAAAAAACCCAATAAATGCAACTTTCCTCCAGCCACTTGGCAGTGGGAGTGGAAGGTCCCTGCTATGTGGAACCCTGTGGTCTCTGGGTCCCTCCTGCTCTGTCCAGTGGCATTTGCTATCATTCTGAGAGTTTGCAAGACCATCCCTGACAGGCTGATCATTTCCCCAAGTACTGGTCTGTATTCGTGTTGGAGTCTATAGTGTAGCAGAAAAACAGACTGAAGCTCCCAACAGTGCATGTTCTCACCATTCATGCAGACAGCCCTGCCATCTTCAGCAAGTGCAAACTAGAACTACATGTTGAACAATAAAACCACATGCCATGCTGTCCAGACAGGACCCACTGACTTCCTACAGCTTACCTGGGGCTGAATTTTCTATACAAGCCCTCACACTCTCCTCCAAGGATGACTGGATCTAGCAAGTATCTGCTCCACCCAATGTTTCCCTTTTCCATCCCACATGCTGAGCCTGGAACTTGCTCTGCAGAGGCTCTATGGGTGATCAACACCCCAAGACTCGAATTAGGGACCTTGTTCATTTAACTTAGGATTAAGTATCAACATACATCACTCTGTTCTTCCCTTTGTCCACCAGACTGATGACTGTGACCCAGAGAGGATGTGAGCTCCAACCTGAATTCCATCAGCCTACAATCTCATTCTTAAAGGTTCCTATTCAGACAGGACTTATCTGTAGTTATTAATAAAATATGTTAGCAACCGAGTCAGCTTTGGCTGGCAATCATACATAAGCCTACCTAACTAACCATACACTGCATTGTAGAAAGAAGTTCATACTCTCAAAGAGCAAGTTTCTATGGAAATATACATCTAGATACATTTAGACTATACATTTATACATCTATACATCTATTTATATTAGACTCCTAGGTCTGCTGTAACAAAGCACCCCAAATGTGGTGGCTTAAAACACAAGAAATGTGTGCTGTCACACTTCTGCATGATAGAAGCCTGGAATCAAGGTGCAAGCAGGGCCATGCCCTCCCCTAAGCCTCTAGAGGAGCTCCTTCCTTGCCTCTTCTAGACATAGTCTGTTGCTGGCACCCTTTGCATACCTTGGCTTGTAGATGCATTATTCTAATCCCTGGTATCACATGGTGTTTGTTCTATGTCTCTGTCCAATTTCCCTCTTCTTTTAAGGAGACCAGTCATTGTATTAGCACCCACCTTAATCCAGTATGAGTTCATCTTACCTTGATTACATTGGCAAAGATCCTGTATCCAAATAAGGTCACATTCACAGGCATGGAGGGGTTAGGACTTCAAAAGGTCTTTTGGAGGGACACAGTTCTACCCGCAACAGGTACCACTACACTCATAAAAAGAGCACTTTTGGGAGGCAGCATAGCTCAGTGGTTAGGAGAGGGATTCTCACCAGATTCAACTCCTGGCTTTGCTGCTTCTTAGCTGTGTGATCTTGAAAAATATAGGTAGGCAATCTGTGCCTTAGTTTCTGCACCTGTAAAATGGGAGGTGCTAATAAATGCCAGCCTCAGAGGAGTATGAGAGGCTCCTGTGAATCAGCACCAGTAAAGTAGAGGGCACGGAGCTGGCACATAGCAGGTGTCAGTCCCCAGGGGCTCTGCTGATCAACTGGGTACTCTTCTGAGCTCCTCATGCTATTCACTTACTTAATCCTCAAAACAGCCCAATGAAATTGGTACTATTGTCACCCCCATTTTACAGAGGGTTAACTGAGGCACAGATAGCTTAATAATTAGCTCAAGGTCACACACCAGAAAGTGGCACAGCTGGGACCCAAACCCAGGCAGTCCCACTCAGAGCCTGTCCTCCACTGTAATGTCGGATATCATTACCCACTGCATAATCTGCCCACTGTTCTCCATCACACACAAGAAGGCTGTTTCTTTTGAATGTCTTGTCTTCCTCATGCCTTAGACTCAAATAGCATATGGTTCTAAGTTTAAAATATAAGGCTTTTTCTGCCTTCTCAGTCCTCTGGGACTATGGCTTTCATCATGTGCTGTCTTTACTCTCCTAACTGCACAGACTTTGGCCTTTGTCACAAACTCCCCAGTCCCTTCCTGCCTTTGCTTACTGCAGGGAGCTACCCACAAGAGATCAGCTGCAAAATGCACGTCTATATGGAGGGCTGCCTTGCTATTGGACTGGCCATTTCTCATCCTTTGCTCCTTCTTCTTTGTTTATTAGTCTTGCTCCTTTTGTAGAAAAACCTCAGCCCCAGTACTGGTGACTTCATGTTTTGCTTGTATTAGAAGAAATGGCCCTTTTCAGAGTTCTCATCCCAGGTCCCCATGAGCATAAGCCAGAGACAGACAGGTGGCAACACCTGACTACAGAGGAGGGAGGGGTGCAGCTTGGCATTGGGTGAGTTTGGGAGGAATTTATCCAGAGGATACCTTGGCTCAGGACTGGGAATAAGTCAGGAAGAAGTTCTCAGCCTGCTCTTGTGGTCTAGCAAGGGGGGAAGACACATGGTAGTTCCTGGGGTTCCAGGCAAGTGCCACAGTGGAGGGCCTGCAGAGGTCAAGGAAGGCTTCCTGGAGGAGGGGACCCTGAGCTGAGTTAGACCTGGGTTTGAAGGGAAGTTTCATCACTCCCTAACTGTAATGTTATCAGCCTCTCTGGCCTTTTATCCTCACTGGATAACTGGGGCTGTTGTGAAAACAAAATGCCCCATCTGTGGCACACAAGGGTTGCCGTATACATCACAGCAGGTAGTGCTATTATACTGTTAGTACTGTACCTCCTACTAATAAGAATGATTGCTTAATAATAGCATACCCTCCTCTTTTAGAGAGAATATTTGTTTCCAGTAACAAATCTCAGCCTCCATGCAAATACAAGTCTTCAAAAATATGATTACATATATATATATGAACAAGATTTTTGAAAGGTATCATAAGTGGATTTCACTCCAAGCCACTCCGTGCAGTTCCTGCACCTGCCGTCTCCCACTCCTGACGAGTCTTCCACGATCCCCAGTGAACACCTGGGGAGCTTCAGAACTGAAATCAGTCTTCCCATCCCCAGGACTGACTTCCTTCTTGAGGGATGTCAACAATGATATTTTATCCACAGTTGATACATTACCAGGGACATGTAATTATGATGATGGTGGAAGAGTCTCCGCTCCCTGGGATGGCATCTTAGTGATGATTCTTTTGTAATATCATCCTTATATCTCCACAGAGTACAACTGAGCAAAGCCAAGTTGCTGAGGCAGATGGTATCAGCCTGTCATTGCATTAAATGGACATTTTCCCCTTGTGGCCTTTAATAATTTATACCTTAAAAAAAGAGACAAGGATCTGTCCACCTAGCTAGTTAAAAATACAAATCTCACAGATAAGAAGTATGGTTCTTATTAAAGTGTCCGTTTGCTACCTTGACATTTTGTAAGCAGCAGATATTTCTTCTGCTCCATACATAAAGGAGCAAAGTTACTCAGCCAAGGGAAATCCACTTTGGAAAATAAATGAATACGTGAGATTCCTGATGATGCCATAGCGTCAGCATGGATTCAGATGATAAAGTGAAATGCCTGCAGAAAAATACAGTTCTCATTAAATAAGGGAATTGGATCTTTCTTCATGCCAATATTGGCCTATAGTCCACACAGCTTCTCCCCATTTTATCAAGGAGGAGATTTATTGAGCAGAAGTATCAGGTATCTCCCTACAAAAGACAGAAAGACCTCACTGAGGAGCGGTTTTCTGAGAAGTTGGGCTAGGCTGAAAGCATGATAGGACTTCCAATAAAATATGCAGTGGGGATGCAGTCACCTATCTCTGCCTCTCCCCAAAGTCCTCTAAAATGACAGCAAAGAAACAAACAGACAAACAAAAAGGCATAAGCCCAATAAGGTAAAGAGGCTAGGCAAAGAGATCATGGAAGAGAGGAAGGCAACAACAATGTGGAAACCAGATGTCTGAGTGGCCGCTGACCTCGCAAACCAGAGGAAGCCGGGGCTGAGAGCTGAGAGCTGGCAGGGAGGAGAGCTGGTCAGCCAGCCATGCGAGCCGAGAGCAGGGAGGACTCAGCACCAGAGGCATCAGGGGACTGAGCACAAAGGTGCAATTCAGACCAGAGAGAGGAAAGACCAGCCCCTGGGAGCTGGCTGGCACTGATAGCTAGCCCTTGATAGTCTCCTGCTGAACAAAAACAATTTCACAAAACACTTACATCAGACAAGGCCACTCTGTGCTGTGATGGATGAGGATGAAAACAAAACCACTCCATAACCACGCCTGGGCATCCATAAAAACAGCAACCCTGTCCAAACCTGAAAAATGACCAAGGCACTCCTCTTTCTGGCAAATACAAGTGACTGTGGCTTCTTCACTGATTACAGCTTTTGCCCTGCTTCACTCCTCCCAACTTCCAGACACATGAAGTCATTCATCACAGGATTACTCCGCGTTTCCCAGCACCCAATCCAGAGAACTCAAATCCATTTCCAAGTCTTTCCTAATTCTCTCTTCCAGAGACACCCATAACTCTCCATGATGGCAGCTTCCCTCATTAATAAGTTAATAAACCCAAATATGCCTGACTACAGGTGTGCTCTTGGTGATCTTTGACTGAACATCAACAGGCCCCAGACTCCCTTTTCCCATCTCCCATTCTGCAGGAGGTGACTCTGGAGAAACTAAGCCTGGGGAACTAGACCCAGGGAGCACCAGTCACTGCTGAAGAAGGGGTGTATCTCCAGAACAAGGGATTGAAATAATGATGACATAATAGCCAGGCCCCAAATCCCTTCGCCCAGCTGGCCCAAAGAAAATCTGGTAGGCAGCCTTATATCCCCTTTGGCAGAGACTAAAAAGTCCCCAGCTGTGGAAACAACCAGTCCAAGAGAAAGACTTCCCATCCTCCCTCTAAATGAAATGAGTAGGCAGCCAAGCCCCACCAGATATTTGAAGAAAAACAGAGGCAGAGCAAGAAAAAACAAGAATCTCAGAGGAGGCAGAAGCAATGACCAAAAAAGTGAAGAGAATGTCTAAAGGTGGAGCATATTCTCCAACAAATACATTATAAGAGAAAAACAAGAGTTGGAAGGGTAGCTCCAACTGAAAGAGACTTGTGAACTGTAATAACCCATTGCAAAGTGTAGACCTTACTTGGATCCTGATTTAAACAAAGCATAGAAATAAAACCATTTATAAAACAGTCAGGGAAAGGTAAATATTGACTGCATATTTGATGATATGAGGGAATTATCAAAGTTTTTAGATGTAGTAGTTGTATTATGGTTATGTTTACATAAAAGATTCCTTATCTTTTGGAGATTCATATGGGAATATTTACATGCTACGAATTCTGGAATTTTCTTCAAAACATTTCACTGGGCAAGTGGGGTGGGGGGCAAAGATGAACCAAGACTGGCACAAATAGAATTATCAAAGCTGGGTGGGGTATACATAGAGATTTATCGTTTTATTAGTTTTACTTTTGCACATGTTTGCAATTTTCCGTAATAGAAAATGAACCAAAAAAAGCAATATAAACCAAAAACTCCTGAAGTATAACCTTTGATTTTGAGGACAATGCAAAAATGCCTCAGCTTATCCAGACCAGCCCCAGACCTGGAAGCCAGTATGTCTAAGCAGTACATCCTCAAATCCTGCAGACAAGGAGGAAAGCTTTAGAAACTCTTTGAAAACATTATAAACCTTATCAAGGATCATAAAGCAGGGAGGTAAGAGGACAGCCCCACGTACTATTGTAAATTGCTCTCCTCTCCTTCCTGCTTCTTTTTCCTGAGCCTTTGGTAACTCTGTGGTATCTGCGGATGACTTTCCCTCTATATCCCAGGAATCCTCTCACAGGGCAACTTGGTTGGGTTATGCTGGGGGGTAAAACATAGGTGGGGGCTGTGGGGTCAGATCTGGCTCTCAGAGGGGGAAGGGAGGTGGCTTGACCCGACTCAGCATAGGGCTCCAGGCTGCTCCCACTCACCGTGCTCCCTGCCCCTACCTTGGAAGCTGGGGTGTGGAATGGGGTGGCCAGAAGTGCGGTGGGTGGACAGATGGGTCCACAAAAGAAAGAGCACCATGAGGTAAGTCCCAGCAGGGGCACACAGGGCAGTGGATAATCAGAAGAGGAGGTGACAGCCACTTGCCCTCCTGGAAGACTCACTGGGGCAGAGTCTGAAGCAGATTCCCGGGAAGAGTACTGGGTAGGCAAGGGACTAGATGAGGTGGCACCACTGGCTGCAAGGGGGTGGAGAGTGTGGCCTTGGATTTGACTGAAGGGACATAAATGGAGGCTGGCTCTGTAAGGGACATGGGAATTGGCAGAATGGAGAAAGGGGAGTGGAGGAAATTTCACTCTTAAATGCAAGGAGCTCAGGTTTTTCCTAAGGGATGCTGCTCAAGGGACTGTGACTTCTAAAAATTCCTCTGCAATGTTAATCTTGGGAAAAGAAATCCTTCATCTCAGACTGAGTAAAGTACACTGTGAGACTCGGCAGCAGCTTGAAACTGAGAATGCTGAGAATGTCTTTTTTTTTTTTATCTTAACAAGAAATTTTAAGGGCTCTTCTGCTTTTGAGCAACATATCTTGCTTTTCATATTTTTATAAGACTTGTTGCTCTCACCCTCTTTGAAGTACAGCAAAAAGATATTTTTCCATCTTAGTATTAGAAAGCACTGTTATGCTTTCTATATAAGAGTTTTCACTGAGTGCATAGACCTGGCGATTCATTTAATGATGGCTAGATGGAAGTTTGTAGCTAATAAAGAGCTGTTTTCTAAAAACAGACAATTACCAGTGTACTTGACTCACCAGGAAAGGGCACCATCAAAACAGTACTGAAAAAATGCACAAGTCAGAGCCACGTCTCCTGACCTTTTCAGAGTAATGGGAATCTAAGAGTCTAACAGAAGATATGAATGCCTCAAAGAAGTATAAAAATTGTGTGCGTGTGCACATTCTGCATATCATTTTAGAGGGTTCATGAACCCAAGGAAAAAGCTCCAGAGAAAGAACAACAAAGAATTGAGAGGAAGCAATGGATCATTTCCATTACAAAAGGGTTCTCTGCTCTAAAAAATGATTTGCTATGGGCTCCAAAATGCCTTCTGGTATATTCCAGTTGGTTTATTTGATTTGCAACTATCCCATGTCTATGAGACTTTACAACTAAGACACTGTTTTCATCAGATCAAGCCTATTCCCTACACAAATCCATTAATGAAACAACAAATTATTTTAACAAATATTTGTGCACCCCCTTTCTGTGCTAGGCCTGTAGGTCACAGAACAGGCACAGGGGAGCTGATAGTCGGCTGGGCAAGAGATCAGGTCTGTGTGGTTCTTGTTGTGTGTCCAGAACCTTGGACAGCTCTCCATGCTATTTATGGGATCAATGTGTGAATGAATAAGGAAGCAAAATACAACGTGCTATGAAGAAACTCAAGTGCTGTAATTGTAATTGCCCAAGGGGTTCTTCTTGCCCCCTTCCCAGATGTCAAGACAGGCAAATTGTAACAAAGAGAGAGTTTATTGTATGTACAGCAAGCCAAACAGGAGATCAGAGTTTTATTATTACTTAAATCAGCCTCTCCCAAAATGGGGAAGCTAGGGTTTTTTTTTTGCGTGTTTTTTGTTTTGTTTTTGTTTTTTAAGACGGAGTATTGTTCTTTCACCCAGGCTGGAGTGCAATGGCACAATCTCATTTCACTGCAACTTCCACCTCCTGGGTTTAAGCAATTCTCCTGCCTCAGCCTCCCAAGTAGCTGGGATTACAGGCGTGTGCCACCACACTCAGCTAATTTTTGTATTTTTAGTAGAGATGGGGTTTCACTGTATTGGTCAGGTTGGTCTTGAATTCCTGACCTCAGGTAATCCACTCGCCTCAGTCTCCCAAAGTGCTGAGATTATAGGCGTGACTGTGCCTGGCCAAGGCTAGGGTTTTTTAAAGATAGCTTGGCCAGCAGGTGGCTAGGGAATGGATGCTGCTGATGGGTTGAGAATGAAATCATGTGAGTTTGGCAAATGGAAAATGGTCCTTGTGCACTGAGTCTGGATGGAGGGAAGCCACAAAGCTGTTGAGTCGTGAATCTTGGGTCCAGGTGGAGCCACCTGGTTGCTAGAAATGCAAAAGTCTGAAAAGACATCACAAAAGGTGAATCTTAGGTTCCACAAGAGTGATGTTATTTACAGGAGCAATTGGGAAATTGCCAATGTTGTCACCTCCAGAGTAATGGCTGTAAAAGTTTATGCCTACATCTTAGTAGATTCAGGCCCCTCTCATTTTCCTAACCTTGTGTTTTTTCATGAGTTTTACAAAGGTGGTTTAGTTTTAGGAAGGGCTATTGTATCATTTAAAGTATACACTAAATTTCTCCCAAATTTAGCTTGGTCCATGTCCAGAAATGACCAAGGACAGTTTGGAGGTTAAAGGCAAGATGGAATTGGTTAGATCAGATCTCTTTCACTGTTATAATTTTCTCACTGTTACAATTTTTGCAAAGGTGATTTCATAATGGTAACTAAAGAATGGGGACAGAGAGTTGGGGAGGGGTGTTAGGGAAGGTGTCTGCAGAGGGGGAAATTTAAGCTGAGCTCTGAAAGAGGAGTCCTGTGGGAAGAGCATTCCAAATGAAAAGACCAGCATGTGCAAAGACCCCTTGGCCAGGAGAGGTGTGCCCTGGGGAGGACAGGAGAGGTCAGAGTCACTAGGGCTCCCGAGGAGTATAGGGAATGCAGAGGACACAATGACCTGCAGCGTGGGAAGGAAGCAGATGACACAGGGCCAGGTGAAGGGTGTAGGGCCACTGCTTTAAATCTGGATGCTGTGGGAAGCAACTGGAGGGCTTAAGCCATGGAGTGATATGATTTGATCTGTGTTTTCAGGAAAACCACTCTGGCTGCTGTGTAAAGAATAAACCATTGGGAGTAGAGGACGCAGGGGATAGCTGGAGGCCAGGCAGCTGGACAGGACACGATGCGGCTGTTTCCATGTGGGCGTGAGTTGGGAGTGGCGAGAAATGACTGGATTTAAGTGACCATCAGAGAGAGGTGGTGGTGGACTGGACGTGGACAGAGGAGGCTCAAGGCGGCTCTCTGACTTCTGGCCGGAAGGATGGTGATGTTACTCACAGAGCTGAGGGACATGGAGGAACAGGTTTTGAGGGAGCAATGACAAGTTCAGAGTGGGATGTGTTGGGACTGAGAAGTTGACTGGACATCCAGGGGGAGATGTACAGGAGGCAGTGCTGTAGGAGGAGGAGTACAGGCGTGGAGTGTGAACCAGCAGCTGCTGCAGCAGAGGGAGCATGAAAACCTGGAGAGGTAAGTCGACACAGGGACACAGAAGAGGCCCTAGGGAGCTCATACCAGGCACGAGAATTGAGGGGAAGCAGGTGCAGGAGATGGAGAGGAAGGGAGAGCAATTAGGGAGGCTGGGCACTCACCTGGCCCCAAGTGTCTTCTCCAAGGCTCTCATAATTTCTCACGAGACCTCTCTACACTTCAGCCAGGCTGCTGGGTCCCCTGAGGCTGGAAGGCACCATCTCAACATCAGCCTCTGTGCTATTCTTCTTGCCTAAAATGCCCTCCTTGATCTTCTAGGCTCTTCTTAATTCCCCTGCCCTGCCTGTACAAGAAGCCATGGGCCAGCTAGCCCTTTGCCTTGCATGTTTTCCAGACAGACATCACACACCATCCATGCCACTGCCATAGAGAACACAAATCCAGCTCTTCATGTGTCCTGCTGAAGCCCCTCACTGTACCAGAGGTGAAGGGGAAACCCCCCCATCCCAACTCAGTCCATTATGCCCTGGATGAAGGTTAGGGGTGGAAAAGTCACAGAATTTCCAACAAGTCTTCCTTCATGGGCTTACGCTTCCCTGGAACATGGCAGCTTGTGCAATTTGCTGTCTGCCCAAACTGCCTTTCACATGTCCCATTACATGTGCAGGTCTGACCCTTTGTTCCTAAAGGGACAAAGGATTAGAGGCGGTGATGGCTTTTGTGTGGGCCTCAAAGCAGGGACAGGCTTTAGAAAGGGAACAAGGAGATCAGAGAAAGCACAGGAGCAGAGAGGCCCTGCAGGACAACGGGGGCTGGGGACACCTGGAGGATGGGGGCCAAGGGTAGAAACCTCAGGTACGTGGCACCTTGGCCATTTCTAGGCCATGATAGAATGGGGCTGGCTCACCAGCATGCGCTAACTCCCTCCCAGAGCCTCATTCTAAAGAGTGCCTGGACTGCAGGGCTGGGGGTCACTGAGAGCCAGAATGGGGAGTGGGTGATGGTTGTGGCAGCAGTCGGGAGGCAGTGTAGATTCTAGAGGAGGGGAGAGACATCACAAGAGCCTTGTAAGGTGAAGCCAGATGCAGTCCGGGAGGGGGCTGGGGGCTGAGAAATCAGTGGGAGGCTGCTCCCATCATCCAGGCGCAAGGCAGGAACCTTGGGCATCCTGAGGATGAGAAAACCTGCAGGGCCTCAGGCATTGGATGTCTTCCAGGAGAGGTGGGTCCAGGGCTGAAGGAGAGGATCAGAGACAGGTCCCTTTGCGGATGATCTAAGAGCCGAGAGGGAGGGGTGTGCAGTCCAGCAGACCCTCTAGCGATGCTTTCACTTGCTACTTTGTGCTGTATCCACAGAGGAACTGTGCAGGCCTTTGGCCCTGGCCGAACCTCTGCAACGCCCAGAGCTGCCCTTCTAGGGGTCAGCCGGATGCTGTTGAAGTCCAAACATGTTACCCCAAAGTGTACCACATTGTTGTCTTGATTATTTTGAGCTAAGAGAAATAGACAACCAGCCAATGCAGGAAAAACTGTTTACCTTCCCCTCAACAGCCTAAAATAAGGTATAAATTTTACATTTTGTAAAGAAAATTTATATTTATAAAAGAAATTGTTATTAGTAAAGATGTTTGTACCAGGAAGGGAGCTGCTCTGAGACAACTTTTATCACCTGAGAGACGTTTATCTACATAACAAGATGACTTATATTCACATTTCCTCTACTTCCTGCCCCATAATTTGTCTTCACCACCTCCGCCCAGAAGCCCCAAACCCTATTCCTTTTTATAGCTCAGAATGCTTAAAAGCCTCAGCCAGGCGTGGTGGCTCATGCCTGTAATCCCAGGACTTTGGGAGGCCAAGACAGGCGGATCACATGAGGCCGGGAGTTTGAGATCAGCCTGGCCAACATGGTGAAATCCCACCTCTACTGAAAACACAAAAATTAGCCAGGCATGGTGGTGCGCACCTGTAGTCCCAGCTACTTGGGAAGCTGAGGCCTGGGAGGTAGAGGTTGCAGCAAGCAAAGATCACACCACTGCACTCCAGCTTGGGCAATAGAGTGAGACTGTCTCAAAAAAAAAAAAAAAATGCTTAAAAGCCTCCATCATCTGGCCTTTCTTTGAGTCTCATGTTTTTGTGGGACTCTCATGCCTATGTACGTAGTTAAAATGTTTTTTCTCCTGTTAATTTGTCTTACATCAACTTAATTCATCGACCAGCAAAAGAACTAGAAGGGTAGAGGGAAGCAATTTTCCTTCCCTACACTGTCCTATCCAGGGCTGACAGGCAGCCCCCTGAGAGGTTGGTGGGTACCTGGTGAGGGCATCCCCATAGAGGTGTAGGGTGAATGGAGGCCCATAGCACCTCCGGGTCATGACAGTTGTTACCAGTGGCTAAGTGCTGGTTAGCAATCAGTTTATTGAAATAAAATGTGGGGGACTGGTTTGTAAATGCTCTCACTGTGGTGTCTTTCAAGCCACCAGTCTGACCTCACTGACCACCAGCGTATAGTCCTGACACCAGAAAAACGTGACAGATATGAATGACCTCAATGGCATACATTGCAGGCACATAATAAAACAATGCATTTCAAGTATCTATTACCTGGATTTTAAATGTAATTTACTCATAGGTTCACATCATTTAATTTTTAATAATGACTGTTGAAGAAGCAGCATATAAAATTCCTGAAAATTTAATAATCTATCCTTGAGAGGTGACACAAACCAGCACTGGCACAGCACTGGCTGGCCCCAGGACAGGACTTGACAGGGTCCCGGGAGCCCCTACCCACAGAGCTCTCATCCGAGGCACCGGGCTCCCCTCCGACCCCCCCAACCCCACCCCCCACCCCGCATTGGGAAGCCTTGTTCCCACTAGGAGAAACAACTTCCAAGAAAAGAGCTTGGAACCTGTGCACCTTCCATGTCTGCAGGCCTAGGGGCTGTCTGTTTTAACAAAAAAGAACAAAAAACCTAATTTAAACCTTGCCTTTGCAAGTGTCATTTGAACTGGAATGGCTACAATAAGATGATGTATCAGTGTTAAGATCAAAATGAAAATTAAGCACATGCTCCCCTATTAGTCAGCACTTCTCAGGCTACATTGTTGTGAAGTTCAGCAAAAGAGTTAAAGAGTCTATTTAAATACAAATGTGCCATAAAACCAACTAAGAGCAATACATCTCCAAAATTCTGCCAGCCCTACTTTCAGCAGGCTCTGTTCACAATGGTGGTGTTATTTTTTCAATGTGGAGAATAATATTTCTGAGTAATCCTGTGTTACTATCTGGGATGGGAGTCTGAGGGTTCTTCTGGGGCTGAGTTGGCACATGTGTCCCACTGCTCTCTGGGACTGGCCAGGGCTTAGCATCACCAGGCAGCCTTTGGGTTGGAGGGGGTTCTTCTGCCTGGAGGGTTCCTGACTCCCCGTATTACCGCCCTGGTTACAATGCTCCAAAGGAGCCCAATTATATACATAAGCTCCAGTGACCAGGAGGGTGTGGCTCCCTGACTCAAGAACTGAATGAGACATTCCTTAAAAGGAGCCATGCACAGCACCTGACTCAGAGGCAGTGATCTGCTAGCACTAACCATTGAACATCCCATCCCTGTGGGAAGGAGGCAACAGGTGCTCTCAGAGCCCATGCTCTGTGTCAGGTGACAACCTTACCCTCACAATAATCACACAGAGGAGGCATTATTGCTCTGTCTTAACAGAGGGGCTGGAAAGATGTGGCATGAGACAGCGAGTGGGCTTGGCCATTAGGGCTCTGTCAGAAGGGGACTGGCCCATCCCCTGCCCTACCTGTGGAGGAAATGGGATACCAGGTATTTGGGGCAGAGTTTGGTGATAAGCTTGGCCTGAGGCTGAGTGAAACCATCTGCTTTTCAGAGGCAGCAGGACTTCTGTGCCCACCAAGGCCTGTGCCTAAGCTGAGAACAGCCAGAGGATACCTTTGGGCTTGTGCCCTGGAATAAGAGGAGACTGTACTTCAAAGCCCTCAGAAGCCACAGAACCATCTAAGAACCACCTGATTCAAGATGGACTCTGCCCGGGAGTGAGCAAGGCCTGCCCAGCACAGCTCAGCCCCATCTCAGTCACTGAACCGTGGGCAGAATCCGGCCCGTGAGGGCAAGCAGTAAAAATGTGTTGAGCTTTTAGATACTGTGATACAGGTATGTAATAATTGTAGGGGCAGACTTTCTAGATATTAAATTTTTAGTGTACAATTAGAATATATGCAGCTCTTTTTACTTCTGTTTATTTGATGGCATTCAGGATGTGGCTTGAATGGCGCTGTGCTAGGGCTGGCTGCTCTCCCCTATTCCCTCTTCAAAGAGCCTCCTGCCCCTAGGATGCACAAGTAGGGTCCTCACCTTAGGAGAAAGAAATACAGGATTGTGGAAACCTCTACTTCCCACCTTTTCTCTGTGTCTTAGGGGACTCCATATGGAGGGGTAGCATTTCAGGCATGGGATTGCTTTCTGCCTGAGAGAAGGGGCTGGAGCCAGGGGGCAATGATGGGGCTGAGGGATGTGTTCAGAGTAAACCTGTTTAGGCAGAGGCAGAATCTAGGCAGTTCATCTCTTGGGATCCCACTCAATATGAAAGGCAGATAGAGGATTGACTCTGCAGAGAAGGGGAACCCCCACTTCTAGGGGCATGAGACAAGGTAGCAACCAACAAAGATGTCATCTAGTCACCTAGTGAGAGCTCACATGTGTAGACACATGCAATATCTCATGTGATCTTTCCTTAAACTATCTGTTTGCAGATAATCTGATCTTGAATATAGAAAATCCTCAAAAATATGCTGAAAACTGGTAAAACTTTAAGTTCAGCAAGCCTGCAGAATGCAAGATCAATATACAAAAATTGATTGTGTTTCCATATACTTGCAATGGACAATCAAAAATGTAATTAAAACAATTCCATTTATGATAGCATCAAAAAATAAAATAGTGAGCTGAGCATGGTGGCTCACACCTGTAATCACAGCACTTTGAGAAGCTGAGGTGGGCGGATCACTGGAGATTAGGAGTTCAAGACCAGGCTGGCCCAACATGGTGAAACCCCATCTCTACTGAAAGTATAAAAATTAGCTGGGTGTTGTGGTATGTGTCTGTAATCACAGCTACTGGGGAGACTGAGGCATGAGAATTGCTTGAACTCAGGAGGCAGAAGTTGCAACGAGCTGAGATCGCACCACTGCACTCCAGCTTGGGTAACAGAGCAAGACTCCATCTCGAGAAAAAAAAAAGGAATAAATTTAACTAAAGAAGTACAAGACTTGAACACTGAAAACTACAAAACATTTATTGAAACAAATTAAAGACCAAAATAAATGAACACAGCCCATGTTCCTAGATTGGAGGTCTTAATATTAAGATGGCAACACTTCCTAATGTAGCCCGAGATCCAATACAATCCCTACAAAATTCCAGGTGCCTTTTCTGCTGAAATTGACAAGCTAATTTTACAATTCATATGGAAATGTAAGAGACCTAGAATAGGCAAAACGATCTTGAGAAAGAAGAGTGAAGTTGGAGGACTTACACTTGTCCATTGCAAACTTAAAGCTAGAGTATCAAGAAAGTGTGGTACTAACATAAAGATAGACACGTAGACTAATGAAATAGAGGCTAGAAATAAACCCTCGTATTTATGGTCAATTGATTTTTTTGACAAGGGTGCCAAGACAATTCAGTGGGGGAAGGAATAGTCTTTTCAGCAAATGGTACTTGTGACAACTGGATATTCCCATGTGAAAGACTCCTTTCTCACACCATACATAAAAATGAACTCAAATGGATTCTAGACCTAAATGTTAGAACTAAAACTGCAATACTCTTATGAAAAAAATAGAAGTAAGGTTTCATGACCTTAGATTAGAATAAACATAAATAGATATGATAGCAAAAGCACATGCAACAACAAAAAAAAGATAAAAAACTTCATCAAAATTTTTAAAACTTTTGTTCTAAGAATATGACCAAGAAAATAAAAAGACAATTTAGAGAACAAGAGAAAATATTAGCAAATTATGTACCTGATAAGGGACTTGTATCTAAAATATATAAAGAACACTTATAATTCAATAATAAAAAGGCAAAGGATTAGAATACACATTTCTCCAAAGAAGACATACAATGGCCAATAAGCAAATGAAAAGAGGCTCAACCTTATTATTCGTCAAAGAAATGCAAATCAAAACCACAGTGTGATGCTACTTCACACTCACTAGGATGGCTAGAATTAAAAAAAAAAAAAAAGACAGATTATAATAAGTGCTATAGGGATGTGGAGGAATTAGAGACTTCATACATTGTTGGTGAGAATGTAAGCAGTACAGCTACTCTGGAAAAGTCTGCCAGTTTCTCAGAAAGATAAATATAGAATTACAGTACTACCCAGCAATTCCACTTCAAGCTATATACCCAAGAGAAATGAAAAAGAAGTCCACATAAAAACTTGCAAACAAATATTTGTAGCAATGTTATTAATAATAGCTGAAAAGTAGAAACAACCCTGACATCCATCAACTTATGAATGGATCAACCAAATGTGGTATATCTATACAATAGAATATTATTTGACCATAGAAAGCAAATAAGTACAGATACATGTTGTATGACATGGAGGTACCTTGAAAATATTATGATAAGTGAAAGAAAACTAGTCACAAAGACTACATATGGTATTATTCCATTTATATGAAATGTCTGGAATAGGCAAATGCATAAAGAAAGAAAGATTAGTGGTCCTCTAGGGCTGGAAGTTTGGGGGGAAATGGGGAGTGATTGCTAGAGAATACAGGATTTCCTTTTGCTGTGATAAAATGTCCTAAAATTAATTGTGGTGATGGTTTCACAACTCTGTGAATATACCAAAAACTACTGAATTGCCCTCTTTAAGTGGGTGAATTGTGTGGTGTGTGAGCAATCCCCCAATAAATATGTTATATTAAGAAATGTATTGGTGCAAACATCAGGAGTTGGAGATTTTTTTAATGCTGTTTTAAACCACAAATTCAATTTTTAAAATTGTTAAAGGACTGTTTATCTACTTCATCTTGAGTAAGTTTGATTGCTTGTGATTTCTGATGATTTAGTCCATTTCATGTAATTTGTCAATTTTACTTGCATAGAGATGTTATTATAGTTTTAATATCTGTGAAGTCTATAGTTATATTCCCTTTTTCATTCCTGATGTGGAGATTTCTTTTTCTTTTTCTTTTTTTTTTTTTTTTTTTTTGAGATGAGGTCTCACTTTGTCAGCCGGGCTGGAGTGCAGTGGTGAGATCTCAGCTCACTGCAACCTCTGCCTCCCAGATTCAAGCAGTTCTCCCACCTAAGCCTCCAGTGTAGCTGGAATTACAGGCATGAACTACCATGCCTGGCTAATTTTTGCATTTTTAGTAGAGATGGGCTTTTGCCATGTTAACCAGGCTGGTCTCAAACTCCTGACTTCTGGTGATCCACCCACCTCGGCCTCCCAAAATGCTGGGATTACAGGCGTCAGCAACTGCACCCAGCCCTTTGGTGATTTCTGTCTTCTCTCTAAGTTTGTCAGTGTGAGTAGAAATTCACCAATTTTATTGATCCCCCAAAGAATCATCTTTTGGTTTCATTGATTCTATTGTTTTTCTATTTTTAATTTCCTTAATACACTGCTCTTTATTATTTCCTTCCTCCTGTTTACTTTGGGTTTATTTTGCTCTTTTCCTCCCTAGTCTCTTATGGCAGAAGCTTAAATTGTTGTTTTGACACATTTCTTGTTTTGTAGTACAAGCATTTAATGCAGCAAATTCCCTTCTTGCTTTAGCTACATCCCACAAATTTTGATATGTTATATAGTTATTTTCTTTCAATACATCTTCTAATTTCCCTTTTTTAACTGTGTGGTTTGCTTTCTAATTATTTAGTAATATTTCTGTTATCCTTCTCCTACTGATTTCTATTTTAATTCCATTATAGTCAGAAAACATACTTTGTATGATTTCAATCCTTTTAAATTTAAGGTTTGATATGTGATTCACAATATGACCTATCCTGGTACATGTTCCATGTGCATTTGAAAATAATGTGTCGTCTGCTGTTGGAGTGTGTAGTGTTCTATAAATATGACTTAATTCAAGTTAGCTGACAGATAGAAGTTGATTCTATCCTTGCTACTATTTCTATATATTACATAGAAAGGAGTGTTGTAGTCTCCAAGTATTATTGTCAGCATGTGTACTCCTTTTATGTTCTGACAATTTTTGTTTCCTATATTTTAAAGCTCTATTCTCAGGTGCATATACATTTAGAATTATTATGCTTTCCGGGTGAATTGCTTTTTCTTTTTTAAAAAAATTATTGAGGTAAAATATACATGTATAATCCACCATCTTTACCATTTTAAGTGTAAATTCAGTGGTGATAAATACATTTACATTATTTACCCCCTTCATTCCCCTTTCCTTTCTCCCCTTCCCATCCTCTGATAACCACCCATCTACTCTCTGTCTTCATGAGATCCACTTCTTTAGCTCCCACAAGTGAGTGAGAACATGCAGTGTTTGTCTTTCTATGCTTTGCTTATTTCACTTAGCATAATGGCCTCCAGTTCCATCCATATTGCTGCAAATAACAAGATTTCACTCTTTTTATGAATGACTAATATTCTATTGTGTATATGTACATATTCTTAATCCATTCATCCATTAGTGGGCCCTTAGGTTGATTTTATATTTTAGATATTGTAAATAGGGCTGCAATAAATATGAGAAGGCAGACATCTCTTTGATATATTGATTTCCTTTCTTTTGGATATATACCCTATAGTGGAATTGCTGGATCATATGATAGTTCTATTTTTGTTTTTTTGAGGAAGCTCTATACTGATCTCCATAGAGGCTATGCTAATTACTTTCCCACCAACAGTATCCAAGGGTTCCCCTTTCTCCACATCCTTGTTAACATCTGTTATTGCCTGCCTTTTTGATATAAGCTATTTTAATCAGGGTGAGATGATATCTCATTGTGGTTTTGCATTTTCTGATGATTAATGATGCTGAACATTTTTTAATATACCTTTTGGCCATTCGTATATCTTCTTTTGAGAAATGTCTGTTCAGAACTTTTGCCCATTTTTATTTATTTTTAACTTTTTGATACTTTTTATTCTTTTTAAACTTTTTTTTTAACTGACACAGGATCTTGTTCTTTTCACCCAGGCTGGAGTGCAGTGGCATGATCACTACTGACTGCAGCCTCAACCACCTGGGCTCAAAGGATCTACTGCAGCTTCCCAAGTAGCTGGGAATACAGGTGCATGTCACCATGACCAGTTACTATTATAATTTTTTTTTAGAGATGGGGTCTCACTGTGTTGCCCAGACTGATCTTAACTCCTAGACTTAAGCTATACTCCCACCTTGGCCTCCCAAAATGCTGGGGTTATAGGTGTGAGCCATGGTGCCCAGCCGCCCATTTTAAAATCATATTATTTGTTTTTTGCTATTAAGTTATTTGAGCTCTTTATATATTCTGGTTATTACTCTCTTGGCAGATGGACAGTTTACATTTTTTCTCCCATTTTGTACGTTGTCTCTTCACTTTGTTTCATTTGCTGTGCAGAAGCTTTTTAACTTGATGTAACCCCCATTGTCTATATTTGCTTGGGTTGCCTGAAGCTTTTCCTCAATGTTTTCTTCTAGTAGTTTCATAGTTTGGGGTTTTAGTCCTTTTAAGTTTTTAATCCATTTTTATTTGATTTTTGTGTGTGGTAAGAGATAGGGATCTAGTTTCATTCTTCTGCATTTAGTTATTCAGTTTTTTCAGCACCATTTATTGAAAAGACTGTCCTTTTCCTATTGTATATTCTTGGCTCTTTTGTTGAAGATGAGTTGGTTGTAAATGTGTAGATTTATATCTGGGTTATCTATTATGTTTTATTGATCTATGTGTCTGTTTTTATGCCAGTACCAGTGACTTAACTTTTCTACCAATATGTAATATCCCTTTCAACCCTGCTAGTTTTCTTTGCTCTGAAGTCTACTTTGATATTAACATAGTAGTTTTGTTTCAGTTGGGGACTCCAATGTGCAGGGTTTTTTTCATAGTTTTTCTTTTTAGCCTACCTATACTGTAATATTTAAAGAGAGTTTCTTGTAGATAACATGTACTTGAGTCATTTTTATAAAATTCATTCTGTCAGTCTCTATCTTTTAATTGGTGTGTTTATGTCATTTACATGTAATGTAATTACTGATATGTTTGGATTCAGGCCTCCTAATTATTATTTGTTTTCTGCTTTTCCTATATTTTTAATTCCTTTTTTTTCTTTCCTACCTTTGTTTGGTTTACTTAAACTTCTTTTTTTTAGTATTCTAATTTAAGTTATCTAGTGTGGTTTTTTTGTTTTTTGTTTTTTGTTTTTTTGAGATGGAGTCTCTCTGTCACCCAGGCTGGGTACAGTGGTGGGATCTTGGCTCACTGCAACCTCCACCTCCCAGATTCAAGCGATTCTCTCACCTCAGCCTCCCAAGGACTACAGGCATGCACCACCACGCCTGGCTAATTTTTGTATCTTTGGTAGAAATGGGGCTTCACCATTTTGGCCAGGCTGGTCTCGAACTCCTGACCTCAAGTAATCTGCCCTCCTCGGCCTCCCGAAGTACTGGGATTACAGGTGTGATCCACCACTTCTGGTCTCTAGTGTGCTTTTAACATTAACTCTTTGTATATAATTTTTCAGTGTTCTAGGAATTACAGTACACATATTTGACTTTTTGTAGTCTATTTAGAATCAGTATTTCACCGTTCAAGCAGAATGTTGAAATCTTACCACCATATGGATCTCCTTACTTTCCTCCTCTTTTTGTTGTGATTTTCTCATGTATTACAGCTACATACTTTGAAACTTCTTTAAATGGTGTTAAAATTTTTGCTTTTAATTGTCTTACATATTTTAAAGGACTCAAGAAGAGAAGAACGATCTCTTATACTTACCCAGATATTTGCCATTTCTGTTCTGTTTCATTTCTAATGTTCCACATTTCCTTCTGGCATCAGTTTTTTCTTCTCTTCTTACCTACCTAAACAATACCTGGTGGTCCAGCAGAGACAAAGAATCACAGCAAGAGAAAGAGAAATCAATTTTAAAGATTTAATGGCTGCAAGACTATTCAGAGGCAGTCCCTAGTATAACAGCACCACCTGCTGGAAGAGAGACCAAATACACTTTTTTGTTCTGAGGCAGCTATGACCAAGCTCTTGCTGGAACTGAATGCTTGACCCAAGGATGCTTTGTGACTCTTCTGCCTGCCAACCCCATTATGGAGTGTATCAACTCACTCGATAACTAAAAAGGTGACAAGAGCCTAAGAGACCTCTCTGTTTAAAAGGAAATGGAGTATTCAAGAGCCAGTTGGCCTCTCCTTAGCAGCATCTTGGCAGCAATCCTTCAGGGGAAACATCATCACCTGCCATGCCCCCTAAAGCAAAGCTGCTGTTGGTGTTCAGCCTCAGCACAATCTCCATAAAACAATAAGCGAACATGGTCACTTGCTCAGTGGGCAGAACTCACTGCAGTCCTAATGCCCTGGCCAACACTCCCCCCCAAAGCAACTTGCTACATGTTAACTAACGCTTAGCTGGCACCAATGGCCTGGCTATCTGCCCTGCTTCTAGAAAGACTCTAGACTGGAAGGTTACAGACATCCCTCTTTGGGGCAGTAAACTGTGGAAACAAATAGCGGCTGCTGATGGGCAGCTGGTGTCACAGGTGCAGATGCCCTTGAGGATTCTCTGTTGAGACTGACTGAAATCAAACTGCTTGATAGATCCCTACTTGAATCCACATCCAGGTTTTGGGGTGCCGTGAGCCCAGGCAGGGGAATCCTGGAGGAACAAGAGTGGTAAACTTACTGCTGGTGCTGAGATACTTTCAGGCTTTGGTTTTCTTCCAAATGCATCTGCTGCTATTTACTTTTCTGAGTCTTCAGATGGCTGCTCCATGCATGTGGTCGAGGGTTACAGCTGCCTTCAGTGGGATAGATGGGTTGGGGTGTGCTTGTTCCATCTCATCTAGAACTAGAACCAAGAAGAGGACTTTAATAGGTGGAGAGGAGGCAAGAGGGCATCTCCAGGGAAACTGCAGCACTAGGCAAAGCACAAAGCTGGGAACACAGGACAGGATCTGAGGGCAAGAATAGTTCATCTGGCTGGGTCCTGAGTGCTCAAGGAGAGCAGCAGGTGAGAAATCTGACAGAAGGGCTTGGCCTTAGCATGGGGCCCCAGGAGAAGAGTGTGGGCTTTGCTGGGTAGCATCACCAGGATTTACAGAGGGCATCCAAGCTGAGCAGTAGCTATAATGGAGCTGTGCTACAGGGCCCTACACACTTTCCCTTCACCTGGAACATTCTTTCTTCTGCTCTTCCCCCAGCCAACTCTTTCTCATCCTTCAGGTTTCAGTGTATGTCTCATTTCTCAGGGAAGCCTTCCTGACCACCCACCACCTGCTTAGCTCAGACCATGGCTTCCATAGAATAGTGGATTATTCCTTCCTCGTCCTTACCATGCTGTCAATTGTTTACTTAATCATTTGCAATAATTTATTTCACATCCATTTTCTCTGCCAGCCTGTAAGCATATTTCTTGTTTATTGCTAAGGGCATTTGATCAACAAACTTGCAGGGAGAATGTGCTCTCTGCCCACCATGGCATTAGATGCCAACATTCCCAAGGATGAAGTAGGTGACCTCCCTGCATGTTGTTAGCTTGTTGCCTGCACAGGCCGTGCAGTTGGTGTTACTGGTCTAGCTGACAGGGGTTGTGTGTGGCGTGGAGCGGGAAGGGGCAGGTGGCAGAAAGACTGGGTCAGGATCCACTATAATAGGCAAAGGAGTTTCTGGTCATGCTGTAACCAGGGCTTCATTCAAGAGTGAAGCAGACACCACCCAGACCCTTTTGAGATCCTGGATATCAGGGAGCCCCAACACAAGACCTTCTGATGTTTGCCCATCTCCTGCAGGCTGCAGTGAGCCAGGCTGCCCAGTGCTCCTCTGGCAACCCAGAGGTACCATCCCACTGGTGGGAGGAGGGGAACTGAGTGCCCCTTGAGCCAGGACAGAGCTGGGGCTGCAAGTCACTATTTCCAACGCTATTAGCACATGTGGTGAGGGCCTAAGGGGTGCAAGGCTCACTCAGGGGTCACTGACTTGGGGACATAGCAGGGCCAGGAGAGGGACTCCAGGTCTGTCTGCTTTGAAGCCCCACTCAACTCCAACAGGCCCCATGCCCCTCAGGAACCACCTTGGGGAGCGAATCTGAATTCAGGGGCCACCTCAGCCAGCTCCTTCATCATCCTCTGTCTTCTACACCTGGAGCTCGATGAGGACACAGCATGCAAACCACCTGGCTGCATCCCATGCAGCCTCCTCCCACTGCCTCACCGGTGTTGCACCCACCTGCAATTCTAATTGGTTCTATTCGGTTTTTGCTCGAAAGACCTTCAATGACTGGCAATGTCTGTCAGTAATTACAGTCCACAATTCCCTAGCAAATTCATTTAGGAACAAATTATTTCACAGAATTCAATAAAAGTAAATTGCTTATTCCTAGTGGGTTCTGAGGCATCCAGAGGTGGGCTATACAAAGCCATGCTGATCCTCACCGTGGGAACCCTAGGTCCTTGCCAAGTTTCCCCCGTCCTCTCCCACTCACCAGGAGCTGCGGGCCTCCCTCAGGGTGTGGCCCCCAACTGGCCAGGCCAGAGACTGACCAAATCCTGATGGATCATTTCAGCTGGAGATTCTTAAGTGGAGGGGAAAATGTGTGCTTTAATGGAAAACTATGAATTGTTTAGATCACACCCTTTGGGGGTATCTCACTGCGCTGTTTTACAAATCCATGCATTGTAAATGACTGACAGCAATGCAAAGTAAGTGAGTTCATTTTAATACACCTGATTTGTAAATGTGTCTATTCTTTGGATTCTCCCTTGAACACGTTGAAACATTCTATAGGTTCCTGCAAGGTGTCAGAGCCCTGGCAGCGGAGAGTGATTGGCTCACATGTGGCAAAAGGATGTACCAACAGCAGTATAGGTTTGAAGAGGAAAGTTTCATTAGACAGGAAGTACCCTGCAGCCGAGTACAGCAGGGTGCTTCAGCAAGACAGGAAGTACAGCGGGGTGCTCCAGCAAGACAGGAAGTACAGCGGGGTGCTCCAGCAAGACAGGAAGTACAGCGGAGTGCTTCAGCAAGACAGGACTGAGCTTGCCAAGGTGGATTTTCCTTAGGGGTATTTACAGACCTTAAAGTGGGAGCTTAAGGGTAATTTGGACCATATTAGCCACGTAGGTAATTTGGTACCTTGGTGTCAGCAAGGGTTGCACAATGACTTTCGACATCATGCATTCCGGAGATGCATTAGAAATTCTAGTTACTTATAAATTTTTGAGAAAAAAGCCTGGTGCTAGACGCTGACTTTAGAAAATATGGAATTCTAATTACTTCTGAGTTCCTCAAATAAAGAGTTTTGCCTCCAGATGGTCTGCTTGATGGACACCAGGTGACCTTTGCTCTCCTCACTTTCCTCACTAATAATGACTTAAATAAAGTCTTTAACGATGTTCATGTTATAACTGCTTTAGAATCATAATTTTACTTTTTGTTGAAAAGTATCCTTTAACACAAACTTAAGCAACCCCAGAGTTTCTGATGCATTGAGTCTGGAGCTCAAGAACATGATGTCGAACAAGCCCATGGCTCAGGCTTTGGGGACTCTGTGTCATCCGAGGGTGTTCTTGAGGGTGGCAAGGGCTCTGCTGTGAAAGGACATTGTCCTGGGTTAATGGGGTGTCTAACTCCCTGGGACCCACAGGGTGTCTCCCAGATGCTGAAAGAGACTCTGTTCTGCAGCCAGTGGAGGGAGTGGAGATGGGAGAAGTGGAATCACAGAGCCAATGTCCCTTCCCCAGTGCCCAGTGCACAAGGCCCAGGCTGTGTGCTTTCCACCCATGCAACTACTGCTGATGCCCTTAACGCTGGGCCCTTCTGAAATGGACATGAAGCCCAGGAAGGGTAGGTGAGCTCGGGCTGCAGCTTCATCACTTCCTCTGGACACCCTTGCTCTTACTCAGCACCGTGTGCAGCTCCACGCAGCCCTCCCTTGAGCAAAGGGATACGTCATGTCATAGACAGGTTTTTGTGATTCTGCAGGACCTGGGACCCTGGGAGTGACAGAGAGGTGTTGCTGGGGAACTCTAATCCTGAAATTGCCTTTGCAAAAGTTTTTTTTTTAACAGTGAGAAACTTACGACATCGAAAGAGATGTGATCTAACCAACTTCCATCTTGCCTTTAACCTTCAAACAGCCCTGAATCATTTCTAGGCTTAGGCCAAGCTAACTTTGGGAGGCATTTATAGTTTAAATGATAATAGCCCTTCCCCAAAACTAAACCTAAAGCTAATGAAAGGCCACCAGGTTAGGAGGCTGTGAGGACCCTGAATTCTTCTAAGGTGTAGACATAAGCGATTACAGCCGTTATTCCGGAGGTCACAAGATTTGCAACTCCCACAATTACTCTCGCAGATAACATCACTCTTGTAGAACCTAAAACTAGCTTTTTGATATGTCTTTTCATGTTTTTGCATCTCTGACCCCAACTCCCACCAACTGGTCCTGTGGCCCCACCCAGAAGTGGTCTTCCTGACCCACCAAACTCTTCTTGAAAAATCCTAGCCTCAGAGTTTTCAAGGAGATTGATTTGAATAATAACTCCACGTCCCATGTGGTGTGGACAACCTCATGTCTCTTAAACTCTTTCTTTATTGCAATGCCATGGTCTTAGTGAATGGGTTTTGTCTGTGCAGTGGGCAGGAAGAACCCATTGGGTAGTTACAATCCCACCAATGGCCTTTACCACCACCACCCTCTTTCCCCAGCCCGGGACCCAGAGACCAAGGTGGCCCTAGCAATGCCCTGTCTTAGGTAGGACTAAACCAGCCCTTGCATGCTGCCAGAAGGCTGGGGTCTTTTTGATTTTTCATGGCCAGACTGTCCATCATCTTGGGCCCCCTCTGAGGGAGACTCCTAGACCCATGAACTGAGATTTTTATACAGGAGCTAGAAAGAAATTATTTAGGCAGATAGGAAGGGCAACAGAGTTCTCAGCAAGGCTTCCCTTTTAACAAAAAGCAGCCCCAAAGTAATTTTTCTTATTTTTTCTTTCTCTCGTTTTTTTTTTTTTTTTTTTTTTTGAGATGGAGTCTCACTCTGTTGCCCAGGCTGGAGTACAGTGGTGTGACCTTGGCTCACTGCAACATCCACCTCCGCCTCCTGGGTTCAAGGGATTCTCCTGCCTTAGCCTCCCAAGTAGCTGGGATTACAGGTGTGCACCATCACGCCTGGCTTATTTTTGTATTTTTAGTAGAGACAGGGTTTCGCCACATTGGCCAGGCTGGTTTCTAACTCCTGACCTCAAGTAATCCACCCGCCTTAGCCTCCCAAAGTGCTGGGATTACAGGTGTGAGCCACCATGCCCAGCCAATAACTTCTCTTCTAACAAAAAGCAGCCAGAAAAATTGAGCTGCAGACATAGATAAGCATGCAGGAGTGAATGCCGGCAGCTATGCCAATAGAAAAGGGCTACCTGGAAGCCAGGTATGTTCAAAATAGAGGCTCCATCTTCCCTTTTGGTTGTCACCGTGTATGCAGTAAAGAAGCAGGCAACATGGCACCAAATGCAAAGAACCATCTGCAGAACAAAAGATGAGGGTGAGGTGGCCATGTGCAAATGGAACACCTGGTCTGACCAATTTTTCATGCCCTATGTAAATCAGACACCACCTCCTCAAGCTCATCTATAAAACCCGCTGCATTCTACCACTAACCAGCAACCCATTTCTTGGGGCCCTTCTCTCTGCAGCAGAGAGAGCTCTTCTCTTTCTTTCACCTGTTACACTTCCACTCCGAACCTCATTCGTTGTGTCTGCTTCACATTGCCCCTTTGTCTTTATTTCTGCTGGGACTGGAGGGGCAGAAACCTTATGTGACCCATCATAATGTTACAGTAGGTAGACAGGCGCCAGTGGGGGCAGGAGAGGGCCCTTCCCCCACCCACTAGGAATGTCAGGTGATAATTCAGCAATTACTACATTGCCTCTCTAAAAGTGATAAATAGGCAGCTGGCGCCAGGGAGAGGCCATTTCCTGATGGTCCACACCTGTTCCACTAAAGTATTAATTGAATGCAGATATCAGGGAGAAGCAACTTCCCGGGCATGTGCATTAGGAGACAAAATGGCGGAGTATGACCTTCCAGGGGCACGCCACGGGAAAAGGGGAGAAAGCCTCAGGTAAGCACAGATACAACTTCCTAAATACACTGTGCACGCTCACCTCCCAAGGGCGAGGGGGACACTGCACATGCGGGCAACCCCCTAAGGGCAGAATCATGGGAAAGTGGCCAGCCTATAGAGTCCTAGGATCAAGGTTAAGTAACGGCACTTGTTCTTCAGGTCGCCAGCTTGGGACTCTTCCAAGCATACTTTCCTTTCTTTCCTGCTCTGAAGTTTTTTTTCTTTTTTTTTGAAAGGGAGTCTTGCTCTGTTGCTGAAGTGTAGTGGTGCAATCTCAGCTCACTGCAACTTCCGCCTCCTAGGTGCAAGCAATTCTCCCACCTCAGCCTCCTGAGTAGCTGGGATTACAGGCGTGTGCCACCACGCCCAGGTAATTTTTGTATTTTTCAGTAGAGCTGGGGTTTCACTATGTTGGCCAGGCTGGTCTTGAACTCCTGACTTCCCATGATCCACCTCCTCGGCCTCCCAAAGTGGCTTTTTAATAAACTCGCCTCTGTCTTTCTTATGCCCCTCAAGTTCTTTCTTCTGAGGAGGCAAGAATTGAAGTTGCTGCAGACCTGTATGGATTTACTGCTGATAATTCAGATACCTTCCACCACTGACAATAAGGGTCACTGCCAACCCTCCTATAGCAAAAGACAGATTAACAAGAGAAAAGCATAACAAATTTATGTAATCAAATTCTTATGTGACATGGGAGCTTTCAGAAATGAAGACCCAAACACCCAAGGAAAACTGTTTTTATGCTTAGGTTTGATGAAAAATAGACAGCTGTGTGAAATGTGGTTAGACAAAGGGTATGATCTAATGGTAACATCAGAGGCGTTAGAACCAGCGTGACTCCATCTTGAATAGGGGCTAGGTAAAATAAGGCTGAGATGTGCTGGGCCGCATGGGCATTCTTAGTCACAGGATAAGAGGTTAGTAGGACTGGTGTCACAAGATACAGGTCACAAAGACCCTGCTGATAAAACAGGATACAGTAAAGCCGGCCCAAAGCCACCAAAACCAAGATGGTGACAAAAATAACCTCTGGTCATCCTCACTGTACATTTTATGTTGATTATAATATATTAGCATGCTAAAAAACACTCCCACCAGCACTGAGACAGTTTACAAATGCCATGGCAATGTCCGGAAGCTATCCTGTATGTTCTGAAAGGAGGAGGAAACCTCAATTCCAAGAATTCCTGCCCGTTTCTGGAAAACTCATGAATAATCCACCCCTTGCTTAGCATATAATCAAGAAATAACTACAAAAATAGTCAAGCCGCCCATGCCGCTGCTCTGCCTCTGGAGCAGCCATTGTTTTGTTTCTTTACGTCTCTAGTAAACTTGCTTTCACTCTAGGGATTTGCCCCAAACTCTTTCTTGCCTGAACTCCAAGAACCTTCTTTTGGGGTCTGGATTGGGACCCCTTTCTGGTAACAACAGGCAGAGTATGGAACCCCACAGGCCTGTGTGTTCAGACTCAACCTCTCTGTGTAGCCTTCTTTTGAGAAAGAAAAATAAAATTCTAAGCCCCCAAATGCCTAAACGCACCCTCTCTTGGCCAAGGGGACTCGAGAGAATCCTTGAAAGCTGATTTCATGACAATGACAGGATGGGAAGTCAGACATGCCTTATTTTGGGATGGGAGGTCAGACTCGCCTCATTTTTTACCCCCTTCCTTGCTAACTATCATTAACTTCACTAAGGAGTAAACAGAAACCAGCCCTTTCAAAAGCCTCCACACTGATAATGTTGATTACTAGCTTATCGTCCCAGGTACAGAACAAAAATAAAATAAGATCGATCATCCCTTCATCCCTCCCTAAGACATATGCTTCCTCTAGTCCCATTTTCTTCCAATGTTCACTTTATCTTACATAAAATGTAGATTTACTGGGCACATACACAAGTATGTAATCATTCATCTCTCTGCCACCCACCCCCATGCTTTTTAAGGACAATGTATAAATACAAAACCTCCTGAGAACGTCTTTGGAAGAAAGAGCCTCAGATGCATCTGTGGCTTGTTTTTCCCAGGTGCATCCCCCAAGCTGAGCTCCATAAACTTCAATGATCTGAGACCTATGCTTCACTCATTTTAGCTCCCAGGTATAGGGCAGGACTATTTTGGAATGAGGGAGACAGGAGAAGGGAGAGAGTAACCTCTCTAGGTTTTATGGCTGGCTTGAGGGAAACAGGTTCTAGCTTCTAGGATTCATCCTGGGGAAGCTGAATTCTGGTTTCTATGACTTGCTTCAGGGAAGAAAGAGAAGAAGGAGACAGAAGCAGAAGATCAGAGAGAACTTGCTTCTGTGACCTTCCAGTGTCCTTTAGTTCAAAGTCCTCAGCGTGCCAAAGCTCCATACTTCAGGGTATTGTTTTCTGAGCCTCAACAGGGTCAGGTGCATCTTCCTGGCCCATCCGTTCTGTTATCTGTGGCCAGCTTGGCTTTGGCCAGCTGAATCTGCTGATTCCATCATCCTGCAGGTCTTCCTGTCTCTATCCATATCCTGCTGACTGCTGGGACTGGGTGGGCAAAGCTAGGCTGCCCCAGCCACAGGAACCCTTCCCAGGCTGGCATTTTTCCCCTGGGGGTGGTGGTGAGCCTCAGTGCTGGGCTGGCTTTAAACATGTGTGGTTGGTATGAGTAGTTTTCACCTCCGTGCATGTCAGACTCTGAGGAAATCACAGCCTAACATGCTCCACACACCCCTGCACCTCAGTACAACAGAATCTCCTCAGTACAAGCAGAGGTAGAAAGCTCAGCCACGCCTTCCTGCCTGGCACTCAATAGGTGCTTGGTAAATATTTGCTGAATAAACAAATGAGGAAGTCCCAACCTGCCATCTGACAGAGGCCACCCAGAGCCCTCTGCCTGTCAGGGAAGGGGACTGCCTTTGGGATTTTTTATGGCCACGTTCTTTGAGGAGAGAACTGAAGTCTGGGTGGCAGGTGATTGATGGAAGGTGTCACAGCACATTGAGGGCAGTGCCTGGCCAGATGGGGACCTCTGATCCCCTCTATCAATACAAGTAAGGCCCCCAAAGGCCAAGGCTCATTCTTTACCCCAGACTTGAGCTGGGCCTGGGGACTGGGGGGCCTTGGATGGTCACCCCTCCTTGTCCTCCTTCCCTTTCTTGTCCCCTGCCCCCTCCCCTCATTTCTTTCCCACTTCATTCTCCACCTTAAACCTACCCAAGCGTCTTACCCTCCCCACTCCATGGGCCTTCCCTGTCTACCAGAGAGGGAAGGGTTGGCCCACTCACAGGCCACAGCAACCTGTGGGCACAGCTTTGCAGGGCCCCACTCCATTCTTCCAAAGTCCAAGTTTTAGCAAAATGTTTGTAACCCCCAAAGCTCAGATTCCAGCTCTGCCTCCACATGTGAGCTGTGTGACCTTGGACAAGTCCCTCTGCAGATCTGTCATCTCCATCCCTGCATTAGGGCTGGGGAGGCCTAGGGGAGACCCATGTGTGAATGCTGGGGAAGCCCAGGTTCTTTGAGTTATTGTAAGCGTCATTAGCCACAGCAGAAGCACTTGCAGATCCCCACGCCTCAACAGCAGCAGACTGGATTCTCAGAGGCACTTTGTGACTTGCAGCCTTTTTGGTTCCCCCAGGAGGGCCAGTCTGGGCATCTTCAGGGCATTTCTCAGCCCATTTTTTTCCTCTTGGAGCTGGGGCTGAGACTTTGGGGGCCTGGACTCCCAAGGGATGGGTGTTATACTCTGGTGCACATGCTGAGGGAGCCCTGTGCTGGCCCTTGTCACCTTATGGAGTCGGCTGCACATTTCACAGATGCTTTGGGTCAGGGGCCCCCAGTCCACCAGCCCTGCTGACACAGGGTCCTGGAGTTTAGGGCACACCCTCCCTCCAGGGCAGGGCAGGGCAGGGCAGGTGTGGACCTGAGAGCCAAGGAGCCATGACACTAGTGCAGACATGGGACATGCCCCTGCCTGTCTTATCTCTTCTCCACATACAGTTTCCTAGGCCCTGGCATGGCCTCTCCTGAACAAAGGAGGAGGAGGAAACTGGAGCATGACAAGTTCAAATAATTTGCCCAGGCCACAGTGCAGTGAGCAGGGAGATGAGGATTTGAACCAGACCTGTTGCTCCAAGGACCGGGCCTTTTCTGGTGCAGAAGGGGCTGCCTTTACACAGGTAGCTCCTCTGGCTGGAAGGATGTTTGCTTTAGACATCTGGTCCTGATGCCTCAACCTTGCTCTGGGACACCTCATAGCAACAGTCTTGTGACTTGGGACAAAATACTAAATCTTCTGGGACCTCAATTTTCCTTGTAAAGGGAGGAGATGGTAAAAATACCTGCTTCCCATAGTTTTTATGATAATTCCTTGTTGTTCTTACTAGTAGCAGTAGTGCTGAAGTCAAAGCTGACATCTACCAAGTGTGTTTACTTATATTAAAGCAGACAATGTGAGAGGCAGAATAACGACCCCTCAAAGACATCCACATCCTAACCTATGAATATGAATACATTAGGTTACATAGCAAAGGGATGACATTTGTTGTAGGTGAAAGTTACATAGCAAAGGGATGATGTTTGTTGTAGGTGAAAATGAGGTTACCAATCAGCTTACATTACAAAGGGGAGATTATCCTGTATCATCCAGTTGGGGCCATTACACTGACAAGGGTCCTTAAAGTAGAAGAGAGAGGCAGAAGAGGAGATCAGAGTAATGCAATGTGAGACCTCTACCTGCTCTTGCTGGCTTTGAAGACAGATGAAGGTCATGAGCCAAGGAATGCAGGCAACCTCCAGAAGCTGCAAAGGGAAAGGTCAGACTTTCCCCTTGAATCTACAGAGAGGAATGGAGCCCTTTTACTTTTAGCCATGTCAGACTCCTAGCCTCAAGAACTACAGGATAATACATTTGTGTTGTTTTAAGTTACCAGGCTTTTGGTAACCTGTTTTAGCAGCCATAGGAAACCAACATGGAAGGTAATGGTGAAGACCCTGTGTAAACAATCACAATGGTAAAGTGTGCTATAGAGATCATAAAAGGAGACTCTGCATTATATGTACACAGCAATTCTAAGGTGTGTCCCAACCTCGGGAATGCAAAAATACTTAAAAATGTTAAGTAAAAAGGGAGACTCATGGTTCCAGACAAGATTGAATAAACACACCTCTCCCTGTTTGTCCTGCTAAGTACAGCTAAAAACTATGGACATTATATGTGAAACAAAATAAAAAGAAACTAAAAGATGGTGAGAAGGCAGACCAGACTCAGGACCTTAGGAGCAACAGGATGGTGAATTTCCTGAGGGTGTGTGTGTGTGTGTGTGTGTGTGTGTGTTTTGTTTCTTTTTGTCTTATATACCTGGAGTGGATGATAGAGATGCCTGCAGTCTGGAGACACCAATGAATGCAGACAAAAGAAGCTCCAAGAGCAGCTTACTCCATATATTAGTTCGTTCTCATTCTCCTATAAGGACATACTTGAGACTGGGTAATTTATAAAGGAAAGAGGTTTAATTGACTCACAGTTCTGTAGGGCTGGGGAGGGCTCAGGAAACTTACAATCATGGCAGAAGGGAAAGCAAATATGTCCTTTTTCACATGGTGGCAGGAAGAAGAATGAAAGCCAAGCAAAGAGGGAGGCCCCTTAAAAAACTATCAGGTCTCATGAGAACTTACTCATCATCCTGAGAATAGTGTGGGGAAAACTGCCCTCATGATTCAGTTACCTCTTACTGGGTCCCTCCCACAACATGTGGGGATTATGGGAACTACAAATCAAGATGAGATTTGGGTGGAGACACAGCCAAACCATATCACTCCCTCTAGCTTAAAAACTGGGAAGGAGGCAGCCTAAAACCTATCAGACCAAAAACCAATAAAATCTTAGCTTAAATGAAAAAAAGCTAAGTAACAGAGACTGATACTGATACACACACATTTTAGCATTATCTGATAGGAATTTTAGAGGAACCATCATAAAAATACTTCAGTGAGCAATTATGAACATACTTAGAACACATGAAAAAAGTAAGAAGTCTCAGCAAATATATAGAAAGTTCCAGCAAAGAAATTGAAGATATAAATAAGGACAAAATGGAAATTTTAAAATTAAAAATTTGTAACTGTAATAAAAGTCTCACCAAATCGGCTCAATGGAACAATGGAGAGGAGAGGGAGAAAATCGTGAATTTTAAATAGATCAATAGCAGTTACCCAATCTGAACCATAAAGATAAAAACAGGCTTATAAAAGAAAAAGGACAGTGCCTCAAGGACGTGCAAAACTATAACAAAAGAGCAAACATTTGTGTTACTGGAGTCACAGAAGGAGATGAAAGGCTTGGGGCTGAAAAAGTGTTCAAAGAAATAATGACTGGAAATAAGAAGTAATGGCTGTAGATATAAATCTACAGATTCAAGAAGCTGAGCATTTGAGGTCAGGAGTTCAAGACCAGCCTAACCAACATGGTGAACCCCCGTCTCTACTAAAAATACAAATATTAACTGGGTATGGTGGTACATACCTGTAATCCCAGCGACTCAGGAGGGTAAGGCAGGAGAATCACTTGAACTTGGGAGGTGGAGGTGGCAGTGAGCCGAGATCATGCCACTGTGCCTCAGCCTGGGGGACAGAGTGAGAATCTGTCACAAAAAAACAAACAAAAAATGCTGAGCAAAACTCAAACAGGATAAGCCCAAAGAAAGCAATGTCGAGATACATAATAATCAAGATTTTGAACATGAAAAACAAATTTTAAAAATCATGATATCAGTGAGAGAATAATGACACCTTGCCTGTAAAGGAAAAACAATTCAAATGATAGGAAATTTCTCATTGAGAACCACAGAGGCCAGAGGAAGTGGCATAACATTTTTCAAATGCTAAAAGAAAAGAACTGTCAACCCAGAATTCTGTGAACATATCCTTTAGGAATGCTGGGTAAGTCATTACATTCTCAGATGCAGAAAAACTAAGATAATTTGTTGCCCACAGAAGTATCCTATAAGAATGACTAAAAAAAGTTATTGAAACTGAATGGAAATGATATAAGAAGGAATCATCTTGACCCCATCTTATTTCAGTATAAAAATTAAAAAGGACCAAAGACCTAAATTTAAGAGATAAAACTATAAAATTCGTTTTAAAAACAATATCAACTTTTATTTTATTTTAGATTCAGGGGGTACATGTGCAGGTTTGATACGTGGGTATATTGCGTGATGCTGAGGTTTGGGGTATGATTGATCCCATCACCCAGGTAGTGAGCACAGTACCCAATAACTAGTTTTTCTACCCTTGCCCCCCTCCCCTCCTCTGCCTTCTAGTAGTCCCCAGTTTCTATTATTGCCATCTCTTTGTCCACGAGTACCCAATTTTTAGCTCTTATTTATAAGTGAAAACATATGGTGTTTGATTTTCTGTTCCTGTGTTAATTTGTTTAGGGTAATGGCCACGAGCTGCATCCATGTTTCTGTAAAGGACATGATTTCATTCTTTTTCATAACTGCACAGTATTCCATGGTGTATATGTACCACATTTTCTTGATCCAATCCACCATTGATGGGCACCTAGGTTGATTCCATGCCTTTGCTATTGTGAATAGTGGTGTGATAAACATGAGTGCTTGAGTCTTTTTGATAGAACAATTTATTTTCTTTTGAGTGTATACCCAGTAATGGGATTGCTGGGTCAAATGGTAGTTCTGTTTTAAGTTCTGTGAGAAATGAAACTGTTTTCCATAGTGGCTGAAATAATTTACATTCCCACCAAGAGTGTATAACTATTCTCTTTTCCCTGCAGCCTGCCAGCAGGTATTGTTTTTTGACTTATTAATAGTAGCCATTCTAACTGGTATGAGATGGTATCTACTTGTGGTTTTGATTTGCATTTCTCTGATGATTAGTGATGTTGAGCATTTTTCAACATGTTTTTGGCTACTTACACATCTTCTTTTGCCAAGTATTGTTCATGTCTTTTGTCCACTTTTTAATAGGGTTGTTATTTGCTTGTTGAATTGCATTCCTTATAGATTCTGGTTGTTAAACTTTTGTCAGATGCATACTTAGTGAATATTTTCTTCCATTCTGTATTTTGTGTGTTTACTCTTTTGCTGGTTTCTTTTGCTGTGTAGAAGCTCCTTAATTACTTTGCTCTCACCTGTCAATTTTTGTTTTTGTTGCAATTGCTTTTGAAGAGCTAATCATAAATTTTTCCCCAAAGCTGGTGTCCAAAATGGCATCTTCTTGGTTTTCTTCTAGGATTCTTATAGTTTAAGATCTTAAGTTTAAATCTTTAATCCATCTTGAGTTAATTTTTGTACATGGTGAAAAGTAGAGATCTAGCTTCATTATTCTGCATATGGCTAGCCAGCTATCCCAGCACCACTTATTGAACAGGCAGAGCTTCCTCAATTGCTTATTTTTGTTGACTAAAACTTTTAGGAAAAAAATATCTGAGTAAATCCTTGCGACCTTGGATTTGGCAATTGTTTCTTAAATACGACACTAAAAGCACAGCAACCAAAGAAAACAATAGATAAATTGTTTCATCAAAATGTAAATGTCATCAAAATATAAAACTTTTGTACTTCAAAGAATACCATGAAGAAAGTGAAAACATTAGCCCGCATAAGGGGAAAAATATTTTCAAATCATATATTTGATAAGGGATTTGTATCTATAATATATAAAAATACTCTATAAAATGATCATAATTTGTTTTAATGGGCAAAGGATCTGAATAGACATTTCTCCAAAGAACATATGCAAATGGACAATAAGCAGATGAAAAAAGGCTCAATATCATTAGCCATTAGAGAAATGTAATTCAAAATGGCAATGAGATACTGTTCCATACCCACAAGGATGGCTTTTATAGAAAAAGACAGATAATAACAAATGTTGGCAAGGATATAGAGCAATTAAAATCCTTATGCAGTGGTGGTGGGAATGTAAAACAATATAAAACAGTTTAATAGTTCTTAAAAAATTAAGCATAGAGTTATGATGTGACCCAACAATTTCACTCATATGTACTCAAGAAAAATGAAAACATATGTCTATATAAAATTTGTACATGAATGTTTGTGGCAGCATTATTCATAATAGCCTAAAAGGAGAAACAACCTAAATGTCCATCAACTCTTACGTAGATAAATTAAATATGGCATATCCACACAATAGAATATGGATGAATTTTGAAAATATTATGTTAAATGAAAGAAGCTAGTAACGAAACACCACATACTGCTATGTTCCATATATATCAGATATTCAGAATAGGCAACTCTACAGGGAAAGACGATTAATGGTTGCCTAGGATTGAGGGTGGTAATAGCTAAAGGGTATGGAGTTTCTTTTTGCAGTGATGAAAATGTTCTAAAATGGATTGTGATGATGGTTGTAAAACTTTGTGAATATACTAGAAAACACTGAATTGTATACTTTAAGTGGGCAAATTGTATGATACATGAATTATAAAACTGTTACAAAAAAAAAGGAATCTTGGAACATCAAAAAGGTTGGGTGTGGTGGCTCTGTAATCCTAGCACTTTGGGAGATTGAGGCAGGTGGATAACTTGAGCCTAGGAGTTTGTGACCAGCCTGGGCAACATGGTGAAACCCTGTTTCTACAAAAAAATACAAAAATTAGCTGGGCACGGTGATGCATGCCTGTAGTCCCAGCTACTCGGGAAGCTAAGGTGGGAGTATCACCTGAGCCTGGGAGGTCGAGTCTGCAATGAGCCATGCCATGATTGCATCACTGCACTCCAGCCTGGACAACTGAGTGAGACTCTATCTCAAAAACAAAACAAAACAAAACAAAAGAAAAAAAAACCAGAAAGGGTAAAAAGTCCAAGTAAATACAATAGATTTTCCTTTGACCCTTGAGTTTGCTAAGTTATGTTTGAAGGTTGAAGCAAAAACTACTATTTTCTGATGTGTTTCTCAGTGTATGTAGAAAAAATAGTGAAGACACTTATAAATGGGAGAAGAGTAAAGAGACTTAAAAGGAGGCAAAGTTTTGTGAGAAAAGAAATCATCCCTGGATTCTCAGCATTTCTGTAAAAACCTCAAATGCCAGATACTCAGAAATTAATACTCAACAAAGATAGAAAATGTTGTTTTGACTTCTAGAAACATGTTACTTTTTACGTATCATTAGGATTAAGTCTGCAGTCATTTGTTCCCCTACTAACAGAGCTAATAGCTTCCATCCAATAAGCCTTCTCTTCTCTCCCCAAGTGTCAAAAAGTTACCATCCAGGATAGGCACTCAGATAATGTTATAACATCATTTTCCTAGGGGTTGAAATTTCAAAAGGGATGAAACAAAGGACCCAGAGACATTTGTATATATTAAATACGTATCTAGAGATACGTATTTAATCCAAAGTGTTAGAGTAACATATTTCTAAGAAGAATCTTTCAGAAGGGGAGAGGGAGGCGGTTATTTCTTTCTCTTGAACATAAATGGCTGAAATGGAATATTCTGTGTCCCTCACTTACAATACAGATTTCTTATGTATAGGACATTTGACCTGGATCTCCTCACACTGTCCCAGGGACAGAGAAGTATATGCTCATGATTTTCTATAATATAAATAATAAGAAATTTGATTCCAATCCAAAAACCTTATGCATATACTCACAATGCAATTTTTAAAAATGAACGTTAGAAACCTAACAGTGACTGTGGTGTTATGTACAAACATAGTAGACTGTGGTGTTATATATGAATACTAAAACATCTTGAGCAACTGCATAAAAAAGATTATGCAAATAGATACATTCAAAAATACTATAAGAAAATAAACCCTAGAAGGTAAATAAAAATGTAAGCCTTGCACAAAGGCAAGAACAAAAAACAAACCAGGAAATTAAAAGCAGAGAAAACAAGCAGAAAACAAACAAACCAAAAAAAACAGTGGCAGACTTGTCTGTCATATCACTAATTACATTAAAAGTGAATGATCTAAATATACCAATTAAAAGATGAAGACTGGCAGGTTGAATTTTTTAAATGTTCCAACTATATCCAGGTACAAGAAACTCACTTTTAATATGACAACATATGTATGTTGAAAGTAAAAGGATGGGAAAAGTTATACCATGCAAACATTAATTGAAATGAAGTAGGTGCAGCTATATTATCAGATAAGGTAGATTTCAGGGCAAAGAACATTGCTGGAGACAGAGGATCATTACAAATGATTAAAGAGTCAATGAACCAAGAACACATAAAAATCTTATATGTGTATGTATCAATATAGCAAAAACTGATAGAACCAAAAGGAAAGGCTAGGTATGATGGCTCATGCCTGTAATTCCAGCACTTTGGGAAGCCAAGATGTGTGGATCACTTGAGCCCAGGAGTTCAAGAACAGCCTGGGCAACATGGCAAAAACCCATCTCTACAAAAAATAGAAAAATTAGCTGGGTGTGCTAGCAAATGCCCATAGTCCCAGCTACTTCAGAGGTTGACACAGGAGGATTATTTGAGCTGGGAAGTGGAGGCTGCAGTGAGCTGAGATTGTGCTATTGCACTCCAGCCTGGATGACAGACTGAGATTCTGTCAAAAAACAAAACAAAACAAAAAAACCTCAAAGGAGAAAGAGAGAAATCTACAAATATATTTAGAGAATTTACAATTCATAGAACAATTAGGCAGAAAATTAGAATTGAGAATTCAACATCATCATCAACCAACAGAATATAATTGACGTTTATAGAACACTTTACCCAGCAACAGTAGATTACACACTCTTTTCAAGTGCTCATGGAATATTTATCAAAATAGATATATCCTGGGCCATAAAACAAATCTCAACACATTTATTTTATTTTATTTTTTAAACTTTTAAGTTCAGGGGTACATATGCAGGTTTGTTACATAGGTAGACTTGTGTCATGGGGGTTTGTTTTATAGATTATTTCATCACTCAGGTATTAAGCCTAGTACCCATTAATCATTTTTCCTGATTCTCTCCCTCCTCTCGCTCTTTACCTTCAGATAGGCCCCAGTGTCTGTTGTTCCCCTCTATGTATCTGTGTTTTCTCATCATTTAGCTCCCACTTATAAGTGAGAATGTGTGGTATTTCATTTTCCTTTTCTGTGTTGATTTGCTAAGGATAATGGCCTCCAGCTCCATCCGTGTTCCTGCAAAGGACATTGTCTAATTCTCTTTTATGGCTGCATAGTATTCCATGGCACATATGTGCAACATTTTCTTTATCCAGTTTACCATTGAGGGGCATTTAGGTTGATTGTTGACTTCGTATCTTTGTTATTGTGACTAGTGCTGCAATGAACATATGCATTCATGTGTCTTTATGATAGAACTATTTATATTTCTTTGGGTATATATCCAGTAATGGGATTGCCAGGTTGAATGGTATTTCTGTTTTTAGGTCTTTGAGGAATTGTCACACATTTTTCCACAATGAACTAATTTGCACCAGCAGTGTATAAGCATTCCTTTTTCTTCACAACCTTGCTAGCATCTGCTATTTTTTGACTTTTTATTAATATCCATTCTAACTCATTCTAATATCTCATTGTGGTTTTGTTTTGCATTTCTCTAATAAACAGTGATGTTGAGCTTTTTTTTATATGCTTGTTGGCCACATGTATGTCTTCTTTTGAAAAGTGTCTGTTCATGTCTTTTGCCCACTTTTTAATGGGCTTGTTTATTTTTCCTTATAAATTTGTTGAAGATTCTTATAGATGCTGGATATTAGACCTTTGTCGGATGCACAGTAGTGAAAATTTTCTTCCATTCTGTAAGTTATGTTTACTTTGCTGATAATTTCTTTTGCTGTGCAGAAGCTCTTTAGTTTAATTAGATCCCATTTGTCAATTTTTGCTTTTGTTGCTTTTGGCATCTTTGTCATGAAGTTTTTGCCTATTCCTATGTTCAGAATGGTATTTCCTCAGTTGTCTTCCAGTGTTTTTTATAGTTTTGGGTTTCACATTTAAGTATTTATCTTGAGTTAGTTTTTGCATATGGTGTAAGGAAGGGGTCCAGTTTCAATCTTTGGCATATGGTTAACCAGTTATCCTGGCACCATTTATTGACTAGAGAGTTCTTTTCCCATTGCTTGTTTTGTCAGCTTTATCAAAGATCATATAGTTGTAGGTGTGTGGTCTTATTTCTGGGCTCTCTATTTTGTTCTGTTGGTCTATGTGTCTGTTTTTATGCCAGTACCACCCTGTTTTGGTTACTGTAGCCCTGAAGTATAGTTTCAAGTCGGGTGGTGTGATGACTTTTTTTTGCTTAGGATTGCCTTGGCTATTTGGGCTATTGTTTGGTTCTATATGAATTTTAAAATAGTTTTTTCTAGTTCTATGAAAAATGTTATTGGTAGGTTATTAGGAATAGCATTGAATCTATAAATTTCTTTGGGCAGAATGGTTATTTTAACGATGATTCTTCCTATCCATGAGCATGGAATGTTTTCCCATTTGTTTGTGTCATCTCTGATTTCTTTTAGCAGTACTTTGTAGTTCTCATTGTAAAGATCTTTCACTTCCCTCGTTAGCTATATTCTTAGGTGTTTTATTCTTTTCATGACAATTGGGAATGAGATAGAGTTCCTAATTTGGCTCTTGGCTTGACTGCTCTTGGTATATAGGAACACTAGTGATTTTTGTACATTGATTTTGTATCCTAAGGCTTTGCTAAAGTTGTTTATCAGCTTAAGGAGCTTTTGAGCTGAGACTATGGGGTTTTCTAGGTATAGGATCATGTTGCCTGCAAACAGGGATAGCTTAACTTTCTCTCTTCCTATTTAAATGCCCTTTATTTCTTTCTCTTGGCTGATTGGTTTGGCCAGGACTTCCAATACTATGTTGAATACGAGTGGTAAGAGAGGTCATCCTTGTCTTGTGCTGATTTTCAAGGGGAACACTTCCAGCTTTTGCCCATTTAGTATGACGTTGGCTGTGGGTTTGTCACAGATGGCTCTTATTATTTTGCAAACCTCAACACATTTAAAAGAACAGAAACAAAATAGGTTGTGTTCTTTCACCATAATGGGTTTAGATTGTGAATCAATAACAGAAAAAAAAAAAGGAAAATCACGAAGTACTTGGAAACTAAACAACATACTTCCAAATAATCCATGGGCTGAAGAAGAAATCTCAAGGTCAATTAAAGAAATTGAACTGAGTAGCATTGAAAATACAACATATCAAAATGCGAGGCACAACCAAGGCAGTGCTGAGAAGGAAATTTATGGCACTAAACATGTACATAAGAAGGGAGGAACATCTCAAATCAATATTGTAAGCTCTCATCTTGAGAACCTAAACTGAAATAAGCTCAAAGCAAGGAAAAGGAAGGTAATAATAAAAGGGTTGACATAAACGGAATTGAAAACAAAAAATAATAGAAAAGAATAAATGAAACCAAAATAGATTTGTTGAAAAGGTCAATAATATTGACAAACTTCTAGCAAGACTAGCAAATAAAGAAAAGAAATAAGATAAATCAGCAGTATCAAGAGTGAAACGGGATTATCATTACAGACCTTGAAGACATCAAAAGAATAATAAGAGAGTATACACACAACTTTATACACAAAAATTCAACAACTTAGTTGAAGTGGACCAATTCCTTGAAAAGTACAAACTAACCAAACTCACTAAATATGAAACGGATCACTTAAGTTGTCGTGTAACAATTTAGAGAAACTTTTAGTTTAAAAATACTGTGGTTTAACTAAATAATTCTACCAAACACATGAAGAATTCTATACTAAGTCTGTACATTCTTTTCCAGAAAACAGAAGAGAAGGGAACACTTCTCAACCCGTTTTACGAAGTCAATATTAAACAGCTACCAAACCACACAATGATAGTACAAAAAAGTAAATTACAGATCAATATTGCTCACGAATATAGATACAAAAATTCTTAACAAAATATTAGCAAACAGAATTAAATATGTAAAAGAATTACATACCATGACTAAGTGAGGTTTATTCCAGGGGTGCAAGCATGGGTCAATATTTTAAAATCAGTCAGTGTAATCCAACATTGTATTAGTTTCATATTGCCACTATAGCAAAGTAGTACAAACTAGTGGCTTAAAAACAAAAGTCTATTATCTTATAATTTTGGAGGCCAGAAGTTCAAAGTGGGTTTTGCTGGGCTAAAATCAAGGTGTCAGTATGGCTGTTTTCCTTTCTGGAAGTTTAAGAGAATAATCTGTTTTCTTGACTTTTCCAGCTTCTAAGCTGCTTACTTCCTTTGGCTGGTGGCCTCTTTCCATCTTCAAAGCCAGCAAAGACCAGTGGAGTCTTTCTTACATCACAACTCTCTGACACTAACAGAGAGATGTTGCCTCTCTCTTCCACATTTAAGGCCACTGTGATTACATTGGGACCACGGGATAATCCTGGGATAATCCAGGACAATAATCCCATCTCAAGGTCAGGTCATTAGCAACCATATTTTCATCTGTAACCTTAATTTGCCTGTGCTAACATACCGTTTCCAAGGATTAGGACATGGCTATCTTTGGAAATCATTATTCAACGTACAATAATTTTCTCTCTGACTCCTGAAGATTTGCAACTATCCCACATAAAAAATCCTATCCAAAGATTCCCAAAAGTCTCTGTCCATTTTACCATCAAGTCGAAAAATCTCAATCTAAGTCTCATTAGCTCAAAATTCTCAAATTTCAACATCTAAATCCGATAGGGGTGAGGCTTTGTGTATGATCCATCCTGGAACACAATTATCTGCATGCTGATTACTCAAAATATATTATTTTAACATCGTGTGCCCATTTGGCATGACAAGGTACACACACCTCCTGACCCTACCGCCTCCACCATGGTTCTCTGACTGCAGTGGTCACTACCTGGTCCTCAGGCCAGAAGGCGAAACTTTGTTCTTGACTCCTTTGTTTCTCTCACATCCCACATCCCATGCATCCTCAAGTCTGTTGGTTTTATCTTAAAAATCCACAGCCCCATGCTGTTACTCTCTCCCAGTTTCTGTCACTCACTGGGTTCTTAAAACATGCTCCTTACTGGACCCCAGCTGCCACTCTTAGTCCTAATAGAAAATTATCCACACAACAGCCAGAGTGACTTTTTGGAGATTTTTGTCAGCTCATGCTGCTCCTTTGCTCAAAACCAACCTTTCTGACCCACTCATATTGAAATGCAAGTCCTTGTCATGGCCTATAAGGCCCATGTGTTGTGGCTCCTGCATGCTTCTCAGCCTTGCCTCAGGCCCTTTCTGTCCCTTCACAATGCCTGACCACACTGTCCTGTTAGTCCTCCTGCATGCTGACCTACTGGTCCCAGGGCTTTGACCCTCCCTGTTCCCCCACCTGGAACACTGCCCACTTGCTCCATGGCTTTCTCTTTTGTGCCTTTTGGCCAAACATCCCCTCTTCAGGTAGGCTGTCTACCTGCTCTAGAGTAGCCCTGTCTGCTCTGTCACTCTGTCAGTTGGTTTATTTTTCTTCATGGCACATTATTCATTGTTGACTTGCTTTTTATTTATTTTCTTCCCCCTGCCGTGTCAGCTCCACAGGGGCAGGGAGTTTGGGATTCTGAGTCCTCGAGTGGTGTGAGACATAGAGGTGGCTCAAGGGTATATTTGATGATTTAATGAACAAATAAATGACAACCATCTGCAAATAATGAGAACAAATTGTTGATCTTGATGACATTTTTTGCCTCTCCTTTCTGTTTTGTGTCCTAATGCATTGTCAGGAGTGCATTACTGCTTAACTTCCTGAACACTGTCAAGCAGTAATGGTGATAGCAGGCATCCTTGTTTTGTTCTTGATTTAAATAGCAACGTCTCTAGGGTTTTGTCATTAAATATAGTTTTAGCTGTTGGGTTTGAAGTAAAATTAAAGTGCAATACTTTTAAGATGTATGTTAAACATATGCTTTTGCAACAAGTTATTAATGTTTTATCCCACATCCACTGGTCCAACACATTCATAGATTTTTTATTGAACTTTAGCTACATTTTGAGATAATCCCAACTTGAAGTAAATTGTTCTTTTAATAAAATATTGAATTCCATCTGGTAATATAATATCTAGGAGTTTTAGGTCTGCAATCATGAGACCGGCTGAGACTTTTCTCCTGCAGGGCAGTGTGGCCAGGTACCATGAAGGGACAGAAAGGACCTGAGGCAGGACTGGGCAAGCAGGAGCCACATCATGTGGGCCTTACAGGGCATGGCGAGGACTTGCATTTCAATGTCAGCAGGTCAGAAAGGCTGGTTTCCAGCAGAGGAGCAGCATGAGCTGACCAAAGTCTCAAAAAGTCACTCTGGCTGTGGTATGGAGAATTTTATGCCCCACACCAGCTTTTTATTCCTGTGGCTGCCCATGGTGGGTGAGTCTGTCTTCCCTGGAAGGCACAATCAGGGTGCAGGGTGAAGCCATGTGGCCTGGCTTAGTAACAATGGAACTGCTGATGAGTAAATACTATCTTGTTTCTTTTCCCTTTTTGCAGCTTTAAATGTCTCTTTGCTAAAGTTGAGCTGAGTCATGTATTGGTTAAGTGGAATCAGATTTACATGATTCTGCACAGCGTCTACTTCCAGATGCCCAGATGCAGAGGGTCCTTGGTCTGGTTTGCCACACAGCTAGGGACAATTGCTCCCCTCCTCCTGACACCAGCCCCAGCAGAAGAAAATGATAACAGCAGAAGGGAAAATCATTTGTTAATGCTATCTCTATCAAGATGTTGTAATTCCCCAGTGAGGCAGGCATTTTAGAGAGGACAAAACTAAGGCCTAGATCTTTGGATTTGAACCCATGGCTATCTGACTTCAAAGCCTGTGTTCTTTCCACAATGCCAGTCTCCTCTCACAGCTGACCCCCTAACTTTGGTCATTTAAATGACATAATTATGAATCGAGACCATGTCCTGTTCCCTCCCTTCACCCCCCTATGGGAACTACAGTGCAATGTTGGCCTGCTGTCCTGAAATCTGGCTAAAGCCCAAACTGAGGACAGAAAGTGAAAAGTTTTTTTACAGCCTATGAACCAGGAGCTCAGGATCCTGGGCTGCTCTCTCTGCACAGACTTCTCTTTAAGAGATAGTGTCATGCTCTGTTGCTGAGACTGATGTGCAGTGGTGCAATCATAGCTCACTGCATCCTTAAACCCCTAGGCTCAAGAGACCCACCCACCTCAGCCTCTCAAGTATCTGGGACTACAGGTATGCACCACAATACCCAGCTGTTTTTAAAAAAATTTTGTAGAGATGGAGGTCTTGCTATGTTGCCCAAGCTGGTCTTGAATTCCTGGCCTCAAGTGATCCTCCCACCTCATCCTCCCAAAGTGTCAGGATTACAGGTGTGAACCACCATGCCTGGCCTTAAATATAAGTTTCTTCTTATAAGATACATAAACCAATAGTTTGTTCCACTCTGTGAGTCATGTTTTCACTCTCTTGATTGCATCCTTAGAAGCACAAAACTTTTAAGTTTTGGAGAAGCCCAGCCTTATTTTTTCCCCCTACTTTTGCTGGTGCTTTTGGTTTCATGTCTATGAAGCCATTGTCTAATCCAAGGTCATGCAGATCATGCCCATTTCCTTCTAAGAGTTTTTTACTTTTAGCTCTTATATTTAGGTCTTTGATTCATTTTGAGTTACTTTTTTACATACAGTGTGATGGAGGGGTCCACTTTCCTTTTGCAGGCAAATATCTGGTTGTCCCACCACCTTTTGTTGAAAACACTATTATTCCATTATATTTTCTTGGCACTCTTGTTGAAAATCAGTTGACCTAAATATAAGGAGTTATGCTTGCACCAAGAGAAGGAGAGAGAGAGCCAGAGCTGTCCATCTTTGCAGATGGACAGGAGGGAACCAGGACAGAGCTCTACTCGCTCATACCCAGAGACGGAGAAAGAGTTAAGCTGCTGACCCTGGAGGGAGAGCTAGCCATGCAGCTGTGTGTGGGAGCCACCGGACTAAGCAGCTGAGACAAGGCAAACAGTGTGAGAGAGCTAGTGTGAGTAAGCTGCTGATGGGAGCTGCTGAATCAAACGCCTTTCATCTGCCTATGGCCCGAGTGTTCTTTCAGCTATCTGCTCATCCATCTACTCCTTTCGGACCTCAGCATGACCTGGAACCTGATCCCAAGCAGGACAGGGAGTCGTACCATTGTTGTGAGTTCTATTACAGTTTTTTTTTACTTTGGTCTCGAGGTCTCTCTCTTGAGAGTGGCTATGAGCTAAGATACCCACCCTCTAAGAGAGCTCTGACTGGGGAGATATTTAGGTTCAGGTGTGTCTGTCAGGTGAGACACAATGAGAAAGTGAAACCAAAGTTCATGAAACAGAAGAAATTTATTACTCACAGGCCCAGGTTAGGGATGCCTATGAGAAGCTGTTGGGACATCTGGAGCCAACAAGGGGTGCAGTGCAGAAGGGGGCAGGCAGGGAGCGTGAGAGAGGACAAAGTGGGAGGAGGACTGGTGGTACTCTACCTTTATGAAGTTCCACAGGCATTAACCTTTAAGCTTTCTCTCAAGAGTTGTAGACTGACTAGCTGCTAAAAGGGGAGATTATTTTTGTGAGTCTGATGTTGACCATTAGGATTTATGGTGGCCAGCAGCTGCAAGCTGTGTTGGGTTTTGGGTCAGTAGGATTAGAAACAAGCAGGCTCTACTGGAAACAACCATATAGGGAGGAGAAATTTTAAAAGCCAAAGGTAATAGAGCACAACTGGGTTCCAAATAACTTAGACTTAAAAATGGATGCTGAGACAGCAAGTATATTAAAAAAACTTATAACAAGCATCTTAATAATAATAGGCTTTTTGATTCATGAGCATGTGGTATTTATTTACGTCTTCTTTAATTTCTTTATGTAATGTTTTTAGTTCTCACTATGTAAGTCTTAAACTTTTTTTCTTCAACTTTTATTACAGGTTCAGGGGTACATGTGCAATTAAAGGTATATTGTTATATTGTGTGATACTGAAGTTTGGAGTGAATGAGGCTATCTCCTAGGGAGTGAGCATAGTACCCAGTAGGTAGTTTTTCGGCCCTTGCTTCCCTCCCTCTCACCTCTTGTATTTCCCAATATCTATTGCTGTCATCCTTATGTTCATGTGTACTTGATATATATTCCCACTTATAAGTGAGAACATGTAGATTTGGTTTTTGGTTTCTACAATAATTTGCTTAGGATAATGGCCTCTACCTTCATCCCATGTTGCTGCAAAGGACATGACTTTTTTCTTTTTTATAGCTGCATAGTATTCCATGGTGTGTATGTACCACATTTTCTTTACTCAATCCAGAATTGATAGGCACCTGAGTTGATTCCATGTCTTTGCTCCTGTAAACTGTGCTGCAATGAACATACTGGTACACTTTTTTTTTTTTGGTAGAACAGCTTACTTTCCTTTGACTATATATCCAGTAATAGAATTGCTAAATCAAATGGTAGTTCAACTCTTAGTTCTTAGGAAAGCTCCAAATTGTTCTCCACAGTGGCTAGACTTATTTACTTTATTTGTATGTTTTCACCCTGCTGATAAATACATACCCAAGACTGGGCAATTTACAAAAGAAAGAGGTTAGGACTCACAGTTACACATGGCTGAGGAGGCCTCACAATCATGGCAGGAGGCAAGGAGGAACAAGTCACATCTTATGTGGATAGTGACAGGCAAAGAGAGCTTGTGCAGGGAACTCCCTTATAATACTGTCAGATCTCGAGAGACTTATTTGCTGTCACAAGAATAGCATGAGAAAGACCTGCCCCTATAATTCAATCATCCCCCACTGGGTCCCTCCAACAACATGGGGGAATTATGGAAACTACAAGATAAGATTTGGGTGGGGACGCAGAGCCAAACCATGTCATTTACATTCCCACTGGAAGTGCAGAAGTGTTTGCTTTCCCCACGTGCTCACTGGCATTTGTCATTTACATTCCCACTGGAAGTGCGGAAGTGTTTGCTTTCCCCACGTGCTCACTGGCATTTGTCATTTACATTCCCACCGGAAGTGTGGAAGTGTTTGCTTTCCCCACGTGCTCACTGGCATTTGTCATTTACATTCCCACCGGAAGTGTGGAAGTGTTTGCTTTCCCCACATGCTCACTGGCATTTGTCATTTACATTCCCACTGGAAGTGTGGAAGTGTTTGCTTTTCCCCACATTCTCACTGGCATTTGTTTTTAGACTTTTAAATAAAGGCCATTATTATTGGTGTGAGATAGTATCTCCTTGTGGTGTTGGTTTGCATTTCTCTGATGATTAGTGACGTTAAGCATTTTTTTGTTTGTTTGTTTCTTGGCCATTTACATGTCTTCTTTTGAAAATGTTTGTTCATGTCCTTTGCCCACTTTTTAATGTGGTTATTTGTTCCTTGTTGAATAGTTTAAGATCCTTATGGATTCTGGATATCGGGCCTCTCTGTTGGATGCATAATTTGTGAATATTTTCTCCTATTCTGTAGGTTGTCTGTTTACTCTGCTGGTAGTTTCTCTTGCTATGCTGAAGTTCTTTAATTTAATAAGGTCCCACTTGTCAATTTTTTGTTGCACTTGCTTTTGAGGCCTTAACCATAAATCTTTTGCCAAGGCCAATATCAAGAAAGGTATTTCCTAGGTTTCTTCTAGAATTTTAATAGTTTGAGGTCTAACATTTAAGGTTTTAATCCATCTTGAGTTAATTCCTGTATATGGTAATAGGTAGAGATCCATTTTCATTCTTCTGCATATGGCTAGCCATATATCTATCACAGCACCATTTATTGACTAGGAAGTCTTTTTCCCATTGCTTATTTTTGTCGACATTATTGAAGATCAGAGGGTTGTAGGTGTGTGCCTTTATTTATGAGTCCTCTATTCTGTTCCATTGGTCTATATGTCTGTTTTTGTACCAGCACCACGTTGTTTAGACTACAGTAGCCTTGTAGTACAGTATGAAGTCAGATAATGTGATACTTCCACATTTGTTCTTTTTGCATAGGATCGCATGTCTGTTCTGGCTCTTTTCTGGTTCCGTATGAATTTTAGAATAGATTTTCTAAATTTGTGAAAAATGTTGTTGACAGTTTCATAGGAATAGCATTGAATCTGTAGATTTCTTTAAGGAGGATGACCATTTTAATGACATTGATTCTTCCTATTCATGAGCATGAAATGTTTTTCTTTGTGTGATCTCTGATTTCTTTCAGCAGTGTTTGTAATTCTCATTGTAGAGTTCTTTCATCTCCTTAGTTACTGTATTCCTAGGTATTTCATTCTTTTTGTTGCTACTATAAATGGTATCGTGTTCTTGATTTGGCTGTCAGCTTGAACATTATTGGTATATAGAAATACTACTGAATTTTGTACATTGATTTTGTATCCTGAAACTTCACTAAAGTCATTTATCATTTCCAGGAGCCTTCTGGTGGAGTCTTTAGAGTTTTCTAGGCACAGAATCATATCATCAGTGAAGAGGATAGCTTGACTTCTTATTTTCCTATTTGGATAACTTCCATTTCTTTCTCTTTCCTGATTGCTCTGCTAGGACTTTCAGTACTCTATTAAAAAATAGGAGTGGTGAGAGTGGGCATCCTTGTCTTCTTCCAGTTCTCAAGAAAAATGCTTTCAGGTTTTGTCCATTCAGTATATGTTGGCTGTGGGTTTGTCATAGATGGCTCTTATAATTTTGAGGTATGTTTCTTCAATGCCTATTTTGCTGAGGGTTTTTAACATGAAGGGATGTTGAATTTTATCAAAAGCTTTTTATCTGTCTATTGAGATGGTCATATGGTTTCTGTTTCCAATTCTGTTTATGTGGTGAATCACATTTATTGATTGCATGTGTTGAACCAAACTTGCATCCCAGGGAATGCAGCCTACTTGATTGTGGTGAATTAACTTTTTGATATGATGCTGAATTCAGTTTGCTAGTTTTTTGTTGAGGATTTTTGTGTCTATATTTATCAGAAACATTGGCCAGAAATTGTCTTTCTTTATCATGTCTCTGCCAAGTTTTGGCATCAGAATGATGCTTGCTTCATAGAATAAGTTAGGGAGGAGTCCCTCTTTGATTTTTTTGGAATAGTTTCAGTAGAAATGGCACCAGCTCTTCGTGCATCTGGTAGAGTTCCACTGTGAATCCATCTGGTTCAGGGCTTTTTCTTTTTCTTTTTTTATTGCTTGGCAAGGTTTTTTTAAAAAAGTATTACTGATTCAATTTTGGAACTCATAATTGGTCTGTTCAGGGTTTCAATTTCTTCCTGGTTCAATCTTGGGAGATTGTGTGTTTCCAGGACATTATCCATTTCATCTAGATTTTTCTAGTTGTGTGCCTAGAAGTATTCATAATAATCTCTGAGAAGTTTTTCTTATTTCTGCGGGGTCAGTTATAATGTCACTTTTGTCATTTCTGATTGTGCTTATTTGCATTTTTTCTTTTTTTTTCCTTGTTAATGTAGCTGGTGGTCTATCTTGTTTATTCTTTCAAAAAAAGCCTTTTTGTTTCCTTGATCTTTTATATGGATTTTTGCATCTCAATTTCTTTCAGTTCTGCTCTGATTTTAGTGATTTATTTTCTTCTGCTAGTTTCAGTGTTGAGTTTTTTTGTTTTTGTTTTTATGGAGTCTCACTCTGTTGCCCAGGCTAGAGTGTAGTGGTGTGATCCCAGCTCGCTGTAACCTCAGCCTCCTGAGTTCAAGCGTTTCTCCTGCCTCAACCTCCTGAGCAGCTGGGACTACAGGTGCCTGTCACCTGCTAATTTTTATATTTTTTGTAGAGATGGGATTTCATCATATTGTCCAGGCTGGTCTCGAACTCCTGATCTTGCGATCTGCCTGCCTTGGCTTCCCAAAGTGCTGGGATTACAGGTGTGAGCCACTGCACCTGGCTTGTCTTATTTTTCTAGTTCCTCTAGGTGTGGTGTCAGGTTGTTATTTTGAGATCTTTCCAACTTTTTGTTATAGGCATTTGGCACTATAAATTTTCCTCTTAACACTGCTTTAGGTGTATCCCAAAGATTCTAGTATGTTGCATCGCTATTTCCATTAGTTTCAAATAATTTTTTTGATTTCTGCCGTAATTTCATTCTTTACTCAAAAGTCATTAAGGAGCCAGTTGTTTAATTTCCATGTAATTGTGTAGTTTTGAGAGATTTTAGTATTGATTTCTATTTTTATTGCACTGTGATCTAAGTGTGTGGTTGGTATGATTTTGATTTTTTTGAATTTATTGATACTTGCTTTATGGCTGAGCATATAATCAATCTTAGAGTATGTTCTGTGTGCAGATGAAACGAATGTATATTTTATGGGTGTTGGCTGGCGTATTCTCTAGATGTCTATTAAATCCAACTGGTCAAATGTTGAGTTTAATTTCAGAATATGTTTATTTGTTTTCTGCCTCAATGGTCTGTCTAACGCGTCAGTGAGGTTTTGGGTTTCCCTCTATTATTATGTGGCTCTCTAAGACTCTTCATAGGTCTATAAAAACTTGTTTTATGAATCTGTGTGCGCCGATGTTGTATGTGTATATATTGAGGATAGTTAAGTATTGCTGAATTGAACCCTTTATCATTGTGTAATGCACTTCTTTGTCCTTTTGGATTATTGCTGGCTTCAAATCTGTTTTTCTGATATAAGAAGAGCAACTCCTGCTCTTTTTTGTTTTCTGTTTGCATGATAGATCTTTCTCCATTCTTTTAATTTGAGACTATGGGTGTTGTTACATGTGAGATGAATCTCTTGAAGACAGCAGACACTTGGGTCTTTTTCTTTTATCTAACTTGCCACTCTCTGCCTTTTAAGTGGGGCATTTAGTTTGTTTACATTCAAGGCTAATATTGATATGTGAAGATTGATCTCATTATTGTTGTTAGCTGCTTGTTATATAGCCTCGCTTGTGCGGTTGCTTTATAGTGTCTGTGGGTTATGTACTTAAGCATGTTTTTGTGGTGGCAGATATTGTTCTTTCATTTTCATGTTCAGTACTCCTTAAGGACCTCTTGTAAGACAGGTCTAGTAATAATGAATTCCCTTAGCATTTGTATGTCTGAAAATGATTTTATTTCTCCTTCACTTAGGAAAATTATTTTGGTAAGATATGAAATTCTTGATTGGCATTTCTTTTCTTTAAGGATGCTGAAAAGAGGCTCCCAACTCTTCTAGTTTGTAAGATTTCTGCTTGAATGTCCACTGTGCCTGAAGGGGTTCCCTTTGTAAGTGACCTGTCCCTTCTCTGTAGCTGCCTGTAAGATTTTTTCTGTCATGTTGACCTTGGAGAATTTGATAACTATGTGTCTCAGGGATGGTCATCTTATATAGTATCTTACAGGGGTTCTCTAAATTTATTGAAGTTGTATGTTGACCTCTCTACCAAGCTTAGGAAAATTTTCATGAGCAATATCCTTAAACTGTTATAAGTTTATTATTCTTTTGTCTCTTTCAGGAATGCCAATGCTTCATAAGTTTGGTTTCTTTTTATAATCCTATACTTCTCAGAGGTTTTGTTCTTTTCTTAATTTTTATTATACTTTAAGTTCTGGGGTATATGTGCAGAATGTGCAGGTTTGTTACATAGGTATATATGTGCCATGGTGGTTTGCTGCATCCATCACCTCGTCATCTACTTTAGATATTTCTCCTAATGCTATCCCCCCTATTTCCCCTATCCCCCCACACCCTGCTATCCCTCCCATAATCCCCTGACAGGCCCCAGTGTGTGATGTTTCCCTCCATGTGTCCATGTGTTCTCATTGTTCTACACCCACTTATGAGTGAGAACATGCGGTGTTTGGTTTTCTGTTGTGTCAGTTTGCTGAGAATGATGGTTTCCAGATTCATCCATGTCCCTGCAAAGAACACGAACTCATCCTTTTTAATGGCTGCATAGTATTGCATGTATATATGTGCCACATTTTCCTTGTCCAGTCTATCATTGATGGGCATTTGGGTTGGTTCCAAGTCTTTGCTATTGTGAACAATGCTGCAGTGAACATACATGTGCATGTGTCCTTATAATAGAATGATTTATAATCCTTTGCATATATACCCAGTAATGGGATTGCTGGGTCAAATGGTATTTCTAGTTCTAGATCCTTGAGGAATTGCCACACTGTGTTCCACAATGGTTGAACTAATTTACACTCCCACCAACAGTTTAAAAGCATGCCTAATTCTCCATATCCTCTCCAGCATCTGTTGTCTCCTAATTTTTTAATGATCACCATTTTAACTGGCGTGAAATGGTATCTCAATGCAGTTTTGATTTGCATTTCTCTAATGACGAGTAATGATGAGCTTTTTTTCATGTTCGTTGGCTGCATATAAATGTCTTCTTTTGAGAAGTGTCTGTTTATATCCTTTGTCCACTTTTCGATGGTTTTTTTTTCTTCTTGTAAATTTGTTTAAGTTCTTTGTAGATTCTGGATATTAGCCCTTTGTCAGATGAGTAGATTGCAAAATTTTTTTCCATTCTGTTGGTTGCTGGTTCACTCTAATGATAGTTTCTTTTGCTGTGCAGAACTTTTTAAATTAGATCCCATTTGTCTATTTTGGCTTTTGTTGCCATTGCATTTGGTGTTTTAGTCATGAAGTCCTTGTTCATGCCTATGTCCTAAATGGTATTGCCTAGGTTTTCTTCTAAGATTTTTTTTGTTTTGTTTTGTTTTGTTTTGAGATGGAGTTTCGCTCTTGTTACCCAGGCTGGAGTGCAATGGCGCAATCTCGGCTCGCTGCAACCTCTGCCTCCTGGGTTCAGGCAATTCTCCTGCTTCAGCCTCCTGAGTAGCTGGGATTACAGGCACGTGCCACCATGCCCAGCTAATTTTTTGTATTTTTAGTAGAGACAGGGTTTCACCATGTTGACCAGGATAGTCTCAATCTCTTGACCTCGTGATCCACCCGCCTCAGCCTCCCAAAGTGCTGGGATTACAGGCGTGAGCCACCACGCCCGGCCCTCTTCTAGGGTTTTTATGGTGTTAGGTCTTATGTTTAAATCTTCAATCCACCTGGAGTTAATTTTTGTATAAGGTGTAAAGAAGGGATCATTTCAGTTTTCTGCATATGGCTAGCCAGTTCTCCCAACAACATTTATTAAATAGGGAATCCTTTCTCCATTGCTTGTTTTGGTCGGGGTTGTCAAAGATCAGATGGTTGTAGATGTGTGGCATTATTTCTGAGGCCTCTGTTCTGTTCCATTGGTCTATATCTCTGTTTTGGTACCAGTACCATGCTGTCTTGATTACTGTAGCCTTGTAGTATAGTTTGAAGTCAGGTAATGTGATGCCTCCAGCTTTGTTCTTTTTGCTTAAAATTGTCTTGGCTATGTGGGCTCTTTTTTGGTTCCATATGAAATTTAAGGTGGTTTTTTCCAATTCTGTGAAGAAAGTCAATGGTAGCTTGATGGGGATAGAATTGAATCTATAAATTACTTTGGGCAGTATGGCCATTTTCATGATATTGATTCTTCCTAACCATGAGCATGGAACATTTTTCCATCTGTTTGTGTCCTCTATTATTTCTTTGAGCAGTAGTTTGTAGTTCTTTCTGAAGAGGTCCTTCACATCCCTTGTTAGTTGTATTCCTAGATATTTTATTCTCTTTGTAGCAATTGTGAATGGGAGTTCACTCATGATTTGGTTCTCTGTTTGTCTGTTATTGGTGTATAGGAATGCTTGTGATTTTTGTACATTGATTTTTGTATCCTGAGACTGAGGGAGTTTTCTAGCCCCTTGCACTTCCCAGGTGAGGTGATGCCCCACCCTACTTTGGCTCACCCTCCTTGGGCTGTACCCACTGTCTAGCCAGTCCCAATGAGAGGAACCAGGTACCTCAGTTGGAAATGCAGAGATTACCCATCTTCTGTATTGCTCTAGCTGGGAGCTGTGCACTGGAGCTGTTCCTATTCAGCCAACTTGCTGAAAATTCAGTTTTGTTCATTTTTTAAGGTTCTTTTTTCCTTATTTTTGTCTACCTGGGTTTATTTGAAGGAGCAACTTTTTAGCTGTGAGATTCTTTCCTCAGCTTCATCTATTCTGTTGTTAATGCTGCCAGTTGTATTCTGAAATTCCTGTAGTCAATTTTTCAATTCCATAGGTTCAGTTTTTTTCTTAAAAAGGTTATACCATCTTTCAACTCTTGGATTATTTTACTGTTTTCCTTGGATTGAGTTTCAACTTTCTCCTGTTTTTGTTTGTTTGCTTGTTTTAGCTTCCTTGCTATCTAGATTCTGAATTCTGTGTCTGTCATTTCAGTCACTTCAATCTCTTTAAGAACCACTGCTGGGAGTTTGTACAATTGTTTAGGGGTAAGAAAATGTCTGGCTTTTAGAACTGCCAGAGTGCTTGTGCTAGTTTCCTCTCATCTGTGAGGGATGGTGTTCCTTTATCTTTTGAAGTTGCTGTCATTTAAATGGGGCTTTTTATGTTCTATATTTCCCTTGAGTGTTTGACTATGGTGTAAGTGGAGTATAGTTATTGGCTTTGTTTCTGGATGCTTTCAGAGGGCAAAGGCTCTCTACAGGATTTTTATTCGTTGCTGAAACCCTGCATTGTGTTTCACAGGCAATGAAAGTTGAATTTTTTGGTGGTGTAATTCAGGCTGCAATCCAGCAGATGGCGCTTAAGACTAAGGTCTTGTAGATAGACTCTAGCTGAGCCATGTGCCTCTCAAGGTATTTCAATGTGCTCTGTGGTGGGGCAGACAGGGTTGGGGAGAGATGATCCCCCCACCAAGTCCATTCCTGGGTCTTATATATATATATAATTGCATTTTAGGTTCTGGGGTACATGTGCAGAACATGCAGGATTGTTGCATAGGTACATATACGGCAACGTGGTTTGCTGCCTCCATCACCCCATTATCTATATCTGGCATTTCTCCACATGTTATCCCTCCCAAACCTCCTTACCCCCCGCGGTCCCTCCCCTATTGCCCCACAACAGACCCCAGTGTGTGATGCTCCCTTCCCTATGCCCATGGGTTCCCATTGTTCAACACCCGCCTATGAGTGAGAACATGCAGTGTTTGGTTTTCTGTTCTTGTGTCAGTTTACTGAGAATGATGGTTTCCAGATTCATCCATGTCTCTGCAAAGGATACAAACTCATCATTTTTTATGGCTACATAGTATTCCATGGTGTACATCTGCCACATTTTCCTTGTCCAGTCTATCATCGATGGGCATTTGGGTTGGTTCCAGATCTTTGCTATTGTAAACAGTGCCGCAATGAACATACGTGTGCATGTCTCTTTATAATAGAATGATTTATAATCCTTTGGATATATACCCAGTAATGGGATTGCTGGGTCAAATGGAATTTATATTTCTACGTCCTTGAGGAATCACCACACTGTCTTCCACAATGGTTGAACTAATTTACACTCCCACCAACAGTGTAAAAGTGTTCCTATTTCTCCACATCCTCTCCAGCATCTGTTGTCTCCATATTTTTTAATGATCGCCATTCTAACTGGCGTGAGATGGTATCTCAGTGTGGTTTTGATTTGTGTTTCTCTAATGACCAGTGATGATGAGCATTTTTTCATATGTTTGTTGGCCTCATGTATGTCTTCTTTGGAAAAGTGTCTGTTCATGTCCTTCACCTACTTTTGAATGGGTTTGTTTGTTTGTTTTCTTGTATATCTGTTATCATTTTTTGTAGATTCTAGATATTAGCCCTTTGTCAGATGGGTAGATTGCAAAAATTTTTTCCCATTCTTTTGGTTGCATGTTGATTCTAATGTTTGTTTCTTTTGCTGTACAGAAGCTCTGGAGTTTAATTAGATTGCATTTGTCTATTTTGGCTTTTGTTGCCATTGCTTTTAGTGTTTTAGTTATGAAGTTCTTGCCTATGCCTATGTCCTGAATGGTTTTGCCTAGGTTTTCTTCTAGGGTTTTTACGGTGTTATGTCTTATGTTTAAGGCTTTAATCCATCTGGAGTTAATTTTAGTGTAAGGTGCAAGGAAGGGGTCGAGTTTCTGCTTTCTGTACATGGCTAGCCAGTTTTCCCAACACCATTTATTAAACATGGAATCCTTTCCCCATTACTTGTTTTTGTCAGGTTTGTGAAAGATCAGATGTTTGTAGATGTGTAGCATTGCCTCCAAGGCCTCTGTTCTGTTCCATTGGTCTATGTCTCTGTTTTGGTACCAGTACCTTGCTGTTTTGATTACTGTAGCCTTGTAGTATAGTTTGAAGTCAGGTAGCGTGATGCCTCCAGCTTTGTTCTTTTTGCTTAAAATTGTCTTGGTATGCGGGCTCTCCTTTGGTTCCACATGAAGTTTAAAGAGTTTTTTTTTTTTTTTCCCACTTCTGTGAAGTTGGTCATAGGTAGCTTGATGGGGATAGCATTGAATATATAAATTACTTTGGGCAGTATGGCCATTTTCAGAATATTGATTCCTAACCATGAGCATGGAATGTTTTTCCATCTGTTTGTGTCCTCTCTTATTTCCTTGAGCAGTGGTTTGTAGTTCTCCTTGAAGAGGTCCTTTACATCCTTTGTTAGTTGTATTCCTACGTATTTTATTCTCTTTGTAGCAATTGTGAATGGCAGTACATTCTTGATTTGGCTCTCTTTAAGTCTGTTATTGGTGTATAGGAATGCTTGTTATTTCTGCACATTGATTTTGTATCCTGAGACTTTGCTGAAGTTGCTTATCAGCTTCAGGAGATTTGGGGCTGAGACGATGGGGTCTTCTAAATATACAATCATGTCATCTGCTAATAGAGACAATTTGACTTCCTCCTTTCCTAATTGAATACCCTTTATTTCTTTTTCTTGCCTGATTGCTCTGGCTAGAACTTCCAGTACTATATTGAATAGGAGTGGTGAGAGAGGGCATCCTTGTCTAGTGCCAGATTTCAAAGGGAATGCTTCCAGTTTTTGCCCATTCAGTATGATATTGGCTGTGGGTTTGTCATAAACAGCTCTTATTATTTTGAGATACATTCCATAGATACCTAGTTTCTTGAGCGTTTTTAGCATAAAGGGCTGTTGAATTTCGTCAAAGGCCTTCTCTGCATCAATTGAGATAATCATGTGGTTTTTGTCTTTGGTTCTGTTTATGTAGTGGATTACATTTATAGACTTGGTGTATGTTGAACCAGCCTTGCATCCCCAGGATGAAGCCTAATTGATCATGGTGGATAAGCTTTTCGATGTGCTATTGCAATTGGTTTGTCAGTATTTTATTGAAGATTTTTGCATCTATGTTCATCATGGATATTGGCCTGAAGTTTTCTTTTCCTTTTGAGTCTCTGCCGGGTTTTGGTATCAGGATGATTTTGGTCTCATAAAATGATTTGGAAAGGATTCCCTCTTTTTGGATTGTTTGGAATAGTTTTGGAAGGAGTGGTGCCAGCTCCTCTTTGTATCTGTGGTAGAATTCGACTGTGAACCCATCGGGACCTAGACTTTTTTTGGTTGGTAGGCTATTAATTGCTGCCTCACCTTCAGCCCTTGTTATTGGTCTATTCAGGGTTTCAACTTCTTCGTGGTTTAGGCTTGGGAGAGTGCAAGTGTCCAGGAATTTATCCATTTCTTCCAGGTTTACTGGTTTATGTGCATAGAGTTGTTTGTAGTAATCTCTGATGGTAGTTTGCATTTCTGTGGAATCAGTGGTGATATCCCCTTTATCATTTTTTATTGCATCTGTTTGATTCTTCTCTCTTTTCCTTTTTATTACTGTGGCTAGTGGTCTATTTCGTTGATCTTTTCAAAAAACCGCTCCTGGATTTATTGATTTTTTTGAAGGTTTTTTTGTGTCTCTGTCTCCTTCAGTTCTGCTCTGATCTTAGTTATTTCTTGTCTTCTGCTAGCTTTTGGGTTTTGTTTATCTTGCTCCTCTAGCTCTTTACATTTTGACAATAGGGTGTCGATTTTAGATCTTTCCTCACTTCTCTGGTGGGCATTTATTGCTATAAATTTCCCTCTAGACACTGCTTTAAATCTGTTCCAGAGATTCTGGTACATTGTGTCTTCGTTCTTGTTGGTTTTGAAGAACATCTTTATTTCTGCCTTTATTTCATCATTTATCCAGTCAACATTCAAGAGCCAGTTGTTCAGTTTCCGTGAAGTTGTGCAGTTCTAAGTTAGCTTCTTAATCCTGAGTTCTAATTTGATTGCACTGTGGTCTGAGAGACTGTTATGGTTTCCGTTCTTTTGCATTTGCTGAGGAGTGATTTACTTCCAATTATGTGGTCAATTTTAGAGTAGGCGTGATGTGGTGCTGAGAAGAATGTATATTCTGTGGATTTGTGGTGGAGAGTTCTGTAGATGTCTATCATGTTTGCTTGGACCAGATCTGAGTTCAAGTCCTGGATATCCTTGTTAATTTTCTGTCTCATTGAACTTTCTAGTATTGACAGTGAATTGTTAAAGTCTCCAGCTATTATTGTTTGGGAGTCTAAGTCTCTTTGTAGGTCTCTAAGAACTTGCTTTATGTATCTGGGTGCTCCTATATTGGGTGTGTATATATTTAGGATCATTAGCTCTTCTTGTTGCATTGATCCTTTTACCATTATGTAATGCCCTTCTTTGTCTCTTTTGATCTTTGTTGGTTTAAAGTCTATTTTATCAGAGACTAGGATTGCAACTGCTGCTTTTTTTTTGCTCTCCATTTGTTTGGTAAATCTTCCTCCATCCCTTTATTTTGAGCCTATGTGTGTCCTTCCATGTGAGATGGGTTTCCTGGATACAGCACACTGATGGGTTTTAACTTTTTATCCCATTTGCCAGTCTGTGTCTTTTAATTGGGGCATTTAGCCCATTTACATTTAAGGTTAATATCGTTATGTGTGAATTTGATCCTGCCATTTTGATGCTAGCTGGTTGTTTTGCCCATTGATGCAGTTTCTTCATTGTGTCGATGTCTTTACCATTTGGTACATTTTTGGAGTGGCTGGTACTGGTTGTTCCTTTCTATGTGTAGTGCTTCTTTCAGGAGCTCTTGTAAGGCAGGCCTGGTGGTGATAGAATCTCTCAGTATTTGCTTGTCCATAAAGGATTTTATTTCTCCTTCACTTATGAAGCTTACTTTGGCTGGATATGAAATTCTAGGTTGAAAGTTCTTTTCTTTAAGGATGTTGAATATTGGCCACCACTCTCTTCTGGCTTGTAGAGATCGGCTGTGAGTCTGATGGACTTCCCTTTGTGGGTAACTCGACCTTTCTCTCTGGCTGCCCTTAGGATTTTTTCCTTTATTTCAACCCTGGTGAATCTGATGATTATGTGCCTTGGGGTTGCTCTTCTTGAGGAGTATCTTTGTGGTGTTCTCTGTATTTCCTGGACTTGAATATTGGCCTGCCTTGCTAGGTTGGGGAAGTTTTCCTGGATAATATCCTGAAGAGTGTTTTCCAGCTTGGATTCATTCTCTCCATCACATTCAGGTACACCTATAAAATGTAGGTTAGGTCTTTCCACATAATCCCATATTTCTTAGAGGCTTTATTTCTTTTCACTCTTGTTTCTCTAATCTTGCCTTCTCTTTTTACTTCATTGAGTTGATCTTTAATCTCTGATATCCTTTCTTCTGCTTGGTTGATTTGGCTATTGACACTTGTGTATGCGTCACAAAGTTCTGGTGTTTTTCAGCTCCATCAATTAACTTATATTCTTCTCTAAGCTGTTTATTCTCATTAGCATTTCATCAAACCTTTTTTCAAGGTTCTTAGTTTCTTTGCATTGGGTTACAACATGTACTTTTAGCTCAGAGAAGTTTCTTATTACCCACCTACTAAAGCCTGTTTCTGTCAATTCATCAGACTCATTCTCCATTCAGCCTTGTTCCCTTGCTGGTGAGGAGTTGTGATCCCTTGGAGGAAGAGAGGCATTCTGGTTTTGGGTGTTTTCCTCCTTTTTGTGCTGGTTTCTTCCCATCTTTGTGGATCTATCTACCTGTGGTCTTTGTAGTTGGTGACTCTCAGATGGGGTCTCTGAGTGGATGTCCTTTTTGTTGATTATGAAATTATTTCTTTCTGTTTTAGTTTTCCTTCTAACAGTGAGGCCCCTCTGCTGTAGGACTGCTGGAGGTCCACTCCAGACCCTGCTTGCCTGGAGATCACCTGCAGTGGCTACAGAACAGTAAAGGTTGCTACCAGTTTCTTCTTCTCTTATCTTCATCCCAGAAGGATACCTGCCAGATGTCAGGCTGAGCTCTCCTTTATGAGGTGTCTCTTTGGATATATGGGGGTCAGGGAGCTACTTGAGGAGACAGTCTGTCCCTTATAGGAGCTCAAGTGCTGAGCTGTGAGGTCCATTGTTCTCTTCAGAGCTGCTGGGAAGGTACATTTAAGTCTGTTGCAGTGGAACTCATAACTGTCTTTTTTCCCAGGTGCTCTGTCCTGGGAAGGTGGGGCTTTATTTATAAGTTCCTGATGTGCTGCTGACTTTTTTCAGATATGCCCTGCCCTGCAAGGAGGTAGCCTAGTCACAGTCTACCAGCGGAGGTGTTGCTGAGCTGCCGTGGGCTCTGCCCAGCTGCTGTGTGAACTTCCTTGTGGTTTTGTTTATAGAGGTATAGTTAGAACTGCTTCAATAATGGCAGACTGCCTCAGTAATGGTGGACTGCCTCGGTAATGGCAGACTGCCTCGGTAATGGCGGACGCCCTTCCCGTCACAGAGCTGGACCATCCCGGGTCCAACTGTGCTTGCTGTGAAACTCTCAATCTAGAGCATTTCAGATTGCTGGTCTTTGTGGGGGTAGGACCCACAGAGCCAGATCACCTGGCTCCCTGTTTCAGCCCCCTTATTTTCAGTTGAATGGGTGGCTCTGTCTCCCAGGCATTCTACGTGCCAGTTGAAACGGCCGCCCAGGTTTGTGTGAGTTTTTGTGCAGAGACCCACTGTGCTGGCTGAAACAGCCGTGCTGGAAACTCATGGCACTTTTCAGCCTGGGAATCTCCTGGTCTGTGGGCAGTAAAAACTCATTGGGAAATGCAGTGATCACTCACACTCTGCATTGTTCTCACTGGGAACTGCACTCCAGAGCTGTTCCTATTTGGCCATCTTGGATCCCCCCCATTCTTGGGTCTTAAGGGAGCCCCCTCCAATCACTGGTGCTGTGCCTGCCTTTTGTTAGTCTTAAAGGGGGCTCTGGTGCGCTGTGCTCCTCACTCCCTTTGGGGTAGTCCAAGCCAAAGATTAGGTGACCAGGAGACCCACAGCTCTCAGGAGACCCACCGAGGTTCTCTGTACCTGGCAGAATCAGAGCAGGTTGTGGGGTATATCTGTGGTGGTGGTGCATTGATGCAGTAGGTCAAGGGCAGGGCATCTCTGGGCAGGGCGATGTTGCTGTGAGTATGCAGCTGGTGTAGTGCCATGCCTGGGTTTGTTCTTTTTTTTTTTTTTTTTTTTTTGTCAGCAGTCAGCAGTGGGACCTGCCCAGCTCCACCTACGATAGGGTCTCCTTCTGATGAATGCCCCAGAATTTAGCCTGGCCAGCTTTTGTCCCAAGCCTCCTGCACCCAGACTGCTGGGCTGTTAGGTCATGAGGCTCCCCTGGAGAGAGGCTGTGGCTGCCAGACAGGCCATACCCCTCCCAGACTGGCCCAGCAGGAGTCACAAGGCACATCCAGCTCCTGTGTCAGCCCACAAACCCATGCTTAACTCTTCCCAGCACTTTGAGAGTAAGAGTTCTTCCTTCACCTAAGTTCTGGCCACAGATCTCAGCTGAGTACTCCTGGGCTGCACGCTTTAACCCTGGGGGGATAGGACTGGCTCCAATGGCTTTGTTTTCTGGCTCCTCCAGGTTGAGCACCAGCCTTGCAGTTTGGGGGGTTGGGGGAGCTCAAGGTCTTCTCAGGACACCAACAAAAATGCTCTCGTGGTAGTTTCCAGCAAAAGCACTCTGTTGGGGGCAGTGGAGGCTGTGCTGTGCGCCCACTCCCATAATTGTGGCCAGGCAGGGACTCTGGGATGGGTCAGTGGACAGGTGGGTACACATGTCAGATGTGCTCTGGTCATGCAGGAAAAACAGCCCTGCTATCTCCAGGTTCAGTAGCCAACAAAGGTTATAGCCTTATAGAGAAATACATAGAGCCTTGGGGATGGGCACCTGTGGTCATATTTTGTTACAGCTGTCCCCATGCAAAACCCCCTGGGTTCCACAGAGGCTCAAACTCTATATCTCTGCTGACTCTCCAGGCAGTTCCCCCTGCCAACTCATGTGTCCATGAGGGTCAGAGGATTTTCTGCAGCTAGGATCTTGGAGATCTGCAGTTAGAGTGGGCTGGTCTGCAGTTACTTCACTCACTCCTTTCGTAGGAGTTGTTCAGGGCCAAGAATGAGTTCCAGAGCTTGGCAACCCCATACAGGGTTACCAGCTTCCTCTCTCTTCAGCCCTGGTATCTGCATCATCTCTCCATTGACTCTCAGTGCTTTCTTCCCAAAGATCTGTTGAAAGTATAATGGTTTACTCCATATTTTGGTCTCTCTTGGTGGAAGATGCTCTTCCTGGCTGCATCTAGTTGGCCATCTTGTCCCTCTCTTGTAATTTTTAATTAAATTTATTCCTAAGTATTTTATTTTTTGGACACTATTTTAAATGGAATTTTTAAAATTTCATTTCTGAACTGTTCATTGATGGTGTATATAAATACAACTGAGTTTTATATATTGATCTTTTATCCTGCAACCTTGCTAAACTCATTTATTAGTTCTGATAGTATTTTACTGGGTTCCCTGAGATTTTCTATATACAAGATGATGTCATCTGCACAAATAGTTTTATTTCTTCCTCTTCAGTCTGGGTACGTTTTCTTGACTAGTTGTTCTGGTTAGAACTTTCAGTACAATGTTGAATAGATGTGGAAAGAATAGACATCCTTGCCATGTTCCTGATCTTAGGGGGAAAGCATCCAGTCTTTTACTTAGTTACTTACTTACTTATTTTTTACACCTAACCGGTGTGCTATAGCATTCAGTCTTTCACCATTAAATATGATGATAGTTGTGGAATTTTCATTCAGGTTTTTTATCAAATTGCGGAAGTTCCCTTTTAGTCCCAGTTTTATTTTGTTTGTTTGTTTTAACCATAAAAGGGTGTTGGATTTCCTTTTCTCTATTAAGATGATCATGTAGCTTTTGTTCTGTATTCTATTAACATGGTATATCACATAGATTGATTTTGAATTTTTTTTTTTTTTTTTTGAGATGAAGTCTCACTCTGTTGCCCAGGCTGAAGTGCAGTGGCACAATCTTGGCTCACTGCAAACTCCACCCCTGGGTTCAAGCAATTCTCCTGCCTCAGCCTACTGAGTAGCTGGGATTACAGGCACCTGCCACCGCACCCAGCTAATTTTTGTATTTTTAGTAGAGACAGGGTTTCAACATCTTGGCCAGGCTGGTCTTGAACTCCTGACCTTTTGATCCACCCGCCTCAGCCTCCCAAAGTTCTGGGATTACTGGCGTGAGCCACCACACCTAGCTGATTTTCAAATGTTAAAACAACTTTGCATAGGATGAATACCACTTCATCATGGTGTATAATCCTTTTAATATGCTGCTACATTTGGTTTACTAGTATCCTGTAGAGGCTATTTGCATCTGCAGGCATACCTCAGAGATATTGCAGGTTCAGTTCCAGACCACCCCAATAAAGTGAATATTGCAATAAAGTGAGTGACACAATTTTTTTTTGTTTTCCAGTGCATATAAAAGTTATGTTTACACTATACTGTAGCCTACTAAGTGTATAATAGCATTATGTCTAAAAACAAAACAATGTACATTTCTTGATTAAAAATACTTTACTGCTAAAAAATGCTAATGTTCACCTGAGCCTTTAGTGAGTCGTAATCTTTTTGCTGCTGGCGAGTCTTGCTTCAATGTTGATGACTGCTGACTGTTACAGTGGTGGTTGCTGAAGTTTGGGTGGTTGTTGAAATTTCTTAAAATAAGACAACAATGAAATTTGTGACATTGATTGAAACTTCCTTTCACAGAAAATTTTTCTGATGCTGTATGATAGCATCTTACCCACATTAGAAGTTCTTTCAAAATTGGAGTTTTCTTAAACCTCTGCTTTATCAACTAATTTTATGGAATATTCCAAATCTGTTGTTGTCATTTCAACTATGTTGACAGCATTTTCACTAGGAGGATTTCATCTCAAGAAAACATATTCTTTGCTTATCCCTAAGAAGCAACTCCTCAATCCGTTCAAGTTTTATGATGAGACTGCAGTATTCAGACACATCTTCAGGCTAATTCTAGTTCTCTTGCTGTTTCTACATTTGCAGTTACTTCCTCCACTGAAGTTTTGGATACCTCAAAGTCACCTATGAAGGTTCGAATCAACTTCTTCCAAACTCCTCTTCATGTCGGTATTTGACCCCCTCTCATGAATCATGAATGTTCTTACTGGAATTTAGAATGCTGGATCCTTTTTAGGTTTTCAATTTACTTTGCCCAGGTCTATCAGAGAAATCACTATCCATGAAAGCTATAGCCTTATGAAATGTTATTTCTTAAATAATAAGACTTGAAAGTCTGAATTAATCCTTGGTCATGGGCTGCAGAATGAATGTTGTGTTAGCAGGCATGAAAATATTTATCTTGTACATCTCCATCAGAGCTCTTGGGTGACTAGGTGCACTATCAATGAGCAGCAATATTTTGAAAGAAATCCTTTTTTTCTGAGTAGTAGGTCTCAACAGTGGGCTTAAAATATTTAGTAAACCATGCTATAAACAGATACGCTGTCATCCAGGCTTTATTTTTCTATTTAAAGAATATAGGCAAAGTAGATTTAGTATAATTCTTAAGGGTCCAAGGATTTCTGGAATGGTAAATGAGCATTGGCTTCAACTTAAAGACACCAGTTGCAATCGCCCCTAACAAAAAAGTCAGTCTATCCTTTGAAGACAGGTATTGACTTCTCCTCTCTACCCATGGAAGTCCCAGATGGCATCTTCTTCCATTTTAGGCTAGAAGGCTAAAATCAACAGAAGGCTGTTTTGTCTACATTAAAAATCTGCTGTTTAGTGTAGCCACCTTCCTCAATGATGTTAGATTTTCTGGATAACTTGCTGCAGCTTCTGTATTAGCACTTGATGCTTCACCTTACATTTTCATGTTTTGGAGATGGCTTCTTTCCTTATACCTCATGAATAACCTCTTTTATCTTCAAACTTTCCTTCTGCAGCTCCTCTCTGCTCTGTCTTCATAGAATTGAAGAGAGCTATGGCCATGCTCTGAATTAGGATTTTGCTTAAGGAAATGTTGTAGTTGGTTTGATCTTCTGTCCAGACCATTAAAACCATTAAAACTTTTTCCATATCAGCAATAAGGCTGTTTTGCTTTCTTATCATTTGTGTATTCAGTGGAGCAGCACTTTTAGTTTCCTCCAAGCACTTTTCTTTTGCATTCATAACTTGGCTAACTGTTGCAAGAGGCCTAGTTTTTGGACTATCTCAGCTTTCAACATGGCTTCCTCACTTATTTCTAGCTTTCAATTTAAAATGATAGATATGTGACTCTTCCTTTCACTCTAACACTTAAGAGGCCATTGTAGGATTATTAATTGGCCTTATTTCAAAATTGTTGTGTCCCAGGGAATAAAGAGGGCTGAGGAAAGGAAAAGACAGCAGAAGGACCAATGGGTGTAACAGTCCACACGCACACATGCACACATACCCACACAATTTATCATTTAAGTTCATCTTCTCATATGTGTGTAGTTTGTGGTGCCCCCAAACAATTACAATAGTAACATCAAAGACCACTGAACCCCACAACAGATATTCTAATAAAAAAGTTTGAAATAATGCAAGAATTACCAAAATGCGACGCAGAAACATGAAGTTAGCACCTGTTGTAAAAATGGCACTGTGAGACTTGCTTGATGCTAGGTTGAGACAAATCTTAAATGTATAAAAACACAGTATCTGCAAAGTCTGCAAAGTGTAATAAGATGAGGTATGCTTATATATTCACCAGAAATATTGGTGTTTAGCTTGTCTTGTTTTCCCTTGTTATGTCTGTCTGGCTTCGATATCCGGGTAATGCTGGCTTCATAGAATAAATTGAGAACGGTTCCCTCTTCTTTTTGAGTTTGTGAATGATTAATATTAATTCTTCTTTAAATGTCTAGTAGATGCTGAATAGTGTATCTGAATTTCATCTAGTAGATGCTGAATAGTGTATCTGAATTTCATCTATTCAGAATATCAGCATGAGACTCAATTTAGAAATATAATTTATATTAATTTCCTGGGGTTTTTGTAATAAAGTACTATAAATCGAATGGTTTAAACAATAATTTTTTACTGTTTTGAAGGCTAGATGCCTAAAAATCTAGATATAGGCAGGGTTGGTTCTTTCTGAGGACTGTGAGGGGTTATCTGTTTCATGCCTCTCCTAAATTGCGGTAGCTTCAGGCACCCTTTGGTTTGTGGATAGAATTTCTCATATCTGCACATCATTTTCCTTCTCTATGTGTCTGTCTCTGTGTCATTTCCCCTTTTAATACGGACATCAGTCACACTGGGTTAGGGCTCACCCTAATGATCTCATTCTGATTTGTTTACCTCTGTGAAGACCTGACTTCTAAATAATGTAACATTCTGATGTGTTGGGAGGGTAGGACTTTCTTACCAGTGGACAGAATTCAACTCATTGCAGTTTATGCAGATGCAGTTAGTTAAGATGAGGTCATAATGGATTAGAGTGGGCTATAAATTCAATATAAGTAGTGTCCTTATATGAGGAGGCAGAGAAGAAAGACACAGACACATGCAGAGAGTAATGCCAAGTGAAGACAATGGCAGAGATTGGAGTGAGGCATCTAACAAGCCAAGAATTGTGAGCAACCACAGAATTGAGAAAACAAGTCGTCTTCAGAGCCTCTGTTCTCTTGTCTTCTCTTCTTCCAGGTCAGTCAATGTATTTCGTCATTAAACCTGTTTGTTTGTTTTTAACCCCTTTGTCTTTTTTCTTTGTGGTTCAGTTTGGACATTTTTTATTGACCTGTGCTCAAGTTCACTGATCCCTTCTTGTGTGTGTCCAATTTGCTGTAAATCCCATTCAATTAATTTTTGATTTTAGATACTTTTTGGTTTTAGGATTTCCCCTCCTACTTTCCAGACCTCTTTTGAAACTTCCCATGGTTTTATTATATCTACATTTCTCTGTATACATTTTTAAAACACTGATACTTATTTTGAAGAATCTGTCTGCCAATTCCAACATCTGTATCACCAGTGGGTCTGCTTTTTAAAATTCTTTTTGAAAACAGTCAATAAAATAGACACTTTGTTAGATGTGGTCGATTTCCATTTTGTAGTTGGCTTTAGAAATAGCTCTAAGGTCTTAGAAATGGTCTTTATTTCTACACATGCCCTTCTTGGATTTCAACATAAAGCTGACAGTGTTTATCAAGCCCCTTCAAATTTGAACTTCGACCTCTGTGGTGCTGGGCAACTGCTGAGACAGTTGCTCAGATCCTTCTGCTTTTCGGTGGTTGTTTTCTCTGAGCTTCTTGGAGTTTCATCCTGAGCACACAATTTAATCAGCCAACCATCTGTGGAAAGTTTGTATGTAGATTTGGGGGCTTCTTTCTCCAACTCCCTGCAGTCTAGGATTTCCTTCCCCAATTTCCAGCCTGTTTGCTCTCAGATAAGATCTCTTGACCCCTCAGTCTAATATTATTCATCACCATCTGCATGAACTGTACTACCTCCAGTGTGCTCAGTACATGGTGGAGGCTTTCTAGGGGAAAAGCTGAGATCTTACCCAGTGAAATCCTTAACAAGGGTCAAATCCCTTCAGTTTCTGTTCACTTGCCTGGGCCATCATTCTTTAAATAATATTTTGTTCAAAATTATTGTTACTAAGCTTTAGTCTGATATAAGCTAGTCTTAGATTGCCAAAAGCTAGGAATTAACTTTTGTTTATATTCATGCATGATGGCTTCCTCTTTTTGATAGTAATTTCATATCTGAATTTAGTAGGAGTATGGGGGTCAGGATTGACAGTTTTCCAAAAAACTTTTATATATATATATATATATATATATATATATATATATATATTTTTTTTTTTTAGATGACGTCTTGCTCTTTTGCCCAGGCTGGAGTGCAGTGTTGTGATCTTGGCTCACTGCAACCTCTACCTCTAGATTCAAGTAATTCTCATGCCTCAGCCTCCCACGTAGCTAGGACTACAGGTGGGCACCAACACGGCCAGATAATTTTTGTAATTTTTAGTAGAGATGGGATTTTGCTATGTTAGCCAGGCTGGTCTCAAACTCCTGGCCTCAAGTGATCCATTCACCTTGGCCTCCTGAAGTGCTGGGATTAAAGGTGTGAGCCACTGCACCCTGCAAAGACTTGTTAGAATGGTTTTCAGGAAGTGGTAAATCTAATACTTTATTTTCTTGATCAGCAGACTTCAAGAATGTGGCATTAAATCCCTGATCTATGTGAAAGGAGACCTATGATTACAGAGGTGGCACCATCATCTCATTTACTAACCAGAAAAGGGGCAGAATCAGTCAGATTACTTTTCAAGAAGGCTGACTTCCCTATCCACCCTTCAATTGTAGGTGTTAACACCTATTAATATCCCAACTGAAGATGCAGGGATCTTTGGTTTATTGTTTTTGTTTGTTTGTCTTTGAGACAGAGTCTCACTCTACATCACCCAGGCTAGAGTGCAGTGGCACAATCTCGGTTCACTGCAACCTCCGCCTCCTGGGTTCAAGCTGTTCTCCTGTCTCAGCCTCCTGAGTAGCTGGGATTACAGGCGTGTGCCACGACACACGGCTAATTTTTGTATTTTTAGTAGAGATGGGGTTTCACCATGTTAGCCAGGCTGGTCTCAACCTCCTGACCTTAGGTGATCCACCTACCTCGGCCTCCCAAAGTGCTGGGATTACAAGTGTGAGCCACTGTGTCCAGCCAGATGTTTGGTTTAGTTCCCCAACTTCGTTTAGGCCCAAGGCCTAAGCTCCCATTCCCCAAATTGTAGGCATTATATTTTGTTCTTAGAAGAGGAAGGGCTTTCATATTTAATAGTTACGATTATCATCCAAGTTCATGTTTACCAGTCCGGCCCTTATGAATTTTTCATATTTTCTGGTGATCTCAGCATTCCACTTAAGAGTATATTTGCAGTAACTTATTCAGCCTTTGGCTGTTTTGTAGCAGTGCAGGGCTTTTCAGAAAGCCTTGATGCCAGCGGGGTAAATACCTTCATCACTTTCCCCAGCACTTTATTGAGGCATAATTTACATACAGTAAAATGCATGTATCCCAAGTATACAGTTCAATATATTTTTAAAAATATATACACATCCATATATATGTATAGGTTACCACTATTGCAGTCAAGATATAGACCATTCCATCATTCCAGAAAGTTCCATGCTCTTCTCCAGACTATACTTATCCCCAAAGATAACCATTCCATATTCGTTTCATCTGTTTTTGAGCTTTATATAAATGGAGTATTTCTAGCTTCTTTTGTTCAACAATGTTTTTAAGATTTATCTATAATGTTTTACCAGTACCTCATTATTTTTAGAGACAGTATTCTCTGTCACTCTGGCTGGAGTGCAGTGGCGTGATCACAGCTCACTGCAGCCTTGAACTTTTGGGCTCAAGGGATCCTCCCACTTTAGCCTCCTGAGTAGGTGGGACTACAAGTGTGTACTGCCATACCCAGCTGATTTTTAAATTTTTCTGTAGACACGGTATCTTGCCATCTTGCCTAGGATGGTCTTGAACTCCTGGGCTCAAATGATCCTCCTGTTTTGGCCTCCCAAATTGTTGGGATAACAGGTTTTAGCCACTAAGCCCAGCCTATTCTTTCAATTGCAGACTAGTATCCAGTGTATAAATATACTATTACTTGATTATCTATTAATGTGGTGACAGATATTTGGGTAGTTTTCAGTTTGATGATACTATAAAAATAAAATTGCTATTCTTGTACAAGTTTTACTGTAAAAACATACCCTCATTTCTCTTGGGTAGCTCTTTAGGAGTGGAATCACTGAGTCACGGGTAGGCATTATGTTTACCATTATAAGCAACTGGCAAACTGAGACTTCTATTAGTTGTTCCATATTCTCACCATTTGGTGGGTATGCAGTGGTATTTCCTTGTGGTTTCATCCTACATTCCCTGATGGCTGACATTGAGTGCCATTTCTTACGCTACTCGCACATCTGGAGAGCTTCTCCCAAGTGTGTATTCAACTCACTCATTGTTAAATTGGGTTGCTGTTACAAGGGTTTTAAAATCTTCTTTGCTTTCCTTTGTTAGTTCTGTGTATTGTGAATATTTTCTCCTAGGCCGTGGCTTGCCTTTTCACTTAAAAGTATCTTTTTAATGAGAAGTATCTAATTTTGATAAAATCTGTCAGTTTTTATATTTAACCTTCATATCTTCACCTCTCTTTGCCTACCCCAGTGTCATGAAGATAGTATTTCCTTTTACAAGATTTATTGTTTTGCCATTCACATTTAGTTCTATGATCCACTTTGAACAAATTGTGCACAGGATGAAGAAGACATCAACATTGTTTTTTTCCAGACATCCAGTTGCTTCGGCTCCAACTGAAAAATCTTTCCTTTTTCTATTTAATTCAGCTTGGTGTTTTTGTTGAAAATCCAATAACCATATACATGTGGGTCTATTTCTGGACTTGTCTATTAAGCTATTTGTTTATTCTAATTCTAGTACCATACTCTCTTAACTATTGTAGCTTTAGAGCAAGTCTTGACATTGGGTATTATAAGTACTCCAGTTTTGTTTTTCTTCTTCAAAATTATCTTGGCTATTTTGGGTCTGTTGCATTTTCATATATATATTTGCCAATTTCTACAAGATAGCCTCGTGGGATTTTCATTTCATTGAATTTAGATATCAATTTGTGGGGAACTGACATCTTACCATTATGCAGTCTTGCAACCCATGAGCATAGAATTATTTTTTATTGTGGTGCTCTATAATTTTTCCAGCACTGTTTTGTAGTTTTCAGAGTAGAGGTCTTGCACATCTTTTGTTAACTTTCTTCCTAATTAGAAGTTTGACTTCTTTGATGCCAGTATAAATGGCATATTTTAATGTTGAATTTTCAAGTGTTTGTTGCTAGGGTATAGATACACAACTGAATTTCATATATTTGTCTGATATGCTGCAAAATTATCAGTTCTGGTAGATTATCAAGCAAATGCTTGGCAATCTTCAAGAAATCAGAGAATGGAGAAAATGTCATCTAATTAGAAACAGATCTAATTTTCCAAATGGCCTAAAAAGGTAATCATTCTTTGTATACAACCTCTTACAGTTATGACCTCAGAAACACCGTCTTCTAAGTTTCTTTTTCCTCTGAAGAACAGGCAAATTTGCTCTTGGTATACTTCTTGGAGGATGAGAAGAACATCAAATCCTTACAAAGAGGAACCTCCGTTTTCCAGCAAAACACAGAATGGGGGCAATGAGGACATGGCCTATATGATGTCTTCCATCTGCAGAATAGATGAATGTTCCCAATGTTCAGTGGCAGCACTATTTCTCAAGAATGCCAATTAGGACAGAGAGACTTATTAAAAAAAGACTGGGACTGGGGTGGGGTGAATAGATTTGAGAGATTCAAATTATCCTTAATTGTTACGTTTATGAATTCTTCACTGTTTAAATAATAATCCCATTTTTTTCATCTTTCATTTTCGTTTTTTTTTTTTTCTAAGAGACATAGTCTCTTCTCTGTTGCCCAGACTGGAGTGTCGTGGCACCATCATAGCTCACTGCAACCTCAAACTCCTGGCCTCAAGTGGTCCTACAGTCTCAGCTTCCCAAAATGCTGGAATTATAGGTATGAGCCAATACCCAGCCATTGTTTTGTTCATTCTTTTCTTCCCAATTTGATTTATAATAGAGTGATAAGCATCTGCCTAATTACAAATAATTATGATAAACCAGGATCCACTCTAACTTCAAATAAAACCAATGTAAGTCACAACTATTCAGGAATATTTTATATTTTCAAAGTATTTAGGAATTCTTTAATTAGAAAAATAAAGGCAATAGGATTATCTGTCAGGTTCTAAAAGTACCCATGAATTAAATCACTTACATCCCCCACGTAAAAAACAAAACAAAACCTTAAATCACATTGCTGTTAGGCTTTCATACAGTAAGAAATAAGACCAAGCAATGCTGGAGTACAAAAACCTGAAATTCTGAGCATGAAAATAATTTATTGATTAGACATCTTGCTTATTCAAGCATTAGGCCTACTGGAGATAGAATTAACACAGCTCATGGAAAAGGAAAAAAAATTCCATCCAGCACCTGCTTCCTTTCAAATTTCCTGGGGATGTGGTTTATGCATTTTGTACTATAGCCTCACCCTAAAGCATCCCCATGTGCTTGATGTTGATTAACTTGAACAGGATATGAGAAACACTGTGTACACTCAACTTGGCAAGTATAATTAATGATGTGACTTTCAGAAACATTCTTAGGCACAAGAAATAGCACTGCCTGCAGTGAAAGTCCTTGATAATCAAAGAAAAGAATTCCATTAAATATAATTTTACAGATACGAAAGAAAATATATGCATTTTTGCCAACAGACTGCTCTACATATCAGAAAAAATGTCTTAATGAGATTCCTTCTATGAGATCACAAGATTACTTTTTAACTGACAACTTTTAATTGACACACAGGTGATTCTGTAGTATTAAAAATCAGAAAAATAAAACTGATTTAGCCCAATAAAATTTAGAAAAGAAATGCAAGCCTATTAATATGGAATAACAGCTGCACTTCTTTGGCTAAGTCATTAAAAAATGCCAATTAAACATTTTCAGTCAAATTTTATTTTAAAAAAAAGCAGCAGATAAACATTACAATTCAATAATCTAAATATGCACTTGACAATGAAGCATATCTGAGTATGGAGTGAAAAAGGTTTTCCAAAAAACCATCAAATATATTATCTCCAAATACCCAAATAATAAATCACTTCTGCAGGCCTTCTGTTAAGTGGAATCATAAACAAATAAATGAAGATTTATTGCTGTGAAAATGAATCTGTGGTACAGTAGTATGAATCTTGGGTATTAAGCATAATCAGGTGGGTCAAGAAGTTGAAAATGTGATAAGAAATTTGTGTTTGTGTATGTGCACTCATAAATCTGTAAGCCAGTTGACCCAAGAGCAACTGAAACATCTAACTTGTTCAGTTGAGACCGGACATTATGTTAAATTCCGAAGGCAATTAAAAATTACAATTCCAAATTTCAGCCCAGAAACCAAACAAACAGACAAAAAAAACTGTAGAGAGAAATTAAAACTATATTCAAAGAGTCTTTTTTTTTTTCAGCTCAATTTCAGCACCCCAAGGAAAATAAAAGCATCCATGACTATCACAGATGAAAACAAAATGAATGTCATAGGAATCAGCTATTTTTCCCCACTGAGGTATAAAATCTATATAGAAATTTGATACTATACTATAACAAATTGTACTTCTCATAGTTCTGTTTTAATTTCCTTTAAACCCTGTTTAATATAGTTTGTTGTTGTTATTGTAAAAATCTTGTTTTCATGGTCCTGTATCTGGTTCCAGTTCATTTATTTCAATATCAATATTTAATATACTGGCTACCAGTTCTAATCAGGAAAGAAAATCTTGGAAATCTCTTCATTATGACAGCACATTCAGCAGAAATTACTGATGTGCAAGCAAACCATAAAAGGTACAGTTCTCCAGAAAGCATATTTTGTTGATTTTTTTCATTGTCTCAATATTCTTTAGCATGTTTTTCAGAGAAAGACTCTTTCAATCTTGTAAACATCAGTGTGCACAGTCTCATTACTATGCAGTTTCACGTCAGTGGACAGGAAGGCTGGTTCACAGCTAGTGAAAAGCTAGAGAAGTTTAAGTTTTAATGGCTGATAAACCTTACATCCTGCAGAGGAGGAAAGCACTTTTCCTTTTTTGCTACTTAAGAATGTGGCAGAAATGTATGCTGAGGTAGCCCAGTCAATCCTTATTTTTTTCGTTTTTTGTAAATTTGGTCTCAGAATATTTCTGGCAGGGTGACGTTTCGAAGAAGCCACTGCTGGGACCGACTTCCATTGCAGTCTCTAATGCTGGGCACCTGGCTATCCTCTTCTGTGGCTTTATCCAGGCACTGATTGCTGTTCACATGCTGCAGGGTTAACTTCTGAAAGTAACAGAAAAAAATCTTAATAGGAGAGTGGAAGAAAACAAAACACCTCAAGCGTCAGTTTTGGTGATTATTAAATTCCTCTGTAGAAAAGGTGTTTTTTTTGTTTTGTTTTGTTTTTGTAATATACATTATTTAAAAGACAATCGATAAAAGGAAGGTGATAGATTAGATAAAGAGGTATGAGGGAGGGAGAAAGACACTGGGGTCCAATAGGATGCACTTGACTTGCAGCAAGATGACCTAAATTCTAAGTCCTAATTCTGGCGTAAGCTCTGTAACACTATGAGAAGTTTCTCTTTTTTTGTGCTTCAGTTTCCTAAACAACAAAAAAAGACCAGATTAGTGGTTCCTAATTTAGGATTCTCAACCTATTTTCAAACAGCTATTTCAAAATTGTTTCATTTCTCTGTGATAAGGCTGTTAAAGCTAATTCTGTGATTCCAAAGCTCAAGTTTTTAGAAACTCAGGTCTTTCTGATAACTCAAAATCGTAAGAATGTTGGGCAGCTGAGATTTAGTACAATCAATCTTACGCCTATGTCCATAGCAAACCCAGAGGCTATCCTGGTGGTTAAAGGAGATGGTGTGGTACAGAAAGAAAAGCACAGGAATGTGGAGTTGAGTTCACAGCCTGGGTAACTTGAAGTTTCTCCTTTTAAAAATCAGGATCACATTACATATTTTGAGCAGATTTTGGGACAGTACACAGATAATGAAGATAAAGTACATAGTGCCTCATCTAAAAGGAGATTCTTAATAAATGGTTAGTAGACATAGCCATATATTTCATCTACTTATTTAAGTTCTAGATTTGATGCTGCAACATGTTAAAACGATAATTTTGAAAGGGCAGGGCAGGTAAGAATTAACAGACAGATAGTTACAATGATCCACACCAATGATTGTGATCATTCACTCTGGCCATGTTAAGGACTTTAAAGTAGTTGTACACAGGAATTTGCATTAAGCATTAATCTACAAATGTATATTAAGGAAATGTAAAATGCTTAACACACAGTTATCTGATTCTTTTACTCATGGCTCTATTTTAATATAGTTCTTTTATCTGAAATATTTCATTTTCATGAGGCCTCTTTTGCACCTATTAGAACTTAAAATCTATTAATTGTTTACAACTACTTGGGCTTCCAGTCATTTATTATTCTGTGCTGTGGTCAAAGTAGGACCTGGCAGATGACAGTCTACCTTTGCAGGTGTCAATATCGACACTGTCTTTAGGTTCAGGATTCTATCTTTAACGCTTGCAAACATAAGAAGACTAGACCCTGGAAGACAGCCAGCACAGCTGTGGGGTATTCTTTTTTTTAAATGCAGACTTTGTGTAGTTTATTAGTTGAGAGGAGGGGCTTTGCAGTCAGACATTCCTGGGGTGATTTCCAGATTGGTCACATACCAACTATATGCTTCTGAGCAAAAATTTAAACTCTTTGAGACCCAGTTTCCTTATCTTTCAAGAGAGGACAAAAATACCTCACTGGGTTTTTATAAGGAAACACTGAGATAATGTACATAAAGTGCTCTCTATCCCATTGTACGTAAATGTAATTGTACCGTTTATCAGCAAATACCTGATAAACGGTACAATCACATTTACATACAATGGTAATCTGCATTCATAGACTAATGCTCATTATTGGAAAACACAACAGCCAAGCAATGTCCTGAGCAGTCATGGACACATCCAGCAGCCAGAGTGCTGCAGCTCAGCATGCACATTGCTGCCAATGCCTTCAGTCTCAGGAAAGACCACAGCAACAGAACCTCTCAATCATTCCAGGAGTTCCCCCAAAGCTTATCCCAGTGGCCTCCCTCATCAGGCCCATGGTCACTATTACTAAAAACAAAAAATCCCCAACTAAGCACAATAAAAAATTTAGTTGGGAGACTTGGTCTCTCTCAACCTAATTTCTAAAAATGTGCATTTCACTTAAAATTATTAAAATAAACCCATCACAAAGATACAGGTTATTGCTCTGTGCTGAGTATTTAACTGTTCAACATCAAGACAGAATCCCCATAACTTGGGAGGTGAGCAGCACCCCCAGGAGTCCTGGACTCTGATGGAGAACCCTGTTCCAGATATAACTCTGGCTGCTGACAGCAGGCATAAAGTCTTGTGGCTTGGAACCCTGCAGGGTAGGGAGCTGTCATCACAGCACTCCTCAGAGGACCCAGGCAACACCAGCTAGTTCTCATCCAGAGAGAGCTGGACTAAGGCAACAGGACAAGCGAGTGACAAGCATTTAACTGTAACCTTTGAAGAAGAGGATAAAAGCTATAATTAATCACTGAGTAAAGTCTACCTGTATCCTAGAAGAAAATAATTTGCCCACCTCCTAATCTCTAGATGCAACTAGGTCTAAAATCTGCATTTTATTCCAAAATGGACAGATACAAGTAGTCAAAGCAAAAGATCCCAGTGCCTTATAAATTTTATGTAATATGTAATATAAGTAAGACTCAAAAAACATTAATCAGAAATAGCATGGTACTGTGCAAAGAAACCTGGATTAAGAATCAAGAATTATAGATTTGAGATCTAGTCATACTATTTACCTGCTCTGGGACCTTGGGCAATTAATTTCCATTCTGAGCTTCAATTTCTACTTGTATAAAAAGTAACCTGGGTTTCATTTCTAGGTCCTTTGAAATTTGAGTGTTCATGATTTTGGGATTAGATTACAGATTACTGACTTAAGTATTCTGATATTTTTCTAAACTGTTAAGTTTTCAATGGATGGAGGCAGGACGATTCTGATGGGCTGTTCCCCTCCAGTGCTCCCCCTGCAGTCTGCTCAGGCTGGTGGAGCTGCAACGCAATTCAACTTCTCCCTCTGCCCAGGGAGAAAAATGTACTCCTTTAACAGGTTTTAACCCAAAAAGTGCTCCCTAATACACATCCTGAATGTTCAACTTTATCTTGTAGTCTGCTTCTGGGAGAAATCAACCCGTGGCATTAATGTTTTATCTCAGAGGGAAAAAACCTTGAAAAGTTATCTAGAAGTTTTAAAACTTGACACTCATAACTGGCTCTTTCTAAATTCTCTAAACTATCTCCAGCTTCTTACCTGTCTTATCAAACATTTACTTTTGGAATACTGTTGTGGTAGAGTGTGTAGATTGGCTAGCCAACAGTCCTTCCCAATTCATGTATCTCTTGACTATCTCACACTCTAACGACTAGAAAACCAAAACTTGCTTTCCCAGCTTCCTTTGCAGCTGAGGGTCACTATGGGATGAAGTTCTGATCCATAAGACATAGGTACAGCCTGCTAATGGGGTTCCAGAGAAAGCTTTTGCTTTGCTAATAAAGAGCAACACATGTGGTAGTGTACCATTCCCCTTCCCCTTTTCTTTCTGCTTGGAGTTGGGATGTGATAGTCAGAGCTGTAGCAGCCATCTTGTGGCCACAAGGAAAAGCTAAGAATATTACAACAATGTTATAATCACTATGCCACTGAATTTACTTACCTCTAGACTTATGTAATAAAAATAAATCCCTATTTGTTTTAGCTGTAATAAATAGAGTTTAATAAATATTGCCTAGTTAATATACTGTCATTTTCCAATGAACTTAAATTTAAGAGGCTTTTTCACTTTAAAAATTTTGTGGTTGTCACAATGGCTATGGGGTGCCACTCGCACGTACTGTCTGGAGCCAGAGACGCTACACACCCTGCAATGCATGCGGCAGTCACACACAAAATGGCAGTAGCACATACCATGGGAAACTCTGAAACAGAACATTAAGGCCATTTCCAATGGCCATATTAACTGAGCTATTATTATAGGTAATATTATTTTTTCTATAGTCTGATATTGTGAAAGACCCAGGATTTATAAAAGATGATCTCTGTCCTCTAGGATCTAACAATCTAATACTGGAGAAAAGACTGCTAGATAAATAACTACAAAGAAGTACAGATTTATAGAGGTCAGGGATTACTGCAATTAGGATTGACAGAGTTATTAATTTCAGGCTAGGATTCATGGAAGTGATGTCAAAGCAGGGTTCTTAAGAATGGGTAAAGTTTGTCAGACAGAAGGAAGAGTGTTAGATGTAAACTTGGAAAGTACAGGGTATGTTCATGGAACAGCATATTGATGATTAAAGTAGAACATGGTTGGTGTATGACACAGTATAGGGAGGAAAGATAGTCAGTGTCATAACTTTGGTCAACATCTCCATTTAAGGATGAAGAAGGAGAGAGAGCCTGGCCAACAAAAAGAACAGAAAGCAAACTAAGAGAAGAACCTAAACAGTAGTGCATCTTATGGTGAAGGGATAAGAGGATATGAAAATATCAGGCCAGGCCGGGTGCAATGGCTCATGCCTGTAATCCTATCACTTTGGGAGGCTGAGGCAGGCGGATCACCTGAGGTCAGGAGTTTGAGATTAGCCTGGCCAACATGGCGAAACCTCGTCTTTACTAAAAGTACAAAAATTAGCCAGGCATGGTGGCAGGTGCCTGTAATCCCAGCTACTCAAGAGGTTGAGGCAGAAGAATAGCTTGAACCCGGGAGGTGGAAAGTTGCAGTAGCTGAGGTCGTGCCACTGCACTCCAGCCTGGGCAATAAGAGCAAGGCTTTGTCTCAAAAAAAGAAAAAGAAAAAATATCAGGCCAGGCCTGATGGCTCGTGCCTGTAATCCCAGCACTTTTTGGGAGGGTGAGGTGGGTGGATCGCTTGAGTCCAAGAGTTCAAGCCCAGCCTGGACAACAAGGTTAAACTCCGTCTCCACAAAATTATAAAAATTAGCTGGGCATGATGGTATATGCCTGTGGTCCCAGCTCTTCTGGAGGCTGAGGCGGGAGGATAGCTTGAGCCTGGGAGGTGGAGGTTGTGTGAGCTGTGATTGCAGCACTGCACTCCAGCCTGGGTGACAGAGCAAGACCCTGTCTAAAAAAAAAAAAAAAAAAAAAAAATCATCTGCTTAGTGGCACTAAATGCCTTAGAGAAGGTAAGCCAAATTAAAAAGAACCAGAGAAAGAGATACTAAATTATGTTGGTGCTGGTTCCAGAATGACAAAGGCAAAAGCACGAATGAAACAATTAGGCAGATAGGTGGAAAGAGGTTTACCACAGATGCTTTTAAGTACCTCCATGTTAGCCCATTGGAGAAAAAGGTTCTAGACAAAAGGAAAGATAAATATGAAAGGTTCTGTTACATATGTCACTAAGAAATCATCAAGCCAGAGAACGTCACTAATTAAAACTTACCTTTCACTTAAGTGTTTAATTAAGTAATTTTAAAAAACCTACTTTCTGCCTCATTTCTTCCAAGCTAGACTATAGAACTTGAAGACATACAGAAGGAACGGTGGCTACTCAGTAAACAAGGTCCCAGGGACTGGAGGCAACTGTAATTTTGTAAGACTAAAATTTAATTATTAGGGATATTAAAACATGTTTATTTTACTTATTTTTCCTACCTGTCAATATTTAGTGTATAAGAAAAGTTTGATCCATATTCAAAGTCCACAAGAATTCATTCCTTTAGCTATAAAGTATACAAATATACCCAGTGACACACATAATTTTATTCCTATAGGCAACTGCATAACTTACCACTGGGTCATACTCCCACAGTTGGTTGCCTTTTAGGTGGTGGCATTTGAGCATTGTAACTGGGCCATTAAGTTTGGAGACATCCAAGCAAAGGTCATCTGTTCTGATTTCTTTGTTGGCAGTGTAAGAGAAAACCTGGAAATAAAAATGCATGCAGATAAACAGAAAAAACCAAATTAGTCAGCATTTTAGATACCCAATTATCTGTCAGGGAAAATACAAGTACTTCAAGGTACGTGATTTCTGTACTTTATTAAAGTAATGAAGGACAAAGTGATTCAGAAAAGTTACCACTAATTTACACTGACGTTATGTTACTAATTTTCTTGCTTACGAGGTGAAGCAAAAATGACCTTGAGCTCTCTATACACTGAATGTATTGTCAAGGGTTGTCATCTGTTTGAATAAAAAGGGAAAAATAAATTTTGTGCTCAGCAATGTAAATACAGTTCTTACAATGGGCCTTTCACAAATGTTTCATTAAAAAAAAAAAAACCACTGGATTGAAAGCTTCCTTCACCTAAATGTCTATTATTTTCTCTTAAAGGAAGGAAAATATTTCCTGAACAATGTCATGGGATACAAAAGGCAAAGAAAAAACAAATCTGAAAATTATCCCTTTTAAGAGTTTACTGAGATACTCACCTGATTACCCCCCATACCGTGGCAATTAAAAATTCCAACTTTTTCATTCTCTTTTCTGGCCATGTTATCTAGACACTGATTTGTTTCCACATTTCTTATCTATGGGACAATGAATAATGAAAATATCAGGAGTTGGAGTAACTGGACAGACAAATACATACAGATACACTGAAAAACAACCTAAACTTTCCCTGGCACTACTCTGAAATGGCCTATTAGCCTATCACTCTCTGGCTATCTAAAATTCATTGGTCTAGAAAGGTCTTACAAACTGTTTACATAATTTCTGTGTTTATGGGGGGAAATTCTTAATTTTTTTTTTTCATTTTTTTTTCAAGTTATTCCTTTCAAATTTGTATTGAGTTCAACAAACTCTACTTTGGCTAATAATTTAAAGGAATTAACTCCCTGAAGACACTATTATCAATCAAGATATACTCAGTGACACACATAATTTTATTCCTATAGGCAAATGTATAACTTATTAAAAACAATTCTGGTAACTACTCTGATGACTTAGGGGAGACAAAGGTAAGTCTAGTCAGAGGTTGGAACTTGTCTTACCTGGAAGTTTAAGCATAGTGTGGTACAAACTCCACTCTTTCACTAGACATTTGTGGATTACATAAAAGGAATTTAAGTCAGTCATCAGAATTATGAGCAATATTTTAAGTAATGCCCCTTGAAATTTTGTTTCCTCTAAACTGTTACAGTTTAAAAGCATAGGGCAAATTAACAGACATTTGAAAGTCTTAAATCTATTCCCATGTACAGTGTTGTCAGCAGCTTAAGCCAGAAGGGAAACTACATCTGTCGTGTCATATAGGTTTTTTTAAAAAGGTAACTACTTTTGTGTGATAAAGCAGGGGTAAAGTTAAAATCACATATAAGCCAGTTACTTCTATAAACAAATACACAGTTTGCATATTCCAATATTCCCAAGCAGCCAGGAATAAAAAAGGAGGGTTCTGGCATAAAAGACTCAGGTTTAAATACAAGTTGCCTAAACCTTTTGAGATCAGGAACTCTGGGGTAATGTCAGCTCTATGCTGATGTTTGTAAGACAACGTATCCAGGCACCTAATTCAGAGTCCAGCATAACTGGGCTCAGAGACAGTAATAATCTGCACTGTCACTTTACCACTAGTCACATCTTACTACTCCACCAAAATCTCAAACTCGGTTCATTGAAAACAGGGTTTTTCAATTTTCTAATATGAACACTTCATCATCTTCACATTTTAATATGTCCCCGTCCCATCCCCCTTGAGATCTGCTACCTGAAACAAACCTCATTATTATTCCTCCAAAATTTTCCCAATTTCCTGATATCAATGTTTTTAAAAAATATATTTTATTGCACTTTAGGTTCTGGGGTACATGTGCAGAACATGCAGGACTACTGCATAGATACACACATGGCAATGAGGTTTGCTGCCTCCATCCCCTTAACCTTTATCTGGTATTTCTCCCCATGTTATCCCTCCCCAACCTCCCTACCCCTGACTGTCCCTCCCCTACCCCCCGCAACAGACCCCAGTGAGTGATGCTCCCCTCCCTGCGTCCATGTGTTCTCATTGTTCACACCCGTCTGTGAGTGGGAACATGCGGTGTTTGATTTTCTATTCTTGTGTCAGTTTGCTAAGAATGATGGTTTCCAGATTCATCCATGTCCCTACAAAGGACACACACTCATCATTTTTTATGGTTGCATAGTATTCCATGGTGTATATGTGCCACATTTTCCCTGTCCAGTCTGTTATCGATGGGCATTTGGGTTGTTTCCATGTCTTTGCTATTGTAAACAGTGCTGCAATGAACATACGTGTGCATGTATCCTTAGAATGATTTATAATCCCTTGGATATATACTCAGTAATGGGATTGATGGGTCAAATGGAATTTCTATTTTTAGATCCTTCAGGAATCACCACACTGTCTTCCACAATGGTTGAACTAATTTACATTCTCCCACCAACACTGTAAAAAGTTTTCGTATTTCTCCACATCCTCTCCAGCATCTGTTGTCTCCATATTTTTTAATGATTGCCATTCTAACTGGCGTGAGATGGTATCTCAGTGTGGTTTTGATTTGCATTTCTCTAATGACCAGTGATGAGCATTTTTTCATGTTTGTTAGCCTCATATATGTCTTCTTTTGAAAAGTGTCTGTTCATGTCCTTTGCCCACTTTTGAATGGGATTGTTTGTTCTTTTCTTGTAAATCTGTTTTAGTTCTTTGTAGATTCTGGATATTAGCCCATTAGTTGATGCAGTTTCTTCACTGTGCTGATGCTCTTTACCATTTGGTACGTTTTTGGAATGGCTGGTACTGGTTGTTCCTTTCTATGTTTAGTGCTTCTTTCAGGAGCTCTTGTAAGGCAGGGCTGGTGGTGGTGAAATCTCTGAGTAATTGCTTGTTTGTAAAAGATTTTATTTCTCCTTCACTTATGAAGCTTACTTTGGCTGGATATGAAATTCTAGGTTGAGCTGAAAAATACAACACGGGAACTTTGCGAAGCATGCACAAGTTTCAACAGCCGAATTGACCAAGCAGAAGAAAGGATATCAGAGGTTGAAGATCAACTCAATGAAATAAAACAAGAAGGCAAGATTAGAGAAAACAGGGTAAAAAGGAATTAACAAAGTCAACAAGAAATATGGGACTATGTGAAAAGACCTAATCTACGTTTGATAGGTGTACCTGAATGTGACGAAGAGAATGAATCCAAGCTGGAAAATACTCTGCAGGATACTTTCCAGGAAAACTTCCCCAACCTAGCAAGGCAGGCCAATATTTAAGTCCAGGAAATACAGAGAACACCACAAAGATATTCCTCAAAAAGAGCAACCCCAAGGCACATAATCATCAGATTCACCAGGGTTGAAATGAAGGAGAAAATGCTAAGGGCAGCAAGAGAGAAAGGTGGGGTTACCCACAAAGGGAAGCCCATTAGAATCACAGCAGATCTCTCAGCAGAAACCCTACAAGCCAGAAGAGAGTTGGGGCCAATATTCAACATCCTTAAAGAAAAGAACTTTCAACCCAGAATTTCATATCCAGCCAAACTAAGCTTCATAAGTGAAGGAAAAATAAAATCTTTTGCAAACAAGCAAGTACTCAGAGATTTCATCACCACCAGGCCTGCTTTACAAGAGTTCCTGAAAGAGGCACTACACATAGAAAAGAATAACCAGTACCAGCCACTCCAAAAATGTACCAAATGGTAAAGAGCATCAACACAATGAAGAAGCTGCATCAACTAACGGGGAAAACAGCCAGCTAGCATCAAAATGGCAGTATCAAATTCACACATAACAATATTAACCCTAAACGTAAAGGGACTAAATGCCCCAATCAAAAGACACAGACTGGCAAATTGGATAAAAAGCCAAAACCCATCGGTGTGCTGTATCCAGGAAACCCATCTCACATGCAAGGATACACAAAGGCTCAAAATAAAGGGATGGAGGAAGATTTACCAAGCAAATAGAGAGTGAAAAAAATAAGGAGTGGCAATTCTCATCTCTGATAAAATAGACTTTAAAGCAACAAAGATCAAAAGAGACAAAGAAGGACATTACATAATGGTAAAAGGATCAATGCAACAAGAAGAGCTAACGATCCTAAATATATATGCACCCAATACAGGAGCACCCAGATACATAAAACAAGTTCTTAATGACTTACAAAGAGACTTAGACTCCCATACAATAATAATGGGAGACTTTAACACCCCATTGTCAATAAAGAGCTAGAGGAGCAAGATGAAAAAAACTCAAAACCTAGTAGAAGACAAGAAATAACTAAGATCAGAGGAGAACTGAAGGAGATAGAGACACAAAAAACCCTTCAAAAAATCAATAAATCCAGAAGCTGGTTTTTTGAAAAGATCAACAAAATAGACAGACCACTAGCCAGATTAATAAAAAAGAAAAGAGAGAATAACCAAATAGATGCAATAAAAAATGATAAAGGGGATATCACCACAGATTCCACAGAAATTCAAACCATCATCAGAGATTATTACAAACAACTCTATGCACATAAACTAGGAAACCTGGGAAAAAATGGATAAATTCCTGGACACTTGCCTCCTCCCAAGCCTAAACCAGGAAGAAGTCGAAACCCTGAATAGACCAATAACAAGGTCGGAAGTGGAGGCAGCAATTAAGAGCCTACCACCCAAAAAGAGCCAAGGTCCAGATGGGTTCACAGCCGAATTCTACCAGACATACAAAGAGGAACTGGTACCATTCCTTCTGAAACTATACCAAATAATCCAAAAAGAGGGAATTGGTCCCAAATCATTTTATGAGACCAACATCACCCTGATACCAAAACCCAACAGTGACTCAACAAGAAAAGAAAACTACAGGCCAATATCCATGATGAACATAGATGCAAAAATCTTCAATAAAATACTGGCAAGCCGATTACAACAGCACATCAAAAAGCTTATCCACCATGATCAAGTAGGATTCATCCTGGGGATGCAAGGCTGGTTCAACATACGCAAGTCTATAAATGTAATTCACCACATAAACAGAACCAAAGACAAAAAACACATGATTATCTCAATTGATGCAGAGAAGGCCTTCGACAAAATTCAAAAGCCCTTTATGCTAAAAACCCTGAATAAACTAGGTATTGATGGAACGTATCTCAAAATAATAAAAGCTATTTATGACAAACCAACAGCCAATATCATACTGAATGGACAAAAACTGGAAGCATTCCCTTTGAAATCTGGCACTAGACCCTCTCTCACCACTCCTATTCAATATAGTACTGGAAGTTCTAGCCAGAGCAATCAGGCAAGAAAATGAAATAAAGGGTATTCAAATAGGAAAGGAGGAAGTCAAATTGTCTCTATTTGCAGACATGATTGTATCTCTAGAAGACCCCATCATCTCAGCCCAAAATCTCCTGAAACTGATAAGCAACTTCAGTAAAGTCTCAGGATATAAAATCAATGTGCAAAAATCACAAGCATTCCTATACACCAATAACAGACTTAAAGAGAGCCAAATCAAGAACAAACTGCCATTCACAATTGCTACAAAGAGAATAAAATACCTAGGAATACAACTAACAAGGAACGTAAAGGACCTCTTCAAGGAGAACTACAAACCACTGCTCAACGAAATAAGAGAGGACACAAACAGATGGAGAAACATTCCGTGTTCATGGTTAGGAAGAATCAATATCGTGAAAATGGCCATACTGCCCAAAGTAATTTACAGATTCAATGCTATCCCCACCAAGCTACCAATGACCTTCTTCACAGAACTGGAAAAAATCACCTTAAACTTCATATGGAACCAAAAGAGAGCCCGCGTAGCCAAGTCAATTCTAAGCAAAAAGAACAAAGCGGGAGGCATCACACTACCGGACATCAAACTATACTACAAGGCTACAATAATCAAAACAGCATGGTACTGGTACTAAAACAGAGATATAGACCAATGGAACAGAACAGAGGACTCGGAGGCAACACAACATATCTACAACCATCCGATCTTCGACAAACCTGACAAAAACAAGCAATGGGGAAAGGATTCCCTGTTTAATAAATGGTGTTGGGAAAACTGGCTAGCCATATGCAGAAAGCAGAAACTCTACCCCTTCCTGACACCTTACACTAAAATTAACTCCAGATGGATTAAAGACTTAAACATAAGACCTAACACCATAAAAACCCTAGAAGAAAACCTAGGCAAAACCATTCAGGACATAGGCGTAGGCAAGGACTTCATGACCAAAACACCAAAAGCATTGGCAACAAAAGCCAAAATAGACAAATGGGACCTAATCAAACTCCACAGCTTCTTCACAGCAAAAGAAACAGGCACTGGAGTGAATTGGCAATCAACAGAATGGGAAAAAATTTTTGCAGCTTACCCATCTGACAAAGGGCTGATATCCAGAATTTACAACGAACTAAAACAGATTTACAAGAAAAAAACAAGCCCATTCAAAAGTGGGCGAAGGATATGAACAGATACTTTACAAAAGAAGACATACATGAGGCCAACAAACATATGAAAAAATGCTCATCATCACTGGTCATTAGAGAAATGCAAATCAAAACTACACTGAGATACCATCTCATGCTAGTTAGAATGGCAATCATTAAAAAATCTGGAGACAACAGATGCTGGAGTGGATGTGGAGAAATAGGAACACTTTGACACTGTTGGTGGGAGGGTAAATTAGTTCCGCCATTGTGGAAGACAGTGTGGCGATTCCTCAAGGACCTAGAAATAGAAATTCCATTTGACCCAGCAATCCCATTATGGGTATATATCCAAAGGATTATAAATCGTTCTACTATAAGGACACATGCACACAAACGTTAACTGCAGCACAGTTTACAATAGCAAAGACCTGGAACCAACCTAAATGCCCATCGATGATAGACTGGACAGGGAAAATGTGGCACATACACACCATGGAATACTATGCAGCCATAAAAAATTATGAGTGTGTGTCCTTTGTAGGGACATGGATGAATCTGGAAAACATCATTCTCAGCAAACTGACACAAGAACACAAAATCAAACACCGCATGTTCTCACTCATAGGTAGGTGTTGAACAATGAGAACACATGGGACACAGGGAGGGGAGCACTACACACTGGGGTCTGTTGGGAAAAAAGGGAGGGACAGCAGGGGGTAGGGAGTTGGGGAGAGATAGCATGGGGAGAAATGCCAGATATAGGTAAAGGGGAGGAAGGCAGCAAATCACACTGCCACGTATGTACCTATGCAACAATCTTGCATGTTCTTCACTTGTAACCCAAAACCTAAAATGCAATTTAAAAAAAAAAAGAAATTCTAGGTTGAAAGTTCTTTTCTTTAAGGATGTTGAATATTGGCCCCAACTCTCTTCTGGCTTGTAGGGTTTCTACAGAGAGATCCGCTGTGAGTCTGATGGGCTTCCCTTTGTGGGTAACCCAACCTTTCTCTCTGGCTGCCCTTAGGATTTTTTCCTTCATTTCAACCCTGGTGAATCTGATTATTATGTGCCTTGGGGTTGCTCTTCTTGAGGAATATCTTTGTGGTGTTCTCTGTATTTCCTGGACTTAAATATTGGCCTCCCTTGCTAGGTTGGGGAAGTTTTCCTGGATAATATCCTGAAGAGAGTTTTCCAGCTTTGATTCATTCTCTCTGTCACATTCAGATACACCTATCAAACGTAGATTAGGTCTTTTCACATAATCCCATATTTCTTGGAGGCTTTGTTCATTTCTTTTCACTCTTTTTTCTCTAATCTTGCCTTCTTGTTTTATTTCACTGAGTTGATCTTCAATCTTTGATATCCTTTCTTCTGCTTGGTCAATTCAGCTATTGAAATTTGTGTATGCTTCACAAAGTTCTCGTGTTGGGTGTTTCAACTCCATCAATTCATTTATATTCTTCTCTGAGCTGTTTATTCTCATTAGCATTTCATCAAACCTTTTTTCAAGGTTCTTAGTTTCTTTCATTGGGTTAGAACATGTTCTTTTAGCTCAGAGAAGTTTGTTATTACCCACTTTCTGAAGCCTATTTCTGTCAATTCATCAGACTCTTTCTCTATCCAGCCTTGTTCCCTTGCTGATAAGGAGTTGTGATCCCTTGGAAGAGGAGAGGCATTCTGGTTTTGGGTGTTTTCATCCTTTTTGTGCTGGTTTCTTCCCATCTTTGTGGATTTATCTACCTGTGGTCTTTGTAGTTGGTGACTCTCGAATGGAGTCTCTGAGTGGATGTCCTTTTTGTTGATGATGAAGTTATTTCTTTCTATTTTTTAGTTTTCCTTCTAACAGTGAGGCCCCTCTGCTGTAGGACTGCTGGAGGTCCACTCCAGATCCTGCTTGCCTGGGGATCACCTGTGGTGGCTGCAGAACAGTAAGGGTTGCTGCCAGTTTCTTCTTCTGCTATCTTTGTCCCAGAAGGGTACCTGTCAGATGTCTGCCTGAGCTGTCCTTTATGAGGTGTCTCTGGATATATGGGGGTTGGGAAGCTGCTTGAGGAGACAGTCTGTGCCTTATAGAAGCTCAAGTGCTGAGCTGTGAGCTCCATTGTTCCATTTAGAGCTGCTGGGCAAGTACGTTTAAGTCTGCTGCAATGGAACTCATAACCACCTTTTTCTCCCAGGTGCTCTGTCCTGGGAAGGTAGGCTTTATTTATAAGTTCCTGATGTGTTGCTGCCTTTTTTCAGAGATGCCCTGACCAGTGAGGGGGTAGCCTAGTCACACTCTGCCAGCAGAGGTGTTGCTAAGCTGCTGTGTGAACTTCCTTGCAGTTTTGTTTGTAGAGGTATAGTTAGAACTGCCTCAGTAATGGCAGACTGCCTTGGTAGTGGTGGACTGCCTTGGTAATGGTGGACACCCTTCCCCCACAGAGCTGCATCGTCCTGGGTCCAGCTGTGCTTGCTGTGAGACTTCCAACCCAGAGCGTTTCAGATTGCTGGTCTTTGTGGGACCTGCCAAGCCAGATCACCTGGCTGTTTCAGCCTCCTTCTTTTCAGTTGAATGGGTGACTCTGTCTCCCAGGTGTTCTGTGCTAGTTGAAATGGCCGCCCAGATTTGTGTGAGTTTTTGTGCTGAGATTCCACTGCAAACAGCCGAGCCTGAAACTTGTGGTACTTTTCTGCCCGGGAATCTCCTGGTCTGTGGGTAGTAAAACCTCGTTTGGAAATGCGGTGATCACTCACCCTCTGTGTTCTTACTGGGAGCTGCACTCCAGAGCTGTTCCTATTCGGCCACCTTGGATCATCCCCTGATATTGCTATTTTGATTAATATTCTCACAACGTATCCAATTATTCAAGCTAGAAATTTCAAGGTCTTTTCTTCTCAGGGTCAAATATATCATATCAGTTTCCAGGAATTCTTTTACCACATAATTGACATCATTATTTTTAATCCATTATTTTAATTGTGGAATCTATCACCTCATAAATAGGTTGTATAAAAGATTTTATGGTTAAATACACATTTGCATAAAGCACACCTTCCTTCATCCTGGTAGGTGATCAATTAATACCAGATGATTATGGCTGTGTCACTTGAAAAATAATTTAGTTCAGATTGAGCCAATCATAGTGACTGACCCACATTTATAAACCTAGCACTTAAAGAGGCCAAGACAATAGGACTGACTGAGCCTAGGAGTTTGAGAGTGGGGGCCAATATTCAACATCTTAAAAGAATTTTCAACCCAGAATTTCATATCCAGCCAAACTAAGCTTCATAAGCAAAGGAGAAATAAAATCCTTTACAGACAAGCAAATACTGAGAGATTCTGTCACCACCAGGCCTGCCTTACAAGAGCTCCTGAAGGAAGCACTAAACATGGAAAGGAACAACTGGTACCAGCCACTGCAAAAACATACCAAATTGTAAAGACCATCAACACTATGAAGAAACTGCATCAACTAGTGGGCAAAATAACCAGCTAGCATCATAACGATAAGATCAAACTCACACATAACAATATTAACCTTAAATTTATACAGGTTAATTCCCAATGTAAATGCCCAAATTAAAAGACACAGACTGGCTGATTGGATAGAGTTAAGACCCATCGATGTGCTGTATTCAGGAGACCCATCTCACATGCAAAGAGACACACAGACTCAAAATAAAGGGAGGCAGGAATATTTACCAAGCAAATGGAAAGCAAAAAAAAAAAAAAAGGGGGCGGTTGCAGTCCTAGTCTCTGATAAAACAGACTTTAAACCAATAAATATCTAAAGAGACAAAGACGGGCATTACATAATAATAAAGGGATCAATGCAAGAAGAGCTAACAATCCTAAATACATATGCACCCAATACAGAAGCACCCAGATTCATAAAACAAGTTCTTAGAGACCTACAAAGAAACTTAGACTCCCACACAATAATAGTGGGAGATGACAACACCCCACTGTCAATATTAGATCAATGAGACAGAAAATTAACAAGGATATCCAGGACTTGAACTCAGCTCTGGACCAAGTGGACCTAACAGATATCTACAGAACTCTCTATACCAAATCAACAGAATATACATTCTTCTCAGCACCACATTGCACTTACTCTAAAACTGACCACATAATTGGAAGTAAATCACTCCTCAGCAAATGCAAAAGAATAGAAATCATAATAAACAACAGTCTCTCACACCACAGTGCAATCAAATGAGAACTCAGGATTAAGAAACTCAAAACCGCACAACTACCTGGAAACTGAACAACTTGCTTCTGAATGACTACTGGGTAAATAATGAAATGAAGGCAGAGATAAAGATGTTCTTTGAAACCAATGAGAACAAAGACACAATGTACCAGAATCTTTGGAACACATTTAAAGCAGTGTCAAGAGGGAAACTTAGAGCAATAAATGCCTACAAGAGAAAGCAGCAAAGATCTAAAATCAAACCCTAACATCACAATTAAAAGAACCAGAGAAGCAAGAGCAAACAAATTCAAAAGCTAGCAGAAGACAAGAAATAACTAAGATCAGAGCAGAACTAAAGGAGATAGAGACACAAAAAACCCTTCAAAAAAAATCAATAAATCCACGAGCTGGTTTTTTGAAAAGATCAACAAAGTAGACTGCTAGCCAGACTAATAAAGAAGAAAAGAGAGAAGACTCAAACAGACACAATAAAAAAAATGATAAAGGAGATATCACCACCTATCCCACAGAAATACAAACTACCATTAGAGAATACTATAAAACCTCTATGCAAATAAATTAGAGAATCTAGAAGAAATGGATAAATTCCTGAACACATATACCCTCCTAAGACTAAATCAGGAAGAAGTCAAATCCCTGAACAGACCAAAAACAGGTTTTGAAATTGAGGCAGTAATTAATAGCCTACCAACCAAAAAACGTCCAGGACCAGATGGATTCACAGCTGAATTCTACCAGAGGTACAAAGAGGAGCTGGTACCATTCCTTCTGAAATGATTCCAAACAATAGAAAAGGAGGAAATCCTCCCTAACTCATTTTATGAGGCCACCATCATCCTGATACCAAAACCTGGCAGAGACACAACAAAAAAAGAAAATTTCAGGCCAGTATCTCTGATGAACATCGATGTAAAAATGCTCAATGAAATACCGGCAGACTGAATCCAGCAGCACATCAAAAAACTTATCCACCAAGATCAAGTCAGCTTCATCCCTGGGATGCAAGGCTGGTTCAACATATGCAAATCAATAAATGTAATCCATCACATAAACAGAACCAATGACAAAAACCACATGATTATCTCAATAGATGCAGAAAAGGCCTTCAACAAAATCAACAGCCCTTCATGCTAAAAAGCTCAATAAACTAGGTATTGATGGAATGTATCTGAAAATAATAAAAGCTATTTATGACAAACCCACAGCAATATCATACTGAATGGGCAAAAACTGGAAGCATTCTCTTTGAAAACTGGCACAAGACAAGGATGCCCTCTCTCACCACTCCTATTCAATATAATATTGGAAGTTCTGGCCAGGGCAATCAGGCAAGAGAAGGAAATAAAGGGTATTCAAATAGGAAAAGAGGAAGTCAAATTGTCTCTATTTGCAAATAACATGATTGTATATTTAGAAAACCCCATTGTCTCAGACCAAAATCTCCTTAAGCTAATAAGCAACTTCAGCAAAGCCTCAGGTTACAAAATCAATGTGCAAAAATCACAAGCATTCCTATATACCAATAACAGACGGAGAGCCAAATGATGAGTGAACTGCCATTCACAAGTGCTACAAAGAGAATAAAATACCTAGGAATACAATTTACAAGAGATGTGAAGGACCTCTTCAAGGAGAACTACAAACCATTGCTCAAGGATATAAGAGAGGACACAAACAAATGGAAAAACATTCCATGCTCATGGATAGGAAGAATAAATATTGTGAAAATGGCATACTGCCCAAAGTAATTTATAGATTCAATGCTATTCCCATCAAGATACCATTGACTTTCTTGACAGAATTGGAAAAAACTACTTTAAATTTCATAGGGAACCAAAAGAGAGCCTGCATACCAAGACAATTCTAAGCAAAAAGGACAAAGCTGGAGGCATCATGCTATCTGACTTCAAACTATACTACAAGGTTACAGTAATCAAAACAGCATGGTACTGGTACCAAAACAGATATACAGACAAATGGAACAGAACAGAGGCCCCGGAAATAACACCACACATCGACAACCATCTGATCTTTGACAAACCTGACAAAAACAAGCAATAAGGAAAAGATTCCCTATTTAATAAATGGTGTTGGGAAAACTGGCTAGCCATATGAAGAAAACTGAAACTAGATCCCTTCCTTACACCTTATACAAAAATTAACTCAAGATAGATTAAAGACTTAAACGTAAGACCTAAAACCATAAAAACCCTAGAAGAAAAACTAGGCAAAACCATTCATGACATAGGCGTAGGCAAGGACTTCATGACTAAAACACCAAAAACAATGGCAACAAAAGCCAAAATAGACAAATGGGATCTAATTAAACTAAACAGCTTCTGCACAGCAAAAGAAACGATCACCAGAGTGAACAGGCAACCTTCAGAATGTGAGAAAATGTTTGCAATCTACCCATCTGACAAAGAGCTAATATCCAGAATCTACAGCAAAATTAAACAAATTTACAAGAAAAAAACAACCCCATCAAAAAATGGGCAAAGGATAAGAACCGACACTTCTCAAAAGAAGACATTTATACAGCCAACAAACATGAGAAAAAGCTCTTCATCACTGGTCATTAGAGAAATGCAAATTAAAACCACAATAAGATAACATCTCACACCAGTTAGAATGGCAATCATTAAAAAGCCAGGAAACAACAGATACTGGAAAGGACATGGATAAATAGGAATGCTTTTACATTGTTGGTGGGAGTGAAAATTAGTTCAACCATTGTAGAAGACAGTATGGCAATTCCTCAAAGATCTAGAACCAGAAATACCATTTAACCCAGCAATCCCATTACTGGGTATATACCCAAAGGATTATAAATTATTCTACTATAAAGACACATGCACACATATGTTTATTGTAGCACTGTTCACAATAGCAAAGACTTTGAACCAACCCAAATGCCCAACAATTATAGACTGGATAAAGCAAATGTGGCACATATATACCATGGAATACTATGCAATTATAAAAAAAGGATAAATTCATTTCCTTTGCAGGGAGATGGATGAAGCTGGAAGCCATCATTCTCGGCAAACTAACACAAGAACAGAAAATCAAACACCACATGTTCTAACTCATAAGTGGAGTTGAACAGTGAGGACACATGGACACAGGGAGGGGAACATCACACACTGGGGCCTGTCAGGGAGTGGGGGACTAGGGGAGGGATAACATTAAGAGAAATAGCTAATGCAGATGATGGGTTGACGGGTGTGGCAAACCACCATGACACATGTATACCTATGTAACAAACCTGCATGTTCTGGACACGTATCCCAGAACTTAAGAAGTATAATACAAAAAACAAAACAAAAACGATGCCTTGCTGACAGAACCAAGTACTGCCACTTCCCACCATTTAGCTATCCACCAGTCAAAATACTCATTCTGAGTACATTTCTTGATGTCTCCTGGATATGAGTGGTATTTCAAATATTAATTTAAAAAGAAGCCTTCCTATAAAAACATTAAGGTTAGCAGATGGTACATGCTGCATACCATTCTGATTTTTAAAAAATACACACACAGCTACCTTGGAAAAAAAAATGCAATTATCCTGAAATTTAATAGGGTTCCCTATCACCTTCTAAGTATCTTATAATAAATAAACTAGGCTAATTTGTTTCTATACGTGATCCTGCTAATAAATTATAGTAAATTCATTGTGCTTCTGCACTAGGCACTGTTGTAAGAGATTCGTACATTAACAGCTTATACAATCCTTACAAAATTCCTACAACGAATTCCCAACATGCGAGATCTGGGCCTTTATCCCTTGTGATTATTACTGATCACTAGATGTCGAAAGTGGAGTTTCTCCAAGGACTGGAAACCACTGTTTCCCATCAGCTGTTAGAGTAAAGAGCAACAGAACTGTATCAAAAGCATGTGGTGAGGCCCAGGGGAGGTGGTTGGTGTGGTCAGAGACCCAGATTCAGGCTCCTGGTAGGGCCTGGAGGCACTCCTCCAATGTACAGGGGAAAACTGGAGATTACACTTCTGAAGAGTGCAGCTATGATGTTTGAGTCCCTAAGTGAATTTTACATTAGAGGGCAGAGGATTCTGTTTGGCTCAACAAATATGTGGCTTCTTTGTAGTTGAAGGGACATCTGCTCACCAGGTGGGTTTTTCTATATACTGCCTAGCTAGAGAATAGTTCTCAGAGAATATTCTTCTTTGCTGTGTAGTGATACACATGGACTACGTCATCTATGGGGTGTGTAAGATGTTATCTCAAGGGCATGGAAAACTAGGATGACTCGGGGATAAGTTTCATCCTTTAAGATCCTAGGAAGGAGAGGACCATCTAACAGATTTGTTTGCTGGGAGTTAAATTTGAAGAGCCTTTCGAGGAGATGAAAATGAGGAACAAACATTTTCTATGGATGCTGAATCAAATGTTCAAAATTTTAATTCCAGATAGCTATAAGGCTATATAACCAATTACCAACTTTCTAGTGAGATGTGGAGGGCAGAAATGGTGAAACACATACTTGTTTCAATGTTTACATTGGGATGAAAATAGGTATTTGGGTTGGATATTCAAAATCTGACATTTGAAAAAAAATTTACAACAGTAGAATTTGGAAAATATAGAAGGAAGAGAAAATACATTGAAGAATTGAGGACTGGCTTGTAAGGATGTTCTAGGCAAATGTCTTTTTTGTTGGACTTCTAAAAATGAGTGAGAACCTTCTGATAAAAGGCATTTTGAAGTTCAATCTAAGGATCGAATGGTCCAGATTCTTTCTGTATTCTCCCACTCTTCAGAGGATTTTATCCCATCTCTTGGTGTACACACAGTGTACAGCTAACTGCTCAGTGGTCTTATTATACTACCAATTCCTTGTAGATCACTCCTTTCAAGTTACCTCTTGATGACTCTCTTGGAAAGAGAAAAGCAAGAAATAAGCCTTGCTTGATAACATATTCGGTAGTCATCAGGACATCTAATGGCAACTGAGATTCTAAATTATCAGGAACCCTTAAATAAAAGGCGGATTTCATATGGGAAAAGAAGGGAGCTTTTCTTGGTTGAAGTAGATACTCCTGAGTATCAATATGGTCCTGATGTTCTTAACAAAGTAGGAAGTTATTTATTGACAGGGTGGCTGGGGAATTTGATACGGTACATCCCTGTGAATTACGTTAATTCTAAATTATTTCAGAGTAGAGAGAATTAGAGGGGGCATACATTAGTTACAACATTTGAAAACACTAGATTTGACAAGGCAAATATGGCCACCTCAACTTAAGACCTGAGAAGGAGAAATGGGTGAAATGACAGGGTAGCAGTACATGATACAAACAGCTGGATGACCTCCCGTGTTGGCTGTTTTAAAACAGCAGTGTTAATGTCTCCAGCACCATTAAGTAGAACTTTCTGAGATGTTGGAAATGTCTATATTTGTGCTAATATAGTAGCCACTAGTCATGTATAGCACTGAGCACTTTAAATGTGGCTATTGTGACTGAAGAACTGACCTTTAAATTCTATTTAATTTTAATTAAATTTATTTTCCTTTATTTTATTTTTTGAAACAGTCTTTTGCTCTGTTGTCCAGGCTGGAATGCAGTGGCATGATCTTGGCTCACTGGAACTTCCACCCCCAGGGTTCAAGCAATTCTCGGGCCTCCCAAGTAGCTAGGACTACAGGTGGGTAGAACCACATCCAGCTAATTTTTTGTAATTTTTAGTAGAGACAGGGTTTCAGCATGTTGGCCAGGCTGGTCTCGAACTCCTGATCTCAAGTGATCAACCATGCGTGGCCTAGTTTTAATTACATTCAGTGTAGCCAACACATTGGAGGTGCAGGTCTAGATGCTGACACATAGGAGAAAAATATTCCACCATTTGTGAGGAGCTACTTGTCAATGATGGGAAATATTGCACAACATGCTAATAAACCCAAGTTCTCACCCTTGGCCACCCTATGAAAGCCATGTGCAAAGTGCCCAAGTGTAGTCTGTACTTTCTGAAACAGTGTAAATCCTGGGAGAGCTAAGTGATTTCAAGGGGAAAGAGCAGTGGGTGAATGGTCCTCTTCATAGGAATTGTTTATGGCTGATTAACACATCTTTCCTTATGTTGCCAGGAACGCCACTGAGTCAAGGCAAAAAAATCTAGAAATGATATACAGACTGAAAATATAACGGGTGAAGACCTGTTAGAAGCAGAAACTTTTCTACTTGAATCATAGCAATGTCTGACTCACAGTGTGTGAATATCCATACTTTCAAAGTGTCTGTAGGAGTGAGAGTTTAGGTTGTGGGGACATGCAGACAGGGCTTCATTCCTGACTAGCCATGAGACCTTAGGCAAGTTATTTACTCTAAGATTGTGATTTCAAAAACCATGATCTGAACAACAGCATTTTGCAAGGTGCCCCACTAAAGGTGTTTTATGATCAGGTATGTTTGGGAAATACTAGTTAAATTAATTTAAATAGGTTTCTTTTTTGAAGGACTTCTCAAAGCCTTTTAATATACCATGACTTGGGGGCATGGAGGCAGCAAACCACCTTGCCATGTATGTACCTGTGCAACACTCCTGCATGATCTGCACATGTATCCCAGAACCTGAAGTACAATTTAAAAAAAATACATGACTCTTGGTAGAAGTGGGGTATAAATTAGCACTGCCCAAACATTTTGGCCTCAAAATCTACCTCCTTCTCCCCAGTACCTCACCTTTCTAATTGAGCATCTTCAGGACATCAGAAATCAGTATTATTTACAACACAGAATTGAAAACACTGCTATAAGAACCCTGACTTTCCCATCGGTAAAGCAGGGATAAATCTCTCTCTCTCAGGTTTGTTAAGTGCTCTAAATGAGATAATACATACAGAGGCTCTAGCAGGGACAGACATGTAGTAGGCACACAGTAACCGTTGGTTTTCTTTCCCTTATCCACAGATCCAGCAACTCTTCACTCCCTTTTGGAAGCAGCAACTTAGCTGTACCTGACTGTCACTTTAAAAATACTATTTTTGACATTAGGAATTGTGAATGCACTCATTCTTGGGAAATGGGCAAGAGGTTAGAGCTTAAGTTTCTTAGTTTCTATTAGTCTCCTCCAGAATCAGTATCACCATTAGGGTGGACAGTGTAAGAGCTTTGTTAAAGCATTTTTACAATCTAGTATTAGTGAATATGGATTCACTTATCCATTCTCTGCTCCAAGGGAAATATTGGTTAGATTTGAGAAAGAATATGGACATTAGGGATTAACTGCACAGGCTCTCAAACAAGATGGCTGTGAGGTTAGCCATGTTTTCTAAACCATTTAATTGTGTCTCAATTTACTTATCTGTGAAGTGGGAATAACAGCACAATCCTATAGTGCTGATGTGCGGATGAGTTAATATTCATAAAGCATTCAGATCTGTGCTTGACATAAAGTACATGCTCAGTAAACGTTAGGATTATTAGATTGCCTGGAAAAGCAATTGGTCAGCCCCTAAAACTGACTAAACCAGTAAAGGTCTAGATTGTTTACTTTTTGTTGTTGTTTAGAATACTCAGCTCCTGGGTTGACAACTATCAGATACCACAACAAAACACATTTATTCTGGTCCTACAGGAACTATGAAAGTCAGAGTTAGCTGAAGCCAGATGCTCTAAATTGTATCTATAACCCTAGTCATATTTATACTTTCTGATTTCCCTTTCTGCTCAAAAATCCCATAATTTCAGGTTTCCCTGGACCCTTGAAGCATGACAAGAGATCTATGAAAGGCTAAATTCCTATTGCTAGCAAAGAAAGGTGAAGCTGTGATCAGAAGCATAAGATCCCTGACTGCATGATGGTGGGTACTTAAGAATGCCCTCCAACCTAGAAATGAGACCTTTAACCTGTAGGATGTGGCCTGGTATTAAGGGCGTGCAAGGCTTAAGACCAGCTGCTAAGTTAATAAGGCGATAACAAGCAGGCCACAGAGGGTAAACGCTGTGACTTGCCCAGAAGCCAGCTGGCAAGAGACAGGTAAGACGCAAGCTTGCCTTGGCAGTCATCTGCCATGGGGCAGACAAGTGTTTCTTTGTCGCACGCCTAAACTCTAGCCCAGCTAACAATGCCTAGGCGTTGTCCAAAATTGGGTCAGCGCAAAGGAAAAAAACAGCCCCTAATTTTTTGCTTCTAAAGACAAGCTGCAGTGACTGCTATAAATTTTTCCTTGGTGCACCACTCACCCTGGGCTGGCTTTGACTAGTACAAGGCTACAGCAAAGGAAAACATTTCCATTAATGAGGCATTGGTGAGAATGAAAGGCTCAAGAAACTCAATGGAGCCCTCACTTGTGTGAAAACAAATTCCCTAAATCACAATAAAGTTCAGAGGTAGGGAGCTCAAGTCAATCCTGAAGTAGCCTTAGTAACTGTTAAGGACAAATGCGGAAGTCTGTGCCTGCCCTGGCACTGGAGAAAACACCAGGCCAGATGGCTTCACCAACTCACCACCGTCTGGTTTTCTTCGGTGATCTACTTGCATTCCCTCATCTTACATTTCTATTTTACATTCCTATTCTCTTTCCCCAATTCCCCCTCACCAACACCTTCTTCACTCTCAGCCCATGAACTTGTGTTTAACTGGGGAAACAAGCCACCAGAAGAGAAGTTCCTCACACTCCCACCACAGACTGCTGACTTGCACCACCAAACCTACAGCTGCCCTGCACTTGTTTCCATTCCCTCTACATTCCTCGCTATGACAAGAGATGATCTCTCTTCTTCCCACCCCGAACTGACACCCTCTACTTGTACACAGATTTCATCTCCTATCCACCCAAATACATGACTCCTATAACAGATCCCTCCTTTCTTTTTATTCTGCTACAGAAACACATAAAATTTACCATTTAAACTCTTTTCAAGTGTACAGTTTAGTAGTGTTAAGTATATTCACACTGTTGTGAAAACAATCTCCAGTACTTTTTCATCTTGCAAATGTGAATCTATACCCATGAAGTAATTCTTTTTTACCTCCTTCTCTCAGCACCGGTAACCACCATTCTACTTTCTGTTTCTATGAGTTTGACTATTCTAGGTGCCTCATATAAGGGGAATCATACACTATTTCTCTTTTGGTGACAGTTTTATTATGCTTAATGTAATGTCCTCAAGGTTCATACATGTTTTTTGTAGCATATATCAGAATTTCCTTCCTTTTTAAGGCTGAATAATATTCCATTGTACATTGTATCAAGATTTATAGCAGTAACTCCGTAGCTTGTCTTTAGAACCAAGAATGAGGAGTTGTTTTTTCCTTTGAACTGACCCAATTTTGGACAATGCCTAGCTAGGCATTGCTAGCTGGGCCAGAATGAACAGACATGTGGGCTGCTTCCACTTCTTGGCTATTGTGAATAGTGCTGTTATAAACATATATGTACAAATAACTCTTCAAACCCTGTGTTCATTTCCTCTGGATATATTCCCTGATGTGGAATTGCTGGATTATATCGTAGTTCTATTTTTTGAGCATTTTTTGAGAAACCTCCATACTGTTTTTAAACAGCAGTTTTACCATTTTATATTCCCTCTAACAATGCACAAGGGTTCCAATTTTTCAATATCCTTGCCAACATGTGTCATTGTCTGTTTTTTTGATGGTGGCCATCCTAATGGGTGTTAAGTTGGCTCTTTGTTTTGCATCCTTAAATTTTCTCTTTTGGGTTCCTCATATCAGCACAGTTTTATCTTAATAAATAAAAACCCCTTTAATCCCATATTCTCCTCCAGCTACTACCCATTTCTCTTCTCTCTTTTACAACAAAATTCCTTGCAAGACTTGTACACATTTATCTATGCTTCTTCTTCCATTCTCTCTTGAAAACATTAGGGTTTTTAACAATGTCCATGGGAACTCTCTCGACACTGTGAGACAGGCTACTGACAATATGACCCTAGCCAAATGCAATAACCAATTCTAAGTACTCATCTTCCTCAACTTCTTTGCAGTATTCTATATAGCTGATCACTTCTTTCCTGAAACACGTCTTTCCCTTAGTCTTGGAGACACCACTCTCTAGGTTCTCCTATTTCACTCCCTACTCCTTCTCAATCTTTTTTGCGGATTCCTTCTCATCTCTGTGATTTCTAAACTGTGGCGTTCTCTCTAGCATTGTCCTCGGTCTTCCCTCTCATAGTTACATTTTCTCATCCTCAGGTGACCTCATACAGCTTTGTGGCTTTAAACATCATCAATATGCTGTCAACCTTTAAGCTTACATCTCTTATCACAACCTCGCCCCCAAATGGAATATTCTTAAATGTAAAGACCTATTTACATGTTCACTGGATCTCAAATTTAATATGTCCCAAACTACACCGTTGAATCCCGCCAGCATCTGCTCTTCCTGTAGGCTTTTCCATCTCAGTAATGGCAACTCTAGAGTCAGTGTCTCAAGCTTGACAGAAACCTGACATAATCCTTCACTCTCTTCCTTTCAACAACGCACACCTCTACTCCTGTTTCCATAGAGTTTTTCTCCACATAGCAGACAATCTGATCCTTTTCTAATGGAATTTTGCTGGTATCTCTCTATGGCTTCCATTTGACTCAGAATAAAATGCAAAATGCCAAGTTCTCACTATAACCTATAAGCTTTATATGATGTGATCCTCACTATGTATTTGACCTTAACTTCTACTACTCTCCACCTTGTTCACTCTATTCCAGACAACTGGTCTCCCTGCTGTTTCCGGAACACGCAAAGTACATCATCATCTTAGAAACCTTTATATTTGTTCTTCCCTGTGCCCAGAACACTCTTTCCCTAAAAATTCATATGATCTGCTCATTCGCTTCCTTCAGATCACTGCACAAAATCACCTTGAGAGGACTCTTTCAACTTCCTTACTCTTTCAACTTCCTTAAATAAAACAGCACTACTACCCATGCTCACTAGTCAGTCATTCTCTATCCCTTCTGCCCTTATCACCACCTGACACATTGTGTGCCTTTCATAATCTGGCTTACTCATGGACTGTAAGATCAACAAGAGCAGGATGTTTGTTTTACTTATTGCTGTATTCCTAGTACTTAAAATAGTACTTGTCATATACTAGGTACTATAGTGATGTGTTGAATGAATGAAAGAACTGAAGTGACAGCCTTCTTCAGAGTGGGAGCCACTTTTCCTGAGATTTAATCCTGGATAGGCCTGGTTGTAGTCCTGTTCACACTAATCTTTATTTTGCTGCTATAACTTATAAAAGGAAAGCTTGTTCTTCTATTGATTTCTATCACAAAAAGTTTGGGTTTTTTCCCCCTACTTGGCCATATTTTTTTCTAAAAGCCATCTTATAATTACAAGTTCACAAAGACTTGCAAAGAAGTCTTTTTTAAATATATATATATATACAGATTTTACAGATCCACAATTGCAGATGGTGCAGTCTGTTTAGGAAACATATTACTACAAACAGAATAGGGAAAATCAGACTCCACAGTACACAGCTTATCTCCAGGTGCATCAGCTTAGTGGAAATCAATTTTTAGGCAGAAGGAAAGGGGGGAAAAGAATATTATTTAGACTTATAGGATAGGAAGGAGGAAGGAAGCAAGAGAAGTTAAATGTTAGGTCTATCTGGAGAAAATATCACTATCAAGTCCCCAGATGATCAAACACAAGCTGGAAGAACAGGGCTGTGAGGATAAGGAAGGCTGTCAGTGATTGCTCCTGGCTGCATATCCTTAGGGTCAGTAAACATTTTCTTAAAGGGCTAGAGAGTAAATATTTCAGGCTTAGGTGCAGTCGCCATCCATCTCTGTAGCAACTACTCAACTCTGCTGTTGTAATGCAAAAATAGCCAAGGGTAGTAAGTAAACACATGGGTGTGGCCATGTTCCAATCAAAGTTTATTTACAAAAACAGGCAGCTGCCTGGATTTGGCCTGCAGGCTGTAGTGTGCTAATCTGTGGCAGAGAGGATCCTGTGCCTGTGCTCCTAAAATAACTTTTCCTTTCCCTTCTAGAGCCTTTAAGTAAAGTGATTACAGAGTGAAAAGAAGGATGGATACATCTTTATTACAAGAACTTATGTACAAAAAAGGCCATCTTAACTGCTAAGACTGTCTCAGGAAAAAAATGTGTCAAATTCTAAGCAAAGGAGTTTGAGCCAAGGGTATTATTACAAGGAGGAAGTCATATGTTCTCTGGGGAGGAAGCCATGGGATATAGAAAAGGCTATGTATCTATTACTAGAAAGGCAGACAATAAAAGAAGGGGCTACTAAAGAGATAAAAAAAAAAATCTGATAGTAAATTCTACAAACATGAATATGAGGCTATTCAGAAGAGAACTGTCATATACTCTTTATTAAAAAGACAGTATCTTTCAAACTTTTTTTGATCACAACTCATTTTAAGAAATATATTTTACATCATGACTCAGTAAAAATAAAATTCTTTTATTACAAGCAGTACATTTTAATATATTCATTTCTAGACTACAAAAAACTAGTGGTCATAAACAGCTAAATTGTTTTATAATCCACTACTGAACTGTGCTGAAAATCACTCCCTAGATTTAACAACAAAAAAAAAGGATCTTGGAGAGTTTGAAGATTATTAAGAAAGGATACTTAGGAATCTTTCTGGTCCCAAAGCTTGACATATTATATGATAATGAACAGAAGGAAAAGCACTGTTTCTACATAGGACAAAGCAGTTCAACACTTCTTCAAAACTAGGGGAATAATCGATAGAGTTGCAAATTGGTAAAGTATAAATTAAGGTAGGCTATAATAATTCAAGGACACATATTAAAATGTCTAGGGCAAACATGAAAACAAAAACACAAGAATGACAACTAAGAAGTCAAAAGAAGAGAAGAAACTGAATTAACAAATGGCTTTTGTTTCCTGGGAACTGAAGGGAGGAACATGGATGTACTAAGGCTAGAGGTGAAGACAGCTGTGTCTTCTTCCAAGAGAGGGAAGGTCTCAGGCTTCTGGGAGAATTCTGACTTACAGACTGAATATTCTGAATAAAAAAAAAAGGACCTTGGACTAAAGGCAAGGACCTATTTGGACTCCTACACATGAAGCAGAAGTTTGGCTGGGAGGAAGAATGGATGGCAGCTTACATTATACGAATAGGGTGAAACAGAGCATAAAAAATAGTTCCTATGACCACCATGGTAGTTAGATCCTCCTACAACATGGGCACCCTAGGGATAAAAGACCTAAACTCCAAAGCACAAATAATTTGTGTTAACCAATTATAAGCATTAATAAGCACATTTTTTAAGGTTTCAATAAAATTTGCTGCTGAATTCTAAGAAAAATAATTGAAGGCATCATCCAGAAACAAACATGTTTACCAACATTATTTCAAACTTCACTGACCAAACAAGAGAGATTTACAACTCCCAAAGTAAAATAAACATGTGCTGAAATACAATTTAATATAAATGGCCTTTCACATTTCCTTATCATTCCTTTATAGTTTATCTTGACTTTGTAGTTCCTCGAGCTTTGATTCAGGCTCCTTAACATCAAGACATTAGCTTTAGGAGTATATCATCTGAACTAAATGGGTTAATCTGTTAAAATAATAAGCCTACCAAAGATACTGCTACATTGTAATAAGAGTCCAGCTGTGAAAGCTCAGGGGTAGAACATTCTTACTTTAATAAAATATAACATGAAAAAAATTAGTAAGACTTCAAGTTATGAGGTAGATTCTGTCAACTAACAAAAACTTCCCCACACTTAAAGTTACTATATAATTTTAATATGAAAGTACTTTCCTTGTTAGAAGTTTAATTTCTGTTGTTTTCTTTTAATAAAAAAAGTAAGAACATAATAACCACACAGAATATATATATATTTCTTACCTCTCCTAATGAGAAATAGTGACGTGGAATTTGAGAATCAGGGTAAATATTTTCTAGGTACCAAGAAAAAGGTTTGCATTGTAGTTTGTGTCTTAGACCAACTCTTGATGATATATCTCCATAATCTACCTTTGTAACACCTGTTGAAAGAAATAATTGACTGAATTATTAATGTTGTTTTAGGTAACACACATCTATATATTGAATCTAATGAGCCAGATTACATTTATGTGAGAATGAAATATAAGTGATATGAGATCAGTAAACATCAATATATGTTAAGGCACAAACAAAACCATCAAGATCTATTTTGCTCAAATATTAAACAGAGCTATTGTTTGCAGTCAGGCTTCTCTCACACAACTCACAGAATTGTGAACCCTGCCACTTGACAGTCTTGCAGTAACTAAAAAATAAGATGGACTAGTAACAATGTCAGGCAAACTTACAGCTGATGGAACAACTGTTCCTACAAAAGTTTGAATAGCAGAAAAAAGTTCCTGGAGAGAAGGCCTTTGTGGCATGTTTTGGGCTCTCAGTGGCCTTGTGATACTTGGCGAACGCCTCCTATGAAGGCCTGCTTATAGAGAATACTCATGACCCACTGCAAAAAATAGCAGTTTTGTTATGTTGAATGAAAACTCCAACAATCATGAAAGTCACACAAGCTAGAAAAATGGCTGAAAATTTAATAAGATGAAACTTCACAGGAATAAATATTAAATGTTGCAGTTAGGTTAAAAAAAATAGAGTATCTGTAAAACCTGGGCTAGCAATACTGACCTGGATAATTTATTACTGCTAATTATATATTATTCTAGGCATTCTGCCAAGCACTTTCTATACTGTGTATGAGTTCATTTATTCCTTACAATGACCTTATGAGGTAGGTGTTCACCTCTGCTCAAAGCTTCACTTTTACCCTTCTTATTTCTCCTCCAGGATCAGGGTCAAGAAAGGTACAGTCCTGTATTTCTAATCCAAAACAATGCTAACCTGGAGAAATTATATAGAAGAAATTCTTGAATTCATCCATCCACACTTCTGCAAGTCGTCTGTTATTTTTATTGATAATCTGCCCTGTACCTCCTGGAAACGTGTAAGGTGTAGCTTTCCGAAACACGTGTCCAACATGTGAGCATGTAACAATTTCCAAAGTTCCACCACACTGCCAAATCTGAAAACAGCAGAGATGACTACGTAAGACGTAGCTGGGTAATCAGGAAATGTTCACCATAGTTTTCCAATGGCATTTTTCTTTTCAATTAAATAGGGATCTGGCTTTTGTTTAAACTTAAATGGAACCTACTGTAGTTACTGGTAAAAAGCCTCCAAAGTACCTCCATACTACCAAATCTGAAAATAACAGCAAAGAAGACCATATATGACATTGATAGTTTAAAAAAAAGTGTTGACATCTATTGGGTTCCACAGTTGGAATTTCACAGAATGAGGGGCACATGGTGGGCTCCTGCTGTACGGTTTGGTTACAAAGCCAGTGCTTCCTCAAAAGAAATGTCTCTAATTCTGGGCTCTGATCAAACTAAAAGTTGAAGATTAAAATAAAGAAAACATAAGTTAAAGGCTAAATACAGAAACGACACGAGATCTAGAGCAAGCAGTATTTTTCTAACTGCAGGCCATGATTCCTAAGAGAATCATAAATTCAAACTGATGAATTGCAACCTGTACTTGTTAACAAGGACATACTGTTTCACAAAATGTTTAAATTTTATGTTGTGTGTGTGCATAGTGTATAAAGTATTTATTAATGTGGTCATGGTTAAAAACAACAACCAAACCAAACCTGACCATGGAGTATCCAGCCAGATTCTCATCAGTTCACCCCTCTCCAAATCTGTGTCACTGCCTGTGCGTGAAACAGAACCTAGGAATCTAAACTAGATCCATCGTAAATTCTTCAGTGAGATAATAAAAGCATGTTTTGTTGTCTTTGTTGGAATAAAAACAAAAAAAGGGGCAAAATAAAGATGATCAATTATGGGGCTTACGTCATTAATTTAATGAAATCCTTCTGTTCCTTTCAAAATGCATTCCCCCACCCCTACTAGTTAAAAATCTTGTAACTCTTTACAATTAAAATAACAGTTTGGAAAGTTCTGATTTTGTTAAATATTCAGTGTTCCTACCTTCAAGTTTTCCCAGGAACATAAAGTGTTAGAGCTGAACAGGATCTCCAAGATGATCTGGAGTCCAACCCTCTCTTTGACAAGAAGGCAAAGTGATTCATTGGGAATTAAGTGAGCTCTCTGGTTTAGATTACAGTACAAAGTGATTCATTGGGAATTAAGTGAGCTCGCTGGTTTAGATTACAGTACATGTCAATGTGATTTCCACTTTAATAAGCTATGTCTCCAAAGTTGGTTATTTTCAAAAGTATGCAATGCCATTTAAACGATATATTGATTCTAGTGAACATGAAATGCAAAGACTTTATATGCAGACTGGGTTAAATTAAATTAGAGTCATTTTAGAATTTTTGCATTTTTCTTTTTACTGAAAAATATAAAGCTGGTAAAGTAACTAGGTTTTATATTAAAAAAACAATTTCACACTAGAAACAAAAAGCATATTACAAAATGTGAAATTTATGTTTTTAAGAGCAAAGTACCAAAGTAGCATATTCAAACCACATATTATTTTTTTGAGCTTAAATTACTTCCTTGAAAATAATAAAAAGTTAAAACAACTAGAAAATCTTGTGTAAGTTTTATAGCTGGACTTTAAAGGTAACTGTATTATTTGCTTCAATAGTTTATAATGAACCATTAATACTTTAGTCCATTTTATGGACTGAAGGTTCTGAAGTTACATTAAACTTGTATTAAATTCAATTTTTATTTTTTATGTAAAGATAGCATGAATAATCAAAGCACATCTATACTTGAGGTTAAATAAAAGATTAATTTTTTTGAAGGGAACTTACCCTAAAGGAAATTTCTAGGTTTTCTCCTCCCCAAATATCCATTCCAGCATCATATGTTCCAATTTCCTGAAAGTAATCTCTGTCTATTGAAAAAAGGCCTCCTGCCATGGTAGGTGTTCTGAAATTCAATAATGCTATGCCATTAGCAATTTAAAATTTACAATCAGTTTTTGTTTTCAAGAGCAGTTTCATAACTATTTATAACTACTGAATAAGTACTTATTCTCACACTTTTCATAAACTTTCATAGGCCCCAGGGGCTTTCTGTGTTTCATGCTGTGTTACTTGGTTTTCAGACATGACCTGTACCGTGGTCATGCTGACTGCTAGACTTGCTGTGTCATGCTTCTGCTCAGACACCCCTCTCTGTCACAGTCCTAACAGCACTTTGTATCTTTAGCATCTTTCTTGGTCCTCAGGTTCTAACTGGGTTTAGAGCTCAACTCCTTAAATTAAAGCTATTCCACACAATCCTCTCCATCTGACTGTGCACCCACTCCACGGATCCTAGCAACTTCAAGACAGTTGACTGTATTAACCAAGTAGATTGAGGTTACAGTTACCATGTCAGGTTCTAAAGGGTGGCAAATACGTAAACACAGAAGATAAACAGGATGAAAACAATGAGGTCTTTTCCCAATACCCACTAGAAATCTTTAAGGAGAAGAGAAAATATAGAATAAATCAGTATATTCCTTCCTGACTGTATGGTATATTTTCTGCAAAAGAGGAGCCTAATTCATCAAAATGGGCTCAGGTATGCAAAGGGAATGGGGATATGTGAAATTAAGCAGAGAAATGATTAAGAAATGAAGGAAGATTTAAATCAGTCCATTTGATTTTCATAAAGAGTAAGTATGGAGAAAAAGTGAACTCCAACCAGGAGAAAAAATAATTAAGTTCCAGGGACTGAAGATACCATGAAGATTATATTTTAAGATGAATTGGCCACCTCTGGAACCCTAAAATGTACTCACTGCCTTTCCAGAGGAAATAGTGGTTTCTAAAAAAGGTTTGAACTTATTTTGATTTTAGATGAAAAAAAGAATGAGAAAAGGGTTTAAAAGAAACAGGCCAAAATTCAGAATTATCATTTAATACAGGGGTTTCTTGACCTGAGTTTTTTGTGTGCTAAATCTTCTGTATGTAGGTGAGCATTTTTCTCTATTAGAGAAGACCCATAGCTTTCACCAGATTTTCAAAACACTTCATCATCTTTGAAATGTTTAGAAACCCTTGATTTCAATAGTGAATTGCACTAACAGCTAAAGAGAAGAAAAGTCCCTTGCACTACTAAGAACTCAGGCTGACTAAGGAAAATAGCACACAGTCAGTGGAAAATCTCTTCAATGTTGCCAGAACTGGACTTGAATTCAAGGGAAGGCAGACACAGGAGGCCCCAAAACAGAAGACAGCTGAAGCCTGGCTCTGAAAACTCTTAATACAGAAGTAGCAGGTTGATACAATTGGGATAAATTCTAGGATGGCTCAGAAGAGCTCAAAGTCTCAATTTCATGTTCTAAAAAGAGCATGAAGATTTTTATTCCACCCTGAAAGAAAAAATCTATATGTGGCCAAGTGGAGAAAAAAAAAAACGAGAAAATAAATGCGTTAATGAATACCTTTTTTATACTTTGTGTCAATTCTAGCTATTTTTATGTTTGATACAAGCTTTTCTAACTTTACCAGTCAATAACTGTCATCCAGATGGTACAAGTCTGAATTTAAAATCACACATTATAATGCAAGGACCCAGTTTTAGGCAATATTTTAACATACTGACACAATTAATTGAGCTAAGATTTATTATCCTTAACAAATGAACTAAAGCACAGATCTGACTTATACATTTGCAAAATGTTCATAAAGGAATGAAAAAACATGCATGTCATCATTTCTCATGTATAGAAGATTTATAGAATAAATAAAAATTTCTAATTTTATTACAGGAGAAATCCTTCTTTAAAACACTTATATATGTGAAAGATGGTTCTTAACCTACCATAAGATATATGAATGCTTCATGTTTCTCAAAATACACTTATCCATTTGATATGATTCCCATAATTACCTGACAGGAAGAGTCCGATCACCTTTCCTTCTGTCCATTTCTCTTTGGGGAACAGGATACCAGCGAAAATTGAGCTTCCAGTTGAACCCGCCATAGGTCATATCAGAGCCTGCCATGTACTCAAAAGTATCATCGCTGATCACATCGATGATAGGACACACCACTGTTTTCCTGATGTCATAAGAGCAATTTTAAAAATCTTTCAAAACATACCTGTTTAATGCCAACTATAGAACAATTGTATACTAAGTGCTTTAACTTTTTTTTTTTCCTCTGTCACCCAGGCTGGAATGCTGTAGTGCAATCAGGGCTCACTGCAGCCTTGACCTCCTCAAGTGATCTTCCCACCTCAGAGTCCTGAGTAGCTGGGACCACAGGTGCATAACACCACATTTAACTAATTTGAAAAAAAAAAAACTTTTTTTTTTTTTTTTTGGTAGAGACAAGGTCTCCCTATGTTGCCCAGGCTTGTCTCGAACTCCTAGGCTCAAGGGGTCCTCCTACTTTGGCCTCTCAAAGTACTGGGATTACAGGCATGAACCACCGCACCTAGGCCTAAAGTGTTTTTAAAATAAAATATAGTCTATAATGTTAAAGGCAATGATGAAAACTCTCATGCTCTATCTCACATCAAACTAGCGTCATAATTATTTACTGATTGATAATCCCTCCCCTTTCATTCATACTCCTATATTGTCTTAAAAAGAAGCATATTTTTATTTTTTATATTTAAGTCCTTAACCCTCAAGGGACTGGTTTTAACTATGATATGCAGTAAGTATACAATTTCACTTATTTCTTCTATAGATAACCAGTTGTTCCAGCACTAATTATATAATGGTCCCTTTTTCCTCTGCTGTAACTATGAGTGCCTGCTCTGTCATAAATCAAGATTACATTTTAAAAATGGGCTGGTTTCTAGACCCTACCCTGTTTCATTAGTCTATTTGTGAATTCCTGCATTAATATACCACTGCTGTAATTAACACAGCTTTAAAATAAGTCTTGACGCCTATTAGGGCAAGCCCCCTTAGGCTTGATTCTTCCTCAGAAGCATGCCAACTACTTTTTGTTTTCCTTTTATAGTTCCATATCAGTGCTAAAATCAGCCTTTTCAGTTTCTCAAAGAAAATTCTGTTGAGATTTCAATTGGAAATGAACTGCATTTAAATATGAATTTGGGTAGAACTGATACTCTCATGATATTGACTTTCCTATATATGAATGTCACCTCTCTTTTGAGATTTTTTTTGTAAATTTCAGTAAATCTTTTGAATATTCCTATGTGTAGTCTATGACTTCCATTGCTATTACGAATGATGTATTTTCTTTTTTTTGTATTGCATTTTAGGTTTTGGGGTACATGTGAAGAACATGCAAGATTGTTGCATAAGTACACACATGGCAGTGTGATTTCCTGCCTTCCTCCCCATTTTACATTGTATTTTCTAAGTATTCCTTGTTGCTGTGAAATAAACTTTTCTTTCTTTTTTTGGGAGATGGAGTCCAGCCTGTTGCCCAGGCTGGAGGGTAGTGGTATAATCTCGGCTCACTGCAGCCTTGACTTACTGGGCTCAAGTGATCCTCCCACCCCAGCCTCCCAGGTAGTTGGGACTATAGACGTGCACCACCATGCCTGGCTAATTTTTTGAATTTTTAGTAGAGATGGGGTTTCACCATGATGGCCAGGCTGGTCTCAAACTCCTGGGTTCAAATGATCTGTCCACCTCGGTCTCCCAAAGAGCTGAGACTACAGGTGTGAGCCACTGCACCAGGCTGAACTTTTCTATAGTAACCTTGTGTTTGGCAACATTGCTAAACTCTTAATGTTTCCATTATTTTATGTATAGATTCATTTTCTTCACAAACACATCTACAATTGACAACAATGGTTTTCCTTTTTTCCAATAAATAAATGTTCTTTATTGTAGTACTGCAAAACCTAAGAAGGACTTCTAATAATACTAACAGGTGACTGAAGGCATTAACATCTTGTTCCACATCTTTTTAAAAAATGCTTTCAGCATTTCTCCATTAACATGATTTCTGCTTGCAAAGGCTTTTTTTTAAGCTAACCTTTCTTGGATTAGTAAACTTCCACTGTATAATAGTTTGCTAAGTATTTTCTAATAATAAATTCATGTTAAATTTTAGTGAACCCTTTTCAGTATCTATGGCAGTGATCACAGGTGTTTAATAAGTTTATAATCATAATTTCAAAAATTCATTAATGGGATGTATTAAATGAATTAGTTTTGTAATATTATGCTAAACCAAGCAGTTATGATATCATGATGTGTGTGTGTAAACATATATATTGCTGGTTCTGTTTGCTGGCATTGTGAGATTTTTGTACTAGCATTCATGAATAGATTTGCACTGTAATTTTCCTTGTAGTATTTCTCTGGTTTTCACATCAGAGTTACACCAGCCTCATAGAAAATTTGGTTTGTTCCCTCTTTTTCTATATTCTGTTTACAAAGTCTTTTATTCTTGCTTTATCCTAAATACAGATTTCAAGATCCCAGCTTTATACAGGTATTTGCTATTAACCTTCTCACCTTAGGCAGGACCTAGGTTTTGTCTCCTATCCTTGCATCTTATTTGTCTGTCAAGGAAGAAGTTTAGTGTCCCCAAAGTTCAGCAGAAACCCTACCAGTGAAATCTGGCTTTAGTGTCTGGACTGCATATTTGCTCTCACTTCTTTTCGAGATCTGCAAATTTCTTACTTTTGTGCCAACTCAATGATGCTTTTAAAATTTGTTTTGCCTTTTATCCAGGATTTTCAGTTGGAAAAGTTATTCAGAATATTGAATCCACCATACAGGCCAAACTGGAAGTCACTGTGGTTGCTATTTCAGCTGACTCTCTTTCATACTTCTGTCATCACTTCACCTTGCTTTCTCTCTATGGGTTATGTATTATCTTCTTGCAAGAAAATATTCTCTAAAACAGTCATCAATTATACAGAGAAAACAATTTACAGAGATGTTCTATTCTTTTGACTCTTCCGGTCATTGCTCTTTTTTCTAAAGCTGCTCTACTTTCCCATTGATTGGCCCAATGCTGAGTTTTCCTATTTATTCATCTTTGAAAAGGAAAAAATGTAGATCCAGCATTTGCTAACAAACAGAATAGATGCTGTGGCTTTAGCTCCCTCTGTGTTGCACTTGATTAGTAAAAGTTCACTCCACTAAAATCTACACTTGAATGTTAACATGGACAGCCTCTACTTCAAATTATAATGACAAGCAGAAATTCAACCAACATTAGCAGAAGGAAGTTAGGTTCTCTCCTGATGCACAAGAACTAAGCCAGGGCCAAGCAATAGATAATTCTTCAAAAAATGTGTAACATGAAAAACTACGACAGGTGTTCATTACACCAATGTTCTTCCTGTATTATCCAAGATTATGGTGCTTTCCATATAAAATTAAGCATTTCAGGACACGATATGTTTCTCTCCATTCTCTTCTACTTCTTGCTGCACCACAGGCTGAGAGAAGACCTGCCTGCTCCAGTGTTAGCTTTAGAGAGCAAGGACAAGTGAAGGGTTTTACGCTATCTTCTCTGAGTTCACCCTCCATCTGTTCTGCTCCAGTTTGGTGAACAGATCATATAGTATACATTCCAACCACATGCTTCTTAATCCATCCCCATTAGCAAGACAGTTTGCAAACATTCCTGCCAGGTTTCAGAATGTGGTCTTCTGGATATTTTCTTTAGAGTCCTCTTCACAGATATTTTAAAGCAAACTTGGGAGGAAATTATATTTATTTAAAAATATAAAATTTGGCAACTCACCATATAGTTTAGGACAAAAGTACTAAAAACAAACTTACAGACACCAGAAAATTACCTGTCATGTTTGATCCTGGCCAAGAGAGGTTCCAGCCATCCCACTGTACACTCACAATGAGCATCCAGGAAGGTGATCACTTGGCCCTTAGAAACAGCAGCTCCTTTTAATCTAGCTCTGATCAATCCAGAACGTTGTTCCATTCGAATTACATGAACTGGTACTTTTAGTTTTTTCACATAACTCTCTAAAGGCCTTTTCAAAAAGTCTGGAAAACGAACAAAACAAAAAAACATGAAAAAAAGTGTGGCCTGGCCCTATTCAGATTAAAGCAATTTTGATTTGGAATATTTATTCAACATCCCCTTATTGAACACTCTCAGCAAGGCTCCCTAACTCAGAAACCCATTTTGCTAAAGGAAGCCTTTATATTTCCCAAGAGCATGTACTAGAGATGCCTCTATCTAATTACATGCAGAATTAGGAGAGTGCTTTTGGGCTCAGGCTTAACCAAGGATAGGAATGCTCCTACATTTCTCTAAGTAACTTTGTCAGACTCAATTCTTTTTCTAATCATGCTTAAAGATTAGCAATAGAAAGAAAGCATTAAATCCTCACCTCAACAGAGAGAAGACACAGAATATGTTAACAGCTGTTAAGAACATTGTGATATTTCCTCAAAAGCAGAAACAAATTGTCTTGTTGATTACCATGGTCTTTGACTATACATTTTTTTAAAATCAGGAGGCAGAAAGTGAGGTCGAGCTTGGAAAAGAAATGCTGGACTGTAAACTGCAAGGCCAAACAGCGATCCTTAAACTGACAATTAGGTGTAAGAAAAAAGTTTAAAAAGGAAAGGACAACTGAAGGGGAAAAGAGAAAAAGGGGAAAAAGGGGAAAGGGAGAGTATGTGGGTATATGAAATCAATAGCTATTCTATTGGTTCGGATAAGAGGAGAGTTCGGATAAGAGGTTATGTTGCTGAGGACACAGGCAAGCTATAGGATAAGGCAAACCTTACCTCCAAAGTTCACAACTGACTTTAAAAAGCAGAAAAGGCACAACTTCCTCAAAGCAAAGAGAAAATATTTTTCAGATTAGGTTGGTTTATAGAATTTATGCTAGAGAAGCTATTGGTGGTAATATGGCCAAATGCCTTTCCAACTATTCACCATACAGTAAGTATGAGGATAATCTCTCTAGGGAAGAAAATATTTGAGATGGAACTACTGGGACCCCTAAAGAGATTATCCTCATATCTATTAATTAAATACTAAAAGTAGGGACCCAAAAGGCTTCCTACATAGTGGGGTAGAAAAGACAAATGGGAATAAAATGATTCTGGACTATTCGACTCAACAAGACAAAATGACTCAATAATGAAATAATCAGGGATATAAAAGTTGTAAAAGAGAAAGGCCTGTGTGTCCCAAAACACTGATCTTTTCCATTTACGCTAATATGTTTTCTACTATTTGGGCCAAAAATTTATCTGAAAGACATCACTGTGATTTTATGAACCAAGTCTTAGGCTCTGAAGGATCTAACTTGATTCTGAGTAAAAAGGTAAGGGTAGTGCCAATCCCAGAGAAGTGCAACATTTTATAGTACTTGTTAACATTTTGGGTCTGTTTAGCACAATGCTAACATATGTAATGCTAATCTCATTATATATCTTATCTCATTTAATGCTCACAACGACCCTATGAGGTTGTTATTATGCATACTTCAGAAATGAAAATCTAAGGCTCAGCATATTACATGAATTTGATCAAGGTGATACAGCTTGTTAAGGGATAGATCCAAGATTCAAAGTCACGTCTGCCTGACTTTAAAGCCCATCTTTTTATCTACAACAAGAGAATCCTAGAAGGGAATTCTATGGAGAGAACAATTCAGGTCTTTGGAAGCACCTGATCAGACACAAATTTAAAATACTTTGTATGCAGAATTTGATAGAATTTCATGCAGTAGGGTGTAAGATATATTCTAGTACCTTAGATCAATCAAGCCTGGGTGTGTCATAAACAATGTGTCTCCCAATAATTTTTCCAAAAATATTAGTTTAAAATGTTTCTTCAGAACTAAAGCAATCTAATCTTGAAGTCCCACATGTCTTTGAAAGCTATACTATCTTGTTTATGAACAAAATATAAAAAAATGCACAATTCTGTGGTCTGGTAACTCACAAAATTTACTCTTCCACATATCTTCTTGGTGTCTTTGTTTGACATCTTTGTGGCTTTCACACAACAACATTAGGATATAGGTGTCTTATTTTCACTTGATACAGAATTATGGACTCAGGGCTGGGTGGGGCATTAGGAACTATCCAAGTCTCATTTTACAAAAATGTAGCCATGAGTTAAGTGATTGTAGTTAGAAGCTACTATTACATCTACAAACAAGGGAGAAAGAACATCTTTATAACTCTTGGCCTATAAATGAATCCCTATGCATTTTTCAGAGTGTGAGATTGTCAGAGAGTGTGAACATCAGGGAAAAATTTCACTGTTCACAGCAACATCTGAAAAATATTTACCAGAACTCTAAAGAGTAGTAGGGAAGAATAAGGAATTCAGAGTCTAATAAATCTGACTCCTAATCTCTGCTAAATAAAAACCTCTGCTTCTTTTTGTATAAAATGAAAAAAAAAATAGCCTTCTCAGATTAGAAACATTACATAAATTCTAAGTCTTAAGATAACTTTCTGAGATGACAATTACATAACTTCTGACATAAACTAGGGATTCGTCCAAATTCTGACTTCATTACAGATCCTGTAACGGTAAAGTTGTACCAGAAGCAATTAGAAGTGAGGCATATAGCAGTTAAGAGGTCAGGCTTGGATTTATACAGGGTTTGGTTACTCCTCTACCATGCTAAGCCTCATCAATAAAACAGGAATAATTATAGCACCTACTTCATACTTCTTTAATAAACAAAGTTACTCAGCAGATTAACTTGAAATCAAGTATCCAGAGGCCATGGGCACACTATCTATGCTACACAACCCAATTAGGAAGTTAGCACAGAGAAGTAAATGTGAAGATTAAATGTACCAGTGTACCTTATTCTTTCATCCATTCATTATATAATTCTAGACTGTTGTTACGTAACAGACACTGTGGGCACTGAGGACATAATGGTGAGCAAGCAGACCTGACAAAGTATACAGTATATTGTGGGGAGGCACCTGTTAAAGAGACAAGTAAATAATTCAAACTCTTGTTAGAGCTGCAGAGGAATAGAGTGTTATGTTTTCAGAAGAACATGACAGGACTGGAGAAGTCAAGGGAGGCCTCTCTAAATGCATCACATCTGAGCTGAACTCTGATGGATGATTTGATGTTAACTATGCTGGGGAGATGGTGGAGACAAGTCTTCCCTAGAGAACAATGTTCCAGGGAGAGGGAACAGAATCAGTACAAGCGAAGGCCCTGAGATAGGAAGAAGAATGATTATCTTTAATGAACTGAAAGAAGAAACTGTATAGAGGGCAGAAGTATGGGAATGGTTCAAGATGTGACTGGAGATGCCAGGTGGGGCCAGGTCATACAGGTCTTAGTGGAGGGGTTTTAATCATGGAAACAAAAGATTTGCATGCTTTAAAAAAGCTCACTTTGGAGGCACCATGGTGAACAGATTGGAGGGGGTAAGAGTATGTGGGGACATTAGTTAGACTAGTTAGCCTATTTCCACATCCAGCTGAGAAATGATGGTGCCTTGGATGTGTCTCATGAACAGGAAAAAGCAGATTTAAAGAGTTACGTAAAAGCAAAGAGCTTGCTCTGGTTTCTGGGTCCAACAATTATGATATAAACAATGGGGCCAAAGAAAAATACATTAGATGACAAGACTGCAAATTATCATCACAAAAACAAAGATCTAGTGTCTCCCAGATATCAGAAATGGTAACCTGGATATTTGAGGCTTCCAAGGCAGGAAGATAAAGGAGAATCAGACCCCTGAGCAGGGACTCTGGAGCAGCACTCCAGGACCCTGCCTAGTGACTAAGCCTCAGGTGGAGCAGTGAAGTATGCACCTGCCCACACCAGTTTCCTCTCACAGGTGTACCCAGGTTGGGGTGTTAGGTGAGGTCTGCATGAGGGAAAGGAAAGAGAACTGGTAGATGTGAGTTTCTCTATCATTTGCTGTGGGACCCTGCACCTTTCTAATTGGGCCATATCCTACAAAAACTTATTCTACACAGCAAGAGAGAAAAACAAAGGAGGAAATGAAAAAATAATTCATTTAATCTCAGGGTAAGTATCTCCTCTGGTAAAATATATTTAATCTAGCAAATATTAACATGTAAGTAAACCAAGCACAAGTCATTTGCAGGATAAATGTTTATATATATTCCTCCTTATATTAACTCAGGTTAATTTTCTTACAGAGGGACTAACTCCTAGCAAATAAACTATCCACATGAGGTTTATACTTCTGTTGTCAACAATTATTTCTTTAAGTATTCTTAACAGCTCTCATTCATTTTAACATGTAATTATATCATGTATTATACTATTTAAATGTCTTGTGTGATTATAAACTGTCTTTAATTAGATTAAAAAGGTAAGATATAAGTTACTTTAAAAGGTAGGTTTTATCTTATTCTTCATTTGCACCTGTATAATCTGGCAAAGTAATAAGATTTAAATTGTTTTTATTGCATTAATTACGCCAAATATTTGATGTGAATAAACTTAATTTCTGTTAAATGCCTGTATTCAGCGTGGGCACAGGAAGGAGAAAGTATGACACTTAACTAAAATCAAAGCAGATGAAATGACAGAATAGGCAAGAAAGTTGAAGATACTAGCAAAAGAGGTTAAAATGGTGGATCATTTAAGGCTGATAAAGGAAGGAAGAAAAGCAGTAGGAAATTATTTTCTGTAGCTCTAAATTTTTCTCATGTGAACACAGAACATTGGTGGAATACATGACACCAATGATTCCTAAACAGATGTGCTATGAATAAGAAAATTAGGAAATGCTGGGTATCTAAGTTAAGCACGTTTCTTTACTGATGGACTAAGCAGAGCCTTTTCTATACAGTACTCTGCGGTGTGAAATCTCCAGTAAGGATTCATTATAAATAATATTGACTAAGGCACCTTTAATCAATATGTCCTTTCCCAAAGAATGTTTCATGAAATAGTTTGGGAGATTTTAGGTTTATGAAGAATTCTGAGATTCTTAGAAGGATATTTGGGCAAGTCTGTAGAGATTTATTATGAGTCATATTACATCCTACCTTTTCATCCTTCCTAATCCTTTTATGCACCTAGCTATAGATCATTCCTGAAACTTAGAAATGGAGAAAATAGGGAAGCCTAAGGAAAATCTGGAGAATAAAGGTTCACCCAGCTAAGGCTCCATTTTGCTGTCAGAGATAGTTCTTACTGAACATGGAACTACATTTCTCCATTCATGGACCTACGTAGGATCCAGGCTCTCTCTACTGACTCAGTCCTACAGCTTCCCACAAAGAAAAACCTAACAAAATGATGTGAGTTTTTTCACTGTCCTGCATAATAGTTTGTTATATAGCATTATTTCTTTTTGAAACAAGATTAAGATGCAACACACATTAAATGGTAATTAAAGTAATATTTTGAGTCTCACAAGGGTGTACTTTTTTGCATATGTGAATGAATCCAAATGCCATAAATATTTTTGGGATAAATTAGAATCTTGTATAATATAATTAGGTTAAAAATTATAGCAACTATGTTTAACCATTAGTGGCAAAAGGTGTAGCAAATTATTGGCATTAAAATTTAAAATTTACCTCTTTCACTGGCATCATCTACTAGAACAATTTCTTCTATCATGTGTCTTGGTGAGCGATTAATGACACTATGGACAGTTCGCAGAAGTGTGCTCCAAGCCTCATTGTGGAAAACAATCACCACACTTGTTGTAGGAAGATTATCTGGATACACCTTTGTTTTACACCTAGAGACAAAGCAAATGCCTTTATAAAAAGTGACTGTTAAGATCGCGTAATAAAGGAATCTGGACTAGAAGGGGTGATAGAACAGTAAAAGCAGTTTGCTCTAGTGGTGGGACCCTTGGTACCTTTTCATTTAAGTCTTGGTTATGTTACGTGTTTAATAAATAGCACCTATTTAAAGTGATATATTTAGATTAAAATTATTCAAATATGTCCTTTATATCTTAAAATTAGGTTCTTCTTCCTGATGAATGTTTTCAGGTGATTCATTTTAATGGAAAATGAAATAAAGCTATATTATCTACCCCAAACTGAATGTACTTCAAGGACTCTATTAGACAAAAAAAAATCAGAACCACTGGAGTTTAAATAGTTTAACAATCTAAACAAAAATATACCTTCCACAAAAGCAGAAATATTTAATGAGTACCTATCATGTACCAGGCTCTTTATCTTCCTAGTCATTCTGTAAGACGGATGCTCGGAGCCACACTTCACAGATGAGAAACAGGGCAGGGATAGCAAGGAGGTAGCAGAACCTGACTGAATACTCCACAGCCCATGCCCTGCTGCTGGAACTCTTGATGCTACCACTTCCTTAAATATCAGCATGTATCTCATTTAGTAAACACTATTTATGCCTAAGCATGCAATCATCAGAAATATCAAACACACTCAAAAGTATGCACACAAAATCCACATAATAACTGTATGTTTCCAGCACTTTGTTAGGCAACATGGTCTCTTCTTCCAACCTTGTTAGATTAAATTAATAGATAACAACCTGTTAGAGAACAGTAACAGCAGTAGGTAACCTGAGATCGAGGGATGTGCTTTAGAACATAAGCCCCCCAAATAGTGCATACATAACTCTCTCCTAGGCATCCTCAATTTTAACAGTTGCTTTAGCCTCCTCTTTCTTCCTTTATTCCCTGTTCTCTCTCAAGCTCCTCAAACTTTGCACTCTCCAGTCTCAACTGTAATCACCTGTCAGTGGGAGTGGAAAAAGGGAAGGATGGGGAGGAAATGAGGAAAACACAAACAAGACTCCTCTTTTGAAGCTGCTGAAATAGCTCTTCTTATTGAACACTCTACCCCTAGGGCTGCCTGTTGGCAGCTGGAAGAAAAAGAAAAGGGAAGGGTAAAAAGATGACAAAGTAAAAGAGCTGAAAGTCACTGTAGGGCCCCCATCAGCCCTTGTCCTTTCTCTCTCCCAGGAGACAAGGAGCAACAAGTAGCTTTCCCTGTCCTTTGTTATATTCCACTACAGCCCCTCTCCCCTCTTCACCATTCCCAAGATCCCTTTCACAGGATGGTCTCCATCTCCTACTACCAGTAACTTCACCATCTATCCACTGATCCAGAAAAACCCACAGCCTCATTTCCACTTCACTGCCCACTCCCTATATTCACTCTAACAACCACAAGAAGGCCCACACAGCCTGCCACCCTCTCTGCAGCTCCCTCCTTCCAAGTCTAGGCTAAAGAGGTGGGGCCCAAAAGACTAGGCTAGAGGGGAAAAGATGTATCCTCAGCAGTCCTAATAATACTTCTGAAAATAGTTTCCCATCAAAACTCTGTTATAAATGGTGGCTAGAATATTTAGGTATATAATTAGTACTGTGTTTCAGGTACATCATAGCTGAGCAAGCTATTTTGTTTTTATGGGAGTATGTATCTTGAATGCCTGATGCACAGACTCCCGGAATGAGACTCTGAAGTCAGGAATGGCCTATGTATGGGTAAAAGAGGGGCCAGAAAAAGAGTTTCTTATATTATTTAGCTGAATCTTATTATGCTACATACAATCTCTTTTCCCAAGTGCATCCTACTCATTATTAACGTAGAACTGAAAATCAGAAAACAGCCAAGGTGACTATACAGCTGCTAGCTTACCAAAACAAAATAATAAAATCAAGTGATGTATGGAAGATGATTAGGCAAAATGTATAGTGTACAAATGGCAGTTAGCCATGTCTACTGCTAGCAACAGAAAGAAAGACAGAAAAATGTGGAGACATCAGGTTCTGCAGGAGAGAAGTGATAACCCATATTTACTTCTTGTATAATATGTTAAAGAATAAAATTCTAAAACTGTATGGAAAGTAAGATTATAAGAACACTAGAAAGAAACTAGATGGAAGAATTAGAGAGAGAAACAATATTAGGATCCAGAAGAACAGATGATAAAAAGAAAATTATTTTCTAAATCAGACGGCTAATCAGCGACCGTAACAAATTCATAAAAGATAATATTCTCTCAAAGCAAATGAGAAAACATAGAGAAAATATTAAACAACCACACATACAAACACATACCCCTAACCTGGAAGAGCCACAAGGTGCTTGAGAAGAACCAAAGAGCCTTTAACATTCTAGTTAAGCTTTTCCAATAAAGAAACCACCTGTCCTTGTGCATTTTGGGGTTTGAAGTGGGTAGGGGGATGGGTTCATAGAACACAGAGCTGAGGATGAGCTGAAAGGCCACAGGCCACAGGCCACGTTCAGGAAGAAGGTTTCTTCCACACTGGCCTAATTGAGACTTTTATCCTCAGTTATGAAAACAAGCCACTATAAGTTTATGCTAATTTCTAAAAGTTACATATAGGTTTAACAGCAAGGTACAGGTTAGGAAGAGAGAGTCTTCATTTTCTATTGAAATATATACATACAAAAAGTTACAAATCTAAGTGTACAGCTGAATGCATTTCCACAGTGAAAGCATCAAGTAGTCAGCACTCAGATGAAGAAACAGACCATGACCAATACCCCAGAGGCTTCCTTTGTGTCCCTGTTCAAGGTAACCACTCTATAGGACTTCTAGTACTACTGATGAGCTTTGCCTGATTTTTTGAACTTTACTTAAAGGGAATACTATAAAATAATAGTTCTCAAACTTTTTGATTTATAATCCCTTTACCCATTTAGATGTTGAGGACCCCAAAGAGCTTTTGTTTATGTGGGTTATGGCTATTAATGTTTACCATCTTATAAATTAAAACAAGAATTTTTAAAATACAAGCATCCACAAACATGTAATACATTAGCTCCTGGAGATGACTCATCATTGCCATGTAGGGTCCCCATCATCAATTTATTGCCTCTTAATTCCAAATATATCTTTCATTACCTGCACTGTGATAATGGAACTGGCCCCTATAAGCATTTATCCTTTGCAGTACACATGACACATGCATAGTTCTGTCAGTAGAAGGTGCTAGAGGGACGACACAGGAGGAAGAAACTTCCCTCCCTGGTTCCAGTGTACTTCCATTTGTTTTCCTCTCCTTCAGAGTGAACTGTGTGGTTGCCAGTGGAATGTGGTGGATACCCAGGGCATTCACCCTGCTGGGCTTCAATAGCACCCCCACCACAACGGACCACATATATGATGGTAGTCCCATATCATCATAATGGAGCTGAAAAATACCTATTGCCTAGTGTCACTGTTGCCGCCATCAACATACTAGCATAATTACTTGATATGCAAAATATATTTAGTAGAGCCTAAGTGTACAGTGTTGTTAAAGTCTACAGTAGTGTACATAGTAATGTCTCAGGCCTTCACTCAGCACTCACTCACCCAGAGCAAGTTCCACTTTCAGTCCTATTCTATTTATCCTATCTCAGGATACTGGACTGAAAAGGTCCTGCAGGCTTTTTATTAAGTTCCTGAAACTGCATTAAGAGGTTTAAATATATTACCCCATGTATGCTTATAACAACACTAAGACAGAGGTATTACTCTCCAAATTTTATAGATGAGGAAACCAAGACTTAAAGAAATAAAGTAGACTGCTCATGATAGCAGCTAGTAAGTAGCTTCCTAGAACTGCAAGTTGAGTCCACAACTTATGATAAAACTTGTACTGCTCATCAATCATCCATATATATGTCAAAAACTACAGTATGAAAGAAGAGCCAATAAAAGAAGAAATTTCCAATTAAGGTGACAATGCATATATAATCCAATGCTCTTCTCCATGTCCCTGAAAGCTATGATTTTCAACATATTTTTTTTCTCCCATTCTATTTCATTGGTCACTAGCATTTATCAATGACAACTCAATACTTCATAAGATGTATGGCTACCTGCCAGGCAGTGTTTGGCAATGTTACAAAATTTCTCCTCTGTATACTCTCATTCGGAGAAGATCAACTATGATCTAACCATAAAGTAAATGTAAAGCACAGTGATTCAGAGCACATATTTTGTCCTTGAAAGCTGGGTTCAAGTTTCACTTGGGTCACTTATTAACTATATATACTCTGGACAAATCATTTAATTTCCCTAAGTCCAAGTTCCCCCATTTGTAAACTGAGCACATTACTACTACTTTGCACAACTGTTTGAATATGGCAATGTGTATAATACTGGTATATAATAAAACATTCAGTAAATGCTATTAAAATTACTTTTTAAATATCTAAGACTATATAGGATGGATTTGGCTTACTAGATGATTTGGAATCTGTCTTATACCTTCTTCCCTAAGATCACACATTAGAAAAGTTATTCAGGGACTGTTATTTCTATTTAACTCTTCTAAACAGTGTAATACTGTCATTCTTCCCTCCAGTTTCCTTAAGGAAACGTGCCCTTGGAGACTGTACAAGGCAGCAGAAGTTACTGGCAGACAGGATGATCTGGACACTGCCACTTACACACCAGTTAAGCCCATGCCTTAGTACATAAGCAAGGCTTCTCTGAATTCCAAAAGGTGGTGAAAAAGCTGCACTCTAGGGGCCATGCCATACCATTCTTCCTCCACCTTGGGGAACAGGAATGGAAAGCATCTGAGTACCTCTGTCCAGCACAGTTGGCGCATAAGAAAATACTATCTAATATTTACCACTTGCCACTTCATTGTGAATCCACTTTGGAAGTCAGGCAATGAGTAATAAAAGGAAAAAAAAGTGAATCAAACAGGGACTTGCAGCTCACTCCTTGTACAGAGACCTTCTCTGTATCTTAGATTCCAGGAAGTGTGCAAAGCACTTTACAAATCCTCATAATCACCCTTGGAATTCTCCTTATCTTAGAGATAAGGACGGGAGGCATAGAAAAGTCAGGCAACTTGTCCTAAACCACATAGCCAGTAAATGGCAGAGCCAGACTTGGACTTTGCCACTATCAAGATATTAATGGGAAATTTACCCTGAGACAATTTGAAAAGGAACAAACAGAAAAAATAAGAGTATAGATTGAGAGGGTCTAGCATATGAATATAAGCAGCTCCAAAAGAACAGACTGGAAGAAATAGTGAAGCAGCAGTATTTGAGATTGCAGCTAGGAAATGTTCCACAATTGAATAATAATATCAATGCTCACATCAAAAGCACACTATGTGCACTGAACATGTAGATACATAAAGATAAATCTACACCTTGACAATTACAATATACCCAGGTCTTACTACTAAAGGAAAAAAGTATACAGCTTCCAAACCAAGAGAAAAACGTGAATACTCAAACTTTACCAGTTGAACCTGTATCAATTAGAAAGCAGGAAAGGAAGAAAAAAATGAAAAAGATACTAACAGAAAGCAAGATTTATTAGGTCAAACTTTATGAAATTGTCATTTTCATAGGTCAAAAGTGGTTGATCCCAGCAAGAGTAAAAGACCAACATGGAAGCCACAGTGTATTTAATAACATAATATTGAGAGATACCCAATTTTCCATGCACCATGTTCTACTGCTCAAACAGACCAATCTTAGTATAACTTGGAAAGAGACTACAAACAGGTGTGAATACTGGGAGGCAAAGATTGTTGGTGACATCTCAGAGGGTATAAGAATTCATAAGACAAAACTGCTAGAAATTGTTGAAGCTGGGTGGTAAATATATGAGGGTTCATTACATTATTATCTCTATTTTTGTACACATTTGAAATTTTCCATAGTAAAAAGTCTTCTAAAACTTTTTTTTAAAAGGGTATCAATCAAGAGATGGAGTGAAGATATAAAAAGGCTACTCAGTGGTAATAATGACTCTGTGCTACCTCCTAGGGAGCCTAGTCTCACAGAGGCCCAGTGACCAGAAGGACTGTTCCAGCAGCTTTCACAAAGGTAGACTTTGTCAAGTCTGAGGAGTCTTCATCTAGTGTGAAACTTGGTGCACAAGCATTTGTATCACTCCATTTAAACACTGCTCCTAATATCATAAAGCTGTTCAATGTCCAAAAACTGGTGACGTACAATGTACTTAAAAGCTACTCAATAAAAGAATCTTCAAAAACCATATAAGAGACAAAAAGACATAAATGTTTAATAAAATTTGTTGAGAGTGTTGATGTACTTAGGGGAGTTATTAAAATTACAAAGACAATTCTACCAGAAACAATAATAGTTGAGGCTTTTGAAGTAAGTATAAGGTTGTTTATAATACAGGCATCATTTTAACTCTTGACTGTGGAGAGTCTACAGTTTTCTTTGACAATGTTTAAATTGTTCAGGAAAGCAAATAGTTTGTGAAAAATCTAAGATTACAAATTAAGCTTCTCTTGACTGATCTCCACTTAACTCGCTGGATAAAGAGATACACTTCATCTCCTTGGTTTAATTTTTACATGCACAATATTCAACAGTTAACATTATGACTTATTCATGGCTAAGCCATGTAGTAGTAAACTATGATTACTTTTGTTTTCTCTGAACAATTTTTTTTTAAGTTTTCCCTGGAGATAACGCTCATTTAATTTTTTTCCTTATTATGGTTTTCTATGTATTTCAATCCCAAACTTCCCATCAATTGTCTAAATCTGCTCTAGACATTCAGCTGTATCAGGTGTAACTTCAAAGGCATCTTCTCGAAGTCTCTTCTGGAATTTTCTCATTGGCTGCCATATGGGCTGGTTGCCTCTGTGCCTGTGCAACTCTTACTCAGGCTCTCCCTTCATCATCTTCTGGTCATTCTCACCATTTCTCACACAAGCTGTATCTTCTGTATTTCACACTCTATGTCTTTCTTGTCCTTGTTTTTAAATGGTGGTGTACTATCTCTAGTAACTTCCTGAGAATGGATGCTTGGCAATTCAATGTTTTGAGATCTTGGAAGTCCAAAAATATCCTTAACCTGTACACTTTACTGCAAGTTTGGCTGGATATAACATTTTAGATTGGAAATTATTTTCTTTTAGAATTTTGCTCCTTTGTTTCTAGAGCTGCCGCTAAGAAGTCTGAAGGCATCCTGATTAATAATCCTTTGATTATGACCTGCTTTTGCCTCTTAAGAAACCTGTAAAAGGTTTTCTTTTTTCCCTTAAGGGTTGAAATCCTCAGTGTTCTGAAAGCTGCAATTTCTTGGAGTGCAGTCTATTTTTATCTATTGTCCCAAAAAGTTGGTGGGCTTTTAGAATTTGAAAATTTGTGCAGTTCAGTTACAGAAAATTTTGTGGATAAATTTTCTTCCCCTATTTTTAAAAATTCTTTTTGAGGCTCCTACTATTAAAATATAGAATCTCCTGACTGTCATTTCAATGTTCATATAATTTTACTGTTGTCCATCTCTTTTCGTGTATTTTTTTAAAAAAATTTTCAAAAGCTCTTTCTGGTTGTCTCAGTGTATCTTTTGACTAGTATCCTTTTCTTGTTTTATGGTTTTAACATATTCTCTATTTTGTTGAGGTTATTAGTTATTTCTTTTTGTGTGTTCTAGCTTAATATTTTTGTTTTCTCAAAGTTGCTTTTCTCTGTTTGTTGAGGGTTTCCTTAGATGTCCAGTATTCCTTGCTTATCTACCTGTTATTAAGAATGGAAGACCAAGAGGCTGAATATGACGCCTAAACACATGAGAAGGACTCATTAACTATGAGTTTCCATAAGGGTGGTCAGGCTGTACCATTAAGTTGGAAACTTTCCCAAGTCAATCAGCACTAAAGTGCAATTTGTTGGAAATTCAGAACATACTTTTTATTCACATACTATCAGGACCACACTAGGTACTTACCCTTCTCTCTAGGACTATACAGTTCTGATAAGAAAGATCTTCCTGTCTAGAGGAGGTAAGCTTGGCTGCCAGCATCAAGCAAGGAGCAAGGAGTCTAGGGGTCCTCAGCACAGAATGCACATGTTCATTTACTCTACCTATTTTCTGTACAGTTTGCTTGCTTTTAACTGGGCCTATTGTACTCTAGTACCTTGTATTACCATCTTATTATGGAGCAACTAGACATCTTATTAATATATTGCTGATAGGAGTGTAAATTGGCATAAATATTTTGGAAAATGTTTGGTAGCCCATGCTAATGCTATATAAATGCATAACCTATTCCTTTCTCTAGAACACAGCAAATAGTAATGGGCTCTTAAGTCTTCCGAAAGACATGAACATGAAGGTCACAACAGCTTTATTTATAGTGGTCAAAAAATAGAAATAATCCAAAGGTCTATCAATATATAAATAAATGATGGCATATTCATATTACAAACCACCATACTGAAGTAGAAAAGAATAAACTTCTGATACATATAAAAATATGAATCTCAAAGACACAAAAAATGGTGGGGATCCACTATAAAAAGTTCATAGAGAGACAAGAGGTCAATACAAAGGCTGTTTAAAGAGGTGGCTGCCTCTGGGGATAGAAGTACTGACTACAAAAAACATAAAGGGACTTCAGGGGTGATGGGCTCATTCTATGTCTTGATTTGGCTGATGGTTACACAGGTGTATATGTAGCAAAAATTCAGTGAGCTGTACACTTAGGACTGTGTATTTTACTGTTTCAAGTTACACACAACTTAAATGTAAAAAGTTGAGTATGTGAATATTTTGGTAATAATAAAGTTTAAAAATCCCTTACTCATCCATTAAGATAAATAATTATCTTCCAATGCCTGAAATACATAGTGCTAATAATCAGTAGAAGCTTGAGGTATTATTTCTATCAGCATTTAATTATCTTCTAAGTGGGGTAAGTAGTAACATAGTGATGTAACATTTGCCTTAAGAACAATCAGCACTAAAGTGCAATATACTGAAAATTCAGAACATACTTTTCATTCACATACTATCAGGACCACACTAGGTACTCACCCTTCTAACCTAACATCTGGTAAAGATCTGTTGAGTGCAATCATCTCACTTGCCATTAAATTGAACTGATTGATTTTAAACATCTCTTTCATCTTTTCTTGATCCTCTTTAGGAATGACGACTGGTTTCCCCATTTCTCCAGGACCTTCATGAGGCTTTTGTACTGGCTCTAGAACTAAGAATAGGAAGAAACTTAACATTAATTTCATAGCAATTGATTGATTCATCATTCTGTTTAATAACATTTGTGTTTGAACTGTGCCCTCAACCAGACCCCTTTCTGAGCCTACCCTCTCCCAGGCTGTTAGCCCTTCCAAGCGGCTGTCTTGTTCTCCTCCTCCATACCAGTATCCTGACTCAAGACTTCCTGACCTTGCCCCACTTACCTGGGTCACTGCATGGTGCTGGCTCCCATCTCAAAAACTACTGCCACATTGACCTCCCTAAAGTGCAGCCTTCACTGTTATTCCTATAGCCTCCTAGAGTCCAACTTCTATAATGTGCAATTGAGCCTAATTTTCCAAACCTATCACTTGCTAGGCCTTCTTCTCCCACCCCACAGTACTTCATCTTTCAGTTACCCATCGTCTGACTGGCAGCCTTCCTTCCAACATGCCTCACATTCTCCTGCTTCCATGCCTTTGCTCACAACCCCTATCCATTTCCATCTCTGCAACACCAAATCCCTATTTAGCTTTCCATGCCCAACTAAAATAGCTTCTCTTGCCTGTAGCTTTTCTGAGTCTCTCTATAGTGCTTACTTACTACTCTTGTTTATCATATTATTTCATCCAGGGTTCTTATGTCTCTAACCAATTGCTATCTCTCATTATAATAGTTGTCAAACCTGCCTTATGTACCCTTCCCACTAGAATGAGAATTCTAATCAAAAGTAATGCTATCTCTTGATACAGACATAAAAAGACCAATGTGACTGCAGTACTTTCCAAACCTTGTTCCTTATTATATGCTTTTGAGATGTTAATAAATGTCCAAGAAAAACAGGTTCTGGGATATATTAAATTTGGAAGATGCTGTGTTAAACTTCTCATCTAAAAAGGATGGCTAAAGAATGAGGTGAGGTCAAAAATGGGATGAAAATATATTTTATGCATTACTTATTTTTAAAATCTAAAGTTTTATTCTCTTGTAGATTGTTTTTTAGGAATCCTCAAAACCTCTCTAAACAAAAATAGTGACATCAAGGCAGCAGAAAAGCCACCTCTCTTCAGTCAGGCTTCATCTGTGCAAAAACAGGACTAGCTGGTAGAGCTGACTTTACGGTGATTGATTCAGACAGTGGTACAGAGCCACCTACCAATACCAGAGTTGCAGGATATGAAACTATTCATTGTGTTCTCAACCATGTCCAGAATTTAAAAATCGAGTTTAAAGAATGATGAAGAAAAAAACAGCGTGCATTAGTTTTCCCCTGCTTTCAGAATAAACTGTGATTTTATGAGAAACATTAAAATAGTAGAAAATTGAAGTTATAGGAAACTCAAGTAACACAGTTTTTAAAAACAAGTCCTGCCTAATGTTTGTCCAGTAAGCTCGCTCCTTAAATATAAGAGTTGGTAGAATTTTTTAAAATTCTCAATGACAAAAATTATCAAGTGTAATAAAAACTATAATACAAGTACAGAAGTATAATGCTCCATATAAAATAAGCTTTTAAAGCTTTAAAAGTCATAAATTGTAAAACTCATAGAGTGACTTCTACTTATCACTATCTGAAAATAAAAAATCAACAGATTTTGGGACTGGTACATCAGGGGTCAAAAGGAAGGAGCAGAATTCTGAAAGTGACAAAGATCTTTTGTGGATGGCACAGATAACATAAAGAGTAGGTGGGAGACATCTAGCGGCCCTGATTATAAATATCCTTCTGTTACTCATTCCCTATTTTAGTATAAAATGATGCTTTATAGAAAAATCAAAATAGAAACATTTTCATGCTGCCCAGTTTTTAAATGAAAAATATTAACATATACATACACCATCTGTGTTTTTGTTGGGGGAAAAAGATCCTCAATCTGATCAAGCCTCTGGACCTAATTCACAAGAAATAAAGGGGGCAAAGGGACATGACACACAATTAAAGGGATGCAAATCCTGACTGCAGGAAAGTGGAAAAGAGAAATACCTCAATTTCTTCTTCAACAACAAACAAAACAGGCGGAAGGGACACAGAAAGAGGTATCCATGCCACAAAACTAGACAACTCTTGAAGCCAGAAGATGGGTATCTGAGAGTTTAAAAAAAAATTTTTTTTTTTTTGAGACAGAGTCTTGCTCTGTCACCCATACTGGAGTGCACTGGCACAATCCTGGCTCACTGTAACCTTTGCCTCCCAGATTCAAGCAATTCTCCTGCGTCAGCCTCTCAAGCAGCTAGGATTACAGGTGCACACCGCCATATCCGGCTAATTTTTGTATTTTCAGTAGAAACGGGGTTTCACCATATTACCCAGGCTGGTCTTAGACTCCTGACCTCAGGTGATCCACCCTCCTCGGCCTCCCAAAGTGCTGGGATTACAGGTGTGAGCTACCATGCCTGGCCATAATTTTCTATTCTCTCTACTTTTGTTTATATTTGAGAATTTCCATGGTGGAGGATGAGCATTAAGGAGGACTGGAGAAATTATTACTGTTAAGTACTACAAAATATAAACTTAATTGCTTATTACATAAGAAACTATATAACCAGAAACTTAAAGTTGGTCTTGAGATCTTAAACTGTACAGCATTACAATCCTGCTGATGCACTATTTTGCACATTTCATCACCTGATATTTACTAACAATCTGAAAATCTAATATAGTGCCTGCATTATATACTCTAACCTACTGTTACGTATGAAATTTCAGAGCCACATTTAAAATTATCTTTAATCAAAAGTTATATGTCTACTGCACGATTTAGAGAATCTACCACAATACTCTATCAATAAGTAATTACAATATCCTACAGAATTAAATGGACTATTAAACTAATTGTCTTGGCAAATGAGCCTGTATGAAATGCATGTGGTTAGTGAATATATTTTTTTTATTAATGCATTTACAGTATTAGAAAGCAATTTAAAAAATGGTAGGCATTAACTTTCCATGTACTCTACTGCCAGTCTTCTACGTATATGAAAAGTTAGTTCTGCGAAAATTTTTAGAAAGAAACTGAAATGAGTTTGGATGCCATTTCATGAACGGAAGAAAACATATTTGCATAAAATTTTACATGCAGCTCATTTCCAAGAATCAAATCAATTTTGACAAGTGAGAGACAAAGGTGTTATTCCAAAGTATTATATGGTAACAAACATATTTAATTACATACTTCAGTTAAGTTTAATTTACATAACACTGTAGACGAGTATCATGTTTTAGAAAATGTATTTACCAAGAAAACTACTGGTTCACTATGAAAGCCCCCAAATAAGATTAACATACACAATCCACATGACATGCCTTTGAATACACTTTAAGGTATTTTTCAAATTTCTTATGTGTGTTTCTCTCATGAAAGTAGAATAAAGAGGTATAAAGTTGTATGACTCCTTTTTGGGGTAAATATACTAATAAAAGGCTAAAATAATTTCTCCCAAATGATTTTCTGATCTTACTATACCATTAACCATCTTTGCTGTCCTTATGCACTATATTTCACTATTTAAAAATGTTTCCTCCCGCATTTTAACATCTCTGACACTGAGACATGGCTCACAATGGTAACTGGAATGTTTTCACTTTTACAGTAGTATACAGAATATTCTATAAACAAAGGTATGTAAGATGCAATAAAAAATGCAGCATATTATCTGATTTTTTTAAACATCAAAGTATCATTTATAACTTAACTCACTGGTAACTTTGTTACTTCAACATCTTTGTCAATTTCCAATTTCATGTTTAATTTACCTGTGCTGCATATATAAAAATCAACACTTAAAAATTTGTCACAAAGTTTCTTATAGCATTTATTAGTAATATTTTAAAGTTTTTAATCATTGGAAGTTTTTTTTATAAACCATGTTCTCCAAGGCTTCCTAATGTTTAACAGTTGAAATAATTCCCAGCATAAGTACATGAAAAGCTGAATCATTAATGTTTTAATGATCTGAAAATGTAGTATTGACATGAAAAATCAATTACTACTGGAAACTGCATCTGTAAAAATCCTGAACACTATATAACACCCAAATCCATAAAGTGAATAAATGAGCTAATTTGGGAAAGCAGAAGAGTAGTAAAAATATTCTTAGGCCATAACCCCTACTACCCTTATTCTCTCAAGGGAGCCCAATCTAACTCTAGCAACAGAAGAATTCTGCTATTTTCAGATAGCCTCAGGTATAAAATACAAGTATACACCTATAAGACAACTACTCAGAAAAAACAAACCCCTTTGGAATCACCAGAAGACTGACTACTATCCCTTGAGGCAGGCAAGTAACGATGGAAGAATCTTAGAAAACTCATAAGGACAGCATATCAACAACAATCTTACAAGAAGCCTTCATAGAATTATCAAAGGAAATCAATCCATTCTATTCAAACCTAGGAAAACTTTTTTCATATTATAGAGAATAGAATTTGCTAAATTTCACCAAAATCAGAGCTGTAAAGTAGAATGGTCAGAAATTAGGTGCTTCCAATACTGAAACAGTCACTCTGGATGTCATACTGCTCAATGTTTTTTGCTGTTGTCTTGGTTGTTTGGTTTCTTTGCTTTTTGGTTTTCAAATGCCATAAAAAACAAAGATCCAGGAGACCCTATGTGTCCTATCAAGGGAGACTTCGAGGTCATGGAATGTACATGCTAATTCCACTAAGAAACTTGGCATCCATTGCCTGAACCCAGGAGGCGGAGGTTGCAGTGAGCCGAGATTGCGCCATTGCACTCCAGCCTGGGTAACAAGAGCGAAACTCCATTTCAAAAAAAAAAAGAAACTTGGCATCCTTGATGCCATCACCCATCCCCTCTCCCTGATCCTCTTTAGTAAAAAATCTCTTCAAAGACACCACAGCAATTTGCCACTAGCAGAACCTTAAAAACTCTGGGCTCTGAAAAGACTTAGGACTTCTCAGCAACCACTGCACTGAAACTTCATATCAAAGCAGATTTTTCACACTGTTGCTTATTAGCATCAACTGTGCTCTTCCCCAATCATTTCTCCCCTTAAGACTACTATGGGCCTCAAAGATCATCTCCCCTTAGCTATATACTTCCCCTCCCACCTACTGCTCAGCACTTCTCTCATGCTCCCATTGAGGACGTCCTTCTTAGTTTGTCCCCTGAACACCCTGACATCCCTAGGCTATTGTAAAGCTTCTCCACTGTCTGGTCTCCATAACACACAGGCTCCATCTACAGACTTAAGTCTGGCTCTCCTCCATGTTAGGGACAAGCTGCCTCAGAAAACCCCCTCCACACAAGCTGACCCCTTCCCCTCACTCAGATTGCTCTGCAGCTGCATTCCTGAACCCCTACCTAGGTGTCACATCAAGCCTGCCAGACGTGCTACAATTAAGCAAAGCCTGATTACAGCCATCCAGGAAGTGAGGGAGGACAGGGAAAATAAATGTTTGTTATCCATACTTGCAAATTCCTGTTTGACACATATCTGTAAAAAATCCTGGTTTTTCTTTTTTTAAAAACTGCTACCACAAAAGTCACAGAATGATGTACTGTAAGTCTACTGCAAGTTGACAAACTATCTCTGTGCCTGTTACCAGTGGATAGATTACCTCAGTCCTGAAACTCTCTTATGCCCCTCTCACTCCATATAAATCCCTCATTTTGTAAGCTCGGGGCTGCCTCCTCTGATTGTTATGGGTCAGCCCGGCAGGCTAATAAAACTTGTTTGCCTGACTTTGGGTCTATTCTCCTTTCTTTCTGCCAATGTTACACTCCAGAGTCCATGAACCTCACAACTGTTTCTGGGAGAATGATTCATTCTCCTTTCCTCCAGAGGCAATGATGCTATCTCCTACCTCCACACCGTTACTTTCAGACTACTGCTCCTTTAGTCTGTACTTTTGTACAAAACCCACTCCTTTTCTCTGAAACTGATGCCACTAGTGACTGTCAAAACGATAATAACCTGAGAACGTTCTTTGAGGAGAATCCTTTTCCTCAAAGATATAAAAAATCTGTTTTGATACCACACTGTCTCATCTGCTAAGAATTTGTTCTTTCAAGTATTCCTCCTTTCCCCTACAGTTTAAACCTCTTCCTCAACATATATAAATAATAATAAATACACAGAAAGCCAACTTCAGCTCCATTTCTCTCTTGTAACTACTGTATACTACATGCTTCCCTTCATGCTGAAGCTTCCTAAAGAATAAGCTACATCCCTACTGTTTCTCTGGTATATTGAATCCAGAATCCAATGACCATTCCCTGAAATGACACTTGCCAAGGTCATGAGAAGCCCTGTCTTAGGTAAAATCTCTGAGCAAACACCACCCTTGGTTAGGCTTCTATGACCCACTCCTTGGGGCTTTCATTGTACTCTGACTTCCTGGGAAGCCTTCCCTTCCTTCAGTGACCCTCCAGGAGGGGCTCTCCAACAGGGAGTCTGTCTCTTCCAATTCTACACATACCGTGCACAGCCTCATTTATAGACAAGGCTTAAATTACCACATATTTTCTTCATCTCAACCATTCTCTACTGTAGAACATCTCTACTAGTACCTCAAAATTAAATACTCCAAACTCAGGCCGGGTGTGGTTGCTCATGCCTATAATCCCAGCACTTTGGTAGGCCAAGGCAGGTGGATCACCTGAGGACAGCATTTCCAGACCAGCCTGGCCAACATGGCGAAACCCCATCTCTGCTAAAAATACAAAAATTAGCTGGGTGTGGTGGTGTGTGCCTGTAATCCCAGTTACTGAACAGGCTGAGGCAGGAGAAATGCTTGAATCCAGGAGACAGAGATTAGAGTGAGCTGCGATTGCACCATTGCACCTCAAGCTGGGTGATAGAACTACACTCCATGTCAAAAATGAAAAAGAAAGAAAGGAGAGAGAAGAGAGGGAGAGAGAGAGAGAGAGAGAAAGAGAGAGAGAGAGATTCCAAACTCAACTTCATCCATCTACCTTTTCATCAAAGCTGCTCTTCGAGGAGCATCAATTCATCCAACCATGGAGACAGGAAAGCCACCTTAGACTTTTTCTATTATTCCCTACATTCGATGGCTCCCAGGTTATGTAAATTCCACTACTTAAATACTTCTGTATATACTCATTTCCTCTCCACCTCCAGTGTCATTTTAGTGTCCGTTTCAAGCTCTTTTCCAAATTTTCACAACAGTCTCAGACTGATCTCTGCTACCTGCTTCATTCTCTTCTAGTCCACCAGTTACATGACCACGAAAGCATTCTTCCAGAAGTCCAGGTCCAATCAGGCCTTACTCCCTTGTTTAAAATGCTTCAGCAGCATGCCACTCTCTACAGATGAAGTCCAAAATCCCTAGCATGCCATAAAAGGCCTTGTGTGACATGGCCTCTGCCACCTCCCAAGCTTCATCCTGTGCTCCTGTTCTCCTATTGACTCTGTTCTCACTTGCTAATCTTGCATATCCTTCTTTCCTTTGCTTGGAAGGTCTTCCCCTCTCCCAGCGAAACTAAAAAACACCTGCTCAAGCTGATACTCAGCTGGAGCAGACTTTCTTACTGTACCTTCTCAGACACCCCAGGGCGTTCCTTCCTTTCTACTCTTGTCCACATTCCTAAAGTGATATTTATTATACTAGTGTTTATTATTGTTATTTCTCTTTCATTAGACTGTGAGTTCCCTGAAGGGAGGGATTTTGTCTTATTTTTTTTTGTTCAACTGTGTATCAACAGCACCTAGTACCTTGTCCAGCACATAGAGAAGTCAAAAAACATTCAAGTGAATCTTCACATGCTACAGATTCTATCCTTTTTCAGTGTCAAGCATTTACATTTAAGATAGAACACCAGGAGCTTATTATAAATGGCAATGAATTGAAGTAGGGTGATGAGAAATTTATTCCATTCTATTTGGGAAAAGAATACTCAAGTTTCTGACTGGTGAATGGTAATACCTGTTCTTTGATTTAAACACAGCATGGGTACAGCTCTAGCAACAGATAAGGAGGCAACATTTTGTCACCCAACAAAGATACTAAACAGCAGAACTATAAAGTAAATATTACGCAAAATAATGGACTGCCTTTGGATGAAAAATGTATTAAAACTTACGGAAAAGGTGAAAATTTAAGTTAGGAATTAGCCCAGGTATTATTAGAATTCAGTGTGAGCAACTGAGCCTAATTCTAGGCAGATTTACCAAGAAGATATGAATAGAACAGTTATATAAGCCCACATATAACAATTACAATTAAGTTGGACAGTTAACAATACAAATCAATATTTTTTCTATTGTAAATTTTGGGGATCCAAAGGCCTTTCTCATTGTAAAAGTGCAAAAAATTTAAATGTGGCTATATACTTAAACATGTTGAAAGAGTGATTATTTGTATATAATTCCCAAAAATAGTAGAACTGCTGTACAGCCATGTATTTTATAACTAATCACAGAGAGTTCAGAGCCTGGAACAACTGGATTACTGACTCTTGTAATGTAGTCATTTTCATTACGGTTAATTTTTTTTTAAAGGGCAACATTTATTTGTTGAATAAAAGGAGCTTAAAACTGAATCTTCCAATGTCCTCTGCCAAAAACATCAGTACTACTTACTACCGCCTCCTTTATATTTGTATATTTTCTTTCTTTTCCATACCACATATTGCAATGATCTCACTGCAGCGCCTATTCTATTGCCCGATCTTTTCAAAAGTTCTCCCTAAAAGTGCTAACTGGAGCTATCTCCAACACTAACAACAAAAACCTCTCCAGATCACATCTATCTATAAAAACGTCTTCCCCTTAGGACTGAGATGGAAGGGCAGGAGTAATCTCTTTTCATACCTTATAAAGCAATTTTAATGCTCCACTCAGCATTTCGGCATTAGACTAATCTTCCGTAAAATTTTGATACTCCCAACTATGAGATATCCATGTTACTTAGTAAAATAAATAACAAAATAACTTGTAGGAAATTAACTATGCTGAATAATGAACATAAAAGTCAAGTTTAGTAATTCTATACATGATACTTTAATGCTTTTAACTGTTGGAAGAACCCCCTGGAGAACTATAAATATGATCATCATATCTACTATAGGAAGCCAGGGACTCCTGTTAATCTAAAAAAAAGTTAAAATTTTATATTATCTAAATTTGTAAAAACTAGTAATATATTGATTAAAACAGCTGTATTATAAAATGTCACTTACCATCCCCAGCAGGAAGTCCTCTCTCCTTTTTTTCATCACATTTGTTGCATTCACTGAAGTAAAGCAGCAGGAACATATCCAAGAGTACCCAAATCAAGGAGGTGGCTAGGACCACCTTGCAGTATGCAAATTTTCTCATGGCACTTTAAGTCAAACGCAAAATTTAAAAATATATATATATAAATATACAAAGATAATGAAAATTATTCCAATCCAGTTTCATCAGAAATCACGTTCATACCCTATAGAGAAAGAAAGAAAAAAAGATTTACTTAAAAATTCAGAACCTCAAAAGTGAATTATAAAATTAATTTAATATTATAAACATTAAATAATATGAATTAACTTCATTAAGAATAAGAAATTTCACTATGAAGACTATGTTTGAAAATCAGACTTGGAAAATATTTATAAAATATATGGAGTATCAGGACTATATAAATAATTCCTACAAATCAGTATTCAACAATCCAGTAGGAAAATAAGTAAAAGATATAAACAGGTACTTTGCAGAATGGAAACCTAAATAGCCAATAAACATGTAGAAACATTCTCAATTCCCTACAATTAGGAAATGCAAATTAAAACAACAATGAGTTACTATTTCACACTTATTAAATACCTGGGTCTTAACTACCTTTCACTCAATTGCTGTATTATGTGTTAAGGCAAAAGCTAAGCTATTAATTACCATAGGGGTTTACGCAACTAGTGATTCCCACTGCATTTCAACTGTCCACATTCAGTACCCAGGCTCAAGAATTAATATAGTTCTCCTTATAGCCTGCACTACAACAGCTTGCTGGGCTAACCCTCGTTTGTCTTTCACACTGAATCCCATTCTAAAACCACAACAGTCACCAATCATTCAGGAAACAGATTTGTGAAAAGCATAATGGAAAAGAAAAGTGTCTTTTGTCATGATCTTATGTCATAAGATCTGATGTCTAGTCTTGGCTCTGACAATAATTTTATACACTTCCCTGATTTTTAGTTTCTATTTCCCACCCTGCTACCTCCCTTTATTCTGTTACAGCATCATGAGAAAATGACTAGAGGAACTGCTACCAATTTTGAAAAGTCATTTGGGATAGTTTGAGCATGGGTGTCTTGAGCACAAGGAATTTATCTTGGAACACGCTGAAGCAGCCTGAGGGACCTGAGAAAGGTAGAGAATCTCCCGCTCAGCAGCTGACTCTGATGCTCAAAGCCTGTGTCACTGAAGACCAAGAGAGATATAAACCAAGTGCGTTCCTATGAAGGGGAGCAAGGAAACACAGTTTGTACTGTGTCCATCCTGAAAGCTACAAATGCAGACACCCTGGAAGGACCAGAGTGTGGGCAAAGCAACAGCTTTTTACAAGGGCAACTTTATGCAACAAGTTCCATGGTGGCCAGCGGAGATGCCCTTACCTGAACAATTCAGGGCAGGCCTGTACTTAACCCATGAAATATATACAGCAGTTCTTGCCCACTTCACAAGGTTGCTAGAGAGCAACCTGAAAAAACACTAAGTGATATTTATAAAGTTATTATTTATGCTCATCTCTCTAGGGACTTTGATCTCTTGCCTATATTCCTCCTTTCACCAAACCAATACTCCCTGACTGCAAGATGAGAATAAGGATGCTACAAGATTAGAACAAGGATGCTACTTGACTGCAAGATGAGAACAAGGATGTTCTTACCTCAAAATCATGCTCACTCAATACCTGATACTGGGTCACCTGCAGTGAGCAACTACTGATAACCATGGTAACTGAGGTGAGGTGAGAACCTAAAGCATTATGTCATGGAACAACAGTTCTCACCAAATAAACTATATATATAAATTTATATTTTGTGTTATTTCACATGAAAAGCTGCCTCTTTTGGTCACTGGCAAAGCAGTCTGATTGCTGGAGCAATATTTGAATTTCAAATGTGGTTTTATGGTCTCTAAAATCCTATTTTAAAAATATGCCTACAGAATAGATAAATGTAAATATAACTTTGCATCTACTTCTACTTAAGTTTTGCAAGGGTGCACAATTAGCTTTAAAAATTGAAGGTGAAGGGCCGGGCGCGGTGGCTCAAGCCTGTAATCCCAGCACTTTGGGAGGCTGAGGCAGGTGGATCACGAGGTCAAGAGATTGAGACCATCCTGGTCAACACGGTGAAACCCCGTCTCTACTAATACAAAAAATTAGCTGGGCATGGTGGCGCGTGCCTGTAATCCCAGCTACTCAGGAGGCTGAGGCAGGAGAATTGCCTGAACCCAGGAGGCGGAGGTTGCGGTGAGCCGAGATCGTGCCATTGCACTCCAGCCTGGGTAATGAGCAAAACTCCGTCTCAAAAAAAAAAAAAAAAAATTGAAGGTGAAGTGCAGTGAAGGAGGACTGTTTGGGAGAAGAGGGTTGTGTGGCACACCCTACATGGGGTATGGGGAGAAAGGAAGATAAAGGAGAGGCAAAAATGATTCCCAGATTTAAGGCCAAGGTAACTAGATACATAGATGACGGCAATGCAATAATGAAAGGAAATACGAAATCATGAGTTGAGTTAGTTCACCCTGAATGTGAGGGGCCTCATGTCGAGGTGTCAACAGGCAGTCAGGGGAGTAGCTGGGTCTGATGTGAAAAGGCAGGTTTGTTAAGTATACACACACAAGCAGCAGCTGGGGTCAGCAGAGCAGACGAGATGGCTGAGGGAGATGGCTGAGGAAGAAGGTAGAGAAAGAAGGTAGAGAGAAAAAAGGGGGCTGAAACTCAAGGAAACCCATAACCTTCCACATATTGCAGAATACCAACCCCTATGAGAAAAGCATGAGGAGAGAAGTCAGAGGAAGGAAGGAGTATGGATAAACAACGTAAGATCCTCTAGGAGGCTGAGATAATAAAGAAAGAATGTCCATAGGGTGTGGCTCTTAGGATGAGGCCACTGGTAATTTGGGGTTCCTATTACTTGTTCCCCACAAGGGAATGAGGTCATAGAAGGCTTGCTCATCTCTATAAGCTTCAGAGCAGACTCTTAGAAAATGTCTTCTAAATGAAGAAAAAAAGAAAAGGACAAAATGCCACAAGAGATGTTTCTTTGAGATTCATTTAAAACAGCATAACTGTATCAGGAAGAAATCTGGTGAAGAGTAAGTAACATGTAAGGAACTTGATTTTTTTTTACTCTGTTGTTTATGTCCAAGAAAAAAATAAAGCTACTTATATGTCTTTAGAAAATGGAAGATAAAGTTCCATATATGCTGCATCCAATGTTTGCAACTGTCATCAAATATATAAGATGTAAAATAATGAAAAAATATTTATTTAAATATGGCAGATAATTTTTCTTTCTAAAGAGTTGTTTAAAAGATTGTTAATTTGCACTATACATTGCAGGTAAGATTCTAGTTTTCATATCTAAGTAAATAAACAATTATTATTTCAATTTGTTTAATGAAAGCTAGTACAATGTATTTAATGAATGAATTGCTACCTTTATTGCCACCATTATTGTAAAGTTATTCCTTATTCTCCATTACTAAGCAACTTTTGTGTGTACTCCACTGTCCTTGAAATGAAGGATACAATGAAAACCAAGTGCTTGTTCCAAAAGGCACACAAAGCTCAGTAGAAGAACAATCAGCAAGTGGGGAAGACAGTCAGAGCTGAAGAGAATTGTCCAACAGCAAATTTCAGTCTTTTAAGAAATTACGGGACATCAAACCCTAAAATAATACAGTAAAAATGTCTTCAGACTTCATTATTTGATCCAAGAAATTCAAGGCAAATTTTATATTTTTTTATACACTATTTTTCATTACTAGGAAAAATTACCATATTACAAAAACCAGACTTTAAAATTATACTTTGAAGTTGTTTTCCTCAAGGTAAAGTGGTAGGGGTGTTTTCTTTATAAAAATTGTTATAGTGCAAAATTATTAATGCATTAAGTCACAAATCTTGTTTTAGGTTCATAATGATAGTCATTAACAACTAATATTAACATGATCTCCTCGTTCAAAAAGATTAGCCATAATCTAGGAGGCCTTGAAAAGGAATTTTATATTTGGCCCAGAGGTCTTTAATAAGGTTTAGGAAACAAAAGAAGTTTAAAAAATGAACATCCCACATTTTCCAGAGACTATTAGTGTTGCCTTTACCTGAGCAATTTCCCACTCTTCCAAGAGGAGAAGACTGACAACAACATCTGGGAATCTTCAGCAGAGCAAAAGCACTGTCTGTCACAACAGACAACATTTTTGGTGACAACAGTGTACCAGTGAGTGCTAATCTTCACACTAAGCCAAGCCCCACTATCTACAAAAGACCCACACATATATAGTCCCTTGTTATGGAGAAAGAATAGTTTTTTCAATAGTCCCAGAACAACTAGACATCCATATACAATAAAAACACAAATATTGGCCCATTTCCTATACCGCATACAAATATTAACTCAAATTTTTTAACTAGATCTGGAATAAAACAGAATAAAATCTTTTGAGAACTTGGCTTAGACAAAGATTCCCTAGATAGAACAAAAAACCACAAACCATTAAAAAAATAGACTTCCTAATTAATCTTCAAAAGATATCATTAAGAAGATATCTGTTTATGCTCAAGTGACAACTCTTTATTGATTAAATTAAAAATTCCAACTTTTCTTTAAAAGAAAATAAACAAGTCACAAATTTCGGAGAAAATATTTATAAATTACATATCTGATAAATAACTTGTATCCAGCATACATAAAAAAAAACTTTCAAGACACAATAAGAAAACAATCCCATAAAATGGGCAAAAGGTCTGAACTGTCACTTCACCAAAAAAGCCAAACACTTTTTCAGATAGCAAATGAGCACATGAAAAGAAGTTCAGCATCAAATTATAACCATAATGAAATATCACTATGAACTGATTAAAACAGCTAAAAGAAAAAAGAGAAATAACAAGTGCTGGAAAGGAATTGGAGCAACTGGAACTCATATATATTGCCAGTGGGAATGCAAAATGGTACAGCCTCTCTTGAAAATAGTTGTTTCTCTCCATAAGAATCTGTAATCTCATTTCTAGCTATTTACTCAGGAGAAAGGAAAACATATCTACACAATGCCCTGTATGCAAATCTTTATAGCAGCTTACTTATAATCATTGATATCTGGAAACAATCCAAATGTCCATCATCTGACGAACAGATAAACAAATTGCACTACATTTACACAATGAAACACCACCCAGTAACCAGCAATAAATCAGACAAGTGGCTGCCAAAAGCTGAAAAAGGAGTAGGGGATTGCCCATAAATGAATCTGTGGCAATGAAAACATTCCATAACTTTCTTGGGGTGGTGGTCATACAACTGTGTCCCCTGTCCAAACTTATAAAACTGCCCTCAAATGATGAATTTTACTGTATATAAACTTAATCTCAATCAACTTAAAAATAAATATGGGGGACAAATAAAAAATATATATATATATAAAATAAAATTGGATTTCTTGTTTTAATAAATAAATATGGGGGAAGGGATACCTCAAAGAAACAATGCCACTTTTACAAAGAGAGAAATTGTTTTATGTTTTCTCAAATGACACATACCAGAATTCATTTTGGAAGTAACTAAAAGTTGTTTATTTTGTCCCTTTTAGTCTGTTCCCCTGGAGCAGCCTGGCCAACATGGTGAAATGCATTTAACTACTTATTTTTAAAGTTGTAAAATTAGAGTTAATATCAAAGTAGAGTGATTAATTACAGATGCTTCTTGACTTATGATGGGGTTATGTACCAATAAACTTATCATAAATCGAAAACATCTTAAGTCGAAAGTTGAAAATGCCCTTAATACAACTAACCAACAGAACATCATAGCTTAGCCTTGCCTATCTTAAATGTGCTCAGAACACTTGCATTAGCCTATAGTTGTGCAAAATCATCTAACAAAAAGCTTATTTTACAATAAAGTGTGGAATATCTTATGCAATTTACTAAATACCATATATTACATATAAATTGTGCTGGTTTCACACTCTTGTAAAGTCAAAAAATCTTAAGTTAAACCATCATAAGTCAGGGCCCATTTGCTTATCAGTAAACTTTTGATCCAATTCTTCTTCTTTTTTTTAAGAGACAGGGTCTCACTTTGTTACCCAGGTTGGTATTCAACTCCTTGTGGTCTCAAGTGATCCGCCCACCTTGGCCTCCCAAACTGCTGGGATTATAGGCGTGTGCCACCACACCCAATCTTGATCCTATTCTTACTATCATGTCAAATTTTCCGAAAGATTAATCAGCATTTTCTAGGACAAACGATTTTTCTCCTATCCCTCATATTTCTAACCAAAGCTCTCCAGAAATTTTGAGAGAATCTCAGCTCGATAGTAACTTTCTGAGAAAACGAAGCTTCATTCTCTTTGATACAAGCTTTACTCATCTCTCCTGAGAACACAGCACTCTCCCAGCCACCCAGAGCTAGGATCACTAGTTTTGCATCATACTAACCAGACAGAGGTATTATATATGAGACCCTTCAACAGATCTATTCATTTAATTAACAGCTAGAATTTCTGCCAGGAAAACTAAAAGACTTAAAAAGACAAGTGTTATCCTCTAATACAATAAAGAGAGACTGAGGAAGGAGACCCAGGCATCTGGGATTCCCTCCCCCTCTGTCATCCACTGTGCTGCTCAATAGAAGAGAGAGCAGGCCAGCTGGCGCCTCCTGAATCTCCTTCCTGAAAATAACACGCTTGGTCTTGGGGAAACTCTCTGGATGACACTATTTTTACTTAAAACAAGATCAAACCAGAAACCTTTTCACATGTGAGTCCTAAAACTGTAAACGGGAACCCTTTCATATGTGATTCCAGAAACTGTAAACCAAAACCTTTTCACATGTAAGTCCTAAAACTATGAACCTAAGATTCTCCCATGTGTAACATCTAAAGTATAAGCCTATATAAAGCCAGAACCTTTCTTTGTTAGAAGAGCTGGGTTTTCGAAAAATTACTGCCTGGTCTCCCGGCTGAATAAACTCCTCCCTCTTTTATTCGGTGTTCGAGAGATCTGTTTCCACCAGCCGCTCCTGCTAGAAGACTAGATTATTTTATTAATTTTATATTCTATTTGCTCTATTCCTCAAACAGAACTATAATCAAACAATGCATTCATTCACTTAATAATTCATTCAATCACCCAAACAGTAAATGTAGGGAATGTGTCAAATGCAGGGAATACAACAGTGAATAAAAGGCACACACTCCTTGAGTTTATGAAGTTCAGAGTTGGCTCCAGGGGAACAGACATTAAACAATCATATAAATGTGAAATTCCAATTGTGATAACTGCTCTCTATAATAGAGAGATTTGACTTTGTCAAAAAGACTTCTCTAACAAAGACGTGGTTTGAGGGGAAACTAAGCATTATAGACAGTGAAGAGCAAAGGCTCTATAGCAGGAAGGAGCCCAACACTGAAAAGCTAGGGAACTGAAAGAAAAAGAAAAGGAAACTGTGATGTGAGATGAAGCTGGAGATGACAAAAGTGGGAAGATTCAAGGGATATGATGGGACAAACTCAATCCTAGCTTGTACAACTAGATAGAGAATGGTGTCAATCATGGAAATGGGAACCAGTGAAAAAGGACCAATTTTTGGAGGGGAGGAGAAGGTAGGAACAAACCTAAGTGTGATTTTGGATATGCTGAGTAGGAGGTGCCTTTGATACCTTCAAGGAGAGATGCTACCATGGATGCTTGGATACACACTCCAGGGCTCAAAGGAGAGGCCTGAGGTAAAGATATCCAGACAGAAGCCCTTAACTTATGCTACTCTGTGAGGACAGACAGACTAAAAGAAACACATAAAATAATTTTTGTGTCATTTAATTTCCTCCCAGAGTGTGGGCTGGACTTAATGACTTGCTTCTAACCAACAGACTACGATGGAAGTGAAGACTGTGTCATTAAACACTCTATGGCCTCCTCCGAGCTCTCTCTCAGATCGTACTCTGGGGAAAGTTAGTGCCATGTCAGAAGGATGCTTAAGCACTCCTATGAGGAGGTCCACATAGTAAGAAACTGAAGCCTCCTGCTTACAACCAACATTATGGTGCCAGGCATGGAAGTGAGACCCTCTTGAAAGCAGCCCCAGGCAAGCCTTCAGATGACAGCAGCTCCACCTGACATCTTGAATACAACCTCATGAAACATCCTGAGCCAATACCCTGCTAAGCTGCTTGATACAGCTTGGTTCTGTATCCCCACCCAAATCTCATGTTGAATTGTAATCCTCAGTACCGGGGAAGGGACCTAGGGAGACATAACTGGATCAAGAGGGCAGATTTCCCCCTGGCTGTTTTCATGATAGTGAATGAGTTCTTGGGAGATCTGATGGTTTAGAAGTGTGTGGCAGTTTCCCCAACTCTCTCTCCTGCTCCACCACATGCTTGCTTCCCCTTCACCTTCTGCCATGATTGCAAGTTTCCTGAAGCCTCCTCATCATGCTTCCAGTTAAGCCTGTGGAACTGTGAGTCAATTAAACCTCTTTTCTTCATAAATTACCCAGTCTCAGGTAGTTCTTCATAGCAGTGTAAAAACGAACTAATATACTGCTCTTCCATTCCTGATCTACAGAAACTATGAGATAACTGTTCATTACTTAAAGTCATTAAACTTATAGGTAATTCATTACTCAGCAACAGAAAATTTCAACAGCAAACTAAGACTAGAAAGGAACTTCTTTAACCTACAATAAACATCATATTTAATGATGGAACCTCAGTTAAAACAAGGCAAGTTATGTATCCTCACTTCAATTTGACACTGTACTGAAGGTCGAAGCAACAGACAAGAAAATGAATTAAGGATTGGGGGAAAAAAAAGAAATTTATCATCTGCAGATGGTATAATTTCTACACAGAAATTATTTAAGAATCCATAAACCATTAGAGCTAATTATTAATTTCATCAAGGTGGATGAATATAAGATGAACATATAACATCAGTCGTGCTCTTATATGGTAGTAATAACTAATTAGAATATATAAAATAAAGCAAACTACATTCAAAATAGCTATGAAAACCCAAAGGTATTTGGGAATCCATTTAACAAAACAGGTACAAGAGGTGAAGAAAACTGTGGAGCTTTACTGAAGGATATTAAAGAACAATTAATTAATAAATAGATATACCACATTCAGGGAAAAGGAATACCAGGTTCTTCCCAAAATTAATCTATAAATTCAATATAATTCTGATCAAAACCCAAATGAGGCTTTGGGGACTAGATTTATTTATTCATTTACTTATTTATTTATTTTGAGACATAGTCTCACTCTGTCACCCACGATGGAGTGCAGTAGTGTGATCCTGGCTCACTACAACCTTTATCTCCTGGGTTCAAGCAATTCTCCTACCTTAACTTCCCAAGTAGTTGGGACTACAGGCCTGTGCCACCAAGCCCATCTAATTTTTGTATTTTTAGTAGAGACAGGGTTTCACCATGTTGGCCAGGCTGGTCTCTAACTCCTTACTTCAAGTGATATGCCTGCCTCAGCCTTCCAAAGTGCTGGGATTATTGGTGTGAGCCACCACGCCTGGCCTGGACTAGATTTTATTATAAAGCAGAAATACCTAAACCATGTGGTACCCTCAAGACAAATCCACACCAGTGTGAAAAACTAGAAAGACACTACTACAAAGAAAATTGGTACAGGGTCAATTGGCTGTCCATATAATTAAAAAATAAACTTGGATCCTACCTTATAGCAATACAAAAGTGAATCTGTAGAAAGGTAACTGAAGCCAAAATTGTCAAAACCAAGTAGCAACTATTCTGGCCTACCTCTACTGGCCAAAGTGAGTATGGCTCCAGTCCTGTAGGCTTCAATTTATATATTCCCTGCTTCCTATAAAGTGTTCAGCTCAACACTTCTGCCCCAGTTTTTGAGTTGTCAAGTGATTACTGATCAAAATTTAACACTGACAAGCCTCATTCACTAGCCAAAGAAAAAGGAGAATCAATTTTCAGGTCTTAGAATCTTCTTATTCGACATAAGTATTTAACAAAAATTAGCAAAAAAAAAAAAAAATCAATCAAAAATTCCTGCCCAGATTGATGTCCACATTCCATAAAAACCTGGATATCCTCTTTCTCTAGTTATTTCCCAGGTGTTATCTCAAGTTTAGACATCAGAACAAGCTTTTCTGGGGTAGTCATAATGTACATAAACTCCTACAAAATTTATTGGCTCAAATGTTTTAATTTAGGGAATACACTGTTTAGTGTCTTGAGTGGAATGTGTCTGTTTCTAAGACGATAAACTGACTTCCAGCAATACCTTTAAAAGTTTGTGTTTTCCTGGTTGCGTAATATATGTTCAAAGCAAAGAACCTGGCAAACAGAAAAGCAAAAGATACAAACTACCTACAAATTTGCATCCCAATTAAACACCAACGGGTTAAATGCCCTTCCAATCATCCAGAATAATAGATAAGTGCTATGTTTTAAACTAAGTTTGTAATATCTATTTTGACTCAAATACTTAATGCCTTAAATGTCCTTATGAGAAGAAGGGAAGGAGACAGATGTGACCGTAAAGTGGTAGGACAGCTGATCATGCTATATTTTAATTTTTAACAGATAATATGCTCAAGAGACATTTCTAACCCCTCTTCCCACCTCAGCCATGTCTCAGTACCATGTCTTAGGCAACATCATGACATCTTAGTGTTAACATCAAAACAGCCCTGATACCCACACAAAGGTGTGACAAAATGCCACACATATGGTTTTATACTTAATATATAACCAATGCAAATGAAGGTGGCTGCCTGGCTCATGATTCTCACCCTTAACCTCTCCTTCCCTTCCCCTCCCTGAAGGGTTTCTTGTGGTAACAGATCCAGTTGCTTGGCCACAGTATAGTTAAATGACCCAGCCAGGCCAACCACAGACACACAGGACCTGACTTCTTGGCCTCTTGATTCACAGAGCGGGAAGGCTATGCTCTAGGACTGCACTCAGTCACACTGCCCCCAACATGGAGGCCACTTGCAGCTAAAAAGAACAAAGCCAAGCAGAGGCATACAGATGACAGGCAGAGCACCCTGACAGTGACCAAGTCCCTGATTCTTCCTTGGCTTTTGTGACCACCCAGGAATCCTTCCACTAGTCCCCTTTTCTGCTTAAGAAAGTCTGAAGTGGGTTCCCAACACAACCAGAATGCTTGGGGAAGCAGGGAGGAGGGGACTATAGGTAAAAATCAGCAGCTTCTAGTCTGCTGATGAGTTTCCCCTCTGTGGGTCATAATTATATTATGAGACAGACGACACTATTTGAAAAGATACTTTTTAATGTCCCAGATCACAAAAACTTATAAAATATCAAAAGAGTACATATAAAATGCATCACAGAAATGAATGATCACAACACAACACACATCTCCATCACCTAGTTTAACAATAAGAACATGACTTTTAAAGTTCCCTCTCAAATCCCATCTCTTCCCCAACTCTTCAAAGGCAATCCCTATTCTTAACTTACAGTCCTTCCTTGTCCTGATAATTTAACCTCATGGGTATCTTTAACAATGCCTTGTTTAAACTTGACTGTTTCTGAACTGCTTATAAGTGGAAAAACCTGACTTGCTTTTTTCTAACACCATTCTTGAGATACACTGATATGCTGCATGTAGCTGTAGTCTATTCCATTTCATTATTAAGTAACTGAATAGTATTCCACTGGCTTAGTAAACCATTTCTCCACTCTACTCTTAATGGGCATTTGATTTCTTTCTAGGTTTCCATTATTACAAGCAATACTGCTATGACCATTCCTGCCCGTTTACTAGTACTTATGTGCAAGAGTATTTATTTAGGGAAGAGGTCAGTCAATATTTTCTGCAAAGGGCAAGATGATAAAGATTTTAGGCTTTCTGAGCCACGCAATGTCTGCTGCAACTTTAGTACTGTACCATGAAAGCATCCATAAAAGGTATGTAAATAAGTGTGACAACATTCCAAGCTTATTTTTGGACACTAAAATTTGAATTTCATATAATTTTCACATTATAAATTACAAAATATTATTTTTTCCCAACCACTTAAAAATGTTAAAAACCATTCTTAACTCATGAGTCATCACACTGACCCCTGATCTAAAGTAAATACCTACGGTTGTTAGGTCATAGAGTATGCATATTTTCAATACGATCAAATATCACCAATTTGTTTTCTCAGGTGGTTAAAACCACCCACCAGATATGAACTGTTATATCACTAGATGTGGTGGATATATCGTTGACAACACTTATTATTGTCAGACTTTTTTATTTTTGACAACCTAATGTGTCTGTAATTGGTATCTTAATATAGTTTTAATTTGCATTTCCCCACCATCTCTGACACTACTGATCATTCCATTTCCTCTTCTCTAATGTGCCTATTGAAGTTTGGTCCACTGCTCTACTAGATGTGTTGTTTTGTGTTTTTCTTGTTAGTTTGTAAAGATCTAATGTAGCCTGTGTGAGTTAAATGTACTGCAATATCTTCTCCCAGGGTTTTGGAGACAGGGTGTCCCTCTGTTGCCCGGGCTGAAGTGCAATTTGGCACAATCATGCCTCACCAAAGCCTCAACCTCCTGGGCTCAATGAATCCTTCCCACTTTAGCCTCCCAAGAAGTTAGGAGTACGGCACACACCATCATGCCCACCTAATTTTTGTATTCTTTTGTAGAGAGAGAGTTTCCCCATATTGGCCAGGCTGGTCTCATACTCCTGGGCTCAAGTAATCCTTCCACCTCAGCCTCCCAAAGTGCTGGGGTTATAGGCGTGAGCCACCATGCCCAGTCCTTTTCTCAATTTATAGCTTATATTCTTAATAAAAAAGAAGTACGTTTGTCTGGGCATGGTGGCTAACACTTACAATCCCAACACTTTGGGAAGCCAAAGTGGAAGGACTGCTTGAGCCCAGGAGTTCAAGATCAATCTAGGCAACGTAGCAAGACCCCTTCTTAAAAAAAAAAAAAAAGGAGCATCTTTTATGGTTCACATTTTCTATGTCTTAAGAAAATCTTCTCTATCTAGAAATCATTACAAACAATGTTTTAAGGTCTTAAAATGTTAAAGGTTTGCTTTTCCCATTTAAGTAAGGATTCAGTGTCATTCCCTCCTATGTGGATAACAAGTTGTCCAAAACTATTTATGGAAAGCTCTCTCTAAAGGAATGTGATTCCAACTTTGTCATAAGCCAAGTTTCTGGGTTTCCATATTCTCTTCTATTGATCTATCTCTTCCTATACCATACTGTTGTCTTAACTTTCATAGCTTTATACTAATTCTTCGTATTTGGTAAAACAAGTCTTCTCACCTATCAAAACTTCTTCAGGAGTGCCTTGGCTACTCCTGACCTGTTAAGTCTTCCTCAAAAAATTTAGAATCAACTTTTTAACCCAAAAATAAAAGTTATCATAATTCTGACTAGACTGAAATAAATATATAAATAACTGGAGAGATCTGCTATCTTTCCAATAGAGTCTTCAAATCTATAAAAATATTCTCTCTCTCCATTTATTTAGACCTTTCTTAACATCTTCCAATAAAATTTTATAATTTTCTTTTAAAGGTTTAACATAAATTTTGTTGCAAAATACCTGTTACTTTATATTTTTTCCTGCCTGAAATGGTATCATTTTGTTTATTGCTGGTTTACAGAAATGAACCTGATTTTTTACTTATTGATTTTAAGTTCAGCTACCTTGCAAAGATTTCTAGAATTAATATCATATTGAACAAGGAAGGTGACAACATGCAAGATGACAACAGGCATCCTTGTTTTATTCCTGATTGTAAAGGGTAGGTTTTAATAAGGCAAAAAAAGAATGCAGTAGCTACGACTGATAATCTAATTACTTAAAATAACATTCCAAATACTACAATAAAAATCTAGTAGTTAAAAGTATTTAAATGTTTAGGGTGGAACAATTCTACAAATCAAACAAGCATAAAGATCACACAAAAGAAGTTAATGTTGACAGGAAAAAGAGCTGAACTCAAGAGAAGTCTAAAATTAAATCCCAAAAATGTTTTTCAAAATGATATCGTTACTAAAATAAATGCATAGTACTTAACTTTTATGTCTATTACATTGTTGTTCTTAAAAAAACAAAGTTTCAGCCAGGCATGGTGGCTCACGTCTATAATCTCAGCACTTTGGGAGGCCGAGGCAGGCAGATCACGAGGTTAAGAGATCGAGACCATCCTTGCCAGCATAGTGAAACCCCGTCTCTACTAAAATACAAAAATTAGCTGGGTGTGGTGGCGCATGCCTGTAGTCCCAGCTACTCGGGAGGCTGAGGCAGGAGAATTGCTTGAACCTGGAGGCGGAGGTTGCAGTAACCCGAGATAGCGCCACTGCACTCCAGCCTGGCTTCTGGCAAAAAAAGCGAGACTGTCTCCAAAAAAAAAAAAAGTTTCACTACAGGCATACGTCGGAGATATTGTAGGTTTGGTTCCTGACTACGAAAATAAAGCGAATACTCAATAAAATGAATCACATAAATACTTTGGATTCCCGGTACGAATAAAAGTTATGTTGATACTATACAGTAGTCCACTAAGTACACAACAGCACTGTCTTTAAAAGTAATGTACACATCTTAATTTAAAAATTTTCCTGCTAACAAATACTAACAATCATCTTTGCCTGCAGTGAACTGGAAACTTTTTGCAGGTGGAGGGTCCTGCCTCGGTGTTGATGGCTGCTGACTGCTCAGGGTGGTGGCTGCTGGAATGGCTGTGGCAATTTCTTAAAATAAGACAAAAATGAAGTTTGCCACATCAACTCTTCCTTTCATGAAAGATTTCTCTATAGCATGCAATGCTGTCTGATAGCATCTTACCCAGAGTAGAACTTCTTTCAAAATTGAAGTCAATCCTCTCAAACCCCTTGCCACAGCGTAATCAACTAGGTTTGTGGATTATTCTAAATCCTGTGTTGTCATTTCAACTATGTTCATAGCATCTTCGCCAGGAGTAGATTCTGTCTCAAGAAACTACTTTCTTTGGCCATCCATAAGAAGTAACTACTCATCCATTTTATCTTAAGATTGCAGCAATTCAGCCACATGTTGAGGCTCCACTTCTAATTCTAGTTCTCTTGCTATTGCCACCACATCTGCAGTTCAAGTCAACTTCTTCCAACCTCCTGTCAATGTTTTGACCTCCTCCCGTGAATCAGAAATGTTCTTATTGGCATCTAGAACGGTGAACTCTTTTCTAAGTTTTTCAATTTACTTTGCTCAGATCCATCAGAAGAATCACTGTCCATGGCAGCTATGGCCTTATGAAATGTATAAATAAGACCTGACAGTCAGAATTACCCTTTGATTCATGGGCTGCAGAATAAATATATTTACAGGCATGAGAACATTAATCTCATTGTACATTTTCATCACAGCTCTTGGGTAACTACATGCATTCTCAATGAAAAGTAGTATTTTGAAAGGAATCTTTTTTATTAAGCAGCAAGTCTCAATAGTGGAATTAAATTATTCAATAAACCACGTTGTAAACAGATGTGCTGTCATCCAGCCTTTGTTGTTCCACATATAGAGCAGAGGCAGAATAGATTTAGTGTAACTCTTAAGGGCCCTAGAATTTTCAGAATGGTAACCAAACATTAGCTTCAACTTACAAGTTACTAGCTGCACTATCACCTAACAAGAAAGCCAGTCTGTTCTTTGACTGTTTAAAGTCAGGCACTGACTTCTCCTCTCTACCTATGGAAGTCTTTTTGTTTAGTATAGCCACCTTCAACAGTGGTCTTAGCTATAACTTCTGGATAGCTTGCTGCAGGTTCCACATCAGCACTGGTTTTTACGTTGCAGAGATGTCTCTTTCCTTAAACCTCCTGAACTAATCTCTGCTAGCTTCAAACTTTTTTTTTTGCAGCTTCCTCACTTCTCTCAGCCTTCATAGAATTGAAGAGTTAGGGCCTTGCTCATGATTAGACTTGGCTTAAGCAAACATTGTGGTTGGTTTCATCTATGCAGGCTACTAAACCTGAACAATAAAACTGTTTTGCTTCCTTATCATTTGTATGTTCACTGGAGTAGCTTCCTTCAAGAACTCTTCCTTGCCATTCAGAACTTTGAGAATTATACTGCGCAAGAAGCCCAGCTTTTGGCCTATCTCTGCTTTTGACATGCCTTCCTCACTAAGCGGAATCTTTTCTAGCTTTTGATTGAAGTGAGAGACACATGACTCTTCCTTTCATTTGAATGCTTAGAGGCCACTGTAGGGTTATTAATTTGCCTCCTTTCAATACTGCTGCTTAGCAGAGTGTGGTGGCATATGTGTTGCATCTTAGGGAACAGGGAGACCCAAGGAGAGGGAGAGAGACAGGAAAACGACTGGTCAGTGGAGCAGTCAGAAAACACACATTTATTGATTAAGCTTGCCGTCTTGTATGGGCAGCTTGTGGTACCTCAAAACGATTACAATAGTAACAACAAAGATCACTGATCAAAACTCACCACAACAGATATATGAAAACCTTTGAAGTCCTGTAAAAATTATCAAAATGTGACATAGAGACACAAAGTGAGCACAGGCTGTTGGAAAAATGGTGCCTATGGACTTTTTCAATACAGGGTTGCCACAAACTTTCCATTTGTTTAAAAAATCCAAAAACCAGGCAGAGTATGGTGGCTCACGCCTGTAATCCCAGCACTTTGGGAGGCCGAGGCGGGCAGATCACGAGGTCAAGAGATCGAGACCATCCTGGTCAACTTGGTGAAACCCCATTTCTACTAAAAATACAAAAATTAGCCAGGCATGGTGGCACGTGCCTGTAGTCCCAGCTACTTGAGAAGCTAAGGCAGGAGAATCGCTTACACCCGGGAGGTAGAGGTTGCAGTGAGCCGAGATCGTGCCACTGCACTCCAGACTGGCAACGGAGCGAGATTCCGTCTAAACAAACAAACAAACAAACAAACAAACCCCAAAACCAAAAAGCAGTATCTGTGAAGTGCAATAAAACAAAGCATAATAAAATGGATATGCCTGTATTTTTGAGTCACAACTCATTTCATGCTCTCTGGATATTTACTAAGTTTTGGCCCATGATGTTCTTGATACTGTGTCAGTTACTGTAGATGGTACAAGCATGAAGGTAACGACCCACATCCAATCACCTAATCACAGTGTTAAACACAAATCTAAGAGACATGTCACTCACATTACAAAAGAAAAATATCAACTAAGGAAACCTGACAGGAAAAGAAACATCCAGATAGGGAAGTTTCTGAACCGGTTTTATGAGAAAGCAGCGTAAGATACAAGGTTTTGTTTGTTTAAAGTAAGTTTTTCCTATAGTTGGTTTGTTTCTGTATCTCTTTGACCTAAAACCCTCTAATGGCCTTTCCCTGTCCTTAAGATAGTCTTTCCCTCTGGTCCATTTTGTTCTAAAGAACACTGTTATTGAAGGACCAATAACTGAGACAGCCCTCACTAAAGAGATTCCTTGGTCAGGCAAGTCAAGGAAACAGTTTATATGTACTTTATTTGTCCTGGTAGATCCACATTGCGTATTATCATACTAAAGGGTCTGTAAAATTCTGCAATAAGGAAAAATAAGGAAATCTATTTAACTGTGTTAACTCAGAACTTCCCATTTTCAAGTATGGAACTGTCCCCGTCCACTTTGTCATTTTTGTATAACATAAAGCACGTTTCAACTAGCAATAAATAAAGCAGCAAAGACTGATTCCATATCCTGGAATCACACATTCTTTTTTAAACAACAACAACAACAACTACGGCTGATGTGCTTCCTGCAAAACTGGTATTTCTGCGAATCTGCAAATTCTGTTAAAAAAGGATCCCATTGTGTTGTAAAGCCAAGGAAGACTTTCACAAAGTGAAGGTTAACTTTGAAATAACTGTCTTTAAATTAATATTTTTGTATTACTCTTTAACATAACACATATCATTATATAATACAAATAGTTGTGGACAAAAATGGGAAATCCAAAAGTCACCTTAAAAGAATCTATAAATCCCTAATTAAAAAAAAAATCTACCAACTTCTCAGAGAAATAAAATGTCAAGCTACTTTACTAACAATTATTGTTTCTACGTTTAGAATATCATACTCTAAAGACTATATCTAGCATTAAATATTGCATTCAACAAATGCAACAGTATTTCAACTGTGTGAATAGTTAACACAGCAGGCCCAGTTTACTTAGGTCGTGCTAATCTCTAGGGGATTCCTGGAAGCCACGGCAATGACCCTAGCCAAACTCTGAGAACGAAGTTCCTGGATTATTCACAGTCACTTGCTAATGATCTTTTTCTGTATGCTCCAGGCAGTGAGTCAAGATGTACCAGGCTGTCAGCATTGTTTTAAAGTAATCATTAAGATTTATGATGTGTATCTGGTATCTCCTGTGGGGTCCCAAGTTTCAGTTACCAGAGCTGGTCATATGGTACGAATGTGCTTATGTGACTAGCTCCCTGTAAGAACTCTGAACTGTAACACTTGTGTGCTTCTCTGGCTAGAGGCATCTTGCATGTGTCTCTATCACTCACTGCTAGAGAGAAAAGCACATCCCTGTGATTCTCGAAGAGCGAGGACTTGGAAGCCTATGCCTACCACCTCCACCTGCTTTGTTTACCTTCTTCCTGCATTGTATCCTTTGCTGTAATAAACCTGAGCCATGAGTACAGTGTTATGTTGAGTTGGGTGCATCCTTCCAGAAAATCAGCGGCAACTGGAACCTCCACAAAACAGATTCCATTAAAGAATTTAGTTTGCCATAATACCTACTCCTCTCATTACTTATCAAAAGCTGAATGTGACCATAATCACATTCTTCAAATGAATAAATCAATGTACAGGAAAAAAGTTAACAGGCCTAATATTCCTATCCTCAGAAGAACTTGGTTGTCAGGGTTGGCCCTTGGCTGGGATGTGGAAGCTTGGTGAACAGTTCCCTACATTGATATAAAAATTTCCCTAAATGATAAGCATGATTCATTGTGCCTAAACTTTCCAAACAACATGGTTTGTATTGTTTGTATAAAGGCCTGCTTTCTTTCTGGGAATCTGGAATTTTGGTATGTGCTAGACAGAGGATGCCTACATGATCAGCCCCAAAAAAAATCTTGGGCACTGAGTCTCTAATGAGCTTCCCTAATAGACAACATTTCACACATGTTGTCATGATTTGTTGCTGGAGGAATTATGTATATCCTGTGTGATTCCACAGGGAGAGGACTCTTAGAATCCTGTGCCTGTTTTCCTCTGAACTTCACCCCATGTACCTTTTTCCTGTGCTGTAATAAATCTCAGCTGTTAGTACTGTATGCTAGATCTTGTGAGTCCTTCTAGCCAATCACTGAACTGGGGGATGGGTCTTGGGAACCCCCACACAATCAGCATATTAAGACAGAAATGAGTGTCCATTAGGCCAAATGCTGAAATTCAAATATGAGTTCAAATTTCAGCTCCAACACTAATTAGTTATGTGACCCTTAGCAATGTTACTGTATTTGCAAAAACCTGTGCCTCTTCTTTTATTCCTTTAAATGAGAAAAACCTATCTTCTTTATAGTCCCATTGCACGAAACTAAATAAGAAAATGAACAACACACTCATACACAACAGTACACACTCAGTAAATTTTAAATGATATTTCCAGAAGCACCCTCTCAGGTTAAATAAAAAATGGAGAGCCTTTCACATGTATACTTATGCAACAAGAACTCAAATGGTCATTTGGAATACTGCAAAGCAAAGCTCATTGACAAACTTGCACCCTGTATCTTCAACACTGGCTCTGGGAATGATTTCCAGATCACATGACAGGATTACTGGGTAAGCTCAAGCAGGTTAAATCCTATATAACAAGTATCTTTCAACTTCTGAAACTGGTCCTTACTTAGCCTTCAGATTGACTTCCCTAATGAGAAGTGAGTATACTAATTAATTAGTATTGGGACTATGCTTTATTGTTACATTTCTCAAATTGCTAAACTGAGATTTTAGTACAAGCCATTCTCTTGTGTGTAGATGAGGCATAAAGTCCAATCAATGTAATTTTTAAAACCTAAGAGCTGTAAGATCAAACCCAATGTAAGAGAAGTAGAACCCTAAAGTCATTTACTCTCAACTATCAACTTACCCAAAAGTGGTTTCTCAAATGAATTCATATCCCAAATCCACATGTCCCACATCTCCTGTTGAAAAATAAATGTCCTACAATCAGTTTATTTCAGAATAACTCTATCGTCCCCACTTACTCAGCCACCTTGTTCCACTTCACTGTAGGCAGCTACCACCTGAGTGCAAGGACCATGCCTTATTCAGCTACTTCCCCAATACTGAGCACAGTCCGTGACACAGAATGTGTTCAGTTAATGTCTATTGCATGAATTAGTGAGTTAATAAACTATTACTGAGATCCAACACCAAGCTCAGTGGAAATACAAAATTATCTCTCTCCCTCTTAGAAAACTGTGGGGATCTTAACTTTCCAGGTGGGAAGGCCAAAGACACCTACAGAGCACTGTGACAGATACTGTTTGTTCCTTATCCCTCCCAAACATTTTTCACTGCATTGGACCCCCAACATAATTCAAGTGATCTTCTCTGCTAGGCCACCTATTCCTGATTGGCCCAAGCCAACCATAGTCATTCTATTCCTCTAGCTAATACAAGTGACCAAATCCTGACTAATGGGACCCAACGGGAGGTCTGCTGGGAAGCATTCAGGAAAAGTTGCATCCCTCATAAAGATGTTAAAGGAGAAACTATACTTTTCAATCTTTGGATATTGTTGGAGAGTGTAGTGCATGCTTAGAAGTAGTGTAACCATCTTGAGGCCATGAGGGAAGCCATCATCAACATGCCATCATTGATATGCTGAGGACAAACTGAAAATATGGAGAGCACACAGAACCCTGATGATCTCATGGAGTCAGACCAATCCTAAGATGAGACCTTCTAATGTCTGAACTTTTTGTTATGCAAGATGATAAAGTCCTCACTGATTAACTGGGTATTCTGCTACTATGGTCAAAAGCATCCTGATACACTAATCTGCAACCTACAATTACTGATTTCGACAGGTATATATCCTGTCAAGAAAAAAACGAAGATATAAATCAGTGGAGGATCCAAATTAAGGACTCTACTTTTACAGGAGACTCCAAAGAAGCAGAACTTCAGTATAATTTTAAGAGCTACAAACTAGAACCTGGTATATGAAATGACCATCTTGGACACGGCATTAGTTTATCACAGAATCATATATCCCTAATTCACTCAAACTTTCTCAGATACGTGCAAAACACGACATTAAGCGATCTGATGCACACAAACATGAAAAAGATTCAGTCCCTATCCTCAACTAGCTTGCGATATTGAAGAGACAACAAAGTGAGTTTGCATGGCATTTCACAACTTAAATCTTTGCAAAAGATGCCAAAAGTAGTCACGGGCTACAGTGCACAAAAAAGAGAAACTGGTGGGGAGAATGACTGGGGAATTGGTATCAGTTAGGAAAAGGCAAAAGAATATTTTAAGTGGACAATACAGTGTGGGTTAAAATAGGGAGGCAAGAAATTGCAGGAATGTCTGGGGAACAGCAAACAGAAGAATTAATGGGGAGATACGAGTAAAGGAGTGTATTCAGAACAGAGGAAATCTTGAGTATCATGCTAAGGAGTTTGAAGAGCAACGGCCAGGTAAGCCATTGCTTTCTTCTTGTATTTTAATTTGTAATCACATGAAGATGAATGCCAGCTCATTACAACAGAAGACTGTGTTGGATTTTCAGAAAAAAACACATCTCTCTCCCCACTATGAACTCGAACACAGGAAAATATATCACCTACCAGGGGAGCAGTTTCTGGGAAGTAAAGGATCCAGCAGGAACTTCCTCCAGGCCAGGGGCCCATGTTATTTTCTGCTCATGGAGTCCTCCAAATCTCTAATATTTTCTACACCTTTTTGCTATAACATCAACCTCTCCAATTACCATTCTATTCGTTCTTCCTTCCTCTACCATCTGCATAAGAAATCTTTATTCTCTATCTCTAAGGCAAGTCTTCACTTCAATGAAACCATTTGTTAATCAAGTCACTCTAATGTCCTACCTAGAAACACAAGTCTCTTTTTCAGCTTTATTCTACTTGATATCTTAGCCATCTTAAATTAGTTTTAGAATAGGCAGGCTATAAATAAAATTAAGCCTTTTCTTTTGGCTCCCAGGGTCATTTCTTGTTCTCCTACTTTTCTGACCATGGTTCAGGGTCTTCTTTATTGGCTCCCCGCTCTTCTCTGGATCTGTTCTCAAGCCCCCTGACACTATACAGATCCTCCCTGGGAAGTTCATCAGAGGCACAGCTTCACCCACCATATGCCAGTGGCTTCCATATCTGTATCTTTTCCCTGGTACTCTTTGGTTAGACTGTAAACTTCCCCAGCACAGGAATTATGTTTTTCATACTTGAGCCCTAAAGACGTTAGGCAATGTCTGAAGAGAGCAGAAACTCATCTACAAGACAGGATCTCCATCCCCATGTTATTCTTTATCCTTTCCTAATGCTTTACTTTCCAGTCTAGCACCAACTACTAATTTACATCATAATATATCTTAATTAATGTATTAATTACCTTGCAAGCTCCAATACGACAGGAACTTTATGTTGTTTAATGTTATTACTACAGCACCTTCAACAGTATGTGGCACAAGGTAGAAGAATTCAATAATTATTTGATAAATAAATAAAAATACCAGAAAACAGTATCATGTGAGAAGGAAGAAAGGCAACTGAAATTAAAGCATTTTAAGGTTGTTGTATTTAGGGATAGGGTAGAAATATTTGATTAATTTTAGTTTTAAGAGCAAATATGTTGAGAATTAAAAGTTAACAACTAATTAAATAAAAACAATGTGTAAGTTAAAAATCAAAGTTGAAAAAGGAGGAAATAGAAAATCAATCACTTTAAAGAAAATGAGAAAGGAATTTAAAATAATAGAGAAACCACACCTATACAAAGCACAAAATGGTAGAAATAAATTCCAATATATCAGTTATAAAAATTAAGACAAAATGACTAAATATATCCATTAAGCTGTCAAACTGGATTTCTTTAAAAAATAAAAGCTAAATGCTATTTACGAAACACACATCAAAAACATAAGGATTCAGAAAAGCTGAAAGTGAAAGGATGAGAGACTTACACACAAAAAAGTAGAGGAGCTTATTCTAGACTAACTTACTTACAAATAACAACAGTTACCAGCCTACACTGTGCCGAGTTACTGAAATTCAAGAAGGAAGTCACAATCATATTGGCTTGAAGCATCAAAGGATGAGGTTTGGAAGTAGCAGGCAACTGGAAAGTGAGGGAGCAAATACTAGAAAAGTGAGAACCCTAAAATGTGTATGTAAACTTCACTACCATCTTTAGCTGAACCTTGAATCAAATGACATAGGGCAGACTCCAGAGGCTCCAAAGAAAAGGAACATTTAGATGGCTGAAAAAATTGAACAGCGATATCAATGATGTTGCCCAAATGCCAGAGAGGGAGAGTTTGGAGTTTAAGTCTAGCCAGCAAGGAGTCAATTTTCTTTAGGAGAAGAGAGAATTGAGGGTCAAAAAAACATACTATCCACAATACCCAGTATACAATAAAAAATTACTAGACATGAAAATAAACAGAAAAGTTGAGTCAAGAAAAAAATGCAGTCAATGGATATTGTATAGAAGATGACCCAGATGTGGAAATCAGTTGGCAAGGACTATAACGTACCTATTATAAATATGTTCAAGAAATTAATAATAAATGAACAGAGGAAACTCTTATCAAACAAATTAAAACTATAAAAAAAGAACCACACAGAACATGTAAAATACAAAAATATGAAGTCTGAAATGGGAAATTCACTTGATAGGATTACAGCAGATTAGAGATAACAGAATACAGGGTTAGTCAATTTAAAGGCAGATCAAAAGAAATTATGCCATCTAAAGAGAAAAGAAAAATCTTTAATGATCAGAGCCTCAGTGAGCTGTGGTACAGCATAAAATTTAACATATATGAAATCAAAGTTGCAAAAGGAGAGAACAGAGAAAACAGGGCACAGGAAAATACGTGAAAAAACTGACAATGTCCACATTTGGGGAAGAACAAAATTGCAAATCTAAGTCCAGTGAAACCTAAGCAGATAAATACAAAGAAAACCACAACTATAACATATCTTGTTTAAACTGCTGAAAACCAAAGATACAGAGAAAATATTGAAAGCATCCACAGGGGGAAAAAAAATACATTATGTACAGAAAACAAAAAAAGGATGACTTATCATTATATATAACCAAGACATTTTCAAGTAAAGAAACATCGAAACGAATTATCTTTCACAGATGTGCACCATAAGAAATGCTAAATGAAGTTCTTCAGGTAAAAGGGAAACAACACCAGATGGAAACTTAGATCTGTGAGAAGGAATGAAGAACACTAGAAATGGTAAATATATGAATAAATATAAAAGCCTGATTTCTTCCCTCTTAATTTCTTAAAAAATGTATAACTAATATGTCATACAACTTATTAATATGAAGATGTGATAGATGAGATTACAACAAAGGATGAAGGTGTAAGAGCAACTATAATATATAGCTGCAAGCAACTTATATAAAATAGTAAAACTCAGCACTCCTTCATGAGATTTAAAACGGAAGAACTCATGGAAAACTAGAAATAGGAATTTGGTTAACCTGATAAAAGATATCTACCCCAAATCTACAGTTAAAAAAACTACTCCCTGTTAAAGTTGGGAAAAAGACAAAGATAGATGTCTTCTATCACTTCTTCCTGTCAACAATGTACTAGATATCCTATCTAGCACAGTACAACAAGAAGGGGGGAAAAAAGATTTAGACTCAGAAAGAAGAAAACAAACAAAAAATAATAGAAAATTCAAGAAAACAAAGACAATTAGAACAAGAACTTTCTGCAAGGTTACTGGATACAAGATGAACATACAAAATTCAATTGAAATCTTTTGTACCAATAACAACCAGAAAACTACTAAGCCACGTGCTTTGGCTCATGTCTGTAATCCCAACACTTTGGAGGCTGAGGCAGGAGGATTGTTTGAGTCCAGGAGATCAAGACCAGCCTGGGCAACATAGGGTGACCCTGGCTCTACAAAAAGTACAAAAATTAGCCAGGCACAGTGGCATGTTCTGTAGTCCCAGCTAATTGGGAGGTTGAAGTGGGAGAATCGCTTGAGCCTGGGAAGTAGAGCCTTCAGTGAGCTGTGACTATGCCACTGCACTCCAGCCTCAGTGACAGAGTGAGACCCTGTCTCTTAATGAAAAATAATAACAATAAAAGAAAAAAAAGAAAATTGCTTAGAAAGATCTAAAAAAAATTAAGGAATACTATGCTTATGTGTGAAAGGTTTTCTGTAGTAAAGAAAAAAATTCTCTTTATATTAATCCTGTGTACTTAATATAATTCCAATCAAAATCTCAACAGTTTTTTAAATAGAACTTTAAAAGTAGATACTAAAATTACATGGAAGAGCAAAGTCAAGAAAGCCATTATAACTTTGAACAACAAGGTGAGAACTCTGTCTGCCATATATCAAGATAGGGTAATTAATTCGGTATGATACACAGGCAGACACAGACTAAAAGACCAATGAAACAGAAACTACAGCCCAGAATCAGACCCACATGAATATGTAAACTTAATATATAATAGAGATGGCACTATAAATCAATGTGAAAGGGATAGGCTATCAATAAATCTTCATTCATACATAAAAATAAAATTCCTGCCTCATACCATACAAAAAAACATTAAAGACTTAAAGGTATAAATCTCTAACACTCTCAACTATAGGCAGCTATTGTCATGTCATTAAGTCAGGAAGAATTTCTTTTTTTGAGAAGTCTCGCTCTGTCGCCCAGGCTAGAGTGCAATGGCGCAACCTCCGCCTCCCAGGTTTCTGAGTAGCTGGGATTACAGACATGTACCACTACACCCAACTATTTTTTCTGTATTTTTAGTAGAGACGAGATTTCACCATTTGGCCAGGCTGGTCTTGAAATCCTGACCTTCTGATCCACCCACCTCAGCCTCCTAAAGTGCTGGGATTACAGGCATGAGCCACCACTCCTGGCAAGTCAGGAAGAATTTGTTAAGCAATATTCAAAAAGCACAAACCATAAAAGAATGAATAACTTGTACTATATAAAAATTAAAAATTTTGATATAACCAAAGACATCATAAGATAAGCCAAAGCCTGGGAAAAAATATTCACAATACAGACAATGAACAAAAGATTGGTATCAGAGTGTATTAAAAACTTCTACAAACCAAAACAAACAATAGGCCAATTGCAGTGGTTCACACCTATAATCTCAGCCAAGGATTATAGGAGGCCAAGGCAGGAGGATGACTTGAATCCAGAAGTTCGAGACCATCCTGGGCAGCATAGGAAGACACCATCTCTACAAAGAGTAAAAAAAAAATTAGCCAGGTATGTTGGCACGCACCTAGTCCCAGCTACCTGGGAGGCTGAAGCAGGGGGATCACTTGGGCCTGGAAGGCTGAGGATGCAGTGAACTGTGATCCTACCACTACACTCCAGGCTGGGCAACAGAGTGAGACCTTGTGTCAAATAAATAAATAAATAAAACAAAAACACACACAATTGAAAAATGGCCAAGATATGAATGGGCAAATCAAAGACAAAGGACCACAAACAGGGAACACATAAAACAACATATAAAAATATGCTCAATTTCCATAGTACTCAGGAAAATGAATCTGACCTCATCAAACTGGCAAAAGCACAACTAGTTAGAAATAAGGAAATGGGTCACTCACTGTTATTCCAAGTGTAATTTGGCACAGCCACTTTGGAGAGCAATCTTGCAATAAATAATCTCATAAAGCTGAAGAAAGAACCACCCTATCACTCACTAATTTCACTTCTAGGTACAGTCCCTGGAGAAACTCTTACACATGAGTATAAAAAGACATGATTGCAGGATTGTTTTTAATGGCCAAAAAAAAAAAAAAGTAACAACCTAAATGTAGATAAAGAGGAAAACAGACACATGAACTATATAATGGACTACTACATAGCAGGAAAAACGAATAAACTAGAATTATGTGCATCACTATCAGTAAAAAATGCTGAATGAGATAAAAGCAATTTGCAGAGTATATACAGTATGTTCCATTAGTATATAGCTTTAAAACATATTAAAATAAAACAGACTGCTTATGGACACAAACACTGTAGAGAATAATATGCATGAGAATAATATACCAAATTCTTACTAATGGTTTGAGGAGGGAGGGAGAAAGGGAAGGGCTTCAACTATATTAGAAATTATTTTATATAAAAGATCTAAATTGTGGCAGATTGCTAGTTGTTCATTCAATATTTTCCTCTTCTTTTTTACAAATCAAACTGCTGTATTACTAAAAATGGCAAATTTACATCTTCTGGCTTGTCTTGAAGATTAGGGTGGCCAACATCAGAAATCAGTGGGTGGGAATATGGGAAAGATTTTTAATGGGACCAACTTCATGGAGATAAGGGCCCTTTTGCCCATACCCCTCCTTGATTCTGCTCCCTGGAAAGCAAATGCAATGGATGGAGCTGCAAGGACCTTCTTTGCAATGAGGAGATAACCCTGAGAAGGAAAGTCACAAGCTAAAGACTGCAAAGCGGACAGATAACAGGAACTGGGTCTTTGGCAACCACACAGCTGTCATATCCTGAGAGGGAAAAAACCTCCATCTTGTTTAAAGCCACTTTTTGTGGGGGAAGAGGGAATGCAGGAACCTTTTTTGATGCTAACAAACACAGAAAGAAAATGGTCAAAATAGAAAAATTAGATGAAACATAGGGAGAAGTGGCTTCATGGCTTGTTTCTTATCTTCTGCTAACTGTACTTCTGTATAGGCTCTACATTTTTATTTTAAAAAAAACACTTTTACTTTCCAGACTTTAAACAGAGATTCTCAAATGTTACTCACAAACAACTGTTGGCTCACAGATCAAGTTAAAATGCAAAGACAACATGTATACTCTATGAGGTGGCCCCCCAGAGTGGATAAAGAATTCACTAGAAGCTTGCCAACCACACTACTGAGAGCAGACAGTTACTACACTGTTGTCATCAGTACTGCCACTGCCAGTTTGAATAACAAACAAGACTGTATGATCCCACAGTCTCTTGGCTCTGGACTACGGATGAGAAAGACCAAAAACAATTTGCAGACTAAATGGAAATCTCTGTTGTCACTCCCTTTTCCCAATTTTTTTTTCCATGCATTCCCCAGAGCTCAGTGCCATACTTTTCCTCCTCCACAGCTGGATCATCTGTGAGGAGAAAAAGAAGAAAAAAAATCTCAAAGGACAGCAGTACCGTTAGATGAAATTTTGTTTTTTGTGCATTTGTAAGCATGAAGGTTCTTCTGAGAACTACTTTCCTTAAAACACCGTCTGACGTTACTTGGATACTAACTTAAATAACCTTTTGAGTCTAAAAAGTTTTTGGATTTGCTCAACAGATCAAATAAAAACCGAAACTTGAGTTAGGGGCAGAGTTTAGATTTTTGGTACTAACAATAGCCTGCAATATTTAGTTACCATTGAAAAAACAAAACAAAACAAAACAAGAAACCTTTTCATTTATTAGCATGTTACAGAAAGACAGTATTCTGGTTAGTCACAAATTCTACCTTATAGATTTATCACAGATACCACACACTGCAAAACAACCATACCCTTCCCTTTTTCCTTAACTAATCAGTAATTTGATATATTGGTTTTTGTCTTGCTGTTTTTTCTAATTTGGTTTCTCTCTTATTAGTCTCTCCCTGATGTTATTTAACTTCTCCTAGTTTATAACCTTAGTGGTTGTTCTGCATTCTTACCTGCTGATTTTCCTGTGAAAAGCTATTCTCTGCCTCCTTTCCTCAATTCAGTCTGCCCTGTAGTCTCAGACTGCTTCTGCATTGCTATCAGTTAAAATTCATTCTAGGGGATGACCTCAAGTGCCTTTTTTTGATATTTGTTTCAGCTTTTTGGGGGCTGATTATAGGCTTTGCTTCCTGCTCTCAGAACAAACAAACAAAAACAGTGCAGTACAATTGTTATTTACTTAACAATGTAATAAGAAAGTTAAGCAAATTGTTGGAAAAAAACCACCCTGAAATAAACCTGCTATTTAATTCACATCAGTAACTCAAAACATTTCTTCTGTATTATTTTTTAAAATTCTAATTCGCAAAACTGTATTCTACAGAACATTCTAATCATTTGGGCTATCTCTCCTTTCCTTTTTAAATACACTAAACAGTTACACGTTTGTCTTTATTAACCACAATGTAACTAAGAGATAAATTTTTTGCAGATGCCATTTCTCCACTTGAGCTTTAGACAATTTAAGAATTAAGTCCATTCATGAGCAGTCTTTTTCAAACACACATTACAGTCTAGTCTCAAGCTTCCTTCTTGAGACCCTAACCATAAATTCAAGAAGAATAACTAAAATTTTTTAAAGATATAAGCATACTAAAGAACATATGCTTTTTAATGAATATAAAATTATTTTACAGCTTTAGACTGCACTTAATGTAATTGAAATAATGTAAAATTACTATGAATGAAACCAATGTAAAATTATTTTCCTAATGGTACTGGTTCATAATGCTAACTCACTGTATGAGAAAAATCAAATAACAGTTAACAGTTTTGCATTTTGCTGTGCTGTTAACTGCAGTAGTGCTCTCTATTCATGTTCAGTGTTTGGCTGTCCAAAAAAAAAAAAAACAGCAAAGCAGTCTTAAAAGATGAAACCTTTATCACTAGAGCAAAGTTTATGGTTTCATTATAAAGAACCCTAATCTGAAGAAAGAGTTATTAAAAAGAAAAGAGGGGAAGAAAGGGAAAAAAATAATCTTTAAAACAGGTATTATTTTATTTCTTCTTAAGGAAAATGTTTTCCTAAAAACTAAATGTACTATGTTGATCTGGTTTGAGTTTTGAATCTACAAATCAACTTAAAAAGACACTTCAGGGACCATTAGGGAAATGTGATTATGAACTGGGTTATTACTGGGTTATAGATGCTACTGAGAAATCACTGTTAATTAGGAATAATAAGAGCATTGCGGTCATACTCAAAATGTTCTCATTTTAAAAGAGCTATACTGAAGAATGTTAGCGGTTAAATGACATGATATCTTCTATTGCTTTAAAATGCTGGGCTTGGGGGTAGGGAAGTGAGGGTAAATTGAGAGGTGGAGCACATGTGGGAAAAATCTCGGTGTTTGCTGAATCTGGAGGATGGATACAAGTTTAAGGGGATTCGTTTCACTGTTCCGTCTACTTTTATATATGTTAGATTTTCTTAAAATATGAAAATTCTTTGTTTAAAATAAGTAAGTAACTTTTAAACGTGTTTCAGAAAGCTAAAAGCTAAATTAGGATTATCACTGGATTTAACCTCTTACTTTGGCTGGCCAAACACTGCACACACTAGTGTTTTGTAAACAAAATCAAGGGACATAGTAGACATTTGTTCACTTAACAAATTTGTTAAGTGCCTATTTACTATATGCCAAGCATTTTACCAGACCATAGGAGAACAAAGATAGGTTAGACAATCTCACTGTCTTTAGGGAGGAAATGGTCAATATAAATATCTGTAATAAATGATTCTTGGTGGTGTGAGAGAAGAGCCTAGAGAACAGAAGTCACAGACAGGAAATGGAGGGGGAGCTGTCTGAATGCCTGCAATGTGCCGCTTGTGTTACATTCACCCATCACTGCTGCTCAAATGGGAAGGAACTACTCATAAAGTTTTGTTTGTTTTCATACCACACCTCACCCAGGCACAAATGAGTCAGGATCTATGGTTACAGGGTTCCTCAGTGGATAATTAGGCATTAAAGAGAGAATTTTATCCTAATAGCAACCCTTTCAAGTGGGTTTTATCTTCATTTTCAGCTGAGGAAGCTGAAGAGTCAGAAGTTTTAGTGGTGGACCACACAACATTAGAACATTAGAGAACATCAACACTAGAGGACTCGAAGGTCTGAGAAGTCACAGAATTTGAAGAGTGGTGCCAAAATAAAACACAACAGAGCTCTAAAAAAGGAGTCTGGGACAATGCTAACTGCCACAGAGAAAGGTTGCATGCCACTGGAAGCTGTTTCTGCCAAGTATTCAGCACACTACCATGAATGTGGAGATTTAAACCCAACACTAAAACACTAGAGGGTTTTACAACCTATACTAAGCAAGAGAAATCAAACATTACTCAAGACTTCAGGTGAGGATATTTCAAGCCTTAGTACTAGCCTCATTAGCCATATGCAATGCAGGTCAGATAAAAAATACCCAGTGTCCAAAGCAATAAAGGCTATCTTTCTTTTAATAGAGACATAAATTAAAAGAGGAGAATAAAAGCATAACAACAATTATCAACTTACTGTGTGCTGAGCACTTTTATGGGAACTATGTAACAATCCTCCCAACAAACCAGTGAGCCAGGTACTATTATGCTACCATCTTACAGATAGGAAAAGTGACACTTTAAAAAGTTAGGTAATTTGGCCAGAGTCACGTAGAATATAAATGTCAAAGCGAGAATTCAAAATTAGGTCCCAGCAACTATGATGAAACACCCACAAACCTGTATCCTTTACAGTGTCGACCTCTGCAATTTATATAAATTAAATCATATTATAATCTTCTGCTACCTTTTAAATCCAACATCATGTTTTTAAGACTCATCCATATTGATGTAGTTTACTAACTTCAGTGTCATAAAGCAAGGATCGGCAAACTAGTATTTTTGTAAATAAAATTTTACAGGAATGCAGGCACTCTCATTCGTTTTATGTACGGTTTACGGCTGCTTTTGCACTACAAAGGCAAAGCTGTTGGCCTTTACAAAGACTGCATGGCCTGCAAAGGCTAAAATACTTACTATCTGGCCCTTTTTTTTTTTAGAAAAGTTTGCCAAACTCTGCCATGGAGAAGTGCAGTGGTATACTTGACAATGTCCAAGTTTTACAGTTTCATCAATGTAGCTTTAATTTGTATTGCCCTGAAAACTGTTTACTGGCTATTCATTTTTTCCTAAGAAACAGCTCTTGCTTTCTTTGTCATTGACTGTTTTCACACTTCCGTATGTATGTGTACTAACATATGGGTGTGTGTATTACTGTAGTTTAAAAAATCCTTGTCCTTTGTATGAGAAATATCTTTTACTTGTGTATTTGTGACTAGTCTTTACACTGTCCTTTTTGTGTACACAAAACCCCAAAGATCTTAATTTTAGTATAGCCAAATTAATAAACCTTTTCCTTTAACTATTATGCTTTTGGCATCCAAAGCCTAAGGTCTAAAATACTAATATTTTATTCTGAAGGCTTAAGTTTTGCCTTTCACAATCTAGTCTTTAATCCATCTGAAATTTTTAATACAATATGAAGTAAAAACCATTTTTAAAATATGGCTAATAATCCCAACACTATTTAAAGAGTATTCCATTTCCTTGATTTGTAGTATCAGCTCTGTCATGTATCAGGTTTCCATGCACTTAGAGTTCTGTTTTTTGCCTTAATTTCCTTCCATTATCTATTTGTCTATGCTTGTCCAAATACTACACCATCTCAATGATTAAAGTTTTACATTGTCTTAAAATCTTGTAGAACAAGTACTTGCTTCAAGAATGTCTAAGCCAATCTTGATCCTTCGTATTTCCAAATAAATTTTAGAATTAACTGGTCAAATTCCACAAAAACAAACAAATCTATACCCTGCTGGGTGTTTTTTTAAATAGCAATAAATTTATATATTTAAGAAAGATTGATTGATATATTTATAGGAAATCATCTTTCTATGAACACGGTATATCCTCATATTTACTAAGGTCTTAATTTTAGTCTTTCGATATATTTCTGTGCCTTTTATTTAAAGATCTTGCCTTCTCTTTTTCTATTTATTCCTAGGTGGCTTTTTTACTATTCAGAAATATTTTTATTACATTTATTATTGTATGCTGCTAGTTTAGAGTAATAGAACTGACTTCACCATATTGATCTTCTTGCTGATTTGTCAGCATTCCTTGCAGATCTGGATATCAGTCCTTAAGATTTTACTATATTAATCATATATTCAGCAACTTAAAAAACTCTTGAATTTTCTATGAAGGTATTCATATTTAAGGAATGACCATTTTGTTCATTCCTCATAGCCTTGTAGCTCTTTTCTGCCTTATTGCACTAACTCATACCTCCAGTGCAATCGTAAAGAGGTAGAGTAACAGCGGGTATCTTTATATTGCTGCTTTTTAAAGGAATGCCATTAATGTTTCCTTATCAAATACTATGTTTGCTATAGGTTCTTCAGATGCCCTTTGTCAGGTTACAGAATTTCCCTTCTGTTCTTTGTTATGAATTTTTATCATAAAAGAGAGGTAATTTTTAATAAATTTTCCTGCATATTTTAGGATGATACAGTTCTTTAAACTGCTTGTACGGACAATTATATTAGCAGTCCTTCAAATGCAGAACCAAGCTCACCTTCCTGGAATAAACCCTTTGTCCAATTTATAGTATTTCCTTTATACACTGCTGAATTCAACTTGCCTAATTATTTCTGATAGTCTTTTGCTCTTTAGCCGTATCTTTATACTCTGTAAACATATTAAGCATTTATCTTATATTCTGTATCTGACAATTACAACATCTGCAATGTTTGAATGCCTCATTACATGGTCTCCTTGCTTATATTAGCTTTAAATGGTGTATTTAAAGTGTTTTTGGCTTTTTAAATTGTGAATGCATTTCTAGGAAGAAACTTTACCTGTGTCAATTCTCTGAGGCCTGTGTTCCTATATGCCTCAGTGAGGATTTCATTTGATTCTCAGTCTTGAGACTACTCTTCTCTAAGCTTTTGGCTCAGTTTTCTTTTTTTTCCCCACCATGAAGGCAGTATGAACTCCAACCCCAAATCCAGTTACAGTGGACTTGTAGTTATAATCTTTCAGAGGTTATTTTACTCTTCCAGTGAAAAGCTGAAACAGGCAACCCTGTTCCTATCTCCCTACCTTATACTTTTCCAACACCTGAGGGATAGGTTTTTGTTTTTGCCCTAGTTTACCTACTGACACATTTCAGGGAGCTTAAGCTTTACACAAAGGTCTCTGGATCCTTCTTGGCACCTGCTTGATCCCTAGATACTGTCTGGTACCCCATGACCACCCTGCGAAAACCAAAGTTCTGAGTTTCCAAGGATTTATAAATACCAGAACCCTCAGCAAGGCAGCCAGTATCACTATTAGCTTACCTCCCTGGATTCAAGATTTCTTGTTCTGGGCCTCTGGAAAGTTTTCTTACTTCTTGTGAGCTCAACAATGCATTTAAAAGGTATTTTGAATGTTAAATCCAGTATTTTTAACATTTCATAATATGGGACTTTTTAAAATCTCTATTCTGCTACGCTGCCAGAAACAGAAGCCTCTTAAAGTTTTGACTAGTCTGCTAAGTATTTTTCTCTCAAAAGAAATGTACGCCCACTTTTAGAAGCCAAAGGAAAAACAATTCATTGAATTAACAAATATGTTCTAGGCACTCAATACCTATCAGTAAACTAAACAAAGATCAATGCATTCAAAGCACCTCTGTAGGAGAGTAGGAGACAGGAAACAATAAATAAGTAAATTGGATTATAGCACAGAAGGTATTGCAATGGAAAGAAAGAAGAAATTGCGTAGTCAGGTAGGGAGGACCAGGAGTGCCTGGTGGAGAGATGCTCCATCTTAAACAAGGTTGCTACTACTAAAACATTTCTTACTTCCCTACAACATACCACTGATTAATTTTTATTAAACATAAATTTTACATAACTATGGGTACTTTCCTCTTCTCTTGGTGTGAGGTATGATGGAGGGTGGCCTACAGATGTGTGTGTGTGTGTTTGAGACAGTTTCACTCTTGTTGCCCAGGCTGGAGTGCAATGGCGAAATAAATCTCTGCTCACTGCAACCTCCACTACTTCCCAGGTTCAAGTAATTCTCCTACCTCAGCCTCCCAAGTAGCTGGGACTACAGGAGCCTACCACCACGCCCAGCTAATTTTCTGTATTTTTAGTAGAGACAGCGTTTCACCATGCTGGCCAGGCTGGTCTTGAACTCCTGACATCAGGTGATCCACCCGCCTCGGCCTCCCAAAGTGCTGGAATTGCAGGCATGAGCCACCATGTCTGGCCCAGATATATTAATACTACATAAACCATCTACTTCAAAGAAATTGGGGCACACTTTAATATTAATTGGAAATGCTAAAGAAATTATGATGCTATCTATTCAAAAAATTAAATAAAAATAAAAATAAACATGATAGGCTTAGAGTAGGTACTTAATCTTTACTGAAAAAAGTGGTTAAATCAGCAGAATTATCTTTCACATTTCTAAAGATAATTAGAATTTAATTACTATCACTGTTAGGCAGTTCTTTTCAACCTAATCTAGAAGGCAAATTGTGCAACTATATCTCCTTCTATCTTTTATGGAGATGTACCGTATTTTTAACTCTTTAAAACATTTTTTTTCTCTTTTCATAAGAATCATGTGAAGTTATTAAACCACATCTTAAAATATTTAAATCCAAACCTAAGACAGTATTTTGCAGCCTTGTAATTATTTTTATTACTTTTCTCTTTATCTCTCAACTTTTCCTTCTATCTCTTAAAAGGCAGACAACAAAGCCAGAACTCATATTTTATATAAACACTGTGGTATAATTATATGCAATAAATGATCTCTTTTTTAATGATACAGGTAATAATGAGGGTAGTGAGGCCACTTTATGTTGCCTGTCAGAAAACTCCCAAAAGGCAAGGCCTACAAAGATTAGACAGGACTTTTGTGTAAAAACCGAAGCTTTATGGGAAACTTTTGTCAGGATCCTGTTTTCTTCTTTTTTTTTGAGACGGAGTTTCGCTCTTGTTGCCCAGGTTGGAGTGCAATGGCGCAATCTTGGCTCACTGCAACCTCCGCCTCCCAGGTTCAAGCTATTCTCCTGCCTCAATGGCACAATCTTGGCACACCACAACCTCCACCTCCCAGGTTCAAGCTGTTTTCCTGCCTCAGCCTCCCGAGTAGCTGGGATTACAGGCATGTAATCTGGCTAATTTTGTGGGTTTTTTTTTTTTTTTAGTAAAGACAGGGTTTCTCCATGTTGGTCAGGCTGGTCTTAAACTCCAAACCTCAGGTGATCCACTCGCCTACGACTCCCGAAAGTGCTGGGATTACAGACGTGAGCTACCGTGCTCAGCCAGGATCCTTTTTTCAAGACAAAAAAAATCAGAAACAGTTTCACACAGAAACAAAATAGACTGACTTGAGAATGTTTCCCAAAGCAGTCAAAAACAGCACTTTAACACAACAATGTACTACCATCAGCTGGTGGTGGTGCTGCCTAACACAAGGTCCAAGCTCTACGCAGCCTCTGGCCAGCTGCCATTCCCTCCACTCTCAAGACCATGAGAATTCCTCCTGTATTTGGCTCATAGAATTAGATTCCCAATTCCCAATATTAAACCTCCTCCACCTCCTTACTTTTGTCTGATTATATATTGAACCTTTGTTGAATTTTATTTTACATACTCTCAGATGTACAAAGAGAGCAAGTTGTCTTTTAAAAACCCGAGTTAGATAATATTCAATGACATAAGTATTTCTATTGAGGAAGGAGATCCAGGCATCTAGAATCATCTCCCCCTTGACTTCCACACTGCATTTCAATAGAAGAAAAGGCTGGCTGACTGGCACCTCCTAAATCACCTTCCTGTAAATAGCAGGCATAGTGTGGGGGAATCTCTCCGGAAGACATTGTTTTTACTTAGACAAGATCAAACCCCCACCTACTCCTCCATCAACCAAGACCCTTTCATATGTGATTTCTAAATCGGTAGACCCAAGACCCTTTCATATGTGGTTTCTAAAGCTGTAAATCCAAGACCCTTTCATATGTGATTTCTAAAACTGTAAACCCAAGACCCTTTCACTTGTAATTTCCAAGGCTGTGAACCTAAGATTCTTTCATGTGTAATATCTAAAGTGTAAGCCTATGTAAAGGCAAAGCTTCTCTTTGTTAGGTGAGCTTGGTCATTTAGACAAATTGTCGCCTGGCTCCGGCTGTAATAATAATAATAATAATAATAAACATTTCTTCCTTCCCAGTTTGGTGTTCGAGAGGTCTGTTTCTGGCAGCCGCTCCTGTTTCACTATAAGCTTGCTGCAAATTACAGTAAATTTTCTTACTGACATACAAAATATTAAAAAACTATTAAATAAAATACCTGAAAGTTAAACTATGGCACAGAGTGGAAAATCTCCGTAGTATGTTCATCTGCCTCACTTTCTCTCACACAGTATTCCTGCCTTAAAGTTATCAATCCCTAGGCTAATATAGTAGCTCAGCCAAGGAATGAGAAAGAAAGGAAAAGTCTGGCTCCAGGGACCTCCCCCTGCTCCAGAATCCCTACTCCCACTACATGTGCACTTTAACCAAAACAGCTCCATCTTTATCTGCTCTAGGCATTGGAACTTGTTAGGAGATATTTGACAATACACTCCTGCTACTAAAAAGTCTGAAAATCATCCACCTACAGCAGCAGTTCTGAAAACATAATACAAAGACCCCCACCCTATCTAACTCAAGGAGTCATCAAGACCCTTTCAAGGGGTCTGCAAGGTCAAAACTATTTTTATACTATGCCAAGTCACCATTTGTCTGTTTATGCTCATTCCCTAAGTATGTGGCTAAGGTCCAGAGGCTACATGATATGCAGTATCAATAGACTGAATGGAAAAAAGAAGGTATGAGGATCCACCTATGAGAAGCCAGATATTAACAGGACTTGCACAAATGTCAAATAATGCCACACTTCTCACTTTTTTTGTTTTGGAAAAGTTATTTTCCATGAAAATATGTTTATATTAACATATCACATCTATTATTATTTTAAATGAATTAATGATTTTTAAATGTCTAGGTTATCTTTAATATGGTCAATATCAATACATATAAATCCACAAAACTCTTTGGGGTCTTCGGTAATTTCTAAAAGTGTACAAGAGTTTAGAGAACTACAAGATTGAGAACAGTTAATCTACAGAATAAAATTCAAAATCCATACTAAAAAAATTTCACACTTACATTCATGCCACAAACATTTATTAAATGCCAGTTTTATGCTAGGCTCCAGATCTACAGCAATAAACAGGACAGACAAGGTCTCTGCTCTCACGGAAAACTGTGATCAAGCACTAGGACACAGACAAGAAACAAAAAGTGACAGCCAGTAAAGAACATTCTATAAAGAAACAAAAAGAGGAGTTGGTTTCTTAGCAAGTGACTGGGTGGCTACTTTATCCTAGGTGATCAGAAAGGCTTCTCCGAGGCAGGGCAATGAGAAGGAGCCTGGAAGAGCAGGGAGCCAGACACAGGAAGATCCTGCAGAAGGGCCTTCTAGGCAGAGGCCCCTGGGACTCTGCCCATCACAGCTGTGGCCACACCCTGGTTTCACTCTGCACCTCTTTCCCATGCCCTGCTCTTCATTCGCATTCAACCACTCCCAGCTGCTCAATTATGTCATAGTCATACTTTCTCTGGCTTCCATGTCTGCACAGGTGTTGCTTCTTCTGTCTGAAATGGCCTCACAAATTATACAGCTGTTCTATTCCTTGAAATCTGAACACTCTGTGACCCATAAAAGTATATCTTCATGGATACAGTCACGATAAAAATAAAAGAAACAAAATTGAAATTATCTGTCTTCCATTTGTTTCAGAAAAATGACTTTCAGAATTATTTTCTACCTCAATCTGAAAGGATCAAATGTATACTAAAGAATAACCAAATCCTAGGGATTAACTTCATTTTCAAATAATAAAAACATTAATTATTACTTGGAATGTCAGTGATAAAATAAAACCTGTGTGTTCAATGTAAAGAATCTAAGGGTATTAATATTAAGCAAAGAGTAAGCAGTTGATTAAAATCAATATTTTTTAAAAATTCACTGTCTCCCAGTCACTGTCTTCTCCCAAATGCTTCTGATGAAATGTTGTGCCCATCCTCCATTTTAAAAAATAATTATCTTATAGGAAAACTTTCTTTTTTGGATTGTCCAACATCTATGATGCCAAGACAATGAAGAATTAAAACATAAAATTTAGAGCTACCTTTAATCTAAGTAAACTATCATGCATAGCAGTGCTTTCAATTCATACATTTAACACATGCTATGACAGTACACACAGAAGAGGCTCAAGGGCAGCAAGGCGTTCCAGGTAAAATTATCCAAGAGTAAACATCATCTAAAACAAAAGTTCTGAAAAGCAAAGCTATTTCCACATCCCAAGAGATGGGCTGCAGTAACAGTGCTCTATTAATCTAATGTTATCCTATATATTCTGCATAAACTGACAGAGATTTAACTGGCCTGAATTTTTTTGAATTAAAATTCCATTTCAATCTAAGCTTACTGTGTAGCTATCCTCTAAAGTACCACTAATATCAATCAAAGACCAACTTTCTAAAGACAAAGGCAGAAAAAAAGTAAAGAAGGATAAGATTTAAAGTGAAAAACAACACCAGTGGCAAGCTGGTCAATAAACAGACTGCTATTTTAAAAATGCCAAAAGAAATCTTGGTCTGACAAAACTGGGTAAATGGATTTCTGGACAACTGGGTTTGTATGAGAAGAGTTTTATATAACATACAGCATTATACATATGTGACTGCTCTTTACTGTGATAGGTTTAGGGATTTGTTTATAGTAAGCTTTTACTCTGTTCACTGAGAGGGAAGAACTGGAAAGTTCTTGTAAGAAAGAACACTTGCATTTGGACTTATAGTGCCCCTATGATGGCTAGTGCTTAGTTATTTCCTGTGTCTTGAAGAAATAAGAGAGCTGGAAGATGCAGAAAGCTAGTCCTTCTTTTCTGTCATTCTAGTAGGTATACTTTATACCTTGAATGTTGATCTTTATTACTGCATTTATCATACTATATTGTTATTTTTACTTATTCATTTGTCTTTCTGCCAAACTGTGAGCTCCTTGAGGGCAAAGATCACATATTCCATTTTTGTGTCTTTCTTTTATGTCTACAATACTTAGTACCACAGCTAGAGTATATAATAGACACTAATAAATGGTTATTAAATGAAGAAACATGTGAATCTTTGTTCAGTTTGGCTGAAATAATCAGTACGCAGAAACTCAGGTACAAATAGGCATTAACTCAAAAAAGATTCTGAGTGGTGCTTTACACTCTTTTCACACCAAGGCACAGAGGTGTATCTTACTTTTAAGATACAGGAAGCATGGGAGAAATCAAACTACCTCTGTTTATAAATTACATGGTTACTTATGGGCAAAACGCTTAGAAATCTAAGAAAAACATTAAATTTAATAAGCATGCAAAATAAAAGATTGACATAATCTAATCAATTGCATTACTACAGATTAGCAGCAAACAATTAGAAATGCAACTTAAAACATCCTTTTACAGTAGCACAAAACCCATAAAATTTTAGGAATAAACTTAGTAATAAGTATAAGATACCTTCATTAAAAAATATTACTGAGAAAAATTTCAAAACATCTAACTAGAGAGGTATCTAAGAAATACACCAATAACAGACAAACAGCCAAATCATGAGCAAACTCCCATTTACAACTGCTACCAAGAGAATAAAATAACTAGGAATACAACTTACAAAGGAGGCAAAAGATCTCTTCAAGGAGAACTACAAACCACTGATCAAGGAAATAAGAGAAGACACAAACAGATGGAAAAATATTCCATGCTCATGGTTAGGAATAATCAATATTGTGAAAATGGCCATACTGCCCAAAGTAATTTATAGATTCAATGCTCTCCCCATCAAGCTACCATTGACCTTCTTCACAGAACTGGAAAAAACCACCTTAAACTTCATATGGAACCAAAAGAGAGCCCGCATAGCCAAGACAATCATAAGCAAAAAGAACAAAGCTGAAGGCATCATGCTACCTAACTTCAAACTATACTACAAGGCTACAGTAATCAAAACAGCATGGTACTGGTACCAAAACAGAGATATAGACCAATGGAACAGAACAGAGGACTCGGAGGCAACACAACATATCTACAACCTTCTGATCTTTGACAAACCGGACAAAAACAAGCAACGGGAAAGGATTCCCTGTTTAATAAATGGTGTTGGGAAAACTGGCTAGCCATATGCAGGAAGCTGAAACTGGACCCCTTCCTTGTACCTTACACTGAAATTAACTCCAGATGAATTAAAGATTTAAACATAGAACTAACACCATAAAAACCCTAGAAGAAAACCTAGGCAAAATCATTCAGTACACAGGCACAGGGAAGGACTTCATGACTAAAACACCAAAAGCAATGGCAACAAAAGCCAAAATAGACAAATGGGACCTAATTAAACTTAAGAGCTTCTGCACAGCAAAAGAAACAATCATTAGCGTAAACTGGCAACCAACAGAATGGGAAAAAATTTTCACAATCTACCCATCAGACAAAGGGCTAATATCCAGAATCTACAAAGAACGAAAGCAGATTTACAAGAAAAAAAAACAAACAAATCCATTCAAAAGTGGGCGAAGGATATGAACAGATACTTTTCAAAAGAAGACAAATATGAGGCCAACGAACATGAAAAAATGCTCATCATCATTGATCATTACAGAAATGCAAATCAAAACCACACTGAGATACCATCTCACACCAGTTAGAATGGCGATCATTAAAAAAGCTGGAGACAACAGATGCTGGAGAGGATGTGGAGAAATAGGAACACTTTTACACTGTTGGTGGGAGTGTAAGTTAGTTCAGCCATTGTGGAAGACAGTGTGGTGATTACTCAAGGACCTAGAAACAGAAATTCCATTTGACCCAGCAATCCCATTATTGGGCATATATCCAAAGGATTATAAATTGTTCTATCATAAAGACACATGCACACGTATGTTCATTGTGGCGCTGTTTACAATAGCAAAGACCTGGAACCAACCCAAATGCCCATCAATGATAGACTGGACCAAAAAAATGTGGCACGTACACACCATGGAATACTATGCAGCCATAAAAAACAATGAGTTCATGTCCTTTTGTAGAGACATGGATGAACCTAGAAACCATCATTCTGAGCAAAATGACACAAGAACAGAAAACCAAACACCGCATGTTCTCACTCATAGGCGGGTGATGAACAATGAGAACACTTGGGCACAGGGAAGGGAACAGCACTCACAGGGCGAGGAGAGGGGAAGCGGGCACAGCAGGGGGAGGCGGGGAGGAGGGGGAGGGATAACACCTGGAGAAATGCCTGATGTAGGCAATGGTGGGGGAGGGATAGAGACAGCAAACCACCATGGCATGTATAAACCTATGCAACAATCCTGCAGGATGCAGGATGTGCACATGTACCCCAGAGCCCAAATACAATTGAAAAAAAGAAAAGAAAGAAATATCTATTAGATGATTTGATACTGTTAAAATATAAAAACTGCTGTATAGATTCAAGGTAATTCCCCTCAAATCCCTATTTTTTAAATAAAAATTGGCAAAGTAATCCTACATTTATACTAAAAAAATTTTTAAAAGACACATGAAGCACACTGCCAGACATCCCCCAATATTCATGTCCCTCTCAGCATTACAGAACTCCCAATTTTTGCTAGGTACATGGACTGCTAGAATAAAGACACATTTCCAAGTTGCCCTTGCTGGGAGGTTCTAGTTGATATATGAGAGGAAGTCTTGAGCATAAGAGGAAGTCTTGAGTGTAACTTCATACAAGTGTCTAAAAAGGACTGGAGCATGACCCTTCTTTCGCCCTTCCTCCATCCCACTGCATGGAACATGAATGTGATAGCTGAAGTTACATTTGAGACCATGAGGATGAAGACCAGCCCATGAATCAGCAAATAAGAAAACTAGAACAACTAAGATCCTAGAAAACCATGGAGCCATTATTCCAGCCCCCAGCCTCATACATGAGCTGTATATGTCCATCCAGACTTAGACATAATAGAGAAGTACCTCTTCCTTGCTTCAGCTACTCTTATATTGGGCCTTTGTATGTAATTAGTACCAATACCCAATCCTATCCTACAGTACACATGCAAGGAGCCCAGGATTCCCAAGCCAAGCAGGGCAGAAACAACCATAGAGTCAGGCATCACAGATGGAAGCAGAAATGCAAAGGCTCTGGCAGAACACAAGGCCACACCAAGGATCCCAGCGGAAGGATTAGTGTTTCTCAAGGACTCCATGAGGACAACAATACTCCAAGAGCCTCTTCCTTCTCTTTTCAGCCCCGATCAACTCTGCTCTCTTTTTTCTCCATCCTCACTTTCTCTGATTTTCTTAAACTGCCTATGGGTGATAATGGTTTTTTACTATCCCATGGCATTGTGTTAGACTCAGGGTCTCTGTCTTAGTCTGGGAAGTCAAATTCGCAGGAAGACAGCAGAGCGGCCAGCCTACTTATCTTACAAGCCAGGTCATATCACAGCAGGTGCTACTGATCTGGCTGCCTTGAGTCTGGTGCACACTTCTGAGGGGTACAAAATATGACCAACTAAGAGTACCTTTGAGCAGGAACTGTGGGGGTCAGGCAGTTTCCTCTGGAATATGATATAAACATGGCCAGCACTATGACTGGTATCTCTCACAGTGGATGGTCACAATCTACAAATCCCAGCCCCCAAAAAAAAAAAAAAGACATCAACAAAGGGATCTGATCTGGAATTCTTTTTTTTTTTTCTTTGTAGTAATTGAGCACAAATTTTCCTGACTGATCTGGAATTCTAAACCCCACTTGAAACATCCAAGAGTCTGACCTGGGATTTTACCCATGTCCCAAATGAAATCAAAATCCTACTTTAAAAAAAGGAAGAGGAACAGTGATGGGCAAGGTCTTCCTATAATGAGAAGTAAAGAAGCTACAACTATTCTGCCCCTTCTCTGGTATACTGACTGTATCACCTGAGAAAAGGGAAAAGTCTGTACCTCCTAGAAAGAAGTAGGGATCCAATCAAGAAATTGGTATTCCCTCTCTGAGGACTTCTAATTAACTGGTCTAAAAGTGGCTTTAAAATAAACAACAGCTAAGAAAATAATGAGGGTAATTTTAATACTACTACCTACACTTGTTGCATGAGGATAAACAATTCTTGAAGGCTTAGCCGTTACACATCAAGTCGAAAGACAGGTGAGATTTTATATTTCTTGCAATACTGTGATAGTCATTAGTGTTGTCTACCAAACATTTCTGGTTCTCTTCACCAATATGATGGGTTTGCACTTTTCCATCTCCTGGAAATAGAGGTTAGCCACGTGACTTGTTTTGGCCAAATGTGAGCAGAAATGCCATGACTCACATCCAGGTGGAAGCTTTATGAGACTACACACAATTTGCCCTGCTCTCTTTCCCTCTACAATGGTGCTGGCAACAATCAAGGCAGTAACTGCTCCTTTAGCTTGGGTCCAGAGGCAGGGTGAGGCAGAACAAAGGCCCAGTCAATCAGTCACAAGGCCAAAAGTTTTGTTTTAAGCCACTGAGGTTTTGGGATTGTTTGTTAGCATAGCACAGTATAACTCATCCTACCTTGATATGTACAAATATGAATGCTTAAATACTCATAATTTTTTGGCCAGAACTGCTAATATAAAGACTAGTTTTCACAGTACTATGCCTTTGTATGATGCAAAAAAAGAAGAGTATTTAAACAAACATGCAGGCAATTGAAACACTAAAGCAAGAGATGCCTAGTTTAGGTCTAGAGATCAGCTGGAAAAAAGTATTTTGTCTAGAAGAGTTAAATGTAAGCACCTTTAAAAGCTATTGGTTTTAAGACTGTCAAAATGCTGATAATTACTGAGGTTAGACGATGAGTATATGAAGGTTCATTATGCTATTCTCTATACTTCTATATATATTAGAAATTTTCCATGATAAAAAAAGAAAGAAAAAGGGAGGGAGGGAGATCTGAAAGATTTTTAAGCATCTTAAAAAAAAAATACTACTGGTTTTAAGCACTTGAGAGAAAAGAGGTTTTTGTTGTTGTTGTTGTTTGTTTTTCGTGTTTTTTTTTTTTTTTTTTTTTTTTTTTTGGGACGGAGTTTCGCTCTCGTTACCCAGGCTGGAGTGCAATGGCGCGATCTCGGCTCACCGCAACCTCCGCCTCCCGGGTTCAGGCAATTCTCCTGCCTCAGCCTCCTGAGTAGCTGGGATTACAGGCACGCGCCACCATGCCCAGCTAATTTTTTGTATTAATAGAGACGGGGTTTCACCATGTTGACCAGGATGGTCTCGATCTCTTGACCTAGTGATCCACCCGCCTCGGCCTCCCAAAGTGCTGGGATTACAGGCTTGAGCCACCGCGCCCGGCCGTGTTTTTTTTTTTTTTGAGACAGAGTCTCACTCTGCCCAGGCTGGAGTGCAGTGGCACAATCTTGGTTCACTGCAACCTCTGCCTCCTGGGTTCAAGCGATCCTTCTGCCTCAGCCTCCTGAATAGCTGAGATTTCAGATGCCTGCCATCACGCCTGGCTAATTTTTGTATTTTTAGCAGAGACAGGGTTTCACCATGTTGGCAGGCTGGTCTCGAATTCTAATCCCCCCATCTTGGCCTCCCAAGGTGCTGGGATTATAGGCGTGAGCCACCATGCCTAGCCAGAAAAAGAGTTTCTAAAACACTGTTAAAAGACTTTGCCAGTGCTATTTACAGAAAAGTTGTAGAAATAGAACATCTTGAGGCTAGTAGGCTATAAAACCATAATAAATATAGTAAAGATCTGAGATGCCTCACTGTTTTGCAAAAACTTCACCTTATTAACTCCTAATTAAATTTAACCAGATATTTTGCATGGGTTCCAAAATTAAAGAATATCTGAGATGCAAAGTACATTATAGCTTATTCAGGGCAACCTCCCTGTTTTTACTGTTCAGGAAATTTAGGTCTAATGATATAGGTAGGTAGTGGCAAAGTAGAAACTAAAACTTCTGAGTCCTAATTTATGCAGTTTCTAACATGGAGGTTGGAGGACTAGCCTATTGGGCAATATCTTGGTGTTCAACTTATAAATACCCAACATAAAAATCCTATTATCAAATCAGCAAGCAAAAAACAAACAACCCTATTAAGCAATGGACAAAGGACATGAACAGACACTTCTTGAAAGAAAACATACACACAGACAATATAAGCATATGAAAAAATGTTCAACATCCCTAATCGTTAGAGAAAAGCAAATAAAAATCACAGTGAGACATCATCTCGTAACAGTCAGAATGGCTATTATTAAAAAGTCAAAAAATAACAGATGCTGGTGTGGCTGCAGGGAAAAGGAAATGCTTATATACTGGTGGTGGAAATGTAAATGAGGTCAGTCACTGTGGAAAGCAGTTTGGAGATTTCTCAAAGAACTTAGAACTACCACTTTATCCAGCAATCCCATTACTGGGTATGTAATCCAGCAATCCCAATACTGATTATGTACTCAAAGGAATATAAATCATTCTACCATAAAGACACATGCACATGTATGTTTATCACAGCACTATTCACAATAGCAAAGACATGAAATCAACTTAGATGCCCATCAGCAGTAGACTGGATAAAGAAAATGTGGTACATACACACCATGGAGTACCATGCAGACATTAAAAAGAACAAAACCATGTCCTTTACAACAACATGAATGCAAATAGAGGCAATTATCCTAAGTGAATTAAAATACGAACCAAAATATCACATTCTCACTTATAAGTGGGAGCAAAACATTGAGTACATGTGGACACAAAAAAGGGAACAACAGACACTGGGGCCTAGTTGAGGGTGAGAGGTGGGAGGAGGGTGAGGATCGAAAAACTACTTATCAAGTACTATGCTCACTACATGAGTGATGAAAGAATTTGCACACCAAACCCCAGTGGCATGCAAGTTACCCATGTAAAAAACCTGCACATGTACCCCCACACCTAAAAGTTGGAAAGAAAAAAATAGAGAAAAATCCTCTTATTTCTTTACATTATAATTCTGCATTATTACATCAATTGAGATGTCTTTAGCTGTATGACAACAGAAATTCCACTTCAAACTGCTTAAACATGAGGAAACTTACTAGCTCACATAACTATTAGTTCTGGGGGAGGATGAAGTTCAGAGTTGGCTTACTTGTAGAGGGATGGCGCTCCATGGTCCACCAGGGTCACTTAGGGTCCACCAATAATTGCCACACGGTGGGGAAGAGAGGTCATGATTGGAAGATAACTATATGCCACTATGTGGACAGCCAGGGATTCCTAATCTACAGTCCACAAGTGTTGGGAAGGTAAGGAATGCCTCATTAATACTTTCAAAACAAATTAACGTGTGTGTGTCATAGACACATGATGCTACCATTTAAAAATAGGTACAGAGGAAGTGATGTTACCAAAATTGCAGCAAATATTCAGTCCCAAGAATATCACCAGCAATATCCCACAACTTGAATTTGAGGCTAGGAAGGTCTCCAGGGTCACAGAGTAGTAGAAAAACTCCAGACAGACAGTAAGAGAAACAGACTTCTCTGTCCATGAAACCCCTCCCACAATCTGCTAGGCACTGCACATGGAAAATTCCTCCCTGTCTCACAATTTCCATACTGGAAAAAGTGAGATCAAGGTGAAAGGCCAGCTTCTCCACCAGCTTGGGTTCCCTGTTCTTGCCTCAACCCACAGGAAGGTTATAAGGAGAAAAACCCTTGCACCCCCATCTGAGACAGGCAGTGCTCTGAGTATTGCAAAAGCCAAGGAAATCCTAGGCTTAAGGCACCATCTAGTGCCAAAAAGGAGACAGCGATTTACGATTAATGAAAATTATAGTCAACTGCAAAGAACCCCTAAGCAAATATACTCTAGAAAGACAAGACATACAGTGAACACTGAAATAAAAAACTAATCCTTCAATGTGAAGTCATAGACATACATCCACAAGAAACACCAAACAGGGAATTATAACCTTCCCAGAAGGACAAAGCAAGGAGCCAGAGGCCAACCCTAAGTAGACAGCAATGTGTGAGCTCTCAGATCAAGAATTCAAAATAACAACGATAAGGAAAATCAACAAGCTCCAAGGTAACACAGATAAACAATTCAGAAATTTATCAAAGAAATCTACCAAAGATTGAAATGTTTTTTAAAACATCAAACAGAAATGCTGGAACTGAGAAATACATTTGCTAAACTGAAAAATGCATTAGAGAGTCTCAACAGCAGAATGGATCAAGGAGAACAATCAGTGAGCTCAAAGACAAGATACTGGAAAATTCTGTCAGAGGAGGGGAAAGAAGAATAAAAAGGAACAAAAACACCTACAAGATATACAGAATAACTTCAAACAGAATATCTAAGAGTCATTGGTGTTCAACTGGGAGTTGAGAAAGAATGGGGGTAGAAAGCTTATTCAAAGAAATAACAGAAAACTTTCCAAACCTAGAGAAAAATATAAATATCCAGATACAAGAAGGTCAGAGATCACCAAACAATTCAACCCAAATAACACTACCCCAAGATATAATGATCAAACTCTCTAAGGTCAAGGACAAAAAGAGGATCCGAAAAGCAGCAAGAGAAAAGAAGCAAAGAAGCAAATGACATGCAAAGAAGCGCTAATTCATCTGGCAAAAGACTTCAGCAGAAGCCATGCAAGCCAAAAGGGAGTGCGACAATATATTCAAAGTGCTAAAATAAATTACCAACTGAGACAACACAGCAAAGCTTTCCTCCAGACATGAAGGGGAGATCAAGTATTTCCTAGACAAAAACTAAAGCTATTTAGCACTACTAGACCTGACTCATAACAAATGCTAAAGGGAGTTCTTCAATCTGAAAGAAAAGGATGCTGATGTGTAAAAAGGAAACATTTGAAGGTATAAAGCTCACTGGTAAAAGTATGCGGACAAATTCAGAATACTCAATACTGTAATTGCAATGTATAATCTATTCAGATCACTAGAACAATGACTAAAAGGCAAATCTATCAAAAATAGAAACTACAGCAACCTGTTAAGACATAGACAATATAGATCACACCAGATCAAATGGACCTAACTCACATTTACTGAACATGTAACGGCTGCAGAATACATATGCTTTTCGCCAGCACATGGAACATTCTCAAGGATAGACCATCTGGCAGGCCACAAAACAAGCCTCAACTAATTCAAATCAGTCAAAATTATATCCAGTATCTTTTCTGACCATGATGAAGTGAAACTAGAAATCAGTAAGGAGAATACACAACATATCAAAATCTATGGGATAAAGCAAAAGTATTTCTAAGAGGGAAATTTATAGTAACAAACATCTACATCAAAACAGATTTCAAATAAACAACCTAACAATACTCCTGAAGTAACTAGAAAAGCAAGAACAAAAAACCCAAATTAATAGGAGGAAAAAATAATAAATAACAGGAAAAGTAAATTGAGACCAAAAAATATAAAAGATCAACAAAACAAAAAGTTGTTTTTTGAAAAGATTAATAAAATGAACAAACCCTTAGGTAGAATAAGAAAAAAAAGAGAGAGGGCCTACATAAATAAAATCAAAACTGAAAAAGGAGACATTAACAAATGATACCACAGAAATACAGAGGATCATTAGAGACTATTATGAACTATATACCAAAAAGTTGGAAAACCAAGAAGAAAGGGATAAATTCTTCCAACACCTAAGACCTATCAAAATCAAAACATAAAGAAATAGAAAACCTGAACAGACCAATCACAAGTAACAAGATTAAATCTGTAATAAAAGTCTCCCATCAAAGAAAAGCCCAGGAAGGCTTCACTGCTGAATTCTATCCAACATTTAAAGATGAACTAACGCCAATTCTACTCAAACTATTCCAAAAAAGTAAAGTAAACTGAAGGAAGGAAATATTTCCAAACTCATTCTATTAGGCCAGCATTACTCGTATACCAAAAGCAGACAAGGACACAAAAAAAAGAAAACGACAGGTCAATATCCCTGATTAACATATATGCAAACATCCTCAAGAAAATGCTAGCAAACCAACTTGAACAACATATTAAAAAAAGATTCAGCATGATCAAGTGAGATTCTTCCCAGTGAGCAAGAATAGCTCAATATATGCAAATCAATAAACCTGACACATCACATAGTAGAATGTTAATGGTATAGAAGGATTATACCCCCAAAATATAAAGGCCATAAGTGACAAACCCGCAGCTAACATTGTACTGAATGGGAAAAAATTGAAAGCCTTTCACCTAAGATCTGGAACAAGATAAGGATTCACCATTTTCTCTTCAAAACAGTACTAGAAGTCCTACCCAGAGCAACTAGAAAAGAGAAAGAAATAAAGGGCATCCAAATTGGAAAGAAGGCAGTCAAATTATCCTTGTTTGCAACAACATGGCATTACATTTAGAAAACCCTACAACTCCATTGGCAAACTATTAGAACTGATCATCAAATCCAGTAAAGTTGCAGAATACACACCAACATCAACATTAATACACACCAACATCAAACAAAATGAAAAAGAAATTAAGAAAGCAATCCCATTTACAATAGCTATTAAATACAAAAAAAATTAAATCCCTAGGAATAAATTTATAAATCTACAAGGAAAACTATAAAACACTGATGAAAGAAAGAGGACATTTTAAAAATGGGAAAATATCCCATGCTCATGAATTGGAATAACTAATATTGTGAAAATGTTCATACTATTAATGTGATCTACAGATTCAGTGCATCCCTATCAAAATACCAAGGACATTCTTCACAGAAATAGAAAAGGCAATCCTAAATTGGAACCACAAAAGACCCCAAATAGCCATAGCAATCCCAAGTAAAAAAACTAAAGCTGTAGGCATCACACTACCTGACTTCAAAATACGTTAGAAAGCCATAGTAATCAAAACCTAGACATAAAATACCTTGCCACCATGGTCTCCTGACCACTGAGGCTTGGGTTCCCTCGTCCCTGCCAAACTTGCTCTTCTCTGTCTGCAGGAAGTTGCCTCCTAGTACACTTAAACAGGCTTCTAGTTTCATGTGCTCAGCTTCCAACACAGAAGTCATATTACCTTTGTAATTATGTACTCCTTAACACACAAAAAAAGTCCCTCACTTCATTGGAGCTTTCAGCCATACATACAATCTCTAACCCTAGATAAGTTCTACTCTTTACTTTCTCCACTTTAACTTCTAGGGTAGTGACATTAGAAAGTTCTGAAACATTGGCAGAGTCCCCTGTAAACCTATGCTAACTAGCCAGACGAAGCCTTAGTAGTATTCTTTACAGCTCCTCTCCTGGATACCTTCTCTCACTCTCTACCTTCCCTTGTGCACACCCTCACAGACCAGCCAACATAATCCTTGTCTCTCTACAGAGAAAGAAATCCTACCTCCTCAGACTCAAGTTCCTTCTACCTCACTTTTACCTCACATTCCCTTGTTCTTCTTAGTTTTTTCTCCTTTTAATGAATAATACTCTTTACCTGCACAGTCCTTTACAAAGTCTTGGAAGCCTTGCTCCACAAATAGCTCCTCTCCTCTTTCACCTTTGCCAACCAGAGCCACCAGCCCCTTCTCCCAAGATAACTTTCAGGCAATGTTATGCCAGAGATGAGGGTTTTGTCCCCTACTTCTGCTCCCCTGCAAAAAGATTTAAAAACTGATTTAACTGCCAAGATTTAAAAATGAGGACATTGTACTTGAAAAATCAAAATCTGTAGTACAGGCTAGGCACAGTGACTAGTGACTCACTCCTGTAATCCCAACACTTTGGGAGGCCAAAGTAGGTAGATCACTTGAGGTCAGGAGTTCAAGACTAGCCTGACCAACGTGATAAAACCCCATCTCCACTAAAAACACAAAAATTAGCCAGGCGTGATGGCGCATGCCTTGTAGTTCCAGCTACTCGGGAGGCTGAGACAGGAGAATTGTTTGAACCCGGGAGGCAGAGGTTGCAGTGAGCCAAGATCGCACCATCACACCACTGCACTCCAGCCTGGGAGATAGAGCAAGACTCCATCTTAAAAAAAAAAAAAAAAAAAAAAAAAAGAGAGAGAGAGAGAGAGAGAGACTTGTATTCTAGCTTGAGAGAGAGAGAGAGAGAGAGAGACACTTGTATTCTAGCTTCTCTAGTTTAAAAAAAATAATAATCGGCCAGGCTCGCTGGCTCATGCTTGTAATCCCAGCACTTTGGGAGGCCGAGGTGGGTGGATCACAGGTTAGAAGTTCGAGACTAGCCTGGCCAGCACAGTGAAACCCCATCTCTACTAAAAAGTACAAAAATTAGCTGGGCATGGTGGTGGGCACCTATAATCCCAGCTACTCAGGAGGCTAAGGCAGGAGAATCACTTGAACCTGGGAGGCGGAAGTTGCAGCGAGCTGAGATCGCACCACTGCACTCCAGCCTGGGCAACAGAGATAGACTCCGTCTCAAAAATAATAATAATAATCTGCCATCACTGAGTGAGCCACCCAAATAACAAAATCCTAGTAGCTGATTAGCTGCCCCCTTGCAATGGAGTGCTTGCCATCTCCAGTCACCACAGTTGACTTTCCTTGTCCCCTGTCACCCCTCAGTGACTCTCATACACCTGACTGCCCTGACTCAACATAACCTACTACCTATAAATAATATGTTCTGCTCCTTCCTATCCTAAAAACCATTTGCCTCAACTACCCCAAATGCAAGCTACAACCTCCTCCTTTCTCCTCTCTAAAACATCTCCTCAAGGAATGGTCTACATTTGCTGTCACCACTATGTCACCATGCACTCACTCCTATCCCCTGGTAATAGATTTCTGCTCTTCCCCCTCTGCTAAAACTACAGACAGCAGAGAAAGAATAAGAAATCCTTTCACCTTCCTGCCTGTTCAACAGCACTGGACATCAACAACTGTCTTCTTTATAAGGCCTCCTCTATTAGCTTTCCCAACTCTGCCCTCGCTAATCCTTCTAGTGAGGAAACCACGTAAACCTCCCTACAGTTCAACACCTGAAAACACCGCTGCATGCCACACGGATTTCTTCAGTGCTTCCTCCTCACAGGCCCCAGATATGCAGCACACTCCTTCTCCCGTGGAACCCTACCCACAGCCTTCCATGTCTTGGAGCTCCTCTCAAGGAAAAAAAACAATAGGAAAACGACCTCAGTATGAAGACAAGTACATTGATTTATTCACCATTTACTGATCGCTTTTCAGGTGGTAGGCAGACCAGTAAGAGAAGGTCCCTACCCTTACCTAAGAGATTCATAGTCTAAAAGGGACAGGAATAAACAGAGAGTGGTAACATGATACATACAATGATAAAGGAAAACAGAGATACTATGGTGAAGGCCAGAGGAGCTTGCTTGAGATAAACACTAGAGCCTGATCCCCAGCCTCAGACATATTCACTACTGCCATTTAGTCTAGGCCTCCTGCAAGAGCCTCCCAACTGATCTCCATGCCTCCCCTTTACCCATCCCACCCAAATCCATTCTCCACACTGTAGCAGGGGTGATCTGCTTAAAATCAGAAGCAGAGTTCTCCCTACTCAAAACCTTTCAAAGCACTGAGAATGAGGTCTTGCATCAGCTATCCCATGCTAATTTTTCTACCTTCACCTCACCCCCCATCCCTTGCACCAATGGCTCTTCAGCCACACTGAAATTTCAGTTCCTTAAACTGAATGAGTTATCTTTGCTACACAGTCTCTGTGCATACCAGTCTTTTCTACCAGAATCGTCTTGCCCACACTTTTTGTATTATTAAAATCTTTTTGACCTCTGTGTCTCAGCTGAAATGTCGTTTCTCCCATTGTTTACTTAATTGTCTCTATTTTTATCTTCCTCATTAAATTGTCTGATCAACAAAGACAGGATCCATGTCTGTTTAGTCCTCATTGCAGTCACGGTGACTGGCACAAGCAGAGATACTCAGTACATATTTGCCCAATGAGGATGTAAAAGTCACATTCCTCCTCTGAACCCATAACTGTAAGCATCCCCTCAGGTTTATTCCTCAGCCCATTCTACCACTCCCTGTTTTCATCATTTCAATGCTGATGACGCTCATCTGTACCTCCAGACCTGACCTCTCCCAACAAGATGCAGTCCTTCAACTATGATGGCTGCAGGACAGTTCCACCTGGAATCCTTCTCTGACACCTGCAACTGGACATGTTCCAAGACACACAGATTATTCTCAAACTGCTTTTTTTCCATTGCTGTTAATGGTGACATCCCTTACAAATCAAGTGACTGACTTATTTTTCCTTCACCCACTGACGAGACCATCTGATTCCATTTCTAAAAATGCACCTGTATGTTCCAGCATACAAAGTCATGTGAGCTAGTGCACTAGACTCATTTCCTACCTGTAGTCTTTTGAAATAACACTCACTCACCTACATGTATGTTAAAGCTTAATTCTGATTGTGTCAATCAATGCCCTCATCAAAATCCTTCAACAGCTCCCTCCTGCATTCCAAAGAACATCCATAATCTTCTTGTTGGTATTCAAAGCCCCTCTCAATCTTGCCCAAAATATCCAAACAAGGTAGTCTAGTTAGGTGGTTAAGACCAAAATCTCTGGAGCCAGACTGCCAAATTAAATGCACAAACATGGGGACAGGTTTACCTGCCCAGCTTTACTACTTATCTTCTCAGTGCCGTTTACTTTTGTTAGAAAGAGCAAATGAATTAATATAAGTAAAGCACTTAGAATTGTGGTTGGTATGTGGCCAGAGGTATTTTAAATTGTGATTTATTTGTGTTTTGCTTCCTCATCTCCAATTATCAATAGCCTACATTCACGTCTGTCTGAACCAACTTACTATTACCCTAGTATTCATCAGACTTTCCCTTCTGAGGCAGGACCACAGCGTAAGGACCAGCTGATAAGCTGCCAGTGTTGCATCCCCTCCTCAAAGCATTTCCAGTGAAAAGTTTCTGCCACAAAGGTTCTTTCTCTCCAGGAGTATGTATACATCTCATGCACTGAAATGCCCCAGAGGTTGCTCATCAAAGGATTTCCAGCCCTCTTCAAAGACTCTCAGTCTAAATTAACCACCTTTTTCTTCCCTCTACTTTCTCATTCCCCTCACAGGTTTCAGATCAGAGACCATGTTACTGTAATTTTCTATACCCAGTGGCACAGCTGTTTTAGTCATCTTCTGCCCCCAGTCTAAGTAAAAGTTGAAACTCTCATGGCTACTCTCCCTATATCAGTCCTATTACTTCAGATAGTGTTCCCTTTGCATGGAAACACTTAAATTAAAATGAATTCTACAGTCCTAATATGAACAGAATATGGGTTTCAATCTCCAAAGCACCAGGCCTCTCACTATGACAGTGCTGCCTTCCTACCTTTTTTATAGTTGCTGCCACGCATGGGGACCTGTAAATGTTAGTCAAGTGTTTACTGCTAACTCACTAATTCCCAGGAATGGAAAATGAGAGTTTCAATACTCCCAGAAAATTTCTCCCACTCTTTAACCTGAAAGAAAACAATAAATTATAAAACATAATGTGTAGTTTCCAAAGGAAAATCCAATAACTTAATGTGTGTCTCTACCACACAATGCAAATTTTACTCCTTTCTACAAATGAACTGATACTTTAAAATATATTCTTTTTTCAATGAGAAAGAAGTTATAACTTCCGAAGACATAAATATCTAGCAAGAATCATGACGCTTAAACCTAAAGAACTGTCTTCAAACACTTCCTGGTTCCCATAGAACTTTGTCCTATACTCAAGGATGTCAATCAAAAGATAACATACTGGAAGCCAATACTTAACATCTTTACAGAGCCAAAACAAGTCATATGTTCTCTAACATTAGAAGTCATAAATTACAATGAAGGATTTAAAAGAGTCTTATAACAATTTCTAAGAATTTATTTTATAATTTGTAAAAATTTGCAAGAATTCTAAACACTGAAGAACAAATGGATCACCTGAAATCACAGATGTACTCTTAACTCTCATTACTGCTGCTACTTCTGCCCTCAAAACAATATCAAACATCCCTTCACATTAAGGACTAAAATGGGCTTCACATTGAAGGTGTCCCTACAAAAATCCATGGAAAACAACAGAGAAGTTCAAACTGAATGGCTAATCACTGGTTTATCATTTTAAAAAGAATTGAGCAGTAACATTCCAGGCAGTGCTAGCCAAAGTCTAGTCCCTAGAAGGTAAACTGGCATCCACCTAGTCCATGAGAAGGTTAAGGAGAGAGGGTGAGGAGTAAGCATTTAGAAACTTTGGTAACAGTATAACAGAGAAATGTTACATCTACTGAATCCAATAATTTTTGAAATGGAAATTATATATTGCCATTTTTAATTTCATTTTTCTTGCAATTCATATTTTACATATATTAGGAAAACATCAGCCCATGAAAAGAAGTAATGTTAAAAACTGATCCTTCAGGGATATTCGATTCCAGAAAGACGAAGCAGATGTATTTTCCCTATTCCTCCCACTAAGTACATCTGAAAACTGAACATTACATATAAAACAAACATTAGAAGATTCTTAACTGTGGAGAGGAGGAGGCAGACTAGCTAGGGACCTCAGGCTGCAAGGAACAATAATATGGTGAGTTCCCTGAGACTTATTTTTGACACACATATCCCAGATTTCTGGAGTTGAAAACGGCAGCAACCTGAAACCTGGAAACATTAACAGGAGCAGAGAGGGCAAAATAAAAAGCCAAAAGACCAAGAAAGGGACATCCTACCGAGACAGAGAGAGAACTGTGGCCCTACCCCGACCCGGACCAACAAAGATCAGCTGAGTACCCTAGACTTCGCATACTCACTGGGTTATAATAAGGCACCCACCTCCCACACACCAAGGTGGTGTTGAGAAGGCAAAGTAAGGAGCCCAAGCTTTCATTTACATCAGCTGGTAACAAGGCACGCTTCCACACACCCTCTCTCTGGACATCCTGAATCTCTACTTCCACCTGGTGGAAAAAAGATACTGTACCTCTTGGGTCAAGAAAGGCCAAGAGGGGAGTCTGTACTTCCAATTTCTCCTGGTGATCACTGGACAGTGCCACATGCCCTCCCCTGCCAACTTTCCCCTGCCAGAGTGGTATCAAAACAAAGCCAGCTAAAACAGAAGGCTTAAATAAGATCCAGAATCTCATGGCATAATTTAAAAACATTCAGGTTTTAATTTAAAAAATCACTCATCATACTAAGAACCAGGATGAATTCAAACTGAATGAAAAGGACATCAGGAGACAGCAACACCAAGATGAGAAATGTTAGAACTCTGACAACAATTTTAAAGCAGCTGTGATAGACATGCTTCAATAATTACAAGCATGCTTGAAACAAATTAAGAATAAATAAATATGGCTGGGCGCAGTGGCTCACACGTGTAATCCCAGCACTTTGGGAGACAAAGGCAGGTGGATCACCTGAGGTCAGGAGTTCGAGACCAGCCTGGCCAACATGGTGAAACCCTGTCTCTAATAAAAATACAAAATTAGCTGGGTGTGGTGGCACATGCCTGTAATCCCAGCTACTCAGGAGGCTGAGGCAGAAGAATCACTTGAACCCAGGAGGCAGAGATTGTGGTGAGCCAAGATCGCTCCATTGCACACCAGCCTGGGCAACAAAAGCAAAAAAAAAAAAAAAAAAAAAACAAATAAACAGTCTCAACAAAGAGATGAAGGAAAACCTAAAGCAAATTTTAGATCTGAAAAATACCAAAATAAAAAGCTTAGACTTAGCAGCAGAACAAGAGGGAAAGACACAGGGAAGTCACTGGAAGACAGAGCTCAATATGAATAAGAGAGAACTGGACTAAAGAAAAATTGACAAAGCCTCAAAAACCTGTGGAATCATAACAAAAGATCAGACATTACAGTCATTAGAGTCTTGAAAGAAGAGGAGAAAGAGAGCAGGCTGAAAAAATATTCAAAAAAATGGTGAAAACTTTCTAAATTGGGCAAGTGACAAAAACTTAACAGAATCAGGAATCTGAGTGAACCCCAAGTAGTATAAACCCAAAGAAATCCATACCAAAATGTATCATAGTGAAACTTTCAAAAACTAAAGATGAAGAAAAAAATCCTGAGAACAGTGAGAGAAAAATGATTTCTTTCTATAGAGAAAAAATGATTAGAATGACAGTGGATTTCTTCTCAGAAAACATGGAAGCCAGAAAAAAGTAGTATAACTTTTTCAAGCACTGAAAGAACTATCAATACAGAATCCCATACCCAGAGAAAATAACTGGCCTTCTCTCTCCACAGTTAATAGAAATGTCTAGACAAAAACAAGCAAAGACATAGAATTCAACAGCACCATCAACCAATAGGATGTAACTGGCACTTTTAAAACATACACCAAATAGGAGCAGAAAACATATTTCATTCAGGGGCCCACAGACAGACCATGTTCTGGGCCATAAAACAAACCCCAATAAATTTAAAAGAACTGAAATCACAGAGTGTGCTCTCCAACCAAAATGGAAGAAAACTAGAAACTAAAAACAGAGGATGACAGGAAAATTTCCTAATACTTGGAGTCTTAACAGCCTGCTTCAACATAATCCATGGGTCAAAGTGGAAGTCACAAGATAAATAAAAATAGACATTTAATTGAATGAAAATAAAAACAAGTAAAAGTTTGTGGAACACAAAGAAAACAGTGCTGATAGGGAAACATTGCTAAATGCCCCCATGAATCTAAGTGCAAAATTCCATAACAAAATATTAGTAAATAGAATTCAGCAATATATGCACAAAAAGTGTTATAATGTGACCAAGTTTCACACCATGGATGTAAGGCTGGCTCAATATTTAAAAATCAATCAATACAATGCACCATATCAACAGGCTAAAGAAGAAAAAATCACATGATCAGATCAACAAAAAACACAAAAAAATTCAATGCTCACTTACGATAAAAACTCTCAGAAAGACAGGAACAGAGAGGAACTTCCCTAACTTTATAAACAGCATCCATGAAAATCCTATAGTTAACGTTATACTTAATAAAAACTGAATGAATGCTTCCCCCTAAGATCAGAAAGACTGTCCTTTCTCACCATTTTTATTCATCACAGTGCTGATATTTCAGCCAGTGCAATAAGGCAAGAAAAGGCAAGAAAAAGTATGCAGATTACAAAGGAAAAAAATAAAACTGTCCCTTTTTGCAGGTAACATGGTAGTCTGCATAAAAAAATCCCAAGGAATCTCCAAAACAACTCCTAGAACTAATAAGTAGACTCAGCATGATTGTAGAATACAAAATCAACATATGAAAGTTAATTATATTTCTACATACTAGCAATGAATACATGGACACCAAAATTAAAAATACATTTACAACTGCTAAAATATAAAAAGAAATATTTACATACAAATATAACAAAACAAATCCAATAAAATCTAACAAAACATATGTACAGGACTTGCATGATACAACTACATAATGCTGATGAAAGAAATCAAGGATCTAAATAAACGGAGAAACAACCTGGAGTTCACAGATTGAAAAATGCAACATACATAGTAAAGACATCAAATTTCCCCATACTGATACAGGTCTACTGCAATTTCTGTCAAAAGCCCAGAAAGATTTTTTTTTGCAGATATAAACAAGATTATTCTACAATTTATATGGAAAAGCAAAGGAACTAGAACAGCTAAAATAACTGGGGAAAAAAAAGTGTAGGAGGAATCAGTCTACCCCATGGCAAGATTTTCATAGCGCTACAGTAACCAAAACTGTGTGATGTTGGCAGAGGGACAGAGACATAGATTAATGGAACAGGATTAGAGAACCCAGAAACAGACTCTTACAAATATGCCCAACTGATTTTTTTTCTTTTAGAGACAGGGTCTCACTCTGTCACCCAGGATGGCATGCAGTGGCACAATCACAGCTCATTACAACCTCAAACTCCTGGGTTCAAGTGATCCTCCCACCTCAGCCTCCCAGTAGCTGACACTACAGGCCTATGCCCACCACTCCCAGCTCCAAATGCTTTTTGACAAAAATACAAAGGCAATTCAATGCCTGTTCAAGGAATGATGCTGAAGTAACTGGACATCCACAGACACACACATAAACACACACAGAATTTTGACCTAAATCTCAGCTTCATCAAATGGATCATATAAAATCACAAAACTATTAGGGAAAAAAAGCACAAGAGAAAAATCTTCAGGATCTAGGGCTAGGCAAAGAGTTTCTAAAACTGACACCAAAAAGAATGATCCATAAAAGAATAAATTGAGAAACTGGACCTTAACAAATTAAAAACTTTTGCTCTGCAAAAGACCTATTAAGAGGATGAAAAGACAAGCTACAGATAAACCATATATCTAGCAAAGGACCAGTATTTAGAATATACAAAGAATAAAGAACTCCCAAAATTTAATAGTAAAAAGGACAAACAATCCAATTAGAAAATGAACAGAAAATAGTTCCCTGAAGAAAATATACAGATGACAAATAAGCACATGAAAAGTGTTCAACATCATTAGCCTTTAGAGAAATGCATGTTAAAACCACAATGAGACATCCCTACACACCTATCAGAATGGCTAAAATAATAGTGACAGGCCAGGCACGGTGGCTCATGCCTGTAATCCAAGCACTTTCGGATGTTCCAGCCATGCTAGAACATTTTACAAAACAGTTCACCAGTTTTTTTTAAAAAACTAAACATGCAACTACCACACACCCCAGTAACTGTACTCCTGGGCGTATATCCCATAGAAATAAAGACTCTGTTCACACAAAAACCTATACACAAAAGCTTACAGCAGCTTTATTTGCAATACCCCAAAACTAGAAACAACCAGATGTTCAACAGGTAAATGGTTCAACGATCCATAAAAGTATACTCATACTATGGAACACTACTTAGCAATGAAAAGAGAGTCACTACTGATACATGCAACAAACTGGATGAATCTCCAGACAATTATGCTGAGTGAATAAAGTCAATTCCAAAAGACACTTATTATTCAATTTACAAAACATTCTTAACATGGCAAAATTATAGAAATGAACAAATTAGTAACTGTCAGGGTTTAAGGAGGGGATGGAAGCAAAAGGGTAGTAGGTGTGGCTACAAAAGAACATAAGGAAATCTTGTGGCCATGGAAATTTTCTGTATCTTGACTGTCTCAGTGTCACTATCATGGGTCTGAAAATTGCACTATAGCTTTACAAGATGATACCATTGGGAGCAATCGGGTAAATAAGGACTAAATGAGGACACGCAGATATAAATATAAACTATCATCCCTACCCTCAAACACCATACACTCAAGAGGCATAAATCAACAGTGAATAACTTCATCAAGGAGAAAGGCCTTGAGTAAATCTACGAAAAACAGGCAGCACTTCCACAAGTGGAGGTGGAGAAGGGGACGTCTTGGGAAGGAGAATAAATCACACCAAAAGGTACACAGCCAGAAATAAGCAAAGTGCATATGAAGAAAGAGGCATGTTTACGGAATTGTGAAATAACAGAAAAAATGGGATAAGAAGTATGGGGATAATTCTGAAGGGTACCCAAAAGCCAGGTGCAGGAGTATAAATGTTACATATCCAGAGAAGCCCTCCTCCCCAAGTCGCCAACCTGAAGTTCCCCCTACCTACAATCTCTCCAGCATCCTTTACTTTTTCTGTATAGCACTCATCACAAATTGTATTTATGTACTTATTTGCATGGTTTTTTGTTTCATGCTGTCCATTCCCCAGTTATTTTGAGACTACAGCACTGGGTATGGCACACATAATTACTTAATACAGGGTCTCCAACCCCCAGGCCATAAACCAGTACCAGTCTGTGGCCTGTTAAGAACCTGGCCACACAGCAGGAGGTGAGCAATGGGTGAGCAAGCATTACTGCCTGAGCTCCACCTCCTTCCTGTCAGATAAGCAGTGGCATTAAATTCTCATAGTGCAAACCATATTGTGACCTGCACATGTGAGGGATCTATGTTGCACAAGCCTTATGAGAATCTAACGCCTGATGATCTGAGATGAAACAGTTTCATCTTGAAACCATTCCCTGGCCCCCAACCTGGGCCGTGGAAAAATTGTCTTCCATGAAACTGGTCCCTGATGCCAAAGAGACTGGGGACTGCTAACTCAAATATTAATTGAATAAATGAATGAACAGTAAGTATTCACTCCTAATTCTCTTCTACGAAGCTGATGCACTCCTCTTCCTTATCTGTCACTTCCTTTGCCTTGGTCCCTCTTTGCCTAACTGCCTCTTCTAACTGATCTTTTTAATGGATCTTCCCTCTTTCCTTCCTCCTCTACCTCAGCCTAGCTCTTAACCCATCAGAAAAATAAAACTCGGTACATAACTGCAATGGTATAACTCTCTTCTGAATCTCAACCAATTAGGAACTGTATCCAAGAAATGTGTTACTGAAAACAAAGCACCAAAGTTGTACGTTACATTAGCAGGATAGAGGTATTACATAAATAAATAAGTAAAAGCAAAAACGGTCAACCTGGCTGTGACCTTTCCTGAGTATGGAAAGCTGTCCATCAAGGAAAGCCAGGACAGTATCAAAACTAACAAAGTTATGCAAAACCAGACAAGACCGAGAAACTATCACAAACCAAATTATTAAAGAAACATGACATCTAAATACAATGTAGTACACTGGACTGGATCCTGGAACAGAAAGAAGATATTAATGGAAAAACTGGTGAAATCCAAATAATGTCTGGAATTTAACTAAAAAAATAAACTATATGAAACACTACTGTATTATTAAGATTCAAAATTATTAGAGTTATTTTATATTATTAAAAAGAGGGATAGGGCATGTAAGTGAGCCAGGAGCAAAACTCAGAGTAGCTGGAGCGTCCCACTGAGAAGTTACTTACAGATATATCTTCATTTTGACTCTGGTCCCATGCTCTCACCTGATGCCATAAGAATTACCTTGCCTGTAACTGCTTGGGATTAACAACCAGTTTTGTTGTTGTTGTTGGGTTTTCAGTTTTTTTGAGACAGGGTCTCACTCTGTCACTCTGGAATAGGTAGGACTACAGACCCATGACACCACACCCAGCTAATGACCACGCTTAACTCTCCTAGCACACTCATTCGTTTACTCAACAAGCATTTACCAAGTACTGCTTACCAGGCACTGTAAAGTCTCCAGGGATACATGGCTGGAAAAGGAAGCCACAATCTCTGCTCTCATAAAGCTTAAACTCTATTGAGAAAGCCAGGCATTTAACAAGTATTTGCATAAATGGTGAGTGCTCCCAAGAGTTTTGTAGTCTGCTGCTTAAGTGGCACCAAACAAACCAGCAGAGCAGTCATTAAACCCAGTTATCACCAGCAAGCTGAATAAAGGCTTCTCAGGTTTCAAAGTGCACACAAATAACCTGAAATCTTGGGAAAGAAGATACTGATTCAGTTCATGTGGAGTGGGGCTTCACATTCTGCATTACCGAGTGTGAGGTGACAGGGATGCTGCTGATACACCATCCACACTTGGAATAGCAGGGCCCTAGAGTATCATGGAAACATCCTCACAGGATCATGTAAAATGCAAACTCCATTAGGGCAGGGACATTTTGTCTCCCTTATTTGTCATATAGCCAGAACTTAAAACTGTGCCTCACAGACAGATCACATTCAGTAAATATTTACTTACACAATAAATGGATGTATGATTTAGACCAGGGCTGTTCAACTGTAGCAGAGAACCACATTTAGCTATGGAACACTTGAAATGTGGCTAGTGTGACTGAGGAGTTGAATTTTTAAATTTTAATTTTAATAGCCACATGTGGATAGTAGTTACCACGCTGTACAGTCCAGGTCCGGACACAGATGTGATGTAAAGAGGACTGTACTAACAAGGTCTAGGTTTGAATTCCAACTCTGCTGCTCAGCTTGTGACTTGAAAAGTTGCAACTTCTTAGGGCCTTCACTTCTTCATCTGTGAAATGAAAGACTTCCTACCTCTCAGGGTTCTTGACACGAATTATTGTAAAGCAATGTATTAAACATAAGATATGATCAAAGTGACATTCTCTGCCCTTCAGAAACAGTTCACAGAGACTACTTTGCCTACTGCTCACACTTGACCAAAAAAAAATGCCAAGTGAGTTTGGTTGACTGGTGGTTAGCTCAGTGGCTTCGAGAACGAGGACAAGGTCATAAATCTAGGGGGTAAGGGAACCTCGTCTAGCAAGGTTGACCAGATAAGAGAAGCAATGACAATGCAAATCATCCCAATTCCTGGTAAACGTTTAAATGGGCACGGTATTGATTATGGGTGAGTAAATGACATCTCATTCATTCATTCTTCTAGGAAAAGCTGCCACATTACCTAAAGCCCGCTACTTCCCAACCGCAAACATTTGTTAATTCAGGGCCGGGTCCTCCTTGGGGGCTGCGGGCGGGGAAGCCCCCTCCCCCGCTGCCGGTGTGTCTTCCCCTCCCCCGTCGCGCAGCGAGGGTCAGGCTGGCACCGCGGTTCCAAGTACCACACGGCCGAACCCAGAAGCCATATTTAGCTTTATTTTTGTCAATAAAACAAACTTCCGTCTTCTAAAGAAAAACGGTTCTAACTCAATGTCAAACTAGGACGGAAACTCGCTGTTCGCCGCAGCTGCCAACCAGAGACGCCGCATGTCCAACGGCCCCAGGGTCCCAGACCCGAACCCGCGCCGAGCGCGCCCGCGCCCCGGCCCCAGGCAGCGCCGGCCACAAAGGGACGGGGGACGCGGCCACGGTGGGGCCTCCTCCTCCACCTCCGACCCGCGCGAGCGGCAGCGGCTCCGGGACGGCCCGGCCGCGGGCGGACACTCACCTCGCTCTGCGCGCGGCGGCGGCGGCAGACGCTCCTCGGGGCCGGCCCGGGCGGTCGCGGCGCGGTCCCGCGGGCCGCAGCGCGGGCGCTACTCTCGGGCCGCCGTCCGCCGCGCCGCCTCCTCGGCCACTGCCGGCGGCCTCCCCGGCGGGCGGGCGGGTCCGGCCCGGGCCCCGCCTCCGCCGCGCTCGCCCCCGCCTCCGCGCCCGGCCTCACGGGCTCGGCGCGCTACTCCGGGCCGCCCCGCATACCGCCGCCGCCGCCGCCGCTCGCTCGGAGCTGCTCCGCGCGGCAGGCCCGGGCCGCAGGGCCGCCGCGCAGGCTGCTCGGGCGGGGTCTTCCCTGCGCTGCGTGCTCGGCGGCGGCGGCCCGTGCGGCTGCGCGGGGGAGGCGGGGGCGCCGGCGCTCACCCGGATGCGCGCCCCGTCCGCCACGGCGAGCCCACCGCGGGGCCGCTGCGCTCCCCGCGCGCGGCGCCACTTCCCGGCGAACCTCCCAGGCCCGGGCCCCACTCCCAGGGCTACCGGCAGGGCCAGGCCAGGCCGAGAGGTGTCCCCGACCCTGAGTCGGGACAAAGAGGCTGCCGCAGCAAGTAAAAGACAACTCGGGCCGTCGCGCGTCAGGCGGATCACGGGGTGGGAGAAGATGAGGAGCCCTCACCACGGAGCGGCCCTCGGGCCGAGCGCAGGGCCACCCTAACCCGGTGGGGCTGCCCGAGGCGGCCGCAAGCGCGGGAGTTGGAGCGCTTTCAGCCGCGCCGAGCCCGCGCCTGGCGACCGCGATGCAGGAGGCCCGAGACCGAGGGAGGATGGCAAGAGCGGAGCCCCGCGACCCGCGCCGCCGGGGCAGGCACACGGGTCTCGGGGGGCAGCAACTCCCGGGCCCTTGCAGAACCGGGACTGTTTCGGGAAGTGGCTCCCGCCCAGTGCGGGGACAGGGGCCCTTCCTCTGTGCCTCCTTGGGAAACACCGCTTGATAAAATTCCAATACCCAGCTCTACCCTGCCCTGAAGATAGAAGACAAAACTCTAGTCTGTCACTCACGCGAGGCATAACCAACCGTTCTTTTAATAAGTTAATTTTCTACTTAAATCATTGAGAGGTTTGTGTCTTATTGCTTGCCAACCAAGAGCTGCAATAAGAGATTACTTTATAATGTTTAAGTGGTCCCACTTTTAAACTTTTAAATTTATATTGCATCTGTTCACATAACCAAAAGGCTGTCAGAAAAAAAAAAAAAAAAAAAAAAAAGGCAACCCTCTTCACTGAAAATTATCTCTGGAATTTTACTATCCTGTTTTGTACGTATCTGCATCTTCCAAGTATTCTAAAATAAAAGTTAAAAGTTACTATTTTAAAAGTACTTATATAATACCTTGAAACAAAGTCAATCATGACTAGCCTGTTACTGTTGCACAAGGAAACTCCACTTTAGAATAAAGTTTTCATTGTTAAAAAATACTCTACCTTGGGAGAAAAGATTTGCAAATCATTTATCTGATGAAGGACTCATAGCCAGAATGTATGAAGAACTCTTACAACTCAGTAATAAGACTAATAATCCAATTTTAAATGGGCAAAACAGCTGAATAGACATTTTACCAAAGATGGTATTTACATGATCAACAATTACATAAAAAGGTGTTCAACATCATTTGTTAATAGAGAAATGCAAATTAGAAGGAGAATGAGAAAGTTCTTGACACCCACTATAATGGCTATAGTAAAAAAGACAGACAATAACAAGTGTTGGTGAAGAAATGGAGATATTAGAACCCTCAGACGTTGCCTATGGAAATGTAAAATGGTGCAGCCACTTCGGAAAACAGTTTTCCAGGTTTTTAAAAAAGTTATGCATAAAAGTATTATATGACCCAACAATTCCACTCCTAGGTGTATGCCCAAGAGAACTGAAAATACATTCCTACAACAACTTGTACATAAAAATTAGTAACAGTGTTATTCATGGTAGCCAAAAAATAGAAACAATCCACATGTCCAGAAACTGCTGTGTGGATAGATAAAATGCAGTATATGCCATACAGTGGACTACTATTCAATAAAAGTGATGAAGTATTCATAGAAGATACAACATGGAGGAACCGCAAAACAATAAGCTAAGTGAAAGAAGCCAGATGCGAAAGAGCCTGTATTGTAGGATCCATATAGAGTCATGCCCTGAATAACGTCACTCCTGTCAATGATGGGTTACCTGTACAATGGTGGTTCCATAAGATTATATGCAGCTGAAAAGTTCCTATCGCCAAGTGATGTTGTAGCCTTCAAAATGTCGTAGTGCAATGCATTACCTTTTCTATGTTTAGATACACAAATACCATTGTGTTAAAATTGCCTACAGTATTCAGTACAATCCCGTGCTGTGCAGGTCTGTAGCCTAGGAGCAATAGGCTATACCATGTACCCTAGGTGTGTAGTAGGCTGTGCCATCTAGGTTTGTGAGTATACTCTATGATAGTCCCACAATGACAGAATTGCCTAACAATGCAGTTCCCAAAACATACCCCTGTCACATGACTACGTACAATATCTAGAAAAGGCAAATCCATACAGATAATCAGTAGTTGTCTAGAGCTGGGAGTAGGCAGGGGGAATGACTGCAAAGGGGCACAAAAGATCTCTTTGCAGTGATATAAATGTTCTAAAATTGGATTGTGGTAATGATTATACAACTGTAGATTTACTAAAACTACCTGAACTGTGCACTTGAAATGTGAATTTTATGGAATGTACCATTACCTCAATAAAGCAAATTTTAAAAATAGATATCTGTATACCATTAAGTAGCCCAGGGAAATAGTACCTTTTTTTTTTAACAGAGGACAAGATATATGGCTCCAAAGTAGTACCTTTTTAATCTGCTTGCAACAAGTTCTTTGCAAGAAAACTTCCTGTAAAACAAATGAAACAGCACACAATTCTACCGTGTAATAAAATGCACTTTTCACAACTGTTTTTATAACCAAGCACATTTACCCTTCAACAGTCCAAGTCTACTCCTATTTATTCAAAAATCTACCCACTAACAGAACACCCACTAACAGAACAGAAAATGGGATGGAAAGGGTAACATATTTGAGAGCAGGAAGAAACTAGATGCTTTACAATGAAGTGAAGATTTGCCAAGAAGGAATAGTTGAAAGGGCATAGATCAGGGAATCCAGAGTAAGGACACTTTCTTTCCCAATGTTAATCTTGTTTTTCTTTGGCTCTGCCCCAGGACCCATTGGTTGCCTCCGGTAAGGCACATGGTATGCCTGTTATGCCTGTGGGGTAGAGGACATTGCCTTGGGTTGGATAATGGTAGGATACAATGTTTGTTTCATGATTTTATGGATTTTTAAGGATTTTTCATGATTTCTATGATCTTACCATAAAAGAAATTAACCCCTAGAAGATTAATTAGTAGAGACACATTGAAATTGAACATTCCTACCTGAAGCAGCCTATCTGCCTTGACATTCCCTCACCACAGCCCCCAACTCCAGGAAGCACCCCAGGGGAGCTGCTTTTTGGAGTGGACTTACTAATTCAGGGCATTATTTCTATCAGGCCCTCTTTAAAATGGTTATTATCTAAATGATGCTAATATTCTTTCAGCTTATGAATAAGCTTAAGTTGTTTGTTCCCGACTAGCTAGAAACCAAATGAATGGCACCTAGGATGGATTTGGTTTAATGGAGAGATGTGGGAGGTTGCCTGAAGCAGGGTAAACTGCCCAGGAATAACTGACCCACATGGTAGGCAAGGAAGAGACAAAGTAGAGGTTGGTTATACAGAATTGTGTGTCAAGCACCCACTAGTGGGAAGGAACAGAAGAGGGTGATGGATGAAAGAGGAACAGACACAAAGTAGCCCACACAGAAGTCTAATGATACGAAGTACATGGAATCATGTAGAATGCATAAGTAGCATGTTTTCATGATTTTTTTACTCCTTGTTTTTGCTTTTGCCAAACAGAGGCCTGGCAGCTCTGTCTTGTGGCTGCAGCCTCAGGAACATGCATGCACTTCTTCCTCTCATAGCTCCCCTGCCCATAGACATCATCACTGTCATGACCACTCACTGCTGTGAGGCCCAGGAACAAGAGAAGGCAAATTGGATGCAGGCAAGAACCTTGGTCCATTCATCCATTGGGTGGTGATCATCTCATGTCAGCGAGGTGAAGGCCTCCCTGGGGAGATGGAGGTAGCATCCCAGTCAAGATGCCACCAAACCCTTGTGATCAGAGCAGTACATTTTAGGCATTTATGGGAGGTGGGGCAGGTAACAGTGACTAACAGTTGCAGTTTCCCCCATGATTACACCTTATATAACTGTAGTATAATATCAAAACCAAGAAATTGACATTGGTGCAATTGTGTGTAGCTCTGTGCCATTTTACCATCAGTTGATTCCTGTAACTACTATCCAAATCAAAATACAGAACTGTTACATTAATTTCCTACTAACTCTGATGAAAGCTGAGAGGTTTCACAATGACTCAGTAGCCAATTATATATGTTTGAATTCATGGTTATTGTGAGGCCTTCAGACATCATCAATTATATAATTAATATTTACCACATAGGCAGTTATCAAAGTGAGTAATGAACCACAGTGATGGGCTTGGGAGACCAACGCACTGACAGACATGTGCAGTGGGTCCAGAAGTCCTTTGGATGTCAGTCAGGAGTGGGGGTGGGGGAGTCACAACTTCTGCTTCTCTCAGGCAGAGCCTGCAGTGACAGTTGCCAAGTTGGGAGATGACCTCACAGTTCTCATGGGCAGAGCCTCTGAAGGCATCTAGGGTAAGGCCAGGTGCTTGCTGCTTTTAGGGTCCTCTCAGATGTGTCCACTCTCATTATCTCAGCCACTTTTCACTTTCTGTCAGTTCATTTCAGGTCTCAGGTGGTACCAGACAAGAGCAGGTGTTATCACCTCAAGTCATTACATACACGTGTTTAGCACTTTGAGGATTAAATAACTTCACTGTGGACTCAATACTACTTGATAGGAGTGACTCCATTTTGAGACATTAGGATCCCAAATCATTATAATATATCAAGAAGTATTTCATCACCACAAAGATCTCCTGTAGAGCCACACCCCTTCCCTACCCTCACTGTCTCTAACCCCAGGCAACCACTCATCTGTTCCCTGTCTCTATAATTTTGTCATTTTGTGGATGTTGTGTAAGTGGAATCATACGGTATGTGGCAATATGGTCTGGCTCTGTGTCCCCACCCAGATCTCATCTTGAGTCGTACTCTCATACTTCCCAGGTATTGTGGGAGGAACTCGGTGACAGATAACTTGAGTCATGGGGGCTGTTTCCCCCATACTGTTCTTGTAGTAGTGAATAAGTTTCACGAGATCTGATGGTTTTATCAGGGGGTTCCACTTTTGCATCTTCCTCATTTTTTTCTCTTGCCACCGCCATGTAAGAAGTGCCTTTTGCCTCCCGCCATGATTCTGAGGCCTCCTCAACCAGCTGGAACTGTGAATTCAATTAAACCTCTTTTTCTTCCCGGTCTCGGGTATGTCTTTACCAGCAGCATGAAGATAGACTAATACAGTGGCCTTTTGAGATTGATTTTTTTACTCAACTTAATGCCCTTGCCTATCGTTGGGTCATGGTTTTAATTAATTTTTGTGCTATTCATTCTGTTGACTGGGCAGGAATGAAAGCCCTGGCTCTCCACTTGGCCACTTGGTCTTCTTTGACTCCTTCCCAGCAAGGGGTGAGGCCATGAGGGGTGCCTTGTTACAACAGAGAGAAGGTGGGAATCTAAGCTCTCTATTCAGCCTTTGTGGACGGGGATGAGGTGATGTCAAATATTTTTTCTTCAACGTTTGGTTGGAAGAGGGCAATTATTTTCTTTCTTTTGAGAGAGAGTCTCACTCTTGCCAGGCTGGAGTACAGTGGCAGCATCTCAGCTCATTGCAACCTCCACATCCTGGGTTCAAGCAATTCTTCTGCCTCAGCCTCCCAAGTAGCTGAGACTACAAGCACGTGCCACCACACCCAGCTAATTTTTGTATTTTTAGTAATACAGGGTTTTACCATGTTGGCCAGGATGGTCTTGATTTCTTGACCTTGTGATTCATCAGCCTCAGCCTCCCAAAGTGCTGGGATTACAGGTGTGAGCCACTGCACCCAGCCAAGGCAATTATTTTCTAAAAGTTTTCTCTCTTGCTAGGTTGCCCCTTTCCTGATCCTTTGACTAGAGAGAATAGGCATTTCTTGGGTTTAAAAAAAATGCTCCTGTGATGTTCCCAGGATGCCCACTTCTCCAGTACTTGGTCCAGGATCTATGAGGCAAGAAGAAAACTGAGAGAACAGGGCCAGGCATGGTGGCTCACACCTGTAATCCTAGCACTTTGGGAGGCCAAGGCGGGCGGATTACTTGAGGTCAGAAGTTTGAAACCTGGCCAACATGGTATAGCCCCATCTCTACTAAAAATACAAAAAAAAAAATTCGCTGGGCATGGTGGTGGGCACCTGTAATCCCAGCTACTCCAGAGGCTGAGGAAGGAGAATTGCTGGAACTGGGAAGATGGAGGTTGCAGTGAACCAAGATCACACCACTGCATTCAGCCTGGGCAACAGAGCAAGACTCCATCTCAGGAAAAAACAAACAAACAAACAAAAGGCAAAGGAACTTGTTACCTGTCATTCCGTGGATCCCAAGATCAATTGTGGATGGATTCCTATTGATCCCTAGTCAATTGTCTTCTTCTCTCTGCCTTTTAGAGTCTTCTGTTTGTTTCATAAACAATGCTCAGGGTTTTTAGTTATTCTTAGTAGGCACTGTACTCCATCCACTATTCCACCTTGTTTCAGAAACAGAAGTTGAGAATAACATTTTGAAACAGAAATTAGATCAGATTGCAGATTATTCCTATAAAAATGTCACTCCTGGGCCAGGCACAGTGGCTCACGCCTGTAATTCCAGCACTTTGAGAGGCTGAGGTGGGTGGATCACCTGAGGTCAGGAGTTCCACCCAATATGGTGGACCAATATGGTGAAACCCCATCTCTACTAAAAATACAAAAATTATCTGGGCATGGTGGCAGGCATCTGTAATCCCAGCTACTCAGATGGCTGAGACAGGAGAATTGCTTGAACCTGGGAGGCAGAGGTTGCAGTGAGCTGAGATCGTGCCACTGCATTATAGCCTGGGCCACAGAGTGAGACTGCATCTCATAAAATAAAAATAAAAATAAAAATAAAAATAAAAAGTCACTCCCAATTTCTTGCATTCCAATAGGCTTTCTTGAGTCAGAGAGGAAAGGGAAATTTACTGCTAGACTGTTGGAAATCCCACATATACACTTTGGACATTTAAATGGGCTATGTTTATTGTAGTAGAAAAAAATGCTATGAACTGCTAGATCAGAGACCCAGTTGGAGCCTGAAGTCAGCAAACATGGAGGAGTGGAAAAGTTGAGACATCAAAGAGAACAAGCTGGAGGCACTGCAGGTGGAACAGGACTTGCAGTGATAAGGCCCAAGACATACCATTTGGACTCGAGGTCAAAAAGGATGAAGAAGACAGTAGGCAAAAATGAACCTAAGAAACTGAGGCCGGGCGCTGTGGCTCACGCCTATAATCCCAGCACTTTGGGAGGCTGAGGCAGGTGGATCACTTGAGGTCAGGAGTTCGAGGTCAGCCTGGTCAACATGGTAAAACCCCGTCTCTACTAAAAATACAAAACTTAGCTGGGCATGTTGGCATATGCCTGTAGTCCCAGATACTTGGGAGGCTGAGGCAGGAGAATTGCTTGAACTGGGACCTGGGAGGCAGAGGTTGCAGTGAGCCGATATTGAGCCACTGCACTCCAGCCTGGGCAACAGAGCAAGACTTGGTATCAAAAGAGTAAAAAAGGGAAACTGAAAATTAATTTTAAAAAGTAACAAAGTCATCAATATAAAATTTAAGGAAAGTAGAGTAGGCATCATTTAAAAAGAAAGTCAAAGAGCATAAACTTCAAATAAAGAGAAATGGAAGGGGCAATGGGTACTTGGTTCAAAAGAGGTACTACAGAATAAGAATGCCAAAATTTTAACTATGAATGCATATGCATTTATGATATTGTTATATAGCATTTAGAAAGCCTCAGTGAAAAATTCCATGTCAAGTAGCACAGGGTAGGCAAGATAACTGCAAGTCTCTTTTAATTAGGAGTGACTTTCAAAGATTTATGAAATACTTGTTTTTTTTTTTGAGACAGAGTCTCGCTGTGTCACCAGGCTCACTGCAACCTCTACCTCCAAGGTTCAAGCGATTCTCCTTCCTCAGCCTCCCGAGTAGCTGGGACTACAGGCACGCACAACCACACCTAGCTAATTTTTATATCTTTTTAATAGGGACGGGGTTTCACCATGTTGGCCAGGATGGTCTCGATCTCTTGACCTCATGATTCACCCACCTTGGCATCCCAAAGTGCTGGGATTACAGGCATGAGCCAAAGTGGCTGGCTGTGAAATACATTTTCCTGGCCTCTTCTTTCTTCAAGTTATATCTTTCCAGTTTTGCAGGGCAACCGAACAGTCTATCTAAATAACAGCCTACATATTCCTAGCAAAAAAAAAAAAAAAAGAGGCACTGCTTTTTGTCAATTTAGGTCTAGGGGATGTAGTAACAAAAGCCACGAGTTAATAGCAATTCCTCGATATCTGCCACACCACTGGCCCTTAAGTTAGTTTCCACCAGCTCTAAGGACTGTGTTTTCACTATACAATCCACCCCATACAGCCCTGCTATATTGGCCTTACAAAAACATCTAGTTCATGTTCACACACATCAGTCAAGCATTCCAGGCCCTTCACAACTGGTCCCCCTCCCGACTACCTGAGACCTCTTGCCACAGCTCACCCATAAGAATTCTCTGTCTAGCCCTACCACTCACCTCATCCTTTCCCATGCTCTACTTGTTATGTGTTACACTGCTTCTTTCTTGCCTACTTTCCTCCACCTTTTCTCTACTCTAAGGGTTCCATCCCAGTGCAATTTTCTCTACTGTCTACAACCGCTTGACGGGTTCATCTTTTTTTATCTGAATTCCTACAATTTAATCATCTGCAACACTTTTTTGCTGACACAAACTAGATGTCTCATCACATTGTTGCTATAATGTTTTGTATTTTAAAGACTTATATCACTTCCTGTATGGTATGCACTTTACTTTTTATATTTTAATGGAAAATGTGCATATGACAAAAATTCACATAGGACAGGTTTCTATGAAATAAAAACTTAAACTCTCTTACCCAACACGATCTTTAGAAGTAACTAACCATTTCTGTTAGGTGGTTGCTATTCCTCCCTCTCCTAGGAGATTCCTCCTCTAACTCTTAATAATATAGTTCCCCTTCTTGATTTATATCAACCTCAGATACTATGTTTATCTATTTTTGCTGCCACACAAACAATCCCCCAGTTGTGGCTTACAACAACAAACATTTAATTCAAGCTCATGAGTCACTGTCTACAGCTATGCTGGACTTAGTCAGGCTTGGCTTTATGCATCTTCTCATTTTGGGACTTAGGCTGAAGGAGTGGCCATTATTTAGGGCATATTCTTCCCATGGCAGACAGCCACAGCTCAAGAGGAGCAACACAAACACATGATATTTCTGGAAGCCTCTGTTTACAACTGGCCACTGTCACTTCCACCCACATTCCATTGTTGAAAATAATTCACATGGCCAAAGCTAGAGTCAATAGAATAGGGATGGCACTCTTCGTGCTCTACCAGGAAGCATGTGAAAAATCACACGATGAAGAGTGTGGATGTGTAATTCTTCACAGGAGGGAGCAGAGTTGGGATCAATGAGCCAAGCTATCATACACAAATATCTACTGAGTCCCACGTATCAAAGACAAGGAATGGAGCTCATTAGCATCACTCCTGTCTCCCTCCTCTTCTCAAAGTTTCTTAGTTACATTATACATAGTTCTTCTACTGGCTTACTTTGTCACTTTAAATTGATAGGTAAAGTGTTTTATTGATCATTCAACTTTTGATAGTATCCCTCAAATCTTCGTTATAAAAAAAATGAGGCTACATACATCTTTGCATTTTCATACCTCCTCTTCTCTTTCTATCTCACAACTCTTACACCATGAAGGTTTATGACATTCCCATTGGGTTTTAGAACTATAATTATCTTCTATGCCTTGTATATAAGTTGATTTTAAAAACTAGAATCTAAAGGGCACTTACAATACTATAATTGCATACATATTATTTTCCATATAACCAAAAAATTTAGTTGGACTTGTAGAAAAGGAAATGGAACACTTCTCCTAAATATGTGTAGCTACAAGATGAATACTTCAGAAACCAAGATCAAATGGTTTATCATTCATTACACCCCATATGCTAATCAGAATCGTGCTACATTTAATTTGTTTTATACAGACTGTGATTTACAGATAGAGCTTTTTACTTTTCCAAGGAATTTATGTTTGTCTAATTTTATTTTCTTGTTAACAGAACAATCACCTTCATTCTATTAGTAAATCCAAACACCTTCTTAAACCCCACTTAATTGCTGAAGTGAATTTATTTTCTTATCAAACACATTCATCTCCAACTCTCACTATGTGCTTAATTTGAAATAATTGCCTTTACTAGGAGTTCTTTTTATTGCTATGCTGAGTTGTGGCCATTACTTCTTGGATTCCATATATACATCTTTTTTTATTTCCATTTTTATTTTCCTAGAGCATATGCTCAAGTGACTTTTTTTTCCCCCAGAAAGAGAATTAAATATTGAGTTCTTTCAGTCTGACTTGCAGACTGGTACACTGGCTGGGCATAGAATTCTATGGCTTATCCCACTTTCTGTTAGCACTTTGAAGGCATTGTTTCATTGTAGTCTATCTAAAGCTAGAAAATCTGAAAGTTGATATGATTCTCATCTCTCTGCAAATTAGTTGTTTTTGCTCTCAGGAAGCTTTTAAAAGTTTTTAACTTGGTATACTAAAATTTCATAAGGATATGTGAGTTCACAATGAGTCCTTTTTAAAAAGCAGTTACTTAACCCACAGGCATTTTTATTGTCTCATTACATAGTCAGCAGTGTTGAAGATGTGGGTGATAAATAAGACAAGCACAATTATTTCCCAGATCATTTCAGTCTATAGAAGGACATTTACAGTCCAGCTAAAAATGATTAAGTGGCTCGTAGAGAATAAATTTTAATAAGGCAAATTGAATTCAGTTATTCACTTTGTGTCTGATAAGATTGTGTAGAGGCTCTTTTTGCATCTTATGATGAAAATGTTCAATTCTGGAACTTTGTGAGAAGGGAACAAAGTCAGCCACTTCTTTGTTTATTTTCTCTTTTTGCTAAAACCTAAAGTTAGTTTTTCTAGTAATTCTTTTCCAAATAAATATTTCAAATTATGTTACAATAGGACATTCACTTAGTTAATGACCACAGAAGTTAAAAATAATTCTTTTCATTTCCTCTTTCTGACTTGTAACTCCATCACATTTATAATAAGCTTCTTGCTGGCTAGGTTTTGTCTTCTTGAGGCTGTTGCTATACTCTTTTTAGGATTATAGAAATTACATTCCATAACTATAACCATTTTTGTCTTTTTCTGGAGGCTACACTATTAGATGTGGTCTAAGGCTAGATTCTTATCATCACAGTGAATAATGACATGAGCTCTTTTCAAAGTAGCAGAGAATGAATGAGATGTGATCGGAAATACAGACCCAGGACAGTTTCCCAAAAAATGAATAAAATGAGAATATAATCTTCAACTGTATAATTTCTGTGTCTCCAATGAAAGAAAACAAGGAATATTCTATAGAAATTGATGTTTTAAAGCATAGAAAAAGAGCTTACTTCTTTTTCTTTTATGTTGAAACCTTGAAATCCCTTAAAATCATATTTTCCAATCCTTAGTGTGATTCAGAAATCTCCAGAGATGCTTGTTAAATATATAGTTCTCTGAGCTCCACCCTTGGGAGTATCTTGGGGCAGGTAGAGCTGGCTCTGTCTACTCCCAATCCTGGAGATCTTCCAAGAAAGTTTCAGTTTTTTAATAGATCTTGTTCCAGAAATTAAAAACCCAAAGATCTGTATTGCAAAAGAATAACTACATGCAATTGTTAAACAGTTGCCACCCACCCCACCCTCAAAAGGTGTTGCCATGTTCGGAAGGCCTTACAATGTTTATATTTCTTTGGATATCTGTTAGTAACTTAGATAACTAACTGATGTTGACTAAGTTAGATGAGATCGGACATTAAAAATTGCCCTGTGGGAGTTTTCTTTTCCTTTTCTCTCTGTTTTCTTTTTTTTGTTGTTGTTGTTTGTTTGTTTCTTTTTTTTTGAGACAGCATTTCGCTCTTGTCGCCCAAGCTGGAGTGCAATGGTTCAATCTCGGCTCACTGCAACCTCCGACTCCCAGGTTCATGCGATTCTCCTGCCTCAGGCTCCTGAGTAGCTGGGATTACAGGCACAAGCAACCACGCCCGGCTAATTTTTGTATTTTTAGTAGGGACAGAGTTTCACCATGTTGGCCAGGCTGATTTTGAGCCCCTGGTCTCAGGTAATCCATCTGCCTCTGCCTCCCAAAGTGCTGGAATTACAGGCATGAGCCACCACACCCAGCCCCTTTGGGAGTTTTTTATTTTTTATTTTTTTATTTTTTTATTTTACTTTAGGTGCATACTATATCTGGCATTTCTCCCCATGTTATCCCTCCCCATCCTTCCCTCCCTCCTCACTCCCCCATTGTTTCTCCCCTACCCCCCCCAACTGTCCCCTGTGTGTGATGCTCCTCTCGCTGAGTCCACATGTTCTCGTGGTTCAACACCCACCTATGAGTGAGAACATACAGTGCTTGGCTTTCTGTTCTTAGGTCAGTTTGCTGAGAATGATGGTTTCCAGATTGATCCAAGTCCCTACAAAGGACACGAACTCATCATTTTTTATGGTTGCATAGTATTCCATGATGTATATGTACCACATTTTCTTTGTCCAGTCTATCATTGATGGGCATTCAGGTTGGTTCCAGGTCTTTGTTATTGTACACAGGGCTGCAATGAACATATGTGTGCATGTGTCTTTATAGTAGAATGATTTATAGTTCTTTGGGTATATACCCAGTAGTGGGATTGCTGGGTCAAATGGAATTTCTATTTCTAGATCCTTGAGAAATCGCCGCAGTGTCTTCCACAATGGTTGAACTAATTTACACTCCCACCAACTGTGTAAGAGTGTTCCTATTTCTCCACATCCTCTCCAGCATCTGTTGTCTCCCGATTTTTTAATGATCGCCATTCTAACTGGTGTGAAACGGTATCTCAGTGTGGTTTTGATTTGCATTTCTCTAATGACCAGTGATGATGAGCATTTTTTCATATGTTTGTTGGCCTCATATATGTCCTCTTTTGAAAAGTGTCTGTTCATATCCTTCGCCCGCTTTTGAATGGGGTTGTTTGTTTTTTTCTTGTGTATCTGTTTTAGTTCTTTGTAGATTCTGGATATTAGTCCTTTGTCTGATGGGTAGATTGTGAAAATTTTTTCCCATTTGTTGGTTGCCAATTCTCTCTAATCTTTTTCTGTACAGAAGTTCTGGAGTTTAATTAGGTCCCATTTGTCTATCCTGGCTTTTATTGCCATTGCTTTTGGTGTTTTATTCATGAAGTCCTTGCCTATGCCTATGTCCTGGATGGTTTTACCTATGTTTTCTTCTAGTGTTTTTATGGTGTTAGGCTTTATGTTTAAATCTTTGATCCATCTGGAGTTAATTTTAGTGTAAGGTGACAGGTAGGGGTCCAGTTTCTGCTTTCTGCACATTGCTAGCCAGTTTTCCCAACACCATTTTTTAAACATGGAGTCCTTTCCCCATTGCTTGTTTTTACTGGGTTTGTCAAAGATCAGATGGTTGTAGATGTGTGGTGTTTCTTCTGGGGGGTCTCTGTTCTGTTCCATTGGTCTATGTCTCTGTTTTGGTACCAGTACCATGCTGTTTTGATTACTGTAGCCTTGTAGTATAGTTTGAAGTCTGGCAGTGTGATGCCTCCGGCTTTGTTCTTTTTGCTTAGGATTGTCTTGGCTATGCAGGGTCTCTTGTGATTCCATATGAAGTTTAAAATGGTTTTTTCCAGTTCTGTGAAGAAGGTCAATGGTAGCTTAATGGGGATAGCATTGAATCTATAGATTACTTTGGGCAGTATGGCCATTTTCACAATATTGATTATTCCTAACCATGAGCATGGAATGTTTCTCTATCTGTTTGTGTCCTCTCTTATTTTGTTGAGCAGTGGTTTGTAGTTCTCCTTGAAGAGGTCCTTTACATCCTTTGTTAGTTGTATTCCTAGGTATTTTATTCTCTTTGTAGCAATTGTGAATGGGTGTTTGCTCTTGATTTGGCTCTCTGTCTGTTATTGGTGTATAGGAATATTAGTGATTTTTGCATATTGATTTTGTATCCTGAGACTTTGCTGAAGTTGCTTATCAGTTTGAGAAGATTTTGGGCTGAGACGATGGGGTCTTCTAGATATACAATCATGTAATCTGCAAATAGAGACAGTTTGACTTCCTCCTTTCCTAATCGAATACACTTTATTTCTTTTTCTTGCCTGATTGCTCTGGCTAGAACTTCCAATACTATGTTGAATAGGAGTGGTGAAAGAGGACATCCTTGTTTAGTGCCTGATTTTAAAGGGAATTCTTCCAGCTTTTGCCCGTTCAGTATGATATTGGCTGTAGGTTTGTCATATATAGCTTTCATCATTTTATGATATGTTCCATCAATACCTAGTTTATTGAGAGTTTTTAGCATGAAGGGCTGTTGAATTTTATCGAAGGCCTTCTCTGCATCTACCTCTCAATAGAGGTAATCATGTGGTTTTTGTCTTTGGTTCCGTTTATGTGATGGATTACATTTATGGATTTGCATATGTTGAACCAGCCTTGCATCCCCGGGATGAAGCCTACTGGGTCGTGATGGATAAGCTTCTTGATGTGCTGTTGCAATCTCTTTGCCAGTATTTTATTGAAGATTTTTGCATCAATGTTCATCATGGATATTGGCCTGAAGTTTTCTTTTTTAGTTGAGTCTCTGCCTGGTTTTGGTATCAGGATGATGTTGGTCTCATAAAATGAGTTAGGGAGGATTCCCTATTTTTGTATTGTTTGATACAGTTTCAAAAGGAATGGAACCAGCTCCTCTTTGTATGTCTGGTAGAATTCGGCTGGGAACCCATCTGGACCTGGAATTTTTTGGGTTGATAGGCTATTGATTGCTGCCTCTACTTCAGCCCTTGTTATTGGTCTATTCAGGGTTTCAGCTTCCTCCTGGTTTAGTTTTGGTAGAGTACAAGTGTCCAGGAATTTATCCATTTCTTCCTGGTTTACTGGTTTATATGAGTAGAGCTGTTTGTAGTAATCTCTGATGGTAGTTTGTATTTCTGTGGGATCAGTGGTGATATCCCCTTTATCATTTTTTATTGCATCTATTTGATTCTTCTCCCTTTTCTTTTTTATCAATCTGGCTAGTGGTCTGCCCATTCTGTTGATCTTTTCAAATAACCAGCTCCTGGATTTATTGATTTTTTGAAGGGTTTTTTGTGTCTCTATCTCATTCAGTTCTGCTCTGATCTTAGTTATCTCTTGTCTTCTGCTAGCTTTTGAGTTTTTTTGATCTTGCTCCTCTTGTTCTTTCAATTTTGATGATACGGTGTCAATTTTAGATCTTTCCTCTCTTCTCTGGTGGGCATTTATTGCTATAAATTTCCCTCTCGATACTGCTTTAAAGGTGTCCCAGAGATACTGGTAAGTTGTGTCTTCATTCTGGTTGGTTTCAAAGAACATCTTTATTTCTGCCTTCATTTCATTGTTTATCCAGTCAACATTCAGAAGCAAGTTGTTCAGTTTCCAAGTGGTTGTGTGGGTTTCAGTGTGTTTCTTGATCCTGAGTTCTAGTCTGATTGCACTGTGTTCTGATAGACTGTTTGTTATGATTTCTGTTCTTTTGCATTTGCTGAGGAGTGATTTGCTTCCAATGATGTGGTCAATTTTAGAGTAAGTGCAATGTGGTGCTGAGAAGAATGTATATTCTGTGAATTTGGGGTGGAGCATTCTGTATATGTCTATTAGATCCGCCTGGTCCAACTCTGCATTCAAATCCTGGATATCCTTGTTAATTTTCTGTCTCGTTGATCTGTCTAATATTGACAGTGGAGTATTGAAGTCTCCCACTATTATTGTGTGGGAGTCTAAATCTCATTTTAGGTCATTAAGAACTTGCTTTATGTACCTGGGTGCTCCTGTGTTGGGGGCGTATATATTTAGGATAGTTAACTCTGCCTGTTGGATTGATCCTTTTACCATTATGTAATGTCCTTCTTTGTCTCTTTTGATCTTTGTTGGTTTGAAGTCCGTTTTATCAGAGACTAGGATTGCAATCCCTGCTTTTTTTTGCTCTCCATTTGCTTGGTAAATCTTCCTCCATCCCTTTATTTTGAGTCTATATGTATCCCTGCATGTGAGATGGGTTTCCTGGATACAGCACATCGATGGTTTTTGACTTTTTATCCAATTTGCCAGTCTGTGTCTTTTGATTGAGGCATTTAGCCCATTTACACTTAAGGTTAATATTGCTATGTGTGAATTTGATCCTGCCATTTTTATGCTAGCTGGTTGTTCTGCCCATTAGTTGACGCAGTTTGTTCATTGTTTTGATGCTCTTTACCATTTGGTACGTTTTTGGAGTGGCTGGTACTGGTTGTTCCTTTCTATGTTTAGTGCTTCTTTCAGGGGCTCTTGTAAAGCAGGCCTGGTGGTGATGAAATATCTGAGCAATTGCTTGTTCATAAAGGATTTGATTTCTTGTTCGCTTATGAAGCTTAGTTTGGCTGGATATGAAATTCTAGGTTGAAAGTTCTTTTCTTTAAGGATGTTTGAATATTGGCCCCCACTCTCTTCTGGCCTGTAGGGTTTCTGCTGAGAGATCCGCTGTAAGTCTGATGGGCTTCCCTTTGTGGGTAACCCGACCTTTCTCTCTGGCTGCCCTTAGGACTTTTTCCTTCATTTCAACCCTGGTGAATCTGAAGATTATGTGCCTTGGGGTTGCTTTCCTTGAGGAATATCTTTGTGGTGTTCTCTGTATTTCCTGGACTTGAATATTGGCCTGCCTTGCTAGGTTGGGGAAGTTCTCCTGGATAATATCCTGAAGAGAGTTTTCCAGCTTGGATTCATTCTCTCCGTCACATTCAGGTACACCTATCAAAAGTAGATTTTTTTCACATAATCCCATATTTCTTGGAGGTTTTATTCATTTCTTTTTACTCTTTTTTCTCTAATCTTGCCTTCTCATTTTATTTCATTGAGTTGATCTTCAATCTCTGATATCCTTTCTTCTGCTTGTTTGATTTGGCTATCGAAACTTGTATATGCTTCGTGAAGTTCTTGTGTTGTGTTTTTCAGCTCCATCAATTCATTTATATTCCGCTCTAAGCTGTTTATTCTCGTTAGCATTTCGTCAAACCTTTTTTCAAAGTTCTTAGTTTCTTTGCATTGGGTTAAAACATGATCTTTTAGCTCAAAGAAGTTTGTTATTACCCACCTACTGAAGCCTGTTTCTGTCAATTCATCACACTCATTCTCCATCCAGCGTTGTTTCCTGTTGGTGAGGAGTTGTGATTCCTTGAAGGAGGAGAGGCATTCTAGTTTTCGGTATTTTCATCCTTTTAGTGCTGGTTTCTTCCCATCTTTGTGGATTTATCTACCTGTGGTCTTTGTGGATTTATCTACCTGTGGTCTTTGTGGTTGGTGACTTTCAGATGGGGTCTCTGAGTGGACATCCTGTTTGTTGCTGATGAAGTTATTTCTTTCTGTTTCTTAGTTTTCCTTCTAACATCAGGCCCTGCTGCTGTAGGACTGCTGGAGGTCCACTCCAGACCCTGCTTTCCTGGGGATCACCTGCAGCAGCCTCTACATTTTTGCTGGGAACTGCAATCCAGAGTTGTTCCTATTCAGCCATCTTGGATCCTCCTAATCTTTTTCTTGACTGTCTCATTATAGCTGTGGCCCAATTCCAGCATAGGCAGTTCCTCATGGCAGGGGAAGACCTCACGATCATGGTGGAAAGCGAATGAGGAGTCAAATTATGTCTTACATGGCCACAGGCAAGCCCATCTTTTCTTAATTTAAAAATTCATTCAAGGCTAGGCATGGTAGCTCACACCTGTAATCCCAACACCTTGGTGGGCTGAGGTGGGAGGAATGATTGAGCCCAGGAGTAGAGACCAGCCTGGACAAAACAGCAAGACACCCATGTTTACAAAAAAATTAAAAACTTAGCTGCATATGGTGGCATGCACCTGTAGTTCCAGCTAGCTGAAAGACTGAGATGGGAGGATGGCTTGAGCCCAGGAGTTTCAGGCTGCAGTGAGCTATCACACCATTGTACCCCAGCCGGGAAGACAGAGTGAGACCCTGTTTCTAAAAAAAAAAAAAAAAAATGGAGTCATCCTGCTTTTTCTGTTTCTAAAAAAAAAAAAAAAATGGAGTCATCCTGCTTTTTTTCCTTCACTTTATTGTTATGCATTTAACAGTTTGGAGATTATATATATATTTCTTCTGGAAAGTTGAATAATATTTATATTTACTGATAATTTTATCGGTTTAATTGCTAACCATTTCTTCATATATCTCAGACCAGAATTTTAATGAGTAATCTATCTTTTATTCCTGGTTGCTTTTTAAAAAACTTTTCATTTCATAATAAACACAGATTCACTGAAAGCTATGAAAATAGAACAGAGGGGCCCTTTGTACCCTTCCCCCAGTTTTCCCCAATGATTACATGTTACTTAACTATAATACAATGACAAAATGAGGAAATAGATAATACAATGACAAAGTGAGGAAATTGATATTGACACATTGTGTATATATAGCTCTATCTCATTGTATCACATATGTAGATTTCTGTAAGCATGACTCAGTAGTTTCAAGATACAGAACGATTTTATCATGACAGAGATTTCCCTTATGCTACCACTTAACAGCCACACCCAAACCTCCCACTATCCCTAACTTTTGGAAACTATTAATCCGCTCTCCATCTCTATAATTTTTTGAAAATATTACATAACTGGAATCATACTGCATGCTATGAACTGAATTATGTGCCCCAAAATTTATATGTTGAAACATTAACCCTCAATATAACTGTATTTAGAAATACAGCCTTTATGAGGTTAAACAGAGACACCAGGGACGCCTCTCTCTCTCTCTCTCTCTCTCTCTCTCATTCTCTCTGCCATATGAGGACAAGGAAACAGTGATTTTCTGCAAGCCAAGAAAAGATCTCTCACCAGAAATCTACCCTACTGGGCCTTGATCTGGGATTTCTAGCCTCCAGACTGAGAAAATAAAGTTATATTGTTTAACCCACTCAGTCTATGGTATTTTGTTATGGCAACTAGTGAAGACTCATGCATAGTATTGTACTTGGCTTGTCACTCAGCCCAATATTCTTGATATCTGGTCAAGTTTCTGGGTGTTTCAATAGTTTGTTCCTTTTTATTGCTGACTTAATATTTCACTTGACTTTTTAAGAGCTCTGATTTGTCTTTGGCATTCTGCAGACTAGCTATGATATGTCTAGGTGTTAATTTCTTTTTTTTTTTCTTTTTAAGTTGTTCTTGGATATTTTTGTGCTTCCTGAATTTGAGAATTGATATCATTGATCAATTCTGAAAAATACTCAGCCATTATCTCTTTTGATATGGCCTTTCTCCTATTCGCTTTCCTTTCTTTGTTAGATATTCTCACTCTATCCTTGATATCTCTTAACTTTTCTTGTATATTTTCGATCTCTGCATCTTTTTGTATTCTGGGTCATATCTTCAGACTTATATCCCAGTTCACTTATTCTTTCCAGTAGTTTAATTCATCCTTTGAGTTTTTAATTTCAATTATTATTTTTATCACAACTTTATGATGATATAATTTTCATATCAAAAAGTTAATTTTTTTAAGTATAGAAATTTAGTGTTTTTCTGTTTATTCAGAGTTGTGCATCTACCACCACCATTAATGTGCAGAACATTATCATCAACCCAAAAAGAAACTCCATACTTATTGGCAGTCACTCCCCATTCTCCTCTTCTCCCAACCCCTAGAAACTACTGACCTACTATCTATTTTTATAGCTTTGCCTATTCTGGAAATTTCATTAAAAAGGAGTACTACAATATATGTAGCCTTTTGTGTCTGGCTTTTTCTCATTCAGCATGATGTTTTCAAGGTTCATCTGTTTTGCATGGGTACTTTAATTTTATTGCAAGGTAATATTCTATTGTACATACCACATTCCACACCACTGTTTGTTAACCACTCTTCAGTTGATGGACATTTGGGTGTTTCTACTTTGGGACTGCTATGAACATTTAATATGTACAAGCTTGTGTGTAGTTTTAAATTATCTTGTTTGTATACATCAGAGTAGAATTGCTGGGTCATGTGGTAGATAACTCTATGTTTAATCAGTTGAAGAACTGCCAAACTGTTTTCTAAAGTGGCTGCAGGATTCAACATTCCCATCAGCAGTATGTGAGAGTTCCAGTTTTCCTACATCCTTGCCAACACATATTATTTCCATTTTTAAAATTATAGCCATGCTGGTTGGTGTGAGGTGGTAATTAATAATTTTGTGGCTCTAATTAATAATTTCCTAATGAATATTTTTTGTGTGCAGATACACACAATTCCTTTTGAATTGCCTTGGTATCTTTTTCAAAAATCAGTAAATGTAAAGAATAATTTCTGGAGTCTCAGTTCTATTCCATTGATTTATATGTGTATTCTTATACCACACTGCATTGATTTGAAATCAAGAAGTGTGAGTGCTCCAATTTTATCCTTCTTTTTCAAGATAATTTGACTATTCTGGATCCCTTCCATTGCCATAACAGTTTTTGGATTGATCTTTCAAAATTCCTAAGATTTTTATAGGGGTTGTATTTAGTTTGAACATCACTTTGAAGATTATTGCCATTTTAATGATATTGAGTCTTCCAATCCATGAGCATATGATGCCTTTATATTGATTTGGGTCTAATTTATTTATTTATTATTTTTTTGAGACAGAGTCTCACTCTGTCACCTAGGCTGGAGTGCAGTGGCACGATCTTGGCTCACAGCAACCTCCGCCTCCCAGGTTCAAGAGATTCTCCTGCCTCAGCCTCCCAAGTAGCTGGGATTACAGGTGCAGGACACCACGACAGTTTGGCAGTTCCTCAACTCATTAAACATAGAGTTACCTAGCACATAACCCAGCAATTCTACTCTCATGTATACAAACAAGATAATTTAAAACTACGCACAAACTTGTACATATTAAACGTTCATAGCAGCCCCAAAGTAGATACAACTCAAATGTCCATCAACAGAAGAATGGTTAACAGTGGTGTGGAATGTGGTATGTACAACAGAATATTACCTTGCAATAAAAGGAAATAAAGTACCTATACAAAATGGATGAACCTTGAAAACATCATGCCGAATGAATAAATAGCCAGACACAAAAGCTAATTTTTTTGTATTTTTAGTAGAGATGGGGTGTCATTTTGTTGGCCAGGCTGGTCTTGAACTCCTGGCCTCATGTGATACACCTGTCTCAGCCTCCCAAAGTGCTAGGATTACAGGCATGAGCCACCACACCTAGCCCTAATTTAATTTCTTTCAATGATGTTTTGTAGTTTTCAGCGTACAAGTTTTATGCTGCTTAAGTTTATTTCTAAGTATTTTATTCTTTTTGATGCTATTATAATATTTCTGAATTTTATGTTCAGATTGTCCATTGCTTATGTATAAGGGTGTGGTGAAGTGAGCCTGTAGTGCCAGCTACTTAGGAGACTGAGGCAGGAGAATCACTTGAACCCAGGAGGCAGAGGTTGCAGTGAGCCAAGGTCATGCCACTGCACTTCAGCCTGGGTGACAGAGCAAGACTCCATCTCAAAGAAAAAAAAAATTATTGCAGCTTGTTTTATGCCATAGAAGATGGTCTATTCTGGAGAATGTTCCATGTACACTTAAGAAAAACGTATACTCTGCTGTTATTGAATGGAATGTTCTATTTGTGTCTATTAGGTCTTGTTGGTTTATATTATATGTCATCTTTTATTGATCTTCCTCATTCTTGAAATGTTATTATATGTTTTATTTCTAGAACATCTTTTGGTCCTCTAAAATTATGCTTGGTTACTTTTAATTAGCTCTTTCTCTCTAGTTTTATTTTGACTCCTCCTTTTAAAATTTCTATATATCCACTAAACAAGCTTATTTTTTATTTAGTATTATTTAATTCCAGTAGTTGGCATCTTTGTTGATTGTGCTATCTGTTCTCACTCATTATCTTGTTTTCTGTTGTTGTTGTTTTTGATTTTGTTTTGTTTTCTGAGATGGAGTCTTGCTCTGTCTCCCAGGCTGAAGTGCAATGGTGTGATCTCAGCTCACTGCAACCTCCACCTCCTGGGTTCAAGCGATTTTCCTGCCTCAGCCTCCTGAATAATGGGGACTACAGGCACATGCCAACATGGCCCGTCTAATTTTTGTATTTTTAGTAGAGACAAGGTTTCACCATGTTGACCAGGATGGTCAATCTCCTGACCTTGTGATCCACCTGCCTCGGCCTCCCAAAGTGCTGGGATTATAGGCATGAGCCACCATGCCTGGCCTTGTTACCTTGTTTTGCACATATTCTATAATATTTGACAGTGAGCTCCTATTATTTAAAACGTCGAGGCTACAATTTAAGGTATTTTCTTTCGTGAAACATTTGGTTTGCTTCTGTGGATGCTTAAGATTACTTTAAATTTTCAAACTGAGATTTTTAAAACCTCCTGGGTAGTTTGAATTCAGGCCAAAACCCATATGAAGCCTGCTGAGGATTACACATTTTCAGGGCTGTATTTTTCCCCCTTCACTCAGTGTCAAAGTTAGGCAAGTTTACTTATTATTTTTTTCTTTAGTGTGAATTTATTTGTAGTCTATCATTATGCTGCCACTACACTCCTTGGGTTTTTGACTTTACACAGGGATCTCCTTTCAGATTCTGCACTTTGGGCAGGTCTTGGATTTTAGCTCCTGTTTGTTACACCATGAAGGGCCATCTAATGAAAAGTCAAGGTCACTAGTGCCAGGCAAGTGGCCTCAAGATGAAAGCCAATCTCAGTGCTATCTTTCTTATCTGGATTTCAACATTTATTTAATTTTGGCCTGTGAGGCTTCCTTACTGCCTTGCAAGCTCCATGCTACATTTATAAGGGCATGTATTTTATTTAAAAAAAATTTTTTTGTTGAGATGGGGTCTCACTATGTTGCCCAGGTTGGTGGTCTTGACCTCCAGGCCTCAAGCTATTCTCCTGCCTCAACTCCCAAAGTGCTGGGATTACAGTCATGAGCCACTGTGCCCAGCCAAGTGCATATATTTTAAATTTTTATGCAGCAGTTTTAGTTGTTTGCTGGGGGAGAGTTATTTATGTTTTCAACATGTCTATTAAGTCTAGTTGGTTTATAATGTTGTTGAAGTCATCTTTTTAAATAGATCTTCTGCCTAATTCTTGAAATATTATATTTTCTGTTTCTAGAACTTCTTTTTGGCCTTTAAAATGATTCTCGGCTTTTTTTGGGGGGAGATGGGATCTTATTCTATTGTCCAGGCTGGAGTGCAGTGGTATAATCATGGCTCATTGCAGCCTTGACCTCCTAAGCTTAAGTGATTCTCTTGCCTCAGCCTCCCAATTAGTTGGGACTACAGACAGGCACATGCCACCATGCCCAGATAATTTTTTAACTATTTTGTAGAGATGGGATCTCTCTATGCTGACCATGAAGTCCTGGACTGAAGTGATCCTTCCACCTTGGCTTCCTCAAGTGCTGGAATTAAAGGTGTGAGCCACCATGCCTGGCCTGGTTGTTTTTTGTTTTTGTGCTGTGGGAGGAATACCTGCCTTGGAGGAAAGAAAGACTTGGTTTTTTTTCCCCTATTAATTTTATTTTATTGTGATAAAGACATTAGATTCATATTAGATTCACCCTCTTAGTCAAATTTGAAGCATACAATATGGTATTGTGGTATTGTTAACTATAAGCAAAATGTTCCACAAATCTCTAAAACTTACTGATCCTGCATAACTCAAACTTCATGCCCATTGATAGCTGGCCTGTTTTTGTTGTTTTTTTTTTAGAAGGAGTTTTGCTCTTGTCACCCAGGCTGGAGTACAATGGCACAATCTCAGCTCCCTGCAACCTTTGCCTCCTAAGTTCAAGCAATTCTCCTGCCTCAGCCTCCCAAATAGCAGGGATTACAGGCATGCACCACCATGCCCAGCTAATTTTTGTATTTTTAGTACAGATGGGATTTCACCATGTTGACCAGGCTGGTCTCAATCTCCTGATCTCAGGTGATCCACCTGTCTTAGCCTCCCAATGTGCTGGGATTACAGGCATGAGCCACTACACTCGGCCTGGCATGGTTATTTTTAATTAGTTCTCTGTCTCTGGTCATATTTTATATATATGACTCGATAGTATGATGGCCAGTAGTATGATCATGTGGAGCAGTATATTCTGTGCATGTATCAAACATGCAAGTACAGAACATATCTAAAATAACTACTCTACACTGGCCCATACTATAAATTAGTCCTCAAAAGCACAGCAAGTTCTACAGCTTGGAGAAATTTGCACATTAAAAAGTTGTCACCTTTAACTACCTTCTTTTATGCACTAATAGTCAGGAAGGCCCCCCACTTTAAGAGGAGGTGCTTGGGACCTAACCATTCTGCTGTTTACACTTAGCTCCTCTACTCTTGTGATCACCCAGTCTCCTTGACACTAAGAAGAGAGTGTTCTCAAAGCACATAGCAGCAGGAGGAACCAATGTGTGAGGACAAACAACAGGAGCAGAGTGCCAGGCTGAAGCTTAGGAGCAAGTGGATAGCCAGATAAGAGTGGGGTGGAGTATGAGAGCCAGAGGGAGGGGTCATGGCCATAGCTGTGTAGGGTAGGAGTGCCACAGAACAGCCCGCCAATATTTGAGGTCAGCTTCAAGTCATCTCTGGTCCTTCTCCAGGACACGGCTCTCTATCTTTCACATTGTGGCATGAAACTGCCACTTCAGATGTTGCTAGCAGAGACATACCCTCTTTGCAGCGACACTGTCACTCCATTAATGCCGTCATCCAGAGCTGCTCTAGCGTTGCCCTATTGATTCATTTTGAGCTGTCACCTAAAATACTCCAATTCTTTTCCATACCTAAAATGAATTCATTTCTCTCCCATTTTTTACCTAATTGAATGGGTTTTATTTTGTTTTTTGTTTTGTCTGTTTGTTTTTTAAAAATATGAGTGCATAAACACACATTTTATCACTTCACCTTGTTAGATGCATTCTAGGCAGCAAGAGCTTTGGCCTAATTCTGTCTTCATTAGCTTTTACTATCTTTCTTGGTTTCATGTCATCTGTCAATTTCATGAGTACTTCACTGTCTATGCATCTAAATCACTGATAAAAATATTGAACCAGATCAAGGCACATCTCTTGAAATTTCCTTCCAAGCTGATGTTGATGCATTACTCAGTACCCTTTGGGGATGATTTCTCAACCAGTTATTATTCCACCTAGTTGTACTTGTACCCAGGACAAATTTGCATGGTTGTCAAGTATGTTTTTGTCAATAGCTTTGTGGTAAGTATATATTTTACTAACCTAACAGCACAGCAACCATCTCAAAAGAGTGAAACCAAGGCAAGTTTCTTGTTCTTGGTCCATCCATTTTAGAACCTAGCGATTTCCACTGCTTTTTAAATTACTCACCAACCTCCCTTTATTAATCCATTCTAAAAAAGACCCAGCCATCAAACTCATCAGTTGGGGACTTACGGACTACGCCTTTGGCCCTCTCTTAAAGATCAAAAACACACTCTTTGACTAGTTTCTCAGTACCTTTCAACAAATTCTCCTAGTAAGGTTTTTGTGAAGAATAATTGAAATATCCTGGGTAAAAAAACTAGCAGCAGAATGCTCAATGTAATGCTCAACAAATAATAGTTTTCTTCCTCCTTCCTCACTTCAACCAGGAAAACAACTTTCTATTTAATTCCATTAAAATCATTTAGTCTACTTGATTGTGTGCTAATACATTACATTAGTTAGGCAGTTATAAAAGGACACCTAAAATACAGGAGCTTAAGCAAAACAGAAGTTTATTTCTCTGACACATAAACTACTGGGTAGGTACCACTGGTTGTTATGGCAGTTCCATAATAACCAAGGATCCAGCATCCTTCTCTCCTGTTCCTCTGGCACTCTTAAGAGGCAGCTTCCATCTCACAGTTTAACATGGCTGTGCCTGCTCTTCCTCTCATCTCTTTATTTGAGCCACTAGAAGGCAGAAAGGAAGGAAAGGGAGGGCATGTTCTTTCCTCCAATGCGAATAACCCAGGAATTTCAGGCATTATTTTTTCCTCTTATTTCATTGACCAGAACATATAACTGAAAGTGAGGCTGGGAAATGATCATCTCCATTTAACTCACCTTGGTTTGCCCAGCTCTTTTCAGGTTTTAGCACCAGAGTCCTGCATCCTGGGAACCCCCATAGTCCTGGGTAAATGGGCTGATGGATGGTCACCCTATGTCTACCTAAAATTTGTAGGTTCTAAAGAGAGAGGGAGAAATAGATATTGATGGACCACTAGATCCCTTCCTTAATCTCCAGTTTGTCTTGTGAGGTGTAAGGCCGGTTGCTTCGCCGGGAGCTTGGATGCAAACACCCCCCTTTTTTCCAAAAGCTCGGACAAGCCCTGACCAGCTCAGGCAAGCTCAGACAAGCTCAGACATGCTCAGGCATGTTCCCTTCTCCCATGCTTGCACAGCCTGGCCTTCCCTTAAAGAGCCCAGTATGCAAACAAGGTCTTGTAACCCTAGCCTCTTGCTAACCAATAGCAGTCAAGTCTTATGGACCAATAGCAGTTGAGTCTTAATAGCCAATAGCAGTTGAGTCTTACTAGCCAATAGCAGCCTAGTCCTGTATGCAAACAAAGCCCTGTAGCCATACCCAATGGTAGTTCTGCTTTGCCCACACCCTGCTCTCCCAAACCAATCGAGCTATTTCACTCCCTATAAAACCCCATGTCTGAGAGGAGTCCGTGCGACTTCTCCGGCCCCTCCTGTCGGACCACAGAACCTCACCTGGGAGCCTGAATAAACCCTTCGCATTAGATCTTCTTGTGCTGGCCTCAGTTTCTTCGTTTTAAACTCGGTGAGAACAAACCTTACATGAGGCTGCTATTTTTTTCTGTTTGAGGGACTGCTTTTCTTTATCTCACCCTGAAGGTGCTTCTTAAAACAGAGGACTAAAGCAAATAGGTGATGATGAGTCTTCCTTGTTCTTATAATCTGCCGGCATGCCATCTATTATTATCCATGTTTCTCTTGGCTGTGAATATTTATTTAAGGTCCTTTTGATGATCTTGGCATTTTTAATAAAAGCACTCAGACAGTTCACAAAATAATAAAAATGGCTAATAAGAACACGATTAGATGCTTAACACAACTAGTAATGAGGAAAATGCATATTAAAAAACCCACATTGAGGCCAGGCATGGTGGTCACGCCTGTAATCCCAGCACTCTGGGAGGCCGCGGCAGGCAGATCACTTGAAGAGTTTAAGACAGGCTGGCCAAAATGATGAAACCACTTCTCTGCTAAAAACACAAAATTTATCTGGGCGTGGTGGCAAGCGCCTGTAGTTCCAGCTAATCAGGAGGCTGAGGCATGAGACTTGAGTCCAGGAGGCAGAGGTTTCAGTGAGTCAAGATCGTGCCACTGCACTCCAGCCTGGGCGACAGAGTAAGACTCTGTCTTTAAAAAAAAAAAAAAAAACCCCACTACATATTCATTAGAATGACTACAATTTATAAAGACTAATAATAGCAAATATTGGTGAAGATGTGGTGCAACTGGCATTTTCATAATCTGCTGTTGAGTTTATTAAATATTGCACCACCTTTGAAGACAGGTTGGCGGTATCATAAAAAGTTAAACATACACCTACTATATAACTCAGCCATTCCACTCCCAAGTAATTTGTCCAAGAAAAACAAAAGTGTAAGTTCATACAAAGACTTGGTCACAAATGTTGATAGCAACTTCATAATACCCATAAACCTATAGGCAATCCAAATGTTCAACAGATGAATGGATAAATAAATTGTGGAATATCCAATACAATAGGATGCTACTCAGCAATATCAAGGAACAACCTCTGATGCACTCAAAAACAAGGATAAATCTCAGAATCATTACACTGAATGAAAGAAGCCAAACCAAAAAATAAAGAGCACTTACTGTATAATACCATTTGCATAAAATTCTAGAAAATACAAATTGATGTATGGTGACAGAAAACAGAGCAGAGGCCAGGTGAGGTGGCTCACGCCTATAATCCCAGTGTTTTGGGAGGCCAAGGCAGGAAGATCGCTTGAGGTCAGAAGTTTGAGATCAGCCTAGGCAATGGGTCACCTCAGAACTCACACCAACCAGGAGGACTTGTCAAAAGCATGCTCACTTGGCCACTTTTACCACTTACCTCTGTCCTGGAAGGCACCAACTCAACTGCCCAGTAGATAAGGCACCATGCTAGCAGGAGAACCCTTTGCTCTTGCTCCCTCCCTCCCCTGCCTTATAAAAGTGTCCACTTTCTGCTCCAGAAGTGAAGCAGCACATTTGAAGGTTGAATGGATGTTTGTGCTACCTCCCCAGGTTAGTTTTGGAATAAACCACTCTCTTTCTACCAGACCTTGCTCTTGTTAACTGGACTCTGCATGCAGTGAGCAACTAACCCACTGTCCGGTCACAAGGCAACTTTCAAGGGGTGAAGAAAATGTTCAGTGTCTTTATTTTGTGATGCTTAATTTTGCACTTTAAATTTGTGTGGTTTATACCTTAACAAAGTAATTTTAAGACAGTGAGTTGGTTTTGGCCACACTAAACTATAGTGGTTAGCTTTGGAGGAGTTGGAGTGACTGGAGTGTATAATAATTGGAAGGAGCCAGGAAGATGTTTCAGCGAATGCTGGCAATGTTTTTTTTTTTTTTTTTTTTTGAGACGAAGTCTCGCTCTTGTCCCCCAGCCTGGAGTGCAATGGCGTGATCTTCCCTCACTGCAACCTCACCTCCCAGGTTCAAGCCATTCTCTTGCCTGAGCCTCCCAAGGAGCTGGGATTACAGGCATCTACCACCATGCCTGGCTAATTTTTGCATTTTTAGTAGAGACAGGGTTTCACCATGTTGGCCACGCTGGTCTCAAACTCCTGACCTCAGGTGATCTGCCCGCCTCAGCCTCCCAAAATGTTAGGATTACAGGCGTGAGCCACCACACTCAGCCTGTTTTGATTTTTTATCTGGGTGCTAGTTACATAGATGTGTTCAGTTTGTGAAAATAAGTGAGTGGTACTATTGTGCTTGCTTTGCCTTTAGGAATGAATGCTATAGTAAAATAAAAAATGTTTACTTAAAAAAAATCTCCCAGCACTTTGGGAGGCCGAGGCGGGTGGATCATGAGGTCAAGAGATCGAGACCATCCTGGTCAACATGGTGAAACCCCGCCTCTACTAAAAATACAAAAAATTAGCTGGGCACGGTGGCGCGTGCCTGTAATCCCAGCTACTCAGGAGGCTGAGGCAGGAGAATTGCCTGAACTCAGGAGGCGGCGGTTGCGGTGAGCCGAGATTGCGCCATTGCACTCCAGCCTGGGTAACGAGTGAAATTCCATCTCAAAAACAAAAAAAAAAAACAAAAAACAACAACAACAAAAAAAATCAAGCTCCATCTCCTTTATGTATTATTTTTCCTGGTATCATTCTTACACACCTGTCTAATACTGTAAGGTCTTCCTTGGTTTAACCCCTTTTTTCCATCTTCTATGCATTTTTTTTTTTTAAAGACTGACTGAGTATCTGAACTTTCAAGGAACAACACAATTTTCTTGCAGTTATGCCCTTATTTTCTCACTAGAACAACTTATTCTATTTAATGGTATATATCCTTTATACTGGTTGAATTTTAATAGCAGTTTGAGATTGTAGACTATAAGCTCCTTGAGAGCAAGTGTTGGCTTCCAACACCTAGAACAGTTCCTGGCATATCTTATGTGCTTGATAAATAGCCATTCACTTCATCAAGGTTGCCGCACATCTTCTTAATAAGCTACCTAATATGTGTTTCTTTTGAATAAAATAGGCTCTCCTATCATATTTGACCTTTCAATTTCATCATACTATCTCAGTTAATTAAAACTGTGAATTTGGCCGGATGCAGTGGCTCACGCCTATAATCCCAGCACTTTGGGAGGCCGAGGCAGGTAGATCACCTGAGGTCAGGAGTTCGAGACCAGCCTGGCCAACATGGCAAAATCCCATCTCTATTAAAAATACAAAAATTAGCCGGACATGGTGGCACATGCCTGTAATCCCAACCACTTGGGATGCTGAGGCAGGAGAATCATTTGAACCTGGGAGGCGGACGTTGCAGTGAGACAAATTCAAGCCATTGCATTCCAGCCTGGGCAACAAGAGTGAAACTCCGTCCCAAATAAATAAATAAATAAATAAAAATAAAACTGTACATTTACCTGAGTGGCCAGTCCCTGCACATTGGAGAAACAGAGGCCATAAGCATGTGGTTTCTCAACCACTTTCCTCATGAGACGCTTGGGAATCTCCTACCCTCTTATTCCTCTCTCCATGCCATACTTGTTTTTTTCCCTTCATCCTTCTCAACATTTGTGTCAGAACCTCTTGTGTACTGTTTCAACGCTTTTCAACTGTGCATAGGTTATTTATTGTTTAAGATTTATTCTGCTTGGTGGACTTCTGAATCATTTTTATTTTCATTTTCATGCATTTCTTATGAAAAACAACCCCAAAACTAATATATATTTTAAAAATCCTCCTGAACAGCTTGGCCAGTCTCTGACCAAGCCTCTTCTTCCCTGTCCTTGTGGGATCCACTTCATCTCTAGTTAGGAACTTCTCATTCCAGCCCTTTATGCGAAGGTCCAGAATGCCAAATGGTGTCATACCTGCTAGTAAAAAACTATTTCCCTCCTATATTTCTCTCTCAAAATCCCTGTGGCATAATGAGAAATGTGTATGGGTCTCTATCCCTCAGTTTCTGGGACAGAACTTCTAAAACTCTTGTAACTTCCTGAGTGATAGGAGAGACTTTGGTATCAAATTTTATCTTAATCCCCAGTTCTTGGCACAAGAGTTTCTAAGACACTTGAAATCTCTGAATAATGAGTGTCCCTTTGAATGTTAGTGAGATGGCTGGTGGCAGAAAGCTTTTAGATACGTTGGTAGGGGTTGCTAATTGCCAGAGGAACCAATCATGTGATTAAAAGGTTGAAACTTTCAGCTCCACCCCCTTACCTCCAAGGAGGGGAGAGGGGCTGGAGATTGAGTTTAATCACCAATGGCCAATTACTTAACCAATCATGCCTACGTGATGCAACCTCCATAAAAATCCTAAACCATAGGATTGAAGAACTTCCAGGTTGAATCCATCCACATGCAGGGAGGGTGGTGAACCCCCAACAACACGGGGACTGAAGCTCCTGTGCTTGGGATCCTTGCGACCTTGCCCTATGTACATCTTCATCTGGCTGTTCATGTGTCCTTTGTAATATCCTTTATAATAAACCCCTAAACCCAAGTGAGCATTTTTCTTACAAAGTTTTATATAAATACAAATATTTCCTTAGGAAATGATCAAGCCTGAAAAGCGGATATGGAATTTGTTTATAGTTGGTTGGTCAGAAGTACAGGTAACAGCCTGGGACTTGTGATTGGCACCTAAAGTGGGGTAAGTCTTGTGGGACTGAGCCCTTAAGCTCTTGGATCAGATGCTAACTCCAGGTAGATAGTGTAGGAATTGAATTGAATTGTAGGACAACAAGTTGGTGTCTGAAGAAATAAATTGTTGCTGTGGAAAAAAACCACATAGTCCATAGACAGCTTGAAATAAATGGCAAAAACATGGTTTATATTCCTCACACCTTTAGTTTCCTGACTAATAATTTACAAATATTAAAAATTCTTCGTGGTTCCTTTTAAGCAATGCAACTTGTCTTTCTCTAAATCAGCATATGTGAACATCTATAAGTGGTTCTGAGATAAAGCTTACTCAATCTGTGCCACCCAGGAAGTGGCATAGGCCCTTGGTCATGCCTGTATCTATCAATGCATATGTGTATCTATCTATCTATCTGTCTATCTATCTATCATCTATCTATCTATCCGTCCATCCATCCATCCTGTGTTTCTTTCCCAGAAGATTTTATAGATTCTCATTCAGTTGTATTTCTCCAGTACTCGCTGACTTTTTTTCTTTCTTCTTTGACATCTTTTGGTTCTAGTCAACAACATTTGATTCAAGTTTTATTTCTATTCACTTTCTCAGAATTTTACATTCCCAGTTTCTTTCTAGGGAGTATATTATTTCTTCCAATATATCTAGGAATTTTACCTCTTAATCTCAAGTGGCATCAGAATAATATAAAGTCAATCTTTTGACAGGAAAAACATGAATTCAGAAACATGAGTATCCCCTTTAAGTAAGGAATATACTTTTGATTAAGGGGAAACAAGGAAGCAATTTCATGGCTCTTTGTTTATTCAGGTGCAGTACAGTAAATTGCCTCTGCTCCAGAATATTTCCAATGCTGGTGAGTTGCACAGCTCATTTCAAAGTTAGCTTGGGTGGACTGGGATCAAAGGTCTGGGCAGACTGTATTTTGCTATGTTCTGATCTTCCCTCTTGGATTCCATTCACTTTTTGCTTATATTCACTCAAAGTCCAAGGAGGTAAGAACTCTCTGACTCCTGCAGAGTCTGTCTTTATTTTTCAAAGTGAAACCCTAACCTCCACACATATATCTCTAGGTTTGTGAACAATATCTTAGGTAACCTCACAAAGCCCTAAACATACTAGAGTAGAAGGCAATGGAGTGGCTGCTAGCTTGAACCTGACTTTGAATTTCTAGTAGCCATGGCCTATGAGTGTATAAGAGTCACCTGCAGGCTTGTGCCAAGATGGAAGTGGAGAACCCATTGCTGTCATCTTCGAGGCCTGCTCTCCCTTGTCATGAATTATTTACTTTAGCCAAAACATTATTATTTTATATTTCTTTTTTCTTAAAAATTATTTTTAGCAAGACAGGGTCTTGCTATGTTGCCCAGGCTGAATTACAGTGGCTATTCACAAGCATGATCATAGCTCACTGAAGCCTTGAACTCCTGGGTTCAATAAATCTTCCTCCTCAGCCTCTCAAGTGACTGGGACTACAGGCATGAGCCACTGTGCCAAGCTAGCCAAAACATTCTTGCTTAACCTTACTTTGTCTGGGTTTCCATCACTAGTAACCAAATAAACCCTGAACAGCTCATGTGCCCCACATACCAGTGGGATCCCAGTTGCTGACAGCGCTCATCAGTAATGGGACCTTTGGGAAGATAGGAAGATCTGGACTCCTTAGACATGCAGTCCTGGACTTGTATACCCAGATGTAAGGGAAAAGAGAGAGAGGGACCGACAAACAGTTCAGAGGTAAAAGTTTCTTTAGACTCTGTGCCACCGTCACCTTGGTAGACCAGTTCATCAGCATCTGTAGAATGCAATATAAGAATAGTTCCCAAGCTTCATGCAGATCCCTTTCCTTGTTTTCAAAGTCCTTTGGCTCCATTTCAGGGGGAAGCTCTCCACAGAGGTGCCATTTGTTCCAACCATCAGAGACTCATCTTTCCCTTTCTATTTCAATAATAAACTTTTTTGGGGTTTGCAAATAGTGATTCAGTTTATTACATAACAATGCTACAAGGCAAGTAATAAAGTATTATTATACCCCTGTTCTTATAGGTAAGAAAACTTAGGCATGCCCAGGTCATGAAACTGCTAAGTGGCAGACCTAGGAGAGCAGCAGATTTAAATCCAACAGCCTCACCTAAGGTCCACCATGGGTTCAATGTTGTCATGAAGTTGTTACCCCTTCACTGATGCCTCTTCAAGGTCATAATTGGCAGATCAGTCCTACGCATTTGTATTCTCTCTTTCTAAAACCCCACTAAATTATAATAAAGAAACAAGGAATATATTCACTCACAAGGAAAAAGAACATTGAAAACAATGGATGAGGAATTTGAACATATTTATTTAAAGGTTAAACAGAAAGATGATGAAAAGAGAACTGATTTACTAAAGCTCAGAGACTACAGTGTAGCTTTCTGATGAGAAGGAAAACAGTTTCCCTAGAACCTCACCAGGTTCCTCTTTGGTGGCCTCAAAAAGGACCACTTGAGCCCAAGAGTTGGAGGCTATCCTGGACAATATAGTGAGACCCCATATCTCCAAACAAAAACAAAAACTACTACAGGAAATGGAATTGTGAAGCTGCCTCCAGTGCAGAGGGACTACCGGGTCAATTCTTCTCTTAAGTGTCTCCATCCCCCACCATGCCACCATCTCCCTCAAATAGGACACGGGGGATTATTCCTTTGCAAAATTGTACTAGAAGGGCCTGCTTTATGTGTATGTGGTGTATGGGTTAATTCTCTGTTAGAGCCATGTGAACTCTTAGTAATTTTTTAAGTGTCCTGCTTTTCTGAGTGAGGAGCTCAGTTTGCACTGGGCTTTTCAAACAATGTAGTGGTCTTGTGGACTGCTGAGGCTCATATGTAGGGATGCAGGTGCAGTGGTTGCTGAGGTGACCTGCAGGCCTTGGCAACAGGAAAAATTAAGTGAGCATCAAACACTGAATCATGGGACCTCACTCTCTTCCCCTGCCCTGTGTCCAGAATACAAGTATCCACATATTTTATACCTCCCTGCACCTCAATTTTCATCATAACTTTTTTCAACTTGGATTCCTTATTTGGGTTGAAGGAATTCCCAACCTCCGTTCATGCTACAGCCATTTACCATTTTCTTTGATTCCAATAATTTCTTTACTGCCCAATTCCCTCACAATCCTTTCACACATTTTTTTGGTTGGGCTCAGGATCACAACTACTCTCTCATGTTTATTGATAGAATCTCTCTGGAGAGCCTGAAGGGCCCAGGCAAAGTGCTTCTAGAAGCTACTTTGAGAGTAACCTACAGAAAGGTCCCCATCACTTCACAGTAAAATTCATCCTTTCGTACACTCTGAAGTTTTAGTTAGCTCCTAAATATAAGCAGTCCCTTCTTGGCAAGATGACTAAACATTTAAGAAATAGTCTCAAAGGGAACCCAGAGAAAACAGAAACAATGAAGGAAGCAGTAGGCAATTTAAGTAAAATCTGTAAATAACATACTCAAAAAGATTTTTTTTTAAAACTGGAGTTCTTGAAAAAAAAAAAGGAATAATTGGAGAACAAGAAAGAGCATTTGGAAATTAAAAATATGATATAACTGTAATATGAAAATTCAGTAGAAGTGTAGAAAGTAAAGTTGAAAAACATCTCCAAGAAGGTAGAGTAAAAAGACAAAGATTGGAATTAAAGGAGGTAAGAGGGATAATAAAGAAAAATTGGAGGCTTAATGTAGGAATTCAACATCTAACAGGAATTCCAGAAAAGTAGAATGAAGAATCAGAAGGTAAAGAATTACCAAAGAAATAACATCGAATCTCCAGATTACATGGGCCCAGCCAAACAAACGAAAAAACACCCACACTGAAGGACCTTACCATGGCATTTCAGAAATGAGCAATGATTTGGTTATGTTGTTCAGGTCTTTTTATCTTTACTGATTTTCTGTCTATTCGTTCTCTCAGTTGCTGAGAAAGGAGTGTTGAAGTCTCTACTGTAATAAGAATTTGTCTGTTTTTTTTTTTTTTCAGTTTGAACAGTTTTTTGCTCACATAGTTTGGGCTTCTAGCGTTAGGTGCATATCCGTTTAAGATTGTTTGTCTTCTCGGAAAACTTACTTCTTTATCATTATGCAATCTCTCTCTTTATCCCTGATACTATTCCTTGTTCTGAAGTCTGTTTTGTCTAAGATTAATATAGCTACCCTAGTTTTTTTGTGTTTAGTGTTTACATGTTCAATCTTTCTCCATTTAAGCATATTTAATGTGATTAGTGATAAGATTGAATTAAAATCTACCATCTTGCTAATTGTTCTATTTTCTATCTGTTTTTTTTGTTGTTGTTGTTGTTCCTGCCTTCTTTTTGGGTTATTTGAACATTTTTATGATTTTTTATATTTCTTCTCTAGAATTATTATGTATACTCCCTTAAATACTTTTTAGTGATTACCCTGGCACTTATAATGTCAACCTAAAATAAGATCTCCCAAAAATGTAAAAAATATCACCTAAAATGATGAAATTATTTGGGAGTTAGCAAAAAGAACTGTAACCCAGGATACACCGCTATGGCAAGCCACCGTGCATCAGAATAGGGGAAGGTAAAGAAAAGCCTTTATTGGCAAAAAGGAGAAGTATGCATAAGCTGCTTGGAAACAAGAGTTTATTGGTTCTAGAGGCTCAGAGCCAGAGTTGTCAGTTTATCTGTGGGAGATACCAACTGGGAAAGTGGTCTTTGGAGAGCATCTTATCTGAATTGCGAAAGTCCTAAAGAAGACATTTCTTGTGGGGTTATTTTAGAAAGTGCCTAAGACAGCCTAAATCTCAAACAGGCAAGCATTAGCCTTCCTGCTTTGTGCTTTCTCAGCTCTGATTTGTTTGGCTCTGACAAAAGTAATTTTGTCTGCTGTGGAGGTGTGTGCCTGTAGTCCCAGCTACTCAGGAGGCTAAGGCAGAAAAATGGCTTCAGCCTAGGAGTTTGAGACCTACCTGGGCAATATAGTGAAACCCTGTCACTAAAACACATTTTAAAAAATTAGCCTTGCATGGTGACATATGCTTGGGATCCCAGCTACTTGGGAGGCTGAGGCAGGAGGACTTCTTGAGCTCAGGAGTTCATGACTGCAGTGAGCTATGAACTGCACTCCAGCTGGGGCAACAGAGCAAGACCCCATCTTAAAACATTTTTTTAAGTGATTTCATCTTGATATCTGTAACCTTCACAACAATATACATGTTTAATTAATCAAAGTCTACTTTGAAATGACAGCATAGCAGTTTGCATGTAGTGTAATGGCTTTATAACAGTATATTCTTGACTGCGTTCTCCCATTGTCTTTGTGTTATTGGGTCATAACTTTTACTTTAACATATGCTTTAACCATGTAATACATCGCTACTATATGGCTTTAGGCAGTCAATTATCTCTTGGAGCAAGTAAAAACTTTTAAAATAATTCAACTTTATTCCGTTTCTGCTTCTTCTCATTTATTTGTGTAAATCCAGGTTTTAGTCTGATACTTTTTTTTTTTCCTCAGCAACCTTCCTTACTATTTCCTAGGGTATGTCTGCTGGCTATGAAATTCCTCAGTGTTTGTGTGAGAAAGCATTTAATCCCCCCTCTCTTTTTTTTGGAAACATTTTTTTGCTAGGTATTGGATTCTAGATTGAAAGTTTTTTTTTTCCAGTGCTTTAAAGATGTCCCTCAATTGTCTTCTCATTTTCTAAAGTCTGCTGTAATTCTTATTTTTGTTCCTCTGCATGTAATGTTTCCTTTCTCTCTGGCCGCCTTCCAGATTTTCTCTTTGTTTTCATTTTCAGTAACTCAAATATGATCTGCCCGAGTGTGTGTCTTGCTTGTTTTGGTATTCATCTTGTTTGGTGTTCTCTGAGCTTCTTGGATCTACAGTTTGGTGTTAGTCATTAATTATGAAAAATTCTCAACCATTATCTCTTCATATATTTCTTCTGCCCCATTCTTTTTCTCTTTCATTCTGGGATTACAATTACGCATATGTTAGCCTGATATTGTCCCACAGGTCTTGAATGTTCTGGTTGCTTTTTTTCTCTTTATATTTCAGTTTGGGTAGTTTCTTAACTTATCTTCATGTTTACTGATTATTTCCACAGCAGCGTTGAGTCTACCATTGAGTCAGTTGTTACTGTGATTTTTTTCTTTCTGGTATTTCCATTTGATTTTTTTTTTTCTCCAGACAGGGCCTGGCTCTGTTACCCTGGCCAGAGTGCAATGGCACCATCTCAGCTCACTGCAACTTTTGCCTCCCTCATCTCAGCCTCCCAAGTAGCTGGGACCACAGGTGTGTGCCACCATGCCTGGTTAAATTTCGTATTTTTGGTAGAGACAGGGTTTCACCACATTGCCCAAGCTGGTCTCGAATTCCTGGGCTCAAGCAATCCTCCTGCCTTGGCCTCCCAAAGTGCTGGGATTATAGGCATGAGCCACATGCCTGGCATTATGCTTTCTCATAGTTTCCATCTCTTTGCTGAAATTACTCACCCAGTCTTGCATGTTGTTTACATTTTTCATTAATCACATATTAATCAAAGTTATTTTAAATTTCCTGTCACTTACAACTTCTGTGTCATATCTTAAGTCCGGTTCTGATAATTGCCCTGTCTCTTAGGGATATGCTTTTTCACACCTTTTTGTAAACCTTATAATTTTTTATTAGAAGTTGGACATCTCATATAGAACAAAAATCCTGAGGGAATTGTTTTTATGCCTGGCAATTGGCATATCTTTCCTGTTAGGTCTTTTGTACCAGGGTTGAATTAATCTAGATTGACATTGGACAGGGTGTGAGGTTAACTGTGACTATGATCATCTTCTGGGCACTGCAGTTTCAAATTCCAGTAGGGATACTTTTTGTTTAGGATGAAGGTTGTTTCATCAGAGCAATGTCTGCTCAGTTCTGAGCTTTAGATCTTCCCTTGTTTTATGCCTTTAAGATGATCTGTTGAATACTCTTGTTTCTTGCTTGTCTCCTCCCTGTATTCTGCTGTTACTTGTTAACTAAAACTTGTTAGTTTGACATGGGAGAATATAAAGGAAGTGCACTCTATGTTGTTTTGATGAAGGCTTGGATTTAGACAAGTCCCTAGTACTGGGGTTAGGTGTCATTTTTTTTTCCTATTCCTGGCCACAGTGAATTTTCACTGTAGTCCTAAAGGAAGCAGTGCTTGTCCTTCCAACCCCCTCTTCTAGACTCTCTAAGTCAACCAGTTTTTAGCACTCTGCCACATTTGTTTTGTCATTCTCTATCTCTTATCTCATTAAACCTACGGATTAAAGCTTTTATTCTATTTGCAAGACTAGGGGCAAAGGCTCTAACCAGGGGTGTTCAGGGAGAGAATATATTCATAGGTCCTTAGTTTCTGCTTCTAGTTGGGTCAGTAAAACCCCTTCCTCATTCCTTTTTTCTGCTTATCACTAGAGACAGAAACTAAAAACCACGGCTTCAGGCTGCTAAAAGCCTAAAACAAAACAAGACAGAAGAATAACAAAATAAGGCAAGTAGGACAAGCTTGATCTAAGCCAATTCTTGTCTCTCCCACAGGGACTTCTATGAAGAACATTATTGGGTCAATTGACAGAAATGTGACATGTGCTATAGATGATAAAAGTATTATGTCAATATTAAGTATCCTGAAGTTGATAACTATACTGGAGTTATGTAAAATATCACTATCTTTAGGAAATGGACACTAAGGTATGAACAGGTATTAATAGCATGATGCATGCAACCCCTTCTCAAATGATTTGGGATAAATAAGGCAGATACAGATAGACAGATAAAGAGACAGAGAATAACAGAAAAAAAAGTGACAGAGTGTTAAAAACTGGTTGACTTAAAGAGTCTAGAAGAGTTTTCTGTATCATAAAATCGCAACTTTTCTGAAAATTTGAAATTATTTCAAACTAAAGAGTTTTTTTAGAAGAATCAATTTGTTCTACCCGGGATTTAGAGAGCTGGAAGAAGCATCACTCTCATTCTTAAAACAGCATAAAAAGGGGAAAACTAACCTCAAATTTATAATTTTTGGAAGTGTTTTGAAGAGCTGAGGTTGCACAATGACTAAATGAGGAGAGACAAGCACCTGAAGGGAGAGAAGGAGACTTCACCACTGCCTTCCCTGGGTTGGATATAACCAGTAGACACTTGTAAGAAGAGTTCCGCTGGAATCATTGAATTGGTGAAGGGACAAGGGTGAGTTGGTGGAATAGTGTTGAGACTTGCTGTCATTCAGGTGAATCACTGAATTGGTGAAGGGACAAGGGTGAGTTGGTGGAATAGTGTTGAGACTTGCTGTCATTCAGATGAATCACTGAATTGGTGAAGGGACAAGGGTGAGTTGGTGGAATAGTGTTGAGACTTGCTGTTATTCAGGTGAATCATTGAATTGGTGAAGGGACAAGGGTGAGTTGGTGGAATAGTGTTGAGACTTGCTGTCATTCAGGTGATTCAGTTCCAGTCCCAGAAAAAAAAAAGTGAAACCACAAAGGATACTCTAGAACTCTGGGGTTAGGAACAACTGGCACAGTTATCCCACTGAAGGGACAAGAGAAGGCCACTGTCATCAGAACTTGGACATGGGACATGGGACAGCAGTGTGGCTGTGGGAGGAGACAGCCCCTGACAGGAATGGAGACTTCTTGTCTGGAGACATGGCCAGTTGAGACCACCCCATAGGGAGGAAGCCTGGAAAAAAAAAAAACGTGGAATTCACCCTCTTCATTCCTCTTGCAAATCTTCTGTTATTGAGCAAATGGGCTTGTTGCCCAAAGCACATAGAAGTCAATACTATAGCACCAGCTTTTGAGAAAAGAAGGGTTTATTGCGAGGCCAGTTGGCAAGGAGATAGGAGACTCAGCTCAAATTTATCTCCTTGATTTGGGGTCTGAGGCAGGTTTCAAAGGGTAACAGGTTCAGGGATTTAGGAATGTTGGTTTGGCAGGGTCTGATGGGAGGGCTTCACATTTGAGCATGTAAGGTAAGGCATGTTGAGGTGGATTTTAACCCCAGATCTTTTAGGCCAGTGGACCTCTCGCTTTTGAAAGAGAACTGGCGTTCAAGTTCTGCTCATGTCCTGGTCTTTTTGGTTCCACAGGGAGAATTCATTGGCTCATTGTTATCAGAGGTCAAAGTTTTCCTATTGCAAATGCCCAGGCTACATGACTTGCAATTTTGGCTGTTATACCTACAAGGTAACTCGATGTTCTGTTATCAAAAGAGTAGGCCTAGGGGTCTTGGAGAAGGTGGGGGCTCCTCCCAGGTTAAAAGTCCCCTTCTCCCACAGCCCTTTGGACTCCATGTTTGGATCCCCTTCCTCCCTCTCTCTGTCTCTCTCTCTCTCTCTCTGTCTCTCTCGTGAAAGCTTTCACTCTTCCTCTCCTTTTTCTCTTTCTCTACCTAAATAAATCACTTTCTGCAAAAAAAAAAAAAAAAAAAAAAAGAGTAGGCCTAATTTGGTCTGGTCCTGTGGTGACACTGCAGGCCCCTCCCTTTGGCTGAACTCAGACAGCCAGGGAGCTGGATGGTGTGGTCTAACCAGGCTGCCTCCTGAGGCACACAGCACAGAGGACAGGGCAGGGCCAACTGAGGGGAGGAGACAGCAGAAGTTCCCATCACACCTGACATGCTGGCAGCTGAGGGACAGCCAAAAAGCATGGGAATTAGGAATTAGATCAGGTTTTGAGTTTGGAGCCTGCTTTTTGCTAACCATATGCCTTCAGGTTGACTCCTTACTCTCTCTGGCCCTGTCTTTGCATTTTTAAATGTCAGGAGCATAGCAACACTTGTAGGATGGTTGTGGGTTCTAAATGAGATAAACTATGTGTGTAAAGTGCCTGGCCCGTAATTAACTCTCAATAACTGGGATGTGTATGTGTGTGTGTGTATATATATATATATATATATATATAGAGAGAGAGAGAGAGAGAGAGAGAGAGAGACCATTACTCTAAGTATAACTATGAAAATGTCAACCTCCCACAGTGTGACGATGCCAGAGAGACTGACATCCTCAAATGTGAATGAATATTGAGGTTAAAATGGGAGAAACACTCAGAGCATTTATCAAGGGTATTATACCCCTACACTTTCAGTCCAGTAAGGTCCACGTCTAGGAATTTATGCTGAGAAAATAATCATTTGAAAAGCAGATAACAAGGTGGCCTATACCCCTGGTTCTGCAGGCAGAGAAATCTAGACTGAAATTCCAGCTTTGTCACTAAACAGTGATATGGCTTTGAGTAAATTACTCAACTTCTCTCAGCCTTCCTCTATCTTTCTATAAAGTGGAGATGAAAATAGTACCAGTAGATAGTTCTTGTAGAAATGTAAAAATGTAGCACAGAGCCTGACTCATATAAGACACTCAATAATATTAGCACTTTTATTTATAGTAGTGGAAAATAAGGTACAACTTAGGTATCTAAAAAATAAGAAAATGGTGAATTTATGAAATAAAATATTATGCAGCCATTAAAATGATGTTTTAGGATAACATCTTCATTATGTTATAAACAAAGGTAATTAAGATATTATCTTTTTGGGCCCCAAAAGCTTTAACCAGAAAAGTTGGATATATAAAGTTCATTAAAATTAAAAACTCTTACTCATCAATAGACACGATTAAGAGAGTGAAAGGGCAAACCACAGAGTAGGACACCCATATCCAGGATATAGTATATAAAGAATCCCTACAAATCAATTTTAAAAGGCAGACAATCTAATTAAAAAAAATAGGGCCGGGCGCGGTGACTCACGCCTGTAATCCCAGCACTTTGGGAGGCCGAGGCGGGTGGATCACGAGGTCAAGAGATCGAGACCATCCTGGTCAACATGGTGAAACCCCATCTCTACTAAAAATACAAAAAATTAGCTAGGCATGGTGGTGTGTGCCTGTAATCCCAGCTACTCAGGAGGCTGAGGCAGGAGAATTGCCTGAACCAAGGAGGCGGAGGTTGTGGTGAGCCGAGATCGCGCCATTGCACTCAAGCCTGGGTAACAAGAGCGAAACTCCGTCTCAAAAAAAAAAAAAAAAAAAAAAAAAAAAATTGTCAGAACAGGCACTTTGCAAAAAGGATGTCCAAGTAAAAAGGTGCTCAACATCATTAGCCAGCAGGTAAATGCACATAATTAAAACCACAAGGAGAAACCATTATACTCAGAAGAATGACTAAAATAAAAAGACTGGCAATACCAAGTGTTGCTGAGAATGGGAATAGCTAGAACTCTTATATGATGCTGATGAGGGTAAATTGGTATACTACTTTGCAAAATGGTTTGGCAATATCTAACAAAGCTAAACATACATTTGTCGTATGCTGTAGCAATTCTACTCCCGGATACATATCCAAGAGATATATATGCTTATGTCTAAAAAGAGGCAGATGCAAGAATGTTCATAACAGTTTTACTCATAATAGCTCCAAATTGGAAACAGCCCAGACGTCCATGATGGTAGAATAAATAAATGTTAATATCTTTATACCATGGGATACTGCACAGCAGTAAAAAAGAATAAAGTACTAGGACACTAAAGAACAGACAGATATCACAGAGCTAATATTTAATTAAAGAAGTCAGCTATAAAAGAGTATTTGTGATATTGCTCCACTTAAATCGAGCTCAAGAATAGGCAAAATTGGGCAGGGTGCGATTGCTCACATCTCTAATCCCAGCACTTCGGGAGGCCAAGGTGGATGGATCACTTGAGTCCAGAAGTTTGGAGCCAGCATGGGCAACATAGTGAAACCCTGTCTCTAAAAAAAATAATAATAATACAAAAAATTATCTGGACATCGTGGTGTGTGCCTATAGTCCCAGCTACTCAGGAGGCTAGGGCAGGAGGGTTTTTTTTTTTTTTTTTTTTTTTTTGAGACGGAGTTTCGCTCTTGTTACCCAGGCTTGAGTGCAATGGCGCGATCTCGGCTCACCGCAACCTCCACCTCCTGGGTTCAACCAATTCTCCTGCCTCAGCCTCCTGAGTAGCTGGGATTACAGGCACGCGCCACCATGCCCAGCTAATTTTTTGTATTTTTAGTAGAGACGGGGTTTCACCATGTTGACCAGGATGGTCTCGATCTCTTGACCTCGTGATCCACCCGCCTCGGCCTCCCAAAGTGCTGGGATTACAGGCGTGAGCCACCGCGCCCTGCCAAGTCTCTTTTTATTTCTAAATTTCTCCTCCCTCTTTTCTTCTTGCAACTTATTTGTCGTAGAAATCAAGTCATTTATTTTGTAGAATTTCCTAGATTCTGACTTTGGCTGATTGCATTCCTGTGATATCATTTAATATGTTCTTCTTTTATGTACTTCTTTTAAACTAATAGGTCTAGAGGTTTGATTAGATTCGGTTTGATTATTTGATAAGACTACTTCAAAGGCAGCACTGTGAGCTCCCTATTATATCATATCATGATGCATATACTGTCTGATTATCTGTTTTTTTGGTGATATAATATTAATCCGTGAGTTCAAGTGATATTATCTTCATCCATTAATTATAAAGTTATAAGATTGTAGAGAATATGTTTCTGCACAGTTAAGGTTTTTTGAATAAATTTTACTAAAGTGTGTTTCCTGGCCTGAGAGCAAGTTTAGAAGGCAATTATGACTGATTGGATAGTGAACACATTCCAAAGAGATTGACCTAACTCTGGCAGTAAGAGGCTCAGGGCCTTGGAGACGTCTCTGAGCTGTCAAACTGAAGACACTGTGATCTTCCCAGTGTCTTTGGTATGAGGTTTACTTTCATACCAAAGGGTTAGGGTAAGGATCCTTCCATCTGATCTCTAAGGATACTCAGAAGGTGAGGAAGGAGAGTGATGTCTTTACTTTATATAAACAGTAACAAAAAAAATCCTGTATCTCACTTACAGAGTGAACCAACCACTTGTACAGGGCATTTATTCTAGCTGGCACTCTGCGGGCATGCTGGATATAGGGGACCAATGCTGTAGTGTTTCTTTGGCTGTTGATCTTTTTGTGAATAAAAAAGAAATCTGTTTCTAGTCCAGAAACCTGATGTGTATAATTAAAAACATTAATAAAGGTGAATAGTAAAAGCGTAGCAATTGCAAGAAAATAATGAACAGATTGAAAAGGCAACATATGGAATTGGAGAAAGTATTTGCAAATCATATATCTGATAAAAGGTTAATATCCAAAATATATAAGAAACTGCAAATAACTCAATAGCAAAAAAAAAAAGCAAATAACCCTATTTAAAAATGGGCTAAAGACCTGAACAGAAATTTCTTGTAAGAAGACATACAAATGGTCAACGGGTATATAGCAAAGGTGTTCAACATCACTAACCATCAGGGAAATACAAATCAAAACCATACAGATCTCATCTCACACCTGTTAGAATAGCTATTATCAAAAAGATAAAAGATAAAGTGCTGGTAAAGTTGTAGTGGAAAGAGAAACCTGTAAGCTGTTATAAGCCGTAAATTGGCACAGTCATTGTTGAAAACAATATGGAGGTTCCTAAAAAAATTAAAAATAGAACTACCATATGGATCCAGCAATCCCACTTCTGGGTATATATCCAAAGGAAATGAAATCAATGTGTTGAAGAGATGTCTGCACTCCCGTATTCATTGCAGCCTTATTCACAATAGCAAAGATATGGAAACAGCCTAAATATCTGTCGACAGGTGAATGAATAAAGAAAATGTGTATATACTTGTGCATATGACACATGCACACAAACACACACAATGGAATATTATTTAGCTTTAAAAAAGAAGAAAATCCTGTCATTTGCAACGCTGAAGAACCCAGGGGACATTATGCTAAGTAAAAGAAGCCAGACAAATAAAGACAAATATGGCATGATCTCATTTATGTTTGGAATCTAAAATAGTCAAATTCATAGAAGTGCAGAGTAGAATGGTGATTGCCAGGGCCTGATGGTTGGGGGAATGTGGGAGATGTTGGTCAGGGAATATAAAGTTTCAGTTATGGAAGATTAATAAATTATGGAAATGTAATGTATAGTCTAGTGACTACAGTCAGTAATACTGACTTGTATACTTGAAATTTGCTAAGAGGATAGATCTTAAGTGTTCTCAACACACACACACACACACACACACAAAACTATGTGATCTGTTGGATATGCAAACTAACTTGATTGTGGTAATCGTTTCACAATGTATACATATATCAAAACATCAAGTAATACACCTTAATTATACACAATTTTTGTTAATTATACCCCAATAAAGCTGAAAACAAACAGCCTAACAATCCTATTGGCCCTGTACCTTGTGATTTCTAACAGTTATTTGTGATTATTGCCTAGAATCATTATTTCATTAGGAGCTGCAAAATAGTAATATTCTAATTGTATCTTTTATTTTACAATTAATAGCTTTAATTTCTTATAAAAAAAGAAATTTATCTCATTTACTATGTGGCTTCTCTGGAATATATTTCATATAAGGAATGCAGGAATTATTTATTTAATTCACTTACCAATTTTTAGAATGTGTTAGTCCTCTAGCATCCTTCAAAGGTGATCAATGAGATTTTTAAAATGCATTAGTATAAGCATATGGATTTTAATGTTTTTATATATTTCAATGTACTTCAGGCATTATTACCTAATCTTTGACCAATGAAATTAAGTTATCTCCTGAATCTTTTGATATGACCCTAGTAACCTTGTTTTCTGTTATGAAAGATGTTTCAGGTTCATCTTGTACATTTCATGTCTCAGACCTGAAATCAAACATTTCTCCATGGAAACCTAGTTCCGTATAGTGAGAAATGATCTTTAAAGACTCCAGCCTAGGTGTTAGAGGTGCTTATTGAGATGGGGTTGCTCATTGCTTCTATACCTTTTGGTGGACAGACTGGAAAATATTTTTTAAGAGTAAAATACATTAAGATTTCATATTGGTATATCCAAATTTAAGGCTGTATAACTTTTACTCAACTTCGTTAATTCGATATTTGTCTCTTTTTTGTATGCTAAAATTTGTTTTTAACAATATTAACAAATTCAATTATTTGATTATTTTACTATGTATGTACATAATAGTTTACAAATAACACAATGTTTTTATTAAAAGTATGCTTATTGAATAATATGGATTTTGTTTTGTTTTTGCAATTCTTTGACATTAAGATCTACTTCACTATGAATATACAGTCAAACTACTGTGTTTTAAAGTCACATTATTACCTGAGAGAGGTATGTGGTTAAACTACCAATAGGATATATGGTTAGACTTATTTTCTAAATTTTATTTTTAATTTTTATTGATTTTTTGCATTTTGTTTTATACTTGCACAGAACATTTCCAATGCCAAAGCCATAAAGCAAGATACATTCAGTCAAATCTAGTTTCTATCCCTGTCTCTCTTCATCCTGTTTTCTTTCTCCTGTATAAGTAAAAATTTTCAAAGATATTTAATTTACCTCTTATTTGAAAATTATGAGCAAAAAAGAATATGTATATTGGTAGGCTGAATGATAACCCCAAAGATAACCAGGTCCTAACCACTGGAAACTGAGGAAGTTACCTTTATGGCAAAAATAATTTTGCAGGTGTGATTAAGTCAAGGATTTTGAGATGGGGAGATTATCCTGGATGATCTTCCAGGTAAGCCCTAAATGTAATCACAAGTATCTTTATGAAAGGGAGGTAGTGGGAGATCTGACTATCAAAGAAGAGATGGTGATGTGGTGATGGAAGCAGAGATTGGTGTGATTCACTTTGAAGATGAAGAAAAGGGTTACAAGTAGGTGGCCACCAAGAAGCTCAAAAAGGCAAAGAAATGGATGTTCCCCTCAAAGTCTCTAGATGGAACCAGCCTTGCCAATAACTTAATTTTAGTCTCGTAAAACTCATTTTAGTCTTCTAGACTCTAGAATTGAGAGAATAAATTTGTTGTTTTAAACCACTAAGTTTGTGGCAAATTTTTACAGCAGCAATAGAAAACTAAATGTGTGTGTATGTCTATGTGTGTACAGCAAAAATATACATGCTCACAATTTCCAAAATAAAGAATTAATTAAAATCTATAGAAATTGATTCCTCATGGAGGAGAGAGGAAACAAAGTGAAGAAATATGGGGATGGAAACTAGACTTGACTGAAAGCGTCTTACGGTTTTTAAACTCGGAATCACATAGACATACGTATATACACACATTGCTCTGCACCTTGATTTACTTAACGATATATCCTGGTGATTATGCAGTTTAAAAGATCTTCTTTGCTCCTTTTTATAGCTGCATAATACTCCATTGCATGGATGTACAATATTGTGTTCATTCCAATCTTCTCTTGACAGAAAATTGGGCTGTTTCCAGGCTCTTGCTATTTATTATAAACAGTGCAATAATTAATACATTTATGCATATATTTGATATTTTTGTTAGTGTATCTGTATCAGAGGTTTTTATAAGATTAATTGCTATGTCATAGGGTAAATGTATATGTAGTTTTGCTGTATATTTCAAATTCCCAATCCCTTCTATGGAGTTTATGCCTTTATTTTGCATTCCCACTAGCAATGTACGAATGTGTCAGTTCTTCCATAGCCTTAGCAACAGAATGTTTTGTCTAACTTTTGGACTTTTTTGTAAATATGACAGGGAGAAAAGGTATCATATTTTTAATTGGTAATTCTCCTATTGTAAATTTGAATAGCTTTTCAAATGTGTAAGAACCACTTGCATTTTTATTTTTGTTAACTGCCTTCATATCTTCCAGACCATTTGTTCAATGAGGTTATTGGTCTTTTTTCTCTTAATGTATAAAGTAAATTAACTTTTGAGAGAGAAAATAAACAAGTAAACATAATAGATAAATGAATGAATTCTGCTCATAATTTCCAAGACAGGAATAAGAATAATATGTAACAGAGTAAGGGTGTGGGGAGAGCTTTTTATCTGGAGAGGAACAAGGAAAGTCTACTGGAGGAAGTGACTTTTTAAGATGAGACATTAAGAGAAGCAGGCATGTAACGAATGAATGTGTCTGAAAGTAGGTTTAATATTCCAGGCAGAGAAAACATCATATGCAAAAGTCCTGAATTAAATAGTTTGAGATGTTCGAGGAATAAATAAAAAACAAATTGGCTAGCTTCAAGATAGGGTCACTTTTGGGGACAGTAAGTAGAAGAAGGAGAATTATGAAGCTTTAATCATGTTCTGGTTTTTGTCTTTTTATTTGGGTGCTGATTATGTCTGTGTTCACTTTGTGAAAATTCATCAACATATGTACATATGATATATCCTTGTTCTATACATGTGCTATAACTCAGTAAAAAAATTTACCAAAGAAAAAGGTGAAGGAGACAGGGGAGGGGAACCAGTGTTGCTGAAGCCTATTGAATGTAGGGGTGATGGGAGAATTGGGAAGGAAGCAGCAGATGCAGGGCTTTAGAAATCAGGATGAGTTTGGATTTTATTGCAATAAAGTGAAAGATTATTGCCAGATTTTAAACAACAGAATGGCAAGTTGTTAAGAATATGGAACCGAAAAAGCACAACACCAATTTTACTTAAACCTGCAGTTTGGAAAAGGTTGTTTTTGGTGCCTGGCTATAGCCACTGCCCCCCATCCTACTCACCATGACACCTGAGTGAAAAAACAAGAAGGGGTTCTTAAATGTTTTAGGAAAATGCATTTCTCTACTATCAGGATCTGCAGCCTATAGAAACTGTGAGAATGTCTCCTTGTTTGTTCTAGAATTTTTTTTTTTTTTTTGAGATGGAGTTTTGCTCTTGTTGCCCAGGTGGGAGTGCAATGGCATGATCTTGGGTCACTGTAACCTCCACCTCCCGGATTCAAGCGATTCTCCTGCCTCAGCCTCAGGAGTAGCTTGGGTTACAGGCATGCACCACCATGCCTGGCTAATTTTGTATTTTTAGTAGAGACAGGGTTTCTCCATGTTGGTCAAGCTGGTCTCAAACTCCTGACCCCAGGAGATCCGCCCATCTCAGCCTCTCAAAGTGCTAGGATTACAAAGTGTTAGCCACCACACCTAGTCTTGTTCTAGATCTTAGCAGAAAAGCAGTCAGTCTTTGGTCATTAAATGTGATATTGGCTTTTTTTTTTTTTTGAAACAGAGTCTCACTCTTGTCGCCCAGGCTGGAGTGCAATGGCATGATCTCAGCTCACTGCAACTTCCGCCTTCTGGGTTCAAGCAATTCTCCTGCCTCAGCATCCTGAGTAGTTAGGTTTACAGGTGCCCATTAGTAACCTGGCTAATTTTTGGCATTTTTTTTTAGTAAAAATGGGGTTTCACCATGTTAGTTAGGCTGGTCTTAAACTCTTAACCTCAGGTGATCCACCTGCCTTGGCTTCCCAAAGTGCTGGGAGTACAGCCATGACCTACCATGCCCCGCCATGATATTGGCTTTTAAAAATTTTTTAGTAGATGCCCTTTATCAGGTTAAATAATTTTCCTTCTATCTCTACTTTACTTCAAGTTTTTATCATAAAAGAATGTCAAATTATTTTCTGCATTAATGGATATAGTTGTATGGCTTTTCTTTAGTCTTTCAGTACGGTAAACTACACCAATTGATTTTCAAGTATTAAAACCATCCTTGCATTCTTGAAATAAACCCTACATGCTTGTAGAGTATTATTCTTTTTATGTATTGCTAGAATCAATTTGCTAGTATTTTGCTCAGATTTCCTACATCTATGTTAATGATGGATTTGGTTTCTAGTTTTCTTCTCTTGTTATACCTTTGCTTTTGGTATCAGGCTAAGACTGACCTCATAGTATATTCTCTTATTTATTTATTTTTTTCTGGAAGTAATTGCATAAAATCTATGCTATTTTTTCTTTAACTACTTGGCAGAATTTACCAGTGAAACCATTTAATCATGGAATTTTTGTTCAAAATTTCTTTAAAAAACTACAATTCAATTTTGTTAATAAAGGACTAGTCATGTATTTTTTCTTGGGTGAGTTTTGCAGATTGTAGCTTTCAAGTAATTTGTTCATTTCATTTAAGTTATTGAGTTTATAGGTATGGAGTTGTTGGGAGTATTCCTTTATTTTCCTCTTAATGTCCATGAGGTCTGTATTAATGTCTCCTTTCTCATTTCTGATATTGGTACATTATATTTTCTCTCTGTTTTACCTGGTCCATCTGGCAAAAGACTAATCAATTTTATTTATATTTTCAAAAGACTGCTTTTTGTTTTCATTGATTTTCTCTATTGTCTTTCAGTTTTTAATTTAATCGATTTCTTCCCATCCTTAGTATTTCCTTCCTTCTCCTGTCTTTTAATTGATGTGTTGAGATAACTTATATTTAAGTTATTATTGGCTTTGGGTTTGTGATTACCTTGTTTGTTTTAGTTTGTTAAGGTGAAACCTTAGATTGTTGATTCAAAATATTCTTCTTTTCTAAAAGAAAAGCACCTATGCCATTTAATGCTATAACTTTCCCTCTAAGCACTGCTGTAGCTGCATCTCACACATTTTAATTGATATGTTGAGATAACTTATATTTAAGTAATTATTGGTATGTTTTGATTTAGATTTACCATATTGTTATTTGTTTTCTCTTTTTTCCCCTCTGTATTTGTTCATCTATTCTCCTTGTCATATTTTGATTTCTTTGAATATTTTTTCATTTTATTTTAATTTTTTGAGTTTTTTATTTCTTTGTATATATTTTCCTTTCAGTGGTTTATTTACAGATTATAATATACATACTTAACTTTTCATAGTATATTTTGAATTAGTATCTAACCACTTGAAGTGGACTATAGAACACTTATATAGTTCCCTTTACCTGCCTCTTCATATTATATTTTCTCCATGTTTTACACCAATTGCTATGCAAAACCCCACTAAACAATGTTTTAACTTTTGTTTTTAGTTATCACACATATTTTAAAGAATTCACAGGAAAAAACCTAACTTATTATATTGAATTAGTTATTAATTATCTGTTACTCTTCCTTCATTCTTGAAGTTCCAAGTTTTCCTCTGGCATCATTTGCCTTCTGTTTGAAGAATATCTTTTATGGCAGTTCTAATGACAATGAATTTTCTAGTTTTTCTTCATCTGAGAATGTCTTTATTTTACCTATATTCCTGAAATATATTTTTGCTGGTTATAGAATTCTGGACTGACAGTGCTTTTCTTTCAGTAGTTTAAAATGTTCTACTGCCTTCTGACCTGGATTTCTGAGGAGAAATCCAGTCATTCTAACCATTTTTTTCCCCTATATGTAATGTATTATTTTCCTCTGGCTGTTTTTTTCCCCTTTGTTCTTAGTTTTCATCTACTTGTGTCTGGGTATGAATTGCTTTGGGTCCATCCTATTTATGGTATGCTCAACGCTATGGTTTGGCTCTGTTTCCTCACCCAAATCTCATGTCAAATTGTAATTCCCAGTGTTGGAGGAGGAGCTTGGTGGGAGGTGATTGGATCATGAGGGTGGTTTCTAATGTCTTAGCACCATCCCCTTAGTGTTGTCTTGTGACAGAGTTCTCACAAGATCTGGTTGACTGAAAGTATGTAGCACCTTATCCTCTCTCGCTACTGCCAGCCATGTGACTATGTACCCGCTTCCCCTTTGCCTTCCACCATGATTATAAGTTTCCTGAGGCCTCCTTAGAAGCAGAAGCCAGTATAGCCTGCAGAACCATGAGCCGATTAAACCTTTTATTCTTTATAAATTACCTAGTCTCAGGTAGGTCTTTATAGCAGTATGAGAATTAACTAATACAACTGAGTTTCTTGAATCTGTAAGTTTAAATATTTCACTAAATTTTGAAAGCTTTCAGCCATTATTTCTTCCAATATTTTTCTAAACCACACTCTTTCTCCTTTCTTTTTAGGGCTCTGATGGCTCAAATTTAGAGTTTGTTGTTCTTGTTTTTGTCCCTCAGATCCCTGTGACACTGTTCTTTTTTTTTTTTTTTTTTTTTTTTTTTGAGACTGAGTCTCACTCTGTCACCCAGGCTGGAGTGCAGTGGTGGGATCCCAGTTCACTGCAACCTCCACCTTCCAGGTTCAAATGATTCTCCTGCCTCAGCCTCCCAAGTAGCTGGGACTACAGGTGTGTGCCACCATGCCTGGCTCATTTTTGTATTTTTTATAGACATGGGGTTCCACCATGTTGGCCAGGCTGGTCTCGAACTCCTGACCTCAAGTGATACACCCTCCTTGACCTCCCAGAGTACTGGGATTACAGGCATGAGCCACTGTGCCAGGCAATTTTTTAAAATAAGTTTTTTCTTTGTTGTTCAGATTGAATAATTTCTATTGAGGTATCTTCAAGTTGACTGATCTTTTGTCCCATTTTTGTTCTACTGTTGAGGACTACCCATATGTTTTTTATTTTGGTTGTATATTTCAGTTCTAAAGTTTGCATTTGCTTCTTTTTTAATAACATGTCTCTTTCTGCTTAGACTTTGTATCTTTCCAATCATTTCAAGACTGTTCTTTCATATTTGTTGGTGCATTGTTTTAATAGCTGCTTTAAAACCTTTGGTAATGTTAATGTATGTGTCATCTTGAGACTGATGTCTTTTGGTTATGTTATCCTTATGAATTGTTGAGATTTTTCTGGTTCTTCATTTAGGACATTTTGAATATTGTATTGAGACTCTGGTCCTAATTGATTACTATGGAGAAAATGTATGTTTGTTTCAGCAGGCAATGAACGTGGTTAGGCCCCAAGTCTCACCTGCCTTGAGTGTGCTGTGGTTTTAATATCAGTTCAGTATTCCAAGTTTTTGCAGTGATATTCAGATATGTCTCATCTGTCTACCTCCTAGTGACCAATCTGGAAACCAGGTGGTTGCCGAGTTCATAGTTCAGTTCTTGAAATTTTGGTATGCTATCTAGGGTCAGATCCATGCATTTATATTCCTGGAATAAACCAACATGCTCATACATAACTTTAGGGGATTGTTTTCTTGAATTTTCTCTTTACCATGATCTCTGTGACATGTTCTGGCCTCCAGGAATTGCTTCTCCTGGTCTTCTGTCTAGAAACTGAAAATTTAGCTTCCCCACTCTGTAGCACATTTCTGACTGCATCTTTCCTCCAAAACCAAGCAGTGGGAGGATAGACACAGATTTTTAAAAATTCAGATTTTCTCTATGCTCTTGGGACTGTAGTCCCTCTGGCCAGAGAGAACGGTTCTACTCCAGCAGAATTGTAGGCTCCCATTCAGTTGCTGCTGTTGTTACTATCACTGTTACCACCATGGGGTTTCCTGGAGGGTTGGGTGGGAGATAAAATCAGTGACTAAAAACATAGGGGAATTTCTTTCACTCTATCTGAGTCTTATGGGCTCCCTTTCCTATCCTCAGGACAGAAGGAGACAGCTTCTCTTGGAGCTTGCTTCCATTTGGGTGTTCATCTCCTTCAAATCTCGTGTTGAAATTTGATTCCCAATGCTGGAGGTGGGGCCTAATGGGAGGTGTTTGAGTCATTGGGGTGGTTCCCTCATGAATATATTAATGCCTTCCCTTGGGCATTAATTAGTTCTTGCAAGAGCTGCTTCTCACCCAGTCAGGAGTGCAGCAGCATGCTTGTGGCTCACTGCAGCTTCCAACTCCTGGGCTGAAGAGCTCCTCCCACCTCAGCCTTTTAAGTAGCTGGTACTATAGGTGTGCACCACTATGCCCAGCTAATTTTTTATTTTATTATTACTTTCTATAGAGATGCAGTCTTGCTATGTTGCCCACATGGGTCTTGAACTTCTGGTCTCAAGTGATTCTCCCATCTTGGTTCCCCAAAGCACTGGGATTACAGGTGTAAGCATATTTAGTACTCATCTGTGTGCCATATTTTTTGAGGTGAAGTTTCAAAGCCTTGGAAGCAGTCCCACATTCGTGAGTCCTTTGGAACCAGTTCAGGTCAAATGGTTCCTTCTGTGTATGCCCAGCCTTCTTTTCTGGATCCAAGCAGGGACCTGGCTTTGGGTCACACTTGGCTCTCCCACATGGAATAAATGCAAATTCTCTCCCTTACACTGCTTCATTCCAGTTCTTGGCCTGCCTAACTCATATATCAGCTGCAAACAGGCCAAGGAGAAGAGAAGAGGACCTGGAAGAAGTTAACACATGGTTTCTTTGTGGGTTAACTCTAGTTTATTGCTCTTGTGACAGCATGTAATGAGGCCTGGTGCTGTTGTTCCCATGATTGCTTATATCCTATATCTTGGTGTGTCCAGACCGTGTTTTCTGGTTGGGTTATCAGCTCTGCAGTTAGCCTGGTTATTTGGAAACCTTGGTATATGCTTCTTGTGTCCAAGCTCTGGTTTCGTATCTTGATGCTTCCTCGGAGGGTTTTCCTCATAATAACTGTAATAATGGCAGTTATTCTTTACCAAGTTTGCACTGACAGAACTATTTTAGACTGTTTTGCATTCATTAGCCTATGTGTGTCTCCCAGTAACTCTGAAAGATAAACTGTTGGGGGTCAGAGTGGTTAAGGAACCAGCCCAACTCACATAACACAGCTAGTTCAATAACAGAGTGGAAAGTAATATTCAATTCTGCTTGATTCCGAAGAGTGTGCTGTTTTGTTTCCTCTGCACCAGACTTGCGACCTTCTGCTCAGAAGGGGCTGGAGAATATGCTGAGTTCTGGGTATTTCCATGGCTGGAGTTTTTACAAGCTCATGCCTGACCCATGTGGGCTGGAGAATTTCCTTGAGTCAGGTTTCTGGTTTGCTCCTGCCTTCCCTATGGGGTAGCTGCAGTTCCACCCGAACAACTTCCCTCTTCAGTATTCACTGTTCAGCTCCTGTCAATCCCACTGCATAAGTACAAAGTCAATTTGTCCACCCCTTGCTGAGCAAGCCAGGTACACTCCCATGGAGAAAATTGCACAGATGTCTTTGGAATTAACTCAATTGATGATGTATAAAAATACTTAAAGACATTTGGGAATCTGGGGCTGGAGTTTTGTTCAAACTGGCAGTAGCAGGTGGGATAGGACAAGATGTAGAGTGCAGATTTTCTATTAAAAATATAGGGGAGAAGTGGCTTTGCTGAAGCCTTGGTAGCAGCTGGTTGCCATGGTAACACAGGCACACTGATCTGAATTAGAAGGAAATTACTATAGGGTCGAACTACACCAGAGGGAAAAAAGAGCTTGTGTGTGAAGAGGATGGCAGGGAGAAGAGAGGGAAATATTGGGCTGGAAAGGAAAGAAGAAAGAGGAAGGTGACTCCAGAAGAGGAAGAGCAAGGATGGGGAGGCGGAGCTGGGGACCATACTGAGGCAGGCAGTGATCTCTCTAGGGTTTTCTCTCCTTTTTTTAGAAATATCTATAACTAAAGTAAAAAAGGCAGGAACAGGACTGGCAGGTGAGGTTGTTCCCCGTCTCATAAATGAGGACTGCTTTAGTGAGCCAAGCATGCAGTGTGCCAGGCATGTCTTGGATCCTCCCCCAAGTCACTTACAGCCTGGAGCTGGGCTGGTGTCAACTAAGTGCTGGCTGATGGCTCTGCAGAGACTCTCATTCAGTAGCTGCCTGGAGGGAGCATGTGAAGCTCTTTCCTATTTGTTTTGAGCTTTAAGAAAAGAGAGAACATACAGACCAGGTGTGATGACTCACATCTATAATCCCAGCACTTTGGGAGTTCAAGGCAGCAGTATTACTTGAGGCGAAGAGTTCAAGACCAGCTTGGCTAACATGGTGAAACCTTGTCTCAACTAAAAATAAAAAATAAAAATAGCCAGGCATGGTAATGTGCACCTGTAATCCCAGCTACCTGGGAAGCTGAGGCACAAGAATTGCTTGAACCTGGGAAGCAGAGGTCTCAGTGAACCAAGATTGTGCCACTGTACTCCAGCCTGAGTGACAGAGCAAGACTCTGTCTCAACAACAACAAAAACAACAAAATGAAAAGATAAAGCAAACAAGAAGTAAAGAGATGTGTATAAAACATTTTCAATCCTCTAAAAGCTAAAAGTTAAATAAGGTTACTTAACACCCAAATAACGGCCTGGCTGTGGGGACCCTGAAGCACTGAGTAGGAGGAAAAGAAAGCAGAGAGAATCATCTCCTAACAGACAAGTGCTGTTAGCAGATGAGGTCTAAAGCTGTGGAAGCTTCAGGAAAAACAATAACCAAACACTTGGCTTCAAGCCCCACGTCTGCTACTACTAGCTATGTGACCCTGGGAAAGTTACTTAACTGCTTCGTGCTCCAGTTTCCTCATCTGTAAAGAATAAATAATTGTTCCTGTCTCATGAGGTTGCTGGGAGGATTAAAAAAGAGAAAGTGTTTAAAATGATTAGCACACAGTAAGCATCCAATACCCAATAACTGTTATTTTTATAATCCATCTGGGAGCTACATTCAGTCCCTAGGCCATAAGGCAGAATGTCACCATAGTGTGGAGGGTAACAGGTGTCACTGTCTTTTGTTCTTCAACCTCAGGTTTGAGGTATTGACGCTGTCAGAACCTGTGGTTCTCAGGACCCAGCTGCACAGACAGTGTTGTTACCTCTGAAGGGATTAGATGATTAAATCACTAAGGACTACTTTTTTTTACTTGTTTTCTAAATAAGCAGTTTAATCTGGTTAAGAACATATGAACTTATAGCTTTGGGAAAATATCCATGAATTTTCACCAGTGGAAGAGGTCAAAGAGCAACATGATCAATTTGTTCAGGAAATGAGCCCTGGAACATGGGTCTTGGTATAAAGGAGCCCTCTAGCTAACCTCTTTTCTTGTTGAACTTAAACCAGGGGCGGTCAGACCTGTTCTGATGCTTGTCTCCCTCTAGACCTAGAGCCCCTGAGAACCAGGATCAGGGCTTGTTCATTTCCTTATTCTTAGTCCCCAGCACAATACCAAGCACATGGTAGGTATTCAATAAACATTTGATCAATGGATGAAACAATGATAAAATTAGCAGAACTCACTGCCATAGGCTGCGTGTCTCCTCCCAAAGGCAACCCATTCCTGCCACTACAGCAGCTGAATCCACAACTTACCTTTTAGTGCACAGGTAAGTTGTGTAAGATAAGGGATGTTTGTTTGTTTTTTGAGATGGAGTCTCGCTCTGTGGCCCAGGCTGGAGTGCAGTGGTGCCATCTTGGCTCACTGCAACCTCCACTTCCCAAGTTCATGTGATTCTCCTGCCTCAGCCTCCTGAGTAGCTGGGATTACAGGTGCGCGCCAACACACTCGACTAATTTTTTTTTGTATTTTTAGTAGAGACGGGGTTTCACCATGTTGGTCAGGCTGGTCTCGAACTCCTGACCTCGTGATCCACCCACCTCAGCCTTCCAAAGTGCTGGGATTACAAGCATGAGCCACTGCACCCAGCCAAGATAAGGGAATTTCATGACAGAAACTTTACAGAGTTAAGGTAGGTTAACATGTACTCAGATATTACTCATTTGGCTTTGTCCAGGCTTTAAGCATGGGAAGCCTAGGCCTGTCATCCTTCAAAACTGAGCTCTCAGCACTCTGTATTTCAGTTGTTATCATCAAAAGCAAACATTTATTGAGAACTTGATCCCATGTACAAGGCTGTATTCTGAGGATTTAGGTAAAGTAGCTCAGCTCCTGAAGGGACTTAGAATCTTATATCTGTTAGTTTCGGCTGCGTAACAAGCCATCCCTCAAAGTACTGACACATAAAAACAAACATTCCTTATTTTGTTTACAATTCCATGGATTGGCTGGAACGGCTTTTCCAATCCAGGCCAGCTCAGCAGAGGCTGGATAATTTAGGTTGGCTTTGCTCGCACATTTGGTTGTTGGCCAACTGTTTGGTGGTCTCAGGGTTTTCTAACACACCATTGGCCTAAAGAGGTCATACTCAGACTCAAGCTCAGATTTGAAGTGTAAAGACGTAGACTACCTCTTTAGGATAGAAATGGCAAAGGGGCATACATATAAGCATGGGAGAAATTACTGTGGCCATTTTGCAAACTATCCTAGGTCTCTTTGGAACAAAAGGGATAATGCATAAAACATGAATAACAATGTGAAATAGCACAAGACACATGCCAGAAAAGCTTCTCAGTGGAAGTCAGACTTGAGTTGAACAGGAGAGATAGCCTGAGACTGGATGGAGGCAGGAGAATGTTTCAGCTTGAAAGAGTACTTTCAAATGTGGATGTGGAAATGCATTTGATGTGTTCAGGGGGGCCAAGGAATGTGTGGCTTTGACCATGGTAGAGAGCTCAGTTAGGGGAAAGGGGGAACTGAAGACAGCAAAGTAGTTGAAAGCCAAATTAGTCAGAGTCTTGATGGAAGGATTTTGAGCTTAATTCTCTAGGCAGTAGGGAGCAGTGTAGGGTTTTTGTGGTTTGTTTTTTGTTTTTGCTACTTTTTGGAGAACAGGGTCTCACTCCTGTTGCCCAGGCTGGAGCACAGTGCGGGGATATTAGCTCACTGCAGCCTTGACTTCCCGGGCTCAGGTGATCTTCCCACCTCAGCCTCCAGAGTAGCTGCAACTACAGTCATGCACTACCATGCCCAGTTAATATTTGTATCTTTAATAGAGACAGGATTTCGCCACATTGCCCAGGCTGGTCTCAAATGCCTGGGCTCAAGAGAACTGCCGCCTCAGCCTCCCAAAGTGCTAGGATTACAAGTGTGAGCTACCATGCCTGGCTACAGCACAGGTTTTTGATCCAGGGTCAAGCAGTAAGAAGATTACTCTGCAAATAATGTGCAGACTGGAAAAGGAAGCTCTGATTTTGCCACAGTATACAGACACAATATCATGCTTGCCTAAAGTATAAGAGATCAAGCATAAGAAGGGCCTTTCAGTGATGGGTGGAGGGTGGGTCTTTGTTATTGTTGCTGTGTTTTGTTTTTTTTGTGTTTTAACTCTATGTGTACCTTGGTTACAAATATACTAGTACTTACCTTCTAGTATTGTTGGAAGAATTGAATTGGCGAATATGTATTAAAGGCCTCAGCACAGCACTTGGTTTTTGGTAATTCAGAGTAGAGGGATTTTAGAAAGGCAGTCACAGTAAGCAAGAGAAAAGCTATGTGTATTGTAGCATCTCCCCTCAGAAGGTCCCAGGGCCTTTCAAGCTAGCACAAGGGAGACCCAGCTCACCTGGCCTCACAAGTTGAGCTTTTAGCTCTCTTCCAGGATACAGGGGCTGGCCAGGGTGTGGGGGTAGAATAAAGGGAAACAGGGGAGTGGAAATGACTGAGAACATGGAGCAGAGAGACATAAACAATCTTTCAGAACACCAACATCAGACAAGGTCACTTAGACAAAACAAGTCCACTTCATAATTTTGCTTAAGCACAGACAAAAATAGTTATTGTGTCACCCACAAAATTACAAACATTCCTCCCTTAACTAATATGAGTGACTGCTGCTCTTTTTTTTTTCAACCAATTATAGCTTTATTCCTGCTCTAGTGAGTCCTCCCATAGATAAGTTTTGTTGACATAACCAGTCACAGAATTGTCCTCACTTTCTGATATTGCACAATCCAGGGAAAGCCTCTGCCTTCTTGGTTTCTCTTTAATAACCCCCAAAGCCCAAATCCCATAATAGGATTTTTCTAACACACTCTTATTGAGATAGTCCATGGTTCCCCTGGTGTATAGTCTATCTCATTGTGAGAAGTACATCCAACACCTTGTCAATTTTACAGGTGTGTTCTTGGTGGCCTTTAGTTGGAGGGCATTTACACCCTGTTGAACATGAGCACTTTCTTTTCCTTTTTCTTTTTAAATTTCTTTTGGAGATAGGCTCTCACTCTGTCACCCAGGCTGGAGTACAGTGGTGCCCTCATAGCTTGCTGCAGCCTTGAACTCCTGGGCTCAAGAGATCCTCCCACCTTGGCTTCCTAAGTAGCTGGGAATACAGACATACGCCACTGCACCTGACTAATTTTTAAGTTTTTTATAAAGACTGGGTCTTGCTTTGTTGCCCAGACTGGTCTTGAACTCTTGGCTTCAAATAACCCTCCTGCCTTGGCCAAAGTGCTGAGATTACAGGTGTGAGCCACCCACCATGCCTACCTATGAGCACTTTTAATCCTGAGACTGAGTGTATTCACTGGGATTCTCCAGAGAAACAGAACCAATAGGATATATATATATATATGAAATTCATATTTATTATATTAATTAATATATTATAAATGTTTATATGCATGATATAAATAAAATAAGGAATCAGCTCACACCATTATTGAAGCTGAGAAGTCCCAAGATCTGTAGCTAGCAAGCTGGAGACCCAGGAGAGCTGATGGTGTGGTTTCAGTCTGGGTCCAAAGGCCAGAGAACCAGGAGAGCTAATGGTATAAGTTCTAGTCCAAAAGCCGGCAGACTTGAGACCCATGAAGAGCCAGTGTTTCCCTTTGAGTCTAAAGGTGGGAGAAGATCCATATTCCAGCTCAAGGCAGTCAGCAAGTGGAATTTTTTCCTCCATAGGAGGGTCAAGCTTTTGTTCTATTCAGGCTTCAGCTGATTGGATGAGGCTCACACTAGGAAGGACAATCTTGTTTACTCAGTCTACCAATGTGGATGTTAATCTGATCCAAAAACACTCTCACTAAATAACATTGGACCAAATGTCTGGGCACCCTGGAACCCAATCAAGTTGACACCTAAAATTAGCCATCACATCGTGGTTTGATGTTGGCCAAAGACCTAAAGAAAAACGTGGATGCAGCCAGCATGCTGAAGGTGTGGCGCAGTGAACAAACAGATGCTGAAATGAGAAGGACCCAGGTGACCTCTGCAGCCTATGTTGCCTTGGCCCTGGGACACTGTGTTCTTATTTTTGAAAGTTTGTAAATAGGAGTTATTTCGTACAGGGCCATAGTGAGAGGTGGCAGGTGAGTGCTGGTTTGGAGTGTTATCTGCTCTACCACGTAGACTTGGGGCCTTGGAAGCAAAGGGAATCTCTGTGGCCAGGAACCAGTGTCTACTTTCTTAAGGGCCCTGGGCACAGTCCGCAGAATAAAAGGAGGCTAAAGGGAGTCATTTGGGAAATCTGGACAGGAAATGACTTTTCTTTTCCAAGAATTTGGACATGGCCCAGGTGGGTTGAGGTTGTCCATCAAGTTGGTGTCATTTTCAGGGCCAGCTTCAGGGTTGTGCCACCTGGGCAGTCACACAAGTCTGTGTGCAGGGGCCCAGGCTTTGTTGTCACTGTCTTGAAATTTTTAATATCTTTGAACAAGGGACCCTGTATATGTATCTTGTACTGGAACCCGCAAATTGTGTAGCCAGTCCTGGCTATGTGGACTGTAGCTCTAAATGGCGACACCCATTCTATATCTAGAGAAAGAGACTGATTCTGAGGTGGACCCATGAGTCCCCGAGTCCAGGTGTGGTGCTGCCAGGGCACCCCTGGCTACCTCAGGTCAGGCTGGGTTAGACCTTGGTAATTGAGCCTTTGAAATTGTTTTTCTTTGCAATTAAATTTTTTTTTTTAGTAAATTTAAAAGTAGAAATGTCAACCCTTCCTTCCTCTAAACCTTAGCACCTTGTGTGTGATTCTCATCCCTGCTAGAGTTGCAGGAGGAAGATGGGAAACTGTGTTAAGAGTGGGGTGGAGCCAGGAAGTGGTCAGTGGGCAGACAGTGATGGTGGAGGAGCCCAGAGGTGGCTCAGGAAAGTCCTCGAGGAGAAATGTGTGGGTGGTTCTGACTTGTCAGGAATTCCATCACAATTTTCCATGTCCCTTCATGTTATAATAGACTGGCTTCTTGCCCCAGATTAGGCCTCAAGATGCAGGAAACAACAACATTCAAGCATTAGGGGAGAACCCTGAGTACCTGGCTTTAAGCTAGTGAGTGTACTATTATTTGGGCAGTTTTAATATACAGTATATATAGTTTTCTGTCTGACTTCATTACCACGTTATAACAGCATTGTTTTCCACCAGTGTGACTGCACATGAATTATGGATTAGTTTTAGCAAGGTTTTCATGTGAAACTGAATTGTGGGTGCCAATGAACCAACCTCCAAATGCACTGTTGGAACACAACTTGTTTGTAAGCTGGGGCTATGCATGTTTAAAATTAGTAGAATACTGGATTGCAAAGTCCCAAAGAGAGTGACACAGCACGAGTGCACTATATATATCCTTAGGAGAATTGCAGAGAGAACTGGTCTCCATAAGGGCCTCAGTCATATGCAATGATGACGTATGGGGACATTTTTGGTGTGAAGTGGCTTTATGCAGAGTTTGCAGAGTTTCTTTTTTGTGTAAGTCCATGAAACCATATTTGACTCAATGCCACTTCTGTGAAGTATCTGGAACCAGCTCTTGGTATCTATTTTGACAGTCAGGAAACCCGGGGCCCCAGATAGAGACTGTCTGGCTGATCTAAAGGCGGAGGGTGTGTGTGAGTTGAAGGAACCATCGCATGGGAGGATTTTAGGAAGCAAGGCCAGGGAGCCTCCTGCTTTGAGCTGCCCTCCTCTTTGCTGCTCTGGTCTCTGATGTTTTGTTTTTGACTGGTGTGCCTGGGCTCATGTTTTGTGAGACGACTCTCTAAACATTTTTTCCTGCCTTCTCATCTGAGCTGATGTTCCCCCTGTCTTCATTTTCCCTCAGAAGGGATGTGGCAGGCAAGTGAGTGGAGTAATTTCTAAATCTCACTGACTTTTATCCTTCCAAAGTCTGTGCTCGTAGGTCAGTCCCAGGTAGTTCTGGAATAAGCTCGAAGGGAGAAGAATTTTCCCCAGGCTAAACAGAGTCTCCCGGGGCTGGAGAAAGATGGTCTGTTGAGTAGGCTGAACCAGCGGGGGTGCGAACAGGAAATGGCTTCATTTTACTTTCTTTGTCTGTCTTGAAACATTTTTAGTTGAATTTCCATTCCTCACTCCTTAACGTGTCAGGCTAACTTTTACTTTTAGGTTATAAACTTCCAGTGGCATTTAACTTAAAATGTCACCCTTGCTGTAATCCTAACTCTTTCCATCTTCCCTGCGCAGGGCACTCACGGAGGCAGGGGTGTGGGCAGTCCTCTTTGCTGTCCCTCCTCCACTTCACAGTGCGCCCCTGCAGCGAGAGGTCACATACCTCTCCAGTCACTGACAACTCTTCACAGAGCTTTCCCATTTGAATTTATTTCTTTCTCTTTAACCTAGCATGGAGCTGAAGGTGGTGGACCAGTTTAATCTCCTCAGCTTTTTAGGATGTCAGGGTGTGGAAGGAAAGAAGGAAGAAATAGAGATACACACACACACACACACACACACACACACACACACAGCCACACATAGTGCTCTGGGGAGTCCTGACATCTGCGAGATCTGCGCTGAGCTGCTTGGCAGCCTCCAGAGAGATGGGTGGACCCCAGAGAGGAGAGGCTGCCAACCAGAGGCCATAGGCCAGATTTGGTCGTCGAGACCATTGTCTTGTTTATCATAGTGTTGTAAACAATTTGAATGTCACTCGGGTTTGTCGCTGACCAATGCTTCTTAGATCATGGCCCCCAGCGGGCTCCACTGATGGCCATTCACAGCCTGGATCCTGTGACCCTGCCTGGGAACTTGGACCACAGGCTGCCTTGGCCCAGATTCCCACTCCTGGGGGCACCTGGGGGACAGATGCAGCCAAGGAACCTGGGACCTGAAGAGGCGACTTGGGGGCAAGGACAAGAGCTGGTTCTCCCCCAGTACATACACAAACGCTGGCACTATGTAACCTGGGGAGGGGAAGAACATTCCAGCAAGGACAGCTCATGTCATTCAGCAGCCTGGAAGATCTGGGGCTAGGAGCCAGCTATTCATTTATCACTTGAAAAAAATCAAGCAACTTTTCTTTGCAGAAGACTTTTCTTCAGTTAGTGACAGAAAAAAAATAGAAGGTAAAATTAACAATTTTTCAAGTTATCTTATTTCTCACATTGTCTCTCATCTGTCCTTTCAAACATCTATTTTTGCTGTCATCTTCACCATTATGCACAGTCACTGCCTTTACATAACTGGATGTGTTTGGCTATTCACCCTTTCAGCCATTCACTAAAACCAGGCGGCAACCGCCTGCGTGTGATGGGAACTTAGGACAAAAACAGACAAATCAACAAAATACAAAAATAAGTCAGACAGTGTCTCTGCCCCAGACAAGTCTATAGCTGGAGGAAGGAGAAGGTATGATCTTCAGAAACCCACTTGCCGCGACCACAAGCAGACACATCCTGAATCGTGGCCTTCTGCTTCTTAAGCTGGAGATTATTTATTTAATAGCACCTCAATGTGGTGTGGATGGACTGGGCCAGTGGCCACTGTCATCTGCACCGCAACTCTCCGTCAAAGGGAGATGGGGAATGGGGAGGTTTGAATCAGAACTGGGGCGACTCTGCCTGGGCACCAGAGAAAGCCACTCGAAAAGATGCTGTGTGTGTATGAATATGTATGTGTGTGTGAAAACATGTATGTATATATTTATGTGTGGATGTGTGAGTGAGTGTGGTTTTTTTTTTTTTTTGAGATGGAGTCTTGCTGTGTCACCAGGCTGGAGTGCAGTGGCATGATCTCGGCTCACTGCAACCTCCGCCTCCCGGGCTCAAGTAATTCTTCTGCCTCAGTCTCCTGAGTAGGTGGGACTATAGGCTCGTGCCACCATGCTCGGCTAATTTTTGTATTTTTAGTAGAGACAGAGTTTCATCATATTGGTCAGGCTGGTCTTGAACTCCCAACCTCATGATTCATCTGCCTCGGCCTCCCTAAGTGCTGGGATTACAGGCGTGAGCCACCACACCCAGCCGTGTGATTTTTTTAATGTGTGATTGTGTACATGTGTATGTGTGTATATACATGTAAGTGTGCTATATATAGCTGTGCATGTGTTTTGTGCGTGTGTGTGTATATGTGTATGTGTGTACACATGTGTAAAATGTGATGCCAAGTCTTGGGACAAGGAGGGGAGCTGAGAGCTAAATGCTTCTTAGTCCCACAGCACAAAATTACAGCCAGAGGTGGGGCTGGGGGCATTGCGGCCAACAGTCAAGACTGGAGCCACACTGACAGAAGCAACATTTCCCCTTTTCCTATGGGATTAGACCCAGGAGGCTCTGAAAACGGGATTCCTTCTCACTGTGCAGTAAGTGTCCCTGATAGCTGAGACCAGCTCTTGGCTCTCCTGAAGGGCCTGGTCCTGGCTGACCTGAGCTGCCTGTATTGTGTAAGGAAAAGCAGGGAACAGCAGGGAACCAGGCTGAGACAGGCTGCCCATTCCAGAGGCATGACGAAGTCACTTCCACACATAGGGCCACGTACCCAGGGCAAGAAGGGAGGGTTCCGAAAGCATCACATGCCTCAAAAGGCTTTCACCCAGTGGGGCAAAGGAACCCTGGAGCTGCTGGGACCTCCAACTTTGCTCCTCTTTCCTTGGGATACTGTCTGAAACTGCCTGGCTCCTAGTCAATAAAGCAAATGCAAGAACAACTGCCATAATGCCGGGTAGAGTGAGGGGAAGCACCCAAAATTCAGTGTCATAGAATATAGGGTCAAGGTGGCTCGTGCAGCCAACAGACAAGTATGTTGAACCTGGCTCAAGTTTATGCAGGGTGCATTCCTGGTGCGGGGAGAGGTTAACATTTCCACACCCTGGAAGGTGTTTGGGATGGTTGGCCTGGGAGGGGCAGGAAGCTTAGCTTGTCAAGAGGCTGTTGTGGGACTGCCATGATCATCTATGACATAGGAATCCCAGAGCCACCCCAAAGACTTTGTGTATGACAGGCACTAACATCCAACTTCCTATTTGCTCAGATGTCACCCTGTGAGAGGTGAGAAAAAGGAGTACACATTTTGACAGAAACCAGTTTCCCACTGTGAGACTGTCCAGATGGGACATTCTGGCCTCTGGGGGGTTACCTCACAATATGAGCACCCCAGTATCATGGAGCAGTCCTGGGTTCACACTTGGTGACCCTGGCCAGGCGAGGTGATGGTGGGAAGGCCTATGTGAGTTATTTGTGGTGTCCCCTGTGCATCTCCTTCCAAGTGAAGGACTATTTGCCTTTGTAGTCTGTTATGGAACTGGGGAGCCCACAGCACAGCTGGGGTGTGGGAGCTAGTGAGGGGAAGAGACCCCTCCATAACATGGGCCCCTCCGCAGGACTGACCTGAGGATGTATGTGGTAATGCATGTGACATGCTGGGCAAAGGGTCTGGCGTGTTGGACATGCTCAGGACATAGAATGCCTGGGAAATTTTTCAGGCTTGTTTCTGGAGCTGAACCTTGGCCTCATCTAAACTTAATCAGCCTGCTGAGCCATCATAATAGTAGAGTTGCTTATACCAGTGGCACAAAAACATGACTTCCCGCTACCCTTCGTGAAGAAAGAGGAAAAAGTTTAAAAATGCTTATGATCCTAAATTTCAGGTGTGTCTTAGAATAATTTTGACATTATTTACTCCTTTCCTAATAATCTTACAATCTTAAGAATTTAATCAGATCCAATATGGGAGTTGCAGTTATAGGACATCGAGTTTGGTCGTTATGGGACCTTTGCATTAAATAAGTGATACATTTATTAATAAGATACAGCTGCCTTGAGTGAAATCACAGGATTTCTCCCCAGGGCTCCCATTTGAGTTGGTTGTTCTCCTTTGTTATGAGATTACTTCAAATGTCTATACCCTAAGGTGGTGTAACATTTCAACCTGCATTGCTTCTGGATGGTTTAAACACTTCAAAGTCCATCAGCAGGAAATCAATGGCACACTCAAATTATGAAAATCTGTGGAGAGTTTAAAGAAGTAACAGTTTGGAAAGGTTTGGGCTGAGTGCCAGGAGATCACAAGGGGGCTAGGGGAATAAATATCTTCAACCCACTCTCCCTCACCTATTTCCTGCTGAGTTTCCCCATTGGCTGAACCCACCTGGGCACCAGAGGGCAAGACAGCCCTTGATCTGTTCATCTGGACAGCTCTTGGGCAGAAAGCTGGAGAGAACATCATTTGATAGGCGAAGAGTGTTTGCCAATTTCAGATATGCACATCTGGAATAGAGAATTGAATGAGCTCTCTGGAGTATGAAAAATAAAACAGATGACTCCTAAAGAAAAACCAAAAAATAACCTGTGTTCCATGCTGGGCAGATCTATGCAATCCTACCCCAAAGTTCAAGGAAACTGAGAGGATGAAGAAAGGCTGACAAATCCAGTTTCTTAGAAAGAAATGTTTAATAGGGACTTATGAACAGGAGTCATGTCTGTGTCTCAGAAGGGAGTGAGACAAGTTAGATCCCCACGCCATTACCCTTGCACCCCAGGGATTATATACCAAAGGGGAGAGGAGGTTCAGAATGGATTATGTGCAGATAACATGAAGGTTGTTTGATCTAAGGGTGGGATTTAGCAAAAGTACCTGTTCTTACACAAGGAACAATATAAATGGAAAATCTTACAGGCCTTCCCAGAAGTGATGTTAATTAGAAGTCAACATAGCGGATTAGCTTCTAAAATGGAGTTGCTTTGGCCTCCACAACCTGTGTATAGTAAACTGAAGGAGTTGCAAAAATGCACCATTAGGCTTTTAAGGCAAAAGTGTTACTTTATCTCAAAATAGTTTCTAATCTAATAGGAGCAAAATTTTATAATCACATAAAGTCCACAGGAACATATGTCAGTTAATCTCTGTTGTGATTTGAGCCCCTCTGGGGCTAGGGATGTGTGTGAGCTGAGCCTCTCTTACACTCAGGATCAGGGGCTTTAAGGCACCTTCTGTATATAACTAATATGTAGGCTAACAGTTGGCCTCCAGGGACTCAATAAGAAGGGAATAACCATACAGGTACATGGTTGAGCTGGCTTTCTCTGGGGTACGAAGTGAAACTGTGATGTCCACCCTTATTAAGCCTGCGCTCTGTGACTGAGAGAGTTTCCATCTTGCTCATTCTCTGTGCCCAAAATACTCACTGTCCTTTTTGACTCTTGATTGCTAAGACCTGGTGTGACCCAATGCTGAGCCAGCCCAGGTCACAACAACACTAAAAAGATTGAGAAGGCTATAGGGGAAGGCAGAGAAAGGGAAGAGAAACCAAATACCCCAGAGACCTCAGCCAAGGCCGGGCCACAAGCACACACAAATAGACATGCAAGGAGATACACACGAAACAACAAGAATCAGAAAAATAAGGAACTGGAAAACAGGGAGATGCGACGAAGAGACATCATGGGTTTTCATGATAAATGTATATTTTAATAACTGCTGATAACTTGGGTTTAGGCCATCAGAATAAATGCTCACTGCCTTTTGAAATACTAATTCTCCAACAATAAAAATGACTTTTCTTTGGGAGGTTGAGGTGGGAGGATTGCTTGAGGCCAGGAGTTAGAGACTAGTCTCAGTGACATAGTGACACCCCATATCTACAACAAAATTTTAAAAAGAATAAAAACGACTTTCAACCTCTATATTTATTCTTGAGGCATATTTTGTTAATGAGTTCTAAAGATGTTTTTAATAGTATGTGATAAAGCAAATCAAAGTGGGGTTTTTTTTTGAAATTTATATTCAAGTAGGAGTAATTCTACCTGGGGGTAGATATATTCACTTGGAGATATATCTGAATTGGACCCTGGTGAATTTCCAGGCCAAGGGAACAGCATGAGGCCTGGAGCATGGAATAGCATGTGGCAGTGGGGGCTCAGCCAAGACAGCAGCGAGTCCAAACCTGGACCCAGAGGAAGCATGGGCAGCGCCAAGGCTGGAAAGATGAGCCTCATAAAGTATGAACATGATATTTGCTTTCTCTGCCTCATGGCAGAGTGTAATGAAGTGTAAGTAAAAATGCTATGGATATTAGGAGACACTGACTTTTGTCATATATGCTTTTAGAATTTTCATTGAAAAATCAGGTCAGTTATGTTGCCATTAAGAAAGCCAAGTAATGTTTGAGAGATAGCAGACCTGACATATAACATGGGCGATCACTTAGGAGAGAAAGTCGTATATGAAAAGACATTCTCCCTGGTATTTGCTTTCCAGTGGAGCTGTTGCAGAATAAGCAGGCATCAGGAAATTGCATCAGGAATTCCTATGCAATGTGCTATAAGGCTTCTCTTAAAGCAGTCAACCACATGTCAGGTGCTCTGAGGCAGTATGAGAAAAGTAGCCTATAATCTAATTAGAAAAACATTCAAGAACCAATGAGAAAATAGCATAAGGTAGTGCTTAACAAGGGGCTCAGTGGTGTAGTTCTGGTTGTCAGGGTGACAGAAATTTGGAGAAAGGTCTATGAGGTGTTGACAGATTCTCAGGGAAGTTGGATGGATGCCAGCTGGGCCTGGAAGGATGGAGCAAAACTGAAGAGTGCAAAAGAGAGAATATGCGGTTTGATGGGTGGAGCCCACGAGTGCACAGGAAGGGGTGAGAACCAGCTGTGCTGAGGGCTCCCGCCTGGCCGAGGGTCCTGAGTGAGGGCGTTGAAAACATCACTAAGGCATCTGGAGTAGTACTCATTCTCAGAAGCTGCTGGTTTCTGAAAACTTTGGGTTAAATGTGACAGAGGCTCTTTGTGAACTCAGCCCACCACTAGAACATTATTCAGATGCCAGCTTCACTCTTCTTGTGAGCTAGCAGGGATGATTAAAAATAATGACACTAAATGCTGTTGGTAAGGATGTTGATGCTGACAACAGCAATTGGAATTATCAGTTGTTGACATTTCCTGGATTATTACGGTTATTTTAAAATAACAACCAGAGAGCCTCAAAACAGCCACAGATATCTGCACTGGAAAATTCAACCAAACACTTATGGAAGAAATAATACATAATATATACATCTTCCAGAAAATTGAAGAGGAGGGAATACTTCTCAACTCAATCTATGGGGACAGCATTACCCTAATAGCAAAAGCAGACATAATAAGGAAAGAAACTACAGACCATCATCTCTCATGAACATAGATGCAAAAACTTGACAAAACTGTAGCAAATTAAATCCAATGTTACTACAAGGATAATACATTATAACCAAGTGAGATTTAACCCAGGAATTCAGTGTTGGTTTAACATTCAAAAACAGATCTAATTTGCCATATTAACATAATGAAAAGGAAAAAGTATATGATATCCTTACCAGATGCGGAATAAGCATTTGAAGAAATCCAACCTCCATTCCTTATTTAAGACTTTCATGATGACTGAGGAGTATGAAAAAGGAAAAAGAAAAAAAAAACAAATAAAAAAAAGAGTTCAGCAAACTAGGAATAGAAGAGAACTTCCTCAATTGATAAAGAACATCTGCAAAACACCTGCAGCTAACATATTTAAGGGTCAAAGATGAATGCTTTCCCTCGAAGACAGGGAAGGAGATAGGGATGTCTGTGCTCATGGCTTCTATTCAGCATTGTACTGGAGAGTCTGGCTAGTACAGTGAGCAATAAAGAAGGAGCAGAGCTTTGACTGGCTCAGGCCTGGCACTGAGAAGAGGGGAGAGGTCCTCCAGGAATGCCTCTGATGTTCTCCAGCACACGACGGGACATCGGATACATTGCTGATGCAAACCAGCATGGCCACTACGTAGCTGTGTGACCTTAAAACATCCTTTAATCTCTTGGAACCTGTTTCCTAAGTGATGGAGTGAGCATAATAGCAGCCCACTGGCAGATTCGTTGTGACACGTAAATGGAGTAAGTTTGTGTCAAAGTGCTTTCAGACTGCAAAGTGCTATTCCAGCGTCTGGATTTACTACATTCATATCGAGTGACCAAGGGAGCAAGAGGATTCATTGATGATGTAACAGGGAGGTATGAGGACTTGGGATTTGAAGACCAAGGTCTAGACTAGGTACTTGAAGAGGGGGGCTAGGGGTCAGGCTAAAGATGGGGACTGACACCTGCTAAATTGCAGCAGGACCAACTCCTGGAGCAGACTGTGTGAGCAGCCAGCTTGGGCTGCGTCTCTTCTTCTCTCAAGTAGGGCAAAGGCAGGGCGTGGTGGTTAGCAAGAGGAAGGGGTGCGGGACATGAGAACCCTGGGTCAGATCTGTTAGCAGGTGTACCCTCCTTACTGTTCTGTTCTCTCTGCTGACTTTTACATGCTCTTTCCATCCTAAAGACTTCTCGTGGCTCAGAGGAAAGTGATCTGACAAAAATAACTCAAAGTGGGACACCAGGAATTGGTGATTAAACACTTAACCTCTCTGGGCGAGCATCTGCCTTTTAAGAAACCTCACGGTCAAGGCTGTGCCTACAGTGGCTCTCCAGGAGTTTGGAGAGGTGCTGGGGCTCCTATCCATAAGATATTTTAGGTCATATTCTTCTGTACAGAGTCCCCTTCTACTACTGAGTTAATTCATTGCTTGCCCCGTAGCAGCGGGTAGAGGAAGTAGAAGAAAAGCCCTCAGGACAGAAGGAGGTTCAGGAGGAAGCACCATATAGGGGACAGGTGAGGCCGGGGAGAGGAAGGGCAGGTGGGTAGTTTCACAATCCACCCATAGCTGGCCTCGGGAAGAGCACCTGGTGATATAAAAGCCAGCTCATCTGGCCAGCCCCACAGGTAATGGCCAGAAAGACCAAGGGCTAAGGAGGATACACAAACCAGTGTGTTTGTGATGTGTGTGCATTTGTTAGTGTGTGGTTGGGCATTTAGATGGGTGGGAGGAAGCAGATTTCCTTTGCTCTCAGAATGAGTACCTGGTGAGGTCTTTGCTTGAACGACAGAGTGAAAGCATTCAAATCTTTAATTTAGGAATCATGAACCACTATGTTCCAGGACTAGGAACAAGCCCTTCCCCTGCAGATGGCTGCTTCAGATAATGGGAAACTGTAGTGACTCTTGGTTTGGCAAGTCCTCCTGCAGACCTTGCATGGTTTTGAGAAGTTGTGCCACTTCTGGATGGGTGACAATTGTGTACTTTGGGGTGGGTGGGTTGAAGGTGTGGATCCTGAGAGCTTTAACTGTAGAAAGTAAGAAACAAAATAGTGTTCTGATGCTCTTTAGTTGTGATTTTTTTAAAACTCCAGGAAGGGTGAACAACTGGCGATCACTTTAGCTCTTGGTGTCATCAGTAGCCAGAGCCCTAGTGGTCCAATATCCAAACCCATTTTTGGGTTTGGAGACTTCATTGTTCTAAGAAGCCAAAAATGTAAGATAGAAATTATCCAAGTCTCTCTTGCTGTGAGGGCCTGAGCACAGGCTCCAGGCTCCCCTCACCCACCCAGTGCCCCACCTCAAACTTTCTGCAAGAGAGCTTTGTGAGAAGGAGACAGGCACAGGCAGTAGCACCCTACCTGCCTTGCGCAGGCATGAAGGAGTAAGTGTGTGTCAGCCATGGTGGTTGTAGCACTGCTTCTGCCACTAGCTCTTTCAGACTCTGACCATCCTGCCAGCTCAGCCTTACTGTCCAGAACAAAATGACACCACTCTGGGACCAAGAACTCTTCTTGCAAATTTCTCGTTCATTTCCCACCCTTGTTTCCAAAGCCCTTCACGTGATCATGTCCCTGCACCAATTAAATCTCTGCACTTGAAGCAGTGCATCTATGGCAAATGTGTATATGTCTGCTGTTAAGCGTCCACCCAGAGCTGTCCTGGGCCTGTCACAGAAAGTATATGACACCAGAAAGTATGTGACAAAGGAAGCACTTCTCATGAAAATCACAAAAAGAGCCAAGACTTTCATAGATGAAAGCAGTCTTATAGATCATCACTGCTTTAGAAGTAATAACTTCCTGGTCCAGAACAATTGCATCCTTCACTTGAAGTTTTACCTGAATATGATTTCTTCTATATCCTACTGCCTCTCCCCTTGCTCAGGGCATTTGTTTGGCAAATATAGTTATGTAGTATCAAGTGCAATGAAAAAGTCCTTGATGTAGAATAAATGGAACTCTCCTTTGCTGCTGGTGGGAAGGTAAATTGGTATAGCCACTTGTCAAATGGAAGTATCTATTAAACTGTACTCTGCGACCCAGTAATTCCATTCTTAATATAACCCAACAGAAGGTTACCTATGTGCGCTAAAAGATATGTATGCACAATGTTCAAAGCAGCTTCATTCAAAAGAGTCAGAAGACCCTGGAAACAACCTAAATGTCCAGCAGAAGAATGGTGACACCGCGGTTTGGTCTTACAATGGAAAACTGTACAGCCGCGGCAATGAAGTACTACTACATGCTGCAAAAGGAATCTCATCCAACACAGACACACAAGAATATGTATGGTACACGACTGATTACACTTCTATAAAGCTCAGAGCTAATCTCTGGTGGTAGAAGCCAAGAAAGTGGTAACCTTGAGGTATGGTAGTCTTTTGGGATTGGCAATGGGCATGAAGGAGGGGCTTTTGGATGCTGATAATGTTCCGTTTCTTAAGCTGGATTACCAAGACTGTTTACTTTATAAAAATCCCCTTGGCTGTCCACTTATGACTTGTGCACTTTTTTATGTGTTGTGCTTGAATAAAATGTTTCCTTTAAAAATGTTTGACAACTCAGATAAACAAAATTGGTTAGCTTATTTTAGAGATAAGGAAACTGAAGCCAAAAAAAAGTTACAATATTTACCAAAAATAGGTGATTAATCAGCTAAACTAAATTCTCCAGAGTCCACACACTGAAGCACATGCCTCTGGTCTTGGGACACCCACCCTGTTCCCAGCAAGTTTTCACTCATGGATCTCTGTGATTATTTTACACATATTGACATATTTCTAACACCTGTGGTAGTTGATCACTTCAGTCCACAATGTATTGAAAACAAAAAAATCTGTTAAGTGTATGGGTGTGTTGCGAGAGATGTTTGAAGCCAACCCTTTAATGGGAGATTTTACAATCAGAAGGCAAGAACTCAAACTGCATACTGGTGCAGGGCCATTTAGCATAGGGAGAAATGCCTTATCCACCTGCTCATGAGAGGTTCCTTGCATTATGGCAGAGCACAAAAACTGATGTTCAGTTCACACTGACGATCCCCAATACTCATGAGAAGTTCAGATCCTCAGTGCAAGTAGAAGAGGAATAAACTAGAACCTTTCAGAAAGTGCTTCACAACAGTGTCAGGGAGTTGCAAAAGTGAATATAGGGCAAGGCAAGAAAAAGGCCAGATGCCACTTTACACACAAGTCCAGGGATCGAGATAGAAAGAGCCAAGGCAGGTGCTGAGCCAGGCTGGAGCCTCAAGATCCCTGAGAGAACTAGGATGGAGGGCAGGGTGGCTGGACTGGGTCAGAACCCAGTCAACATTCAGGTGCCTCAGTGTGAGAGATGAAAGGAGAGATAAACAGATCACAGGGCATCCTGAGTAGTGTAAGTCTTTATGGAATAAATGATTTTCTAAAAAAAACTGTGAGCACATTTCATCTCTTGTTCTTCCAAACAATGGCCATCTTCTTTGGACAAAGTGAGTGTTGGGGACTTTGTCCCACTATCCTTTGGGTTCTGTTCAGTGCCATGGCAACGAAGAAGACCGCTGACAGCCCTGCCTCACACGGGTCCTTTGCCCAGACTGGATCTCCCTCCTGTGGCCACACCCTCTTGTGGCCCTGTCCCTGTTCCCAAGGCTGGGTCACACTCCAGGAGCTGGACTGGTTAGCTCACCTACTTTGGGGCAGCAGCAGCAGTGACAATGTCTAGGGAGGGGTGCATACAGGATACCCTGGAGAAGGCCTCAATTTCTCAGTCTTTGGGAATTTTGGTGAACTTAAGACAATGAACATCTCTAAGGTTCCATATTGTCTCTGTTTTATTCCACCACTGAATGTGCCCAAAGCTTGTGGATTGCTCTTCTCTGATACTATCTTAATGTACAGCCCACAGAAACAAGGTGTCACATGTGAATAAAAACAAACAAAACAAGCAACATAGCAGTGGGGTTAGAAATCGCGATGCTGGGGAAAAGATTCGAAGCAGGCTGACATTTAAGAAGGCAGGTGTTGTCACAGCCTGGGGATTAGCAAATTTGAGGTTTTGAGAGAGAAAACAGGGAAAAAATCTCATAGATAGGAGGATTATAGTAATTACAATTGTTTTTTTCCCCTATGGTATGCACAAACAGTAAGTGTTAAAACAATAATTCATTTTAAATAATGGGTGGGACCTCTGGTAAAAGAGGAAGGGACAACCAGTGCCCAGAAGGGGATCAACAGGGGTGGGCAACAAAAGAGAGAAAAATACCCACCTGGGAGCAGAATCCTGCCTTTCACAATGGAAGGTAAGGACCCCACTATTTCAAAAGTCCTTTGTCAGCCTTTTTGGGCCATATTTGTAATGTAAAATTGGTGTTTACTTAACAGCTGTGGATTTAAGAAGTAAGTCCAGTAAGCAAAATGACGCTTAAAACTATTTTCTCTCATTCAGACTTTGCAAAGCAGTATTATCTGTTGAGGTCAAAATTCAGAGAGCAGATTGCACGAGTCTGGATGCATCAAGTATGTCTTCCTACTGTGTAAGATGTGTAGTACCCCACTAAAGGTTGCCATACACATTGTAACCACAATAAAGGGTGCCTCTAGACTTGAGTTGTGCCCAACCTGCCCAAGCAGATGTGCCACTTGCCACTGCCAGGAGGTTTCTCACAGGTCCTTTTTTAGCTCTCTCCCTAATGGTACCTTTAAAGGGTGGCTTTTCCAATCTTCCTATGACCCTTCCCAAGCCTCTACCACTCTCCCTCCACCTTGCAGGGGTTGCTACCTGTTACCTCTCCTGTTACTGAGAAAACCCAGGCTTAGAGATGGAAATCACCTCAACTTTCTGCATCTCAACTGGATCTCCTCTTAGACCTGCCTTCCCTTCTTCCACTCCAGTTGTCAGGGAGGCTGGAACTCCACGCGGCTGGCTTCTGCTCCTCAGCTGGTGTCTTCCTACTTAACACTCTGAGCACAGGCTTCAGCTGATGCCCTGCCTGGGCAAGAAGGCCCTCTTCTGGCTCTGCCTTTGGAGAGGAGACTGAATAGGGACGGGGAAATGTGCCACCTAAGTCAATGGCTCCCTCCTTTTAGAACATGCTCTGGCACTTGGTACCCCAGAACCTCATGTTCAAATGGCCCTGTGCCCTGCTGGGAGGGACCCTGTGGGCCTTGTCCTTGGGTTTGATGTGTATCCCCAAAGGCTTGAGGGGTGGTCAAGAGGAGGCTGTTTATACAGGTTGAGGAGAGGAAGGATGAAGCTTGGATATAGGGATTGGGGTTTCCACAGGTGTACACATACACGGTTCCTTCCAGATGCCCTGAGAAGTAAGGGGTAAAAGTGGAGCTCAGGGTTGGAACAGCCCTTCACACCCTACCATATTCTAAGCAGAACTCCAAATAATCTGAACATTCTAAATTCAACTCTGGCCTTCTGAGTTATGAAGACACATTTGCCAAGAGAGAAGGGTAGAACATACTTTATTTCACGTTATTAGCTTGCTTTGTACACTTAAATATCAAGGCATATGGTAAGTACGCCTCCATTTGTATTCTTGCCTTGAACCCTGGAAATATCGTGGTCAGGCCTATTTTCAATCATTTTCCAGCTTTTAAATATTTCCATGCAGCTGTCAGGCAAGAAATAGTAGGCAAGGAAGTGAGCAAAGGCCCCTCCCAACATCCACTGGCCCGAGCTACCTTCTGCTCTCTCTGTTAATACTGATCAATTGTTTACAACGAAGCACTTAGCAGATTGTTACTGAGGGCCTGAAATACTCTGAAAACAGTGACAAAGAAGAAACTGTGTCTGCCCAAGTAAGCTTATGACACACAAGCACTTACCAAACGATACACTTTGGTCTGTAACAGAGAAAACGTAGGCTACTTTGGGAAGGTTCCTCAGAGATGGTGTTCCAGGAATGAGTGCTGCCCTCATACTCCCGAGAGGACTACGACTGGTCTCTGAGGATCTCCATCCGCTTCTCGCTACGGTGGGTTTGTTTTCAGCTGCACATCCCCAGAGCTCTGAGTAGGCACTGCACACTGAGCTGTCTCTTTCAGTATTTGTGAGTTAGGGGATTTTGAGGATCTTGACTGCAACAGCTTCAGGGTTTCTTCCCTTCATCAAGGAGTCCCCTGTCAACTGGACAGCCATGTTTCATACAGTGAGTATGACTAGCACACTTCACACAAGGTGTCAAGAGATGAGCAGTGTGTCTTCCATCCAGTAGCAGCATGATCCCAAATATCTACTGTGTTTGCTGAGATTTTTGAGAGACAGTAAATTAGGTACTCTGTGTCTCAAATCATACATAGTAGCTTAGCAGGCACACTATTCATTCTTAATCATTGTCTTAACTGGGATCAAGACTCTGGCTGAAGCTGCTTAACTGGTATGCCCCAGTCAGGGCATCGACATCCCAGGGAAAGCCCCGGCAGCCTTTGCCAAAAGAAGTGTGGCATTGGTGAGGGACACAGGAGCAGCAAGTACCAGGAAGGAAGCTGAAGAGGAAGTGCAAGAGAGGGCTCACATTACAGCAGGGGTGAGACACACCCTGCAAGTTTTCAGGAATAACTGGAGAGAGAACTTAGGGGAGCCTTAGGCCCTGTCTCAACACATAAGCTAGCAGAATGTGGGTCATCAGTATTAATTTATCTTTACCAATGGACAAGGAAACCCATGAGTTACACATGCAGCCGGTGTATGGGATCCCGATATGTGCCAACACTGGGCAGTAACTGGCGCTATCATGGCGGGCATGGGGCAGGTTTCTCAAGCTGATGTCCTCCAGCATTTTCCCACTCCCCTTGTTGCTGTCATCTGTTGATGCTCTGCCACTCAATCCCTGATGACTCTGGCAACTGCCCACAGGAAGCTTAAGTCCAGCTGAGAAGACAAATACAGTATCTTTCCTTCCCTACTAGACTGAGGGCTCCATGAAACAGGGAATATTCTGTTTTGTTTGCTCTTGCCTCCATCCTCTTAAATTAGCATACAAAAGACACTTAATAAAGCAGGGCATGGCATGTGCTTTTCTAGTCCCAGCTCCACTTGGAGGCTGAGATGGGAGGATCCCTTGAACCCAGGAATTTTAGGTAAGCCTGGGCTACACAGAAAGATCCTCCTAAAAAAAAAAAAGGTAATCAATAGGGATTAAATAACTGAGACTGATGAGAACGTCAAACCAGACCAGAGGAGAGGGAACACTGAAAATATAGCATGTCAGCCAAGATGGAAAGGGTGTGTGGAAGTTAGTAAGACCGGAGAAGGGTGGGGTTGGGAGAAAAGCAGCTTCCAGGCAGGAGAAGCAGTGTGTCAAGGCCTGAGGAAGAAGGGGCACAGCTGGTTGCTGGCACTAACAAAAGTGAAAACTGAGCAGGAATGCAGGGACCTGGGACAGAGGCAAGCTGGAGAGATGGCAGGTCTCTAAGGATCTTTGGAACCACCTTATGGACAATGGGCTTCATTCTAGGGACCACAGGAAGCCACTGAATGGTTTCAAGCATGGCAGTGGGGTATGATCTGAAAAATGCACATTTTTTTCTTCAAAGAAATCATCTGGAATCACATGTTGGGACTGGGTTACAAGGACCAAAGGTGGAAGCAGAAAAAGAACTCATAAGGCCACTTTGCAAGTCCAGAGAAAGATGGTGGCTGGAATACAGTTATAACGGTGTGGAGTGGAGGAAGGGGAGGAGTCAAGGATGACTCCCAAGTTTTGGTTTGAAGAACTGGTAGCTAATTGTGGCATTTGCTGGGACAGGAAACACCAAAGGAGGAACACGTTTCAGAGGAGAAGAGAGGATTATGAATTCTGTTTTTGCCATGCAGAGTGAAAGATGCGTGTAAGCATCTCAGTTTATATTTGGGAAAGGAATTTTACATCTGGGTATGCATTTTGTTTGTTTGTTTGTTTGTGACAGTCTCCTTCTGTCGCCCAGGCTGGAGTGCAGTGGTGCAAGCTTGGCTCACTGCAACCTCCACCTCCTGGGTTCCAGCAATTCTTGTAACTCAGTCTCCTAAGTAGCAGGGTCTACAGGCGGGCACCACCACACTCGGCTAATTTTTGTGATTTTTTTTAGTAGATACGGGGTTTCACCCATGTTGGCCAGGCTGGTCTTGAGCTCCTGAGCTCAAGTGATCCACCCGCCTCAGCCTCCCAAAGTGCTGGAATTACAGGCGTGACACTGCCCAGCTCTGGATATGCATCTTTGGAGAAAGAGCCAGATAAAGCATGCAAATCTGAAAGTGGTCTGCATTTGGATGGTAACTGAATCCCTAAGAATTGGTGCAATGGCTGGGGAGAGTATTGCCTGAGAAGGGCAGAGGGCCTTGGACCAAGCACCAAGGAACTCTCAACATGTAAGGATTCAGTGGAAGAGTCTGGTTTCAAACCTGGCTGATCATTAGAATCGCCTGGGAAACTTTTAAAATGTGACTCTACAGGGACATGTGACTATATATTTTGAAATACCTATAGTAGCATTAGAGACCATTTGGTAACAGAAGACTGGCTAGGAAAGAGGAAAACAAAAAGATGGTGGTGTTTCAGACACCAAGGGAAGAATTTCAGAAAGGAAGGAATCAGACAAGATCAGGACTGAATTTAGTAACAGGAAGACAGATGGCCACGTATCCACTTTTCTGACTTCTTAAAAGTAGGGAGTTGGGTGTTTGAACTCAATAAGGGATGACAGGAAGCAGCCCAGCAGGTCCCCCTGTGCTCAAGTGCACAGCGTGAGGACAGGGAAAGGGAAGGGGAAGGAGGGTGTGTCAGATGGCAGAAGCTTTTAATTGGAAGTAGCATCTGAACTGAGGCAAAATGGATGATAATCAGGCAAGGAACTAAGCATTCCTAGGAGAGGAAATAACAGAAACAAAAATATGATGAGCTAAGAGAACAATGTACACTCTAGGAGATAGAGTTAGTCCTTGGCTAGAACACAAGGAATTAAGTTTTGGGAACCAAGCAACAGAATGGGGCAGAGTCCAGTTATTAAGGACCTTGTATGCCAAGCTAAAAAGTTCTTATCCTGAGGGGGAAAAAAAAAAAAATTTTACCCTGAAGGTAAAAGGGCCCTGAAGAATATAAGAAAATAAGTGGTATAATTAGATTTGTAATTTAGAAAGCCCATTCTGGCAGCCAGTGCCTGGGGTCAGGAATGGATTAGGGAAAGATGGTGGCCGAAACTTCCACCTGGAGACTGTTGCTGGCATGCAGACATGGGATACAGATTCACCAAGGCAGGAGCAGTGAAGGAGAGAAGTGAGCTGGGAGGTGAAGAATGGCAGGAGAGTGGGACAGCAGCGAGAGTTTGCTTAGGTGACTGGTTTGTTGGAGGTGAGTCCTTGAGTTAAGGAATGAGGAAAAGACTAGCTTTTAGATGAGGATAGGAGTGGAGATGGGGTGTGAGAGAGAACGTTTCAACACTAGTAGGTTTATTCCTTTCTCCAAAGGAGAAATTACATAACAGTATTGCTAGTTTCCCTAACTGCTCCTTCTCTCTAACCTCTAAGTCACTGTGCAGCCTGTTTATTTAAAATATCAACACTAATATACATTAGCTTCCTATATTTAAACACAGTAGCTTCCACCAGTCAATGCAGGGAGTTAGTTCATTCGTTAATTACATCATTTAATAATACTTATAGGCTGGGCATGGTGGTTCACTCCTGTAATCCTAGCACTTTGGGAGGCCGAGGCGGGTGGATCAGGAGGTCAGGAGATTGAGACCATCCTGGCTAACATGGTGAAAGCCCGTCTCTACTAAAAATACAAAGAATTATAAATCATTTATACAATGTCGCAAAGGTTTTGTAAAATACAAGGTAGAATGAGGCAAAGAACAAGGCGGGTGAGGGGACTGAGTGAGGTTCCTAAATAGGTTTTAGCAGCTCTGTGACCTCCCTGAGATCCGTAAAATTTTCTCTGTGTCTGTACACATTTGATGGGGTGGTGGGGAAGCACAGATTCCATGCTCAAAAGTCTGTGAATCTTAAGAGATTAAGAACCACTCTACCCTTCAAATCCATGTGGTCACTATTTATAATCAAATCTTTCCCGCGGGGGAAGACAGGGAGGGGCAAAGGGGGCAGCCAGTACCTTGGCGGTGTACTGAGAATGACCCCAGCTTTACACTTAGACACATCAAAAGTACTTACTCTTCTGACTACGTGAGAGAAGACAACGCGCAATTTTTTAAAACGTAATTACTTAAAAAGATTGGGAGATGTTCTTCTCTATCACTGGGGATTTCCAGGCACGTGCCCCACCCAAGGCCCACGCCCAGAGCGACCCGATGGGAGGACTATGCCCGCTGCCACCTTCCCGTCCCGACGCCTCAGGCAGTTCCGAGCTCCGCCTTTTAGATTGCACCGAGAGAAGTCAGCGACAGCTTTGAGTCCAGGCCGGGTTTTCAAGCATCAAGACGGAAGTAACGGCGGAAAGGAAGTGCCAGGGTCCGCACTGGGAGAGGTGGGGGGACCAAGGGAAGGCTGAGGGTGTGATGGCGGCTCAAATTCCAATTGTGGCCACCACTTCCACTCCCGGAATAATCCGGAACAGCAAGAAGAGGCCAGCTAGCCCTTCCCACAACAGCAGCAGCGGCGGGGGCTACGGCTCCAGTAAGAAGAAAAAAATGTGCGCCTCCAGCTTTGCGCAGGTACGCAGTCGCCCTCCCGGCCGGCGTCTGCACGAGCGCGGGACGGGGCGGGGCGGGGCGGGGCGGAGCCGAGCCAGGGCGCCTGCGCAATGGGGTGCGCTGCTCGTGCTGTCTCCGGTGTGGTGAAAGACGTTAGCCTGTAATGTAAATGATTACTCTTTCCCTTCGTTTGGACACGTGGGCTTACAACGTCTTGTGTTGTAAGGAGAGAAGAGGAACTGGGGAGGTTATTACTGACTTAGTATTGATAGAAGGACTGCCTCTTCCCCTCGAGGTTGCCTTTAGCATGAGGTTCAGTACTTTTTAGTGTCATTAAGAAATTTGCCTGTCTTCCCCTTGTCCATTCTGCAGACATCTACCCAGTGTCTTTGAGGTTCATAGCGCCCTAATGCCCTGCATGGATGAGTACAAGATGTATTGATAACGTATGCTTTCTCTCACCCTGAGAAAAGTGCTTTTTTGACTCTTGGTTTCCCAGTGCTAAAGCGGGTTTGGTCTTATCTCATGGGCTTGTTAAGGATATGAAGTAATAACTATAAAGCACTGAGCTCAGCGCCTGGCTTAGACGTCAGGGCCTCTGAGCAATCTAGGCTTCGTAATTCCAGCAATAAATTTTCAGCAGGGAGTGGCTTGATTAGTGTTTTCTCTGGCTCCTGCATTTTATTCAAAGCAAAAGAGCAGAGATAGTGTGTGTTACTTTGTGCTTCTCAGCATATGGTGTGACACAGTTCACCCAGCCAGTCAGTGGCTGTTCTAGAAATGTTAACTTGTCTTTTTTTCTGTAGGTAATTGTTAGTGCTTTTTTTTTTAACCTTTTAATATTACTTTGCTGTAGTAAGATTTACATACAGTACAATGCACAAATCTTCAAGAATACAGGTCCTGGTTCACGCCTGTACCCCAGCACTTTGAGAGGCCAAGGCTCATGGATTGCTTGAGGCCAGGAGTTCGAGACCTGCCTCCCAATCCCCAACCAAAATTTACAAATTAGATGGCGCATTTACATACAGTACAATGCACAAATCTTCAAGAATACAGGTCCTGGCTCACACCTGTACCCCAGCACTTTGAGAGGGCAAGGCGCATGGATTGCTTGAGGCCTGGAGTTTGAGACCTGCCTCCCAACCCCCAACCAAAATTTATGAATTAGATGGCGCATGCCTTTAGTCCCAACTACAAGGGGATCACTTAAGCCCAAGATTTCAATTTCAAGGTTTACCGTGAACTATGATCATGCCAGTACAGCTAGGGCAACAGAGTGAGACCCTATCTAAAAAAAAAAGTAGCGATCCAGTGCCTTTTTTTTTTTTTTTAGACGGATTTTCTCTCTTGTTACCCAGGCTGGAGTGCAATGGCGTGATCTCGGCCCACCGCAACCTCTGCCTCCTGGATTCAGGCAATTCTCCTGCCTCAGCCTCCTGAGTAGCTGGGATTACAGGCACGCGCCACCATGCCCAGCTAATTTTTTGTATTTTTAGTAGAGACGGGGTTTCACCATGTTGACCAGGATGGTCTCGATCTCTTGACCTCGTGATCCACCCGCCTCGGCCTCCCAAAGTGCTGGGATTACAGGCGTGAGCCACCGCGCCCGGCCCCCCAGTGCCCTTTTACATATGTATACAGCTATGGCCACTGCCTGGATCAAGATAGCATTTCTTCCTGTCAGTATTGTCTTCCCTCCCCGAGGTACCCACTATTCGGCCACCCTTCACCATAGGCTGACTTTGGGTTGTAGCTTAATATAAATGGAATAATGTAGGACAATAGGGAACATACTCTTTTGTGTCTGTCTAGGTTCCTTTTTGAAACAATATTTTTGAGAGTCATTCATTCATTCAGTATATCTGTTGCATTTATAAACATACTACAACTGATGAATATTTGAATATTTACAGTTTTTGGCTTTGTGCATAGGCCGCTCTTAACATTCTTTTACAAGTCTTTGTGTAGATAGATGCTTTCGTTTCTCTTGACAAGCAGTGGAATTACTGAGTCAGAAGGTAGGCACACATTTAACTCAGAAACTGTTAAACAGTATTTCTCAAAGAAGTTGCATTATTACCAGCAAAGTATGAGAGTGCCAGTTGCTCCATATTTGTAACAATACAGGGCATTGTCAGTCTTTAACTTTTAGCCATTTTGACTTTTAGCCATTTTGTTAAGTGTGTAGTAGTGTATCTCCTTGGTTTAATTTGTTTCTCTGATGGCTAATGATATCAATCACTTTTCATAAGCTTATTGAACATTCCAGATCTTTTGTGGAGTGCCTAATTATCTTTTCTAATTGGCCTTTTTTTTTTAAATTACATTGATGTGTAGAAGTTTATTACATTCTCTTGATTAGACTCCTTTGCCAGATATGTGCATTGTGAGTAATTGCTCCTAGTTTGCGACTGATGCATTTTGATTCCAGTTGTGCTAGGACCAAGGAATGTCACTAGGACATATTGAGAAGAATAATTGTTTTGACTTCAAAGGGAGCATTGATCAACTTCCACTACCACAGGCTTCTGAGAGTGGTCAGATGCCTTCAGGAGGCTGGAAATTCCCAGGAATCCAATATGGTGGAAATCTTAACTCTGACCGTTGCAGGGCTTGCTCACGGGAGGGCTGCCTAAGTATTCCCTGTGGGCCTCTTTTGTATCTAAGCAGCATCCTCAGGAGAAGCTGGAAAGGGCAGAGCATTTTCTGAAATAGTGCTTTCTTTTGTCTTGACTCTTCTCTTCGCAGCTGATGTTTAACTAGAGGAGACAGGGTCTTCTGTCACCCAGGCTGGAGTGCAGTGGCACAATCATGGCTCACTGCAGCCTCGACCTCCCTGGCTCAATGGATCTCCCAGCTCAACCTCCCAAGTACTTGGGATGACAGGCATGTGCCACCGTGCCTGGTTAATTTTTTTTGTATTTTTTGTAGAGGTGGGATTTCGCCACATTGCCCAAGCTGGTCTCAAACTTCTGGACTCAAGCAATCTACCCACCTTGGCTTCTTAAAGTGTTAGGATTACAGGCGTGAGCCACCGTGCCCAGTCGTCTTAGATTTTTGCCTTGCTGTGATCCTTTCATTCTAGTTCCCTTTTCCACAGCATATAGAAAATAAGTAGGCATAAGCACAGTACCCCCAAGGGCTGCCTGGAACCTTCTTGAGGTCACCCTCATCTGTGTCACTTGCTCATCCTTTCTGTTCTGTTCTATTCAGTTCATGTAGCAATAATTTCTTGTACTGTGTTTCTGTTTGGTCCCCGGGCAGTATGCTTAAGACATTTCAAAGGATTATAGCTTGTCTCCACATTACCAACAACCTCCCAGGAGAGAATGACATACATATATACATTGTATTTAGTTTTCTACTGCTGCCATTACAAAGTATCACAAATGTAGTGACTTAACACCCATTTGGTAACTCATGGTTCTGTAGATTAGAAGTCCTGACACAGTGTGACTGGGTTGACTCCCTGCTCTAGGTATCACAAAGCTGAAATCAAAGTGTTGGCCAAGTTCTTGTCTGAAGGCTCTGGGAAGAAATTTGCATGCAGGTGCATTCGGGTTGTTGGCAGAATTCTGTTCTTTTGGGGCAGCAGGACTGCGGGGGCCCTGTCTCCTTGCTGTCTGTCAGCTGCTGCCCATGTTCCTTGCCAGGTGGCCTTTTCCATTTTCAGAGCCAGCTATGGAGAATCTTCCTTGTGTCCAATTCTTCTCATGCTTCAGATATTTCAGACTTCTCTTACTGCTGACCTCTGGACTCAGATTTAAAGGATTTATGTGATTAGGCAGGCCTACTTGAATAATCGCCTTTTTAAAAAGTCAGCTGATTTGAGATCTTAATTATATCTGCAAACCCCCTTTGTAGCTACACCTAGATTAGTGTTTGCTTGAATAACTGGAAGGAGTTGTGCGTACACCAGAGCTCGGGTACTTGCAGGGTGGCAGGGGTGTACTGGAATTCTACCTATCACACAAGTAAAACCATAAGGAAGATACAGTAATATCTAACCTTGAGCCAAAACTAATTATAGGTAATTATAGGTGTTGTTGCCCTATTGTGGTGAGACACAGAAGGATGATTCCTCAATGCTGGTGATGGTACCCAAAGGAGAGGTAGGGAGGCAGAGGGACTTGAGGTTGGCTTGGACAGGTTTGCTGGAGAAGGCATTCTAGGCTCAGAGCTGTGCAAATTGTAAGATTAACCCAGGTTGCCCAAGGTTTCATTAGTGGGGAAGTTGAGTGTTTTTCTATAAATGATTGTATTTCTTGATTTAGAAGAAATTGTATAGGTCTTTCAGCACCTAAATTTCCCTACTTCAGTAATTTTAGCTATTTTGATTCTTAAAGAAAAGTATGTAAAACTTTCATGGAATTGTAAAATTTACAAAGCACATTTACATATAGGACATTACAGTGTTTTCTGATATTTTTAAAGATAACATGAATTATCATGGATTCTTAAGGTGGGTTTAACTTTCCTGAAATATGCATGCTGTTTCTAAAGTAAAATTGAATGCTTAGTTGAAATTTAAAGAATTTTCGAAATTTAGATGCTTAGAAGTCCTCAGCAGTTGAAGGAAATATTTTTCATCTAAAAGTATTCTGAGGAAAGTATTTATAGAAGCCTTCTTTACATCAGTGTTAGGAAATACTATTAAATAATTTAATAGTACAAAAACAACTTTGTTTTATCATTTCATGAAGCTGGATCTCTTTAGTTCAGCAGAAATTACTGCTAATGTTCATGCTTGCTAAGGGGTGGTACAAATCATCTTAGAATTACAAGTCTGTGGATTATATTTTTAGTATAACAGTGATTAATCATGTTATTAAAGTTCAGTCTTCCATTCACTCTGGCTGTTACTTTGAAAGGATTAATGTTGGTGGGGTGGGAAACAGCTGTGTTAAAGTGAAAGGAAGAAGGATAAATAACAGTAATTAATATTTATGAAGCATATACTATGTGCCAGGCACTGTTCTAAGTATTTTCTAGGTACTATGTCATTTAATCCTACAAACAACCCTCTGTGAATTGTTATCTCTTCATTTTACAGATAAAAACGCCCAGGGCATAGAGAGGTTGTGTAACTTGCCCTAGGTCACACAGTGGTAGAGTCAGGATTTGAACCCAGGCGTGCTGTCCAGAGTCTACATTCTTTTTTCATTATTTTATTATTTTATTTTTTATTTTTATTTTTTGAGACGGAGTTTTGCTCTTGTTACCCAGGCTGGAGTGCAATGGCGCAATCTCGGCTCACCGCAACCTCCGTCTCCTGGGTTCAGGCAATTCTCCTGCCTCAGCCTCCTGAGTAGCTGGGATTACAGGCACGCGCCACCGTGCCCAGCTAATTTTTTGTATTTTTAGTAGAGACGGGGTTTCACTATGTTGACCAGGATGGTCTCGATCTCTTGACCTCGTGATCCACCCGCCTCAGCCTCCCAAAGTGCTGGGATTACAGGCGTGAGCCACCGCACCCGGCCCTACATTCTTTTTTCTTAACTGCCTCTCTTGATATCACTCTGTCACTTTCTATATTGGAAGATTGTTAATTAGATTTCTGATATAACCAAATTCATGGTGCAGAGAAATGCTTTGGGGAACAGTTTTACTGGATCAATATAGGACAATTTAGGCTTTTCAAATGTGTATTAAAGTTGATAAAATGTACTGAGAAATCTAATTAACCTATAGACTGAGAGTTACTTAATAGCCTTTTCATTTGCAAAGCAGCTAATAAAACATCTAAAGTGGAGAGGTGGTAGTTGCATCGTTAGAAGGATAATGCAGAGTGCAGATGATGATAAAAGAATCCTCTATAATTGGAGGGGCAGCCAGAAAATGCTGGACTGATTTGGTTTATTTATTGAAAAAATAATCATCCTACTATTCAACTTTTGTAAAAAAACAAAAGCAAAAAACCAACAAATCCTGATAATTTTTAAGTCTTAAAAGTTATTCTTTTCTATTTTAAAAATTACCTTTTTTTATTTTTAAAGTTGACATAAAAAGTCAGCCAATCTCTTTCCCCAACAACTATTATAATTTGTGTTTTCTACATGTAGGTATAATTTTTCATCATTATATTTGGTATATAACATTATATGCCCCCTTTTTCACTTAGCATTAGTTTGTGAACATTTCTCTATGTTTATAGTCTTCTCAATTAGACTTTTAAAAGTCTAATAGTCTTTTGAGTACTGACTGCATCATATTCCAAGGAATTAACTGCTCATATTTAATTGGCTTTATTATTGAATATTTAGGTTGCATTTTGAATTTTTGCTGTTTTAAGTAACCCTATAGTAACCTTGCAGTTTTAGACCAGGGTCAGCTATTTAAATCTATAATTCTATGAGAGAGATGTAACTTGACATTTGACTTTTCAGTAATAAGACAAAGGACATTTTTCTCCCTTCTTTATGACCACAGACAGAATGCCCAAATTACCCTTTACTCTGAGTCAGAGTCCAGCACACTGCTGCCTGAAGAGATGAAGCCATTGATTTGGGCTCTTCAGTTAGGCAGAGCAGAGCAGGATGAGACCCAGGCCTTGTGACCTCCAGTCTGTAAGCCATAGGCATGTGCTTCCTGAGTAGCAGGCTGGGTTTCTCTTCCCTGGGACCTACAACAGCTGTTAGTGCTGCAAAGAGGGGCACCCCTTAGTGCTAGGCGTTCCTTCCTCGCCTCTTAGGATGTTCATATCTTGGGGCAGGACACTTCATCTTGTAAAGTCCTTATTGGTAATAGTGCTTTAGTAATATGGAAACGATGCATCATTTTATCTTATTACATCCACGCATCACAGACTTGATGTTCCCTTTGACTAAAGGTTTCTCTCCTTCTCATCCTGTTGTTAGACACAGGAGTCTCAGCTTGGCTAAGCCGAGGGAAAGTGAAGAGTAACTGTGTAGTAATGTGGGGGTTGTGGGAGAGGAAAGTGAAGCATAAAACCAGCTCTGGCCTAGGGCAGGGGTGTCTCTGGTTAGAGAAGGAAGGGAGCCTGCCACAATCTCAGAGGCAGGACGCAGCACTGGGATGATGTGGCTCAGTTCATGCCAGGGTGACTTCCTTTCTCTGTCCCCTCTTCAGCCTGACTTCTCAGTGGGGGTCTGGCAGAGGATGGAGTGAGCAAGCCGGCAGGAGGGGTCCCTTTCAAAAACCAGTGCTTCAGTGCGTCATTTTCATTCCCTTCTTGACTCTTGCTTGCAGCCTGGAATGCTGACTTATACCTCTGGTCCTCTCTGCATACCCCACTCCCCTTAGTCTCTGCAGATGCGCTTGTCTGCCTGAATCTCAACGAGGGCCCCTGTCTGGCATTGTTCTCCCTTGTCTCCCTGGGGCCTTGGAACTAAAATGTCTATGTCAGAAGAATCCCCTATATTGTTTTCCTTTCACTGGGCACACAGCACCTTTGAGCTTCCTCACTGGGACTGGGGAAGTGAAATAAACAGAATGGAGGAAATGCAGTGTTTGGCTGGGCACAGCGGCTCACACCTGTAATCCTAGCACTTTGAGAGGTCCGGGTGGGCAGACCACTTGAGTCCAGGAGTTTGAGACCAGCGTGGGCAACATGGTAAAACCCTGTCTCTACAAAAATACCAAAGTTAGCTGTGCATAGTACTGCACACCTGTAGTCCCAGCTACTTGTGAGTGGGGGGCTGAGGTGAAAGGATGGCTTGAGCCCAGGAGGTTGAGGCTGCAGTGATCTGTGACTGTGCCACTGCACTGCAGCCTGGGTGACAGAGCAAGACCCTATCTCAACAACAACAACAAGATAATAAAAAAAGAAATGCAGTTTTTGAGCATCTCTGGAGTGGAAGAAAAAGCTAATGCCACTGCCTGAGAATAGGACCTTGGAAGCTGACAGGTCTGTGGATGGTTCTGTAATCACTGTTGGAAGCCTTGGGGAATGCATTTTCCCCTTCCCTTTGGTGTGTCCTTTTTGCTCTTTAACAGTTCAGATTGTTTTTTTTTTTCCTCCCTGATGGCAACAGTATATCAGTACTTACATTCTTTATGAGAAACTCAAACAATAAAGTTGAAACCTAAAGCATATCTGGCCCCATGAAATCTCTTTCATAGTCTGTTTACCCTGAACTAGACCTGGAGTTGTCCCTACTGGTGGTGTTTTTTTCTCTTTTGACGTAGTACCTACTGGGTAACTCTTAGGGTTATCTCTCTCTCTTATTTAATTTAGGCCATTCATAGGCTCAGTCTCCTGACAGTCCAGGGCATTGAGTAGTCTTGTGGCACACTCTATAAATGGTTAGATTATTGGGAGAATGGTTTGCTTTCCTTCTGCTAACGCTGTTGAGTCTCCTTGGACCAGCTCACCTCATGTTCCGTCCAGTGGGCCTGGGCTTTCTCCTTTGCCTTTGCACCACCATCTCTGAAAGAGCAGGTTACTTGTCACCCTTCCTGCCCTGCATGCCAGCTCCAGCTTCCTCCTCAGGAACCAGGATCATGACCTCTGGCTCATCGCAGCTGGGTATGCCCCTTGGGGAGGCTTCACTTGGCCCCTGTATTTTGTTTTTTTTTTTAATCCTCTAAATATTTCAGTGTGAATTTCTTAAAACCAAAGTCATTTTCTTACGTAAGGACAGTTAGGAAAGACCGTGCACAGGGGAAAGATGAAGTGAGGGGCAGTCCAGATAGAAGAGGGGTGTGAATAGAGGAGGGCCCAGACGCCCATGTGCAGAGGCCCTGGAGAGAAGTCTGGGAAGGTAGTGAGGAGAGATCATTCTGAATTTTATCAAATTCAGGGAGTTAATTCTGATGCAACACTGATATTTAATATACAGGCTTTATTCTTGCCCGTTATCTGGTTCAGGATCCAATCTAAGATCGCACGTTGTATTTAGCTGTCGTGTCTTTTTAGTCTCCTTTAATCGAAACTCTTCTTTAGTCTTTCTGTCTTTTATGACTGATACGGTTTGTCTATGCCCCCAAAATCTCATCTTGAATTATAGCTCCCATAATTCCCATGTGTTATGGAAAGAACCCGGTGGGATATAATTGAATCATGGGGGCAGTTTTTCCCATACTGTTCTCATGATAGTGAATAATTCTCACAACATCTGATGGTTTTGTAATGGGAAACCCCTTTCATTTGGTTCTCATTCTCTTGCCTGCTGCCATGTAAGACGTGCCTTTCGCCTTCCACCATGATTGTGAGGCCTCCCAGCCATGTGGAACTGTGAGTCCATTAAATCTTTTTCTTTGTAATTTACCCAGTCTCAGGTATGTCCTTATCAGCAGCATGAAAACAGACTAATACAGTAAATGGTACCCATAGAGTGGGTTGCTGCTGTAAAGATACCTGAAAATGTGGAGGCAACTTTGGAACTGGGTAACAGGCAGAGGTTGGAATAGTTTTGGAGGGCTCTGAAGAAGACAGGAAAATGTGAGAAAGTTTGGAACCTCCTAGAAACTTGTTGAATGGTTTTGACCAAAATGCTGACAATGATATGGACAATGAAATCGAGGCTGAGGTGGTCTTAGATAGAGATGAGGAATTTTTTGGGAACTGGAGTAAAGGTGACTGTTGCTGTGTTTTAGCAAAGAGACTGACAACATTTTGCCCCTGCCCTAGAGATTTGTGGAAATTTGAACTTGAGAGAGATGATTTAGGGTATCTGGAGGAAGAAATTTCTAAGCAGCATAGCATTCAAGAGGTGACTTGGGTGCTGTTAAAAGCATTCCATTTTAAAAGGGAAACAGAGCATAAAAGTTCAGAAAATTGCAGCCTGACAATGTGATAGAAAAGAATTCATTTTCTGAGGAGAAATTCAAGCTGGCTGCAGACATTTGCGTAAGTAATGAGGAGCCAAATGTTAATCACCCAGACAATGGGGAAAATGTCTCCTGGGCAAGTCAGAGACCTTTGTGGCAGCCCCTCCCATCACAGGCCCAGAGGCCTAGTAGGAAAAAATGGTTTCATGTGCCTGACCCAGGGCCCCCCTGCTGTGTGCAGCCTAGGGACTTGGTGCCCTGTATTCTAACCACTCCAGCCATGGCTAAAAGGGGCCAAGGTAGACTCTGGGCAGTGGTTTTAGAGAATGCAGTCTCCAAGCCTGGCCAGCTTCCACATAGTGTTGAGTCTGCGGGAGCACAGAAGTTAAGAACTGAGGTTTGGGAACCTCCACCTACATATTTCACAGGATGTATGGAAATGCCTGGATGTCCAGGCCAGAGTTTGCTGCAGGGGCAGGGCCCTCATGGAGAACCTCTGCAAGGAAAGTGGAAAAGGGAAATGTGGGGTTGAATCCCCCACACAGAGTCCCCACTGGGGCACTGCCTAGTTGAGCTATGAGAAGAGGGCCACCATCCTTCAGAGCCCAGTATGGTAGATCCACAGACAGCTTCCACTACAAGCCTGGAAAAGCCTCAGACACTCAATGCCAGCCTGTGAAAGCAGCTGGGAGGGAGGCTGTACCCTGCAATTCCACAGGGGTGGAGCTGCCCAAGACCATGGGAACCCACTTCTTGCATCATTGTGGCTTGGATGTGAGACATGGAGTCAAAGGATATCATGTCGCAGCTTTAAGATTTGATTTCCCTGCTGGATTTTGGAATTGCATGGGTCCTGTAGCCCCTTTGTTTTGGCCCATTTCTCCTATTTGGAGTGGGTGTGTTTACCTAATGCCTGTACCCTCGTTGTATCTAGGAAGAAACTAACTTGCTTTTGATTTACAGGCTCATAGGTGGAAGGGACTTGTTTGTCTCTGATGAGACTTTGGACTGTGGACTTTTGAGTTAATGCTGAAATTAGTTAAGACTTTGAGGGACTGCTGGGAAGGCATGATTGGTTTTGACATGTGATAACATACAATTTGGGAGGGGCCGGGGTGGAAAGATATGGTTTGGCTGTGCCCCCACCCAAATCTCATCTTGAATTGTAGCTCCCAAAATTCTCATGTGTTGTGGGAGGAACCCAGTGGGATATAATTGAATCATGTGGGCAGTTTCCCCCATACTGTTCTCATGGTAGTGAATAACTCTCAGGACATCTAATGGTTTTATAAGGGGAACCCCTTTCACTTGGCTTTCATTCTCTCTCTTGCCTGCTGCCATGTAAGACATGCCTTTTGCCTTCCGCCATGATTGTGAGGCCTCCCCAGCCACATAGAACTGTGAGTGCATTAAACCTCTTTTTCTTTATAATTTACCCAGACTCAGGTATGTCCTTACCAGCAGCATGAAAACAGACTAACACATGACCTTGATAAGAAGAGTACTGGTTGCTTATTTTCTAAAATGTTTCTCAATTTGGGCCTGTCTGATACTTCCTCATGGTTAGATTTGAGTTATACATTTTTGCCAAAAGTAGAGAATTGATGCTGTCTTCTTCTCAGTGCATCCTGTTGTAGCACTTGATGTCAAATTACTAATGATGTTAGATTTGAGCACTTAGTAAGGTGGTATCTACCAGGTTTCTCCAATGTAAAATTATTCTCTTGATGTTTGTATTGAAGTATCTTATGAGAAGATACTTTGAGACTATAAATATCCCATTTTATTTCATACTTTGCCAGTGACTTTTAATATCCATTGATGGCTTTTGCTTGAAATTGTTATTATTGTGGTGGTTGCCAAATAGTTATTTTCTAATTTGAATCTTCATTCCTTTTAGATTTATTAATTAGAATCCTATTGTGAGCCAGAACTTTCTCTTCTTTTCCATTCATTCATTTTTTTCTGTTTTAATTTTTTTTTTAATTAAATGGGATATTGCTATGTTTCCTGGGCGAGAGTGCAGTGGCTGTTGCCAGACGCAGTCATAGTGCAGTGCAGCGTCCTGGTTCAAGTGATCCTCCCACCTCAGCCTCCCAAGTAACCAGAACTACAACAGCCCATTTATTCATTTTTTAAAAACCAGTGTTTATGTCATGGATTTTTATTTTATTCTGTGGGTTATAATCCACTACTAGCTTTATTCATTCCATCTTTTACAAATTTATCTATAGTAGCTTTACTGAGATATAATTCACACACTATAAAATTCACCCTTTTAACATATATAATTTAGTGGCTTATAGTATATTCACTGAGTTGTGTAACCCTCACAATTTCATATCTAATTTTAGGCTATTTCTATTACCCCAAAGAGAAACTTGTTACCCATAAGCAGTCACTTCCCATTCCCCTGTTCTGCCAGCTCCTGGCAATCACTGATCTACTTTCTGTCTCTGTGAATGTGACTACTCTAGGTATCTCATATAAATGGAATTAATTATACAATATTTGGCCTTTTGTGTCTGGCTTCTTTCTATTAGTGTAATTTTTTTCAAGGTTTATCTGTGATAGAGCATGAATCAGTATGCCATTTCTTTTTACGATTGAATAATACTACATTTTATGGACATACATACTTTTGTGTTTTATTTCTTCTAGAGACAGGGACTCGCTCTGCTGCCCATGCTGGAAGGCAGTGGCACAATCATGGCATACTGAAACCTTGAACTCTTGAACTTGCCTCAGCCTCTGGATTAGCTGGGACTACAGGCACATGCCACCACAACTGGTTAATTTTTTATTTTTATTTTTTGTAGAGAAAGGCTCTTACCACTTTTGAACTCTTGGCCTCAAGCAATCTTCCCACCTCAGCCTCCCAAAGTGTTGGGAATACAGGTGTGAGTTCCTGTGCCTGGCCCCACCACCTTATAAAATGTGTTATCTGTTCATCAGTGATGGACATTTAGGTTGTTTGTGCCTTTTGGCAATTATGAATAATGCTGCTATGAATATTTGTGTACAAGTTTTTGCATGGACATATGTTTTTAATTCTCTTTGAGTATATAACTGGAAGTTAAATTATTGGGTCATATGATAATTCTGTGGTTAACATTTTGAGGAACTGCCCAATTGTTTTTTTTAAATGGTGTTTTTGCACCATTTCACATTCTTACCAGCAATGTATGAGGGTTCCACTTTCTTCACACTTTTGCCAACATGTGTTAATTGTCTTTGATTGTAACCATACTAGTGGGTGTGCAGTGGTGTTTCATTGTGATTTTGATTTGCACTTCCCTAATCACTTATGATGTTGAGCATCTTTTCATGTGCTTACTGGCTGTTTGTATATCTTCTTTGAAGAAATCCTTTGCCCTTTTAAAAATGGAATTATTGGTCCTTTTGTTTCTGAGTTGTAGAGTTCTTCATATATTCTGGATTTATATACATACTCAGTTGTTGCTTAAGTTTTTGAGATTTGGCCAGTAGGAGCCTCTTCACACTGGCTCCTGTATCCCTTAATATGCATTTTTTGGGTGCTTTTATGGACTGAGTTTTGGCACCCTCACACCCCCAATGTTCATTATTTTGTCCTGACCCCTAGTACATCTCAGAATGTGACTATATTTGGAGATAGGGACTTTAAGGAGGTAATTAAGGTTAAATGAGGTCATCTGTGTGGGCTTGAATCCCAGGTGACTGGTGCCTGCATAAGAAGAGGGAGAGACTCCAGGGATGCACATGGCTTCAGGAGAAACCAAACTTGTCAATACCTTGATCTTGAACTTCTTGCTTCCAGAACTGGAGAAAACAAATTTCTATTGTTTAAACCACCCAATCTATGATATTCTGTTATGGCAACCCAAATAAACTGACCCAAGTGCTTCCTTTCTGACACCACAAGATAGATGTTCTAGTCTTATCTTATACTTTTCTGCTCCAGCCTTAGAGTCAGCCATTTCTTCAAGGATCACTGGTTCTTAGACAATAATACACTTGTCTCTCAGTATCTGTGGTGGATCGGTTCCAGGACCTCTTATGGATACCAAAATCCATGGAACCTCAAGTCCCTGATATAAAGTATCGTAGTGTTTGCATATAATTTGTGCACATCCTCCTGTATACTTTGACCATCTCTAGATTTCTTATAATACCTAATGCAATATAAGTGCTACGTAAGTAGTTGTTATACTGTACAGTTTAGGGAATAATGACAAGGAAAAAAGGTCTGTACATGTTTAGTCGAGATGCATTTTCCCCCCCAAATATCTTCCATCTGCGGTTGGTTGAATCCACGGATGCAGAACCCACCGATACGGAGGACCAATTGTATTTAGAAAGCAGGATCTGAATGTTGCTTTGCCTGTTGTTCATTGTTTCCAGTCTTCTCTTAACTATCTTAAATATATACACAATCAATACAGGAGCACCCAGATTCATAAAACAAGTTCTTTGAGAACTACAAAGACTTAGACTCCCACACAATAATAGTGGGAAATTTTAACACCCCACTGTCAATATTGGATCAACAAAACAGAAAATCAACAAGGATATCCAAGATTTGAACTCAGCTCTTGACCAAGCAGACCTAATGTAGACATCTACAGAACTCTCCACCCCAAATCAACAGAATATACATTTTTCTCAGCACCACATTGCACTTATTCTAAAATTGACCACATAATTGGAAGTAAAACACTCCTCAGCAGATGCTGAGGAGATACATGTGTGTGTATACCTGCAGCCCCCACACCTCTATATCTATTTCTATAATTATCCGCATGTATATTGAAAACTGTGAGCTCATATTGATAACCTCTAGTTTCAATCCAACCCCACAGCGCTCATTCTGGCCTTTTCCCTTTTCTTATTTGCTTTCCTACATTTGTTATGTATCTTAGAATACATATAAAGTAGTTTCAGAATTATTAACATGTACCCCTGTGAGAAACAAACTTACCAACTATGTATGGTTCTCTTTGGCCTTTAACCTTGGATTACATAGTCAAAATACTATATTCATAGTTACTCAGGTTATTTCTCCCTTGCCTCCCCTTCAGTGTGGTTATATTATTTATTTGAAACACAAGTGAATTTCTGTTTATAGGGTTTTAAAAATTCTTTTTTTTATCCCCTGCCCCATCCTTGTTGAATTTATTATTTATTTTTTCAAATGTATGAAACCTTAACATGGTTCAAAAAGTCAAAACTCTACAGAAAGCTATACTCAGAGAAGATTTACTTTTCTATTTCATTCCCATCTCCCTGTCTATCCACTGTGTTCCCCTCTACCCCTGTAAGTAAACACACTCAGTTGTTTCTTTCAGAGTTATCCTTCCTGTGTGTTTGGCCACTGCATCCCAGCCAGAGATGATTCCTTATAAGGAGCTTCTGAGCATATACATCTCCAGTGCTGATGCTGGCATTCAGTCATGCTGCCCTGTCTTGTTCCTTAACATTGATCAGTTAATCAATGAACCATTCATTATTTGGTACCTACTCTGTGCTAGGCACTGGGTTAGAAGCAGGGACAGAGTCTGACTCATTAAATAAAGCAGCATGTTTTGAGCCCACTGTGCATTCTCACTCTCTGAATCTACCCCTTCCCTCATCCATTCACCTCTCTCCTTGTCTCCCTTTCTTCTGATCTGTTTTTCCCTGCCTTCATCATAAAGCTGCTATTTTTTCACTGATAAACTATTGATCATATATACAATATATACTAGATGTTACTCTTAAAAGTAGTCAGTGCAAAATAACATTGACAGCTGGCTAAAACTGCACAAAGTAATGTTTGTTACTGATTAAATGTGATGGGAGAATCAAATCTTCCTTATCAGACTGGGTCTCTCAGAATACAGGTACCTGGTTGAAATATACAATTATCCTAAAGGAAAACAAAATCATACAAGCAATAAAAGTTAGTCATGTAAAAAAAAAACAACTAAATCTAATCTTTCTTGAAAAATTAAAACTGACACAGATGAATCCCAATGCAAATAATCTTAGTATAGCATATAGAAAATGGCTAAATGGATATTGCATCAGAAAAGACAAAATATAGGAAAGATGGGGAACAATAGGTGAGGCTGGAGAGGAGGCCTGAATTTGTTTCTACCCAAGAGGGAAGTAGAAACCGCTGGCCAGTTTTAAGTAACGGAGCATCATCATGCTTGCATTGACAAGTGTGTCACTAGCTGAGCTGCAGAGAATGGGCTAGAGTAGGCAAGATGAGTACTGCAGAGTCCCACCTCTGAAGTTTGTAGCTCAGGAAGTTACCAGATAAAGGCAAAGGACTGTGGGAAGAAGGCAGAGAGGGGAAGAAGGCAGAGAGAGGAAGAGAGGGGGAGGAGGGAGGGTGGGAGGAAGGCAGAGAGAAATCACTATGGCTACAGATGGTAGGAAAATGAGGAATGGGCAGTGTCTCAGTTCTTAGAGCTGACATTTGCACTGAGCTTGGAGGGAAGAAAAGCTAAGAAAGACCTTGCAAGTGGAGAGGATGAGGTGAAGGGGAATCCAGACAGAAGGTGGCAGCAACAAAGGAGAGGAGGGAGCGCAGGGCCTGGAGTCCTTGGCTGGAGCCCCAGCTGAGGTGGAGAGACCTGGAGAGGGTCTGGGAAGGTGTTTGAGGAGAGGGCACTCAAAGAACTATTGCGGCAAAGTGAGTGGTTTTTGTCTTCACGACCCTTCTTCCACCAAGATGAATGAATGTATTTGTTCATATTCCACCATACTCCCTTACTAAGATAAGTAGGAGTTTCACTTACTAAGATAAGTAAGTTGAGCTCCTTATCAGCATGAGGGAACCAGTTTGGCAGAATAAGTTGCTGAAATTCCAGCTGAGAGTAGATAAGCCATGTTTAGTTAATCCTGTAGTGTCTTCCACATTCCACATGACAACATGATGACTTTTAGCCTTAACTCTTTTTTTGACATGCTACCACTTTGGAAAATGATCTGCCAGTGACTTGTGAAGTTAAAATACACTTATCCTAGAACCCAACCATTCCTCTCCTAGGTATTTACCCAAGAGAAATGAAAACATAACAGAGGCTTTATTTATAATAGCTGAAGACTGACAGTGAACCAAGTGTCCATCAACAGGAAAATGAATAAACAAATTGGGCTGCATCCTTACAGTGGAATACTGTTGTGTTGAGTAGTGTGCAAATACAATGAAACAAACTGATCCACACAACAACATGGATACATCTCAGAAACTTTTTTTTGTTTTTGAGATGGAGTCTGGCTCTGTCGCCTAGGCTGGAGTGCAGTGGCACAGTCTTGGCTCACTGCCACCTCCACCTCCCAGGTTAAAGTGATTCTCCGGCCTCAGCCTCCCAAGTGGCTGGGACTACAGGCATCCGCCACCATGCCTGGCTAATTTTTTTATTTTTTAGTAGAGATGGGGTTTCACCATGTTGGCCAGGCTGGTCTCAAACTCCTGACCTCTGATGATCCATCCACCTCAGCCTCCCAAAGTGCTAGGATTACAGGCATGAGCCACCGTGCCCTGCCACATCTCAGAAACTTTATGCTGAGGAAGAGAATCCAGACACTAGAATACATGCTGTTAGATCCTATTTTTTTTTTTTTGAGACAGAGTTTTGCTCTTTTTGCCCAAGCTGTAGTGCAATGGCGCAATCTCAGCTCACTGCAGCCTCCACCTCCTGGGTTCAAGCAATTCTCCTGCCTCAGCTTCCTAAGTAGCTGGAATTACAGGCATGCACCACCATGCCTAGCTAATTTATTTTTAGTAGAGATGGGATTTCTCCGTGTTGGTCAGGCTGGTCTCAAACTCCTGACCTCAGGTGATCTGCCCGTCTCTGCTTCCCAAAGTGCTGGGATTACAGGCGTGGGCCACTGCGCCCGGCCAGATGCTATTTATATGAAGTTGTAGAACAGGCAAAAGTAATATGATAGAAATTAGAACAGCAGCTGCCACTGGGACTAGAAGGTATTGACGAGGATAGGAATTTGGATTATGCTAATGTAAACTTTTGGCAAAACTCATGACAACTACATTTAAGATCTGTGCATTTCACTGTATGTAAATCACATCTCAATTTTTAAAGAGTTAATTGAAGTCTGGGAAGATTGGAAATTCTATTACATATCAGAAGTGGTTTCTTACTTTGTTTTTTCTTTGTGATTGTTAGCTTAAAGGTTTTTTGCTTTAAACCATATTAGCCTGCTTGTCAGGGCACTCTCTGGCTGCTGCCAGCTGACCCATGGCCCTCCAGCTTCCTTTCCATTTTCCTTCCTTGAAATGCCCATGTCCTGTTGTGCCCCTTAAGCATACCAGCTCCAGTCTGGGTTCTCTGGCCAACTAGACCCTTAGAGGGGCTGGACCTTTTTTGTCTTAATATTTCAAGACACAGTTCATAAGATCAGAGGAAGCAGAACTGTGTGGTGTCATGGAGATAATGAGGGCTTTAGAATTGGCCCAACCTAGGTTTGAATCCAAAGGTCAATCACTACATGACCCTGAACCTGTCCCCTCTGGGCCTCAGTTTTCTGTTCTGTATACTGGGAATAATAGCACCTACTGTGGAGTGATTGTCAGAATTAAATGAGCTAACTTGGATAGGACAGCCATCCCTGTGCTTGGCACTTAGGGGACCTAGGAAACATGGCAGCTGGGGGTCCTGCCTGTTTTTCCTGTGGCTTCTGCATAGCAGGTGCTACTCCACATGTGGTGTGCCCTCCCCTGGGGCAGGCTTCCTGTTGGCACTCTGGGCACACTGTCTTTGCTTGCATGCCCTGTGGCATCATATGCCCTGTTGAGAGCACAGGTGGGGAACTCAGCTGGAAGAAACTGACTTCTTCAAACTCTTTTTATTATGTTTTAAGGGTATCAGCATGGAAGCCATGAGTGAGAATAAAATGGTGCCCTCTGAGTTTAGCACAGGACCTGTGGAAAAAGCTACCAAACCTTTGCCATTTAAGGATCCCAACTTTGTGGTAAGCATCAAAGGTATTAGCTGAATAAACAGCCAAATGCAACTCCTCAGCCTCTGATCTTGCTGGGATTACAGCCAAGGTAGCACTGGCATCCCCTTCTCCCTCAGTCCCAGTCGCCTCCTTCTCCCCCATGGGCGAGATGGGGACGAGAGAAGAAGGGTTCTTTCTGTTGATCTCTCAGTGTGCCATATCCCAGGGATTTGGGTGTCCTTCGTGGATTCATTAAAGGATACTGTTTGGCGGTGGGTTGTTTCCATGATGCTTGTTCCCCTAACCTTTTCATTGGTCTTACATAAATCTCAGATGAAGCTTGAAATATTTAACTAAAAGAAGAGTACTTGCTCATTAGTTTTTTAAGGTAAATCAAAGCTATTGTGCTGTTGAGTGAAAACAGGGTACTCTTCCTTTCATTCTTGAGAGTGGTGATAAATTGCAGCGGTTCAGATTATACTTTTAAATTATTTCTAATGAATTAGTTTTGGAAATACAATATTACCAGTGTTTGCAATAGATTTTGATATTCTTTTCCATTTTATTCTGACATCTTCATAGGATTAAAAAAAAAAAAATTTCCAGAAGGCTTGCCATACTGCAACTGGGGCTTTCTGGACTTCTCCAGGATCCCCCATTTGCAAGGCGGAGACTTGCCCGGAGAAGGGAGTTTAGAGATGCAGTTGTGGATTTAAATCTGACTTCATAGCAAATTTATCTTCAAGTATGAAGAAATTCATGAATGAATTCTACAAAGTTAGATCCAATAAAGGCTTTGTGTTTTTTTTTTAACATGCATATAAAAAAGTAGCCTTTTATTTCTACTTCAACACCAACTTAATGGTTTTGACAATTTGAAAACTTTTTCTTTAAAAAAACTAAGATTAACATGTTAACGTGTACAGTAAAATACTTTTTAAAAAAGTCTCAAGGGTCCAAATGATTGTTGACAGAATGAGAGGTATATTACAGTTATGATTAAGCATAAATGTCAGATGCTGAAATGGTAGTCTCCATTGGTTTTTGTTTCTTCTAATAATCCATGCCTTTAATTCGAGCACTCTGGCCACGGTGGCGCGGTAGCTGGCAAGAAGAACAGAACCTGGAAGAACCTGAAACAAATCCTCGCTTCCGAAAGGGCATTGCCGTGGCAACTGAACGATCCTAACTGTGAGCTGCCTAGAGCCTTCCATGTGTTTATAATGTTCAGAGTAGGAACTGTCTTATAACAAACCCACATTATTTTATTGTGTTTGTATTATTGTAGGAAATAATTTTTAGCTTGAGAATTTTATAGTGGTATCAGCCTTGAGAGATTATGTGTGTATTTTCTCATAACTGTATCTGTATTCAGCCTATTTGTTTGTGTTGTCATGGGTGTGTGATTTTTAGTGTCATAGGTCCCGATATGATAATATTGTTGTTTCTACTAGACAAACTTCTTATTCAGAAGTCTACTCTTAAAATGTGTTTCCAAAGACAAGGTAGCCCAAGTATAATGCCAGATTTGGGAGGGCTCCTGACAACCAGCTTAGCCAGCTCTTTTACTTTGTGAGCCAGCGTTTAGCAGAGTAAATACTTGATGCTGCATTGTGTCCAAATGTATGTAAAACACTGTTACATGTTCTGTTTAGCGTCACTGGAAAGTACAGGTTCAAGGTTCTCACTATCTCCTGCTCCACTATATTTCTTTCATGGGGTGACTCACGTGGGTGACAAGTGAGCTAGTCATTCGTTCATCTGGGTGTGGACGTGAGGGTGTCGGGATGCTCAGATCCAGTTATTGGCTTGTTTGGCATTTCATCACCGTCAGCCCATGCAGTGTGAGATTGTGAAAATAGCTGGTGGGCAGATGATCTTTCCAGTGGTTCTGCTGGAATAAGGGTCCCTGGTGACAGGGCGGGGCTAGATCTGGAGCCTGCACTTGGCCTATGACATACTGCATTATTTCTGAGAATCCTCCCCTACTCCTCTAGGTAATCTCCAGAGACTTCTGTGACTACTTAATCACAAAGAAACATTTCAGGAATATTATCAAATAGTATTTTAGAAAAAAAGAGAAGGGATTTGAATGTTTTAAGTTCAGTTTAGTTATCTTTTTCTTTTTCCAGACTTCAGTATTGATGCTCCTCCATCCTTTAAGCCAGCTAAGAAGTATTCTGATGTTTCAGGTCTTCTTGTGAGTATGATCATATCTCATAACTTTAAATGGAAAAGATTTCACAGTAATGTCTAATTAGATAAGTGTCGAATATTGACCACTGCCAGTTCTGCCTGGACCCTGTCTACAGTGATAGGTGATAGGTTTGTGCAGTGTGTTCATTGCTGCAAACTGAGGCATCTGTGGCGGGCAGCCTGCGAGGAAGATCGAACTAAAAAGCAGGAGACCCGAGTTTCACTTCTTTACCTCTGCTAGTTAACTATATGAGATAACATAAAAGAAACAACTATATATTTCTTTTTTTACTGCTGAAGTTTTTAAAACTTGCATTTTAGATGATGATTGTATTTACAAAACTTATTTAAACTTCTTTAAACAGGTGCTTTGGTAAAGGTTGTGACTTTCAAACTTATTTTTAAGCACCAGAACCCCTTTTCCAAATGAAATCTTTTACAGAATCCAATATATAAACAGCCTGGAGCCCACCTTTCTGCTGTGGATCTGGCCACCTGTCTTACTACCCACTCCCCACCACAGTGACTGCTCAAGTGCTTCTGGGGAACACAGTTCAGAAACTGCCAGCATAGAGGGAAGTGGGCAAGTTGCTAAAGCTCAGGAATCTCAGGACGCCCCCATTTCCTTATTTGCAGAAGATAGAACCTAAGAGTCATCTTCTTAATCCTTTTTCATCTCATAAATTTGGAAAAATAATTTAAATGCTTTACATTTTAATGAAAATATGACTCTAACTTCTTTAACAAACTGATTTAATTATGTGCAGAGGAAAATTGCCTTTGTTATTATTATGTAATATCCCTGTTTCTCCCTGATAATATTCATTGTTCTGAAGTCTACTTTGCCTGAAACTAATATTCCTACCCCAGCTTTCTTTTGTTCAGGTCTAGATGGTATATCTTTCTTGATCTTTTCACATTTTTTTTTTTTTTGAGACAGAGTCTCATTGTGTCGCCCAGGTTGGAGTGTAATGGCACAATCTTGGCTCACTGCAGCCTCTACCTCCTGGGTTCAAGTAATTCTCCTGCTTCAGCCTCCCAGGTAGCTGGATTACAGGCATGTGTGCCACTACACCTGGCTTAATTTTGCATTTTTAGTCGAGATGAGGTTTTGCCATGTTAGCCAGGCTGGTCTGGAACTCATGACCTCAAGTGATCCTCCTGCCTCAGCCTCCCAAAGGCTGGGATTACAGGTATGAGCCACCATGCTCGGCTGATCTTTTCACATTTAAACTATGTATATATTTAAAATGGATTCTTGTTGAAAGCATATTGTTGGGTCTTCCTTTTTTTTGGAGGTAGGGTCTTGCTCTTTTGCCCAGGTTAGAATGGAGTGGTGTGATCATAACTCACTAAAGTCTTGGCTAGGCAGGCTCTCTTTTGGTTCCATATGAAGTTTAAAGTGTTTTTTTCCAGTTCTGTGAAGGTCAATGGTAGCTTGATGGGGATAGCATTGAATCTATAAATTACTTTGGGCAGTATGGCCATTTTCACAATATTGATTCTTCTTAACCATGAGCATGGAATGTTTTTCCATCTGTTTGTGTCCTCTCTTATTTCCTGGATCAGTGGTTTGTAGTTCTCCTTGAAGAGATCTTTTACATCCTTTCTTAGTTGTATTCCTAGGTATTTTATTCTCTTTGTAGCAATTGTAAATGGGAGTTCACTCATGATTTGGCTCTCTGTTTGTCTGTTATTGGTATATAGGAATGCTTATGATTTCTGCACATTGATTTTGTATCCTGAGACTTTGCCAAAGTTGCTTATCAGCTTAAGGAGGTTCTGGGCTGAGACGATGAGGTCTTTTAAATATACGATCGTGTCATCTACAAATAGGGACAATTTGACTTCTTCTTTTCCTAATTGAATGCCCTTTATTTCTTTTTCTTGCCTAATTGCTCTGGGTAGAACTTCCAATACTATATTGAATAGGAGTGGTGAGAGAGGGCATCCTTGTCTACTGCTAGTTTTTAAAGGGGATGCTTCCAGTTTTTGCCCATTCAGTATGATATTAGCTGTGGATTTCTCATAAATAGCTTTTATTGTTTTGAGATATGTTCCATTGATACCTAGTTTCTTGAGAGTTTTTAGCATAAAGTGCTGTTGAATTTTGTCAAAGGCCTTCTCTGCATCTATTGAGATAATCATGTGGTTTTTGTCTTTGGTTCATGTGGTGAATTACATTTATTGATTTGCATATGTTGAACCAGCCTTGCATCCCCAGGATGAAGCCTACTTGGTCGTGGTGGATAAGCTTTTTGATGTGTTGTTGCAATCGGTTTGCCAGTATTTTATTGACGATCTTTGCATCAATGTTCATCATGGATATTGGCCTGTAGTTTTCTTTTTCAGTTGTGTCTCTGCCACATTTTGGTATCAGGATGATGTTGGTCTCATAGAAAGAGTTAGGGAGGATTCCCTTTTTTCGTACTGTTTGGAATAGTTTCAACAGGAATGGTACCAGCTCCTCTTTGTATGTCTGGTAGAATTCGGCTGTGAACCTGTCTGGACCTGGACTTTTTTTGGTTGGTAGGTTATTAATTGCTGCCTCGACTTCAGACCTTGTTATTGGTCTAGTCACGGTTTCAACATCTTCTTGGCTTAGTCTTGGGAGAGTGCAAGTGTCCAGGAATTTATCCATTTCTTCCCAATTTACTGGTTTATGTGCATAGAGTTGTTTGTAGTAATCTCTCTTGGTAGTTTGTATTTCCGAGGAATCCGTGGTGATCTCCCCTTTATCATTTTTTTATTGCATCTATTCAATTCTTCTCTCTTTTCCTTTTTATTAGTCTAGCTAGCGGTCTATTTTGTTGATCTTTTCAAAAAACCAGCTCCTGGATTTATTGATTTTTTGAAGGGTTTTTTTGTCTCTATCTCCTTCAGTTCTGCTCTGATCTTAGTTATCTCTTGCCTTCTGCTAGCTTTTGAGTTTTTTTGATCTTGCTCCTCTAGCTCTTTCAATTTTGATGATAGGGTGTCGATTTTAGATCTTTCCTTGTTTCTCATATGGGCATTTATTGCTATAAATTTTCCTCTAGAAACTGCTTTAATTGTGTCCCATAGGATCTGGTATGTTGTGTCTTTATTCTCGTTGGTTTTGAAGAACATTTTTATTTCACCTTCATTTCATTGTTTATCCATTCGTCATTCAGGAGCAAGTTGTTCAGTTTCCATGTGATTGTGTGGTTTTGAGTGCTTTTCTTAATCCTGATTTCTAATTTGATTGTGCTGTGGTGTGAGAGACTGTTAGGATTTCTGTTCTTTTGCATTTGCTGAGGAGTGATTTACTTCCCATTATGTGGTCAATTTTGGAGTAAGTGCAATGCGGTGCTGAGAAGAATGTGTATTCTGTGGATTTGGGGTGGAGATTCCTGTAAATGTCTATTTCGTCCACTTGGTCTAAATATGCGTTCAAGTCTTGGATATCCTTGTTGACTTTCTCTCTCGTTGATCTGTCTAATATTGTTAAGTCAAGTATTAAATTTCCCACTATTATTGTGCGGGAGTCTAAGTCTCTTTGTAGGTCATTAAGAACTTGCTTTATGTATCTGGGTGTTCCTGCAGTGGGTACATATATATTTAGCATAGTTAGCTCTTCTTGTTGCATTGATCCTTTACCATTATGTAATGCCCTTCTTTGTCTCTTTTGATCTTTGTCGGTTTAAAGTCCGTTTTATCAGAGACTAGAATTGCAACTCCTGCTTTTTTTGCTCTCCATTTGCTTGGTAAATCTTCCATCCCTTATTTTGAGTCTATGTGAGTCTTTGGATGTGAGATGGGTCTCCTGAATACAGCACACTGATGGGTCTTGACTTTTTATCCAGTTTGCCAGTCTGTGTCTTTTGATTGGGGCATTTAGGCCATTTACATTCAATGTTACTATTGTTATATTTGAATTTGATCCTGCCATTTTGTTACTGGCTGGTTGTTTTGCCCGTTAGTTGATGCGGTTTCTTCATTGCGTCGTTGTTCTTTACCATTTGGTATGTTTTTGCAGTGGCTGGTACTGGTTGTTCCTTTCCCTGTTTATTACTTCCTTCAGTAGCTCTTGTAAGGCAGGTCTTGTAGTGACGAAATCTCTCGGCAATCTCGTGTTCATAAAGGATTTTATTTCTCCTCCACTTATGAAGCTTAGTTTGGATATGAAATTCTGGGTTGAAAGTTCTTTTCTTTAAGGATGTTGAATATTGGTCCCCATCCCTTCTAGCTTGTAGTGTTTCTGCCAAGAGATCTGCTGTGAGTCTGATGGTCTTTTCTTTGTGGGTGACTTGACCTTTCTCTCTGGCTGCCCTTAGAATATTTTCCTTCATTTCAACCATGGTGAATCTGACGATTATGTGCCTTGGGGTTGCTCTTCTTAAAGAATTTCTTGGTGGTGTTCTCTGTATTTCCTGGATTTGAATGTTGGCCTGCCTTGTTAGGTTGGGAAAGTTCTCTTAAATAATATCTTGAAGAGTGTTTTCCAGCTTGGATTAATTCTCCATGTCACATTCAGGTATGCCAATCAAGCGTAGATTAGGTCTTTTCACATAATCCCATAGTTCTTGGAGGCTTTGTTCATTTTTTTTCACTGTTTTTTCTCTAATCTTACCTTCTCGTTTTATTTCATTGAGTTGATCTTCAATCTCTGATATCCTTTCTTCTGCTTGATCCATTGGGCTGTTGATACTTGTGTATGCCTCGCCAAGTTCTCATGCTGTGTTTTTCAGCTCCATCAAGTCGTTTATGTTCTTCTCTAAGCTGGTTATTCTAGTTAGCATGTCATCTAACCTTTTTCAATGTTCTTAGTTTCTTTGCATTGGGTTAGAACATGGTCTTTTAACTCAGAGAAGTTTGTTATTACCCACCTTCTGAAGCCTGCTTCTGTCAAATTTGTCAAATTCGTTCTCTGTGTTTTTTTGTTCCCTTGATGATGAGGAGTTGCGATCCCTGGGAGAAGAAGAGGTGTTCTGCTCTTTGATGGTTTCATCCTTTTTGCACTGGTTTTTTTCCCCATCTTCATGGATTTATCTCCCTTTGATCTTTGAAGTTGGTAATTTCAGGAGGAGTCTCTGAGTGGACTTTTTTTCTGTTGAGGTTGAAGGTATATCTTTTTTGGCCTGTAGAGGGCGTTGCTGGGCTCTCGGGTTCAGTCAGGTTGTCGGATAGGTGGTCTTTCCCTGGAGTTTGTTTGCAGGTGAGATTGGCCCCGCCTTCCCAATGGCATCTCTCCCAGACCTCAGTCTTCCTGGTTGGGGTCAAACTGGTGTATTTGCTGCCAAGCTGTCTAGTGAGGGCTTCAGTTTGAGTTCTGTGGAGGTGGGGCCTGCCAGGCCTTATGATCTGTTTCCCTGCTTTCAACTCTACCTCCCTCTGTGGGACAGTCCGTCCTACTGGCTAGTCCAAACTTACTTCTGCCTACGTCCGTGTGACAACTGGCGGTGCCCTGCATCGACAACCCACAGCGCTCCACAGTCTGGCAGGGCTCTTGTGGACCTTGGGTTGTAGGAGGGATGAGGTTAGCACAGGGTCTGTATTGGAGCACCAAGGGGGTGAAGTTCCATCCCCCCAACCCCCACGTTTCAGGTGGGGATGCGCCCCCTGCCACCTTCTTGATTTGGCCCCCTGGGCGGCTCTCACCTGCATCTTCTTCCCTGGGCTATTTTCAGTGCCCTATCAGTCCCACCGAAATGAACCCCACACCTCCTTTGGAATCATGAAGTTCTCTAGCCCTCTGAGTCTCATTTGCTGAGAGCTGCATTCCCGTGTTGCTTTCTCACGGCCATCTTGGTGCCCTCCCTCCAAGAGGAGGATTTCTAAGAAGGCTCCTCTGGAGTCACTCCTGTACAGATTGTCCTTGTTTTTAATGACCTTAACAGTTTTAAGGAGTACTGGTCAAGTATTTAGTAGAATCCTCCACTATTGGAATTTCTCTGATGTTTTCTTATAAAACTGGGGTTAACTGAACATCTTAAAATGTTGTTTATTTTCTTATTTATACCTCTTTTAAAAATTATGAATGGTTACTTTCATGTTTACAATATACATTTTAAATAACCTGAGTCTATTTTCAGATATACCACGTTGTGTGTAATGTGAGGTCTTCTAGTAGTGAATTTCTAATTCCAGTCTCTCATTCTTTGTTGTCATATAGTTTATTTTTACATATGCTACAAACAAAATACATGGCTGTTAGTTTGTACTTTAGACAATTCCCTTTTAGAGAAATAAAAGGAAAAAAAAGAACTTTCTTTTATTTTCATTTCATTCTGTTTCCACATTTTTTCATTTTGCTATTTATTCCTAAGTTGCAGTCTGATATATTTTTTCTACTGGAACATTTTACTGTGCTTTTCTTATAAAGCAGATTTGCTGCTAATGAATTCCTTCCTTTTTTGTTTAGCCAAAGAGCCTTTATTTCTTCCTCATTTTTTTTTTAAGACAGGGTCTTAATCTATTGCCCAGGCTGGAGTGCAGTGGTACCATCTTGGCTCACTGCAGCCATCTCGACCTCCCAGGCTCAGGTGATCCATCCACCCACCTGAGCCTCCTGGATAACTGAGGCTACAGGTGTATGCCACCATGCCTGGCTGATTTTTTTGTAGAGATGGGATTTCACCCTGTTGCCCAGGCCTGGTCTCAAACTCCTGAGCTCAAGTGATCCTCCCGCCTTGGTTTCCCAAAGTGCTGGCATTACAGGCGTGAGCCACTGTATCCGGCCTTGTTCTTCTTTTTTGAATGACATTTTCAGTGAGTATTTTTGAATGACATTTTCAATCTGGGCTGACAGTTTTTTCTTTCATCACTTTTAAGATTTCAGTGGCTAAATATTGTCTTTTTGTTTCATGGTTTCTGATAAGAAATTTGGTATAATTCTTACCTTTGTTCATCTCTTAGTAATGTTTCTTGTTTGACTGTCTTCAAGATTTTCTCTTTGTCTTTTGTTTTCAGCAGTTTGAATATGACTGGGTATTACTGAATATGACTCTGGGTATTATTTTTCTGGTATGTATTCTTGATGTTCTCTGAGGTTTGGATTTGTGGTTTTGTATCTGTCAAGAATTTTGGAAAATTCTTGGCCATTATTTCTTCAAATATTTCTTTTGCCTCATCTTTTTCCCTTCCTCTAGGATTCCAGTTACACACATGTTAAACTATTTGATAGTGTCTCAAAACTCTTGGATATTCTGTTCTGGTTTGTTTGCTTTTTAAAACTTTTTTCTTTCATTGCGGTTCAGTTTGGATGGTATCTACTGATGTGTCTTCAAGTTCTTTACTCACTGTATTGAGTATACCAATGAGCCCATTGGAAGCATTGTTTATCTCTCTAATTGTGTTTTTAATTTCTAGCTTTCTATTTGGTTATTATAGCTTTCATACCTCTGATGAAATAATTTTCTTTTAAATTATTTACTTATTTAGAGATAGAGTCTTGCTCTCTAATCCAGGCTGGAATGCAATGGTGTGATCACAGCTCACTGCAGCCTCAAACTCCTGGGCTCAAGTGATCCACCTGCTTCAGCCTCCCAGGAAGCTTGGACTATAGGCATGTGCCACCACACCTGGCTATACTTTAACAAAATTTTTTATGGAGAAGGGGTCTCACTGTGTTGCCCAGGCTGGTCTTGAACTCCCAGCCTCAAGCCATCCTTCTGCCTTGGCCTACCAAAGTGTTTGGATTATCAATGTGAGCCACCATTGCCTGACCTGAAATAACTTTCTATTTTGCATGTTGTCTCTCCTTTAACATATTAATTATAGTTATTTTAAATTTCCCATTAGTTTCAAAACCTATGTCATATTCGGGTCTGGTTCTGGTGATTTCCTTGTCTTTTAAGACTACTTAGTCATTAAGTGTGTATGTATATATATATACACATATAGTCCTTGAACACATAGTAGCTGTTTTAAAGTGTTTATCTGCTATCTCCAACATTTGGTTCATCTTGGCCAGTTTCTATTGACTGCTTTTTTCTTAACTGTGGATCACATTTTCCTATTTCTTTGCATCTACAAGCTTTTTTATTGTGTGCTGGCCATTGTGGATGATATATTGTAAAAACTGTAGATTCTGTTATCTTTCCCTGAAGAGTATTTTCTTTCCTGTGGGTAGCTCAGTTACTGACTGATCACCTTGAATGGGTGTAGGTTTGGTTTTGCACTTTGTTAGGACTCGTCTGTGGAAGGCCCATGATGTTTCCCAAACTCCTTAACTTAGTTCCACTTAACTTCTAAGCTCTTTATTCTCTGCCAGTCTTATTGAAGTTTGCTGATAGACTTTGTTGTGGTGAGACTAGAATAGACTGTACTCACGAGCGAGCATGATTTTAGTTCCTAAGCTGTGGCCTTTCTGTTGCCTTAGCTAGGTGCTAGGACTATTGTTATAGAGATCTCTCTACTCTGGCTGGGCTGGCACTTCAGCAGCTCCCAGCACTGCTCAGTCTCTGGAGTTTCTATTTCCCTTTTAACCAGTCTCCAGTAAGACCTGTATAGTCTTGCCTTGAACATGCATAGCCCAGCCCATGGTTATGGACTCACGTGAAATCTCAAACCAACTTTTTTGCCTCCCTTCCAGGGAAGCTCCCTCTTCTGTTACTCAGCTTTGCCAAATCCAGATGTTTCAGTAGCCCCTGAATCTGATTTCTGCCTCCCCAGCTCAGTGGGTCCACTGAGCTCTGCGTGAGCTCCGCCTCTGCCCCATGGTCAGGAAATTGTCACAGGCAGAGAGTTTGGATGATCCTGGAACTTACCTTATGAGCTTCTCTTTTCTCAGGCATTGCGGTCTTGTGCTACCTCTTGTCTGTTGCCTGAAAATAGCTACCTCATATATTTGACCTGTTGTAATAGCTGTTTATGGCAAGAGAGCTCATCTGGCACCATTTATTCTGTTATGGCCCGAAGTGGAAATCTCTCCCTGTGTCATTTTGAGTTTCTGGAGGCCACAGTTTATGGCCAGACTTGGAGGGTAGTTCCTCAGAATGTCAGCTTTATCCTTACTGTTTCAGGCAGCTCATCTTCTAGTACAGTGGTTTTCACACATTAGGAGGAAGGAGAATCATTATTCCAGGCCCTTTTATGTCATCAGCAATGGACTTGCCATGTTACACACTACCTAAAACCTCTTGCCCCACTGTATGTAAGAAATAAAAAATTCTGAATAGACAAAGAACTCTCCCAGCTCATTTAAGGACAATCCCACAGAAGAATCAGCAAAAAAGATATAAATAGGCAATTGCCAGAGAAGAAATATAGATGACCAATAAGTAGATATTCAGCTTCACTGGTAATTAGGAGAAAGACTCATCAAATGGGAAAGAAATTAAGACATTTGATTATACATTTTGGCACCAACATACAGAAATGGGTATCTTCATACATTGCTGTTTTGAGGTGGGAACATGCACTGGTACTGCTTCTTTGGAGGACAGTTGGAGCAGTCTGTTGAGATTAAAAAAGCAAAAGCCTCTGACCTTGCAATGTGCTTTATAGGCAGCTCCCTAGAGAAATAGTGTGCATAAAGAACTTTATGCAGAAATGCTTAGGAGAGACAGCATTTGCCAAATGTTGAAAGCAACATCAAGGACTATCACAGCAGATATTTTCATACTATTCTTGAGATCAAAGCATAGTTACAACATGGATAAATTTCCAGGATGTAATGTTGATTGAAAGATGCGAAGCAATATTAACAGCATGGTGCCACATATGTAAAAATCAACACACACATACACACACACAAATTGGGTTATTTCTCTTGTGTGTTTACATATGTGTATAGGTGTAGACATAAGAAGTCCGGAAAGGTGCCCACTTAGCAGTGGTTTCTCCAGGGGAAGGCAGAGGACTTTTGGATGGTAGATGGTGATAAATGAGGACTTTAGTCTTATCTGTGATGTTTTCTTCTAATTTTTTTTAAAGGAGAACATGTTCGTCTGTTGCTTATATAATCTAAAGTTACATAATTAAAAAGTAAATCCTAGTTCATGTTTATACTGACACACAGCTGTTCCCAGCCAGCCACGTGACTGTTTCCCCGTGCCTAAACACGGCAGCAAGACATGCAGGGTCACACCTGTGTTCAGCACTCATTACAGAGCTATGGAAAGTGTGTTCTGAGTGAGACAGGCAAGCTGTGAATACTGCCTGTCACCCTGCAGCAAGGGGGCTTGAAGCTGTTTGCTGACTTCGCTCTGGGAAGTTGGCCTTTGCTTATTTCACTCAGGCTCAAGGGATGGCATCCAGAGGAGGGTGGACTATAGGTGTGAAGTTCTTTACTTGTTCAATTCTGGGGTGTCACTTGGCATCCTTCCTTCTATTCAGAATCCTAGATGCTGGCCCCTGGGTCCAGTCCAGTCTGTTCAGGTTTTTGTTGGTAACCTTTTTGTTGGTGCCACGAGATCTCTGTATTCTGCCCTGTTTATTCAGCAGCCCTCTTGCCAGTGAGGTCTGAACTTGGGCGGGCCGGCTCAGCACAGTTTGGTGGTAGGAGGGAAACAGCCACAGACATGGAGCTCAGCCGAGGCTGGTTTGTCTGTGGAGGCCAGATGGTCTGCGCCAGACACACATGCCTGCACTCTGCTCGGAACTGCAGGGCAGCCTCCCCTGCTAGTTAACCTAACTTCCCTCCCAGCCAGGATCCCTCAGAAGAGACTTGTCACTGTTTTTCTAAAGAAGCCTTTACTGTCATTAAAGGAAATGAGGACAGAAAGGTAACATCTAGATCAAAACGAGGGATCCAAGTTTTATTTTATATAGAGCTATTAGTTAATCTTAGCCTTTTAGGAATAATCCCATTTTCCTAACACAGCAATTAAATACTTTGGGGAGTCCCCAGTGGCAAAATGGAAGACGTTTTAGGCATGAGAAGCCTATGAATAAGTTCCCGACAGCTTGTCGCTTCTTTATTGAGACTTCCCTCCCTTACTAAATCGCAGGATTACTGTGAGTCTAGGTCTACACAAAGATGATCCACATTAAAGTAGACATTTACACTTGAATAATTGGATGTTATCTGTCTAGACTTTAATGGCATCTTTTATAATTTTTTAAAGGAGTTCAAAATGACTCACCCTCATGTTTTTTTGTTTCAAAATTCGTAGAAGCCATGTGCTTTGAGGTATATAGTTAGTGAATTATTTTCTCCACTTGGCACATGGGAAACAGAGACCAAGAGAGAATTTTGATATGTCTGGGAAACAAGTTCTCTTTTCTGTGATGTTGCCGATTGTCTGTTTATTCATCCATTTATTCATTCATTAATCATTTGTTATACAAACCCTGACTGAAGGCCCTCTGTGCACTCTGCGTTGCATTAGGAGCCAGTCTACAGTGATAAGCAAACCACAGTGTTCGCGTCTCATGGACCCTCATAGTCTAGACCATCATCAGAGTCATGTAGATGATAAACTTTAAAGCAACAGAGATGTGCATTCCACTGGAGTGGTCTGTGCTGCTGTGAAAGAGGGTGGGGTTCTGACCTCCTATGGGGGTACAAATAGGCTTCCCCAGAGGTGTACCTTTGCGGCTGAGTCCTGAAGAATGAACTGGTGATTACTGAGCAAAGTGGGCTGCACTTGGGGTCCCCTGCCAAGGAAAGGACAGATGGGGCATGGTAAGAGGGAGGAACTCAGAGGCCGGGGACAGTTGGAATCAGAGAGCAGGGACGTGTGGCTGAGGAGGAGGCTGAGGACAAAGGAAGGCCCAGAGCTAAGGAGCTGCACGGAGGACTTGGGCCTTGTCCCAAGAGCAGAGGAGCCATTTTGAGAGATTTTATGCCGAGGAATGACATGATCAGAATTGCACGTTGCCAAGAAGATCCTGGCTGCAGTTCTAGGGGAAGGGTGGGTGTGAGTGGCCAGTGATGCACTACAGAGTGGCCCAGGGAGGTGTGGAAGTGGCACAGCGGGTGTTGGAAGAGCTGGGAAGGAGCATGCTGGAGGTAAGTGGAGCACAGCAGGGAGGGGTATGTGCCCAGCATGCAGGGCATCAGCTCCTGGCTTGAGGAGCACAGACCTGGGACATGTGTTGGAATGAGAAGGAGTCTAGAGACAGGGAGGGATGACCATTGTGAATTCAGTCTTAGACCTGTTGCTTGCAGCCCTTGAGGCACCAACAAGAAGGGTCCCAGAGTCTGATGTGGTTATTTCCCTTCCATCCCTACCCCGAAGTGTTTCTGGAGTCTGTGCCACAGTGAGTGATTTAGTGTTCTTGGTGGCAGAGTAAGACATAATGAAAATATATTTCACTTTCAGTGAAATAGAAAAAAATTTTAAACTTATACTTGAACTTAACTTAAAATATCCCTACCAGCAATAACTTTCTGCCCTTCCCCGTGCCTCTTTCTACCCAGGCCAACTACACAGACCCCCAGAGCAAACTGCGGTTCAGCACCATCGAAGAGTTTTCCTACATTCGGAGGCTGCCCTCTGACGTCGTCACTGGCTACCTGGCCCTGAGGAAGGCCACGAGCATCGTTCCCTGAGCCCCAGAAGTGGAGATGAAGTGCAAAGCTGTTTCAAAAACAGACTCTGGACTCGTGATTTTGTTTCATGGAAACAAACTCGTTCTGCTGTCAATCTGAAAATGCCAGTGCTGTGCCTTGGAAAGAATGTTTGGCTTTAATGTAAGCGTTTTTTTGAGTGTGTGTTTTCCCTCCGAGTGTGATATTTCCTGCTGAATTAAATTGTACTTCAGTTGTTGCCTCAAGTAAAGGTGTTTGACAAGAAAATACCATAAAACCACATTTTTCATTTAACCCAATCCCTGTATTTTTGTTTTAAAGTTGTGAACTCCATAAAACACAGGTGGACTCTGCAGTGAGTCCACAATAGGTCTGGATTACTTCTAATCCTGGCGACTCCCCTTTTAGAGCATGTTAGTCCTCGTCTCTGATCAGAATGCTTGGAAGAAGTCCAACTTTGGGTCCAGAGAAGAAAGAGGAAAGTAACTTTTCCGGTCCCACTTGGCTGGTCCTCACCTGTGCCTCGGCCTCAGATCAGCCTCCCCTCATCTTTGGGAGTGTGGGGTACCAGCATTGACACTCTGTCCCAAAAGGGCTTTTGTCTTGGTACAGGATGCCACCCCTCTGGCTGCAGCCTGCTCCAGAAAGGGAGTGTTTGCATCTCCATCCTCCAACAAGAGGAAGCATTTTCTTGGCCAGGGAAAGGAGAGTATGGAGACAAGTCCTGGGCCTCTCTGGGCCTTGTGCCTGCATTTCCCCAGGGAGGACGGTGGAAACAGGCCCTGGGGTTTCTGGACCACAGCTGCCTCTGCTTTGGGGGATTAGGCACCAGCTGTCCTTTCTCTCTGGGGAAAGCCCTTCCTGTGCCCCTCTCCAGACTTAGAGAAAATAAAAATAAAACAAGTCAAGTCAGCTGGGAGATCAGCCTGTGCAGGTGGCAGCTGCCTGGAACCAGGCCCCCTTTCCTCCAGGTTGGCAGCCACAGTATCCTTTGGCACCTTCCCAATAACAAACTGTGAGAGCGGGAGAGGTACTGTGGGGCCTACTCCGGCCTCCATGACAGGCGACCTGAGGAGATGGCCTGGAGAGGTGGGGGCCTTTCCTAAGCCCATAATCTCCGCGCAAGCATCAGAATCACCTGGAAGTCTGTTGTGACACAGATTAGGGATCCTATCTCCCTGAAGTATCTGAGCAGTAGGCGCTCGGGGGTGGGGCCCAATAATTTGCATGTTTGCTTTGATGATGCTTTGAGGTCCACTCTTCTGGTGAAATCAATGGTCTCTGAAAGACCAGATGCTGCTGCTTGGTTTCTGCTTGCACTTCCTGCCAGCTGTCAGCCTAGGAAAATGCCAGCTTCTCTTATGGTAGCAGCAAGAAGTGACTGAGCAAAGGGTCCTTCCTGCTTTGCTTCCACCTCCTATTGTACAGAGAAATCTTGGGGTAGGTCTACTTCTTTTCCATGAAGGCCCTCAATTGGGCAACGCCCTGAAATCACTTTTAACGCTGATGCTAGGCACCACCTCAGACCGACTGCTCAGGCCCTCCAGGGGCAGCGCCCAGGATTAAAGAGGGAAGCCCTGCCCTGCACGTGTTCACCAGAAGGAGCCCACAGACTGCTGCTCCTGGAGGCTTCTCAGGGTTTCTGGGTGTGTGTTTTTCCCATAAACTCTCAGAGACACCTGGAGACCCGCTAAAATGCAGGTTCTTGGGCTGCATCCTAGATCTTCTGACCAAACCAGGGAGTGGGGCCCAAAAAGCTGCATTTGACAGATGTCCCCGTGTGATCATGATGCACACTGGAGTGGGAGAACCACTGTTCTCCCCGGGCAGAAGGGAAGTTCATGTGCAGGACACCTCACCCCTCTTTTCCCATTCCCCTGCCAGGCTTTCCCTCCTGACCTTGTTTCGCAGGAGAGCTGTGAATTCTGAAGGTTAGATTGCTTCTCACCCCAAGCTCCAGAAGTCCAGCCTGAGCCAAATCAAGCTTCAAGCTATATTTCCAATAATGAGTCCTTGCTCATTAATCAGTCCTATACTGAAATAGCCCTTGCTGTCCATGCTGTAGCCTGGTGGTTCTCAGACTGGGCTGCACATTAGAATCACCTGTGTGGGTGGGGGGTGTCCAGGAGGGGGACAGTGAGGGAGGTTTAAAAATACTTGGAAATTCCGATTCCACTGGCCTGCACAGGAGCCTGGACATAGTATTTTAAACTCCCAAGATGCTTCTAATGTGCAGCCAGTGTTGAGAACATTTGCTATAACTAAGAAGAGAATATTTCACCTAAGGTACATTTTCTTCTCAGATAAGCTGGCTCTTTCCATCCCAGGGCCATGAGCAACTTGCACAGGGGTTTCTTTGGGGTGTGTGTGCATGTATGTATTTAGGATTCCTTTTTACATGGCATCCCACTCTGGAGTCAGAAATATGAATGCCATTGCAGATTTCTCCCTCTTCATCCCTACATCACATTCTTCCTTTTCTACTTGGCCCTGCTCCAGTCCTGCTTCAGGATGACCCCATACCCTGCTGACACTTTCAGTGTCCTCCTAACAACTTTGAATGACTTTGCCCATCACGGCATATCTACTGATCATTTACCTCTGATGCAAGGTCAATTCTGGCATTGGTCTGCAGGATCCAAAACATAAACTCAGCCCCTTTAAGAGAAAAACAATTAGCTGGACTTGAGAAATCCTCTTAAGACCAAACTCAGGTCCAGTCTGCTCTGACTGGAGTTTGACTCTATTAATCTGGTTTTAACTTAAAATGACCTGTCACATTGAAGATAATGCTGTTCAGAGCCAGAAGGAAGTCCCTGTGGGTGAGGGGGACCCATTTCCCCTCATATCCCAAGTTAAAGCATACATCTGTCCAGGTTTTTTATGTGTTTCATAATTGATCTGGCACCTGGTGGAGATGCAAACATGTTTGCAATAAGAAATCTCTAATTTCTGAATCCATAGTCATTGGAAAAAGGTATCAGACATTTGATACTGTTTCCAGTGACTATAAATTGGGAGTGTTTAACTTACTAAAAATAAAAGTTAATGAAAAAAATCAATGGACTATGGAACCATTATCAAATAGGACAGATATCGTGGGGAGAGATTACAAATTATGTCATCTTACAAATGCATGAAACAAATAGTGTCATTTAAAATAATGTTCTATCTGATAGGAATGTGTAGGCCTTATCTGAATCCTCGAACAAAAAAACTTTACAATTTTGAGACAGTTGGGAATTTGATATATTTTGATATTTGATAATATTTTGGAATTCTCACAAATAGTTGTGATTATGCTATTGTAATGTTAAAAAAAGAATTCATCTTTTTAGAGACAACTACTGAAATATTTATGGATGGAATGATACGATATCTGGGATTTGCTTCAGGATGACATGAGAGACAGGAAGTGGATGAGAATGGTGCTGAAATAAGATTGGCCATGAGTCAATTATAGTTGAAGCTGAGTGTTAAGTCCGTAGGGGTTCTTTATACTACTCTACTTTTGGTATATGTTTGCATTTCTGCATAATAAAGTTTTCAAAAACAATGTGATGTTTTTATTACTAAAAATTGTGATGAAATCTTTTTTTTTTTTGAGATGGAGTTTCACTCTTGTTGCCCAGGTTGTAGTACAATGGCGTGAATCTCAGCTCATCACAACCTCCACCTCCCAGGTTCAAGTGATTCTCCCGCCTCAGCCTCCCTAGTAGCTGGGATTACAGGCACATGCCACCACGCCCAGCTAATTTTTTGTATTTTTAGTAGAGACAGGGTTTCTCCATGTTGGTCAGGCTGGTCTCAAACTCCTGACCTCAGGTTATCCACCCGCCTCGGCCTCCCAAAGTGCTGGGATTACAGGCGTGAATTGTGATGAAATCTTACCCAAAATTAGTGCTTTGCTTTAGCTTGCACTGGCTTACGGATGCTGAAAGTTTGAGAAATGCTGCCCAAATGGTATGAAGCCCTGAATACAGGAAATACCCGCTTCCTAAAATATCTAACAAAGAATAGGTTAGAAGAAAAGAACCAGAGACGGGTAAAGTTGTCCTCTAAGTGTTCTTAATAGAGGTATTCATTGTGTGTTCCATTGTCCCAGAGGGCTGTCAGCATATTTAAGAGTATTTTCTAATGTAGATGATGGGGTGATGGATGCAGCAAACCACCATGGCACATGTATAACTATGTAACAAACCTGCACATTCTGCACATGTACCCCAGAACTTAAAGTATAAAAAAAGAGTATTTTCTCTGTAGAAGTTAGGAAGCATAAGAGTGAGGAGACCAAAGACTTCAGCTTTGAGGTTCCAGTGAGACATAAATCTTAATAGAGAGGGCTTGGGATGCATAGAATGACTGATTATGACTTGAATAAAATACCTATTGATCTAATTCCTGATAGAATCTACAGTATTCATTTATCTACATAGAGAAGGAAATTAGATTACCAAAGAACTACGCACCTGGACAAATTGGCTTCAATGAATTGCTTTTGCTGAATTTCAATGGAGTTTATACTTTTGTGCCTATGTTAATGAATTGCATTGAAAGAGGTCAGGAGACATGGCCCTACAAAAATGCCTATTACATTTGTCTCAGAAATGTCTCACAGAACCCCACTCCCTGACCCCAGTCCTGCAGGGTGAGCTTTTTGGTTTAGTATCCAGACACAGAGCCTGATAGCCTGGGTTTGAATCTCATTTCTTCAGCAAACTATGACTAACTCTGTAGTCTTGGGCACATTACTAACTTACTCTTGAAGTCTGAGTTTCCTTATCTGTAAAATGAGTGTTATAATAATGTCCACCCCATGAGATTGTCAGGATCAAGTAAGAAAATGTCAGAGAAGCTCTTGGCTTAGGACCGTGATCACCCACCTCCCTCCAGTCTGTGCATTAGAAAGGCAGAGCTTTCCCGACTTGTACCTCCTGCTTGGTTATATTTCTCATTTCTTTGGCTCCTAGGACTCTTGGATCAAGCCTACTTGTAGTACCTGAATAGCATCATATAATAGATATTTCCATGTGCTCATCTTATTGCTGGCTCTATCACTATTTTCCTGCCTTCTTCATTGCTTATTTTGACCATTTTTTTCATCCTTTATTCTGTGTATTCCAGTAAGCTAGCTCAACTTTTTTATGAGACAAGGGAAGGAGTAAATAACTAGCTAAAGAAGCAACCATCTGTGATTGAAGCCGGGGGGAGAGAGGGGTTGAGGGAGTCGTGGGGTGAACAGAAGAGGACTCTAATGGAGGAACCCCTCCAGAATAATGAGGGAGAGCCAGAGTCAATCTTCTGGACCTCTTAGAAATCATTAATGTTATGCCTTCTTTGGTATTCACCATGTGTACTACTATGTTTCCTATACAACAGCATGCCTTAAAACCCTAAAAAAAAAAAAAAAAAAGAGGGGCTAATTGTTTACTTGTTTTGATGACCAGGTTGAGCAGGAAAATGAGGGATCCTTCTTCCTATTATAAACACAGAACTGGACCCAGCCTGGTTTTCTTCCATAACTCAGTGGCCTCTGTCTACTGGTATTTCTGTTCCAACTGCCGTCAAAGCCTTTCCTGGGAAGAGTCAGTGTTTTCCTGGCCTACAGGATGCTGACTACTGACAGGTGCACAGTGTGCACCAAACACACCACTCTCCTCCCCTTGGGGTCAGGAAGATGAGTCACATCCACCAGCCCTGGTGGCTTGGAGCTTTGGATCTTTCCAGTATGAAAGCAGGAGGGCACAGCCTGGGGTTCAGTAGTGTGGAATACTGCAAGGGCTTTTATTAGGGAGCCAGCCAGGGCCTTGGTGACTGATATCTCCCCTAATAACATCTGGGGAGGAAATTGCTCACTAGAGATAAAGATGAGAATTTCTGCTCTTGGCAAACAAAAATTATTACAGACAACGTCATACCTCAAAGTACACATTTGTACAAATCCCCCCAAACTTCTTGCTTGGCCGTTTGGAAGGTTTTGTAGAAAAACAGTAACAGTAACCTGGCCGGGCACAGTGGTTCACACCTGTAATCCCAGCATTTTGAGAAGCCGAGGCAGGTGGATCACCTGAGCTCCGGAGTTCAAGACCAGCCTGGCCAATATGATGAAACCCTGTCTCTGCTAAAAATACAAAAAATTAGCCAGGCATGGTGGCGCATGTCTGTGGTTCCAGTACTCGGGAGGCTGAGGCAGAAGAATCATTTGAAGCCAGGAGGTGAAGGTTTCAGTGAGCTGAGATGGCGCCATTGTACTAGGGCCTGGGCAACAAAAGTGAAACTCCAAAGAAAAGAAAAGAGAAAAGAAAGAAAAGGAAAGAAACCTAAGGATTTGTGTGTACTTGTTGCCATTTTCTTTGAAATTCGATGCTGCCATTTGTTTGCTTATGGAGTGGCAGAGAGTCCACAGCATTTGGCTCAGCCTCAGAGGCAAACATGGCTACAGGAGCAAAGAAGGACACTCTAGGAATTCAACCTACAAGCAAGGACTTCTGGGTGCACATGGGGTCTTGGAGAGCACAGGCAAGGCCTCCTGTGGCATCACCTGGGCCAAGGCCCTTCTTAGAGAAAAGGGCACTAAGCATATGCATGCTCTCCCAGAAAACTGATTTCATTGGCCTACAGGGAGGTTTATCTTTCATTTGTAAGAAGCCTTTTGTTTATTTTTCTTCTTTATCTTTCTTCTCTATTTTAAGTGAATAGAAAGTTAAAAAAGCCTACTACTATACAAGAAGTCAGATTTAGACATTGAAAAATATATACAATACGTTGCTAAGTGAACAACAATAAAATCACAAATATAGACAACCTCCATTTTTTTAGTTAAAAAAAATCAGTAAGAGAGGATGTGAAATGATTTATGTTAATGAGTTAATGACTGTCTCCTTTAGAAAAAGGAGTGGATTTGGGGTTGGGGGATGAAGAAGGAGAACTTGAACATCTTACTTAAAATGTTTGGAAAGAACACAATATAATTTACAAAGAGTGAGAGAGACCCAATTTAGGAGCTCTGGGCCAGGAAGATTGCTGATGCTTTCCTATGGAACTAGGGAAAACTTGAGATTGGACCATTTGTCCTCTGCTGCCCTGTCCATAAGGAAAGCCACTGCCACCCATCAGGATCCAGGGTCGCTCTGCCCTGCTCTGTGTCAGAGCCTCTAGCCCTCCTGATAGCACAGCCACTGTACCTGATGGCACACCATGCACCCCACACACATTGTTTCCATCTAATGCCCACAACAATATTGAGGCAAATGTAGTGGCTGGCTCACTCTACATCTAAGGAACCTGCGGTTCAAGAGAGAAACTAGAGGTAGGGAAGGCTGTGAGCCAGGCCCCTGCACCCACACCCAGGACTCCTGCTCAGCCCTGCGTCCTCTGGCAGGAGAAGGTTGACTTGGAACTACCTGCGGAGGGCAAGGAGAAGCAGAGGAACCCTGCCTGACATGCATGAGAAGCACATCACCCCACGTTGCATTCTGTGATAGTTAATTTCATGTGTGAACTGGGCTAGGCCACAGTACTCAGATACATGGTCATATGTTGTCTGGATTTTTTCGTGAGGGTATTTTTTAGATAAGATTACCATTTAAACCAATAGACTTGGAGTAAAGCAGATTTCCCGTCATAATATGTGTGAGCCTTATCCAGCTAGCTGAAGGCCTTAAAGGAAAACAAAACTGAGGTCCCCAGTGAGAGGGAAGAAGCCTCTAGGCCCGCCTTGGACTCACATCTTCCCTGGGTCTCCAGCCTGCCCACCTGCCCTGCAATTTTTAGACTTGCCAGCCCCGACAATCTTATGAGCCAATTTTTTGAGTGCCCAGGCTGGAGTGCAATGGCGCGATCTCGGCTCACTGCAACCTCCGCCTCCCAGATTCAAGTGATTCTCCTACCTTAGCCTCCTGAGTACCTGGGATTATAGGCATGTGCCACCATGCCTAGCTAATTTTGTATTTTTAGTAGAGACAGGGTTTCTCCATGTTGGTCAGGTTGGTCTCAAACTCCCGACTTCAGGCGATCCACCCATCTCAGCCCCGCAAAGTGTTTGGATTACAGGCATGATCCACCGGGCCTGACCATGAGCTGATTCTTTAAAGTGAACCTCTATATATACACACAACCTATTGACTCTGTTTTCCTGAAGAAGCCTGGCCAATAACTTGGTTTAAAGCAGAAGGGTGGGTGGACACATTTGATTTAAACTACATTTCACCGGCATTACCACACCTAGCAGTGAGCCTTGCACATCTTATATGCTCCATAAATATTTGAATGGAAACGAACAGTAATACTAAAAATGCTGAATGGCTTTGCCAGATGTAGTATTTATTTAAACTATTGTTTTGTTCTCTTATGAGTCACTGAATGGGAAGGAACTGAGATTGTCTTGAAATTGTGGGCAGGGGAGTGGAGAGGGCTGGGAGCAATGGGTGGTGAGGTGCCTTCCATTTCTAAAAATTCTGTGACCCACATTATTCCAGGAATTCTAGTTTTTTTTGTCTTTTTCTTTTCTTTTTTCTGTAGACAGGGTCTTGCTTTCTCACCCAGGCTGGAGTGCAGTGGTGTGATCACAGCTCACTGCAACCTAGAACTCCTGGCCTCAAGGGATCCTACTGCCTCAGCTCCAGAGTAGCTGGGGCTAAAGATACACCTGGCTAATTTTAAAACTATTATTATTGTTTTGTAGGGACAGGGTCTTGCTTTGTTGTCCAGGTTGGAATGCAGTGACGCAAATATAGCTTACTGCAAACTGGAACTCCTGGCCTCAAGCAGTCCTCCTGCCTTGACCTCTCAAAATGCTGGGCTTACAGACATAAGCCACCATGCCTGGACTGTCTCTTTAATCAGAGTAAGCAGGGACAGGGAAGACCGGAGGGAGAGCTCTAATACCGGCAGCATTGGCCTCATTCCCTACTCTAGCTGCCCTGAGCCTCTTGCTGTGCAGGTCCCTCCTTAGGGAGAGGCCTGATCCCATTTTGTCATTAGTCACAAACAATACTTACTGGCTGTTTGCATGAGCTGGGCCCCGCACTGTTCCCTCAGGAATTCCTCAGCACCCTCTGCGGCAGGCACTGTTGCTTCCAATTTAACCCTGAGGGAAACTGAGGCTCAGTAATTTGGGGCCATCTGCTTAAGCAGCACACAGGATCACGGTCCTGAGGCTGCTGGGAAGAGGAGAGGTGTCTAGGAGGATGTGCCCTGGCTTCCCTTCCCTGGGATCCCCATCCACCAAACCCCACTGTCTTTTTTTTTGAGACCGAGTCTCACTCTGTTGCCCAGGCTGGAGTGCAGGGGTGCAGTCTCGGTTCACTACAGCCTTTGCCTCCTTAGTTCAAATGATTCTCCTGTCCCAGCCTCCCAAGTAGCTGAGATTACAGGTGTGAGCTACCACATCTCACTAATTTTTGTGTTTTTTATTAGAGATGAGGTTTCACCATGTTGACCAGGTTGGCCTCAAACTCCTGATCTCAGGTGATCCTCCCGCCTTGGCCTCCCAAAGTGTTGGGATTACAGGCGTGAGCCATCACCCGGCCCCCCACCACTTTTTGAAGAGAAGATCCTAACAAAGGGATTGAGACTTTGTATCCTGGCTTCACTGTCCTTAGAACTCCATCGTAGGTATAGAAGAGTCCTTTTTAATTCCCATTAAAGTTTCTGGCTTAGTGTCTCCTTAAATCAGTTTCATTCAACACAACATTTCATTTCCCACAATGTGGCAAGCTCATCCCCTATCCCTTTTTACCTGGAGCGTTCCCTTATCCCCCAGCATTCGCCTCCTCCAGGAGTCTTCCCCGTCCACTCCTCTGCCCTCTGCCTTCCTCCATGGAAACCTGGCAGTCCCCCAGATCCACAGTTGTTGCCTTGCATGGTCACCAGGCTAAGACCTCAAGGGCAGGAACACTGACGCTCTACATTCTCTGGCAAATGATGAAATGGACAATGCCCTGGTCCCTAGGCCAAGCTGGAGGCAAGGCAGCCTGTGGCCTGGAACAATGATTCAGGCAGGAGGAATGTGGCTCAGGCTGCCTGCAGCTGCGATAAGGAGGACAGGATGGGGCTCTGCAGAGGACATCCTGGAGCAGCCAGGGGACTTTCCATGCAGGAGCACATGTGGAAACCCACAGCCTGAGAGAATCCTGGCCTGCATGCTGCACAGAGTCCTTGAGGGTGAGCAAGAAGAAAAGACTGGAAATGCCATCCCACCATCATCCATCTACAGTGGGTTTGGGGAGGAAGCATAGCCAACATCCACAGGGTTGCACAGACAGTTTTATTACCACCCCTCCTGGCTCCTGCCTTCTGGGGCCCTGCAACCCGTGAATTAATCCCTTTCCAGGCTAGCCTGGGGTGCTTCCATCCCCTTTGGCTCCTAACCTATGGATTCAAGCCTCAGGCATATTTCTCCTACCAGCCTGGTTTGTGCCATATCTATGTAATGCTTTCGCCTTAATTTACTTAGATTGCTCCCTTAAACAGGCTCACATTTTAAACATAACCTCTGCCTCCTAAGCAAATACTCATATTCACAAATTACTCCCACCTGAACCCCACCACCGCCACCACCCATAAGATTCCTGGGCTTCCTTGCGGCATAGTTAAAAGCCTTTTTGGGCAACCACTCACCAGGGACTGGGTGGGAGCAGCCAGCAGGGCACATCCTCCCTCCTTGGAAGCAATATTTACTCAGCAATCCTTCACTCAGCAGTGTAAATCACTGTGGCTTCCCAGCAGGCATATGATGTCTGCCTGGTTGGGTTTCTCTCCCTTTTCCATGACTGAATCTGAAGCTCAAGCCCCTTTTCCCACAGCCTCTCCCACATATGCCTGGAAACTGAGGTCTGGCCCGTCCTTCAAAGAGTTCCATGCTTCCCTGGTAAGGTCAAAAATCATCCTGTTAATGGCCACAGTGATGTCATGTTGATAACGTGTACAGTCATGCTGATAGGACATGATGAGAATGGCATTTCACCTTTGTGGTCTTCCTCCCATCACCTGGTATCCGAATTATGAGGGAAACATCAGACAAATCCCAGCTGAAAGACATTCTTTAAAAATACCTGGCCAATAGTCTTCAAAACTGACAAGGTCATCAAAAATAGAGAAGTCTGACAAGCCGTCACAACCAAGAGAAGCTTAAGCAGACATAACAACTAAGTGTAATCCAATATCCTAGAAGGGACCATGGAACAGAAAAAGGACACGAAACAAAAAATAAGGAAATCTGAATAAACTATGGACTTCAGTTAATAATAACATACCACTATTGGTTCGTTAATTCTAACAAATGTATCACGCTAATGTTATGATGTGAATAATAGGGGAAACTTGGTGCGGGGGCTGTAGAACTCTCTGTAGTATCTTTGTAACTTTTCTGTAAATCTGCAACTGTTCTAAAATTGAAAATTTATTTTAAAATAATAATAATAATAAAGGATTATTGCAGGAAAGAATGGAGCAGCAACTGCTTGATCAGATGTCATGGAAGAAAATCTTTCTCATGAATCCTAAACGCTGCCTTTCAAACTTCAGTTACGATAAAGTAGCAACTAGTTACTAAGTGGGAAATCCACTTTCATTTTTTTACTGCTATTTTAACTATTACATAATCCACAAGAACTATTATTAACATGTACTTTAAAAATTCTGGTTTGATTTATTCTGATTCAAAATATAATGTATTACTTGTTAGGACTTGAATAGATTGTGAAAGTTGCTCCTACCTTAAGAAATAGTGTTATTTGCAGAACATCCCTTAAAAGAGTTTTTGGAAATGACTCAGAATGCCCACTTACTCCACCACATTCTACCCTGTAGGAATTGTGATAAAGAAACAGTAATTTCCAGTGATAGCTACATGCAATAAACCCAAACAAGTAGATTCCATGCCTCACTGTGCACATGCAAAGTCTAGCCCTTTCTTCCCTGAAGTAGTTGGTGAGGTTATCAATATGTGTCTCTGATTTTTATCCATCAAGTGTTTATTGTGCTGCTGTTGTTTGATGGGGAGAGGGACAATTTGAGAAGAGGAGAGAAGGTCTCAACGGGAAATCCGGGAAGAAGCTTCTCTTGTTCTCAGTACAAATATCTCTAAATATAACATTAGTGTCTTGATTTGCCTATTTGTGGTATATAGCACATTACAATACCATTCAAGTTATAAACTGTCTTTCTTTTATATTTATATATTTTTTTGAGACAGAGTCTCACTCCATCACCCAGGCTGGAGTGCAGGGGTGCCAACTTGGCTCACTGCAACCTCCCTCTTCCAGGCTCAAGCGATCCTCCCACCTCAGCCTCCCTATAGCTAGACTACAGGCATGCACCACCACACCTGGATAATTTTTGCATTTTTTTTTTTTTTTTTTGTAGAGACAGGGTTTCACTATGTTGCTCAGGCATGCTTCAAACTCCTGAGCTCAAATGATCAGCCTGCCTTAGCCTCCCAAAGTGCTGGGACTACAGGCATGAGTCACTGCCGCACCCAGTCATAAAGAAATAAATTGAAAGAAATAAATGGAAAAAAATCGTGGCAAACATCTTTGAAAAACTGAAATACACATCATGAGCCCTGTCATGCAGACCTGCCCAACTCTGCAATCCTAGCATCTCACTGATTTCTTTTCCCTGTCACGTCTGCAGCTCATCTGTCTCTTGGGCTTCTTCCTATCTCAGTTCTGGTCCCCAGTCCCTGTGTTCTACTCTTTGCCAGCTTTTTCCTGGTTTTATGTTCTTCCTTGTCCAGAGCATGATCTTCATCTGTGTATGAGTCAACACAGAAAACCTGACCCAAAAGGGCCAGGACCAGAAAGGGAGCAGCTCAGCTTTTACTAAGTGTCCTGTATGCCCAGTACTTTGTCAAATGCTCCTTACGGGTTGTCTCAGTTAGTTAGTAATGGACTTGGCATTTCAAGAGGAAACAAGTATTAGAAGGCTCACAAAACAATCAGCCAATCAAAAAAGCCATAGAGCTACTGCATGACTTCAACATCTCCAAACTCATTTCTGAGTATGGCCCACACCTGGAGAATGATCTGATAGGATTAATCTCTCTGGGCTGTTTCCTCATTTTCCCTGAGTAGTAACTAATGAATCAAAGGATCCCCAAGTTAAGCAAAATCCAGCTCATCTGCTCCTGCGCTCATTTCCATAAAACAAAGATTTCCCAGAGCCTGCAAAGGCTCCCTGTTGGCTACTTACACAGCACCACATATGGTAAAATCAGACTATTAGTTTCTACAAGAAAAAATTTTTAAAGGCCTAGTAGAATTTTGATTGGACTTGCATTGAGTCTATCTATAGATCAATTTGAAAAGAATGAGTATCTTTTTTTTTTTTAAGACGGAGTTTTGCTCATGTTGCCCTGGTTGGAGTGCAGTGGTGCTATCTCGGCTCACAGCAACCTCTGCCTCCCAGGTTCAAGCGATTCTCCTGCCTCAGCCTCCCGAGTAGCTGGGATTGCAGGCATGCACCACCACATCCGACTGATTTTGTATTTTTAGTAGAGATGGGGTTTCTCCAGTTGGTCAGTCTGGTCTCAAACTCTCAACCTCAGGTGATCCGCCCGCCTCGGCCTCCCAAAGTTCTGGGATTATAGGCGTGAGCCACTGCGCCTGGCCAACAATGAGTATCTTAATATTGAGTTTTCCGAAACATAAACTTGACTCACCCTTTTATTTATTTAGATCTTCTTTAATTTCTCTGAGCAATGTTTTGTAGTTTTCAGTGTAGACGGCTTGCACATATTTTATTAAATTTATTTCTAAATATTATATGGTTTTTGGTTGCTACTATAATTGGTCACTCAAAAATTTATTTACAAGCAGTAGTATTCACTTTTTTGATATACGTTTCTGTGATAGAGTCTCTTTTTTTGAAAAATTGGTATGTAAATTACATATTATAAAAAACCTTTTAAAAACCTTTTAAATCCAGTGGTTTTTAATACATTCACAAGGTTGTGCAACTGTCATGACTATCTGATTTTTAGAACATTTCTACAATCCCCCAAAAGAAGCCCCCAATCCATGAGTAGTCATTTCCCCCTCCCTCTCGCCCCTGCCAACCACTAATCTGTTTTCTGTCTCTACGGACTTACCTATTTTATTGATTTTATATAAGAATCATAAAAATGAAATGATATGTGACCTTCTGTGTCTGGCTTCTTTCACTTAGAATAATGTTTTCAAAGTTTATCCTCATTATGGAATGTATCAGAATTTCATTCCCTTTTATGGTTGAATAATATTCCATTATATGGGTAAACCATATTTTGTTCATCCATTTGTCCATCAATGACACTTGAGTTTCTCCCATTTTTTGGCTATTATAAATTGTGCTGCTATAAACACTCATGTACAAGTTTTTGTTTGAATACTTGTTTTCAGTTCTTTTGAGTATATATCTAGGAGTGAAATTGCTGTGTCATATGATAATTCTATGTTTAACTTTTACAGGAACCACCAAAATGTTTTCCACAGAGGCTGCATCAATTTACATTCCCACTAGCAATGGATGAGGGTTCCAATTTTTCCAGACACCCACTGACACTTGTTTATTTTGGTTTTGTTTTCATTATAGCCATCCTTGTGGGTGTAAAGTAGTATCTCATTGTTGCTTGATTGCATTTCTCTACTGAGTAATAATGTTGAGTATTTTTCATGGGCTTATTGGCTATTTGTATATCTTTGTTGGAGAAATAGCTGTTCAAGTTCTTTGGTCATTTTAAAACTGAGTTGTCTTTTTGTTGTTAAATTGTAAACTTCTTTAGATACTCTGAATACTAGACTTTTATTAAATATATGATTTGAAAGTATTTTTCCCATTTTGAAAGTTATCTTTTCATTTTTTGGATGGTGTCTTTTGATGCACCAAACTTTTAAAATTTTGTTGAAGTCCAATTTATCAATTTTTTAATTTTGTTGCCTGTGCTTTTGGTGACATACCCAAAAGTCATTGCCAAATCCAATGTCACAACTATATTTTTGCTGCTTTCTTGTAAGAGTTGTACAGTTTTAGCTCATATGCTTAGGTCTTTGATCCATTTTGAGTTGATTTTTGTATATGGTGTAAGGTAAGGGTCTAACTTCATTTGTTTGCATGTGAATATTCAATTTTTCTGGCACCATTTGTTGTAAGAACTGTCATTTCCCCATTAAATGATCTTTATCATGGCTCAGCCTCCCAAGTTGCTGGAATTACAGATGCGTGCCACCATGCCCCTGGCTAATTTTTGTATTTGTAGTAGAGATGGGGTTTTGCCATATTGCCCGGGCTGGTCTTGAACTCCTGAGCTCAAGCAGTCCACATGCCTTGGCCTCGTAAAGTGCTAGGATTACAGGTGTGAGTCACCATGCCTATTATTTCTTTTTTTACCCTATTGTTCCAGTGGGTAGTGATGTCCAGTACAGTGTTGAATCAAAGTGGTAAAATTGTATATCCTTGCCTTGTTCTACACGGTAAGGTGAAAATTTGAAGATTTCATTATTACATAAGATGTAAGCTGTAGATTTTTATTTATTTATTTATTTAGAGACAAGGTCTTGCTCTGTTGCCCAGGCTGGAGTACAATGGCATGATCACACCCCATTGCAGCCTTGACCTCCCAGTCTCAAACAATCCTTTTACCTCAGTCTCCCAAGTAGCTGAGACCACAGGCATGTGCCACCACACCCTGCTAACTTTCTTATTTTTTGTAGACATGAGGGTCTTATTATCTTGGCCAGCCTGGTCTCAAACTCCTGGGCTCAAGTCATCCTCCTGCCTCAGCCTCCCAAAATCCTGGGATTACAGGCATGAGCCACTGTACCTGGCCTAGTTGTAGGTTTTTTCCAAAATGTCTTTTATCGGATTGAGGAAGGTCCCTTCTATTCCTAGTGTACTCAGAGTTTGTATCATGAAGAGGTATTGAATTTTGTCAAATGCTATTTCTATATCTATTGAGATGGCTGTATGGGTTTTTTCTTTCTTTCTGATAATGTGATGAATTATATGGATTTATTAATATTGAAATTAAAAAACTGCATTCCTTGTAAAAACTTCACTTGGTTATGTTGTATTATTCTTTTTAAAAAATGCTGGGTTCAATTTGCTAATATTTTGTTAAAGGATTTTTGTGTCTATGTTCATGAGGAATACTGGTCTGTGGTTCTCTTTTCTTGTAATTTTTTTTTTGTCTGGTATGCTATTAGGGTTGTGCTGGCCAAAACATTTAAAAATTGGGAAATGATTTCCGCCTCCTCTATTTTCTGAAACAGTTTATGTGCAATTGGTATAATTTCTGCATTGCAAGCTGATAGAATTTAGTAAAGCCATCTGTGACTGAAGTTTCCTTGCAAGTAATTGCACATTCAATATTTAAAATCAACTTGGAGATTTTCAGATTTTCTATTTCTTCCTGTGTCAGTTTTGGTATGTTGTGTTTTTTTAAGGTATTATAAATGTGTTTAATATACTTGCTTGGCATCCACTTTTAAGCCTTATATAAGTTGTTTAAAATCCAGCCGTATCCCATCTCTTTTAGCCTAGTTAAAACTTCCCCTTCCTGTGATAGTTATTTGTGATATAGCCCACTTATTCTTCATCCCACTGACCCCAAATTCAACACACCTCATAGCTGCTAACCATGATAAAACCTAATGATCAACACCAGAGTCATAAAATACGTTCCCGTCTTTGCGCATATTTTCTTTAAATTAGGTAATTCACAATCCCTGTGAGAAAGCCGAAAGGATAACACCTATGGACCTTAATACAAGCATTGCCTCATAGGTCCTCCCCCTCCCTTTTCCCTGCTCCCTCTCATCCTTTTCCCTTTCCTTCTCCTTCCCCTTTTCCCTCTCCCTCTTCCCCGCCACTTGCTAATTGAGCTCCTACTACCTCTACACTTCCCATCAGCCTCCCATCAGCATCCCTAACATCCCTGAGAACTTTAAATAATACATTCCTTCTATCTCATGCATTTTTGGTTATACTTCTTAATTGTGTCTCACCTAACACACACAGTTGAACCTAACTTTTCCCTAGTCAAAGCTCTCCTAGAGAGTGGATATGTTGGCTTATTGCCAACTTTCCAGAGAGCGCCCTCAAAACCAAATTAGATCAGGTGCAGTGGCTTACACCTGTAATCCCAGCATTCTGAGAGGCCAAGGCAGAAGGATCATTTGTGGTCAGAAGTTCAAGACCATTCTGGGCAACAGAGCAAGACCCTGTCTCCACAAGCGTAAGTAAATAAATAAATAAATAAAATTATAGCACAAGGAATTTGCCTATCTTATCTAAGTTGTCAATATTCTTGAGGATAAAGTTGTTCAAAATCCTTTATTTAATGTTTCTATGTCTGCGGCATTGCCAATAATAACTTTTTGTTCCTGTTTGGAATTTATTTTCTATCTTGTTAACTTGCTCAGTCTGATGTTATTTTCTATCAACCTTAAGGATTTTCTTTACCATTTCTTGGAGTGCGAATCTGTTAGAGATGACTCCCTTTGTTTAACCAACATGCTTATATTTTGCTTTGATCTTTAAAAGGTATTTTGGTAGTTTATAGATTCTGGGTTGCAACTGCTTTTCTTTCAGCACTTTAAAGATTTTTTTCCACGTCTTCTGGCATTCATTGTTTCTGATGAGATGTCAATCTTAATTTTTTAAATGTATATAATGTATCTTTTTTTCCTTTGGCTACTTTAAAGATTTTTGTGTTTAACTTAGCTTTTCAGTTTTTTGACTATGAAGTGCCTGGATGTGATTTGCTTGTATTTATACTGCTGCAACTTACGCAGCTTCTTGGGTCTCTGGGCTTATGTTTGTCTTTATGAACTACAACGAAAAGCTTGGCTGCCTCTCACTCACATAATCTTCCTCTGTGGCCAGCCTGCTCTTCAGCAGACTAGGTGCTGGCCTCCACTGGGGCTTTTGACTCAACCATGACAGGCTCATTAGCACCTGAAATTCAGTTAATCAGGGTTTCTTTGCATCTGCTACTTACTCACCAAATGGAAAACTATGACTTATGTTTCCTCTAGTTTTCTCTTGTGACCATGATAGTGAAAGCCTTTGGCATTCTTCCCCCTAACTCTGAAGCAGAATTCCTGGCATTTTCTTATCATCCTCATTCTCTATACATGAAGTGATTGTACTTTCTACCTTATAAAATTTAGGTGTGGCCATGTGACTTGATTGACCAATGAAATGTGAAGGTCATGAAGTATCCTTCTTCTGGGCAGAATATTTAAGCAGTGTGTGTGACTGGGCACCATCACTTCTGTGTGATTAGCTAATAACAGCCCCCCCAGAGAAATCCACATGTTAGTCCCTAAAATCTGTAAGTATGTTAGCCTCTACGTCCTGGGTTCAAGCAATTCTCCTGCCTCAGCCTCCCAAGTAGCTGGGATTATAGGCACGCACCACCATATCTGTCTAATTTTTGTATTTTTAGTAGAGACAGGGTTTCGCCATGTTGGCCAGGCTTGTCTTGAACTCCTGACCTCAGGATGATTTTGAGGGTTTCAATATTTAAAGGAGAAAGGGCAGATACTGGGGAAAGAGGAAGAAATTTTTAAAAGCTGTAGGTAGTTAAGAGGCAGCCAATTGCATGATTTTGAGTCTTTGATCAGCTGTTCACATTTGAGAAGGGTAGAGGAATAGTCACTTATGAGTTCATCTAGCTCAGTCAATCTGCATTTTTACATAAGATGAAATAAACATAGGGCAGAGGACGCAATCAGGTGTGCATTTGTCTAAGGTGAGCAAAGAGATGACTTTGAGTTCTGTCCTTTGTCCCATACCTGTGAAGATAAGCTATTAATTCACATTGTGAGGGTGAAATTCAACAAAACTGTTATAGGGTGAAGATCTTGGGGCCCACAAGAAATTTCCTAGTGGGCAAATTATGAAGAAGGTAGGTTTTCATGATATAGTTCCCAGCTTGACTTTTCCCTTTGGCTTAATGAGTTCTGTGTCCTAAGGTTTATTTTCCTTTCACAAATAAACTCAGCAAGTTGGTTGAGGACTTTTTTGTGTTGTGGCTCTTCGGTTCCATGGGGGATAAGACAGGGATTTATGATGTTCTGCCTCTTCTCTCAGGGACTGGGTAGTCTAACTGGAGGGAGAATCTGTGGACACATGAAGCCCAGGTAACAATAGACGGTATGGATTTAAATAACTTCAGAGGGCTCCAATAACAGCAAACAGTTACTATAGGAAAGAAAACTTGAGAGAAGACAGCCTCTCTTAAACGATAATAAGTTTTATCAAGTGTTGCTATTCAGAGGGTCAGAGACTACAGTCTTCATTTTACTCTATTTCAGAACAAGTCAAATGACAAAAAAAAAAAACAACAAAGCTGAAATCATAAGCTTCTACAAGCAGGCATGCTTCAGGGTTTGTCCTGGGGCCAGTGTACATATAACTCTGTATTTCCTTTGCTTATCTGTAGAACGGAGCAGTAAGTTCTCAAAGATCATGTTATGATCCTAGAGGATGGTAATTAGGACTTGGCAGTTTGCAGAAGGATAAAACGTCAACTGCACTGGATCCTGGAGCAGTGAGGAACACATTACGTTTTTAGAGATTTCTCTCAGAATCACAGGATACTAATCTTCAAAAAGATCTAATGAACCATCTGATCGAATGCTCTGTGAGGGACAGAGCATCCAGGAAAACTCCAGGGGTGGGAGTTGTTTTCTAGGTTCTGAAATGAATAATTCCAGGGGCTGCACGGCACTGGGGATTTCCTAGGGTTGGGGATGAAGACAGCAAGCTGAGTGAGGAAGAGTGTGAACCAGGGCCCTCAAGGGAAGTGACAGATTAAGCAGAGACATGGGAGAAGTGCCCTAGGGAGAAGAGGAGGCCTTAGCATGACTGTGGGTTGGACCCATTGTCACAAAGTCTGTTCTGTCTCCAGGTGGCCTGGGACTTGGAGAACCAGGAGATGAGGGGACTGCTTGAAGATCACATGGAGGAGAAGTCTGATCCAGGCCCACGTGGCATCCATACTCTTCCTTCTTGGCCCAATGAAGACTATCCATGGACCCCCATTTATGTGCCTTGGGGCCTTTGCACAGCCTCTTCTTCCTAGTTGGAAACCTCTTACCCCACGATGCCCTTGGCTCTCTCTAGCTCCTCCTTTTTTTCTCATGTGTCACCTCCCACACGAGGCTTCCTTGACTGCAGCTGTACCTCCCCGTCCACGTTGCCACTGCCCATTCTTTTTTGGAGGGGATGGGGGAACACAGTTTCATTCTGTTGCCCAGGCTGGAGTGCAGTGGTGTGATCTTGGCTCACTGCAACCTCCGCCTCCCAGGTTCAAGCGATTCTCTTGCCTCAGCCTCCCCAGTATCTGGGATTACAGGCTTGCACCACCACACCACACCCAGCTAATTTTTGTGTTATTAGTAGAGACAGGGTTTCAGCATGTTGGCCAGGCTGGTCTCAAACTCCTGACCTCAAGTGATCCCCCCAGCCTCAGTCTCCCAAAGTGCTGAGATTATAGGCATGAGCCACTGCACCTGGCACCACTGCCCATTCTTCTCTTCTTTTTCTTTTCCTGTCTTTTCTTTTTCCAGGGCATCCCTCCCTTCTTCCGCACACAGTGCAATTTTCTTACTCTGCTGGCAGCTCACTGTCTGTCTCTTCCCAATAAAGTGCAAACTCACAGGGTGGGGACCCTCTGGTTTGCTCATTGATGGTCTCTAGTGCTACACCTGCCTGGCACACCTTGGGGCTCCCTAGGAACCTGTCAAATGGACAAAAGGGACATTTTCAAATATGTTATTGAGAACAGCTTATTCCACATCCAGTTCAGGAAACTAAGGAGCTAGTATACTTCATGTAACTTAAGTTAGGGCTGCCAATGCTACGTGGGAGAATCCTGATACCTATTTGAGGCCTCCAACTAAATCATTCTTTTCCCATTTTTTGTCTTTGAGACAGAGTCTCATTCTGTAGCCTAGGCTGAAGTGCAGTGGCATGATCTCAGTTCACTGCAACCTCCACCCCCTCCACCCCTGGGCCCAGGGTTCAAGCAATTCTTGTGCCTCAGCCTCCCAAGAAGCTGGGACTGACTACAGGCATGCATCACTATGCCAAGCTAATTTTTATACATTTAGTAAACACTGGATTTCACCATGTTGGCCAGGATGGTTTCAAACTCCTGACCTCAAGTGATCCGCCCATCTCGGCCTCCCAGAGTGCTGGGATTACAGGCGTGAGCCACCACACTTGGCCTAAATCATTTTTATTTGTTTAAGAATATCGCAACTTGACCAAAGGCTTGAGTCTTCTTTGCTCCCTCCTGCCAGGTGTGGAAGCAGACATCCCCTCCATGACTGGGAGAGTGAGCTGCGGAGGAGCTAGGTTGTCGTCCCTACCCTACAGAAGTCAGGGGTCACACTTTTCTGTTTAAGCTTCTTCTTGGGTTATCCCTCCCAGAGGGACAGGAGAGCAAGGAACTCAATGTTACAGCATCCACTCCTCCAACCATCACCCCCTCATCCGCCACACACACACCCCTACAGAGAGCCTCTGGGGACATGTTGCTCAGACATCTGCCACAATATGTGTCACCCCCCCTGGTGCTCCCCCAGTGTAAAAGGGCAGGCACTGCAACTCCTGTCCCATCCACACTTAGGGGCCTTGTCCTTTGGACACAGTGAGATCCAAGATGCTAAATCTTGCTGTCAATTTGGATATGTTTGCAGCCTCCCAAGATCATGGCCAATTGCTGGAAGAACTCATGGCTACAGCTCTCATCCCCAACACACACACACACACACACACACACACACACACACACACACACACACACGTCCTCTTTCCTGAAGCAGGTGGCTCTCCCTCTGGTCTGCAGCAGCTTCTAAGTCTGCCGAGCTGCCCTGCACTTCCAGCCCATATGCTGGCTTGCTCTCCACTCAGCAGCAGCAAGAGCAGCAGCCCTCTAATTTTGGTTACTAGACACATGGTGGCTCTTTCAGAGTCTGGGTTTAGAGAGAGATACCAGGGAGGCATAGTGCCAGAGACAGAAATGGCAGTTGGGGTTGCCAACCCAGGGGTGGGCTTCCCATGGTGCCATGAAAAAGTGAGGAGACAAATCTCCTTATGCCTCTGCCTCCCTTCCCTTCTCCCTCCACTTCTTCTCAGATGCCACATGCAACATCTCATTCAAGTGCCACAGCAGCCCTGCTCAGCATTTGCTGTATCATCCCCATTGCACCAGGGAGGGAAGGAGGCAGAGGATGCCTGGCCTTTTCACATGCAGGCCATCCACAATACACTGATGGACCCCCCTCCTTCTGTCCAGCTCACAAGACTAAGGGCCAGCACACAGCTCCTGTGTCTGCACATCAGCCTTGGTGGGGGTTGTAGCTCGATTTGGAAGGAACTTGTGTAGCATAACATGCCACATTCTTAGGTGAGTCTTTGCCAGAGCAGGGGTACTCAAGGTGCCCTGACTTCTTTATGGCCCAGTCCCCACCCAGAGCAGTGACTGACACTCGACATGGTGCATGAACAGACCTTAACCAAGCTGATGCCTGGGGAATCCCTGGCCTTCCCTACTTAAGAAAGTCGAACACCATTTCCTGGGGAGCTGCTGTGGACTGAATTGTGTTCCCCCAAAATTCGTATGTTGAAGCCCTAACCCCAAATGTGACTATATTTGGAGATAGAGCCCATAAGGAGGTAATTAAAGTTCAGTGAAGTCATAGGGTGGGGTGCTGATAGAATTAGTGTCATTATAAGAAGAGAGCTTGTTCTCTGTCTGTCTGTCTCTCTCTGCTGTTCTCTCTCTTTGCTTATGTGTGCAGGCACTGAGGAAATCCCATGCAGGGACATAGGAGAAGGCGGCTGTCTGTAAGCCAGAAAGAGCTGTCACTAGAAACCAAATCAGCCAGAACCTTCCTCTCGGACTTTCCAGCCTTCAGAGATGTGGAAAAATATATTTCTATTGATTCATCTACCCAGTCTATGTTACTTTGGTAAGGCAGCCCAAGCCAACTAACAGGGGAGCCACCATGAGCCTGGCCCAGGATGGCCCAGTATGGTATGGCCCATGAATCCAGGCTCTGGAGTTCTGATGGACTCTGAAGACAGCGATCTTCCCTGTGGCTCTTGACCCTGCAGGCCTGGGCAGGCACCTGCCTTTCCTCTCATCCATGTCCTGCACTGCTCACTAAGCATTTATAGTTTAGTCTTTGAAGACTTCCTGGAAATTATTTCTGCTTTTCTTCCACAAATTGATAATCTTCCCCAGAGATTGCATTGAAGCCTGCAGTGAAGCTTCCTGAGACCCTCACCTTCTGCCCTAAGACACTGTAAAGAGACCACAGTGATTGTTCTCTGTAGTAGTTCCCATGATGCTCTGGAAGGAAGCCCAGGGCTACCAGGACAGGGTCTGGGTTGCACTTGGTATGGCGTGGATCTAGGCAGGGGCATGCTTGGGCTCGGGTTGAAGAGTAACACTGAGGTCTGCACCCTGGCATAGGCCACTCCCTGGGCCCAGACACCCTCTCCTTCCTCCAGTTGCCCAGGAATGAGTCGTGGATCCCTGCTGAGCAGGGTGGTTTACTGCACTGAGCCTGTACCTCTGTCTCCACTATAGAGGCTGATGCTTCTAGGCCAAGGTCTCATTGGTTAGTTAGTTAAACAGATTTAGCTCAGAGTGGGAGGAGAAGGGAAAAGAAAAGGAGGGATAACATGGGGAAAAGAAAAAGGGAAGCAAAGTGGGGAACAGGAGCTGCAGGAGTGAAAGCACAGTGGCCTTCAAATCCCATAGCACAAGGCTAGAAGGGGCACAGACCTCTGCACTCAGTGATACTCAAGCCACCTCTCCAGTCTTTGGCTTCCTTTTCAGATGCTGAGACATATGAGTTCCCGACACCCAGAGCCACCGTGCTCCAGACATCCACCACACTGATCGAAGCACATGGGCTTTACTGCTGGAGCCAAACAGCAGACAGGAAGAGGGTTTATAGAGACAAAGCCTCTTAGAGCCTTGGCTCACTTTAGATTGTTTGTGAATTTTTTTCAGCCTAGTGTGCTTTTTAAAAAAGCAGTACAATAATCAGGCTGACATCATCTGGCATTAGTGGGAACACTATAAATATTTCTATTTTGAGTCAAGCCAAAACATTATTCTACAATATCATTTAATCATTTCTTCCAGCATTCACCTAATCACTACAAATGTCAAGCAAATGTTTGAAATGAAGGGAACTGATATGTTAAGAAGTAAATTTATGGTAATAACAACCACCCCCGGTCAGGCTAAGTACATAAGGTTCTGGATTTCTTCCAGAGGCTTCCACAGAGTCCAGGAATGTTTTTGCCATTCACTTACACAGCTGAGCTGACCAGTTGCTGTGACAGGGAGCTTTGTTTATTTGGTTTTCACTTTTCGGCATGAAATACAGTTCTGTCTTGATTCTCCTGAGTCTGGGGCTCTCTGAATGTTTCTAACTAGAACGTTTCTGCTCATTTGCAAAAAGACTTGCTCCCCTGGGACTGGTGGGTGCCTGGAAACACTGCTGGTGAGGTGCGGGTCTGCTTGGATCACAGCTCTGCCTGGTCAGCTCACAAATCAGGAGTGTTTCTAGAGTTAGAATTTTCCTGTGGTGGTAAGTTTTCATTAGGAATAGCACTAACTTGGCTTTTGAACTCAATGTGATTTTCTTGTAAATCTACCAAAGTGCTTAATCTGGGGAATTCTTGCACAGGTTCTGTCTTGTCATCGTCACCGCATTACGCAGTTTGTGGGCATGTCGGCCTTTTTGTGCATTGGTGATCCCAGCAAGCCTTCCCCTGACAGAGGAACACTGGTCAGAGGTCTGACTTCATACTTGGTGTCTGCAAGAGTGCTTCTAAAAGTAAGCAGGGTGAAAGGTATCAGATGCTTGGGGAAGGGGCTAGGGGCTGGGAAGAGTACAGTTCAAAATAAAATAGCCACAGCTTCCTTAAAAAATAAATACGTAGGGCTGGGTGCAGTGGCTCACACCTGTAATCCCAGTGCTTTGGGAGTCTGAGGCAGGAGGATTGTTTGAAGCTAGGAGTTCGAGAAACCTGGGCAGTAAAGCAAGACTCAGTCTCTATAAAAAAATTTTAGATTTAGCCAGGTGCAGTGGCATGTGCCTGTAGTCCCAGCTACTTAGGAGGCTCAGTTGGAAGGATCACTTGAGTTCAGGAGTTTAGGGCTGCAGCGAGCTATGATGGCAACACTGCACTCCAGCCTGGGTGACAGTGAGACCCTCTCTCTAAAAAAAATTATTTAAGTAACTATGCAACTAATAAGTGATCTAGCATTTATAGTCTTAGGCATTTATCCCAGATAAGTGGAAACTTGTATTCAGACTAAAACATACACATGAATTTTCATAGCAGCTTTATCTGTAATAGCTCCAAACCAGAAACAATCTAGCAGTCTTCCAGTTGGAGAATGGTCAAACAAACTGTGTTACATCATACCATGAGATACTACTCAGCAATGAAAAGAAACTGACCGTGGATACACACAACAATCTGATGAATCTCCAGGATTTATTGTGAGTGAAAAAAGTCAATTCCCAAAGTTTGCATACTACATGGTTCCATTTATATAACATTCTTAAAATTACAAAATCATAGACATGGAGAAGAGGTTATCGCTTACCAGGTTTATGTAGGGGGTTTATGTAGGGAGTGGCACAAGAGCAAAGTGTTTGGCTACAAATTGGAGACATGGGGATCCTTGTGGTGATGGAAATACCTGGTATCTTAACTGTATCAATGGCAACATCCTGGTTGTGCTATTGTGCACAGGTTTACAAGATTTGCCTCTGGGGGAAACTGGATAAAGGGTACCAGGCATCCTTCTGCATTCTTACAACTGCATGTGAATCCACAGTTATCTCACAATGAAAACTTTAATTAAAAATAAATAGGGTGGCCAAGGTGGGCTCACTGAGAGGGTGATATTTGAGCTAATACTTGAAGGAGGTAAAAGAGGTGGCCGTGCAGGTATTTGGGGAGACAATATCCCTGGCAGAGGTCCCATTTCAGGAGAGCACCTGGCCTGCTCAGTGGCACCGAGGAATTGGTGTGATGAACAAGGTGATACATCAGGGACATAGCTGGGGCTGGACACAATGGCCCCAGTAGGCATGGTAAGGTCCTGGGCTTTTACTTAGTGGTCTGGGGAGCTTTAGAGGGTTCTGAGCAGCAGAGTCATGTGAGCTGACTTCCGTTTCAACAGATTCCTCTGGCTGCTGAGTAACTACACTGCAGGGGCCAATGGGGTTAAAGCTAGCCATCACTGTTAGTTCACCACAAGTGGGCAGGCAAGTAAAACAGTGAGGAATAATAATGAATGCTATGAGACAAGCAAAGAATGGGCTAGGAGGATACGTATGGGGAGGGGAGACAACATCGCTCCCTTAAGGAAGCAGGTGACGCTTAGGCAAGGCACAAAGTAGGAGAAGGAGCTGGGTTAGGGAGTTTCCAGCAGAAGGAATAGCCTGTGCAAGGGTCCTGAATGAGAGGAGAAGGCAAGAGGGGGTCCAGAGACAGAGTCACTGTGGCCATCATCACCAGTCAGCTGTCCCTGCTTGGCCTCTCCCAAGGAGAGCACTTTGCATCCAGGGCACTGGCCTCACACTCCTGCCGTTTTCCTCAGGGAGAGTCACAGAGCCAGGTCTGGATAGCACTTCACTAGTGCCCAAGAACTGCCCCGATTTCAAAGTGAGCATGAGTTCTACTTTCTTCTGTGAGTGTGAGAAGTTTTGAGAAAATATGAAATTCAATCTGTTAAATGTGCCTGCTTCCCAAAACCTCAAATCCACACATGGCAGGACCTGGTGGCCCAGGAGAGAAGGACAGGGCAGGTGGGCTGTTGTCCCAGGGAGCAGACACGGGACTGCTATCTTGGATACATAGAAGTCAAAGTCAGAGTGAACAGACTTTGACAAACTATGCACGTCATGTTTATCAGCTTTCTAGGGCTGCCATAACAAAGCACCACAAACTGGCTGGACTGATATGATAGGAACTTATTCTCTCACACTTCTGAGGACTAGATGTCCAACATCAAGGTAGGATTAGGGCATGCCCTTGCTGAAGTCCTTAGGGGTGGATCCTTCCTAGCTTCTTCTAAATTCTGTTAGCCCTAGGTATTACTTCACTTATGGTAGCATAACTCCAAACTCAGCCTTCATTTTCACCCACTAGCCTCCTTCTGTGTCTTCACATCACATCATCTCCACTCTTTTTTTTTCTTAATATGGAGCTTCACTCTTATCACCCGGGCTGGAGTGTAATGGTGTGATCTCAGCTCACTGAAATCTCTGCCTCCCGAGTTCAAGTGATTCTCCTGCCTCAGCCTCCAGAGTAGCTGGGATTACAGGCACCCACCACCATGCCCATCTAATTATTTTGTATTTTTAGTAGAGATTTTTCAGGGAGACAGTAAGGAGACACTCAGGTCCTGAGCAGGGGAGTGATATGGGAGACACAGAGTCTCCCAGGGCTAGGCTGGGCAGGATGAAGGAGACAAAACAGGGAAGTGAAGTGTAAGTGACAGGAGCAGGAATTAAGCCATCAAGATAAAGTTGCAAGCATATTATCTGATATTTTCAGACTAGGGGAGACAAAGATGAACTTTGAAACTCCTCTTTGAGAGATAATGAGACTTAGGGAATGATGTGTTGTCAGTGATAAAAACCAGAGCGTGCAGGAAAGACAAGGAAGGAGAGCTTTAAGTTGAAGGGGAAGCTTAATGGCTTCAAACTTCATCCAGAGGCAAGTGTGTGGTGGTTCCTGAAGAAAAGCCTTCTTTTCTAGATGTCTTCTTCATCCTCTTTAGAGATGGCTCTTTGCTCTGCTTCCAGGATTCTGGATGTCTCAGTTTCCCCAGATGACCACATGGCCTCAGAGCCCAGAGCTAGATGTGCTCCTGATCTTGCAGCCCCTCGTCCTATGTCCTCATCAAAACCAGGGGGTCATTGAAATGGACTGAAGAAGGAGAAAACTTGAAAGGATCTGAGGGAAGTGGTCTGGCTGAGAGTTTGAAATGGACAGAGTCCTGGCTCTCAGGCAGACACTTAAATTCTCCTGGTGCCACAGGCATTACAGCTGAATCCATTTAAATGAAGATGGCAAATATATAAATCATGACCTCAAAATTCCTTCAATCTCTCACAGGACACCAGGGAAACATTTGTATTATCCCTCAATAACAACCAGGGTCAGGAATAAATTTGGAATTCTTTAATTTAGGCTCCAATTCATTCATATGCCTATTGCTAAATTAAATGCTTGAAATAATTTCCTGCTATGAAAATATGAGCCTCTTACTATTCAGATAAATAGACTATTCAAAGCAAAGGCTTGAAATCTTAAGAATTATCTCAAAATGACTTTTGAAAAAGCTTTTCTGTTTTTGATCATAAAATGTCAAAGGCACACTATAATAAACCACAGTTTCCTAAATTTAGCTTTACTTTTTAGTATGCAGTCAAATCTAAGTTAATAAGATGTCATGCTTAAAATAATAAAATGCGTTTCTTTAGAAATATACTGTGTATAGATGGGACTACCAGTTATGAAGGAGTGAAGTGGTCAACAAATCCTCTCCCCACAAAGCAATTATAAAACTGGACAAAATTGTCCAAAATAATCATTTCAGGGCTCTGGAAATTGACTAGAGGCAAACAAATTGAGAAATTTATATTCTCAAAAACCTGTGGAGATTCAAGCAAAAACAGCGCCAATACATGGCATTCTTGCTGAAAGTGCCTCCACCATCCAGCCCAGCACAGTCAACATGGTTGTTTGACCTGGACAGGACAGACCTTTACTTGATTTGAAGTGAAGAGTAGAAGCCCACAGCCAGCAGCAAGTGGGAAAAGTTTGCAGATTTCCTAGCCTGAAGTTGCAATGCTGGTTAGGATGAGCAGTATTAGATAAACCAGAAATTTAACAGGAAGTTCGTGGAAATGAGCTAGCATTGAGGGCTTGACAAGCATTCCATATCCCTGTCTGTCTGGGAACCTGTATGCATGCACTGTGGAGACCCAAAAGGGCCCGGTGTTAACATAACACCTGGGGCAGAGATTGAAAACTGCCCCAAATTTGAATACATTCTCCAATTCAATCACAGATCCACCAGCAGCAAAGTGTGGTATTTGAACACAATTTCTGACCAATTATTGAGTGCCCATTGAGCTATGCAGACACAAAGGTGACCCATAAGAAGCCAACCCTTCCACCTGTGCAAATAAACAGGTAAGAATTTTTTTTTTTGGAAATGGAGTTTTGCTTTTTCGTCCAGGCTGAAGTGAAGTGGCAGGATCTCAGCTCACTGCAAACTTCACCTCCCCCACCACCCCAGGTTTAAGCAATTCTCCTGCCTGAGTCTCCCAAGTAGCTGGGATTATAGGTGCCCACCACCACACACAGCTAATTTTTGTATTTTTTTAGTAGAGACAGGGTTTTGCCATGTTGGCCAGGCTTGTCTTGAACTCTTGACCTCAGGTGATCCATCTGCCTCGGCCTCCCAAAGTGCTAGGATTACAGGTGTGAGCCACCACGCTCAACCAACAAATAAGAATTTTTTAAAAACTGAGCAGAGATATCAGCAGATGCACACTGAAAGGCAACAGATTCTGCAGATCAAGTCCTGTCAAGTTATAAACTAATATAAGGTAGCAACACCCAAGACTCTCTGAGGATGAAAGGAAAAATGAATCCAGAGCTCTTATAATGTATTATCTAAAATATGAAATTTTCAATACAAGTTTATGAGTCAGAAAAAAATGAAGAAATATCCATACTAAGGGGTGGGCGGAGGGCAGGAGAGACATCAATGGAAATGGTCTTTGAGTGCTCCAGATGTTGATTTAACAGACTTCAAAGCTACTATTTTAAATATGTTTAAAAAATTGAAGGAAATTATTCTTAAATAATTTCAGGAAAATATTATGAAAATGACTCAACAAGTAGGAATATCAATAAAGAAATAAAAATTTTAAAAAGAACCAAGTGGAAATTCTAGAGCTGAAAAATATAATAACAAAACAAAGATTATATGGAATCGGTAGTAAATTTGAAATGTCAGAAGAAATAATCAGTAAATTTGTAGATAGAATGTTATCCAATCTGAAGAACAAAGAGAAAAAAGAATGAAGAAAAATGAGCAGTCTCAGAGACCAATGAGACAATGTCAAGCATAACAATTGTGTAAGAGGAATTTCAGAACAAAAGGAGAGGAAAAGGGCAGGAAAATAAAAATTGAACAAATAATGGCTTAAATCCTCCCAAATTTGATGAAAAACATTAACTACAGATCTAGGAACCCCACTGTACCCCAAGTAGGAATATCACAGAGATCTTCACTTAGTCACATCAAAATTTTGAAATCAAAAAGCAAAGAGAAAATCCTAAAAGCAGCAAGAGAAAAACTAATCATCTATAAGAGAATAATAGTACAAATCTTGGTTAAATCCTTATTAGTAACAGTGGAGGCCAGAAAGCATAGAATGACATATTCAAAACACTAAAACATTTGTCAGCCAAGAATTTTATATCCAGCAAGATTATCCTTCAAAAAGGAAAGTGAAATAAAGATTTTCAGATAAAGAAAAACTGAGATAATGTATCACTAATGACCTGCCTTACAAAATACTAAACAAAGTACTTCAAGATGGGAATGAAAATTACTCCAGTTGATAACTTGAATCTACAAGAAGAAATAAAAAAGACTGAAAATGGCTAACATATGGGTAATTATAAAAGACTTAATGAGTATACATTGTTCTATTATTTCTTTAAGTGATATAATATACAAAACAACTGTATTTTTGAGTTTAAAATATAAATAGATGTAGTAATATATGATACTAATAGGACAAAAGTGAGAGAAGGGTAGGGAGGATATTGAGTTGTACTGGAGGAAAGTTGCTATATTTTACTGGATTAAATTAGTTTTAGCTCAAAGTGTATTGTGGTATGTTAAAATGCACATTGTAATTCCTAGAACAAATGCTAAGATGATAACTCAAAATTACAGTTGAAAAATCAACCAAGGAGTTAAAATACCATAAAAATTATTTGCCTAACACAAAGAAGGGAGTAAAGGAGGAATAGAGGGACAGAAAAGACATGAAGCATATAAAAAACAAATAGCATAATGAAAAATTTAATTCTAACCATATTAATACTTAAAGGTGAATGGAATAAATATTTCAGTCAAGATCACAGATTCTCAGACTAAATTGAAAAAGCAAATCCAATTATATATTATCTATAAGACATAGACTTTCAATCCAAAGACACATATAGGCTGAAAGCCAAAAGAGATCTGCTCTGATCACTCTTACTCAGTGTAATACTGGAGGTCCTGGTCAATAAAAGAAAAGAAGAAGAAGTAATACAATGTATTGTATATGGATTGGAAAATAAAAGGTTAAAACTTTGTTTTTAATTCAAAGACAGTATGACCCAGTATGTACAAAATCTTTTTACATATAAATATCATATATACATATACATACTGGTACTAGGTCTGGCAGTGTTTCAGGATAAAAGATCAATAAATAAAATATTAATTTTCCTACATATGGACAATGAACAATCCAAAAATGAAGTTTAAAATATTTCATTCACAACAGTATACAAAATAATAAAATACTTAGGAATAAACTTAAGAACTACAAGACTTGTACATTAAAAGTACAAAGCATTACAAGATAAATTAAAAATCTATATAAATGGTGACATATTCCATTTTTATGAATTGAAAGACACACTATTATTAATATGGCAGCTCTCCCCAAATTAACCTATAGATTTAACAGGATCCCTATCAAAATCTCAGTAGGATTTCTTATAGAAATTGGCAATCCAATCCTAAATGTATATGAAATGCTAAGGATCTAGAATAGCCAAAAGAATTTTTGGAAAGATGAACAAAGTTGGAGGACTCAAACTACTTGACCTTAAAATTTACTACAAAGCCACAGTAATCAAGACAATGTGCTATTGGCATAAAGGTAGATATATAAAGCAATGGGACAGAATTAAGAGTTCATAAATAAATCCTTACATTTATAGTCAATAGATTTTTCACAAAGGTGCTAAGGTAGCTCAGTTGAGAAAGAATGGTCTTCAACAAATATTGCCAGGACGTTTGGATATACATATGCAGAAAAATCAATTTAGACTCTTACTTTTACAACACATGCAAAAATTAACCCAAAATGAATCACAGGCTTAAAAGTAAGAGCAAAAACTATAAAATTTCTAGGAGAAAACATTGCAGACAATCTTTGTGGCCTTGGATTGGGTAAAGAGCTTTTAGGTATGGCATGAAAAGGACAATATGTTACCAAAATAAGCAATTAATTGGCTTCATCAAAATTAAAAATATTTGTCCTACAGAAGAAACCATTAAAAAAAGGATGAATCACAGATGATGAGAAAACATTTGCAGATCCATGTCTGATAAGAGGTTTGTATCTAGAATATATAATGAACTTCCATGACTCAATAATAGAAAGTTGAACAATTCAATTTTAAAAGGGGCAAAAGATTCGAGTAGCTATTTCAACAACAAAAAAGATATTCTAATGACTAATAAGCACATAAAAACACGTGCCTACACAAAGACTTGTATGTGAATGTTTATAGCATCTTGGCACTGGGGGCTGGCTCTGCAAGTGGAAAGAATGGAGGCTTGGAATGTCCTGCACAGCTTGAATAGATCTGCACTGCACAGATCAAATCTATCATGAATCGTCAGTAATGATGATAAGAAAAACAGCATTATATATTTATTCATGGTGACCATAGCATTCCATCCCAGTACAGGCTTTGCTATTTCTAAGGCACATTGTTGGCCACCATGTTATCTGACCCTCACTCACCCAATGGGTAAAATTCTTCCCAAGATTGGCCTCCCTGGACACCTAGTTACAGCCCTCCCACCACCATCACCTAGTCACCGCCTCACCTCCCTTCCTTAGCCTAACAATATCCCAAGTGGCAATGGTCATTTCTGATAAGGTGAATCTTTTTTGGTTAAGACTAAACCCTTCCACTCTTCTAATCTCTGTCTCTTTGAAACAAAAAAATAAGTCTTATCACCCTGACATGTCTTATAAAAAGTAGAAAGGAGAGAGATATAACATTTACTATGATTGAGTTCTATTGCTGTGACTTGCAAAAATCAGTGCAAAACCACAGTAGCTAATGAGCAGGGAAAAATGTGGTTTACTAAGATTTGCTGAAAAGAAAGAATTTCTCTCATGGGGCAACTTGCTTGGAAATAGAAGGAGCTGAAATTTGGACATGTGATTCTCATTACCAGCTACATCCTTTCAGACAGGAGGCAGAAATTATTGGATTCATTTCTATTTTAATTATAACTCTTTGGCTTTAAAGAAATCGCCAGTGGAAATCTGCAGGCCACTACAAACACTGCTGTTTCAAATTCCCCAGATTTTAATGTGGCCTGGATTTTCTTCAGCAGGGCTGAGGCCACCACCACAATAGATATTTGCTGCTGTTATAGACTAAAATTTTCCCTAAAGATGAACTGATCTCTCTCTTTCTCCCTTTTCCTTCCCCTCCCTCCTTCATTCTATTTTTCCTTTTGAAGTAAGTAGAAAGACCTTTTATACTTTGCCAACCACAAAAAATAGGAAAGAGAAGGAAGCCTTTCACTAGGAATGACAGTAGAGCGCTGGCACACGGAGCTTCCTTTCTGTTGCCTTTAGGTGCCCGGAGTAGTCTCCCAACCTCTCTAAAGTCCAGATTCAGGAACAATCATGAGTTCTGAGAAGTACTTGAAGTTGGAGGATGGGCTCCCAGTGAAGTCAAACAGCATAACCAACACTGAAACCTCTGCAGTTGAAACTCATTAGAACTGGTCCTGCTCAATTTCTTCCCATCAGTCTCTCTGTCTCAAAGACATTCTTGGCAGAGTTGGAAGGAAACCCCAGCAAGATAATCTCATCCAGTGCCCAAGGCACTGGATGCAGTGCCCAAGGCAATGGATGCAGTGTCCATGTGGCCCCCAGAAAGATCACTGCTCCCAAGTTCCTGAGAGAGGAACCTGGTGGGTATCTAAGGTTCCCATGCCAGTCCTCTAACATTGGCCCCACTGATGATTGGTGGCTTGTCGACCACAGCCTGACCAGGACAAAGGCTGGACTAGTCTTACTTTTGAAGCTGAGCAAATAAATATACAAACACAATCCATGCTGTGGACAGGTCTGTTTTAAATTTTAAATTTGTTTTAAATGTAAATTTAAATCCTAAAACAAATGGCCATAGACATGCACCACTGCTGGCTTTAAAGATGAAGGAAGGGGCCATGTGCTAAGATAAAATGGTTATGTATGCTCTAATGTTTTGCTTGCTCTAATTTTCCCTGCACTTAAATGTCTTACTCAAATTCACTAAAATATAATTCAATAAGTCTTTAAAAGTCACTTTAGTAGGGAACTAGAACAGCATTTGTTTATTTGCTTCCTTGCTTGCTTGCTTTATGCACATATGCAAATAAAAGTGTGAAGCATGCTTGAACCACACACACACACACACACGCCCTCCAAGAAATAAACATAGCAAAGCATTGCTGTTTAATTAAACTAAACACAAGGTTTGCACCACATTAATAATACAACTTCGGAATACAGAAAGTATTTAAGTGAGAATGTCAAAGTGTTAGTATTTGAAAATGCTAGTGTTTGAAAAACCTCACACTTCAAGAGGTTTAGCATGAGTAATAAGCAGCAAGGAACAAGTATAGATAACTGTGTCAGTATGCATGTGCCAGCAACGTCTGGCAATCAGTTATCCAAAAACAAGGAAGTCTGGGAGATAAACCCTTGTTTACGAAAAGATAGCCCATACCTAAAAATGCTGCCCAAGAGACAGTTGTGCGTCAACCAACCACAAGTGGTTTTGTTCTTGTTTTGTTTTTCAGTTTTTCTTTTTTCCACACATTCCTTAATAAATCTGAACAACCTAAGTTTGACATTTCCTAATGTTTCAAAAGAGGAAGTAAGCCAAAGTCGTAAAACACCTTGCTCAACAATAATTTTCTTGGGTTTCTAATCTTGTTTAGAATAGGCATGATTCACATCCAAGTCAACATGACCTTTTGCAAGCTGACTCACAGAGAGGGAACGCTGGGGATTCTACCCTCTTCCTGATGGCTCTTCTCTCTCTGACCCCCAGCAAGGTCCACCAGCAGTGGGCACCAGTCACCTTATCAGATGGGCCAAAGACTTGTTGTCATCACTGATTTACATTTCTATAACTTTAAAAAGTTACACGGTGATTTTTCCCATCAATCAGGGCCCATTTGGCATTACTGAATCTCTGTTTAGAGATAAAAAGGAAAGGCCTTTTCCTTCTCCCAACAAATTCCGAATGCAGCCTAGAGTGGCAAGTCATGCAAAGGAGTTTCTCAGTTTGCCTTGCACCTTTTTGTGAAGATTTCATATCTCTTTTCTTTATGACAGGGACACTGGAAGACTTTCTTCTGAAGTTTCTCATGCAGAACTTGAATCCCTTCTCTCATGGTTTTTCTGGTCCTGTTATTATTTTGCATCTCTTGGCTCCTACTCCCAACCAAATGCCTAAAACCTATGGATAAGTAATTAAGGAGAGGACTGTGGTCAACACCCTCTCAAAAATGTTCTTGTCCTAATCCCTCGTACCTGTGACTGTTAGGTTACAGGGAAAAGCAGAATTAAAGTTGCAGATGAAATTATGGTTGCTAGTGAGCTGATCTTAAAAGAGAGACTAATCTAGATTATTCAGGTGGGCCCAGTGTAATGTTAAGGGTCCTTAAAAGTAGAAAAGAGAGGCAGAAAGGAAAATGTAAATCCCAAAACAAATGGCCAGAGACATGTGCCATTGCTGGCTTTGAAGATGAAGGAAGGCGCCATGAGCCAAGGAATGTGGGTGGCTTCCAGCAACTGGAAAAAGCAAGGAAACACATTCTCCCCTCCAGAAAAGAATCACACCTGCTGTCACTTTAATTTTAGCCCACTAAGACTGATTTGGGCCTGGCGCAGTGGCCCACACCTCCAATCTCAGCACCCTGGGATGCTGAGGCAGGCAGATCACCTGAGATCAGGAGTTTGAGACCAGTCTGGCCAACACAGTGAAACCCCATCTCTATTAAAATTATAAAAATTAGCTGGCATGGTGGCACATGCCTGTAGTCCCAGCTACTTGGGAGGCTGAGGCAGGAGAATCACTTGAACCTGGTGGACGGAGTTTGCAGTGAGCAGAGATGGCACCACTGCACTCCAGCCTGGAGAGCAAGAGTCCATCTCAAAAAAAAAAAAAAAAAGACTGATTCGGACTTCTAACCTCCAGAATTGTAAGATAATAAACTTGTATTATTTTAAACCACTAAATTTGCCCTAATTTGTTATAGCAGCAATAGAATATGAATACAAGATTGAACACTTCACTGCTAGCCTCTCTCCTTCGATACCACCATGCCTAATGGTCCACCTCAAATCATTAATTTTGTTAGGTTTGATAATGTCATAGGAAAAATATTTTTAAAATAATACCCTTATCTGATGGAAATGCATACTCAAGTGTTTATAGGTGAAATTACATCATGTCTGGCATTTGCTTTAAAATATACCCATGGAAAAAACCAAGTTGTGGGGAGAAATGAAGCCAGATTATTGTTGATAATTGTTGAAGCTACATGATTGGCACATGGGAGTTTGTTATGATATTCTCTCTACATCTTGTGTGTGTTTGAATATTTCCATAAAACAAAGTTGAAAAAAATGTAGATGGCACAAAATTTAAAGTGTCCATCTGACACGGTGTGGCTCTGCTCCACCCAAATCTCACCTTGAATTGTAATCCCCAGGGTGTCAAGGGAGGAATCTGGCGGGAGGTGACTGGATCATGGGGATGGTTTTCCCCATGCTGTTCTCGTGATAGTGAGTTCTCATGAGATCTGATAGTTTTATAAGTGGCAGTTTCCCCTGCTCTTCTTCCTCCTGCCCCCTTGTGAAGAAGGTGCGTGCTTCCCCTTCTGCCATGATTATAAGTTTCCTGTGGCCTCCTCAGCCACGTGGAACTGTGAGTCAGTTAAACCTCTTTCCTTATAAATTACCCAGTCTCGGGTATGTCTTTATAGCAGTGTGAAAACAAACTAATATACCACCTTTATAGACAGATATTTTATTTTATATAAGTGAAGGGGTTTTTTTTTCAATTGTTTTTACTTGCAGCTTAATTCATGAGACTCTTTTGTTATTAACCTCATCTGTGCTACAAGGCTGGCCATGACCCTGGCCCTTGATTTTAACCATCTTCCTGAGAGGTTGGGAGAAAGGAAGATACGAAACCTAAAGCACATAATAGGTGCAGAGCTACTGTCTTCCTTTGCTGGCTGAAACCATGCTGGGGCTCTGACAGTTGGAGGAGGGAGAATAGGTGCCAGGTCATGGGGAAGGCAGGTGAACAGGACATCCTCAGGGCCTAGCACCAATCAAATCTTCCTAGTGCCCTCCCACCTCCCTTGTTTAGGGCCTGCATTGGTCCCGAAGCTTAAGCAAAAATTTACTTTTGAAAAAAAAACTTTAGGCATGGGGCTTCACTCTGTCACCCATGCTGGAGAACAGTGGCACAATCACAGCCCAATGCAACCTCAAACTCCTGGGCTCAAGCAATCCTCCCACCTGAGCCTCCCGAGTGGCTAGGACTACAGGTGCATGCCACCATGCCTGGCTATTTTTTTTTTAAATTATTATTATTATTATGTAGAGATGGGGTCTTGCTATGTTGCTCAGGCTGGTCTTAAACTGGTCTCAAGTGATCCTCCTGTCTCAGCCTCCCAAAATGGTGGGATTCCAGGTGTGAGCCACCAGGCCTAGCCAGAAGTTCATCAATTTTAAAATTCATATTTTAATATCTGTAAAGTAGGGATGTATTTCAAAATCTGTGGCGTCTGTGACTGGATGACAGACGGTATATGTTCCTGCTTCTTGTGATCTGTATCTGGGAGCATGATAGTGCTCAAGATTGTATACATCAGGAGCACCTCAATTTACAGTCATCTCATTTGTGGACTGTTTCTTGACATTTATATAAGACTACATGGTAGTTTATATTGCTGCTATAAGTTACTATAAATCCCATGGTTTAAAACAACACAAATACATGATCTTACAGTTCTGGAGGTCAAAAGTCCTGTATAGGTCTTACTGAGCTAAAATCAAGGTGTCAGCAGGCTGCATTCCTTTTTGGAGGTTCTAGGAGAGAATTCATTTCCTGCTCATTTGCATTGTTGGCAGAATTCAGTCCCTTGGGTGGTAAGACTGATTTTCTTGCTGGTTGTAAACCGAGGGCTGTTGCCAGCTTCTATAGGCTTCTACAGGCTGTCCAATTTTGTGGCTTGAAGCCCTCTTCCTCTATCTTCAAAGCCCTCAAGAGTGGGTTGAATTCTCACACTTTCAATTTCTCTTTTTTCTTTCATTTCACCTTTCTGACCTAACTAGAAAAGGATTTCTGCTTTAAAATGATCATGTAATTAAGTTAGCCCACCCAGATTATCCAGAATAACTTCAGCGTCTCAAGCTCCATACATTAATCACACCTGCAAAGTCCATTTTGCCATGTATCATGACGTATCCACAGGTTCCAGGGATTAGGGAATAGGCATCTTTGAGGTGGCCACTATTCTGCCTACTACAGGCTCCTCTATACATATCCCCATAGATGGGGAAAGCTGAACTAAAGCCATATGTCTGCTCCGTCTTCTGAGCAGACTTTGTCTATGTGGACACGTGAGCACTTATGTGTATTCAGCATGGCAGGGAATGATGAATTTCCTGAGAGACCTCATGGAAAATGGAAGTCCTGTAAGTCTCACTGTACTTGTCTGAGATTGGTGAAAGTGAGTAAGAATCCTCAAGTTTACTTCAGGCAAAAAAAGAAACTTTGGATTAACCCATATGTTTTCATCTGAACAGTAAGCTTGTGTTGACACATCCACACTTGTACACTGTCCAGCATGGTGTTCTTCCATCACTTCTTTCCCAAAGAACCCCATCTCCTGCAGCATCACTGTATTTCTTTTTTTTTTTATTATTTAAAAAATTGTTTTATTTTTATTGATTTTTTTTTAGAGACAGAGTCTCACTTTGTCACCCAGGCTGGAGTACCATGTGGCATGATCATAGCTCACTGCAGCCTCAAATTCCTGGGCTCAAACCTCCTGCTTCAGCCTCTTGAGTATCTGAGACTACAGGCATGTACCACCATGCCTAGATAATTAAAAATTTTTTTTAATTGCATTTTAGGTTTTGGGGTACATGTGAAGAACATGCAAGACTGTTGCATAGGTACACACATGGCAGTGTGATTTGCTGCCTTCCACCCCATCACCTATATCTGGCATTTCTCCCCATACTATCTCTCCCCAACTCCCCACCCCCCACTGTCCCTCCCCTAGTTCCCCTCGGCAGACCCCAGTGTGTGATGCTCCCCTCCCTGTGTCCATGTGTTCTCATTGTTCAACACCCACCTATGAGTGAGAACATGCAGCGTTTGATTTTCTGTTCTTGTGTCAGTTTGCTGAGAATGATGGTTTCCAGGTTCATCCACATCCCTACAAAGGACACGAACTCATCGTTTTTGATGGCTGCATAACATTCCATGGTGTATATGTGCTACATTTTCCCTGTCCAGTCTATCAACGATGGGCATTTGGGTTGGTTCCAGTTCTTTGCTATTGTCTAATCATAGACATTGAATATTATGCCACATCTGAGACTCAGATATGCCTGGGCTCCTCCTTTACCAAGCCAAGCATTCCTGTGAACAGGAATGAACATTTGTGTGCATGTGTCCTTATAGTAGAACGATTTATAATCCTTTGGATACATACTCAGTAATGGGATTGCTGGGTCAAATGGAATTTCTATTTCTAGGTCCTTGAGGAATCGCCACACTGTCTTCCACAATGGTTGAACTAATTTACACTCCCATCAACAGTGTAAAAGTGTTCCTATTTCTCCACATCCTCTCCAGCATCTGTTGTCTCCAGATTTTTTAATGATCGCCATTCTAACTGGTGTGAGATGGTATCTCAATGTAGTTTTGACTTGCATTTCTCTAATGACCAGTGATGATGAGCATTTTTTCATATGTTTGTTGGCCTCATTTATGTCTTGTTTTGAAAAGTGTCTGTTCATATCCTTCGCCCACTTTTGAATGGGCTTGTTTGTTTTTTTCTTGTAAATCTGTTTTAGTTCTTTGTAGATTCTGGATATCAGTCCTTTGTCAGTTGGGTAGACTGCAAAAATTTTTTCCCATTCTGTTGGTTGCCGATTCACTCTAATGACTGTTTCTTTTGCTGTGCAGAAACTGTGGAGTTTGGTTAGGTCCCATTTGTCTATTTTGGTTTGTTGCCAATGCTTTTGGTGTTTTGGTCATGAAGTCCTTGCCTATGCCTATGTCCTGAATGGTTTTGCCTAGATTTTCTTCTAGGGTTTTTATGGTGTTAGGTCTTATGTTTAAGTCTTTAATCCATCTGGAGTTAATTTTAGTGTAAGGTGTCAGGAAGGGGTCCAGTTTCTGCTTTCTGCACATGGCTAGCCAGTTTTCCCAACACCATTTATTAAACAGGGACTCCTTTCCCCATTGCTTGTTTTTGCTGGGTTTGTCAAAGATCAGATGGTTGTAGATGTGTTGTGTTGCCTCTGAGGCCTCTGTTCTGTTCCATTGGTCTATATCTCTGTTTTGGTACCAGTACCATGCTGTTTTGATGACTGTAGCCTTGTAGTATAGTTTGAGGTCTGGTAGTGGCATCATTGTATTTCATAGACATTGAATATTATGCCACATCTGAGACCCAGATGTGCCTGGGCTCCTCCTTTACCAAGCCAAGCATTCCTGTGAACAGGCTTGAGTGGAAGCCTTGGGGAGGGACATAAAGGCAGTCATCTCCGTTCCGACTAGATGGAACCCAGGTGACCTGGAACCCTTTGTGGGCAGGGTTGCATGTCAATCTCCCATTGTCTTTGCCTCTTTGAATGTAATACCTCATAATAAGCTCTCCAAGAGCAAACTGATGAAAAATTTAGATGATTCTGTGGTTGGATGTTTCCTTCAGCTGCAGAATCTAGTATGCAGGTGGTGTTCAGTGACTGATCTCACAAATCTTGTGGTGGGAATTACAACCCTGGCTGTAGGCAGGGTTTAATTACATGGAGCTATCAAACCCTTCTCTAAAAAGAGATCTGGTATCATGGCTTCATTATGGATATTTAAAAAAGAGAAAAATATATCACTCCAGAGAACCTGCAGCCACCTCAGAACAAGACAGACAGCTGACTTGTCAATAGCAACTGTTAGTGTACGAGGATCATGGAATGATGATTTTGAAGGTATTTTAGAAAAAGAATTGAGCAAAAATTTTTTATTCTTTTTTTTTTTTAACTTTTATTTTAGGGTCAGGGATGTAGGTGAATATTTGTTATATAGGTAAATTGTGTGTCATGGGGGTTTGGTATACAGGTTATACTGCCATTCAGGTAATAAGCATAGTACTTGATAGGTAGTTTTTGTTTTGTTTGTTTTGTTTTTGAGAACGTTTCACTCTTGTTGCCCAGGCTGGAGTGCAATGGTGCAATCGCAACCTCTGCCTCCCAGGTTCAAGCAATTTTCCTGTAGCTAGGATTACAGGCATGTACCATCAAGCCCAGCTAATTTTTGTATTTTTAGTAGAGATGGGGTTTCTCCATGTTGGTCAGGCTGGTCTCGAACTCCTGACCTCAGGCCATCTGCCTGCCTCAGCCTCCCAAAGTGCTGGGATTACAGGCGTGAGCCACCGCCCCTGGCCAATAGGTAGTTTTTTGATGCTCATCCTCCTCCCTTCCTCCATCCTCAAGTAGGCCTCAGCATATGATGTTCCTTTCTTTGTGACCATATATGTACTCAGTGTTTAGCTTTCACTTACAGGTGAGGATACTCAATATGAATAGAACTTTATTTTCAGCTATATTACCACTAAGAACGAGGATAAAATAAAGATATCCCCAGATACACAGAGTCTCATAGAGTTTTACTGTACACACACACAAAAAAAAACCTTTTTGATAACACTCTTAGAGGAAGAATGCTAACAAGAAGGAAGGCACCTTAAAATAAGGGATATAAGGAGGCGTATATATAATTTGGTAAAGCTTACTGTTTACAAATATAAAATTTACTCTTGTGTAAGTAAGCAAGAGCTTCCAATTTGCTTGTAAGTGTCTACTCTTAAATGTGAATGAGAGGGCCAGGTGCAGTGGCTTACGCCTGTAATCCCAGCACTTTGGGAGCTTGAGGTGGGTGGATCACCTGAAGTCAGGAGTTCAAGACCAGCTTGACCAACAATGGTGAAATCTTGTGTCTACTAAAAATACAAAAAATTAGCCACGTATGGTGGTGCATGCCTGCAACCCTAGGTACTCAGGAGGCTGAGGCAGAAGAATTGCTTGAACCTGGGAGGTGGAGGTTGCAATGAGCCAAATTCTTGCCACTGCACTCCAGCCTGGGCAATAAGAGCGAAACTCTGTCTCAAAGAAAAATCTATATATCTATATATATATAGATATATATAGATAGATAGATATACATATACATATACATATACATATACATATACATATACATAAGAAACCAGAAATCACTTTATAATAGAAGAAAGCCTTTAACATAAAATATATAAATCAAATAACAAAAGGGAATTTGAAAATTAAAACAATGCAATGAGTGAGAGAAAATGTTTTAAAATATAATTAATATTCTAGATAGATGTGATAGTATGTTCATTAAATAAGAAGAGGAGGCTATGAAAAAAAAAGAAGCATTCAGAAAACAAGAGTGATCTCCTGGAAATTAGGAATATAATAGTAGAAACTAAAAATTCAACAGAATATTTGAAAGATAAAGTTGAGTAAGTGTCTGATAAAGTAAAATGAGAGTGAGAGAAAGAGAGAGAGAGAAAAAAAACGGGGGCAGCGGGGGAAGAAAAAGAAAAAGAGGGGGTTAGTCCAGGAGATCCAATATCTTTTTTTTTCTTTTTTTAGCTGCTCTTACACTGCATACCTGTGTCCTGATCCAATCTAAATAACTAGAGCGTCAGAAAGAACAGAGAAAACAGAAGGAAAATAACTATCAAGAAAACACTTCAAGAATACACAACACATTTATAGAGACTAAAAATCTCAAATTAAGAAAATAAAGGAAGAAACATTTGCTTCCACCCACGATGGGGTAACAGGAACCACATTTATACTCTTGCCTCAAACAAACAAGCAAAGAAACAAATCAAGACAAAATATATGAAACAATAGGTTTTAAGACATTGGACATCAGATAGCAATGAGAGACAGGAAACAGATGAGGTGAGCCCTATGGTTGTCCCAAATTACTGCCTTGAGAGAGTCCCCAGGCTACAGCATTGGAAGAGGAAACCCAGGCAGAGCCTAGCAGTCTCCCTGAGTCAGAGTCAGAACTGACAGTACCAGGTAGATAAAAGTGGCTAAAGTTCTTAAGACAAAGAGAGAAACCCAGATATTTGTAGATGGTCACCTTGCATATTCAGTGAAGGAGTGATCAGCACAGGGGTGAGAGGAAACTGCCCAAGACTGGGGGTAGGGGGTGAGGGGAAGCCAGCTGAAAGGATTGGCGAACAGTGCCTGGCACTAACACTGACTGAGCTGGGAATAGCACCTATCCTCACCAGCCAGACTGGAAAAACTTAATTCACAGACTATTGGGTAGGAGACCCAGGAAGGTCTTGCTTTAGTAATGGGAAGCAATTAGCCATACATGGAGCACTACTCCAGCCCCACTAGAATCATAAAAGTAAGGTCTGAAAGGATGAGACTATTTCTAAGAAACTTAACTGCATCCCAGAATAGACCTCAAAAATATACACAGAATTAAAAAGTATCCAATACCCAACAACGTAAAATTTATCTAGCATCAAAACATAGTCATCAGGGAATGAAAAGAAGTAGACTTAGACTTGACAGAAGAAAAGGAAAAAAACAGCGAGCTTCATTAAACTGTGGAAGAGCTTCAAGCAGCCCGATGTATGTAGAATAGAGTGCTCAAGTTCCCATACTGAAGCAAGATGGCCAACTAGAAGCCCCTAGCACTCGTTCCTCTCACAGAGACAACAGAACAATGAATAACAGCTACATTTTAATGAGATTAACTGAGGAGGAGCACCAGGGTACATTAGAGGAGTAACAGAAACCCTAGTGAGCACAGAAACTTGGGATAGCCACAGAAGGAAACGCTGGGCCTCCATAACCCCATCCCCAAACTGGGATCAGCTGGGAACCAGCAAGAGCTTCTCCCTAAGGCAAGGAAATAAGAAAGAGGATCACAGTAACCCCTGTCAATACTTTGGACATATACAGACCTCATTACCAGGTCCCCTGCAGTCCTCACAGGCACTGAGCTCAGCTTAGGGAGCACAGTCCAAATACCTGTGCTTCTCCAAGAAAAGGAGCTGACACTGTGCCTTGCCCACTGTGGCTCATGTGGCTACTGCACTATGCCATCTTGGAATTGGAACTAGAACTGACGTGTCTTACTCTGGGTGTAAGTAGCCATAGCTCCCTTTCATCCCTAAGGCTAAGCCACCATCAAACCACCCCACCCCAATCCTGAACTGAAGTGGCACATGGCCACCTGGTGAATTGGTGCCCTGGCCACACTGAGCAACTATATTCCAAGGCTGAGCTAACATGGTACCTTGCATGCGAGGGAAATTGAGCAGTGGCTGAGGTGAGACACCCTACCCTACAGGCCAAACAAATCTAGTATCCTGCTTCCCTGAAGCTGGACTAGCCTCCTAGATTCTGAGCTCTGGAGAGTTGAATGATCACTGTGCTGTGCTCTGCTGTCCTCAGGGCAAAACGACAGCCGTGCTTCACCATTCTGGGGTACTTGCTGCCACTGCACCTGCCCTCACAGTCTGAGATGCTGCCAAGCCCCACCATCCAAGGTCTATAGTCACTACTACATGGTGCCTTATCTCCTGGCCTGCACAGCACTCAAGTTGTTACTGAGCCCTACTGGCTCAGGTTCCTGAATTTGAGGTGGGTTCCCACTCTGTTGTCCAGGGTGGAGTGCAGTGGTGCAAAATTGGGTCTGGGCAAAATCTCCACCTCCTAGGCTCAGGTGGGCCTCCCACCTCTGTCTTGCAGGTAGCTGGGACCACAGGTACATGCCGCCTTGCCTGGCTAATTTTTGTATTTTTTGTAAAAACAGGGTTTTGTTGCTCAGGTTGGTCTCAAACTTATGAGCTCAAGCAATCTGCCCACCTGAGCTCCCAAAATGGTGAGATTGCAGGTGTGAACTACCATGCCCAGACAATTCTTCTGGGGTTGTTTTTTTGTTAAAAAAAAAAAAAAGAAAGAAAGAAAAGAAAAAAGAAAAATGATCCATTTCTGCAAACTAGAAAAGACTTGTAGCTAACATTATACTTAATGGTGAAGACTAAAAGCTTTCCCCCTAATATTAGGAACAGGGGCAAGGACAATGTTTGACATTGCTCAGGAGATTATGGTCAGTGCAATAAGCAAGGAGAAGAAATAACAGAAACAAAAATAAATTCCTTTTTATATACTAGGAATGAACAATCACATATTGATATTAAAATACAATGACATTTCCAAAAAGTGAAATACTTGGAATCTATCTGACAAAAGATGTGAAAGAGCTCTACACTGAAAAATACAGAACAATGCTGAGATAAAGAAAAGAAAATCTAAATAAAAGGAGATATATATTTTGTTCAGTGGTAAGAAAACACAACATATAGGCTGGGTGCAATGGCTCACATCTGTACTCCCAGCACTTCGGGAGGCTGAAGTGGGAGGATCACCTGAGTTTGGGAGTTCAAGACCAGCCTGGCCAACATGGTGAAACCCCATCTCTACTAAAAATACAAAAATTAGCTCGGTACAGTGGCAGGTACCTGTTATCCCAGCTACTCGAGAGGCTGAGGCAACAGAATCGCTTGAACCTGGGAGGCAGAAGTTACAATGAGCTGAGATCACACCATTGCACTCAAGCCTGGGTGACAAGGATAAAACTCTGTCTCAAAAAAAGAAAAAAGAAAAAAAACACAACATATAGTTGTGATGTCAATTCTCCCTAAATTGATCTATACATTCAATGCAATCTCAATCAAAATCTCAGTATTATTCATATAGAAATTGATATTTTGATTCTAAAATTCACACAGCAATGCAAAAACCTGAAATATTCAAACAACTTTGGAAAAGAAGAGAAAAATTGGGGTTAACTCTACCAGACTTCAAGACATTGTAATGCTGTGATCATCAAAACAGTGTTGTATTGGCATAGCAATAAACAATCAGATAAATGGAAAAGAATACAGAGTCCAGGTATAGACCCACACATACACTGATAAAGGATGTTTGACAATGGTACAGGATAATCCAGTAGAAAAAAAGATAATATCTTAGTTAATTCAGGCTGCTATAACAAAAATACCTTAGACTGAGTAATTTACAAATAATAGCAATTTATAACTCACAGTTCTGGAGGCTGGGAAGTCCGAGATCAATGCGCTAGCAGATTTAGTGTTTGCTGAGGGACTGATCTCTTTTTCCAGGTGGGATCTTATTGCTGCATCCTCACATGGCAGGTTAAGGCAGTTCCCTTCAACCTTTTTTATAAGGGCACTAACCCCATTCATGATGTCTCTGTCTCATGACTTAATCACTTCCTAAAGGTCTCACCTCTTAATACTATCACATTTGTGATTACATTTCAACATATGAATTTTGGGAGGACACATTCGGATCATTGCTGGTAGGCTTTTTGACAAATGATGCTGGAACAATTGTACATTCACATGAAAACAAATAAACTATTCATACCTCATACTATATACAAATATTAACTCAAAATGGGTCTATATTAGTCCCTGCTCACACTGCTATAAAGAACTGCCCAAGACTGAATAGTTTATAAAGAAAAGGGATTTAATCAACTCACAGTTCCACATGGCTAGAGATGCCTCAGGAAACTTAAAATCATGGTGGAAAGGGAAGCAGGCATGTCTTATTGAAGTAATTACATAAGTAATTGAAATTGGCCAAAGACTTTAGTTTGCTTGGAAGAGGATCCAAAGACCCAGAAATGCAGCTTTACCCAATATCTTGATTTTAGCCCAAAGACTACAGTCATGCCATACTGGATTTCTAACCTATAGAAACAGTAAGATAATCAATTTGCATTTTTTTAAGCTGCTGTCTTTCTGATAATTTGTTAAGCTTCAGTAGAAAAGTAGTAAATAGGCCTTAATTTAAAACCTAAAGCTACCAAAACCTCCAGAAGAAAACATGAAATGTTCATCATAAACTTGAGTTAAGCAAAGACTTCTTATATACAACACTTCTTATATACACAATTCCTTTATATACAGACACAGTTCATAAAAGAACAATTTGATAAAGTAGAACTCATCTATAAAACAGTTGCCCTTCAAGAGACTGTTATGAGAATGAACAGACAAGCCAGAGACTGGAAGAAAATATTTGAAAATTACAGATATGGAAGAAAAAGAAAAGGAGACGATCCAAGATGGCTGGTTAGGAGGAACTTGGGACTGCAGCTCCGAGAGAAAGCGCAGAGGGTGAGTGGACGCCGCATTTCCAGATGGATTTTTACTGCCCACAGACCAGGAGATTCACAGGCGGAGGAGACCCACGGGTCACCAGCACTGCTGGTTTGACCGGCGTGGCCGCTAGGCCTGCGCTCAGGGGCAGCAGCTCCCTATGCAGAGTAAGTGAGTCTGAGTCCCCTCTAAGCCAGCAAGGGGAGCTGAAACGGGGAGCCAGGCCAGCGCCACGAATCTCAGAGCCGCGGCTTCAGCCAATGCAGCAGCTCTGGAGGCAGAGCAGATGAGACGGTGTCCCCTCTTAGCCAGCAAGGGGAGCTGAAACAGGGAATCAAGCCAGGAGATTCCCGGGCAACAAAAAGTGCCACTGCAAACACAACTGAACCCGGGATGGTCCAGCTCTATGGAGGAGGGACGTCCTCCATTACGGAGGCACCCTGCAGTTCCCAGGGCAATTTGCCGTAACCAGGGCAACCCGCCACTACAGAGACTCTGTCACTACAGGGGCGGGCCAACATAGCAGAAGCAGTTCTAACTACAACCATATAAACAGGACTGCAGGGAAGCTCACACGGAAGCTGGGCGAAGCCCACAGCAGCTCAGCGAAACCTCTGCAGGCTGAGTGTCACTAGGCTGCCACCATGTGGGCAGGGTAAACATCAGCCGCACAGCAGAAAATCATAAAGCCCTAACTCCCTGGGACAGAACACCTGGGGGGAAGAAAAGGGGGTTTATGAGTCCTGCTGCTGCAGACATAAAATTACCAAAATCAGAAAGACAGCAACTACAAAGTTGACAGGTGGATAAATCCACAAAGATGGGAAGAAACCAGCACAAAAAGGATGAAAACACCTGAAACCAGAATACTTCTCCTCCTACAAGGGAGCACAACTCCTCACCAGCAAGGGAACAAGGCTGGATGGAGAATGAGTGTGATGAAATGACAGAACCAGCTTTCAGAAAGTGGATAATAAGAAACTTCTGTGAGCTAAAAGAACATGTTCTAACCCAATGCAAAGAAACTAAGAACCTTGAAAAAAGACTTGACGAAATGCTAACAAGAATGGATAACTTAGAGAGGAATACGAGCGAATTGATGGAGCTGAAAAACACAACATGAGAACTTCGTGAAGCATGCACAAGTTTCAACAGCTGAATTGACCAAGCAGAAGAAAGGATATCAGAGGTCGAAGATCAACTCAATGAAATAAAAAGAGAAGGCAAGATTAGAGAAAACAGGGTAAAAAGGAATGAAAAAAGTCAACAAGAAATATGGAACTATGTGAAAAGACCTAATCTACGTTTGATAGGTGTAGCTGAATGTGATGGAGAGAATGCATCTAAGCTGGAAAATACTCTTCAGGATATTATCCAGGAAAACTTCCCCAACCTAGCAAGGCAGGCCAATATTCAAGTCCAGGAAATACAGAGAACACCACAAAGATATTCCTCAAAAAGAGCAACCCCAAGGCACATAATCATCAGATTCACCAGGGTTGAAATAAAGGAGAAAATACTAAGGGCAGCCAGAGAGAAAGGTCGGGTTACCCACAAAGGGAAGCCCATCAGACTCACAGCAGATCTCTCAGCAGAAACACTACAGGCCAGAAGAGAGTGGGGGCCGATATTTAACATCCTTAAGGAAAAGAACTTTCAACGTAGAATTTCATATCCAGCCAAACTAAGCTTCATAAGTGAAGGAAAAATAAAATCCTTTGTGAACAAGCAAGTACCCAGGGATTTCATCACCACCAGACCAGCTTTACAAGAGCTCCTGAAGGAGGCACTACACATAGAAAAGAACAACCAATACCAGCCACTCGAAAAACACACGAAATGGTAAAGAGCATCAACACAATGAAGAATCTGCAGCAACCAAAGGGCAAAACAGCCAGCTAGCATCAAAATGACAGGATCAAATTCACACATAACAATATTAACCCTAAATGTAAACGGACTAAATGCCCCAATCAAAAGACACAGACTGGCAAATTGGATAAAAAGTCAAAACCCATCGGTGTGCTGTATCCAGGAAACCCACCTCACATACAAGGATACACAAAGGCTCAAAATAAAGGGATGGAGGAAGATTTACCAAGCAAATGGAGAGCAAAAAAAAAGCAGGAGTTGCAATTCTCATCTCTGATAAAATAGACTTTAAAGCAACAAGGATCAAAAGAGACAAAGAAGGACATTATATAATGGTAAAAGATCAATGCAACAAGAAGAGCTAACGATCCTAAATATATATGCACGTAATACAGGAGCACCCAGACACATAAGGCAAGTTCTTAAAGACTTACAAAGAGACTTAGACTCCCACACAATAATAGTGGGAGACTTCAACACACCATTGTCAATATTAGACAGATCAACGAGACAGAAAATTAACAAGGATATCCAGGACTTGAACTCAGACCTGGAACAAGCAAACCTAATAGACATTAACAGAACTCTCCACCCCAAATCCACAGAATATACATTCTTCTCAGCACCACATCACACCTACTCTAAAATTGACCACATAATTGGAAGTAAATCACTCCTCAGCAAATGCAAAAGAACGGAAACCATAACAAACAGTCTCTCAGACCACAAAGCAATCAAGTTAGAACTCAGAATTCAGAAACCAACCCAGAACCGCACAGCTTCATGGAAAATGAACAACTTTCTCCTGAATGTTGACTGGATAAACAATGCAATGAAGGCAGAAATAAAGATGTTCTTTGAAACCAATGAGAACGAAGGCACCACATACCAGAATCTCTGGGACACATTTAAAGCAGTCTCTAGAGGAAAATATATAGCAATAAGTGCCCACATGAGAAGAAAGGAGAGATCTAAAATTGACACCCTATCGTCAAAATTGAAAGAGCTAGAGGAGCAAGATCAAAAAAACTCAAAACCTAGCAGAAGACAAGAAATAACTAAGATCAAAGCAGAATTGAAGGAGATAGAGACACGAAAAACCCTACAAAAAATCAATAAATCCAGGAGCTGGTGTTTTGAAAAGATCAACAAAATAGACAGACCACTAGCCAGATTAATAAAAAAGAAAAGAGAGAATAACCAAATAGATGCAATAAAAAATGATAAAGGGGATATCACCACAGATTCCACAGAAATTCAAACCATCATCAGAGATTATTACAAACAATTCTATGTATATAAACTAGAAAACCTGGAGGAAATGGATAAATTCCTGGACAGTTGCCTCCTCCCAAGCCTAAACCAGGAAGAAGTCGAAACCCTGAATAGACCAATAACAAGGTCTGAAGTCGAGGCAGCAATTAAAAGCCTACCACCCAAAAAAAGCCCAGGTCCAGATGGGTTCACAGCCGAATTCTACCAGACATACAAAGAGGAACTGGTACCATTCCTACTGAAACTATTCCAAATAATCCAAAAAGAGGGAATCCTTCCCAAATCATTTTATGAGACCAACATCATCCTAATACCAAAACCCGGCAGAGACTCAACAAGAAAAGAAAACTACAGGCCAATATCCATGATGAACATAGATGCAAAAATCTTCAATAAAATACTGGCAAGCCGATCACAACAGCATATCAAAAAGCTTATCCACCATGATCAAGTAGGATTCATCCTGGGGATGCAAGGCTAGTTCAATATATGCAAGTCTATAAATGTAATTCACCACATAAACAGAACCAAAACCAAAAACCAGATGATTATCTCAATTGATGCAGAGAAGGCCTTTGACAAAATTCAACAGCCCTTTATGCTAAAAACTCTCAATAAACTAGGTATCAACGGAACGTACCTCAAAATAATAAAAGCTATTTATGACAAACCAACAGCCAATATCATACCGAATGGGCAAAAACTGGAAGCATTCCCTTTGAAATCTGGCACTAGACAAGGATGCCCTCTCTCACCACTCCTATTCAATATAGTACTGGAAGTTCTAGCCAGAGCAATCAGGCAAAAAAAAGAAATAAAGGGTATTCAATGAGGAAAGGAGGAAGTCAAATTGTCTTTATTTGCAGACGACATGATTGTATATCTAGAAGACCCCATCATCTCAGCCCAAAATCTCCTGAAACTGATAAGCAACTTCAGCAAAGTCTCAGCATACAAAATCAATGTGCAAAAATCACAAGCATTCCTATACACCAATAACAGACTTAAAGAGAGCCAAATCAAGAACAAACTGCCATTCACAATTGCTACAAAGAGAATAAAATACCTAGGAATACAACTAACAAGGAACGTAAAGGACCTCTTCAAGGAGAACTACAAACCACTGCTCAACGAAATAAGAGAGGACACAAACAGATGGAGAAACATTCCATGTTCATGGTTAGGAAGAATTAATATCATGAAAATGGCCATACTCCCAAAAGTAATTTACAGATTCAACGCTATCCCCATCAAGCTACCAATGACCTTCTTCACCGAACTGGAAAAAACCACCTTAAACTTCATATGGAACCAAAAGAGAGCCCGCATAGCCAAGTCAATTCTAAGCAAAAAGAACAAAGCGGGAGGCATCACACTACCGGACATCAAACTATACTACAAGGCTACAGTAATCAAAACAGCATGGTACTAGTACCAAAACAGAGATATAGACCAATGGAACAGAACAGAGGTGTCAGAGGTGACACAACATATCTACAACCATCCGATCTTTGACAAACCTGATAAAAACAAGCAATGGGGAAAGGATTCCCTGTTCAATAAGTGGTGTTGGGAAAACTGGCTAGCCATATGCAGAAAGCAGAAACTCGATCCATTCCTGACACCTTACACTAAAATTGACTCCAGATGGATTAAAGACTTAAACATAAGACCTAACACCATAAAAACCCTAGAAGGAAACCTAGGCAAAACCATTCAGGACATAGGCACAGGCAAGGACTTTATGACTAAAACACCAAAAGCATTGGCGACAAAAGCCAAAATAGACAAATGGGACCTAATCAAACTCCACAGCTTCTGCACGGCTAAAGAAACAGTCATTAGAGTGAATCGGCAACCAACAGAATGGGAAAAAATTTTTGCAGCCTACCCGTCTGACAAAGGGCTGATATCCAGAATTTACAACGAGCTAAAACAGATTTACAAGAAAAAAACAAACAAGCCCATTCAAAAATGGGCGAAGGATATGAAAAGATACTTTACAAAAGAAGACATACATGAGGCCAACAAGCATATGAAAAAATGCTCATCATCACTGGTCATTAGAGAAATGCAAATCAAAACTACATTGAGATACCATCTCACGCCAGTTAGAATGGCGATCATTAAAAAATCTGGAGACAACAGATGCTGGAGAGGATGTGGAGAAATAGGAACACTTTTACACTGTTGGTGGGAGTGTAAATTAGTTCAACCATTGTGGAAGACAGTATGGCGATTCCTCAAGGACCTAGAAATAGAAATTCCATTTGACCCAGCAATTCCATTACTGGGTATATATCCAAAGGATTATCAATCGGTCTACTATAAGGACACATGCACACGAATGTTCACTGCAGCACAGTTTACAATAGCAAAGACCTGGAACCAACCCAAATGCCCATCGATGATAGACTGGACAGGAAAAATGTGTCACATATACACCATGGAATATTATGCAACCATCAAAACCGATGAGTTCGCGTCCTTTGTAGGGACATGGATGAACCTGGAAACCATCATTCTCAGCAAACTGACACAAGAACACAAAATCAAACGTCACATGTTCTCACTTATAGACGGGTATTGAACAATGGGAACACATGGACACAGGGAGGGGAGCACTATACACTGAGGTCTGTTGTGGGGGTGGGGGGACAGCGGGGGGTGGGGAGTTGGGGAGAGATAGCATGGGGAGAAATCCCAGATATAGGTGAAGGGGAGGAAGACAGCAAATCACACTGCCACGTATGCACCTATGCAACAGCCTTGCATGTTTTTTGCATGTACCCCCAAACCTAAAATGCAATAAAAATAAATAAATAAATAAAAATAAAAAAAATAAAAAAAGAAAGAAAATTACAGATATGATAAAGGGCTGCTATCTGGAATATATGAAGACTTCTCAAAGCACAATAAAAGAAAAACAGACAAACCAATTTTAAATGTCGACAAAAGGCTTGAACACATATTTTGCTGAAGAGGATACATGGATGGCAGATAAGCAAAAGATGACCAACATCTTTGTAATTAGGGAAATGAAAATTAAAACCACAATAAGATACCTCTGCACACCTGCTAGAATGGCTAAAATTAAAAAGACTAATCATACCACCTGTTGGCAAGGATTTGAAGGAACTAGAACTCTTATACTTGTTGTGGGAATGCAAAATGAAAAGTTTGGCAATTTCTTAAGAAGTTAAACTCTCTAACCCAACCATTTCCTTCCTACCCTCTAACCCAACCATTTCCTTCCATGTATTTACCCAAAAGAAAAGAAAGCATATGTACCTGCAAACAGTTTTATGCAAATGTTCATAGCAGCTTTATTTGTAATAGCCAATAACCAGAAACAACACAAATGTCCATTGACAGGTGAATGGGTAAATAAATTGTGGTATATCCATACAGTGGAATACTACTCAGCAATAAAAAAGGAACTGTTAATTCATGCTACAAGATGGATGAATCTCAAAATTATCATGCCAAATGAAAGAAGCCAGACATAAAAGTACCTACTGTATGATTCCATTTACTAAAAACTTTAGAAAATGCAAACTAATCTCCAGTGATGAAAGGACATCACAGGTTGCATAAAGACGGGTGTGAGAGAGATAGGAGAAAGGATTACAAAAAGACACAAGGAAGTCTGATATGGATTTGTTCCCTATCTTGATATTGGTGATAGTGTCATGGGTTCATCGATATATCAAAACTTACCAATTTGTATACTTTAAACATATGCATAAATAATTTTATTTCTATAGAGCTTTTAAATATGAAATAAAAGAATATTTACATAAATGTACATGGATATAATGAGAACACTTTACAAAGTTGTTTCTTCCAAACTAATCTGTAAATTAAATGTAATCCTTACTAAAACTGCAACAAGATTTTTGAAAAATTTGGCAAACTTACCCTAAAATTTAGTAGAGAAATAAAGATTCTCAAATAGATTAGTTATTTTTTTTTTTGAGACATACTCTTGCTGTATCCCACAGGCTGGCATGCAGTGGTATGATCATGGCTCAATGCAGCCTTGAGCTCTCAGGCTGAAGCAATCCTCCCACTTCTGCCTCCAGAGTAGTGGGACCACAGGCACATGCCACCATACCAGGCTGAATTTTTATTTTCGTCTTTTGTAGAAATGAGGTCTCACTATGTTGGCCAGGCTGGTCTCGAACTCCTGGGCTCAAGCAAATCCTCCCAGCACAGCCTGCCAAAGTGCTGGGATTACAGGCATGAGCTACTGTGCCCGGCCTGATAAGTCAATTTGATAATAAAAAGCAAAGAAGGACAAACTGTCCTACTATTTAATTGTGAAGACATACTGTAGACACAGTATTAAAATAGTGGATACTGGCACAGGAGCAGGCAAATGGACCAATAGTATAGAATATAGAGCTAAAATATATATTTGGGTATTTTCAGAACCTGGTCTAGGATCTTTAAAAACTGCTCCCAGACTAGGCACAGTGGCTTACATGTATAATACCAGCACTTTGGGAGGCCAAGGTGGCAAGATCCACTTAAGCCCAGGAGTTCAAGACCAACCTGGGAAACATGGCAAGACCCCATTTCTCAAAAAAAAATTTTTTTTAATTAGCTGGGCATGGTGATGCATGCCTGTATTCTCATCTATGCAGGAGATTGAAGCAGGGATCTCTTGAGCTGGGAGGTCAAGGCTATAGTGAGCCATGATGGTGCCACTGAACTTTAGCCTGAGCAACAAAGAGAACCTATCTCAAAAAAAAAAAAAAAAGTTGATAGGGAATTTCTTTCTTAAGAAGACCTCCTTCCCCAAAAGCCAACCATAAAGCAAAAAAAGGATGTATAGATTTGAGCTCATTAAAGTTAAACAGTTCTATTCAATAAAGGACTCAATAGATGAACTTATCAAGGAGTTTACAGATAGAGAGAAGATATTTATAATGCCAAAAGCTAACAAGGGATTAATACCTAGAATCCATATTGTCCAACATGGCAGCCACTAACCACATATTGCTAGCTATGTTTAAATTAAAATTAAATAAGATTTGAAATTTAGTTCCTTAGTTGCACTAGCCACATTTCAAGTGTTCACTAGCCACATGTAGCTAGTGACTACCATATTGGACAGCATAAATATAGAATTTTTTATATCTCATGAAGTTCTATTGAACAGCACTACTCTAAAATATACTCGGAAATTTTGCAAAACTGAGAAAAAGATAGTGAACTTGTTAGAAAAACAGGCAAAGGCAAACACAAATAGCTAATAAGTATATGAAGAGAAGCTTGACCTCATTTATTATGAGAAAATAATGCTTCACCTTATACTTATGTGATTGACTAAATTTGAAAGTTGGATAATATCAAATGTTGGTGAGCTTATATAAAATAGAACCGGCTGGTAGTGGTGACTCATGATTGTAATCCTCACACATTGAGAGACTAAGATGGAAGGATCACTGGAGGCCAGGAGTTCTAAGCCATCCTGGGCACATAGTGAGACCCCAGCTGGCTCAAGCCTGTAATCCCAGCACTTTGGGAGGCCGAGGCGGGTGGATCACGAGGTCAAGAGATCGAGACCATCCTGGTCAACACGGTGAAACCCCGTCTCTACTAAAAATACAAAAAGAAAAAATTAGCTGGGCATGGTGGCACGTGCCTGTAATCCCAGCTACTCAGGAGGCTGAGGCAGGAGAATTGCCTGAACCCAGGAGGCGGAGGTGCGGTGAGCCGAGATCGCGCCATTGCACTCCAGTCTGGGTAATGAGAGCGAAACTCCGTCTCAAAAAAAAAAAAAAAAAAATTAAAAATTAGCTAGGTGTGGTGGTATGTATCTGTGGTCCCAGCTACTCAGGAGGCTGAGGCAGGAGGATCACTTGAGCGTGGGAAGTCAAGGTTACAGTGAGCTGTGACTGCGCCACTGCAGTCCAGACTGGGTGACAGAGGGAGACTATATCTCAAAAACAAACAAACAAACAAAATAAAAATCTTCATGCTTTGATGGTGGAAGTGAACACTGATGCAGCCATCCTGGAGAGCACCTTGACACTATCTAGTGCAATTAAATGCGTACATATATCTGTGACACTGAAACCCCTTTATGTATATCCTGCCTGGAAAGCTGCACATTGCATACAACAATTACAAGTGGAGTACTATATCAAATTTGCGGCATAAATTTTAAATCAGCAAAAGTTAAAGTTGAGAAATCTTAAAGGAAGTAAATAATACCAAAATCAAAAACCCCAAGAAATGCAAATAAAAGAAAAAAGATTGGAAAATTAGACTTTCGGTTCAGTAGGTCAAATTATGGGATTCTAAAAGCACACCACCATCAATGAGATTTAAAGCACATAATAAAGAGCGCCACAGATTTTTTTAAAGACTTATGAATATGCAAAGATGTGCACCAGATATATCAGAGTTGAACTCTAGAGGAAGGAAACAAACAGGAGTGACACGCAGAGATGAGAAAAACACAGTTAAGCAAGACAAAATTCATGTGCACTGATGAAAACCATGTGGGTTTATAAGGAGCGTCTGCCCTTATGGAGACAAAAAGGGAAAGGTTATGATTGAAATAAGTGTGGTGCTTAGAGAGAACATAAATCGAAAGGTCAGCCATGTGAAAGCAACTTTGAAAGGGAACTTCTATATTTTCTCTTCCATTCCTAATCTACTGTCACACTCTGGCTCCAGAGGAACAAATGAAAGAGGAAATAAGATTCATTGCAACTGGATTCTTTAAAAATGGCAATTCAATAACATTTTCTCACAACGGAGTGAAAGTACAGAGCAGGCAGAACCTGGCATTTATCTACATTTCATTTCACTCATAGTAAAGTGGCAAGAGAGACAGTGCGATTTATACCTACACCAGGAAAACGTGAGAAAGATTTTACTAGTGGTATCCTCCCAAGAAACAAGGTAGAGATGCCACAGATACACCGTCAATATTTCCTATCAACTGTAAAATTAGATCCTTCACCACCTTGCTCTTACTGACCCTTTCTAGCCTAAATTTCCATTCTACCCCTACTAATAGGAGCTCAGTTTTACCCAAACAGACTGGCTCAGTGTTCCACCAAGAGACCCTGAGATTTCCTGACCACTTGGCTGGAAAACATCACTTGCTGATGCCTCTTTAGTGACCTTCTCATCTCCCCTGTCCTAAGTGAATGTTCCCACTTATGATCTGCAGAGAATGTGTTGCTTAAACCATTCATTGGCTAATAGCTATTTTCTTTGAGCATTTAAGGTATCATTCCATTGCCTCCCAGACTCCATTGTTTCTGCTTTGAAGTCAGCTTAATCTATGGCTTAATATCTTTAATCAACTTTTAAAAATTCTCAATTATTAACTCTTCAAATACTGCTTCTATTCTACTTCCCCACTCTTCTCCTTTTGGGACTCCTTTATCTAACTTCTTCGTCTCTTACCCCAACTTCTGCTTTTTCTATCTTTTCATCTGCCAATATTGTATTCTGGATATTGTCTTCTGATCCATTGAAAGTTCATGAATTCTCTCATCAGCTGCCTATTCTGCTCCTAACTCCATTCACTGAGTTACTAATTTTTATAGTTGTATTTACAGTTCTAGAATTTTCATATATATATATATATTATTGCACTTTAGGTTCTGGGGTGCATGTGAAGAACATACAGGATTGTTGCATAGGTATATACATGGCAATGTGGTTTGCTAACTCCATCCCCATCACCTATATCTGGCATTTCTCACCATGTTATCCCTCCCCAACCTCCACACTCTCTGCTGTCCCTCCATTAGTCCCCCCACAACAGTCCCCAGTGTATGATGCTCCCCTCCCTGTGTCCATGTATTCTCATTGTCCAACACCCACCTATGAGTGAGAACATGTGGTGTTTGATTTTCTGTTCTTGCATCAGTTTGTTGAGAATGACAGTTTCCAGGTTCATCCATGTCCCTACAAAGGACACGAACTCATCATTTTTTATGGCTGTATATGTGCCACATTTTCCATGCCCAGTCTATCATCGACAAGCATTTGAGTTGGTTCCAGGTCTTTGCTATTGTAAACAGTGTCACAATGAACATACGTGTGCATGTGTCTGTATAATAGAACGATTTATAATCTTTTGGATATACACTCAGTAATGGGATTGCTGGGTCAAATGGAATTTCTATTTCTAGGTCCTTGAGGAATTGACACACTGTCTTCCACAATGGTTGAGCTAATTTGCACTCCCGAGTGTAAAAGTGTTCCTATTTCTCTGTTTTTATCAGGTTTGTCAAAGATCAGATGGTTGTAGATGTGTGTCATTGCCTCCAAGGCCTCTGTTCTGTTCCATTGGTCTATATCTTTGTTTTGGTACCAGTACTATGTTGCTTTGATTATTGTAGCCTTGTAGCATAGTTTGAAGTCAGGTAGTGTGATGCTTAGAATTGCCTTGGCTATGTGGGCTCTCTTTTGGTTCCATATGAAGTTTAAGGTGGTTTTTTCCAGTTCTGTGAAGAGGGTCATAGGTAGCTTGATGGGGATAGCATTGAATCTATAAATTACTTTGGGCAGTATGGCCATTTTCACGATATTGATTCTTCCTAACCATGAGCATGGAATATTTTCCATCTGTTTGTGTCCTCACATTTTCTCGAGCAGTGGTTTGTAGTTCTCCTTGAAGAGGTCCTTTACATCCTTTGTTAGTTGTATTCCTAGGTATTTTATTCTCTTTGTAGCAATTGTGAATGGCAGTTTGTTCTTGACTTGGCTCTCTTTAAGTTTGTTATTGGTGTATAGGAATGCTTGTGATTTCTGCACATTGATTTTGTATCCTGAGACTTTGCTGAAGTTGCTTATCAGTTTCAGGAGATTTTGGGCTGAGGCAATGGGGTCTTCTAAATATACAATCATGTCGTCTGCAAATAGAGACAATGTGACCTCCACCTTTCCTAATTGAATACCTTTTATTTCTTTTTCTTGCCTGATTGCTCTGGCTATACTATCCAATACTATATTGAATAGGAGTGGTGAGAGAGGGCATCCTTGTCTAGTGCGAGATTTCAAAGGGAATGCTTCCAGTTTTTGCCCATTCAGTATGATATTGGCTGTTGGTTTGTCATAAATAGCTTTTATTATTTTGAGATATGTTCCTTCGATACCTAGTTTATTGAGAGTATTTAGCATAAAGGGCTGTTGAATTTTTGTCAAAGCCTTTCTCTGCATCTATTATCATGTGGTTTTTGTCTTTGGTTCTGTTTATGTGCTGAATTACATTTATAGACTTGCATATGTTCAGCCAGCCTTGCATCCCCAGATAAAGCCTACTTGATTGTGATGGATAAGCTTTTTGATGTGCTGTTGCAATCGGTTTGCCAGTATTTTATTGAAGATTTTTGCATCTATGTTCATCATGGATATTGGCCTGAAGTTTTCTTTTCTTGTTGAGTCTCTGCCGGGTTTTGGTATCAGGATGATGTTGGTCTCATACAATGATTTGGGAAGGATTCCCTCTTTTTGTATTGTTTGGAATAGTTTCAGAAGGAGTGGTACCAGCTCCTCTTTGTATGTCTGGTAGAATTCGGCTGTGAGCCCATCTGAACCCGGGGTTTTTTTGGTTGCTAGGCTATTAATTCCTGCCTCAACTTCAGCCCTTTTTACTGGTCTATTCAGGGTTTCGACTTCTTCCTGGTTTAGGTCTGGGAGAGTGCAAGTGTCTAGGAATTTATCCATTTCTTCCAGGTTTACTGGTTTATGTGCATAGAGTTGTTTGTAGTAATCTCTGATGGTAGTTTGTATTTCTGTGGAATCAGTGGTGACACCTCCCTTATTGTTTTTTATTGCATCTATTTAATTATTCTCTGTTTTCTTTTTTATTAATGTGGCTAGTGGTCTGTCTATTTTGTTGGTCTTTTCGAAAAACCAGCTCCTGGATTTATTAATTTTTTGAAGGGTTTTTTGTCTCTGTCTCCTTCAGTTCTGCTCTGATCTTAGTTATTTCTTGTCTTCTGCTTGCTTCTGGGTTTCTTTGATCTTGCTCCTGTAGCTCTTTCAATTTTGATGATAGGGTGTCGATTTTAGATCTTTCCTTGCTTCTCATGTGGGCATTTATTGCTATAAATTTCCCTCTAGACATTGCTTTAAATATGTCCCAGAGATTCTGGTATGTTGTGTCTTCGGTCTTGTTGATTTCGAAGAACATCTTTATTTCTGCCTTCATTTCATTGTTTATCCAGTCAACATTCAGTTGTTCAGTTTCCATGAAGTTGTGTGGTTCTGAGTTAGTTTCTTAATCCCAAGTTCTAATTTGATTGCACTGTGGTCTGAGAGACTGTTATGATTTCCGTTGTTTTGCATTTATTGAGGAGTGATTTACTTCCAATTATGTGATCAATTTTAGAGTAGGTGTGATGTGGTGCTGAGAATGTATATTCTGTGGATTTGGGGTGGAGAGTTCTATAGATGTCTATTAGATTTGCTTGGTCCAGATCTGAGTTCAAGTCCTGGATATCCTTGTTAATTTTCTGTCTCGTTGATCTGTCTGATACTGACAGTAGAGTGTTTAAGTCTCCCACTATTATTGTGTAAGAGTCTAAGTCTCTTTGCACGTCGTTAAGAACTTGCTTTTATGTATCTGGGTGCTCCTGTATTGGGTGCATATATATTTAGGACCGTTAGCTCTTCTTGTTGCATTGATCCTTTTACCATTATATAATGCCCTTCTTTGTCTCTTTTGATCTTTGTTGGTTTAAAGTACACTTTATCAGAGACTAGGATTGCAACTCCTGCTTTTTTTGCTCTCCATTTGCTTGGTAAATCTTCCTCCATCTCTTTATTTTGAGCCTATATGTATCCTTGCATGTGAGATGGGTTTCCTGGATATAGCACATCAATGGTTTTTGACTTTTTATCCAATTTGCCAGTCTGTGTCTTTTGACTGGGGCATTTAGCCCATTTACATTTAAGGTTAATATTGTTATGTGTGAATTTGATCCTGCCATTTTGATGCTAGCTGGTTATTTTGCCCATTAGTTGATGCAGTTACTTCATTGTTTTGATGCTCTTTACCATTTGGTACATTTTTGGAGTGGCTGGTACTGGTTTTCCTTCCTATGTTTAGTGCTTCTTTCAGGAGCTCTAGTAAAGCAGGTTTGGTGGTGATGAAATCTCTGAGCAATTGCTTGTTCATAAAGGATTTTATTTCTCCTTCACTTATGAAGCTTAGTTTGGCTGGATATGAAATTCTACGTTGAAAGTTCTTTACTTTAAGGATGTTGAATATTGGCCCCCACTCTCTTCTGGCTTGTAGGGTTTCTGCTGAGAGATCCGCTGTGAGTCTGATGGGTTTCCCTTTGTGGGTAATCCGACCTTTCTCTCTGGCTGCCCTTAGCATTTTTTCCTTCATTTCAACCCTGGTGAATCTGACGATTATGTGCCTTGGGGTTGTTCTTCTTGAGGAATATCTTTGTGGTGTTCTCTGTATTTCCTGGACTTGAATATTGGCCTGCCTTGCTAGGTTGGGGAAGTTCTCCTGGATAATATCCTGAAGAGTGTTTTCCAGCTTGGATTCATTCTCTCCATCACATTCAGGTACACCTATCAAACGTAGATTAGGTCTTTTCACATAATCCCATATTTCTTGGAAGCTTCATTCATTTCTTTTTACTCTGTTTTCTCTAATCTGGCCTTCTCATTTTATTTCATTGAGTTGATCTTCAATCTCTGATATCCTTTCTTCTGCTTGGTCGATTCAGCTATTGAAACTTGTGTAAGCTTCACAAAGTTCTCGTGTTGTGTTTTTCAGCTCCATCAATTCATTTATATTCTTCTCTAAGCTGTTTATTCTCATTAGAATTTCATCAAACCTTTTTTTAAGGTTCTTAGTTTCTTTGCATTGAGTTAGGACATGATCTTTTAGCTCAGAGAAGTTTGTTATTACCCACTTTCTGAAGCCTGTTTCTGTCAATTCATCAGACTCATTCTCCATCCAGCCTTGTTCCATTGCTGGTGAGGAGTTGTGATCACTTGGAGGAGGAGAGGCATTCTGGTTTTGAGTGTTACTCTTTTTGTGCTGGTTTCTTTCCATCTTTGTGGATTTATCTACCTGTGGTCTTTGCAGTTGGTGACTTTTGGATGGGGTCTCTGAGTAGACGTCTTTTTTGTTGATATGAAGCTATTTCTTTCTGCTTTTTAGTTTTCCTTCTAACAGTCAGGCCCCTCTGCTGTAGCACTGCCAGTGGTCCATTCCAGACCCTGCTTTCTTTGGATCACCTGCAGCTGCTGCAGAACAGCAAGGGTTGCCACCAGTTTCTTCTTCTGTTATCTTTGTCCCAGAAGGATACCCACCAGATGTCAGCCTGAGCTCTCCTTTATGAGGTGTCTCTTTGGATACACAGGGGTCAGGGAGCTGCTTGAGGAGACAGCCTGTCCCTTATAGGAGCTCAAGTGCTGAGCTGTGAGCTCTGTTGTTTCATTCAGAGCTGCTGGGCAGGTACGTTTAAGTCCGCTGCAGCAGACCTCAAACTGTCTTTTTTTCCCAGGTTCTCTGTCCTGGGAAGGTGGGGCTTTATTTATAAGTTCCTGATGTGCTGCTGCCTTTTTTCAGAGATTCCCTGCCCAGCGAGGAGGTAGCCTAGTCACAGTCTCCAGCAGAGGCGTTGCTGAGCTGCCGTGGGCTCTGCCAAGCTGCTGTGTGAATTCCCTTGCAGTTTTGTTTATAGAGGTATAGTTAGAACTGCCTTGGTAATGACAGTCTACCTCGGTAATGGCAGACTGTCTCTGTAATGGCAGACTGCCTCAGTAATGGCGGAATGCCTTGGTGGTGGACTGCCTCGGTAATGGCAGATGCCCTTCCCTACACAGAACTGGACCATCCCGGGTCCAGGTGTGCTTGCTGTGAAACTCTCAATCCAGAGCATTTCAGATTGCTGGTCTTTGTGGGGGTGGGACCCACCAAGCCAGATCACCTGGCTCCATTTCAGCCCCCTTTTTTTCAGTTGAATGGGCGACTCTGTCTCCCAGGCATTCCAGGCGCCAGTTGAAACAGCCACCCAGATTTGTGTGAGTTTTTGTGCGGAGACCCACTGCACTGGCTGAAACAGCTGTGCTGGAGACTTGTGACACTTTTCTGCCCAGGAATCTCCTGGTCTGTGGGCAGCAAAAATTCATTTGGAAATGTGGTGATCACTCACCCTCTGCATTCTCACTGGGGACTGCACTCCAGAGCTGTTCCTATTCAGCCATCTTGGATCTAGAATTTTCTTTTTTATATACTTTATATTTCTCTGTCAAAATTCTCAATCTTTCATCTCTCAGTGAACACGACAAGCATAATTATTTTAAAGATTGACTGTTATACCTTTATTTTCTAGCTCTCCTGTGGGTAGCTGGTTATTTATATAGTTTTGTCCCCTTGTGTGTCTCATTAGTTTTCTTTCTTTTTTTAAATTCATTGTGTTTTTGTTGTTGTTGTTGTTTTGTCTTGTTTTGTTTTTTTTTGAGATGGAGTCTTACTCTGTCACCCAGGCTGGAATGCAGTGGCACAATCTTGGCTCACTACAACTTCCACCTCCCAGGTTCAATCCTCCTGCCTCAGCCTCCTGAGTAGCTAGGATTACAGGTACCTACTGCCATGCCCGGCTAATTTTTGTATTTTTTTTAGTAGAGACTGGGTTTCACCATGTTGGCCAGGCTGGTCTTGAACTTCTGATTTCAAGTGATCTGCCCACCTTGGCCTCACAAAGTGCTGGAATTACAGGTGTGAGTCAGTGTACCTGGCCTAGTTTTCATTTTTTTAAAGTGAAATCCACATAACATAAAAGTAATTATTTTAAAGTGCACAGTTCAATGACAGTACATTTACAATGTTGTACAACCACTAGCTCTATGTAGTTCCAAAATACTTTCATCACCCTAAAAGAAAATCCATTAAGCAGTCATTACACATTTCCTCTTCCTTATAGCCCTTGGTATATTCTGTCTTTGTTTTTATCTTTATATTTAAAATGGGTTTCTTATAGGTAACATGTAGTTGGGTCTTGCTTTGCTTGGGTCTCCTTCCCTGTACCGTTGCCTGAAAATCTCAAGCCAATAAGCTAGGGCAATCATTTGTTTTCCTTTTATCGAGGATTGCTATCTTTTGTTGCCTGATGTCTAGTATCTTCAAACAATTATTTCATATATTTTTTGTGTTTTTCCCTTTTTTGTTGTTGTTGGTCCAGGTGGAAGGTTATATATGTATCTGTTAGTTTACCTTGAATAGGAGCAGAAATCTGCTGACCTTTAAAAACATAATTCATGTGCTTTAGTTTAGTAGTTAAATTTTCTGTTCAATTTGATTTTAATTAATTCATTCAATTTTAACTGTAGCTTTTTTTAAGGGATGGTGGCGTTTGATCACATTTTAACCAAGACATTAACCATTATGAAATTTTCCCTGGTAGCTTGTATTATATAAAATATGCTCATTTCTTCTAAGTTTGCCTGTAACCAACAAATGGTGGCTTCCAGACCCCTTTGCCTGTAACCAACAAATGGTGGCTTCCAGACCCTCTTTTCTTCAGGAGCTGGTGAGAACAGCACGTGTTTATGAACTGCTGAAGGTGTCCCTAGTCATCAGATCAGATGGTCTCTGACTGGATGGTAGCTGAACTCTCTCCTAAACTGAGATCATCACATTCACTTCCCCCTACTCCAGGTGTCCACAGAGTTCTGTGCAAGCCTGTTAGAGCTCAGGGAGTTTTTGATATTTGTTTTTAAATCCAGCATAATTAACTTTTAGGTGTTCGTAGATTTCTAAAAACAATCTTCATGTACATAAAGATATTTCTAAGTTGAGTTATTTTTCCTCTCTCTCTCTCTCTCTCTCTGTCATCAGCGTATAGGCTTCTAAACAATCCAGATGCTCTCTGCTGCCCAGCCTAGACTTTCTTGGGGCAGAGGTTTGTCAAAGAACCACTAGCACTGTGATATGCATGTGCTCAGTTGCTTTCTACCATTGTGTCAGAGGCAGAAACCTAAGCGAGTCCGTACAGGCTGACTAGATTGTTATCTTGGCTTTAACACACTACAACTAAGGAGGATTTAAACAAAAAGCAGACTTTCTGTCATGCTCAAGCCTCATTCATTATAAGAACACTCCTTCTGCAGTTATTGTCCCCTCTCTTCCTGCCCTTTCTCAGCCAGATTTCTTGAAAAACTTGCTCCCTCTCACACCTGGCTCAATTGCAATCTGGCTTTTATTCCCTACCTCCAGCTTTTCAAAGCATCTCTCACTGGCTCCTGCAATCACTTTCAGGCCTCCTCCTGCTTGTGCCAGCTGCCTCTGATGTGGCAGAACCCCACCTTTGTCTTTTGCTTTTTTCTCTGTCACTCTTTCACTCTTTCCATCCTTCACTCTTTCCATCCTCAACAAATCTTTCAGGGTCTAACTCAAGGCCCAACATACTCCCCTGATTTACAGAGTCTTCTCCTTCTTCATTCCCAATCCTCCATCAGGAGGGGAGTCATCAAACCCACAGGAGCCATGGGTTCTCCTGAAAGAAGACAAAGGCATGGGGAAAAGCCCCCAAGACCATCAACAAAACAGTAGGGAAGAGAATGAAGTCAGCTGGAAGAGAATGGGGACACTGAGGACATGCCCACTGTTTCTAGCTGTGGCACAGAATACAGAAAATATAAAATACGCAAGATTCCTATCTACAGATTATGATCACATCTGATATTCCATGCAAGCACAGAGCAATATGTCAAACCAGAATGCTGAAGAGATTTCACTGTCTCAAAATTGCCAAGAGGAATATGACATTAACATATTGAAACTCTCCTCCACGGTGGGAAAAGAACCGTTCAGATGTGTTTTTTCCAATTTGCTTACACACGTGTGTGGTCAAGACAAGCAGCAGAAGACACTACACTCCTATGCTGGGTTTAAACACCAGAAACTATTAACTACAATTTTGTCCAATTGCCAGTCTCAGCCTGGAAATCTTCTCCCTTCCTGCCAAGACTTTACCCTCCCTCCCAGCTCAGCTTGAAGCTGCCTTTCCCAGGAAGTCTTCCACAGTCCCCTGCTTTCCCCTTATGTGTGAACGTTCACACTTCACACTGTGTGACTCAGGTGACTCCTAGACAAGCTTTCTGTCTTCCGCAGGTCTGGAAGCTTCTCAGAGGCAGGGCTGATCCCTCAAGACATGGAGGAAAGCCCCTCCCCATCATGAACCCTCGATGAGTATTTGTGAACCGAAGTTTGTCTGAAGTTCCTGCAGGAGGGTGAGGATTACTGTAGAGGGGTGCCATTGCTGAGGTTCACCCCAGCCGAAGCCACCCATGAGCTATGAAATGCCACTAGAGAGTGCTGGTATGGCACCTTCCTAGCCCCTGCACCAAGTAAATAGTTCTGCATTTCTAATGAAGGAGGGACAGCTGAGGGAGAATACTTCAGGCCCTCCCTGTCTCCTTCTGCAGCACTTTCCAGTCCAAGAGCCCTTGGAGGCCATCTGTGACAAGGAGCATTAGTGGGGGGTCAGTCTGTCTTGGCTGAGTAATGGTCCAGGCCCTGGTCAGCTCAGGCTGTGTGTGTGTGTGTGTGTGTGTGTGTGTGTGTGTGAGAGAGAGAGAGAGAGAGAGAGAGAAAGAAAGAGAGAGAGAGAGAGAGCACGAGCACTTAGTAATCAGATAATTCCAGTCATTCCAACCATCCAGATCGCTTTCAGATCCATTTCTCCTCCCTCCCAGTTGAGCTCCCTGAAAACCTCACCGCGCATGACTCTCCACTTGGTAACTCTATTCCCTTCTGTCTCCCCCTCCTCATTCCATGGTGATTCACATCTGACTGACCTGCTCCTCTCCACCCTTCTCCTGTCACTTCAGCACCATAGATATGTCACACACTCTGGCTTCGAGTCTTCTATCATGTTGACAACCATCCTCTCCCTCCTCAACACCTCAGTGCCAACATCCACAGCCTAACTTCACAAGTAAATGCACCACCTTCAATAGCTTGCTTGGGAGCCTGAAGTTCTGTCATCATAATCCTTCATGGTTCTTGCTCACCATAGAATCCTGGCTCCAACTCCTCCATCCACTGGCTGTGGTCCATAGGGCCAGCGTCTCACTTTCTTCCCACTGGGCTACCCCCACTTGCTTTCCGATGCCCTTACCTACCTTGCACCCTTTATCTCCACTGGGGCGAAATGTCAGCACTGATTAACCAGAAGCATCAACCCCATCTGACCTGAGGAGCAGGTGCTGAGGGACAGCAACGTCACAGTCAGGAAGACCCTTTAAAAATGTCAGATGAGCACCAGCCCTGCCCAGCAGGCTCACCACAATCCTTGGACGAGTTCACACTCCTCCCTTCAACAGTCTACTTGCACCCTCCCCTTTCTCCTCAAATCCTCTCTCCCACCCACCTCAAGCTCTGCAGAGACCCACTGCTCCTGGGAAAAGGTAGAAGCAAAGTCCCTCACTCCTAGGGGTGGTGCTGGAACCCTCTAGGGTTCAGGATCTTGCACCAGAATAAAGCCCAAGGCCACTGCCATCCCTCTTAGTCACTCCATGAACTCTGAACTTCAGCGTGGGTTGCCAGCCTGGTCTTTATGTGGAGCAAAGGGGCTGCATGGGAATTGATGAGAAAGCATCATTTATTTCCCCTACAGTGGGGTTAGTTCTTCCTTATTCCCTCCTCTGCATGGCAGGGACCCACTGCAGACCAGCCGCCTGCAGGGAGATGTGTCCTGATACATTTATCTCCTTTCCCCTCCAAGCTCTTTCGTTTCTTCAGCTCCACCCTTTGCTGTGGATTTTGGCCACACCTAGGATGCAGCTAAGGAGGGTGGGGCAGCAGGATTCTCACACAACTTGGAACCTTGTGATGATCTGGCATCAGCCCTCTCTGAAGCAAGTTCTTTCCTCTTTGGACGGATCTTTGTAGGATTTTTTCAAAGACTTCCTAAGTCTCTGGGCTCTCTTTCCAGCTGGTCACTCAAGACACCTTCCTCAGCCTTTACGTGACGGGGGAGCCTCAGAACTTGCTCTGTTGTGGGTTTTTGCTCTTTAGGCAGCCCTCTTGGGTGGGATATAAAGTGACCCCGCCAGCTTTCTCAGTGGAGTGCCCCAAACCTGGTCCTTGGGAAGCACTTCCCCATTCTCTTTGCCCCTCACCAGCCTTTTCTCAGCCTTCAAAACCTCTTTCTAGGCTAAAGATAGGAGGCCAGCTAGGGTCACAAAACCAGTCTTTGGCAGCTTCCTTTATAAGGGAGTCTCCAGCATGACTTGGGAATCAGCCCCTATCTATCCTTCAGCACCCTTTTAAAATCCTGCAGTGCCTGGTTACGTGCACGATGAAGTTTAATGCTTCATGACTGCTGTGTTTCTAAAGCAGGAAGGCAGCAGAAAGCCAGGAAACAGACACATCCTAAAGGGGAATGCACAACCTGGTAATTTAACATGTTAGCAAAGGTTTAACCCACCCCTCAGGCCCAGAAAGGCTGCCCCATTGCAGGGTGTATGGGATTTTGCACCACAAGAGAAATGAATATATTGGTACACACCAGGTGTGTACAAATACACCCATATGGTGTCCTCTGGCTCATATTAACATCTGGAAACCTGAATGTGAGCAGAGGTGTTGATGATGCCTGTGGTCTGGCCTGTGCACCTCACTTGTCTGGGGACAGTTTTCCAGATGGTGAAGCCCCTGCACCCATAAATCAAGGCACAGTCTGAGAACAGAAGCCACTTGTTCTTTCAAGCAGAGAAGGATTTAGGGCAAAGAACTATTTACCAACATATTGCAATGGCTGACAGGTATGGCTGGAGGGGCCCCAGAGGACGAAAATAGAGGAGGGTTAACTAGAGATGAGGAAGTCATTACCAACCCAGCCCCCAAGCCTACACCGGCTACCTCACTGCCCCAGGGGACAGAGGCTTCTGCTGTGGCCACCATGGATAGCACTAAACCAAAGCAGCCTCTGCTCTCCACCGCTGGCAGGGCCAAGCTGAGACCAGGACCAAAAGTGTGGGATGTGTTGGCCACACACTTACAGCCCCACACCACAGAGTAGGCATGGAGGGTGGGTACAGGGCCCAGCAGGGACAGAAAAGCTCCTGGACCAGATTCCTGGGAACAGCATGTCCCTTCTCTTCAGAGGTCTCCTCTTCTTTTCTGAAGCTTTACAGATATAGAAAATGACCAGCATGCATGGTGAGTCATATTTGACAAATTCAGGAAAAAGAGATTGGAGGAGACTCTTGGAGGTTACTCAGCGCCCCCCTGGCAATTCCTCTAGAGTTTCACAGATAAGGAATTAATAGTAAAAATAATAATAGTTTTTAGTGCATGTAAAATATTTCCTAGACACTTAGGGAACTCTACTTCATTTATTTCCCAGGGCGATCCTATGAGATGATTATGCTAATAGCCTTTATGTTATAGGTGAGGAAACTGAGACTCCAAGAGGCCAACTCACTTGCTTCAGGTTCCCTGGCCAGGAGGGGACAGCCTCAGCAGGACGCCCCATACTAGATGACCCCTGGTCTGGCATGATTTCCATTACTCCAGTGCATTGCATAGCAGACAAGCTCAATCGAAAATGCTTTCCTAGACCCAGGCTTAGGGTCAGAAAGGTGGTTACAGATCATTACAGACTACTTTTCCACTTTTTAGGTTGAGAAGAGACATTGCTTTGAAAATACTTGTAGTATTAGATTGAAATGCCAAGGGCAGAGTCTGAAGACCAGGCCACAAAAGGAAAATCACATTCACCTTGCGCCCTCTTGTGGAGAAGAAGACAAAGAATATGATCATACTACCTTAGAAAACGGGGATTTAGTTGATCCGCTTCCTAATATAGTTACAATACAATGCAATAATATGTCTTCATCATGGTGTGATTTTGTAAATATTTTTCACAAATGAGCCAGGTAGTACTGTATTGCATAATTATTTTTCCTTGTCTGGAAACATCCTTCTGTGTTTTTGCTCTGGAAAAATCATTACATTGCTTTATTTTTTGCTTAGTTTTCTTTGTACTTACCAAAATTAATGCTTAAAATCTTTACTGAGGCCATATGGTCCTCTCAATATTGTTGAACAAGTCTGAATTCTCCAATAATTATCCTTTTGAAAAATTACTGGAGTTATTCTCAGTGCTACTGCTCAAATTGAGACTACTTTTTTATTTGTTGCACAGCTAACATCCTGGAATTCCACATTTGCATGTCTTTTGATAAATAAAAATCCTAACTTTTAATAAGTCAAATTTATCATTTTTTTCTTTCCCCTAGGGATTGGAGTTTCAGTGTCATAGTTCTAAAATCTCTCCCTTTTCCTATATTATATTCCATCATCTTTAATGTTTTGCTTTTTACAATTAGGTTTATAATTGACTTGATTTTGTATATGGTATGAAGTAGGAGTCAATTTTATTTTACATTTTCCATTTGTATAATTGATTCTACATTACTTATTGAAAAAAAAAAACTTTCTCCCATTATTCTGCAAAGATCTTTGTGTCACATGTCAAGCCATCCATGTGTGTGTGAATCTTTTCCTGGTACCTCTAATTTCTTCCATTGGTATGTTTATTTGTCTTACATTAACACCATACTGTTTTAGTTATTACAACCTTTTAATGAATTTTTTTTTTTTTTAGATGACAGGGTCTCACCCTCTTGCCCAAGCTGGAGTGCAACGGCACAAACATGGCTCACTGCAGCCTCAACCTCCTGGGCTCAAGCAATCCTCCGGCCCCAGCCTCCCATGTAGCTGGAACCACAGATGTGCACCACCACCTCTGGTTAATTTTTAAAATTTGTTTCTGGAAACAGGGTCTCCCTTTGTTACCCAGGCCCATTTCAAACTCACGGGCTCAAGCAATTCTCCTCCCTCAGACTCCCAAAGTACTAGGATTGCAGGTGTGAGTCACCACGCCTGGCCCTTTTAATGAATCTTGATAACCAATAAAGCAAGTCTTATCACCTCACATTCTCCTTCAAGAGTGTCTCTGCTCTTCTTAACTCTTTGTATTTCCATATAAGTGTTAGTATTTGTTTTTCAATTTCCATAAAAAGTGTTTCAATTTTTATTGGAATTACATTAAATCTACAAGTTAATCTGGGAAAAAATGCCATTTAAAAAATATTAGGTTATGATAGGTTACAATTAAGTTATAATCAGTCCATGAACATGGAATTCACTCCATTTATTTAGGACTTCTTTAGTGTGTTTCAGTAACTTTTCCTGTTATTGGTTTCTCAATAATTTTCTCCATAAATATTGTTTTATAGGCTCTGTTGTGTTTCTTTTATTGTGGTAAAATATACATTACATGAAATTTACTGTCTTAACCATTTTTAAGTGCACAGTTTAGTAGTGTCAAATACATTCCCATTGTGCAAACAATCTCTAGTATTCTCGTAATTCTGCAAAACCAAAACCTTATACCCATTAAACAACTAACTGCCCATTGCTACCTCCCCCTCCTCCCAGTCCCTGGCAATCACCATTCATTCTACTTTCTGTCTGTATGAATTTGACTACTCTAGGTACCTCATATAAGTGGAATAATTCAGTGTTTGTCTTTTTTGTGACTGGCTTTTTTTTCACTTGGCATAATGTCCTCAGGATCACCCATGGTATACCATGTGTCAGAATTTCCTTCCTTTTGAAGATTGAATAATAGTCCATCGTACTAAATACCACTTGTTTATCCATGCATCCATTGATGGACATTTGGGTTGCTTCCACCTTTTGGCTATTCTGAATAATGCTGCTATGAATATGGGTGGGCAAATATTTCTTCAAGACCCTGCTTTCAATTCTTTTGGGTATATACTCAGACGTGGAATTGCTGGATCATATGTTAATTTTATTTTTAGTTTTTTGAGGAATCACCATACTGTTTGCCATTGCAGCTGCACCATTTTACTTTTCTATCAATAAGGCACAAGAGTTCCAATTTATCCACATCTTTGCCAAGGCTTGTTATTTTCTGGTTGTTTGGTTTGGTTTTTTGCTAGTAGCCATCCTAATGTGTGTGAGGTGGTATCTTGTGGTTTTGATTTACATTTCCCTAATTAATGGTGTTTAGCATTTTTTCAGGTGTTTGTTAGGCCATTTGTATATCTTCCTTGGAGAAATATCTATTCAAGACCTTTGCCCGTATTTTAATTGTTTGTTTGTTGTTGTTGCATTGTAGTTCTTTATACATTCTGGATATTAAACCCTGTCTGAAATGATTTACAAATATTTTCTTACATTTTATAAGTTGCATTCTCATTCTATTGATTGTGTCCTTTGATGCACAGGAGTTTTAAAGTTTGATGTGGTCCAGTTTATCTATTTTGGCTTTGTTGCTTGTGTTTTTGGTGTCATATTAAATAAATCATTGCCAAATCCAATGTCATGGAGGTTTTCCCTTGTTTTCTTCTGATAGTTTTATAGCATTAGCTATTATGTTTAGGTTATTTATTATTATCATTACTTGAAACGGAGTCTCACACTGCATTCCAGCACGGGCTAGAGTGCAGTGGTACAATCTTGGCTAACTGCAACCTCCGCCTCCCGGGTTCAAGCGATTCTTCTGCCTCACCCTCTCAAGTAGCTGGGATTACAGTCACCCGTCACCACACCCAGCTAATTTTTTGTATGTTTTTAGTAGAGTTGGTATTTCACTACGTTGGCCAGGATGATCTCAAACTCCTGACCTCGTGATCTGCCCGCCTAAGCCTTCCAAAGTGCTGGGATTGCAGGTGTGAGCCACCGCGCCTGGCCACGTGTTCAGGTCTTTAATTCATTTTGAGTTATTTTTTGTACGGTGTATAAGGGTCCCACTTCATTCTTTTGCATATGGATAACCAATCTTCCCCGCACTATTTGTTGAAAAGACTGTTTCCCCACTGGATAGTCTCAGCACCCTTGTTAAAAAAGCATTTGACTATGTGTGGGATAGTTTATTTCCGAACTCTCTGTTCTATTCTCTTGGTCTGTAGATCTGTCTTTATTACTATATTTTTGGAATAAGTTTTGTTTCAAGTTTGTTTCAAATTTGTTTTGTTTCAAGATTGTTCTGTTATTTGGAAGCCCTTCAGATTCCCTCAATTATATTTCACAACTTTTTGCTTAAAAGTTGTGCCTATCTTTTGCTATATGCTTTAGGTGTTTAATTTTCAATGACTATTTAAAGGATTTTTAACTTTTGTTTGTTTTTGCTTTCTGATTCATTGCTGAACTGTAAAAATGCAGTTGCTTGTTGTATCCTGAACTTGTTAATACTCTATATTTATCTATAGGTTATCTACAAATATTACCATGTCTTATAAAAAAAATCCTTTTTTTTTTTTTTTTTGAGATGGAGTTTTGCTCTAGTTGCCCAGGCTGGAGTGCAGTGATGTGATCTCAGCCTTTGCCTCCTACTGCAACCTTTGCCTCCTATGTTTAAGCGATTCTCATTCCTCAGCCTCCTGAGTAGCTGGAATTACAGGTGTCTGTCACCACGCCCAGCTAATTTTTGTATTTTTAGTAGGGACGGGGTTTCACCGTGTTGGTCAGGATGGTCTGGATCTCCTGACTTCTTGATCCACCTGCCTCGGTCTCCCAAAGTGCTGGGATTACAGGCATGAGCCACCGTAGCCAGCTGGTTTTCTCTTTTTAACATAGAGATTTGACTGTATTAAACACCTTTTTGTATCTATTAAATCATTGATTTTTCTTCTTTGTTTGGTTAATACAGTGAATTACATTTAATAATTTTCCAATAGTATTAAGTAAACCTTACATTTCTAGAATGAACCCATTTCATCATATTGTATGTATTGCTGAGGCATTTTGCTAATATTTTATTTAGATTTTTGTAATTGTATTCGTTAGTGAAATTACCTTGCCATATTTTTCTTTTTCTTTTTTTGTAATGTTTTTATTAGCTTTTGGCATCAGGGTTATCCTGGCCTTATAAAATGAGAATGAGGATATTTTCTATTTTTCTAACTTCTTTAAACATTTTTGAAATTGGCATTATTTCTTCTTTAAATGTTCGGGAAGATTTCATTAATGAAACAATCTAGGCTTGCAGTTTTTGCAGGGGCGGGAGATTTAAAATTATAGATTCAATTTTCTTAGCAGTATTTGGCTATTAATGTTTCCTATTTTTACTTCTATCAGTAAATCAGAAAATTATATTTTCAAGAAATTTCAAATGACTATTTCTAAATTTCAAATTGTTATTCTTTTCATTTCTGCCAATCTGTAACAATGTCTCCATTCTCATTTTTAATGTCTGTTATTTGTAGGGCTATCATACATCTTGATTTGCCTGAAATGGACCTGATGTGTACAGAACAATCCCAGTTAATATATATTGTCCTGGCATCTTATTTAGTTAACATTTTTCCCTAGAGAAACAAAATTTAACTATCATCAATAGTTGAATTTTAAAAAGCCATATGGTTTTGGTCAATCTTAACTTTGGAATTCATTAAGGCTTCAGCCATGATGTGGCCCAGTAGTATGTAAGACACATGTGCAATGAGCAGCTTTCTCACTTTAACTGTTTACTCTTTTTCTGACCCTTTTCCAGATGCAAAGTAACCAGCATCACCTTTTCCAGGACAGCCTGTAGGGCACTTGCTGATAAAAAAGAAGTGCTCTGGCAGATATGTGGCAAGGCATAGCTACCTCTGTGTCTCGGGTGGTGTTGGGAGAAATCACTGGTAATGCTGACCCTGTCAACCATTTGGTGTATCAGCCTGTTGGACCACGGCTCGGGTCATGACCTGTGATATGTAGAAAGCCTCAGGGTCCAGCCAGGGAGCTCCTTAGAAAATGTAGGAAACTGTCATCTTCCAATTGGTCTCATGAGAGATGGAAAAAACAAAAAAGAAAATGTGGGAAACTGGACTTAAATGTGTACGATGTATGTGCAGGAAACAGCAGGCAAATAATCCTGGGAGAGCGTACAGAAAGTAGTTACATCTTGTCATTTACTGTATGGTGAAATCTACAATCATTTAATTGTTTAATAATACTTTAAAAATTTTCAACAAACCCTTTCAGCAACAATGAGCTCAATATAAACTACGCATGTAATGAGAGATTGAGGAATGAGTTTTCATTTCTCAGGAAAGTTGAAGATAACCATATAACTCGACAAAATACTTATCAACATTTATCAGCCACCCTGAGATGATCCTATAAAAACCAGAAACACAAACTGCTGAAGAACATCAACATCTACTTCAAAGTTAGGAGGTATGTTGAGAAAGTTGTGCCCCAAGAAGCTGTTGTCACACACGCAGTAGCACAAGGTGCTTCTACATATATCTCTCTAGAAAGCATGACTTTTCATTTAGATAAAATGACCTTTCTTCTAATATAATTTATTCATATAAAAAAGAAAAACCATAGCCATCAATGTACTGGCTCCATAGTCAGAAGAACTTATAAGTAAAATCAGATTATTTAAATAGAAAGCCAGTTAATTCCAAAATGGTTTGATATTCCCCCTCACTCTAATTAATAGAATCCAACAAGCTTTGGAGTTCAGTTGGAAATGAAACATCTGACATTTATGAATGCAACTACAAATTCAGCTGATAATTCAATATTGAAGATATTATTTGTTTGGGATGCTAATAAAAACACAAATTTTGGTGAAGTACAGCATCACAGTAAAAACAGTGTTCGTAGTAAATTAAGTAACATGATGCAAAAATCTATCTAGTAGTGCACAATCAATCCATAATTGTGTCTAAACAAGTTGTGAGATTCCAGCTGAAATAACTATTTTATATGCTCACAATCGGACTAACTGAACTACAAAATTCAGGGTAAGTCTGACCTAGAATTAAAAAATACTTCAGCCAGGGGGACTTCTGCCAAGATGGCAGAATAGGAACAGCTCCAGAGTGCAGTTCCCAGCGAGAGCAACGCAGAAGGTGAATGATCTCTGCATTTCCAACCGAGGTACCAGGTTCATCTCAGTGGGACTGGTTGGACAGTGGATGTAGCCCAAGGAGGGCAAACTGAGGCATGGTGGGGTGCTGCCTCACCCAGGAAGTGCAATGGGCCAGAGGGTACTCCCTCCTACCCAATGGAGGCCATCGGGGATGTTTCCATACACTCCAGAGCTCTGGTTCAGATGCTGTTTTGCAGCCCCCATGGGTGACTCCCAGGCAAGCAGGGTCTGGAGTGGACTTCCAGCAGTCCTGCAGCAGTGGGGCCTGACTGTTAGAAGGAAAACTAAAAAACAGAAAGAAATAGCCTAAACATCAACAAAAAGGATGTCCACTCAGAGACTCCATCTGCTGTGGGCTCCCCCCAGCTGCTGTGTAAACTTCTTTGTGCCCAATAACAAGGGCTGAAGTTGAGGCAGCAATTAATAGCCTAACAACCAAAAAAAGCCCAGGTCCAGATGGGTTCACAGCCGAATTCTACCACACATACAAAGAGGAGCTGGTACCACTCCTTCCGAAACTATTCCAAACAATCCAAAAAAAGGGAATCCTTCCCAAATCATTTTATGGGACCAACATCATCCTGATACCAAAACCTGGCAGAGACTCAAAAGGAAAAGAAAACTTCAGGCCAATATCCATGATGAACATAGATGCAAAAATCTTTAATAAAATACTGGTGAACCGAATGCAACAGCACATCAAAACAATTATCCATCATGATCAAGTAGGCTTCATCCGGGAATGCAAGGCTGGTTCAACATATGCAAATCTATAAATGTAATCCATCACATAAACAGAACCAAGAGAAAAAACAATTTCATTTGGAAATATCAGATACAGACTACAAAATAATTATATATACTATGTTTTTTTTTAAGAAAGAAAATTCAACAAAAGAAAATTAATAAATGTAATTACACCATATCAATAGAATAAAAAGCAAAAACCACATGATTATTTTAATAGATACAGAAAAAAATTAACCAAAAAGTCAATATCCTTTCATGAGAAAAACAAACCTAGAAATTGAAGGGAACTTCTTTAACCTAATATAGAGCATCTGGGAAAACCCACAGCTAGCTAGGTGCAGTGGCTCACTCTTTTCACCTCAGCACTTTGGGAGACCAAGGCAGGTGGATTGCTTGATATCAGGAGTTTGAGACGAGCCTGGGCAACGTGGTGAAACCCTGTCTCTACAAATAACACAAAAGCTAGCCAGGCATGGTGGTATGCACCTTTGGGCCCAGCTACTCAGGAGGCTGAGGTGGGAGGATCACCTGAGCCTGAGGAGGTCGAGGCTGCAATGAGCCGTGATTGTACCACTGCACTCCAGCCTTGGAGACCAAGTGAGACCCTGACTCAAAACAACAACAAAACCCTTACAGCTAACATCACACTAAATGGCAAAAATTGGAAAGTTTTCTCCCTAAAATTGGGAATAAGACAAGGATGTCCATTTTCACCACTCCTATTCAACACTGTACTGCAGGTTCTAGCCATGGAAATTGAGCAAGAAAATGAAATAAAAAGCACCCTGATTAGAAAGGGAGAAGTAAAGGTATCTTTATTTGCAGATGATATGAATTATACAAAGAACAGTCTGCCAGCCTGGGCAACAAAGCAAAACCCGTCACTACAAAAAAGTTAAAAAATTAGCCAGGCATCATGGCACATGCCTGTAGTACATCCCTACTCAGGAGGCTGAGGTGGGAGGACTAAGTTTGAGGCTGGGAAGTCAAGGTTGCAATGAGCTGCGACTGTGTCACTGCACTCCAGCCTGGGCAACAGAGCATGATTCTGTTCCTAAATATAAGAAGAGAAAAATTCTAAAGAAGGCACCACCTGCCTCAGCCTCCCAAAGTGCTGGGATTACAGGCGTGAGCCACCGTGAAGCTGAGGTTAGGAGTTCAAGACCAGCCTGGTCAATATGGTGAAACCCCACCTCTACTAAAAATACAAAAAATCAGCCACGCATGGTGATGAGCGCCTGTAATCCCAGATACTCAGAAGGTTGAGGCAGGAGAATCGCTTCAACCCAGGAGGTGGAGGTTGCAGTGAGCCAAGATTGCACCATTGTACTCCAGCCTGGGAGACAAGACCGAAACTCAATCTCAAAAAAAAAAAAAGGAAACCACCAAAAGAACTATTAGAACTAATAAATAATAAACAAGTTCAGCAATTTTGCTGAACCCTTGTAATTGATACAAGATCAATATACAAAAATTAATTGTATTTATATATAGTAGCAATGAATAATCCAAAAATAACATTAGGCATTCCATTTACAATAGCCTCAAAAATAATGAAATACTTAGGAATAAATTTAACAAAATAAGTCAGAAGCTTGTACACTAAAAACTATAAAACACTGTTGACAGAAATTAAAGAGACTTTAAAAAATGAAAAGACATTCCATATTCATGGATTGGAAAACATATAATATTAAGGTGGCAATACTTCCCCAACTGATCTACATATTCAACACAATGCCTATCAAAATCACTGCTGCCTGTTTTAGAAAAAAATGACAAGCTGATTCTAAAATTTATGTGGAAATACAAGGGACCCAGAATAACCAAAACAATCTTAGGAAAGAATGAATTTGGAGAACCTACACTTCTGATTTTGAAACTTACCACAAATCCACATTAATCAAAACTATGTGGTACTGGCATAAGGATAGATACACTGATCACCAGAGTAACATTGAAAGTCCAGAAATAAACTCATATGCTCATGGTCAACTGATTTTTGACAAGGGTGCCAAAACAACACAATGGGTCAGAATGAGTTTTTCAACAAATGGTTCTGGGACAACTGGATTTCCACATGAAAAAGGATGAAATTACACCCTTACCACATACCATATACAAAAATTAACTCAAAATGGATCTAAGACCTAACTGCAAGAGCTAAGGCTATAAAATTCTCAGAAAAAAATAGGAATAAATCTTTATGACCTTGGATTGGACAGTGGTTTCTAAATAGGACACCAAAACACAAACAACTAAAGAAAAAAAATGGAACTTCATCAAAATTTAAAACTTCTGTGCTTCTAGGTAACTATCAAAAAAGTGAAAAGACAACCCACTAAGAAGAAAATATTTGCAAATTATATATCTGATAACAGACTAGTATCCAGAGTACACAAAGCACTCTCACAACTGAACAATATAAAGACAAATAGCTCAATTTTAAAACAGATATTTTTATTCATTTTATTTTATATTTATTTTATATTATTTCTTTGGAGAATAGACATTCTCCAAAGAAATAATATAAATGGATGATAAGCACTTTAAGGTATGCCTAACATCATTAATCGTTAGGGAAATGCAAGTCAAAACCACAATGAGATGCCACCTTAAAACCACTAAGATGGCTATAATAATAATTATAAAATAGAAAATAAGTGTTGGCAAGCATGTGGACAAGCTGGAATCCTCATACATTGGTGGCAGAAATATAAAATTGTGCAGCCCTTTTGGAGCATAGCTTAGCAGTTCCTCAAAAGGTTAAACAGAGATCTGCCATATGATCTAACAATTCCATTCCTAAGTATATATGCAGAAGTACTGGAAACAGATGTTCACACAAAAACTTGAAAACAAACGTTTAGAGCAGCATAATTTAGAATGCCCCCAAAGTGGAAACAACCCAAATGTCCATTAACTGATGAATAGACAAAATGTGATATAGGCATACAGTGGAATATTATTTAACAACAAAAAGAAATGAAGTACTGATCCATGCTACAACATGATGAACCTTGAAAACACTGTGATAAGTGAAAGAAGCCAAACCCAAAAGGACACATGTTGTATGATTCCTTTTATGTGAAATATCTGGCACAGGCAAATCCACAGAGATATAAAGTAGATTAGTGGCAGTCAAGGGCTGGCTGGGAGGAGGAGGCAATGGGGAGTGACTGATCATAGGAACTCATTTGAGGCATGATTAAAATATGCTGTAATTAGATAGTGGTGATAGTTATACAACTTTGTAACTATACTAAAAACGATTGAATCATATACTTCAAAGGGGTGAATTTTTATGGCATGTATATGTTTCCTATTGCCGCTGTAACAAAATATCACAACCTGGCTGGTTTAAAACAAGACAAATTTATTATATTTTAGTTCTGGAGGTCAGAAGTCTGTTACAGGTCTCACTTTGCTAAAAGCAAAGCATCAGCAGTGTTGCATTCCCTTCTGGAGCTAACTAGGGAAATGTTTCCTTGCCTTTTCCAGCTTCTAGAGGCTGCCTGCATTCCTGGCTCATGGCCCCTTCCTGCATCTTCCAAGGAAGCAACAACAGATTGAGTCCTTCTCACATCACATCAATCTGACCCTGTTCTCCTGCCTCTCTTTCACTTTTGTGGACCCTTTGATTACATTAGGCCCAACCAGACAACCCAGAATAATCTCTCTATTTCAAGGTCAGCTAGTTGGCAACCTCAATTTCATCTGTAACTTTAATTCACCTTTGCCATGTAGTACAATATATTCACAGGTTCCAGGGATTGGGATGTGGGTATCTTTGGAGGGGCATTATTCTGCTTACTACTGTATGTAATTGGAATTGCTGGATCATATGGTAATTCTATTTTAACTTTTTGAAGAACTATAGTATAGTATTTTAACTCTGCTTTCTTAATTATTTCTAAATAATGGGAAAAAGTCATATTACAAATGTAGAATATATTTTTAAATATTATGATATGTTAATTTAAAATAAAACGTTTTATGTAAATCATTTTTGCATATCAAGCAAAAATTGACAAATTATCTTTTTAGTCCCAAGTGGCCTTGAAAAATTACATATTGATGTCAAAGATGCTCTCTAGTCAAATTAGGTTGAAAAACACTGTATTAGCTGAAACACTGAATTTGGAGCAAGATAGAGATTGATCAGTGAAGCAAGTGGGTAAGGACAGTTATTTATTATTTTTTTTATTGCATTTTAGGTTTTGGGGTACATGTGAAGAACATGCAAGATTGTTGCATAGGTGCATACATTACAGTGTGATTTGCTGCCTTCCTCCCCTTCACCTATGTCTGGCATTTCTCCCCATGCTATCTCTCCCCAACTCCCCACCCCCTGCTGTCCCTCCCCTATGTCCCCCCAACAGACCCCAGTGTGTAGTGCTCCCCTCCCTGTGTTCATGTGTTCTCATTGTTCAACACCCGCCTATAAGTGAGAACATGCGGTGTTTGATTTTGTGTTCTTGTGTCAGTTTGCTGAGAATGATAGTTTCCAGGTTCATCCATGTCCCTACAAAGGATGCGAACTCTTCGTTTTTGATGGCTGCATAATATTCCATGGTGTATATGTGCCACATTTTCCCTGAAGGACAGTTATTTAATTAAAGTGTATTCATTGAGTAGTGACTTACTGTACGTGTGTTTTTGATGGACAGTGCAAAAAAGGAATGAGACATCATCCTAAAAGAGCTTAGGGTCTAGTGGACTGGGGCAGGTGGGGCGGGTGAGGGAGAACAGTCTAATACATCCAATAATTAAAGGACACTTATATTCAGAATGTACAATTAGGTACTAAATGTATGATACTATCAAATCCTTCAGGGACACAGAGAAAGAGAAATCATTGCAGGGTAGGGTAACTGAAAGAAGCTTCATGTTGAAATAAGCTGTGTCTCAAATTTGAGAGGATGAGAGGAGTCATTTAAGGCACATACAAGGTAAACTTCAAGTTTGTGGAAAAACAAAATTAAGAGATAAAAAATTGAAAAATTAAAACTTTATTTCTAAGCATAAGCTCCACCAAGATCAAGATACTTTTGTAAGTGATGATACCAGCCATGTAGTCCATCCCTAAAGAACCTAGGGTCCTGGGAATTAAACCATGTCAATGCAGTCTTTTTTACATTATTAACTGAAGAAAAAAATGGGTGCCTTTACAGATTTTTTTTTTTTAGATTAGAAAATAAAAATTCACAATGAGCCAAATCAGGACTGTAAGGTGGCTGATGTCTAATGATTTCCCATTGAAACCTGTGCAAAACTGTCCTTGTTTAATGAGAGGAACGAGTAGCAACATTGTCATGGTGAAAAAGGACTCTCTGGTGAAGCTTTCTGGATGTTTTTCTGCTAAAATCTTGGCTGTCACAAACCATCCCCATAATAAGCAGTGTTATCATTCTTTGACCCTCCAGAAAGTTAACAAGCAAAATTCCTTAAGCATTCCAAAAAAACTGTTGTCACAACCTTTGCTCTTAACCAGTCCACTGTTGCTTTGACTGGACCAATCCCACCTCTTGGTAGCCATTGCTTTGATCGTACTGTCTTCAGATTCATACTAGTAAAGCCATGTTTCATCTTCCATTACAATTCTTCAAAGAAACACTACTGGATCTCAATCTTATTTGTTTACAATTTCCACTGAAAGCTCTACTCTTGTCTGCAGTGGATCTGGGAGTGATGGTTTTGGCACTCATTGAGTGGAAAGTTTGCTAAACTTTAATTTTTTAGTCAGAATTGTGTAAGCTGAGCCAATTGAGACATCTATGGTGTTGGTTATTGCTTGTGCTGTTAACTGTCTTCCTCTTCAATTAGGGCAGGAGTAGGATTATTTTTTCCCTTGCAAGTTGATGTGGATGGTCTGCCACTGCAGGCTTTATCTTCAACGTCATCTTGTCCTTCTTAAAGTGATTTATCCACTTGTAAACTGCTGATTTATTTGGGGGCATTGTCCCCATAAACTTTTTGTAAGGCAGCAATGATTTTGCCATTCTTCTATGCAAGTATCACCATAAATTTGATGTTTGTTCTTGCTTCAATTTTAGCTGAATTCATGTTGCTCCGATAGGAGTTCTTTCCAAACTGATATTCTTAATGCCTCAAACTAGGTTCTATTCAGACATGTTATGTCAAGTTAGTATGAAATTATTTGCAAAGAAATTTGAAATCCATGCATACTTTTTCATAATACACATTTTTCATGAACTTTTTGAAATTTCCGTCAAAGAATACCTTGAGCAAAAGCACAGAGATTCAAATGAGAGTAGGAGTCTGACTACTCACTCGTGTACCCTTCTACACATCTTTGAGCACATCTGTACATCAACAAAGAAACTCTAATCATTTGAACTATGCTGGGGACTATGACTTCCAAACCAGCATAGTTTAAAGTTTCTGACAGAGAAAGAAAAATACTGCAAATGGGTTATTGGTCATGCTCACTTTCACCCCTTGATGCCCAGATCCATGTAATCTGGCTATGGAGAAACAGCATCATATAACGATCTCAGATTCAAAGCATGTACATACACTATAAGACAGAATGCTGTTGTTTTGGAGTGCTGTCTCCCAACTGGCACCATAACTGAGTTTTCAGTAATCCATTCCAACTTTCAGTTAGGCCAGCTGCTTCTAGATGTTGGAGTATGTGGGTGCTAAGACCAATTGATTCCTTCCATAGACATGAACTCATTGCTATCCTTCATTTGCTGTGAAATCAGCTCCTCGATGAGAAACAATGCTGTGCAGAATACCAAGATGATGAATAGGGCATTTTGTAAGTACACAGATAGTAAGGCTAGCTGAAGTAAAACAGGCAGGGAAGTCGAATCCATATTCAGAATACATGTCTGTTCCAGTGAGGATTAATCTGTTTCCTCTAAGAAGAAAATGGTCCAGTGTAATCAACCTGCCACCAGGTGGCTGGCTGGTTCCCGAGGACTAATTGAAGAGCTTAGTGTTGGTCTCTTCAAATGGTGGGGGACCATTTGAAGGTGTTAGTGTTGGCCTCTGCTGTTGACAAAGTAGGTACACATGGTGGTGTTTGCTAGGTCAGTTTTGGTGAGCGGGGGCGGTCCCTGTTTTTAAGCCCATACATAGCCTCCATCCCTGCCACTGTGTCTACTTTGTTTACAGTTCGTTGAGCAAGCACTAAGGAAAGAGATGGACTTATATTCACTGAGAGTGTCATTTTGTCCACCTGATTGTTAGGCACCTCCTCTGCAGTCCATAGCCTTGGCTCACTGGATAGCAGAAAAGTTACTGTTTTGCCATGGTCATGAAACTTGCCTGAAATCTGCCCTTCAGAACTTACCAGAGGTCTTCCCTCTAGGGTGCAAGAGACAGCCATTCACTGGGAGGCATCTCACTGGAGGCGCTTGGCTACAAAACTGCCCAAGAGGATGCAGGAGCAAGCTGCTACAAGGAGGAGCTATTACTGGATGCTAGAGAAGCTGTGCGCACCAGACCCAGAAGGGAAGTCCTTCCTCCCGCAATGTCTTTCTAGCGCCTCCTACTGACAAATTGTAACATCATGCCTACTGCTAAGGAGCGTTTCCTTATTTTTCCTCCTGTGATTTGGTTTATCAAACACTGTTTCTACAACTTAAAATTAAACTAAGAAATTAAATGAACTCTTCCTCACACACAGGTGAATTAATCTTTGCCTTCAAATCCTCTTGCTATGTAATAATTGTCAGAACTTGCAAAAAGTATGTTTTTATTTTATTCTAATCATTTTCTTGAGGACCATCAGGATAAAATAGAAGAACAGAGTCAGGAGATACAAGGTCCAAGATGGGTTCTGCTACTTACTATCTGGCTACATCGGGATAAACATTTTCACAGTGGGGGTCTTTAGTTTTGTCATCTAGAAAAGGAAGGAGGCAGAACAACTGCTCAGTGCATTTCTTCCGGTTTGCCTATTCTCATTCCAGTTTCCTGCTTCCCGGAAATTTTATGAATGTGCTAACTGAGTGATGATTAATTATAGACCACATTCATTTCCATTTCATCTCCTCCACAAGGTACAGCCTTATATTTTCCTGTGGTTATAAATACATCCCATTATTGCCTTATATTCTGTTTACCATATATTGTTTTTGCTTTTGCCTAGGGGCAGATTCCAAAGGCATCAGGCAGTTGGATAGAAGGATTTGTATATTTAAAATTGTGGCTTGAATCTCTCCACCCAGATATCACTGATGTTGGTTTCCCTGGTGTCATAATCTACCCTCCACCCAAACTCACCGCCTTTCTTAGGCCCCTTTCCTTTAATCTCTGCCTTAAGGAAATAGATTTAAAAGGCCTTGTTCATGTTACGTAGCAGTCACAGGAGGGTGAATTTCAACAAAGTGCTAGCTGGCAAAGGCAGTGTACTGGGTTGAATACCCCCCAAAATTTGTGTCCACCTGGAACCTCAGAATGTGACCTTATTGGAAATGTACATTTTTTGCAGATATAATTAATTAAGATGAGGTCATACATGACTGTTAGGGTGGGCCCTAAAGACAATGACAGATGTCTTTTTTTTTTTTTTAATTTAATAGAGACGGGGTTTCACCATGTTGGTCAGGCTGGTCTCAAACTCCTGGCCTCAAGTAATCCGCCCGCCTCGGACTCACAAAGTGCTAGGATCACAGGCGTGAGCCACCATGCCTGGCCTGACTGGTGTCTTTTTAAAAGATGATATGTGGAGCCACACTGAGACACAGAGGGAAGAAGGCCATGTGATGCCGGAGGCAGAGACTGGAATGACGTAGCTGCAAGCCAGGGAATGTCAAAGACTGCCGGCAACGAGCAGGAATCATACAGACAAGGAAGGCTTCCTCCCTAGAGCCTTCACTGAGGGTATGGTCTTACCAACACCTTGGTTTCAGACTTCTAGCCTCCAGAACCATGTGATAATAAATCCCTGTTGTTTCAAGCCACTAAGTTTGCAGTAATTAGTTGCAGTATGAATTTCCTAGAGAGGGAACTAATAAGGGAATCACCTCACATATCACTATTTAGTTCTAGTCTCTAGAGAACCAACTCAAAGATGAATACATGGAGCCCCATGCCTTGGAAGAGGGGTGGGAGCAAGACTTCATATGGGACAGTGTACTGAGCACCCAACGTTATAGCAGACCCTGAAGTTCCAACATGTCTCCTTCTCATCATGCTTTACTGTCTTCCCAGACATGAATTTTCAGTATTGGATGAGATGTATTCTCTTCATTTCTTCACATTCAAATTGTCATGAAGCCATCATTTTTTTTTTTTCGAGATGGAGTCTTGCTCTGTCACCCAGGCTGAAGTGCAGTGGCGCAATCTCGGCTCACCACAACCTCTGCCTCCAGGGTTCAAGCATTTCTCCTGCCTCAGCCTCCTGAATAGCTGGAATCACAGGCATGCTCCACTATGTCCAGCTAATTGTGTTTGTGTGTGTGTGTGTGTGTGTGTGTGTGTGTGTGTGTGTGTGTTTAGTAGAGACAGGGTTTCACCATGTTGGTTAGGCTGGTCTCGAATTTCTGACTTCAGGTGATCCACATGCCTTGGCCTCCCAGAGTGCTGAGATTACAGGTGTGAGCCACTGCACCCAGTCCCATGATGCTTTTTATTCCAAAGTAAATCCTCTTCATGGATTATCTGTCTTCTCTGGTAAATATGCCTTTAAATCTATCTGAATCATCTTCATTAAATTTCAGATTTAACATTTTGACCTCATCTTTCATTTTCTTCCTGTTTACCCTGGGCTCCCATTACAAATATGAATCAAACTTCACATCTTCTTGTTTCCAGTCCACTCTCATAAGCCCATTGCTAGTAGTGAACTGACTCTTTTATCAATTTGTTTCTCTCCTTTTTTTTGTTATGTTTTTATGGAGCATGGACATAGAGAACACAAGGATAAATGACATGCAGACCCTGCCTAACATGTACATGAGTGAAATAGACGCATCACAGAAGATCCCAAATTTCTGTTGGAGAGAATAGGTGAATGGCAGTGCTAGTCCGGGAGAGAGAAGATACAAGGGGAAAGAGGCAAGCAGAGGGAAGGAGAGGAAGAATTCATGATCAGTGTAGGGTGTCTGTGAAACAAGCAGTTACGTTTAGTAGCAGTCAACTCTATGGAGAGGAGACTCAAAAAAAAAAGGTCAGACTCAAGATATAGGTTGGAACTAATTAGTTTAGATATGATAGTTGAAGCCTTATACGTGGCAATAGATGAGCTAGCCACAGAGAGCCTATGGCATGAAAAATGCAGGAACTAAAGGCAGAACAATGGAGAACACTATAATATGTGAGGTTGCAGAACAAGAGGAACAGCCAGGAGTGTTTAGAAGATGGAGGACAGAATTCATTTTCCTTTCTTTTTCCTCCAGCTGCCCAGGATGCCAAACGGAAAGAAGGTCAAGGGGAAGAAAATGGTCCCAGCCCCTGCTGTCTCGAAGAAGCAGGAAGCTAAGAAAGTAGTAAATTCCTTGTCTGAGAAAAGGCCTAAGAATTTTGGCATTGGACAGGACATTCAGCCCAAAAGGATCTCCCTTGCTTTGTCAAATAGCCCAACTATATCTGGTTTCAGCGGCAAAGGCCTATCTCCTGTGAGCGGCTGAAAACGCCTCCTGTGATTAACTAGTTTGCCCAGACCTTGGACTGCCAATGAGCTCCTCAACTGCCTAGGCTGGTCCACAAGTACAGACCAGAGACAAAGCAAGAGAAGCAGAGGCTGTTGTTGTGGGCTGAGAAGACAGTCGCCAGCAAAGGGGATGCCTCCACTAAGAGGTCACCTGACCTTTCAGCAGGGTTAACACTGTCACCACCTTGGTGGAGAATGAAAAGGTTCAGCTGGTGGTGACTGCACATGATGTGGCTCCTGTAGAGCTGCTGTCTTCCCTCCTGCCCTGTGCCATAAGATACGGAGTCCTTACTGCATTATCAAGAGGAAGGCAAAATTGGAGTATCTAGTCCACAGGAAGACCTGTACCACTGTCACCTTCACACTGTCTAACTCAGAAGACAAAGCTTTGACTAAGCTAGAAGAAGCTACCAGGACTAATCACATCACGTGATTCTCCCATCTCAGCCTTCTGACTGGCTGGGACTACAGGCATGTGTCACCACACTTGGTTAATTTTTTTGTAGAGATGAGTGGGGTTGCCCTATGTTCCCCAAGCTGGTCTCAAACGTCTGGGCCCAAGCGATCCTCTAGCCTTGTATTTTGTGTTTTTTTTTTAATGTTTTAAAACAAACTTTAAAAGTTAACAACCAATTCAATTTTGAAACAATAGGCTAAATATAACCCATCAACAGACAGGTCATTGTCAAGATGTATAGCTTGTGTCTTCTGTTAGACCCTGCCCTGAGAAAAATGCACATATGCACCTAGAAACACATATTTCAGTAGGTACCCAGTAATGTCCATTAGAGCTTTCTATGCTGATGAAAATGCTCTATACTTGTGCTGTCCATTATGGTATGAGGCTATTGAGCACTTGAACTGTGGCAAGTATGACTGAGAAATTGAATTTCTAATTTTAATTAATTAAAATTCAGATGTAATTAGCCAGAGGTGTCTAGTGGTTACCACAGTGGGTACACAAAGAGCTACAGATCATGGGTTAAAATTCCTCTCAAATGCTTGTCTTCTCAAAGTTTTTTTTTTTTTTTTTTTTGAGACAATTCTTTATTTAGCAAATATGGAGACTCTCCACCTTGGCTGCTGTGGTAGGTTAAAAAAAATGGCCCCAAATGATATCAGGTCCTGATTTCTGGAACATTTACAAATGTTTACATCACACTTACCAATGTTACCTTATTTGGAAAAAGAAACTTTGCAGCTGTGTTTAAATTAAGGGTCTTGAGATGGATAGATTATTCTGGATTATCTGGGTGGGTCCTAAATGCAACCACGTGCATCCTTATGAAAAGGAGGTAGAGGGAGATTTAAAGATGCTGGCCTTGAAGACTGAAGTGATGCAGCCAGAAGCCAAGGAATGTTGGCAGCCAAAAAAAGCTGGAGGAAGAAAGGAATGAATTCTCCTCTAGAGCCTCTAGATGGAGGATTGCCTTGCATGCTGACACTTTAAACCCAGTGAAGTAGGTTTCTGACTTCTGGCCTTCAGAACTATGAGGATATGTATTATGATCCCAATTTTATAATCAGGAAATGAGGATTAGAGAATTTTAGGACTTAACCCACAGCAGCTTGTGGCAGAGTTGGGGAGTGAACCCAGGTTTGTCTGTTGACTTTTGGACCTCACTGGATTTCATAAACAAGGGAACAAAAAATGTCTAAGAAGAATCCTAAGACTTCTGCCTGGAACAAAGAGCTAACAGCAGTTTCACTATCAAAGCAAGGAATTTGGCCTATTGAGGGTGAAAGGAGGAGAAGATGAACTCAGTTTGGAATACTTCCTGATATGGTTTGGCTTTGTGTCCCCACCCAAGTGTCATTTTGTAGCTCCCATAATTCCCATGTGTTGTGGGAGAGACCTGGTGGGAAGTGATTAAAGCATGGGGGTGGGTCTTACCCATGCTGTTCTCGTGATAGTGAATGGGTCTCATTAGATTTGATGGTTTTAAAAATGGGAGTTTCTCTGCACAAGCTCTCTTTTTTTTTGCCTGCTGCCATCCATTTAATATGTGACTTGCTCCTCTTTGCCTTCTGCCATGATTGTGAGGTCTCCCCAGCCATGCGGAACCATAAGTCCAACTAAACCTCTTCTGTAAATTTCCCAGTCTCAGGTATATCTTTATCCGCAGTATGAAACAGACTGATACACTTCCTTAACTGTTTTCCCAGCTTGATACTTCATTCACATCAAGGGAAAAATAAGCTCCCCCGGTTCCCTCACACAAACTCTCATATCTGTTCCTTGTGTAAAAATAAGTATATTGAAATCTAAGCTGCTGGAATTCTAAATTATTTTAGGCCTTGGAGGAATGTTATTACTGAGCCTGAGTCACATGATAGGCACCTGTAACTTAGGGAGCTATAACCTTCTGTTTCTCTGATTATAGATTAAGCCTTTTCCCTTACCTGCATTGTTTTATAAAATGTTATAAATAGCCAAAAGGCTTCAGGGAAAACCCCCTTTCCTCTCCACTGTTGACCTTTATTATAGATTCACCTCTGTCTTACCTTTCCCACACAAGGACTTCTTGATTATCACATTGCCTTAAGATCAAATGTTAAATATACTCTTTTAAATTGGAAAGGAAATGAAAGAAAACACGCTGCATGGAAAAGAAAACAAACTGTAACTAATTAATTTGTTACAGCCTACATTACTGAGCTGGAAAAGAAAACAAACTATAGCTAATTAATTTGTTACAGCCTAATTAATTTGTTGTAATCCTGAATAAATGTCTTTGTCTTCTTCCTACATAAGCAAGATTTCACTTTTAACTTTGGAACACTGATCCCATTTCTCTGGAGTCTGTGTGTCCTTGAATGGCTATTCCCAGCTTTTTGCTTGAATAAACTCTTTAAAACTGGACTCTGACCCTTTTGATTATTTCAAGTTGACAAGTGTGTACCCACACTTGGACTCCTAGACATACACCCCATCCACAACTTGCTTGGAAACCATAGTTCCATTGTAGGCAAATTGCTTTTTATTTCCAAATCTAAATTTCTTTTTTAAAAAAATTTTTATTTTTGTTAACTTTTATTTTAGTTTCAGGGGTATATGTGTAGGCTTGTTATACAGATAAATTGCATGGGGGTCTGGTGTAGATTATATTTGATCACCCAGGTAATAGGCATAGGTGATTTTTGAATCCTCCCCTCCTCCCACTCAAGCAGGCCCCAATGTCTATTATTCCTCTGTTTGTGTCCATGTGCGCTCAATGTTTAGCTCTTATTCATAAATGAGAACATGCACTGTTTGTAAACCTAAGTTTGTTGTTGTTGTGGTTGTTGTCATTTTTGAGACAGGCTCTCATTCTGCTGCCCGGGTTGGAGTGCAGTGGAGTGATCATGGCTCTCACTGCAGCCTTGACTTCCTGGGCTCAAGTGATCCTTCTATCTCAGCCTCCCAAGTAGCTGAGACTACAGGTGCATGGCATTATGCCCAGTTAATTTTTGTATTTTTTTTTTGTGGAGATGGGGTTTTGCCACATTGCCCAGGTTAGTCTCGAACTCCTGGGCTCAAGCAGTCCTCCTACCTTGACCTCTCAAAGTGCTGGGATTACAGGCATGAGCCACCATGCTTGGCGAACCTAAATTTCTTAACTTTCTAACTCTTCGTCCTTTAGAAACATGGCAGCTGTGTATAATACATCTGCTTCATGCACCTCTGGTCAAGGAAAATAAGGGTTATGTGTGTAGACAAGACACAGATCCATGCCCCTAAAAGCTTCTACCCAGGTGGCGAGCAAATATGTTGGGATGAAGGGAGTGGTGAAGGAGAGTACAGAGTGGAGAAATAAATGTCTCTATAATGTCATTGTAGAGTGATTGCCTTCTCCCTTCATTATGTTTAGAAATGGTTCGTAAAAGTCATAGAGATCTTTATATACCTATATAGGGGAAGCATTCAGATATAGAGTATATTTGATATTTATTTTCACATGATCACACAAAATGTCCAATTATGTGCAGAGTTATTGATGACAGCATCCCATTCACTTTCTGATTCAGTCTATCCAAAACCCCTCAGATGTCCACATAAGCCACTGTCAAACTTACTCATACTCTGTTGTTTTACTTCCCTGAATGACACACTATCTACTCAATCATCTGTCAGCCTTCCATCTAAGCGAGCACAAGCCTCCCAAGTGTTTCCAGAATCTGCCTCTATTCTCGCCCGCTCTGTGCTAGTTCAGACCTCCACCAGCTGCAGCCTGGATCTTTGCAACAGCTTCAGAGTTAGTCACTCTGTCTTGAGTTTTGCCTCCCTTCAGATCAGCCCTTCACGTTGCAACCAGAGAGCCCTACCTGAATTGCAGATGTGCACATGCCACTAAGTTTAAATCTTAGTTCATAGCCCTTTACTTGGTCTGTCAAACTCTTTAAAACCAGGCTGTTGTTTGCCTCTTCAGCCTCCCCAAGCCACTCATCTTGCCATACTTTAATCCAGCAAATCTAACACCTCACACTGGTACCTCAGTCTCAAACATATCAACACCAGCTTTCTCCATCGACTCCAATCCCAATCTTTCCCCAGGACCTCCCTTTCTTTGTGCTTTTATAGTATCCTGCAGTTGTCGCCATCAGAACATTGCCACATTGTTTAGAAAAGTCAGATTACACAACTTTTTCTTTAATTAGTCTATTAGCCCCTAAAGAGCAAGAATCTATATTTTACCATTGAAAATTCCCAGTGTTTACAACTGGTATGTAGTAGGTGCTCACTCTACTAGGACCTTGTTCCTGCTAATTTCTTTCCACTCTACCCCCAAACATCAAAAAAAAAAAAATTAAAACAGCAAACAAAACCTGTTCTTACTTTACCTACCTGTGAAAATTTTCTAAGCAATCTTTTATGTCTGTTCCCTTTTTTGTTGTTGTTGTTTGTAACTTTGGCCTCTGATATCTAGCTGTTTGGTGGACCATACCCATGAATTCGACATCCATGACCTCTTGCCACATCCCACAGTTCCTCCTTCTCCTTGAAGCTTTTGACTGTTGTTCATATTCCCCTTAAATTGTCTCCTGTGACTGCATGCCACTGCCAAGCATTATCCTTGTTTCAAATTCTCTACTGCCATGAGTCATTTAATCTACCCTACCCACCAGCACCAGAAACACATTCCCACCTGCACTTTTGGGCTGTTTGCTATTTGTGTTGGCAGCTGCCTCAGCAAAAAGTCTTATCCTGTGAAAGCCCCTTGTTTGAAGCAAGAATTTCTTCAAATTTAGTTTCATTGTACATTAATTGAGATCCAGACCTCTCCCTAGTCCCCTAGGGTCATCGACTGAGTAAACCAGCGTCTTTTTTCTTCACTTCAGACTCCAGTACTAACATACTTTTTGGGGGGCCGTCATACCAAAAGGTGTTTTTCTTGTTGTTATTGTTGTTTATTAGCAAGTGGTTTTCAAGCACCTCTCCCTAATTCCTTTTACATTTTCCGGGAATCCCTAGGGAAAGGGGCTAGAGGAGGAAGCCACTAAGTGGGGCTGTGGTGCATTTAGGCTCAAACTTTAATTTTATTTTTTATTTTTTTGAGACAGGGTCTCGCTTTGATGCCCAGGCTGGAGTGCAGTGGCTCAACTATGGCACTGCAGCCTCTATCTCCCCAGACCCAGGTGATCCTCACATCTCAGCCTCCCAAGTAGCGGGGACTACATGCCGCGCCTCCACACTCAGCTAATTTTTGTATTTTTTGTACAGATGAAGTTTCGTTATGTTGGCCAGGCTGGTCTCGAACTCCTGGGCTCATGTGATCTGCCCACCTCGACCTCCCAAAGTGCTGGGATTACAGGCATGAGCCACTGCACCCAGGCTCAAACTTATTTTTCAATTCCGTTTAAGATTATCTGAGGAAATATATGCGTATATATTGTGACAAAATTTATGTGGGTCGGTTCTCATCTTTTCAAGGGCTATTGTGTTCTCCTGCGAAAGCATGGGGGTTGCAGATGTCAAACCTGACCCCTAAAACGTCAGTACTTGGAGTATAACCACTTCAGGAGTGGGAATAGTATTAGGGACTGTACTCAGCGGTACAGCGTTCGACCCTCTCTGTAATCCTCGGCAAGTCACAGGACATTTGAGTTTATCTTCTGTAAAATGGGAATAACCTTACTGAGTTATCGGAGTAAATGAATAATGTAAGGAAAAGTACTTTCCGAAGCAATAATGCTAGCTTATTGAACGGAACACTTAGCAGAACAGCAGGATTCCCACTGGTCGAGCCTCCCGGTCTCTCTCCCAGCCTCAAGTGCGGTACCGCGACGGCTAGTCTCCGAGACAACGTTCCCGCGTTCCCGGCCCCGCCCCCACCCGCTGCCAAGACCGGAAGCTGCTGCGAAGCGGGCACTTACCTGGTTTCTCTCTCACGGCGCCAGGTCCGCGCTTCCCCGCCGGGAGGTGAGAGCCGAGGCGTCTTGAGGGCCCCCAAGCCGCGATCAGAAGTGATGGTCCCCGGGCGGCAGAGCCGGGCCGCGGTCTCCGCGCCACCCCTCCCTCCGCGGGCCCGTGCAGCGCCCTCTACACGCGTCCCAGTTCCCTAGCCCGCTCCTCTCCGCTCCCGCCACCTCGCTTCCTTCCCTCGCGTCTGCGCACCCCTTCCCCTTGTCCTTTTCCGCGGACCCCTGGCATCTGCCCTCCCAGCTGAACCCGCGCCCCCTGCCGGCCCCACGCGTCGTCCGCCGCCTCGCCGTGGCGGTTCCTAACCCCGGAGGCAGGGTGGGCGCAGGAGGTCAGGAGACTGTCGGACGCCAGCCCTCCCGGAGCCGTCTGGCCACAGCGGCGGCGAACCGAGGGCGGCTTCCCCCGCGGAAAGACCCCAGGCTTTGGTCGAAGCCTCCCCGCCAGGGACCCCGTCGTACAGTGTCGAGGGTTCCTTCCCTGCTCAGATTTAGAGCAGATTCTGCTCCTGGTGCTGATGTGACAGGGCGGCCACTCTCTTCCAGAGGCTGCTTTAGCCCCGGGGTCCCTCATGTATCCGTTAGGGTACCTGACAGCTCCAAACCGGTGACTTCAACCCTTCCTGACTCTCGAGTCTCGTCCCCCAGACTCTTCTGGCCCCATTTCATCTGGGAGCGCAGCTGCCTGCCGCTGCTTCCTCCTCTGCGCTGGGACAAAGCACAGGGGGTCACCCCAGGGGCCGCTGCTGCCTTTGGCTTCTTAACCACACAGTACCATGGATAAGTGTGGACGGTCTGGATTCAGACCCCAGCTTTGCCCTTGGCCAGAGTACCTGGCTTTGCTGTGACTGCATCTTCGTCTACAACATGAGGATAAAAATCTAGGGTTTTTGGAGAGAGATCCAAGATGGCTGATCACTAGCAGCTCGGGATTGTAGCTCCCAGAGAAAACGCACAGAATGAGAGGACGCCACACTTTCAGACGAATTTTTGTTACCCACGGACCGGAAGATTCCCAGCGGAGGAACCCCATGGGTCGCCAGGGCGACTCTTGTGGCCGGCGTCGCGGTTTTGCCTGCCCCCCACCCCGGCGGTTCTTGGTGCAGAGTAAACAGCACTGGTCGACGTTTGGAACTCCAGGAAGGCAGAGTCGCCCATTTACCTGATTGAAGAAGGGACTCAAGAGGGAAGCCAGACCGGAGATTCCTGGGCAGAAAAGTACCACGAATCTTGATGCCGCTGTTTTGGCCGACACAGTGGGTTGCTCAGATTTCAGCGCTGGGAATCAACAAGTTGGATGTCCAATCAGAGACCTAATTTGAAAGTAGGCAATTACAAAGAGGACAGGTGGATGAACTCACAATGAAGGGAAGAAACCAGCGTAAAAAGGCTGAGAATACCCAAGATCAGAATGCCTTTCCTTCTACAGGTGATCACAGTTCCTCATCAACAAGATAACAAGGCCTGATGGAGAACGAGTGCGTTCCATTAACAGATTTAGGCTTCAGAAAGTGGATAATAAGGAACTTTAGTGAACTAAAAGAACATGTTCTAGCCCAACGTAAAGAAACTAAGAACCTTGAAAAAAGGTTTGACGAAATTCTAACGAGAATAGATAATTTAGAGAGGAATATAAGTGAATTAATGGAACTGAAGAATACGAGAACGCTGTGAATTATGCACAGGTTTTAACAGTTGAATTGATCAAGCAGAAGAAAGGATATCAGAGGTCGAAGACCAACTTAATGAAATGAAACGAGAAGACAAGATTAGAGAAGAAAGAGTAAAAAGGAATGAGCAAAGTCTCCAAGAAATATGGGACTATGTGAAAAGACCTAATTTACGATTGATAGGTGTACCTGAATGTCATGAAGAGAATGAATCCAAGTTGGAAAATATTCTTCAGGATATTATTCAGGAAAACTTTCCTAATCTAGTAAGGCAGGAAAATACTCAACTCCAGCTAATCCAGAGAACACCACAAAGATATTTCTCAAGTAGAGCAACTCCAAGACACATAATCGCTATATTCACTAGGGTTGAAATAAAGGAGAAAATTCTAAGGGCAGCTAGAGAGAAAGGTCAGGTTACCCATAAAGGGAAGCCTATCAGACCCACAGCAGATCTCTCAGCAGAAACCCTACAAACTAGAAGAGAGTGGGGGTCAATATTCAATATCCTCAAAGAAAAGAATTTTCAAGCCAGAATCTCATATCCCGCCAAACTAAACTTTATAAGTGAAGGAAAAAGAAAATTTTTCACGAACAAGCAAGCACTCAGCGATTTCATCACCACCAGGCCTGCTTTACAAGAGCTTCTGAAAGAAGCACTACAAACAGAAAGGAACAACCAGTATCAGTCATCCCAAAAACTTACCAAAACATAAAGAGTATCTTTCTAATGAAGAATCTATATCAACTAATGGGCAAAATAGCCAGCTAGCATTAAATGACAATATTGAACTCGCAAATATTAATATTAATTTTAAATTTAAATGGATTAAATGCCCCAACCAAAGACACAGACAGGTAAATTGAATAAAAAGTCAAAACCCATCGGTACGCTGTATCCAGATCTATTTCACAAGCAATGACATACAAAGACTCAGAGATGGAGGAAGATTCACCAATTAAATGGAGAGCAAAAAAAAAAAACAGGAGTTGTAACTTTTGTCTCTCACAAAATAGACTTTAATAGTAACAAAGACTAAAAGAAACAAAGAAGGACATTACATAATGGTAAAAGGATCAATGCAACAACAGGAGTTAATGATTATAAATATATATGAACCCAATACAGGAGCACCCAAATACATAAGACAAGTTCTTAATGACTTATAAAGAGACCTGGACTCCCGCACAATAATAGCGGGAGATTTTGACACCACAATGTTAATATTCGACGGATCAACGACATAGAAAATTAATAGGGACATCTATGATTTGAACTTAGACCTGGAATAAGTAAACTTACTGAATATTTATAGAATTCTCTACCCTAGGTCCATAGAACATACATTTTTCTCAGTATCACATTACACCTATTTTGAAAGTGACCACATAATTGGAAAATTGGAAGTAAATCATTCTTCAGCATTTGCATAGCATTTCACAGACTTAATGAAATATTGGTTGGCTGTTTGTTTGTTATTTTCGTCCCTTATTCCTTCCTGTCTCCGTTGTTAAGCACAATTATTGGCATAAAAGAGGTTTTTAATGCCTATTTTTAGATTGCATTCCAGCCCGGGCAATAGAGCAAGAATCCTGTTCTCTCTCCCCCTTTTTCTTTCTCTTTCTTTCTCTCAAAAAAAAAAAAAAAAAATCTAGGATTTTTATGAGGATTTAACCTTTATTTTTACTAAAGTGTTTAGAACAGTGCTTGGCAATAGTAAATTCTATTAATATGTGTATCTGCTATTATTTGTTTCATAGCACATCATTGCATAAAATTGTATCATTCATTTGGTAACAAGCTTTATGAACTCACAGCTTTATACAGGCACTGCTGTTTCTTTAATACCTAGAACAGTACTTGAAGTGAGAAAATAAATCAAATGGCAGGGTACGTAAGGAGGGAAGATAGAGGCAGATGTAAGATTTTTAAAGTAGTCATTATTTGTTGAAGCTGTGCAAACACTATCACATACCTGCTACCCAATTTTAAAAATGTGTTTAGGCCGCATGCAGTGCCTCACGCCTGTACTCCCAGCACTTTGGGAGGCCATGGCAGAAGGATCACCTGAAGTCAGGAGCTCGAGACCAGCCTGGCCAACATGATGAAACCCTGTCTCTGCTAAAATTACAAAAATTAGCCCCACGTGGCCGTGGATGTCTGTAATCCCAGCTACTTGGGAGGCTGAGGCAAGAGAATCACTTGAACCCGGAACGCGGAGGTTGTGGTGAGCCAAGAACGTGCCACTGTACTCCAGTGTGGGTGAAGGACCCAGACTCCATCTCAAAAAAAAAAAAAAAAAAATGCAATTAGTTACTGGTGATACTTAAAAGTAAAATGATACCAAATAAAGTACCATCTTTACCCCTTTCTTGCTAACGAGCTAATAATACTTGAAGAAATCATTGCCTTCACAAGTCACTATGATTGTGGTGGAATTGTGAATTGATACAGTCTTTTGCAATTTTTTTTTGATAATGTATAGCAAGACAGAATTTGCTATTCTTTGATCCCCAACAAGCAGATGCCTTTGGACACGCTTGAAGAAATAATTTGAAAGGAGAAAAATAATATATTCATAAAGATGTGCCTTACAGCATTACTTGTAATAGTGAAATTAGAAACAACCTACATTTTTAAAGTAGATAAGTAAATAATATGGATATGGAAGAAAAATGGAAATACATTCAGATTGAGGAATATGTGTGATTGCTTTTATTGTTGTTGTTTTTCGTTTTTCTTTCTTTCTTTTTTTTTTTTTTTTGTAGAAATGGGGTCCCTCTATGTTGCCCAGGTTGGTCTCGAATGCCTGGGCTCAAGTGATCGTCCCACCTCTCACCTTGGCTTCCCAAAGTGCTGGGATTTCAGGCAGGAGCACAGTGCCCAGCTGATTTTTTTTTTTTTTTTTAATGGTTCCTTTAACGTTGAAATGATATTTTAACAGTAAAACTTGAAAAAACTCACACAAAAGTACTTCCCTCATGAGACTATTTCTTTAAGCTCTTTGTAGCAGACTAAAAACTGATGGGCTCTTTGAACTGGCTCCAGAGTCATAGCATTTCCCAGGCTTCCCTTTATCTGGGAGCTTCTGTGCAATCCTGGCTGATCTCTTATTGTAATATTCAGTAGCCTTGTGGGCATGGTTTTCAGAATGAATTGTGAATCACTTATGTATATGAATTAATGAGTCTTAGCTGTTTGGTTCTCTTAAAGAAGTATTATTTAAAAGCATGGTTTCTGGCCCAGGAATGGTGGCTCATGCCTGTAATCTCAGCTGGGAAGCCAAGGCAGGTAGATCACCTGAAGTCAGGAGTTCAAGACTAGCCTGGCTGACATGGTGAAACCCCACCTCTACTGAAAATATAAAAATTAGCCAGGCGTGGAGGTGTAGTCCCAGCTACTTAGGATGCTGAGGCATGAGAATCGCTTGAACCCGGGAGGCAGAGGTTGCACTGAGTGGAGATCCCACCACTGCACACCAGGTAACAGAGCGAGACTCCATCTCAAAAAAATAAAATAAAATAAAAAAAGCATGGTTTCTGTTAAGACTAGGGTCAGTATTTCCTATACAGTCTTACATTTCTAATCTTAGTCGTTTTGTTCTGAGAAGTATTTGTCTTTTGTCTTCTTTCCACTTGTTTCTTTAATCATATTTAAGGAGTGTCCATAAGGAGAGCTCTACCTCCTGGAGGATTAAAGCCTAACAGTTCTGAGCTATTTGCCTGTCAAAATGTCTACAAAATTGGGAAAGTCATCATCACTCCTAACATAAACTTCAGAAGAATGTGATGAGATTCTGACAGTGAAGATGGAAGAAGAAAAGCAGACCTGTGATCTGGACTCTGTCCTCCACTGGAGCAGCAACTACAACCCAGAGACCTGCCAGCAGTTCAGGTAGTTTGGTTACCAGGTTTCACTTGGGCTCTGGGAACTTTGTCATCTCTGGCTAAGGCCGGAGGTGCACACCGAAGAGCAGGTCCTGGAGCTGCTGGTGCTGGAGCAGTTCCTGGCCATCCTTCCAAAAGAACTGCAGGCCTGGGTGCAGAACCATCATCCAGAGAATGGAGAGGAAGCTGTGACTATGCTGGAGGATGTGGAAAGAGAGCTTGACAGACCAGAGCAGATAAGAAGGATGCCTGTGGAGATGAACCACCAGGCTGAATCAAGAGCCCGGGCACATCACTAGGAGTTGAGCTCTCAAACTGTATTCCCACTCAGCACAACTGGATGTTTAGGGGTGAAAGTACTCATGGGTGTCCCAGCAAATAGAAGGTGGCTCTACTTTTTCCCTCCGTTGTCCTGTGTCCAGGATACTTTTTGCATAGTTTCTTCTTTGTTATTTTATCCTCAAGTCCCAACCTGATGGTGTTCTTCAGCCTCAGTTAGGTCTTTTATGGACAAAGGAAGGAAATGATTGCAGAGAAGCTAGCACCTTCAGAAATCACTGAGGAATTGCCAAGTAGCCAGCTCATGCCTGTGTAGAAGTAGCTCCAGGGAGCATCATGGGAGCTTCAGTCCTTAAGACCACATGGTGAGGGGGCAGAATTCAGTTCATGGTGGAAGGTGTGGGGGCCTTCTGCTCACCACACACATCTCTGCTGATTTATGCAAGAAGCCTCAAATCTCGCCCTCTCATCTCCTTCTCACTGTGGGAACTTCTGTTATTTGTCCTACTAAATGAAGATCTTCAGTATTTTGTTCTGGCTTCTTTTTCAGAGATTCTTATAAAGTCTTCAGATTTTAAATCCTTGACATCATCTCCAGCAGTGTTTTCAAGCCTTTTTAAAGTAGCCCTTTATCTTCAGGCAGCCCTTGAGGCCCTTCTGTGGGACCCTAAGGTACACAGTCTAGAGACCACTGATTCTCATCATCATTTCCTATATAACTGCTCAGTTACTGGTGGGATCTAGTAACAAAATTGCCTATATTGCTGCTAAGGTGACTTTGCTGTCTTATGTGCTTTAAATACATTTCTCAACTTCCTCACATCCTCAATTGGCCTCAGCTGCTCTTTGCATCACTTTCTACAAGTGCTCCAAAATAGCTGTGTAGCAATCTGTTCCTCCATTGCAGATACTAAACAAACAAAGAGCTATGGGGAAAAACAAAAACAAAACAAAGAATAAGGGGGTTAGATGAAGGTAAGAAGTGGAAATAAGGCTGAGTTACAGGCCTTGTAGGCTGGAACTACTTGCTCCTGCTTCAGACAGAGTAGCTGTGTTTTCATCTGTTTTATATATATTGGAACTCTGTAAAATTTCATTTGATAAAAGGGCCATGCTACTTAAAACAGAATAGTGGGGATAAGATCTTATTATATAGAGTGGTAGGAAGGCCTCTCTGATGAAGTAACATTTGAGCAGAAACCCTCCTTCTAGATGATCATCCTGCATAAAATAGGAGCCAGAGATTAACAGGAAAATCCTACTTAGGAGGATCTCCTCCCTTCTCTTCAGCACTGCTTCCATAGTTCATAGCTGATAGCTTAGCAAGGTTAGAGTTTTTCTGAGGGAATTTTTATAAGAAAATATACAAAGAAAATGCAGTAATTTAAAAAGAGGTTTAGAAAACATTGTTCACCTTTACTTGGCAAGTACTGGCTCTCAAAAGGCTTATACTGGGACACTTAATACCTCCAGTCTAGAAATTGTCTTGGTTTACTTAGAAAAGTGAAAGTCTTTTCAGGAAAAAGTATTTTTCATCAGGAAAGAAAGGGAGACCATCCCAGACTCAGTAGCTTGGTATGGCGGTGACTACGGAAGTGACCAACCTGAAAGCCAGGTGTGGCAAGAACCACATTCTACCTGTGAATGTCCTCATGGAGCCCTTTCCTACATTTTTCTAAGATTTGTAGAAATTTGAAACAGAATGCAAAGGGGCCAGGATCTTTCAATACAAGGCAGAGAGAACCAGAATCATGTGATAGAATAATACAGCCATTTCTTAAGGCCACAAAATGACTTCTGTGGTACTGAGTCATGTCTTATCAAAGCTTCTGGGAGATGACCTTGGTCTTAGTGCTGTAAAGTACTAATTGATGCCAGGATTTTGATAGTAATGACTAATCATTGAGGTCACTTTGGAATAAATTGAAAATGAATTTGAGACAGAACCATTTTTAAAATGATTTCCACTTAAACTATTAATAATAAATGAGTATGCCATATGCTATGGTTTGAATGTTTGTCTCCTCCAAAACTCATGTTGAAACTTAATCCCAAATGTGGCAGTATTGAGAAGTGAGAACTTTGAGAGGTAATTGGATTATCACCCCTGCCCTCATGAATTGATTAGCTCATTCATGGATTAATGAGTTAATGCGTTATCATACGAGTCGAACTGGTAACTTTATAAGAAGAGGAAGAAAGGGCTGAGTTAGCATATTAGTGTGATCGGCCCTCTCACCATAAAATGCCCTCTACTGCCTCAGGACTCTTCAGAGGGTCTCCACCAGCAAGAAGGCTCTCACCAGATGCACCCCTTCACTCATGACTTCTCAGCCTCAATAACTATAAGAAATAAATTCTTTTTATAAATAAATTACTCAAGTTCAGGTGTTTTATTCTAGGCAACAGAAAATGGACTGAGATACCACATTTGTGAATAAATACAAGAAATAATTTTAAATTCCTTTTGTAATAACTATTTAGATCCATTTGATTTGTTTTTTATGTAGCTTTTTAAGTTAGGCTTATTTAGTTTGCTGCAGCAGGAAAGAGAACATGCCATGGAAACTATGGGGTTTGTTATTAAGAAGGAACTGGGAAGGGCTTAAGATTTGAGCTTGTGTTGGGTGATTCTAAGGAGTTTGTAGAGACAGCAGGTAGAGCCATTTTCAATTAAATTCTAAAGAGTAAAACAACAACAACTCATAGTTTTCTTACTCAGTATCACACTCCGTCACTGACTGTTCTCCTCAGACCTCCTTTCTCACCTCATCTTTTTTGTTTGGCCTCAGGAGGGCCCAAAAGATCACTTATCATCAGTACCTCTCTGGGTTCCTTTTAATCTTATTTATGTAATTAGTTCAGATAAAGGCATCCCCAGTAGTCACAGCCCCAGCCAAGTCATGTCCCCAGACATTTCCAAAACTGTTGTACTTTGCTTTTATAAACTAATTTTAAGCTCCTGTCTTTCAGCAGCTTCAGTTAAAATGCCACCATGAGGATAACTGAAGTGATTTCTTCAGGTAATGCATCCAGATTACACTGGCATTTTCACATCCGAGTTAGCAGTTCTGCTGGAGCTTCAGGCACCCTGAGTCATAAGGCGCTCTGCATCAAGCCAGATTTGTGTACTGCCTGAGTGGCCACAGCCCATAAGCAGCCACGTACATTTCTCATAGACATTAAAGGTAATACAAAATAATACAACAGACAGCTGTTCAACCAGTAATATCAAATCCATACAGGAGCAGAGATATTTCTTCGATGAGTACTTAGCTACCCTTGATCTTTTAAGTTGCTAGTTATCCTAGTCTATATTCTTCCCTTTATTTGCCTAACTTATATTTTCTTACTTTATTTTCCACATTCCTTTTTGGCCCCTTGGCTTTCTTCAGCTCATTTCTTGGCATAGTTATTGATTCATTTATGATTATTAAGCTTTTGTTTGTTTATTGATACTCCAGTACTAAATCTTGTTTCTTACTCCCACTGCCATGTCGGATTCCTCTACTTCTATTTGTTTGTATCTCCAATCATTCTTTCTTTTTAAGCCCTTTCTTTCCTTCCAGACTTTCCTTAGTCTCTGACATACCTTTTAATCCTTATTCCCTTTTCTGTCTTTTCCACAGAGCTTTGCATCTTTATAGTTTAGTTGACTGCCTCCTCAGTATGTAAACATTTCTCTTTGTCTTATATAATCTTCTCAATATTATGTCATACACTCTCCATCCTCCATAATGTGTGTTGTTTTATCAATATGCTAGCTAATAATCATGTATATTTAACTTGGATCATTCTCTCTCTTTCCTGGTGACATTTGTTTTTCTATTTCAGATGAAGACATCAAAACTATAATTGTGAAATCTGCTTCAAGGCAAAAGACTTCTTCAGGCATAGAACTGCGTTACGATGCTTCCAACAGCCTTCATATGAACGCCTCCCAGAGTTCCACATATAGAAGAACCTATGAACAAGATGGTAAGCTTGAAAGAAGACAAGGAAACCCTTCTCAGAAATGTGGCAAAATCTTTAGTCAGAGCTCAGCCCTTATTTTATATCAGAGAATCCACAGTGGAGAGAAACCTTATGCGTGTGACGAGTGTGCAAAGGCGTTCAGCCGAAGCTCGATTCTGATTCAGCATCGAAGAACCCACACTGGCAAGAAGCCCTACAAGTGTCATGACTGTGGCAAGTTTTCAGTCAGAGCTTGAATCTTTTCAGACATAGGAAAAGAAACCTTAGGAAAAAAGTCCCATAAGTACGATACGGGAATCAAATCATTTACTCAGAGCTATTTTGGCACAAGTGAAGACACAAGGTGCAAACACTCCTTAGTACAAATCAGTGATCTTAGTTGACACCAGTCTCCTTTCAAGGGTCATAAAAGCCATAGGAGAGAAGGTTGAAAATCTCATGTCAGCATTATTTGCTTTTCTGCTTATCAATGCCGTGTCAATTCTGATGTTTCGGATTCCAAAGCTTAATTGAGATTTCCATCGCTATGCAGCCCTTGAAAAGACATTCTCAGGCATGTTCTACTATTTTCATTATTAACACATATGATGAACTAGTATATATCTTTTTAGACAAATACACATTTTTTCCCTCGTTGAGAAGGAATGTGTGAGTTACTCAGTGTAAAAATAGATATCCTCCTCCATTTCATAACTTGAGCACTAGAATTCTAAAGACCAAAGATTAAAGCACTCTTAAAAAACAATTCCTGGCTGGATGCAATGGCTCACACCAGTAATCCTAGCACTTTGAGAGGCTAAGGTGGATGGAGTCCTTGAGCTCAGGAGTTCGAGACCAGCCTGGGCAACACGGTGAAACCCCGTCTCTACTAAAATACAAAAAATTAGCCTGGCATGGCAATATGCACCTGTAATTCCAGCTACTCAGGAGGCTGAAGCAGGAACCAGAAGACAGAGGTTGCAATGAGCTGAGATCGTGCCACTGCACTCCCAGGCTGAAGTAGCCTGGGAGACAGGGCAAGACTCCATCTCAAAAAAAAAAAAAAATCCTGTTTTGTCTTTTGTTACCAGATTCAAAATATGAACGTAGGACTGCAGAGGCCCAAAAGAATTTGTACTTCAAGACTAGGCTGATGTGTCCCAGGTCACTTTCAGGAGGCAGATAAAGGGCCTTAATCGCTTATGAAAGGTCACAAGAGCCTCTATACTATTCATGATACCAAATTAATTTCTCATGTTGAAAAAAAAAATCTTGCTCACAATGTAATTTGGAAATAATTCATTGGAAACATTAATAAGACTGCATGCCTACAAGGAGTCAGCTAAACATAAGGAATGTTTTCATAGCAATATTATTCTATGGGTACTTCTGTAAGGTGGATGATCATCTTAATGCAAAGAAAAAAGGGAGATGAATGAAATTGTCTAACAAGACTGTTGTACCACAAGTGTTGGCAGGTGCAGTGTGTGATGGAGAAATGTACCACAGCTTAACTGGAAGAGGAAGCCCTTAACTGCTGATGACAATGCTTCAGTGTTCCCTTTTCTGGACTAAATTAGCTATGAATATGTTACAAGCATCATAAGACAACCTTTTCAGAGTCTTCTGCATTCTTAGTAAGATGAGTTTCTAGACACACTGTTATGAAATGAGACCCTGGATTTTGATGTTCTTGTACATATGAACAAATCACTGAAGTTCAATTCAGAGGGTCCACTGCAGTTCCTTATAACCAATTGTTGAACCTAACCATTATAGTTTATATGTGTCAAGACAATATTTATGGGATATTTTATTTGGCTTATCTATGGGATACAAGTAGCTATATTTTTTAATATGTATTTAATTCAGCCAGATTCCCTGTTTAAAATTACTGACTCATATGTTATTAAAATTATTCTGACAGTATACAAACAACATAATGATCTCTTTTCCAGAGATTCTTGATAAAACTCTGTAATGTTATTACAGGAATACATGCATTATGTTTTCCATGGTGCTATAGTTACCCAGTATGGAGGCAAACATCAGAAATCAAAGTCCTTGGAATAGGGAAGAGGCTCATAATCAACTTCTTTGTCTGGTTGGGTTCCTCATAAAGTGTAAAACTCATCATTCTCAAAAAATCCAACCATATCTTAGAGTAACTCCAGAAATTGGCTTAGAGGAGCTTCAGATATGTGGAATTACCACACTTTGCTTAGTTAGTATGCTGATAAATATAAGATTAGTAGGAGGAGAAGTGAATGTAAATTTTATTATAGAATTTTCTGATAGTGATTATGATTTGTAGCTTTAGTGAATATGAATATATATTGAGTTCTCTGTATTTCCAGTCATTAAAAATGTAGGATACTTTTTTTATTTGAGGCTCATTCTCTTTGTAATTAAAGAGAGGAACAAACCATCTATTGAAATAGCAAATGCCTCAGAGATGTGTATATTGTGAATTACTGTTTAATTACAGAGTTTCTTAGGTTCTATGTGAATAAGATAACAGAATCTAAATCAAGTATTTTGAAGGAAGCACTCATCTTCACTTGGTGCTGCCATCAACTTTGTAAGGTTGCATTCTCTTTATTGTGAATAATTTGAATGTCTCCACCAGAAAGTGGTGTGAATCGTATCATTGAAGTATATGATGAATTTTTAAAGGGTGTTTCTGTGTACTTTGAATTATTTTGCAGTTATGTGAATATCCTAATACATTAATGGTACTAGTTTTTGTAAAAGGAAAATTAGTTGAGCTAACCTCAATTTTAAAAATTAACATTTTAGTAGCACTCCCATTATACTGATTAATTTTCATGGATAGTAAATACTCCAAAATGACATTGGTATGATTTATGGATTTCACTTCATCTGGACCTTCAAGATGTAAGGAGTTAAGCCACTCCTTACAACAGTGGCTTAACACAGCAAGCCTTTCTGTGTTAGGAATGCTTCTGGATACAAAATCCATCTTTGGTGGTTTAAACAAATAGGAATTTTCAACCTGAAATCTGGAAGATGGGTTGCTGGCTCTCAATCAGCAGCTGGATGACTGGTCTAGCTTTATCTCATGTTATTTTGTCTGATTTTCGAGAGAGCTGTGACAGCTCTAGGAACTGGGATTAAGTCAGGAAGAAGAGATAGCCAGCCACACTAAGCAAAAGCTTTCCAAAAACCCTACCAAAATCGGGCTTATGTTTCCTTGTTGCCAGTGTGTCTGGTAGGGTAAGCATTTTCAAACTCTAGAGGGACAGTGGGGCAGATGGGAGTTGAGGACGACATGGGGTTTGCCAACAATGTTTGCCATACTAATCCTTTGCCACCTTCCTTCTTATGGGCAAACAACTATGCTTTTGCTTCCTGCATTAAAGGAAAAAAAAAAAGGTAAGAACTCTTACAACTTCTCGCTACTAAATTTGCCAAATTATTTACACTTTACCCATCATTTCCTCTCCCTCCTCTGAGAATGAGGGGTCTCTCCCCTCTGAGCCTCAGCATTCTCACTTCTGAAGGGCCTTGATTGCCAGTCATTCTTCCTCTCTTTTTCTTCACTCTCTGCCTTCCTTCTGCATCCATCCCTTCAACACTTAAATATGCTGTTGTGACCCTACCTCCAAAGCTATATTTTTCCAGCTTACACTGGCAAAATTCAAGATGGTGGCTAGTCCCTGAGTGAGGGGAAATTTGTGGCCCTTAACTTTGCCCTCTTCATATGCATTAATCTCTCAATCAAAGTAATCTTGCTACGGCATATATTTTATCATGTCCTTTCCCTGCCTAAAACATCGGCTTTCCCTTGCTTTTAGGATAAAGTCAGAACTGCTAAACAAGGTTTTTAAGGCTCATTGTGATCTGACCACCACAGCTCACCACTTCAGCTTCAGCTCTTGTCATTGCCTCCTTTATGCTTCAGCCATTCTGCATTACCAGAAGTCCTCCAGCCTTTGGGACTTTCCATGTACTCCTTTTGAACTCCTATCTAGCTTTCACATGTTACCTAATTCCTGTGTATTCTTCATGTTTTAGTTTATGAACCACTTCTTCCTTAACACCCAAAGAGTAGGCTGGGGAGTACCACCACTCTGTTATTTTAATTGCATTATCAGTCTGTTCTTATTTTTACCATTACATTTATCTCATGAAATAAAACATTTTTAAAGTATTAAATTGCAAATATGGCCCCAAGGAAGAGGAAAATAAATGACATCTTGTGATGGAAAAAGTTATGGAGTAGCAAAAAGAAAAATGTTTAAGGCTCTCCTGGTACTGGGAAGAGTGAGTGAGAAAATGAGAGGATTAGGCCCAGATGTCCTTTCATCTCTGTTGCCCAACCCCTGCAGAATTGCGGAGGGGGTTGGGGGAGAATCAAGGGGAGAGGGCTATGCCCCCTTGCCATTGAGTGCATTGGGAGGAAAACTGTTGAACAGACTGCTGGTGCTCCAACACTGAACTCTCATAAAAATGGCAATTCAGTGTTAGGTAGAGGGCCTCTATCAGCTAATATGTGGCTTGGAAGATATATGGCAGTCCTCTGTGCCCAGCAGGAACCTTGGAAAATAGCTGACTATAGAGCTGGTAAGTTGGGATAGTTGAGCAAAGTAACCTTGTGGATCCTGTAGCTAAGAGCTACATGGCCTACCAGACCTTACTGGGGACCTATAGCTCTTCCTAGAAAGAAAGTGAAGACAAATCACCAAGGAAGAGACACTGGCCTCCAGCCCAACCAAAAGAACAGATGATTTTTTCCTGCAGGTTTGGTGAGCAAGCACCACAGCAGACCAGCTCCCAGAATAGAAACCAGGGTAGACTGGAACAGGAAGCCCACCTAACACCCAATCCATAGCAGCACCTAATCACAGAGAATGTATGCCCCAGCTTCCCAAGCAGATGGCAGAAAAGGGCAGAGTGAGAAATAGCCATGAGAGGGAATTGAACATAAAATGGACTGAATAATTCAATTTAATAATTAATAACTAAATATAACAATTTAATTCAGCTCTTTCACCACCCATCCACCCAATGCGGCAGGGATTCAAGAAAAAAATATCAGTTATAAAAAATAAACTACATTTTTCTTTGCTTATTTCAGAATCAATGTGATAACCTTCTGCCCTGCTAAATAGAGATTATATCTATTTCTGTATTGACTCCACTATTTCATGCTGCCTGAGAGCATGAGCTGCCTCATTCACTGTTGTTTCCCAAGCATCTGGTACAGTATGTGGTGCATAATTGTCACTCAAATACTTGTGGAACAAAAACATTTGAAAATTATATATCTTATATGGGATTACTACCTACAATATAGAAAGAACCCCTCCAACTCAACAACAACCAGAAATTTCAAAAATGGACAAAAGTCATGAATAGACACTTCTCCAAAGAGGATACATAAATGGCCAATAAGCACATGAAAAGATGCTCAACATCACTAATCATTATGGAAATGCAAATCAAAACCACAACCAGATACCACTTCACACCCATTAGGATGGTTATTATTTAAAAAAGAAACAGGTATTGGAAAAGATGAAGAGAAATTGGGACCCTTGTGCATTGCTGTTGAGAATGTAAAATGGTGTAGCTGCTATGGAAAACAGTTTGGTGGTTCCTCAAAAAGTTAAACAAAATTCTTATATGATCCAGTAATTCCAGTTCTATGTAGATACTCAAAAGATCTGAAAGCAGAGACTCAAACAGGTATCTGTATACCAATGTTCATAGCAGCGTTATTTGGAATAACCAAAAGGTGGAAACTACACAAATGACCATCTACATATGAATGGATAAAATTTGATATAGACATACAACATAATATTATTCAGCCATAAAAACAAATGAAATTCTGATACCTGCTACAAGGATGAACCTTGAAAACATGAGGTTAAGTGAAATAAGCCAGACGAGAAAGGACACATATGATTCCACTTATTTGAGGTATCTAGAAAAGGCAAATTGGTAAAGACATAAAGTCAAATGTGATTACCAGGAGATAGAAGGGAGAATGCAAGTTATTGTGGATACATGTTTTCTGTCTTAGATGATAAAAAATTTCTAAAAATGTAGAGTGGTGATAGTTGAATAACATTATGAATGTTCTTAATACCACTGAATTGTACACTTAAAAATGGTTAAAATGATAATTTTTTGTTATGTATATTTTATCACAATGGAAAACAAAAGCATTGGAAGAAATAAAAATGAAGCTCCTTTTTTTATAATCCCTGCCATAATAAAGCTTATATCCTAGCAAAGAAAAAAAAAAAAACAAAAAAACCCTGTGGAATGAACATTGTTCAAAAGCAAAGAATCTGAAAGATAAAAATCCAGATACTGCTTGGTGAAAGGACTGTCTGACTATAAGCCCAAATAATGTTTCCTTTGCCAGTAAACATTGAGGACAGTAGATGAGATTATCCAAGGAGCCCTGGAAGAATATTCAAATAGACCATATAGGCCACAAATCCTGAATGGCTAGGAAATAATATTAAAATTGGTTATAATTTCTTAGATTCAAAATTACTTTCTTGTTTAAAGCTATGTGTTTAATTACTTTGCTGATTCCTGAAATTTTGCTCACTGGATATACCTTATTGTCTGGATGTATTAATCTTAGTTGTCTTTAAATGCTAAATGGTTTGTCTTCAACTGAAGGGCGATTTTTATTCAAAGGCGACAATGACATTGAGAAACAGCTTCCATAAGGTGTGGAATGCTAGTGTCAGAGCTAATGATCAACCACATAGACATTTGCTATCTTTTCCTACATAGCTTTGCTGGCTCCAGTCTATCCATCTTAGAAGTATTTGTTGGGATTCCAGGTAGAGTATCTCCAGTTGGACATGTTAACATGCTGCATCAGAACTGGATCAGCCTAATTAACTTTGTTTTTTATTTTCTGGCTATTAGCAGTCTTGTCACCTAAGTGGTTTTACAGTTTGACTTCTCAATATTTTTTCCACCCCAAATGATTAGTCCAAGCCAATCATGATCATCCAATTCTACCTCTGGGCCAGGCATGGTGGCTCATGCCTATAATCTTAGTACTTTGGGAGGCCAAGGCCAAAAGATTGCTTAAGCTCACAAGTTCAAGACCAGCTGGGCAACAAAGGAAGACCCCATCTTTTTAAAATGGAAAAAAAAAAAAACAAACAATTCCCACTCCTGCTTTTAGTTTAGAAATGAGTATTTCACCCAATCCAGCCCAATAAGACATCAGGAGAAGCCTGCCCCATGGCTTCTGGGAAAAGCTTGCTTTCTTCTAAAAAAAGAGAGACATACAGATGTTATTGTCCTATTCCCAGATGTTACTATGACTGGTAACAATGCCAGGAAATGCTGCATCAGCTGGAAGATGAAGCTGACACATGTGGAGGAAAGAACTATGAAAACTGCAAGATTTTAAGCAGATAAATGTGAATGGAAAAAAATAAAAGAGAAAACTACAGACAAGGAAGACTGAAGCCCTGATGTACCATTCCTTTAAGTAGCTATATTAGAAGAAAAGAAATGTTTAACATCAATTATCTAATCATACACCTTAAGAAACCAGGGGGAAAAAAAACAAAAAAGCAATTTAAAACAAGTGGGTGGGACAGGGGTGGGGGTAGAATGATAAAAATAAGAACAGGCTCTGGCTCCAGAGAAGATAGAATAGGCACACTCTACCTAACCCCATCTTTCCCACTAACTGGAAAGCTTGGACAAAATGCATGGAGTACCTATCTGAGGCCTCTTCAAAGTAAATGACAGCAAGCAGATTGGGGAAGAAGAGCAGAATTTGAAATCTACGAAACTAGCATTGAATTTACTGTCTACCTCCCTTGGCATCTCATTGCCTAGACTCAAAGGCAGCCTGAAACCCAGAAGTGCATATCGAGAATAAATAGAAAGGGTTCCAAGACAAGAGTTCTGTTTCTGGCCTAAGGAACTATACACTTAAAATGGTCAAAATGACAAATTTTTATGTTACATATATTTTACCACAATGAAAAACAAAACTATTAGAAGAAACAAAAATGAAGCTGCTTAAAAAAAAAATCCCTGCCCTAATAAAGTCTAGAGTGGGAAAGGGGGGTTCTAAGAGTCAGAGAATAAGGAAATCCCATATACAGCATTTATTCCTTTATTTCCCTTCTCTTCCACCCCAGTCTTCAGGCAATACTATGGCAGTAGCAGTGGCATCAGCAGCACTGTAATGGCAGCAGTCTTTGGGAAGGCATCTAATTTAATTTACTTATCTATTTATTTTAGAGACAGGGCCTCACTCTGTTACCCAGGCTTTGGGAAGGCACTTTAAACTCAAAGGGAGAGAAACACTTTGTTCTGAACAGAGTTGCTTTTGTCCCAGAAACATAGAGCAAATCCCCAAATCCCCATTGCTTTTATTATCTCTGTGTCCTCTGCTGCTTGGATCAGGATACAGAATGCAGTTGGGAGAAGTAAACAGCAGAACTAAACCAGGAAACTGAAACCCCAGCTTTCTAGCTGAAGAACTAGTAAAGGAGGTCCCAGGGAGCCAGAAAAGTGATAAAGTTATTGCAAAGAGGAGTGAGGTCTCTTGAAGTTTTGTATGAACCCCATCTGCTCGCCTCTAAACTGAGCATGGGTGAAGCTGACCCTAACTGGCACATCACAGGCATTGAGAACTAAGCTACAAGATAGACTATCGCTTAGGCCCCAGATTGGCCACTGCGTGGCACACACAAAGACCCAAATTGAACTGGAAATGTTTGAAACCTGAACTGACATTGGAACTACAGCCCAAACAATGTGAATCAGAACTTGCTACCTGACCATAACTAGGGCAGTTGTCTGTTAAACAAAAACATCAACATTCTTCTTATGACTTAAATAATACCCAGGATCTGACAGCATAATATTGAAAATGTGCAGGACACAATGCAAAATTACTAGGCACAGAAAGAACCAGGAATATCTCAACTTGCAAGAGAAAAGAATATCAAGTGATGCCAACGCCTAGATGATAGAGATGTTAGGATTAACAGAAAAAACTTTAAGGCAAGTTTTATAACCATGCTTTGAAAGTAAGGGTGAATGAATGGAAGGATATATACCGGGAAAGAAATGGAAGATATAAAGAAGAAATGAATGGAAATTTTTGAAGTGAAAAATACAACAATCAAAATAAAATATTCACCTGATGGACTCAATGATAGAGGAAATAGTGATAAATCAATAGAAATTATTGAATCTAAATGAGACAGATTAAAAGATTGACAAAGAAAGATAGAAGGTATTGGATTGTACAAGAAAACTACAATCCAATATCTTAATAAACATAGGCACAAAAATCCTCAACAAAATACTAGCAAATTTAATTCAGCAATGTATAGAAAGGATAAAACATCATGACCAAGTAGCGTTTATCCCAGAACTGTACAGTTGACTCAGCACTCAAAAATCAGTCAAGGTAATTTACCATATTAATAGTCTCAACAGGAAAAGCCACATGGTTATGTTAACTGATGCAGGAAAAGTATTTGACAAAATTCAACATCCATTTGATGAAAGGGTGAAAAGAACAGAAGGAGGCTTCTTCAAACTTATAAAAGGCATCTACTAAAAACCTAAAGTTAATATAATAATTATGAAAGCCTGAATGTTTTTCCCTTTAAGATTGAGAAAAAAACAAAAAGGACGTCTACTCTGCACTCCTATTCAACATTGTATTAGAAGCCCTAACCAGTACAATAAGGCAAGATATGAAAATTATGCACAGCATGGCATGGTTGTTCATGCCCATAATCCCAGCGCTTTGGGATGTCAAGGCAGGAGGATCACTTGAGGCCAGCAGTTTGAGACCGGCCTGGCAACACAGCAAGACCCCATTTCTACAAAAATTTTAAAAAATTAGACAGATGTGATGGCAACACCTGTAGTGCCAGCTACTCAGGAATCTGAGGTGGGAGGATCACTTGAGCCCAGGAGGTTGAGGCTGCAGTGAACCATGATCATGCCCCTGTACTCCAGCCTGGGTGACAAAATGAGACCCTGTCTCTAATTTTAAAAATTAAAAAAGAAAATTATACAGGTTGTTTATTTTAAAAATAAGTGCTCCCAATCTGAGGGTAACATGTATAGCTACCTAAAAAATCCCACTGAATCTACAAAAAACTTCCTAATAATAATAATGGAATTTAACAAGGTTGTAGAATATAAAGTTATCTTAGTGAGTTTGGGCAGCTATAAGAAAAATACCATAAGCTGACTGGTTTAAACAACAGAAACTTGTTTCTGTATAGGAAGCATGTGGCTGGCATCTGTTTAGCTTCTAGGGAGGCCTCAGGAAACTTACAATCATGGTAGAAGATGAAGGGGAGGCAGGTACCTCTTACATGGCTGGAGCAGGAGCAAGAGAGTGGTAGGGAGGTGCTACACACTTTTAAATAACCAGATCTCTTGAGAACTCTATCACAAGAAAAGCACCAAGGGGGATAGTGTTAAACCATTCAATGAGAACTCACTCCCATGATCCAATAGGTCTACCACCAGGTCCTACCTCCCATCAGGCCCTACCTCCAATATTGGGGATCACAATTTGACATGAGATTTGGGCAGGGACACAGATCCAAACCATATCATTCTGCCTCTGGCCCTTCCCAAATCTCATGTCCATCTCACATTGCAAAATACAACCATGTCTTACCAACATACCCCCCACAAGGTCTTAACTCATTCCAGCATTAACTCAAAAGCCCAAAGTCTCATTTGAGACAAGGCTAGACTCTCACCCATAAGCCTGTAAAATCAAAAACAAGTTAGTTACGGCCAAGATACAATGAAGGTATAGGCATTGAGTAAATATTCCCATTCCAAAAAAGAGAAGTCCACCAAAAGAAAGGGACTACAGGCACCATGCAAGCCCAAAATCCAGCAGAGCAATCATTAAATCTTAAAGTGCCAAAATAATCTCTGTTGAATCCACATCCCACATCCAGGGTATGTTGATGCAATGGGTAGACTCCCAAGGCCTTGGGCAGCTCCACCCTGTGGCTCTGCAGGATTCAGCCCCAACAGCTGCTCTCAAGGATTGACATTGAGTTCCTGCGGCTTTTCCAGGTGCAGAATGCAAGCTGCTGATGGATCTACCATTCTGGGGTGTGGAGGATTGTGGCCCTCTTTTCACAGTTCCACTAAGCAGTGCCCCAGTGGGATTCTGCCTGGGGGTTCCAACCCCACATGTCCCTTCTGCACTGCCCTAATAGAGGTTCTCCATGAGGGATCCACCTCTGCAACAAGCTTCTGCCTGGACGTCCAGGCTTTTCCATATAGCCTCTGAAGTCTAGGTGGAGGCTCCCAAGTCTCAACTCTTGCACTCTGCATTCCCACAGGCTTAACACCATGTGGAAGCTGCCAAGTCTTAGGGCTTGCACTCTCTGGAGCAGTGGCCCAAGCTGTATCTGGGCCCCTATGTGACATGGCTGGAGTTGGAGTGGCTGGAATGCAGGTAACAGTGTCCCAAGGCTGTATAGGGCAGCAGGACCCTGGGCCTGGCCCAGGAAACCACCTGTCCTCCTAGGCCTCCACGTCCATGATGGAAGGGGCTGCCACAAATGTCTCTGAAATGCTTTCCAGGCCTTTCCTCCATTATCTTGGCTATTAGCACTTGGCTCCTTTATACTTATGCAAATTTATGCAGCCTGCTTGAATTCCTCGTGAAAATGGGCTTTTCTTTTCTACAACATTGTGAGGCTACAAATTTTCCAAACTTTTACTCTCTGCTTCCCTTTTAAATGTAAGTTCCAGCTTCAGCTGATTTCTTTGCTCATGCATATGATCATAGGTTGTAGAAGCAGCCAGGCCACTCATGAATGCTTTGCTGCTTAGAAGTCACTTCTACCAGATACTCGAAATTATCATTCTCAAGTTCAAAATTTCACTCCTGGCCTCGAGGGATTCTCCCACCTTGGCCTCCCAAAGTTCTGGGATTACAGTTATGAGCCACCATGCCCACCCCAGAGTTTTGTCAATTATCATGAGGCTACAGTAATCAACCATGTGAGATAACATGCTTGATAATATAACAGATTAGAGAATTCAGAAATATGACCAATTGATTTTTTTATAAAGATGCAAAGGTAGTTCAATGGACATAGGATGAACTTTTTATCAAATAGAACAATTGGGCATCTCTATGCAAAAAAAAAACCTCAACCTATAGTTCATGCCTTATACTAAAATTAATGCAACTAAATCATATATTCAATGTGAAATGTAAAACTATAAAACTGTCAGAAGAAAACATAAGAGAGAGTCTTCATGGTCTGGTATTAGGTATTACTAGATATGACACTGAAAGCACTGAAAAACAGATCAATTGACGTTCGCCAGGCACAGTGGCTCACGCCTGTAATCCCAGCACTTTGGGAGACCAAGGTGGGTAGGTCATGAGGTCAGGAGTTCAAGACCAGACTGGCCAACGTGGTGAAACCCTGTCTCTACTAAAAAAAAAAAAAATACAAAAATTAGCTGGGCATGGTGGCTTGTGCCTGTAACCCCAGCTACTTGGGAGGCTGAGGTAGGAGAAATGCTTGAACTGGGACACGGGAGGCAGAGATTGCAGTAAGCCAAGATCATGCCACTGCACTCCAGCCTGGGCTACAGAGTGAGACTCCATCTCAAAAAAAAAAAAATTGATGTTTATAAATACTAACAAGTTTTGCTCTACAAAACACATTATTAAGAGAAGAAAATATAAGCTACAGACTCATAAATATTTTCAAATCACAAATTAGACAAAAGACTTATATCCAACATAGAATTTCCAAAACTTAATAGTAAGAAAAAAATTTTAATGGAGAGGAAGACTTGAGCAAACACTTCATAAAAGAGTACTTATGGATGGCAAAAAGCAGCTGAAAAATTGTCCAACATCATTAGCCTTTAGAGAAATGCAAATTAAACCCATGATGAAATATGACTACACATACATTAGAATGGCTAAACAACAGCAGCAAAAGACAATACCAAGTGCTGTTAAGGATGAGGAGCAACTGGAGCACTCATGCATTGCTGGTGGTACAAAATGGTGCAAACACTCTGGAAAACAATTCAGCAGCTTCCTTGAAAGTTAACCACGTACTTGCCATATGACTCACCAATCCCACTTCTAGATATTTACTCTATAGAAATAAAATCTATGTTCATATAAAAACCTGTCCATGAATTATTATTATTTTTTTTAAGTTAAGTCTCACTCTGTTGCCCAGGCTGGAGTACAGTGGTGCAATTTTGGCTCACTGCAACCTCATGCAATTCTCCTGTCTCAGCCTCCCAAGTAGCTGGGATTACAGGTGCATGCCACCATGGCTGGCTAATTTTTATTTAAGTAGTGATGGGGTTTTACCATGTTGGCCAGGCTGGCCTTGAACTCCTGGCCTCAAGTGATACGCCTGCCTCAGCCTCCCAAAGTGCTGTGATTACAGGCATGAGCCACCACGCCCAGCCTCTGTCCATGAATATTTATAGTAGCTCTATTCATAATCACCCAAATCCAGAAACAACCCCAAAGTCCTTCAGTGGTTGAATGGATAAACAAACTATGATACACAGAAGTCAAATACTACTCAGCAATAAACTGGAATCGACTATTGATATGTGTAACAACATAGATGAATCTCAAAGGCATTATGACGAATGAAAGAAAGCAGCCTTAAGATATTACTTTATGATTCCATTTTTATTACATTCTGGACAAGTCAATATATTGTGATAGATGACAAATCTGTGATTGCCATGGATTAGGGATGTGGGGAAGGTGTGAGTACAGCTTGATGGAGTTTTATGGAATGATGGAACTATTCTTTATCATGATTTTGGTGGTCATTTCACAAATCTAAAACTCAGAAATATCTGTCCCCCCAAAGTGCCATATTTTGCTGTCTGTTAATTTTATTAAAAGAGAAGAACTCCATAAATAGAGAACAAATAATGAAACAAATAAACAAAGCCAAAAGTTGATTCTTTAAAAATTAATAAAATTGATAAGGCTCAAGCAAAACTTGAAGTCTTGATTAAGAAAAAAGAAACCAGAAATTATCGATGTCAGGAATGAAACAGGGGACATCCCTACAAACAATAAAAAGATATTAAGGAAACATTTAGTATTGTTTCCTTAATATATAGACAATAAAAGATATTAGACAATATATTAGACAATAAAAGATATTAATAATTATGAACAACTTTATGCCAATAAATCTGACAACTTAAATGAATTAGATAAATTTCTTCAAAGACAGATACTCTCCTTATATCTCATTGACCAGAATTGAATCACATGCTCATTCCTAGCTGCCAGCTAGGCAAAGCAAGTATCTGCCTAAGGGAAGCAGAATGGTCATGGATAGCTTAGCTCAATTACAATTTATTGCTTACAGGTGGTCACACTGTTGCCCCACTCCATCCAAAAAATCAGGAGTGTATTAGAAGTAAGGGGAAGCACTTTGTGTAGGAAACTAACAATGCTTGCCTGTTAGGTTATCAGTCATATGCAATCAAAAGACTCCTCATACTGTACACTTACTAGTTAAAATGGAATCTTTAAGCAATGTACTTAAAGTGCCCAGAGGGAGATACTTTTGAGCTGAAGGGAAGGATTGAGAGCTCCAAAGTCTGGAAAAAATCAGTCTTGGATGGAATCTGATAACACCAGATCTGAAGGTCTATGCTTTCCTTCCAATGTGAACCCTTTTTTTTTTAAATCAGGATCTCGCTCTGTCCACAAGGCTGGTGGGATCACAGCTCACTGCATCGTCAATCCCTCAGGCTCAAGAAATACTCCCACCTCAGCCTCCTGAGTAGCTGGGACCAAAGGCACAGGCCACCATGCCCAGCCTGAAAACTTTTCTTGCTGGCTTCCTCCATTTCAAGGTGCCTCTCTTCCCTCTCAGCACACCACCTCATTTAGAAGCCCTTACAGGCATTCTGCTCTTCTCTAGTGTAGCATTTCTACACTGCCTTGTGAATACTTGTTTTTTTTTGTTGTTTATTTCCTTAACAAGATGGTAATGTTAAAAGACGGAATCAAACTGGACAGGGTGGTTCACACCTGTAATCCCAGCATTTTAGGAGGTCAGAGGATCCCTACTATAGCCCAGGAACTCAAGGCTGCAGCAAGCTATAATCACGCCACAGCACTCCAGCCTGGGCAACAGAGTGAGACCCCATCTCTTTTAAAGGGAAAAACAAAGGAATCATGACTTCATTTTATTTATCTCTATATCTCTGGTAGCCAGGTAGTATATGTCTGGTTGTTTTATTCATTTTAATGAATCAGATGTTTGCTATCAGGGCAAGGCAAGGTTGAAAGATTTGGCTGGTAAAGAAATGAACCCTTTTTGAATTTAGACATGTTATTATTTACACAGACAATGAAAGCAAATGAAATGCCAGCTCTCCTTGAGCTTTTGTCTCAGATACCAAAATGATGACACCAAAACAGAAGGGGCTGTATGACTACAGCATGCATTGTGGACACCTTGTTGCTGAGGGGTTAATGCCATGCTGCAGCTAAGCCTTGTTATAACCTGCAGCTGTACTCTAAGCGGGTGAGGCAGAATGGCTCATTGGAACCAGGAAGCAATGATAAACTGCCTCATGACGGTCTCTGTGGAAGACAAGGAGCTGAGTGGGAAATGGCCTTGCAGTAGCTACTTACAAGCCTCTGCGCTCATCTTCTGGGAGGATCCTAAGGTGTTCTGCCAAGACTCAGATTAGCTGTGGTTCCTGCATTACCTATGTGGCCTATGTGGATACGCGCAAAGTTGTCAGGCCCTGGTATGAATCTGCTCCCTCCATTCAGGTTGCCCAGAGGAACATGATGTTCTATCTTGACTAGATCTTTAAGATGGCATCAAGGGCCATCATTCAGGAAAAATCCCAGAGGACTTCAGAAGGATGATGTTTCAAAGCAGGTATTATTGGCCTCTGCCCTCAAAAGAGTAACTTAGTGAGGAAAACCTCACTGTGGTTTCCATTTTGTATTTTAGAAAGAATTAGGAATAATAGAATGGAGGCCAGGCACAGTGGCTCATGCCTGCAATCTAGGAGGCCAAGGCAGGAGGGTCACCTGTGCCCAGGAGTTGGAGATCAGCCTGGGAAACATAGGAAGACCTCGTCTGTGAAAAACAAACAAAAAAATTAACTAGGCATGGTGGAGCACACCTGTTGTTTAAGGACTTGTCAAAAGTATAAGTCTAGCCTTCCATAAGCATTTCAAGATAAATTATTACAGCATAAAATAGAAGCCTTTACAGAGGCGAGTGAAGTGGTCTGATTTGTAATTTTAAATGATCACGTCAGCAGCTATTTTATGGTATAAAATGCCCAGTTACTCAAGAGGCTGGGAGAATCACTGAGTCCGGAAGGTCGAAGCTGCAGTGAGCTTAAGACTGTACCACTGCACTACAGTCTTAGCTCACTGAATGAAGACCCTGTCTCAAAAACAAACAAACAGAATATAATCACAGGAAAAGTGTTCTGTAAAATTCTGCAACATTTTTAACTTCCACAAGGTTTCGTTTTGAGATTTATCATTTTTGTCTTCCAACATTAATTAGATGTAAAAACTCTTAAAACAAAGATGCCTTCAGTTAGCCTTTAAGAAAGAAAAGAGGGAAAGGCTGGGAAGAGGAGCCAAGCTGCTTACTGGTCCTATCCAAGAAGCAGAATGAAAGTGCTGGATTTCTGACGCTTCCTGCAATGAAGAGTGTTAGCAGGGGTTGTGAGAAGAGCTCTGGTCAGAGTGAAAAGCAGTGCAATACTATCAGCTGCTCGCTCACTTGCTCTCTCATTCATGAATCTAGAGAGTCTAAGGGCACTTTGGGAAGGGCATTTTCCCGAATTAACCAAAAAGTCGAAGCCTGAAGACACCGGAATGCTTATAGAAGGCTGGACCTACACTTTTGACACGTCCTTAAACAACAGGGCTCCTTTGTATGGTGTCTGATGCCAGACATGTGACCTAAAGGCAGCAATGTAATCAGCTCACTATTTATTTATTTATTCAACAAATATTTATCGAGTTCTCTATTTACCAAAGACAGTCAGCATCCTGGGACTAGGATGGGATACTGTGGTGAACAAAACAGACAAGGTCTTTGCCCTTAAAGGACTTACAGACAAAACAAAACAAAAAACAAGTAAATAAATGAAATCACTTCCATCAATAATAGTGCCATGAAGGGTCATGTGCCATGAAAGGCAGACTGTGAGGCTGAGGATCCTGGGCCACAATGAGCTGAAGAGCTGCAGTGATTGGGGGCGCCAGGGACTGGGGGTACGGGCAGGCAACAGACCACAGGGGCCTTACAGATCATTATAAAAAGTTTTTATGCCATAAATCATTATGGCATAATTTGGAGGCCTTTAAATGGGGGAGTGAAGTGGTCTGATTTGTAATTTTCAATGATCGCGTCAGCAGCTATTTTATGGTATAAAATGCCCAGCTTGAAAATGACCATGCATTCTACAAACTCACCGTGACATCACTGCCAAAACTCTTGTCTCTTTTGGTTTTCCTGACAGATAAATTGGTCAGAATTAAGCTCCGTGACATAAGTAGTGGGAGCCAAAGATCTGAATCACGTCTTGGTTTCAAATCTTGCTACCCACAACTGAGTTGTGAGCTCTTGTCAAGTTATTTACGGTATTTGTGCCTCAATTATCTCAGCTGTTAAATGGGGATAATGAAAGTTCCTATATCATTTATTTGTGAAAACAAATGACATGTAAAGCACGACGACACCGCCTGGCACAATGTAGTAAGCTTTCACAAATACTCGCTTTCATTCCTTCTTGCAGGGGATTACTGAGAGGATCCACAAGATAATGCATGTGAAAGGGCTTGCGAAACTGTAAGGACTATCTTAATGGCAGAGTTCTCTTTTTTTCTTTTCTTTTCTTTTCAACGGTCCCGAGGACGCTGGGCTGTTCGAGGAGAGGCGCGAGGGCAAGCGCAGCCTCAATGCGGTTATTGTCGTGGGGCCGCCCCTCCCCCGCCCGGGGCGCTTCTCCATGGCAACGTGGGCTTCACCTCTCCCCGCCTCCTCGGGCCCGCAGACCGGAAGCAGCCCGCGCCGGGGGCTTCTGGGAAAAGGCTTCTTAGCGGCGTTTCTGCGTCTGTCGTGGACAGCGAAGCTGCTGCGGTTCCTGAGCCGGAGGTTTGCGCCGGTGTGCGGGGACGTTATGAGAGGGAGGGAGACACCGGGCTAGGGTCTGCGGCCGTCTTAGCAGGAGCCGGCGGGGAAGCCTGCTCCGGACCTACCTCAGCTTCCCGAGAGACGCGGGGAACAGGCCGCAGCCTCCGCGCCTAGCAGTTATGGGGCGGGGAGAGGTAGGCTGGAGCGGGAGGCCTGCTTGGGTCTTCGGCATCTGCGGAGAGTCCTCTGACCCTCCGTGTCCTCCGAGACCCTCATCTTCCCCCTCCCCCACTGGCCGGTTTTGTTCTATTTCGAGGCCCTGGCGTATCGCGGAGGATTCTGGGAGTCGTGTTGGGAGGAGGCGGGAGTGGGGCGGGGCTTGCGCGGGGCTGCTGGGATTTGTAGTCTCTCCGGCCGCGGGCGGAAGTGCCATGGTTCCGACGCTGTTGTCACAGGGTGGCCTTTGGTCATCTGAAATCCGCTGTCTTGAGTGCTGGGAAGAGGGGCTAGAGGACGTTGGGCCGGGGTCGGGCTACACAGCGGGTCAATGCGGCAGTGAGGTGGGCGATCACCTGGGACTAGGTACCCTGCCCAAACGTTGCCGGGACCGTGGGCCTTCCCCTCCATGTCCCACAAGTGCTCTACAACGTAAAAGGAAGAGAAATTTGTGTAGAAATACTTGAACCATTGATAAGCAGGTCTTGGAAGAGAAACGAATGAGTGTTGGCTAGACCTTATTTATAAGGCCACCACACTCCAGAATATTTAATTAAACCAGTATGTATTGTCTGATAAGGCCTTTTCTGATTCAGTCTTCATCTTGCTTGAGTTACAATAAATTTTTTTAAGTTGTTATTGTTCAGATTCTGGGCCCTGAGTAAATAAAAAGAGTAGGCTGAATTGCTCATTGCTAGTATGTGACGTAAACAACAGCACGGGCATGATAGTGCAAATAATAAAGGTCCAGGAACAGCATACAGTTTTCCTGAAGGTAGAAGCTGGGGAGTGAGTCATCCAGTGTAAGGACAAGACACTGGACCACTGCAGGAAGTTAAGGTGCTTATGTGAGTGCCTTTTCTTAATAGAATTTTCTGCGATTAATGCCTATCATTATAAATATAAATGTACTTGTGGTGTGATGGAAGACTGAATATTTACATATTATGTGCAAGATAATTTTTCAAAAGTATGTGATCTGTTTTTCACATATGATCTTTTCAATATTACGTGATCTGTTACTTAGCAAGTGAACATTTTTTCACATATATTTTGAGTCCAAGGAGTTCTTAAACACCTTAAAAATATTTAAGTTTTTAAAAAACATTTTGTAAAGAAAAATTTTTTAAGCACGTAATAATAAAGCGAATCTTCCTTTTGAGTTGATCTGTGTGTGTCAGGAAACACCAGTTCTGAATTGCAAATAATGGGTTCCACGGTCAGGCACATTTAGAAAGCACTGAAGTAGTCTGGTTCTTAATTGGATTCTTCTGATTATTGACATAGTATTCGTTGTCTTAGTAGGTTATGATTGGCAAACTTTTTCTTTAAGTGGTCATGTAGTAAATAAGGTCATGAATAACTTACCGATAGTGCTACAGTCTGAGAAATATGTTAGGCTATTTCATCCTTGTGTGAACATCATAGAATGTACTTACACAAACCTAGATGGTGTAGCCTAGTACACATTTAGGCTATCTGGTATAGCCTGTTACGCCTAGGCTACAAACTTGTACAGCATGTTACTGTACTGAATGCTGTAGAGAATTGTAACACAATGCTGAGTATTTGTGTATCAAAACATAGAAAGGATAGAATAAAATATGGTATAAAAGGTTTTAAAAAAAGATATGCCTGTATAGGGCACTTACTATGAATGGAGCTTGCTGGATTGGAAGTTGCTCTGAGAAGTCAGTGAGTGAGTGGTGAATTTGGAGGCCTAGGACATTATTGTACACTCCAATAGACCGTATAAACACTGAACCCTTAGGCTACACTACATTTATTAAGAAAACATTTTTTTCTTCAATAATTAACCTTAGCTTACTGGAACTTTTTCACTTGCAAACTTTTACTTTTTTTTTTCTTTTGAGATGGAGTCTTGCTCCATCACCCAGGCTTGAGTGCAGTGGCCCGATCTCGGATCAACGCAACCTCTGCTTCTCAGGTTCAAGCAGTTCTGCCTCAGCCTCCTGAGTAGCTGGAATTACAGGTGTACAGCACCATGCCCAGCTAATTATTGTATTTTTAGTAGAGACGGGGTTTCACCATGTTGGTAAGGCTGGTCTCGAACTCCTGACCACATGATCCACCTGCCTTGGCCTCCAAAGTACTGGGATTACAGGTGTGAGCCACCACACCCAGCCAACTTTTAGGTTTTTTTTTTTTTTTTAAACTTTTTTACTCTTTTGTAATAATACTTTGCTTAAAATACAAACACATTGTACAGCTGTACAAATATATTTATATCCTTATTCTGTAAGCTTTTTGCTATTTTTAAATTTAATTTTTAGAGACAGCATCTCTGTTGCCCACGCTGGAATGCAGTGGTGCAGTCATAGCTCACTGGAGCCTTGAACTCCTGGACTTTAGTGATCTTCCTGCCTTAGCCTCCTAAAATGCTGGGATTACAGGCATGAGCCATTGCACCTGGCCAATTTTTTTTTTTTTTTTTTTTTTTTGCTTTTGGAACTTTTTTGTTAAAGGCTAAGACAAACACATACCTAGGCTTACACAGGGTCTGAATTATCAATAACATTGTTTTCTACCTTCACATCTTGTCCCACTGGAAGGTTTTCAGGAGCAGTAACGTGCATGGAACTGTCATCTCCATGATAACAGTGCCTTCTGTAATACCTCCTGAAGGACCTGCCTGAAGCCATTTTGCAGTTAACCTTTTTTTTTTTTTAATAAGTAGGAGGAGCACACTCTAAAATAGTGTAGTATAAAAAAGTATAGTATAGTAAATACATAAACCAGTAACATAGTTGTTTGTTATTGTTACTGTTTTTTTTCTTTCATCATTCTTCTCTGCTTAGTTACCAAGTTTTATGTACCATATATAACTGTATGTGCTAAACTGGCAAAACAGCAGGTTTGTTTACACAAGCATCACCACAAACATGTGAGTAATTTGACCTTACAACAGCTACAGTGTCACTAGGTGAATCTTGAATTTTTCAGCTCCATTATAATCTTATGGGACCACTGTCATCTATGTGGTCCTTCATTGACCCCAATGTCATTATGTAGTACATGACTGTGTTAGGTGTTTTTAGTCCATCTAGTCTGTCAAAACTACTCAACTCTGCTATTGTAGTGTGAAGTATGAATAAATACAATTATTTATGGAAACAGTCATGTTAATTTCATATCATTTCCACATGTCATGAAGTATTCATTTGATTTTGGGGAGCTCCATTCCCTAAAATATCATTAGGGATTCATTTAATTTTAGGGAGCTCCATTCTCTAAGGCACTGTGGTGAAGACCACAGCCATTTAAAAATGTGAAAATTGTTCTTCATGCAAGTGTTGTACAGAAATGGGTGGCAGGCTAGATTTGGCCATGAAGCTGTAGTTTGCCAACTCCTGGTGTAGGTTATTGGTTGAAGTTTGTACTTCAGTCAAAGAACAAGTATCTTTTACTTCTTTTATCAGTGTAAGTCCAAATTCTTAGGATATTTTTGCTCATTTATGTATTTTATATTTCTTGTACCTCAGGAGTACCGTGAAGAAAACGGGGTGTTGCCCTGAGGCTTATATTCTGCCTCAGTTGTCCTTTCCTGAAGTATTATAAATCAGAATGTCTGCACAGTCAGTGGAAGAAGATTCAATACTTATCATTCCAACTCCAGATGAAGAGGAAAAAATTCTGAGAGTGAAGTTGGAGGAGGATCCTGATGGTGAAGAGGGATCAAGTATCCCCTGGAACCATCTCCCTGACCCAGAGATTTTCCGACAGCGATTCAGGCAGTTTGGATACCAGGATTCACCTGGGCCTCGTGAGGCTGTGAGCCAGCTCCGAGAACTTTGCCGTCTATGGCTCAGGCCAGAGACACACACAAAAGAACAAATCTTGGAGCTGGTAGTGCTGGAGCAGTTTGTTGCCATCCTTCCCAAAGAGCTACAGACTTGGGTTCGAGATCATCATCCAGAGAATGGAGAGGAGGCAGTGACAGTGCTGGAGGATTTGGAGAGTGAACTTGATGACCCTGGACAACCGGTGAGCTTGCTTCTGTCATTTCCTGGGTGAGAAGCACTGCCATCGCAGTAGGCAAAGCTGCTGAATTAATTCCACTCAACTAAGTTGATGTTTATGCCTTCTCCCCCATTCCCCTACCACTCCCTGTTATCTGTGCTTCTTTGCCATCTAGGCCTCTGCAATATATGTTTTATGGAGTTTCTCTTACATGTTTTTAGTTCTGATTCTCATTAAAATTCCTTCTCTGAATCAAATCTTTCTGTTTCCAGGTTTCTCTCCGTCGACGAAAACGAGAAGTGCTAGTAGAAGACATGGTATCTCAAGAAGAAGCTCAGGGATTACCAAGTTCTGAGCTTGATGCTGTGGAGAACCAGCTCAAGTGGGCATCCTGGGAGCTCCATTCCTTAAGGCACTGTGGTGAGGACCAGAACTCTGTGTGGGCCAGAGGGTGAAATAGAGTGTAGGCCTTTTGTTCAGAACTTTGCTTGCTCTCACTGGTGGGGATGTGGGGGAATCAGATCACTCTCAACCTGATACAAGATCTTGATTTATTTCTAATTAAGTTGATTTTGCTGGCCTCAGACCTTTTATTCCTAGACATTAACATCTTCAACCTTTTCTTCCCTTTCAGTCTCCTTCCTAAAAAGACTTGCCCATGTCAGGCTAGCATTTGCCTTACTTTGAGCAAGCACCCACCCATAGACCAAGTCCCTCTATTTTGCATTCAGTATTACTTGTCATCTGTTTTCCATCCTTTTACTTTCAATCTTCTTCCTAATTCTATTGGTACAGTAAGCTTACCTGAAGCCTCTTCTAATTTCTTTGTTGTGCATCACTGAAGTCTTTCTAAATATTTAACTATTTTGATTTTCTTCAACTCCTACCTAGAGTCATTTTCTTCTAAGAAGCTTCTTTTGTAGAAATGATACTTGGAGTAATTTTTTTCCTTTGTCTAAGTATTTATGCAAAAAAAAAAAAAAAAGACTCCTTGGCTATAGTATGCTCTAAATGCAGAAAAAACTTTTTTTTTTTTTTTTTTTTTTTTTTTTTTTTTTTTTGAGGCGGAGTTTCGCTCTTGATACCCAGGCTGGAGTGCAATGGCGCGATCTCGGCTCACCGCAACCTCCGCCTCCTGGGTTCAGGCAATTCTCCTGCCTCAGCCTCCTGAGTAGCTGGGATTACAGGCACGCGCCACCGTGCCCAGCTAATTTTTTGTATTAGTAGAGACGGGGTTTCACCATGTTGACCAGGATGGTCTCGATCTCTTGACCTCGTGATCCACCCGCCTCGGCCTCCCAAAGTGCTGGGATTACAGGCTTGAGCCACCGCGCCCGGCCAGAAAAAGCTTTTTTAAAAGCTCATAGTTGTATTAATTCACTGAGACCAGTCTTTCCCAATATATTGGCAATTAACACCATAAACTTATATGTATCCTTTGATATAGCCCAGTATATTCCTAAAACTGCTGGATTGCTTTCTTATGTTTATGTGAACTAAGATGAAATTTTGTTTGACTTTGCTTTGGTAATCATTCCTTGAGGTAGTTGGAGATGATGCTGGGATGCCACTGAATGAGATCTGAGTAGGTTTTCTTCACATCTGAGGGGACAGTGCCAGCCAATCAGAGCTTTGGGGATTTGTCTTAAGTCTGCTGAAAATCTGCAGTTTTACATGTTTCATGGGCCATTCTGTGCAATAAAGTTTGAGAAGCATCATCCTTGATATATGGGGCTGATATTTTCAACTTCTCATCATCTGAATTTTAGAATGGCTTTTCACCCATAAGTCTCTTCCACACTTGGGCATTTCTGTTTCCTCTGTGCTGTTTGTCTCCACTTAATCTTCACACTCACTCCTTTGTTTTTCAAGTCTCCAAGCCTCAGTAGCCCCCTCTAATCTTTCAGTCTCTTTCTCTTAGCCTTATCTCCTGACTTTATCTTTTTGTTAATTATTATTTTCCTCTTTGCTGAAAGCAGTTCCTCACCCTGTATGAACTGTATCTTAACTCCTTAAGGCATGAAGTTTCAGAAAAGTCTTAAATGACACTTGTGTTATCTCTGCCTGAATGGGAGCGATGGTACCACATGTTGGTAATTCAGGCTTTCCTTTCATTGGACACATTTCACTGAGGCTTAGTAATAACCGTTTTTCTAAGTACCATGACAAATACCACACAGGGCAAGCTTCTTTTATTGGAAAACTTTCATTTATTAGGGGCACACTGAATTTTTATGTCATGTCTTTAGTTAACATAGGTTGCCCCCAGCTTATCATTGGCCCTTCTTGTCAAGACTCCTGTGTTCTGCTTTTAATCTAATATTGACTGTGACTTGACTTGTCTTGTTCATTTCAGAAATAGCCACTTTCTGACATATTTTTTTAATGTACATCTTCATATTTTGATGTGATTTCTCATTTTCTCAAAGCAAAAGAACATTATAATGATTTTCTAATAACCAATTTTATTTGATTTTATTTGTACAAAATTTTATCCATACCTAGCCACATTACTTTGTCTCCCTAACATCTTATAATCTACCATCTTTCTGCCCTTTATTTTCTGACTACTATTTATAAACCACTTGTCTATGTTTTATTCTGATAGAATCTCATATCATGATGTTATACTGTTATTTCAGAGTAATTTCATTTTTTTCTCTTTTGAGAATAGGCCTTAACACCAGTTTTAGAGTGATTTATAGATGTGTGCAAGCAAGCTATTTTAGTTCACTAAAAAAAATTTTTTTAGGTTCCTTTTTCCCTGAATAATGAGTGATATTTACATTTTCTGTTTATTTCAGATGATGATGGTAGGACTGAAAATGGAGCACTAGCTCCAAAGCAGGAGCTTCCTTCAGCAGTAGAATCCCATGAAGTTCCTGGCACTGTCAATATGGGTGTTCCTCAAATTTTTAAATATGGAGAAACCTGTTTCCCCAAAGGCAGGTTTGAAAGAAAGAGAAATCCCTCTCGAAAGAAACAACATATATGCGATGAATGTGGAAAACACTTCAGTCAGGGCTCAGCCCTTATTCTTCATCAAAGAATTCACAGTGGGGAGAAACCTTATGGATGTGTTGAGTGTGGGAAAGCATTCAGCCGAAGTTCCATTCTTGTGCAACACCAGAGAGTCCACACTGGAGAAAAACCTTACAAATGTCTTGAATGTGGGAAAGCCTTTAGCCAGAATTCGGGGCTTATTAATCATCAGAGAATCCATACTGGGGAGAAACCTTATGAATGCATTCAGTGTGGGAAATCATATAGTCAAAGCTCAAATCTTTTTAGACATCAGAGAAGACACAATGCAGAAAAACTTCTGAATGTTGTGAAAGTTTAAGGAATTGAAAAAAAAAGAATCAGCACTCAGGTCTTTTTCTTCAGAAATGAAGACAAAATTTAAAATATGAAATGATAAAGAATAGTTTTTTTCCCAATTGACTGTCAGAAAATCCACTGGGAAATGTAAAAATCTTCACTCACCATTACGATTTTATCTTGAAAGAAATGGTGTCATATCTGCCTAGAAACTGAAATTTTAAACTTAATTCAGGTCTTAATGCCTAAATTTTCCATGTGATGTTTATAGTCTCTATTACTTTTCCAAATAATGAACTACCTGATTCTTTGTCCCTTTCTTGAAAGTTTCCTTTAAGACAAATAACATTATTTCTGCATTGATCATTGAAATGTTCTTTATAAGAATACATTACCTTATATATTAAAAGGCAACATAGGAATTACAAAATCTGAAAACTATTTTAAACCATCTTTTAAAAATTTACCCTTGTTTGCTTTTACCTAATTTGAATATGCATTTGAGAAAACGGAGGATAAAGGATGGCTAAACGCCTCAAAATGAGCCATAAGATCTCAGATAAGAAGTGTTGGTAATAAAACATCAAAAAGTGAATAGGACATCTAGATTGGGGAAGATATACAAATACTTTGATCTTAGAATTGAAGTGTATCAAGAATTTATCTAAATGTATTCTGCCTGCAGGAAAATTCAAAAGCTACTCATCCTCTATAATTTGGAGTTATTTTACTAATGAAAATAATGTTTTTCCATATATTATTAAAAAGTATACAGTCTAAACAATTTTAAAATAATGAAGGTAGAAATTGTAGCACTAGGGAAAATTTTGTAGTGGATGGCAGGGTTAAAGGGCAGATGTAAACATAAGGGTGATGGTCTGTCATGGCTTTTAGAAAAAGAGATGAAGATTGAATTCATCATTATTTTGCCTTCATCTTTGTTAAGGACAGAAAATTCCCTAACAGGTGGACAAGTATCAGGTTACCTATTTTTTATTCCTTTGGTACAAAAGGGTTGAACACCAGGCTAAAAAAGCAGCCATGCATTTATTATTAAACATTTTCTACCGACAAGGCACTGTGTTAGGTACTGTACTCCTACCATAAATAGGTAGGTATTTCTTCCACTGTAAATCATAGGGGTTTGGTACAAAGCTGTTTTATGTAAGTTAGCCTCTTCCCCTTGTCTGAGCATTCCCCCGGGGAGGTCACCTGTAAGGTTCCCAGAACTGTAGTTCTCTTACCAGGGTGTTGTATTTGGAGGGGGAGGAGAACTTGGCTCAAAGAGCTAGCCGACTCTCCAGTGTTCTTCAGAGGTGAGTCCACAATACTCTATCACAATTTGGAAGTTTGTAAATCATTTTAAAGAACTAATCAATCTCTAATAGCATTGAGGTTGTACGTACATGTTAAGTTGAATGGACCATTCTATTTAAAAAAATAAACAACTAGACTATTAACAACTAGTTTATTAACTATCCTATCAGAATTGAATTATTTTTTTTAATTTTCAGTCTTAACACATTTTTTAAAATGTATTAAAGTAATACATTGTAGTAGTAGGATTATATACTCCTTGGCTGAGAATCCCAAGTACTGTGGTTCTACTGTTTAGTAGAAAACTCTGGAAGTTAAAATATAGAATATGAGAGAAGGCTTTTCCATAATGGGCATCACTCTTTGGAAAATGACCCATGTGAATATAAATACTTCCTAGTTCAGAGATTTTGGTTATATCTGGTGCTAGGATCAAGTTTAAAAATGGAAGGTGAGATTTTGCATGAGCCTATTAAAAAGCATAGTAATAAATGCAAGGCCAGCTGGTGGAGAAGTGAGGCAGAATGGAGCTTGTTTATAGATTTTCTGATAACAATTATAAGAAATGTGCTTTATAGATTAAGATTTATTGAAGTATAAATATGTAGTAATGATATAATGTATTTTAAGTTATACAAGAAAATGTAGGGACTTTTGTTTGGGTCTTTTTGTGGCTGAGGGGAAACAAGTCAATGTCCAATAAAGCTATAAACTCCTCTGCTCTAAGATAAGTGATGAGTTGATTTATTTATTTATAACTGGCTTCTTTCCAAGTAGGTTTTGAGGTGGCATATTTGGAAGACAGCTGGGATGACAGAATTCTTGTATCAGAGTAGGTAAGAAGGGAGCAACTTCTCAATGGCTGTTATGTCATGCTTTTTAAGATCGTTTATACAAGGAAGCTTCCCTGTGATAGATTTATCATAAATGCCAAAGATACTTGGTAATGTGAGTGTAGAAAAAGTAGTATTAGGGTTGGCACATACTGTTTTTGTCTTGCCAACTCTAATATCTGTACATTGTTCAGAAAGGATTCTGAGGCTAAGGTAAAGCTCTGTGGGGAAAAGGGACTGGACCAAAAACAAAAACAAAAACTGGATGGTGGCACACAAGAGGAGGAAATAAGATGTGTACTTTCTATCTCTGGTTAGGCTTAGTCCCCACTAGACAAATAGATTTTAAATAACTATGTAGTAATTTTTAAATTCCATCCACACATTCATTTACACCCACACAGATAGTCACAGAAATTTGGGGGAGTGCCTAGTTTCTGATGAAGTGGTGATGTGACAATTGCCAAGCAGTGGCATAGCCAGAACATCTGTTTGGTTTGCGAATGAGCAGTCATTTTAGGTCATGCACACTGCTGATATCTGCCCAGTAGCTACTGAGCATTTGCTGGTTTTTTTCTTCTGTCTTTGGTGGAGGTTAAGCTCCCTATAGTCATACCCAGTTGGTACTTGATCTTTAGCAATATGTCTCATATTCATGGAAATTGAAGGGAGGGTTACATGTATTGAAATAATCTGCATGCTAGGCATTGGATTAGACACTATACCTGTCTCAGTTACATTTGTAGGCTAGGAAAGCAAGATTCAGAGATCATGTGGCTTGCATGTCACTGATTAGAGATAAAACTCAGATCTGGCTGGTTTGGTAGACTCCAGGGACATATGCACCATGCCATGGGTGGTGACTATTAAACCTTTATAAATTTGTGTTTATGGTTAACAAATGTGAAAGCTATTAAACGTTGCTGGTTTGAATTTTTTACAGTACAGAAATGTAAAATGAAAAAAGGATATTTCCTTTCACAGTGTTACACAGAACTCATAATAATTTGGTTTGTTGTTCTTCCAGATTTAGGCATATACTTATTTAATCAAAAATGTGTTAATAGCTGACACCTGTGGTTGCTGTGCAGGCACTGTTTGACATGCTTTATCATGGATTAACTCTTAATTCTCAGCTACCATACAAAGTAGGAATAACCTCATTTCACATGCACTACACTGAGACATGCCTCCTCTCCCTCTACATTGATGAAGACATTCTTTTTTCATAACTATATACTATTTATGTTGCACGAATATCCTTTAATTCCCCTATGGTTTGATAATTAGGTTCATTATAGATAAAGATATAGTTAACATTCCTGTACATGTATTTTGCTACTTGTGTGGGTATTTCTATAGGATGAGTAACTAGAAATTTATTGGATCAGAATGCACATTTGCAATTTTGAGGAATACTACCAAAAAGATTTTATCAATTTACAACTCCATCATTAGTTAAGAGTGCCTGTTTGCCTACTGTCCTGCCAACCCTGAATCCTTAAAAATTTTTGCCAATCTGAAAGGCAAAATTTCTTTCTTTTCTCTGAATATTAATGAGGAGGAACATCTTTTCATGTTTCCTGGCCATTTGCATTTCCTATTATGAATTGCTTTTGCCCATTTTTCTTTTTTAATTATGAAAGTCTAATGACTATCCTCTCGTTGTATAAAACATAACACAACTTTGAATAGAGAGACCCTTTTCTCCAGTGCTGCCGATCACATTCCACTTACAGTTTAACATACATCCTCTAGTCACCTTTCCATACAAATATATATACACATAAAAACACTTTTTACATAAATAGGATCTCATGTTCCGTAGCTTGCATTTTTAAATTTTGGTCTCAAAAACACAGATAACAGATCTTTAAATTTCTTTAATGGTTGAATAGGATTGGATATTATGAAAATGCCGTTATTTATTCCCTTAAATTTTTTTTCCTCTCACTATTACATTGCCAAAGTAAACATCCTATTCAGGTGTCTTTGTGCATGCATGTGAATATTTCTTGAGGCTGGAGTCCCCAGTAAGGTGGATTGTTGGGTCAAAGAGTTTGTTCTCTAACCACCTTTAGTCTTCCCAAAGGCCTTCATAACTGTATATTCACCAACTGTATGGAAAGTATTCATTTCCTCATATAACCATACCTCTAGTTGATAGTTTTTATCTGTTGGGCTAAAAAGAAAAAAGAATCCTTTCTTATTTTGCATTTCCCTGTTACCAAAAATGGTGAGATTGGGGTTCTTTTCATGATTATTGGCCATTTATAGTTTTACTGTGGATTGTTTGTATCTTTTACCTGCTTTCTATTAGGTTATGTGTGGATATCTTTGTTTGTTCAGCATCTCTTTCTCCATCTTCTGGTAACACAACCCTTATTTATTTGTGGGGAACCCATTCCCTGTGGTTTAGGTGAGCACATGACCAGGCCTGGCCTCCTGAGTCCCACAGCTTCCTAGCCACAGTGATTAAAGAATGGGTATATAACTTAAGCCAGGCTAAGGAGAGCCCTCAACAGAACTTCTGCTGGAACTACTGGAAAGAAGGCTTTATAGTGATCCCAGGAACCAAGGACCATGTAAGCCTGAATTTGTGCCATGTGGAGAGAGTCTGTCTGAGGAGAAACTTGGATGCTAGCAGAAATGTAAAGAGAACTAAGTTCCGATGTCATTTTTCTGGAGGCCCTAGATCCAGCTGTGCCTAAAGCCTGCCCTACCTCCGGACTTTAAAGTTTTGTGAGCCAATAAAGTCCCTTTCTTGTTTAAGATAATTGAATTGGGTTTCTGTTCTAATTAATATAGGTTATTTGTATTTTCTTATTGATTTGTAGAAAACCTTTGTAATTTTAAATTTTAGACTTTATGCACTATATAAGTTAATAAAATTAGCATGGCCTTCCATGATCTGGCCTCTGTCAACTTTTGCCATTTGTTACTCTACTCTCCCTATAACACATACCACACACATACACTTTACATTCCAATCGTAACTCAATATTGATGTTGGGAATGTCTGGATGAACAGCTTTTTACACAATTGCCTCTTTGGCTGTTCTTTTCTTTCTTCCTCTAGACTCATTAAACTGCAACTTAAGACTAGGTGTTATACTACTGAGTGCCGAACCCATCTCCTACCATTGTTCTTGGGGCATGTCCCTCAAGCATCCCCTGTATGCAACCCTTGGAGCCATTCCAGTGACCTCCATCCCCACTCCATGGTTCTCTGGCTCTTTGTTTCATTCTCAGACCTGTGGACTCAAGACCTGAATGAACACGGATCAGAGCAGCCTCACCCTGTGGGCTCTTGTCTATGGCAGGAAATGTAGCAATGTTCTATGTCTCCTGGCACCTCTGATTAATCACATCTCCCAAGATGGAGTTTTCAAAGACATGTCTTTCAAAATTGAGCAAAACATTTTGCAAGCTTTTATCAATACATTTAAATGCCTACTCTGGGTCAGGCACTGTTCTGGGATTTATATCTGTTGCTTGTGTGTGTGAAAAACTACATGGCAGTGGAAAACCAGCAGTAAATGAGAAACAGTTTTTTAAAAGAGCATATTGTATGTCATATGATGGCAAGTAGTTAAGGAGAAAATAAATCAGGAAAGGGATTCAAAATGTCAAGAAGGAAAGATACTGCAATTTAGATAGATTGGCCAGGGAAGGTTTCACTGAGAAAGTGACATTGGAGAAAAGATAGTATAAGGAAGCAAGCCATGAGACTGGAGAATGTTCCAGGTATGGAAACAACAATTGCAAAGCAACTTGATGTGGGAGCGATGCCTCATTTGTTCAAGAAAGCAAAGAGGCAAGTATGGCTAGAGCAGAATGAACGTGAGGGGGAGTAGGTGAAGCCAAAAAGATAAATGTGACAGTGGCAGGGAAAAGCTGGATCATGGAGGATCTGGTTAGCTATTGATAGAACTTTTCTTTTAATGTAATGGGAGACCATTAGAGGTTTTGAGCAAATGAGTAATGTCACAAGGTGCTGAGAACAGCTGAACAAAACAAAATCTCCATCTAGTTTATCTAAATTCTTAAAATGTTACTTTGCATATTTTCTTATAAAGGTAATAGGAAAAGTTGTTTAGAAATAAAAATCACCCAAAAAGTCACCCGAGTCCATAATCCTAATAACATCCCATTAACATTTTCTGTTCTCTACACACCTATATAAGTGTTCTAACATCTATATACCTCTCCCCATCTATATCACACCATTATTTACAACAAATATATATTTAGAAAATAAAAAATCTGTGTCTATATGTTGGTTTGTTAACCTTATGGCTTCCTTCTTTCCTCTGAACTTTACATCTGCTGCCTAAGGCTAATCTCTCCACTGGATCCAAGCTGTCTTCTCACACCTACTCAAAGACATACTCAATAATCCTCACCTTTTTCACATTATCAGTTTTTTCTGTCTTATGAACTTGTCTAATTAACATATAGATACGCTGTTTTTATCACTCACACAAAAACCTACAGGCCAAGATGGAGTATAGGGATCAGATCTGCCTGAACAAATATACAAAATATAGCAGACATAGACAAAGAATGGGAAGATACGATTCATGAGAGAGAAAAAAAGAAGCAAACTTGAATTGCCCATTTACTTGCCTGGGGAGAGGTTCCAGGCTACAGCATGGAGAGAGAGGACTCAGGCAGATACTGGCAATTTTCTTAAGTTGAGAAGGTGGAGCAAGGAGTTCTGGAGGCCAAGTGACCAGCTTTTGCAAGGCAGAGTACCAGAGAGGAGATAAGTGCACAGAAAGAGAACAGTGGAGATCTGCAGAGTCCCTCTCAAGTATTCAGTTGAGTACTTAACAAGCACATATATGTAAGACTACCTGAGTTTGGGGAAAGAACTATCCAAAAGGATTAGAGGGAAAAATCACTGGAACTCACGAAGGGACAGGAATGGTAACATCAGCCAGAGTAGAAAACCTCACAATTCATAGAGCATCAGGGCAGTGATTCTCAAGGGCAATTTTGTCCCCCAGGAGAAATTTTTGGTTTTCACAACCAGGGAAGATGGGCACTACTGGCATCTAGTAGGTAGAGACCAGAAATGTTACTAAGTAGCCTACAGTTTATAACAAAGAGCCCCAAATGGCAGTAGTGCTAAGGTTGAGAAACTCTGGGTTAGAGTATTAGGGAAGGATCTTGCCTACTTTGTGGAGAAAAATAAATGCTAAACACCGCGTAAAAACTTAAAAGCAAGACCTGAGAAGATAAACACATCCCAGAAGAAAGCTCAAGAGTACAATGCCCCTAAATTGGACATGAACATGTGTACATGTGTGTATTTTTAAAATACCCAACACACAACAAGACACAATACACATGTTTGGTATCCAATTCAAAATCGGTCATGCAAAGAAGCAGGAAAATAACTCAAAATAATATGAAAGATAATCAAAACTGACCCAGAAAAAGACAAATAATTAGTAGAGAACATGTTAAAACAATTACAACTGTATTTCCTATGATCAAGAAACTAGGGACAATATTAAGCATGTTAAGTAGAGAAGGCATAAAAAGTAACCAAATTAAACTTCTAGAGATGAAAACTACAATGTCTGAGATTTTTTTAAAAAAATGCACAGGATTAGATTAATAGAGTAAACATAAGAAAAAATTATGATGTAGCAATAGAAACTATCCAAAATGAAAAAAATATAGCATCAAAAATCTGTGTTACAACTTTCAGAAGCCTATGCATAATAGTAACTGGAGTACCCAAAGAAGAGGAGAGAGTGGAGACATGGAAAAATATTTTAATCTATGGGATGCAGCTAAAACTACTTAGATGGAAATTTATTGCAATAAAACACCTACATTAGAATGCTTATATATAAGTGAAATTCATGACACCAGTGATAAAAGGGATGGGAGGGAGGAATTAGGATTACTTTGTTTTTATAAGGTACTTGTACTGCTTATAAAGTGATACAGTGTTATTTGAAAGTGAACTTGGATTAATTGTGAATGTACATTGCAAACTTAAGGGCAAACACTAAATAAAGTTAAAATACACAACGAAAGAGTAAATGGCATCATATGAAATGCTCAGTTAAAATTACAAGACCCAGCTGGGTGCGGTGGCTCATGCCTGTAATCCCAGCACTTTGGGAGGCCGAGGTGGGCAGATCACAAGGTTAGGAGTTCAAGACCAGCTTGGCCAAAATGGTGAAACCCCGTCTCTACTAAAAATACAAAAAATTAGCTGGGCATGGTGGCTTATGTCTGTAGACCCAGCTGAGACAGGAGAATTGCTTGAACCTAGGAGGTGGAGGTGGCAGTGAGCCGAGATCGTGCCAGTGCACTCCAGCTTGGGTAACAGAGTGAGACTCTGTCTCAAAAAATAAATAAATAAAATAAAATCACAAGACCCATGAGCCAGCTACTCAGGTGGCTGAGGTAGCAGGATCACTTAGATACAGGAGTTTGAGACCAGCCAGGCAAGATAGTGAGACCACACATTAAAAAAAAAAAAAAAAAAAAAAAAAAAAATCACAAGAGGCATAGAAAGAGTAGAAGACAAAAATAGTAACCAAAAAAGGGGTAACAAATAGAAAACAATAACAAATATAGTAATTCAAGTATTTCAATAATCACTTTGAAATATCAATGGTTGAAATGCATCAACTGAAAGAGATTGTCAGAGTGGATCAAAAAACAATATCCAAGTACATATTGTCTGCAAGCAATGCAACCCACCTTAAATATAAAAACAAAAATAGATTGCCAGGGTCCGACCCACAGACCCAGGCTTGCACGATGAATGAATAATGTACACTGACACAGATATTTGTCCCATCAGCCCAGCTAAGGTTCCAGGCCACTCACCAATACTGAGAAGGGTCTAGTAAAGAGTTAGAAGCCATGGCCCTGACCAGCTGGCAAAGTTCACATTGATTTAGTACAGATTAAATGACAAAGGTCTTGAGTAATTAACTTTGGTTAATTAACTTTGCCAACACCACTCCCCCCTCCCCCCCAGAGCAGCCCCCACCTTTTGTGCGCGTAAGATCAAAGGTTGATATTAGGACCACCTGAGTAAACAAGCTATTTAGATAAACTCCTCTATATTACTATGTATTTATGTCCTAAGCTTTTAAGAGAATTCAGCTGCCTTCAGCCAAACCTTTTAATGAAGCTATGCAACCCCCCAGCCTTCCAAGAAGTTTGGTAACTATTTCCTATAACTATCTTTTTAATTTTTCCTCTAAAATTTTTCCTACCACCTCCCAAATAGATTAAAATAGAACTCCCAAAACAGATTAAAAGTAAATGGATAGAGAGATATATATCATATTATTATTAATCAAATAAAAGTGGAAGCATCTATATTAATTTCAGACAATGCAGACATCAAAACAAGGAAAAGTATCAGGGATAACAGGAGTATTACATAATGATAGATGGATTAATTATCCTAGAAGACATAACAATTCTTAACATGTATGTGTCTGACAACAGTGTCAAAATACATGAAGCAAAAACTGATGACACTGCAAGGAGAAATAGATGAATCCACCATGATAGTTAGAGACTTCAATGTCCCTACATCAGACATGAACAGATCCAGCAGGCAGAAAATAGGTAAGGATATAGTTGAACTCAACAACACCATCAACAACTGGATACAATGAACATCTATATACCATTTCACCTAACATGGCAGAATACACATTCTTCTCAAGTTCACATGGAATATTCACCAAGATAGACCACTTTCTAGGCCACAAAACACGTTAACAAGTTTACAAGAGTAGAAATCATACAATGTCTGCTCTCAGACCACAATGGAATTAAACTAGAAATCAGTAATAAATATAGTTAGGAAATCTCAAAATACTTGGCGATTAAACAATACATTTTTAAATAACACATGGGTCAAAGAAGAAATCTCAAAATATATTTTGAACTAAATAAAAATGAACACAGAACTTACCAAAAATGTGTGGGATGCAGTCAAACCAGGACGTAGAGGGGAATTTATAGCATTGAATGAATATTAGAAAAGAAGAACAATCTAAAATCAATCATCTAAGCTTCCAACTTCGGAAACTAGAGGAATTTAAATCCGAAGTAAGCAGAAGAAAAGAAATAATAAAAATTAGAGCAGAAATCAATGAAATTGAAAGCAATAAATCAACAGAGAAAGTCAATGAAACCAAAAGTTTTCTTGAAAAAGCCAAAATCAATAAGCCTCTCTAGGCAGGCTAACTAGGGAAAAAAGAGAGGGCATAAATTACTATTGTCAGAAATAAAAGAGGGGTTATGACTACAGATCTCACAGACATTAAAAGGATAATAAATGAATACTGTGAAGAACTCTGTGCCCCAAAATTTGATAACCAAACTGAAATGGACCAATTCCTTGAAAGACACAATCTGCTAAAACTCACACAAGAAGAAATAAACAACTTGAACAAGCCTATATCTATTAAAGATATTGAATCAATACTTAAAACCTTCTAAAACAGAAAGCATTAGGCTCACATGAGTGCACTGGAAAATTCTGTCAAATATTTAGGAAATAAATTATAACAATTCTTTACTATCTCTTTCAGAAGACAGAAGAAAAGAGAAACTTCCTAACTCATTCCACGAGGCCAGCATCACCCTAATAACAAAACTAAAGACATTACAAAAAAACTGCAAACCAATATCTCTCATGAGCATAGCTGCAAAAATCTTCAACAATGTATAATTATACACAACCAAGTGGGATTTATCCCAGGTATGCAAAACAGGTTCAGTATTCAAAAACAGATTAATGTAAAGCACTTTGTCAGACTGAAAAAGAAAAATCACACGTACGTATCAGCAGATGCAGAAAAAACATTTTACAAAATCCAACAGCCATTCATGGTTAAAAAAAAATAACTTTCAATAAACTCTTAGCATACAATTAAGCAATTGTGATTCTTGGTATTTACCCAAAGGAGTTGAAAACCATGTTTACACAAAAACCTACACATGGATGTTACAGCAGTTTTATTCATAATGATCAAAACTTGGAAGCAACCAAAATGTCCTTTGGTAAGTGAATGGGTAAATAAACTATGGCATATCTAGACAGTGGGATATTATTTAGTGCTAAAAAGAAATAGGCTATCAAGCCATGAAAAAACACAGAGGAAATGTAAATGCATATTATTAAGTGAAAGAAGCCAGTATGAAAGGGATACATACTGTATGATTCCAATTATATAACATTCAGGAAAATCAAAACTCTGGAGACATCTAAAAGATCAGTGGTTGCAGGGCTTGGTAGAGGGGAGGGAGATGAATACACAATGCACATGAATTCCATCCTAAAAATTATCTGTGCTTTGCGGATTCATCTATCTACCATGATACTATATACAGTAGTTTTACTGTCCTAAAAATTCTCTGTGCTTTGTGGATTCATCTATACTCAGATATATGTCATTATAAATTTGTCCAAACCCTTGTAGTGTACAACACCAAAGGTGAACCCTAATGTAAATTATGGATTTGGGGTGATAATGTAGTGTTAATGTAGGTTCATCAGTTGTAACAACTATACCACTCTGGTGGGGGATGTTGACAATGGAGGAGGCTACGAATGTGTGGGGGTAGGGCATATGTGGGAAATATCTGTACCTTCTGCTCAATTTTGCTGTGAACCTAAAACAGTTCTTAACAAAATATATATTAAAATCATTATCATCATCATTAACTTCATAATCATCTATGGGGTACAGCTAAAGTATTACTGAAAGGGAAATTTATAGCAGTAAAGCAAAAAAGTTCTCAATTACCTCAGCTTCCACCTTAATAAGATAGAATAAGTATAAATTAAACCCAAACCCAAGGTAAAGAGAGGGACGGAAATAAAGATTAGATTGGAAATCAGTAAAATAGGAAACAGAAAAAGAAGAGCAAAAAATGAATTTCTATACTCTAAACCAAAAGCTATCTTGTAAAAATAAATTGATAAACTTCTAGCCAAATTGATCAGGAGAAAAAGAAGATACAAATTATATCAGGAATGAGAGGTGTGACATTACTATATATTATACAATTTTTTCTCAACATAGAGTTCTAGCCAAGTTTGATAACCTCAGTGTTGATGATTCCAATTGTCATTTCTCAGACTTATATTGCTTAGCAATCAAGAGTATTTTGTATAATTGACATATTTTAGTTCGGCTTCCAGAATAACACTCTTGATTTCCCTCTACCTCATGAGCTGTTTCTTCTCAATCTCAATGCTGGTATTTCCTCATCTCTCTGGACTTCTTTCTACATATTGGGGTGCTTGAGGGCTCAGTGTTCAGATCTCTTTTCTATCTATATCCGCCTCCTAGTTGATCTCATCTAGTCTTATGTTGTTAAATACTATCCACAACTCCAAAATCTATATCCCCAGCCTAGAGACATCTCTGAGCTTCAGACTTACATATCCCTTTGACTACTAAACACCTCCACTATGATACTGAGGTACTACATTAACTTTTCTTCCCGGGTCCACAAGGGGCGTGGTTTCAATGGCAAGAACTTCCCAGGGCCATGACTCCATCCACCTCCACATCCAGGAACCTAGAGTTCTTTGTCTAACTTTCCCGCCCGGGCTACGTAAAGTTTCAGGCGTGCTTCTTTGTTTAAAAAGACCTCCAAAAGCCCTGGAAGGAGGGGCTCTATTGTGAGCCCAAGCAACCAATCTAGGATTAGACTCAAAGATCAATCACTCCAGAGGAAGTCTGAAAGAACTCCTCTCATTGAACAAGAACATGAATGGGGCAGGAATAACTTCAAAGCTAAAACTCCACTGCACCTTACCTGCGTGGATTTCCTTCTCTGGGATCCCCTCCCACAACAGGGTGGGTCTCTCTCTCTCTGCTTAATAAATCGCTCTCTGCAAAACTCTTTGGGTCTGTGATCTCGATTTCTCTCTCTCTCTCTGCCTAATAAATCGCTCTGGGCAAAACTCTTTAGGTCTGTGATATTTATAGGAACGGTAAGCCCATCGCACCTCCAGGGCCTCTCCCCCAATTCCTGGGGCAGGGGAGGCCAAGAAACTGGGACACCCGGTTACAATACCTGCGTTAGTCTAGATTTCTAAGAAAATAGGGCCTAAGACAAAATCTTATTACTAAGACATTATTGAGGTGATGCAATTCAAGAAAAGCAATGGGAGGTGAAGCAGGGAAGGAGAGAGAGCAAATATTAGTGTTACTGAGCTGTCTGCAACTTCTAAAGTCACGGTTGTTTGCTTAGTCTCACTGATCATTTTCAAGACACAAGCTGTGTGAACAATAGTACTGCATCTTACCTTACTATGGGGTGAGGAAGAAAAAGAACACTTCTCGGCAGACTCCCCTCTTCATTTGGTCGGTTTACACCACAGAGCATCAACTACTCTGCACTTCCAGGTTGCACCATTCAGCCTCTCCAGCAGCAATCACTGAGGAGGTCAGGCTCCAAGAAAACAGCACAGGATGAGTGGCAGACCAGCAATCAAGTGGGAGTCAGCAACCTCAGGGGTGGAAGGTGTAATCTTAGAGAATCATCAGTGTCATAAGAGCAGAAAACTCTGGCCCTGAAAACATAAGGAGCCTTATAAACTGGCTTTGGCACCATGACTAACTAGGCATATTAAACCTAATATACCCAGAAGCAAATTTCCTCCCCAAACATGCCCTCCTTTAGTCTTCATCAGCTTAGAAAATGGTAAATTTGTCTTTCCAGTTGCTCAGGCTAATAGCCTCCCTGCTTCCCTAGCTGCCCTACTTCACTCAGTTCTCAAAACAGCCCCCAGATCACATAGTTAGACCATGTCACTTCTCTGCTCAAAATGCTCTCCCATCTTATTCTACTTAAATGTCAAAGGGGCATAGTGTCTGCAACTTACTCTTAAATAATTCAGACAAAGATACTATATATGTGGGGCAATCACTCTGTGATTCTCCCCATGTATACATGTTAAATAAATGTGTATGCATTTTCTCCCCTCCAAAATTATACATATATGATGTATATATATGTACATATTATATATATAATATGCCTAGATAGGTATATGCAAGAGTAATAGGTATAGTAATATGTCTAGATGTATTATATATAGATATATGTCTAGATAGGTAAGTACATTAGTGTTGTTGGCCGTGAGATCGGCACTTCTGCCAAGGATCTCTTGACCAGCAAGAGGGTCCTAATACCTGGAAGAGAGAGTGCGCGGAAGAGAAGAGAGATAGAGAAATGGGTCTGGAGGTCTGATAAGAGATATGCTCAGATCAGCGATTTATTCTTTGTGCACATGTTCTTATATATGATTTTACATACAGTGACTGACGTCAGTCTTCTTACAGAATCATTATCAGGGGGAAAGAACAGAAAGTTACAAAGTAACCGAAGAAAGTACAAAATAACCAAGGAAGGCAGCAACATACAAGTTTACCTAAAGGTCACAAAAGATTCTTGTCCTCTTATCCATTGTTACAGAAAATGACGTTAAGACAGGTGGGCAAGCAATAAATCAGGAGGGGAACAATTTTGTAGTGATTCAGTGAATGATCTCAATGTTTCTGTGGCTACGGGTAAATAGAGTCATAGAACTAGCCCAGAACATTGACTTCAGGAGAAAAACAATAATCTGGCATTACTTCAGTCATGCCTTAGAAGCAGTGAACTGAGAGTGACTCTCTGCAAGCTTAACATTTCCCACGTCTTCCTGTAGCCACCTCACTCGACTGCACCCAGTGGAGAGAGACGTGTCTGGGCTCAAACCCCGTCATGGCGGAGACACGGAGGGGCCTCTACGCTGGTGGGGGATCCCCACACATTAGAGTGAGTTGGTAGAGAATTATAAAGTAAATATGGTAAAATGTTAACATTTGAGGACTCTGGGTAAAGGATATTATTCTTTAAATTTTTATATAATTTTGAAATTGTCAAACAAAATTCAAAGTTAACAAAACTTAATGCCTCAAAAAGGAAGAGAGAAAATTATTTAAAGGAAAATCAGGGCAGGTGTGATTATTGAGAAAGCTTGGGTCAGGGAAGGGGAAAGAGGAATACCAGGAAAGTAATTACTAACATCCACTCATTATAGAAATAATTTAAAATGATGTTATAGAGCTATGTTATGGACATGTAAAATGTAACATAATGATAGGAAAAAAATTAGTTTACCATTATAGATACAATTTGCTAAGTAGGCTTCTGGCAATAAGTGACTTTTATCTTTATTCTTTTACATGTTATTTTTTCTTTCTTTCTTTTTTTTTTTTTACAATAAGCTATCATTAATACAGCAGGAAATCAGTAAAACATCTTAAAAAGAAGGAAATTCTCATTTAGATCAGGGATCAGCAAACATTTTCTCTAAAGGACATGATAGTAAATATTTTCTTTTTTTTTTGTTTAAGTTCATATATATATGTGTGTGTGTGTATATATATATATATATATATATATATATATATATATATATATATCTCAAAGACTGACTTGGAAGTCTGGAAGTCCATTCAGTTATAGTACTGATTATAATTAATTCTTGAGTAATATAAGGCATTATCTCAACCACTTCCAAGAAGAGTTACTGAAATGCTAGGTTGGAAACAGCTTTTTTTTTTTTTTTTTTTTTTGCAGAAAAGAAAGAACAGTTAGAGAGATGCAGCAGAGGAGGAAGGCAGAAAAGAGATGAGATGGAAGAGGACATGATAGATTTTTTTTTTTTTAAGAAAGAAAGAAAGAAAAAAAAGAATGAAGAAGAGGAGGAAAAAGAAAGAGAAAAAGAGAGAGAGAATGGGAGTATTGCTTTCTTGCCCAGGCTAGAATGCAATTTAGTAATGAGTTTTGAAAACCTCTTTTATACCGATAATTATACTTAATGATGTAGTCAGGAAAAAATAAGGGAAGAAAATAACAAATAAACAGCCAACCAATATTTCATTTAAACCTATGATATGCTATGCGATTACTGAGGAGTGATTTACTTCCAATTATGTAGTCACTTTTGGAATAAGTGTGAGGTGGTAATGTATGTTTTGTGTATTTGAAGTGGAGAGTTCTATAAATGTTTATTAAGTTTACTTGTTCCGGGTCTGAGTTCAAGTCCTGAATGTCCTTGTTAATTTTCTGTCTCGTTGATCTACAGAATCGTTAGCTCTTCTTGTTACATTAATCCTTTTGCCATTATGTAATGTCCTTCTTTGCCTCTTTTGATCTTTGTTGCTTTAAAGTCTACTTTATCAGAGGCGAGAATTGCATTTCCTGCTTTTTGTTTATTTATTTTTACTCTCTGTTTGGTTGGTAAATCTTCCTCCTTCTCTTTGTTTTGAGTCTTTGTGTATTGTTGCATGTAAGATGAGTCTGGATGCAGCATACCGATGGGTTTTGGCTTTTTATCCAATTAGAATATATATAAGTTTAATACTGGTATTTGATGCTAGCTGGCTGTTTTGCCCATTAGTTGATGTAAATTTTTCATTGTGTTAATGTTCTTGCTTTTTGATATATTTTTGGAAAGGCTGATATTGGTTGTTCCTTTATATGTATAGTGCTTCTTTCAGAAGCTCTTGTAAAGCAGGCCTGGTGGTGGTGAACTCTCTAAGTACCTGTTTGTTCGCAAAAGATTTAATTTTTCCTTCGCTCATAAAGCTTAGTTTGGCTGGATAGGAAATTCTGGGTTGAAAGTTCTTTTCTTTAAGGATGTTAAATATTGGTCCCCACTCTTTTCTAGCTTGTAGGGTTTCTGCTGAGAGATCTGCTGTAAGTCTGATAGGTTTCCCTTTATGGGTAACCTGACCTTTCTCTCTGGCTGCCCTTAGTATTTTCTCCTTCATTTCAACCCTAATAAATCTGGCAATTATGTGCCTTGGGGTTGGTCTTCTTGAAGAATATCTTTGTGGTGTTCTCTGTATTACCTGGAGTTGAATATTACCCTGCCTTGCTAGCTTGGGAAAGTTTTCCTGAATGATATCCTGAAGAGTATTTTCCAACTTGGATTCATTCTCTTCATCACATTCAGGTACACCTATCAAACTTAAATTAGGTCTTTTCACATAGTCTCATATTTCCTGGAGGCTTTGCTCATTCCTTTTTATCCTTTTTTCTCCAATCTTGTCTTCTCGTTTCATTTCACTGAGCTGGTCCTCGACTTCTGATATCCTTTCTTCTGCTTGATCAATTCGACTGTTTAAACTTGTGCATACTTCACGAAGTTCTCGTGTTGTGTTTTTCAGCTCCATCAATTCACTTATGTTCCTCTCTAAATTGTCCATTCTCGTTAGCATTTCATCAAACCTTTTTTCAAGGTTCTTAGTTTCTTTGCATTGGGTTAGAACAAGTTCTTTTAATTCACGGAAGTTTCTTATCACCCACATTTTGAAACCTGCTTCTGTTATTGGAACACACTCGTTCTCCATTAAGCCTTGTTCCGTTACTGATGAGGAATTGCGATCCCCTGTAGAGGCAGAGGCACTCTGATTTTGAGTATTCTCTGCCTTTTTAGGCTGCTTTCTTCCCTTCATTATATATTTATCCCTCTGTCGTCTTTGTAATTACCGACTTTCTAACTAGGTCTCCAAGCGGCCGTCCAACTTTTTAATTCCCAGCGCCGAAATCTGAGCAATCCACTGCGCCGGCCAAAACAGCGGTGTTAAGATTGATGGTGCTTTTCTGCCCGGGAATCTCCAGACTCTGCACCAAGAACTGCCGCTCTAAGGCACCAGTTAAACTGCCGCACCGGCCACAAGAGTTGCCCTGGCGACCCGTGGGGCTCTTCTGCTGGGAATCTCTTGGTCCGTGAGCAACAAATATTCGTCTGAAAATGTGGTGTCCTCTCGTTCTCTGCGCTTTCACTGGGAGCTAGGTGCCCGAGCTGCTAGTGATCAGCCATCTTGGATCTCTCTCGATAGTAAATATTTTCAACTTTGAGGGCCATATAGTTTCTGTTCCAAGTATTTAACTCTGCCATTGTAGCAGAAATCAGCCTTAGATGATATATAAACAAACGGGCATGACTATGTTCCATTAAAACTTTTTATTTACAAAACAATTGGCTATCTGGCCTTCCTAAATAGTTTGTTAACCCCTGGTTTATATAGCCACTTATTTCCCTATAGCATGGCTTACTGGGAAGGAAAGTTCTCATGACTTTGGAGCTTCCTGTGGGGCCACCTAGACTAACTGGCAGTCTGGAATTTTGACTGATCCTGTGTAATTAGTTATATTATTGGGTAAGCAGACCAAATGAAATTAAATGAAAACCATCTTTACAAATAACAAGTACCTTGTGTAAAGGAGTGCAATGTAAGTGATAAATATATATTTTATCATATTGTAGATAGTTAGATTCAATTTGCCAGAGAAGTGAATGCTAACTGTTGGAGAGAGATTCCTTTTAATGATACTGAAAGGCTCAGCAGTAACTACCTGACAAAGGCCTGGAGGATGTCCTGAGGTGTACTTGCCCTGGTGAGGAGAATTCTAGGGAAAACCAGGCTTCTTCTGGTCTTGAGAGAGGAAATCTTCCTTTTTTCCCTAATACATACGCTAAATACTATACATTTATCTTTAATCAGGACTTTAGTTGTATACCACAATTTTTACTATCATTCTGATAAAATATAGTCTAATTTCTATCGTGCTTACTTCTTTGACCTGTGGATTATTTACATTGCATATGTGTGAGAGTTTGTGTGATTGCCTAAATATATGCTGAGTCTGTGCTGTCTAATAGGATAGCCACTAACCACATGTGGCTATTTGAACTAATTAGAAATGAAATTTAGTTCATAAGCCACACTAGTCATATATTAGTGTTCAATAACCACATCTGGCTAGTGATTACTGTGTTGACTACAGTGACTACTGTATTCAACAATATAAATAGGACCAAGAAAAAAAAAGCCTACTGGACAGCACTACTCTAAATGATTTCCATCTGATGAGATTTATTGTAGCTTGCTTTATGAACCAGTACATGCTAAGTTTTGGTAAATTTTCTCTGTGCACCTAAAAAGAAAAAGTTTTCTGCAATTGTTGGTTGCACTATTATCTATACATCAATGATGCCATTTTGTTAACCAAATTGTCCACTTAAACTGTAATTCCTTAGAATTTTTTTTCTGTTTGTTCTATCTTTTACAAATGTGAGAGCTGTTTCAGTGTGTAGAGGTCATGATAATAAATATATAAAATAGACAAATGTGAGAATTGTGAAAGTCTCCCGCTAGGATTATAGAATTATTTCTTCTTTTAGTTTTGTCAATTTAAACTTTATGTATTTTGGAGTGAAATTATTGTTACAAACATGGGGTTCTTGGCTCTCAATAAAAATTAGTAATAGAAATGAAGATGAGGCTAGGCAAACTTTTCTTAGATAAGGTTTATTAAGACTTATCCCCAGAAAGGTTGGGCATAAGAGTGACAGAACAGGAAAATGTTCTTGGGCTGACTCCCCTAGGGGAGTGCATTGTGGTGTCTTAAGGAGAGTGGCATGCAGAATCCATGAGGTAGGTGAGTGTCACTATATGTGCAGGGTAGAAGGCAGTGTGTGCAGATACAGTAAGAAATCTTGGTAACACATATGATCATAAAAGGGCAGATAAGCCCCTCCTTGGACAGGAATTTTAGTATTATAATGAAGCATGGGTCAAAGATTGGTTATTCTTCTGGTTTTGTGCACATGTGGGTGATAAGGTTAACTCCTTTGAGTGAGATTTATGTTGGGATGCTGCTTATTTTGTTTTTTCAAGGTCCCACAATCAGCAGATATGATACCTTGAGTAAGATTTATGGTGGAATGCTGCCTATCTTAGTTTCTTCACAATACTTGTAAGGTCTGGTCAGCAGGTATACGTGAAAAAATACATTGGTGGGGGTTGGCTGAATCCCACCCCTACTCTGTTTCATTCCCCCTGAGAGATTTTACCCTCCTTATTCTTAAGGAGAAGGGGCTGGAGGTCTTGTCTCCTAGAGCTGCTTCCTCTGGACTGTTGTCCTTGCCTAATGCTGGAGGTTGTAAAATCTCTTGCTGACTGATTTAATGACTTATAGGGACTTAGATTCTCCTTGTATAGTATGGGTTTTCCATCGTCAGCTTGACTGGGGAAGGTTGAAGCCTGGAAGACACTTTCCAAGATCAATTTCTAAATTAAGTCTGTTTTTTTTGTTCCTAATTAAGTATTAGGTCCTCTGAAGTCCAAAAAAAGACATATTGAGCTTAGTTGGTATATTAAGATCATATAGAAAACACTGTCAAATATAAAATGGTATTTAACTTTCTTTGGGTCATATTCATATAAATATGTTAATAATATGTGTTCCAAAATTGTGGTGAGTCCTATAATTCTGATATGTCTCAATACTCATTATCAGTAATAATTACGGCGATGTGAAATTTTTGTGTGCCACAGAGATGGCCAGATTTCCTTGTTAATTGTGTCTTTAACTGTGGCTGTCCTAATACTTTTGTCATCCACAGATAATTGTCTTGATCCTTTTCAAGAGGTGGTTTATAATCAGCTTTAAAATTCTCCTGGGTGCTCTTGAATGAAGGTTTCTCATAACTTTAGAGATTGTGCCATTGAAATAGAAAAAAAACAAAAACAAAGAACTTCCAGGACTGCATAGAGAGCTGATGTGTTCATGAGGACTGTTGGCCCAATATTGGGCAGAACAAGAGTTAAATGTCTGGATTTACCTAGTAGAAGATCAAAATAGGCTGGGCACAGTGGCTCATGCCTGTAATCCCAGCACTTTGGGAGGCTGAGGCCAGAGGATCACTGGAGTTTGAGACCAGTAGTTCAAGACCAGCCTGAGCAATATAGGGAGACCCTGTCTCTACAATCAATCAATCAAAAATCTGGGCATAGTGGTGTATGCCTGTGGTCCCAGCTACTTGAGAGGCTAAAGGAGGAGTATTGTTTGAGCCCAAGAGGTTGAGGCTACAGTGAGCTGTGATCACACCACTGCACTCTGGTCTGAGTGACACAGCCAGGTCCTGTTTCAAAACAACAAAAACACTGAAATAATCTTTCTTTGACCTTTTCATTTAAAATATTGCTGATCCTTTTTGTTGTTTTTCAGAATCAAGAAAACTTTTCTCTTTTGAGCTATTTACAGCTTTTAATAATTGAGTATACTTCTGTAAGCAAAATTTGGAACATATTTCTTTCTCTCTAGCTGATTTCTCTAGAATTTGAAAACTATTTGTGAGTATTCTTAATTTGTGGCAATACAGTTGTTTGCCTAAGTGCAATAAGAATCTGTCTTCTTTTGTAACAGGCACAATTAGAGACACTTTTTATTTTGTTTTATTAAGGCTTTGACTGGAATAGCATGCTTTCAGATTGCTTTTAAAAATTGGGGTTTACTTAGAGAACTAATAAAAGCTCCTTGGAGAAACTGGTCTCATATTTTGTCTGTGTAGTCCCTGTGCAGGGCTTCTGACCTGTGGAAAAGAATGTCACTTTCCAACAGGTCCAGGAGACACCAAATTATTATAAGACCTTGAAAGAAAAGGAGTTCACCCAATTCATACAAGTATTTGTAGGTTCAAATACATCCAAGATGGGGCTCAAGGCTTTAAAAAGCCTAACCAGAGATTCCTATGGAATAAAGTTCCAGCCAAACCAATTTTTTTAAAGAAAGGATTCTATATGGCAAATAATTATTCTTGCTGTACTTTATGTAAATAATCACACCAAGTATAATAAGACTAAAACGGCCAAGCACAATGGCTCACACTGGTAATTCTAGTACTTTGGGGGCCCAAGGCAGGTGGATCACATGAGGCCAGGATTTCAAGACTAGACCAGCCAACATAGCAAACCTTTTCTTTACTAAAAAATACAAAAATGAGCTAGGCATGGTGGTGCAGATCTGCAATCCCAGCTATTTGGGAGGCTGAGGCATGAGAATCGCTTGAACCCATGAGGCAGAGGTTGCAGTGAGCCGAGATTGCACCATTGCACTCCAGCCTGGGTAGCAGAGTGATATTCTGTATCAAAAAAAAAAAAATTATGGAAGATGCACTTTCCTAATGATTAAGGATGTTGAGCATCTTGTCATGTGATTATTGACCATTTATATACCTTCTTTGCAATTCAAGCCATTTGCCCATTTTTTAAATTGGGTTTTGTTGTTGCCTGTACTTTTACTGTCATACCCAATGAATTACTGCCAAATCCAATGTCATGAAGGTTTCCCCATTTTCTTGTAAGAGCTTTATATTTGTAGCTCTCATGTTTAGGTCTTTGATCCATTTTTTGTTGTTGTTAATTTTTGTATATAGCATATCGTAAGGGTCCAACTTCATTCTTTTACATGTGACTATGCAGTCTTCCCAATTCTATTTGTTGAGAAGATGGTCCTTTCCTCATTGGATGGTTTTAACACCCTTGCCAAAAATAATTTCATCATGTATGGGAGGGTTTATTTCTAGGCTCTCTATTCTATTTCATTGGTCTATGTGTATTGACCTGAAGGAAGAAAGTGGGCAAAATTAATAATGTAGAGAGTTTATTTGGGCCAAGGTTGAGGACTGGAATTTGGGAACCACTGGGAAGTGCTTCAGAGAGCAAAGGAGAGACTCAAGTCTTTAAAAGAAAAAAAAAAAAAGGATGAATCAAAAGAGAAAGCAACTTAACAAAAGTTGTGTTTCAGGAATTCTCATTGGTTTACAGAAATTGGCTATACATTGTTGAACTACAGGGTATGAGCTATGGTGTCCAGCATACAGCATTGTTAGCTTAATTTATGGCTACTTGGTGCTGACAGTCTAGAGTCCCGATAGCAGGCAACTTTTAAATAATGAGTTAGGTCAAGGGTAGAGTAAAAGGTGACTACTTTCACATTTCAATGCCTATTTGAGCCTGATAATTTAAACAAGGTTAACATTCCTCAGATTAAAAGTTTCTTGTCTTCCTCAAGTGTCTGTCTTTATGCCAGTATCACACTATTTTGATTACTGTGGCTTTGTATTTTTTTTTTCCCAAAGACTGGGGTCTCACTCTGTTGACCAGGCTATTCTCAAACTCCCAGCCTCAAGGGATCATCCTACCTCAGCCTCCTGAGTACCTTGGACTATATGTATGCATCACCATGCCTGGCTATAGTATGTTTTGAAATCAGCAGTGTGAGACCTCCAACTTTATTGCTTCTCAAGATTGTTTTGGCTATTCGAGATCCCTTTAAGTTCCACATGAATTTTAGTTTTTCTATTTAAGCAAAAATTGTCATTGGAATTTTGATAGGGACTGCATAGAAGCTGTAGATTTCTTTGGGTACTTTGAACATAGGATGTCTTCCCATCTATATGTGCCTTCTTTAATGTTTTTCAGCAATCTTTTGTAGTTTTCAGGGAACAAGTCATTAATTTACTTGGTTAAGTTTATTGCTAAGTATTTTAGTCTTTTTGATGGTATTGTAAATGAAATTGTTGGCTTCATTTCCTTTTTAGATTGTTCATTGTCAGTATATAGAAATGTAACTGATTTTTAGGTGTTGATTTTGTATCCTGCTGAATTCACTTATTAGTTCGTGTGTGTGTGTGCGTAATCTTAAGGGTTTTCTGCATGTAAGATTATGTCACCTGCAAATAGAGATAATTTTACATCCTCCTTTCCAATTTGGATGCCTTTTATTTCTTTTATTTGCTAAATTGATCTGCCTAGGACTTTAAGTATTATGTTGAAGTGGTGAAAGCAGGCATTCTCATATGGTTTCTCTTAGAGAAAAAGCTTTCAGTCTTTCACCATTATGATGTTTACTGTAGGGTTTTTTTTTTTAATATGGCCTTTACTATATGAGGTAGTCTTCTTCTATTCCTTGTTTGTTGACTGTATCATAAAGGTGTTGAATTTTGTCAGCTTTTTCTGCATCAGTTGAGTTAATCATACTTTTTCCCTTTATTCTGTTACTGTGATGTATTACCTTGATTGATTTTTGTATGTTGAACCATTCTGAATTTCAAAAATAACTCTTACTTGAACATGCTGTATAATTATTTTAAAATGTTATTGGATTGTGTTTTCTAGCATTTTGTTGATGGGGGATATTGATCTGTAGTTTTCTTGTAGTGGTGTCTTTGTCTGGTGTGGTATCAGTTTAATGCTGGCTTCATAAAATGAATTTGGAATTGTTCCTCCTTTGTAATATTTTGTAGGAGTTTAATAAAGTTGGTGTTACTTCTTTATTTTATAGAATTCACCAGTGAAGCCACCTGGTCATGGGCTATTTTTGGGTCATAGGCATTTGATTACTGATTTAATCTTACTAGTCATAGTTCTATTCAGATTTTCTACTTTTTCACAATTCATTGGAAGGCTATGTGTTTCTAGGATTTTGTCTATTTATAGGTTATTCCAGTTTGTGGTGTACAATTATTCTTAGCAGTTTCTTCTAATCCTTTTTATTTTTGAAATTACAGAAGTAACATGCCCTCTTTTATATCTGATTTTAGTTAATTTGGGGATTATAGGTTTTTAAAAAGAAGACTACAGTTTGAAGTGACTTTCTTGTAACATCATACCAAGTGGTACATAATATTCACATAACATCACTCACTGGTGCTATTATCCTCTAGGTAGTGCATCTTAGGCAGGTGAGAAGCCCATTAGGGGATGTTCGGCAGTGGCTGTAGATGTTTTTGGCTGAGTGTCCTAACTGGAGGAGGGTTGCTACTGGTATCTAATGCATAGATGCCAGAGATAGTATCAGATATCGAATAAATCCACAGGACAGCGCTCCCCACAGCAAAGAATTATCTGACCCAAAATATAAACAGTGCTAATGTTGATAAGCCCTGCCTTAAGGTAGTTTTTGTCAGATTTCTTCACTGTAGTTAGTTTTTCCTTTTACATACTTTCTTTTTTTTGGAAGTAAGTCAACAGGTCCAGCTTCCTCTGGAGAAGGAGAGATCTAAATATACAATTTGGAATTTTTCCATAAGGAAGAGTTGTCTCTTCTCTCATAACTATTTATCAGTATGGACGCATGTATACTTATTTGGCCTTGAGAACTCCTTCAGTTTAGCTCCTACGTTCCTTTGACATGCCCCTATCCTTTTGTTTTTTGAGCTCTTACCTACTTTCTTTACTACCAGATGCTCTAGGCTCATCTTGCATTTTCCCTGCCCTAGCCCTAGAACCAGCCATTTCTCAATGGAGCCCTGGTTCCTTTTATTTGGAGAATATTTAGAAACCAAGGTCTGGTTATGCTCATTGATACTAGGGTGTCATTGCTTCTAGATCCTCTCCAAGAGCTAGGTAGTGTATGTATATATACTAACATACATATAGATCTATGTTCTATAATTGTTTCTGCATATACATCTGTGTGTGTACATAAAATGTATATATGAGTTCATATTGATGTCTCTGACTCTAATGGCTTTGGTAATTTTTGATTGATCACACTGTGCATGAAAAATTGCAGAATCTGGATAGCCATCCTCCAGAGAGAATTCACCCTTTCCTCTTTTCTAGCTGGTAGGCAGATTAGGGGAAGATAACTTACTTCACTAAAAGGCTGACCTTACTTGACATTGCATTCAGTCTTTTTAAGACTTCGTCACACAGGTTTTATCCTCTCTTGGGGTGTAGCCATATAATGTTTACATTGAGAATGTGGAGTGTTTACAAGGACACCACCTACTTGGCACAATTTATACTCTAATTTTTCCTCCCTAGTATGAGTTGGCTGAGTTTCATTTAACCTTCCAGCATTCTTTGAATAGATTTCTTGGCCCTTTGCCCTGTCAGTTCAAGAATCAGCAAATGCCTGGAGGAATCAACTGGCATAAAGTGTCACGCCCAATTCTCTGCATTTCCCTTCCACAATATATAAGAATATATATATATATATACAGTTGTTCAATTTTTGCAATTTGCAACTCATTTCTAAGACCTAGTAAGCAACTAGATTTGGAAAACTGAAGGTCAGGAGTGTAGGTTGATTATCAGTTATTTTACATGGATGACAAGGTGTTTAGTAGTGTAATTCATAAAGATAGGGAATTCAGGAGGAAGAAATCATGGATGTGTGTGTTAAGTTCATGAATCTGAGTTTACCTGTAGGACATTGAAAAGAGAACTGTGTAGTAAGCTCTTAAAATGTATTCTCAGGAGAGATAGCTAAACTTCAAAAAGAGATTTAGAAACCATCCTATTTTTCTTGCTTTTTAAATTCTCCAAAGAACAGATAATAAATTTTACCTTTCTCTTACCTACTTCTCAACCTATCATCATGTCAATAACTTCTAGCTTTTCTACTTCTGGACCTCATGATTTTACTTCTAGACTTTAAAAATAGGTTTCCTTTCTGCTGTTTCTCTCCCCCTTTTAATCTGAGACTCTTTTTAAAGCAGGAAGATCATTCAAAGACCTTAATGACTTTTCATTACTTTGAGAATAAAATGCAGAAACATGAAATCTAGTCCAACCACACCAAGTACTTTTGTTTTAGAGATGAGCTACAGCCTAGAAAATTAAAGTGCATGCTGGTTTAGCATCACAATTTTAGTCTTTTTCTCACTTGATTTTCATTTCTACCTTATTACCCTTTGAAATGTATGTTTCAATAAACATTTTCATAATGCATCATAATTTCTGTGAGCTTCTTGAGGGCAGAGGCCCTTCCGCTACCCTTCTTCAGCACGACCCAGTACAGTGCCTGATACTGAATATTTATTGAATAAATGATAACCACCATACTCCACATTTCTTGCACTTCTTTCTGTGCCTTTGTTGATTATTCCCTCCCTGACTTTATGCCTCTATTCTCATCCTTCAAAGCTCAAATTTCAGGAGTTCCACAAAGCTTTCTTTTTTTTTTCTAATCAGAATTGAACCCCGACTTCTCTGAGCTCTTACAAGCATGTCCTACCTTTATGATTACATCAAGCCATGTGTTTTCTATACATTTTAGTCTCTATCACTATAGAATATACACTTTATTGGAAGAGATAGTATATTCTTTTTATGTACTATAAAACCTCCCAAAATGCCTTGCCTTAGCATCACACTCCTAAGAAAATAATAGAATTTAACAATGTCTATTAAATTAAATATTAATTGGACAATTATGGGGGACAAAGTAAACAACATTGTAGTATTATTTAATAGCAGAACTTATCAGAAAGACAATTTGAATTATTTTTTCAAACTATTTCTATTTTTCACTGGAAAACTTTGCATGTATGTTGCCTGTTTTCAGTATGTATGTCAGAAATAAAAAAATCTAATGTTGCCACTTGAAAAAATATCAAAGTCTTTTTATTTTAAAACAGAATATACCATACAAATTAATCATGTAGGTACTGTAACTACTGTGTAGGAAAAACTTATTATCTTCTCTATACTCACAACATTTCTGATACCACATGTGTATGAGGTTCCCCCATACCAAGCAATTCTCCAAGTGCCCATAATTAAATTTTGACACTATCTACCTGGAATCAGATCAGCATAGATGCTTCAGGTTAAGGGCTCAGTTCCACAACTGATACCAATTGTGTCAGTTTTGGACACTAATCTTCATTTCAGACACCAATCTCATGTCCATGTTTTCACTGGTACTTCTGACCAACTGGCTATAATATAATCCAAGGTTCCTACAATCCCCTTTGAGTGTGAGCATTAGCTGTTGGGAAAAAATGGCTGACGCATGACCTGCTTATCTGGCACAGGATGGGAGTTAATGGAAGACCATTCTCCATTCTCAAAGCAAGGAAGACCTATTTGAAGCACCAGAATGTGGTCAGACTTGCTGGCTCTAGCTGCAGCCTTTTCCCCATCTGTTTACTGATTGTATCTAAAGTAGAGTATGCTTTATACCTTCAAAGGAAATGCCAAACCGCTACAGCTATAGATCATCAGTTTGATGCTTCGCTTCCTTTTCATCCCCCACATCCCTGAGCACATGCTTCTTTGGTTAAATACTCAGTAGTGTGAGTCACTAGTGCTCAGGGCCTTTGCATCCTCCTACTTGCGTCTGCCCCCTGGGAGCCCAACTTTATGCACTCTTACTCTTGTCTCTTAATTTGTCTCTGCCGACCCTCGTTACTTCCTAGGTTGTGTCTGGGCTGGTCCCCAACATTAGCTAGAATGACTTATAGAATGTAGGAAAAGTTTATTTACTAGATCTTTGTAAAAGAATACAACCAAGGATCAGTCAGAAGAAAGAGATGCATAAGGCAAGGTGTGTGGGAAGAACATTGAGCTTCCTTCCACGCCCTCCTTACGTATGTCACCCTCCTAGTACCTCCACAGGTTCAACCTGGAAGTTCTCTAAATCCTGTCCTTTAGGTTTTTATGAAGGCCACATCATGTAGGCATAAATGATTAAATCACTGGCCATTGGTGACTGAATTCAGTCTCCAGCCTCTCTCCACCTAGAGGGCAAGGTAGGGTGGAGTTGATCTGAAAGTTCCAAACCTCTAATTACATGGTTAGTTCCCCTGGTAACTAACCCCCATCCTGTGGTTTTCTCTTTCCAAAAGTCATCTCATTAATATAAACTCAGATGTGGCTAAAGGGGCTTGTCATCTTAATTACTCTTACTACTCAGGAAATTTCAAGTGTTTTAGGAGCTCTGTACCAGGGGATGAAAACCAAATATATGTTTCTTATTATAAATCACAATATCACATCCACCACTTTTTGTTCAATCTATAGATGACAAGATAAATCCTGATAGAAAAATCTCTACACTTTGACATATGGAAATAATTTTTAAAGATCCTGTTTTATATGTTTAGAAGCTGTGACTAAATGGTAGTGAAGAACTTTCAAACCAATAAAGCTTATGGGCTGCATTATTCAAAGCAAAATAAATCTAAATTTGCTGTGCACATTACAAGAACTCGAACAAACTAATGTGCACTTGGAAAACTAGATCCCCCAAAACTAAAAGCAAAAAAAAAAAAAAACTTCTGAGAACAAGGGGCACTGCAATTATGTATTTAGCAAGTTTAATATCAGAATAGTATAGCATGTTTACACACAGGGAATTTAAAAATAGATATCTAGCATTAGCATATAGTAAGGCTCTAGCTGTCAGGGGTGTCATATTATGATAAATGCCAGTTCGGATATAGAGGTGATTTAAGTTTTCCCTACATTATCTAAAATAATTTCTGATATGCAATTGATTTAGGCTCTCTAAACGTTTGAGATTGTAACAATAATGCTTTCCTTCTGAGTTCTGACTACCTCCCCACACTGATTTTTACAATATTTGATAAGTTCTGCATTAATATTGTTACAGATATCTTACAATAATACAACTCTCCTCCTGTAGGCTATGTCTGAATAAGACTAGAGCTTTTACAATATTATAGAAAAGATAAAAGTTTGTTTTTATTGTTGTATACTGACATTCAGTAAAAATTTTACTTACATTGAAGGTTTTTCCACAACTAACAGGACTCAAGAGTTTTTCTTTTTCTTTTTTTTTTTGAGATAGAGTCACACTCTGTCGCCTAGGCTGGAGTACAGTGGTGGATCTTGGCTCATTGCAACCTCCACCTCCTAGGTTCAAGTGATTCTTATGCCTCAGCCCCTGGAATAGCTGGGACTACAGGCACATGCTACCATGCCCAGCTAATTTTTGTATTTTTTGGTAGAGACAGGGTTTCAACATATTGGCCAAGCTGGAGAATTTTTAATTTTAGTAATGTCTGAGCTCTGAGTTAAACTTTCATTATAAAAACTGAATTAAAGTTTTCTCCCCAGTGTGGTATTAGTGTTTTTAAAAAATAGAGTCTTTCTCTGTTGCTCAGGCTGGAGTGCAATGGTGTGATCATAGCTCACTGCAGCCTCAAAATCCTGGGCTCAAGTGATGCTTCCACCTCTTCCTCCCAAAGTGCTGGGATTACAGTAGTGAGCCACCATGTCTGGCTCCAGTGTGGTTTTAATGTAGTGTAAGGGTTCAACACTGATTAAAACCTTTTTCATACTCATCAATAATCAACAGCATTCATTAGATTTTTTCTTGGTATGGTATCTCTGGTACTGAATAGAGGTGACAAATACACTAAAGGTTTTCTCACATTCATCACATTTTGACGGTATTCCCCACAATGGTCATCCTCATGATTAGTAAGTTCAAAGAGTTGGCTAAAACTTCTGTACTGAATATACTAGTGTTTCTCCCTACCATGGATTTTCTAGTATTCAGTTAGATCTGTGCATGTGCTAAAGGCTTTCCCACATGCATCACACTTACACGGCTTTTCACCAGTGTGTATTTTTCAATGGTTAATGAGATCAGAGTGCCGACTAAAGCTTTTGCTACATTCATCACATGGATTTGGTTTCTCACCAGTGTGGATTCTCTGGTGTAGGGTAAGAGCTGAGCACTGGCTGAAAGGCTCCTGCACTCATTACATTTATATGGTTTTTCCCTAGTGTGGATTCTCTGATGTTTAATGAGGTATGAGTTGTGACTGAACCTTTTGCTGCACTGTGTGCACGGATATGGTTTTTCTCCAGTGTGGAGTCTCTGATGAAGAATAAGGTCAAAACTCTTACTGAAGGCTTTCTCACAACTATTACAATGATAAGGCTTTTCACCAGAGTGTACTCTCTGATGTTTAGTGAGGTCTGAGTTTTGACTATATCTTTTATCACACTCATTACATGCATATGGTTTCTCTCCAGTGTGTATTCTTTGATGCTTAACAAGATCTGGGCCGTGACTAAAGCTTTTAGTACAATCACTACAGGGATAAGGTTTCTCTCCAGTGTGGATTCTCTGATGAAGAATGAGGTTGGAGCTCTGACTAAAGGCTTTCCCACATTCATCACATTCATAGGGTTTCTCACCTGTATGAATTCTGTGATGTTTAACAAGATCTGATCTTCGACAAAACATTTCATTGCACTGATTACATGGGTAAGGCCTCTCTCCAGTGTGAATTCGTTGATGATTAATAAGATCTGAAAGTCTTCTGAAGATTTTGCTACATTGATCACAGGGATAGGGTTTCTCTCCAATATGAATTCTCTCATGTAAAATAAGGACTGAGCTCTGATTAAAAGCTTTCCCATATTCATGACATTTATAGGGTTTCTCTCCAGTGTGGACCCTTCGATGTTTAATAAAGTCTGAATTCTGACTGAAACTTTTGCCACACTGATTACATGGATATGGTTTCTCCCCAGTTGTAGATTCTCTGATGCAGAATAAGATCTGAGCTCTGACTGAAGGCTTTCCCACACACATCACATTTATATGGTTTCTCCACAGTGTGGATTCTTTGATGTTTTATCACATTAGAACTCTGACCAAAATATTTGTTACATGGTTACAAGCATAAGGCGTCTCTCCAGTATGGATTCTCTGATGTTTCACCAGACCCGAGCACTGGCTAAAACTTTTACTACAATGACTGCATTGATTGGGTTTTTCTTCTGTGTGGATTCTCTGATGTATGAGATCTGAACTCTGACTGAAGGCTTTCCTACACTCATCACATTTATAAGGTTTCTCACTGGTGTGGACTCTTTGGTGTTTAATAAGGTCTGAGCTCCGACGGAAACTTTTAATACACAAATTACAAGGATAGGGTTTCTCCCCAGTATGACTTCTCTGATGCAGAACCAGGGCTGAGCTCACACTAAAGGCTTTTCCACACTTATCACATTCATAAGGTTTCTCACAGTGGGTTCTCTGATGCCTAAAAAGGCTTGTACTAAAAACAAAGCTTTGCCCACATTTGTCACGTTTTGTGGTTTTTCTTTAAAGATGTTCTGATATTTTTCATTTAATTTATACCCAAATTCACAGAATTCTCTGCCTTCAGAATCCTGGAGAACATTCTCTCTGAGACTGCTAGACTCTTCTGTCAATGGTTCAATTTTTGCTGTAATTTCCTCCTCTGAAGCTGGCTTTCCAATCTTGGTCTTGGTCTCACCATCTGGAACAATAAACAAAATCCAAATGGAATGTGTTCTCTATACTGTAAGAAAGTTTCAGGGGACACAGATCAGTATTTACCTATATTATCACAGTATGAGTGTTCCAAAAAATGAAATTTACCCTCTGAGAGGAAACCTAGAAAGATTCAGCAAGTAATGGATCACATTAAACATTTATACAAGTGATATACCAGATATGCTCTGTATGTTTGTCACAGGAGATCTGGGAATACTGAAACCTAATTAGTGATTAGTAAATTGTGACTAAATTAGAGCTAATACATAAGCATTTTATTAACATATATAAGGCAGGCAGTGTGAATCTTGAAAAAGATAAGTTGGTTGGGCTTTATCTAACACTACCCAGCAATCTGGGCTAAAAGTATATTAACAAAAAAGAGAAAAAGAAAAACAAAAAAAAAAAGAAAATCCTTCAATTACTCTGTTTGCATCTTCTCTATCAATTTTTGGAAATGGTACAAGATTGACTGTTAACACACCAGTGGAGCATGTACTATGTTCTCAATACCTTACATAACAAAGCCACAAACAAGAATGATCCTAGTCCTTAAGTACAGTAATCGGTTCGATACTGAGTTTTCATACAACTACTTGAAATTACTATGTGAAAACATCTATAGCTTTCCAAATGGGATAATGTTGCATACCTTCCATCTTACTATGAAATTTATGGTTTATATTTTCACCCAAATGGAGGGCCATCCTAGTTCTGCCCATATGAATGTCTTTAAAAAGAATACTCAGGAAAATGATAACCACAATTACACCTGAAGAAAACTGGGAGTCTTATGGTCAGGGGTATGAGGAATTCAGAGAAACTTTCTATTGCATACACTTTTAGAATGCTTGACTTTTCTTTCTTTAGACAGAGTCTCTGTCACTCAGGTGGGAGTGCAGTGGTGTGGTCTCAACTCACTGCAACCTCCATTTCCCAGGTTCAAGTGGTTCTCCGGCCTCAGCCTCCCAGGTAGCTGGTACTACAGGCATGCACCACCATACCTGGCTAATTTTTGTATTTTTAGTAGAGACAGGGTTTCACCATGTTGGCGAGGCTGGTCTCGATCTCTGACCTCAAGTGATCTACCCACCTCGACCTCCCAAGGTGCTGGAATTACAGGCATGAGCCACCACGCCCAGCCAATGCTTGACTCTTTTATCACTTCCATGTATTAGTTATTTTTAAAAATTAATATACCTGTGAACCTCAAATATCTGAGATGGGTCTCAGTAAATTTAGAAATTTTATTTTGCCAAGGCTAAGGACATACCCATGACATAGCCTCAGAAGGTCCTGATGACATGTGCCCAAGGTAGTCAGGGCACAGTTTGGTTTTATACATTTTAGGAAGACCTGAGACATCAATCAATATATGTCAAATATACACTGGTTCTATCTAAAAGGAGGGACAACTCAAAGCAGGGAGGGGGGCTTCCAGATCATAGGCAGATATGAGATAAAGGGTTGCATTCTTTTGAGATTCTGATTAGCCTTTCCAAAGGAAGCAGTCAGATATGCATTTCTTTCAGTGAGCAGAGGTATGATGGGAGGCAGGTTTGTCCTAAGGAGTTCACAGCTTGACTTTTCCTCCTAGCTTAGTGATTTTGGGGTCCAGAGATTTATTTTCCTTTCACATACCAATGTAAATAAAATTGTTGAATTATGGAAAAAAAAGAGATCTATATTTGTATACGATAATTTGTAGTATTAAACACAGACTACAAAGTGAGAATATAAATCACTCTGAAAATTAGTTTAAGAAAATATATTTTGCTATGGTCTATATGAGCCACTGTAAGTGTACTTGACAAGCAGTGCACTCAACTGAGTCATCATTATCTTTATGATTTAGGACATGCTATCCAACAAAAGAATCCAGATAGCTGGACCAGAATTAAATTTGAACCTTATAAGCTCCATTTTGGCTAGGTAACTGGGAGGGGTTACCTACCAACCAGGCTAGCCAGGGACTGCCATTAGGGGAAAGAAAGAAACATCATGCACAAGAATGGTCAGAATAGAATCTTAAATTTTCAAAATCAGGTCTATAATAAATTTCTACCTCTTTCCTCCTGGTTATTTCTACAGAAGTGACCAAGAAGACATAATCCCTATCTGGCAACAGCCATATTCAGTGAACAAACTTCCTTACTAAGGAGTGTGAACCAGAAAAAGTCAGATATCTTTGAGTTGACATTTGAGGAACCACTCCTATATTCAACAATACCAGATATCTATGATGGCAGGGCACATGAAAGTTTTACTGAATTTCTTTTTCTTCTTTTTTTTGAGATGCAGTCTCTTTCGGTTGCCCAGGCTGATCTCAAACTCCTGAGCTCAAACAATCCTCCCACCTTAGCCTTCTGAGTAGCTAGTATTACAGGCCTATGCCACAGCACCAGTTTCCATTGAATTTCTTGACTATCAGTCCATTGTTGAGTGGTGTTTATTACAAAAAGCTTATCACTGTCAGACTAAAAATGGTCTGGAGAGCTGAAAACACATTCAATTAGGGTGAAAAGTCTAAAACCTAAAGGGGTACTTCTAAGTGAAGGCTTCTTCCCCTTTTGCCAGTGGCTCCAATTAGCAGAATCATTACTCATAAATAAATACTAGCTCAAAGGAGTCATTAGGTTTGTGAGGGGTCCCAAAGGACTTCTAGCACTTTTCTATATGCAGTTCTTCCCAATAGGGAGGATACTCTCTGGTACTTAAGTGATACTGAAATACAAGAACCAGTACCTACTAAACATTCAGATGTAGAAGCAGTAACAACAGGACACTGAATTGGCCTAAAAAGCCCCACTGACAAACCGTCTTAGCCTCCCCTCTGCTGAACCCTGCACAAATCCCATTAGGTGAATTCAGATGCTTCCACCATACAGTGGACTGACCAGAATGGCAACTTGGGATCCTGTATTTAATAGAGACTAAGTTTCATTCCTTCCTCTTCCTGAAGCTTCCCACAGTATTTGAATAGGTAGGTTATGGCTTCCAGTGCCCCTTAGAGACAGGAAGACCTCAGTGCCATCCCAGTCGTATTTCTCCTCAAAGCATCTGAGTTCAGGATAAGGAATTGGACAGAATCAGAGAGCACAAAAGGAAAAAAGATTCTGAATCAGTATATAAGGCATATTTTACTTTTGGTTTCAAGTGAGGTGATGGCTGCTTGCAGGTAAACCAAATGAACTTATCTAATGTTATTGGTTAACCAAAGCCTGTAGTAGGTGGCAAGGTATCATTCATTACTGACACTATTTGTTTCTGCTTTATGGCCTCTTGATTTAAAAACCACAGCCATACTGTTTCTGGTTGGAGCTTCAGGGTTTATGACTCTTGTTGACTCAAGCTTGACCTGCATAGTGGTGAATCTTTTTAAAGGTAGCATTGGCTACCCTACTGACAAGATAACACCTCTTAAATTCTTGCTTGGCTTTAACATAGGGGTTAATAGAGTTTTTCAAATTACTCTTGAGAATTTATCTAATTCTTCATATCAAGTTGGCCATTTTCATCAGCAATGTAATTCCAGTCTGAAGCTCTAAGAGCCTGGATATGAGCTAATATCTTGTCATATCACGGGAGTTTTGTCTGTCTGAGGGAAAGCCTCCTCAGTTCTAAGGTGCCAAAGTTCCTCTACCACACCTTAGAACCACTGCAAAAGAACTGTGAAATCACTTTTACTGTCATCCTCAAAGGGATCTAAGGTTGGCATAACAGACTACAGGAGGGGCTAAGTAGTAAGATGGCTCAGCTATTTCCGTTCTTCCTTAATCTTTAAGCAACTAACCGAGCCAAAGTTCTAACAATCCGCCTGGTTTCTGTCCATAGTGTTCATCAATTTTCCTCCTTTCATGTTCAGTGTAGCTACATATCTCGTAACTGTCTAAAAGTGGGTGGAAACTTTTGTCCACCCAATATGAATCTTAATTGCTATTTATTACAATGGCACACACCTGAGGCTGACCACTAAATTGAAGGTCCCCTGGAGGAGAGTTAGCAACAATCAGGGCACCATTTAGATACCTGTCTTTGAACATGCTTCCTCGATTTAGTTTACAACCACCTCCTGAATTCCTACTCATTAATAGGCAATAAAATGAAAAAACATTTATTGCTCTGTTGACCATACAATTTGGTAAATATGTTCACTACTAATTCTCATGGACTTCCCTCAAAATCTGTTAAAGAGTCTTTCAGGGCCTTATACTTCCTCTTCCAGAAAGTCATGTCTCTGTTGGCATCCCATCCTTATTACCAACACTATCAAAAACTGAAAAATCTGGGATTTTACCCTACTTGCAAGCTAACAACTCAATCTACTGCAGTTTCACAGCCCTTGGCAGAAGACATGAGAATCCTAGATAAGAAACAAAGGACAGTTTATTACTCACAGCAACAGCATTAGACAGAAAAGCAGTATTTGCCTTCCTGACCCTAAATACCACAAGGTGACACATGTAGTAAGTTGTGTTGCAGGATAGGAACCCTGAGGTAAGGACATCCAAATTTTTAAAAGGGCACCTGTCCTCCGCTTCAGAGGGAGACACTATCCCTATATTCAAAGGTTGCTTGCCATACAACATTCTTAAAAAACAGTACAGAACAAATGCAGGCAATTCCTTTGCTTCTAATAGGTGCAGACGTAAAAGAGCCCATGGAGAATTCTCTCTCAATACTAACTTCAATAGAAATGATGAAAACCAGAAGATAATGGAATGTCATCTGCCAAGTGCTGAATGAAAAGAAGTGCCAACCTAGACTTGCATAATAAGATAAAATGCCTGAAAGAAAAGTTAAAGTTATTTTCAGTTAAACAAAAACCAAGAAAGGTTTTAAAAAATATACCTGCACTAAAATAAATACTAAAGGGAATTCTTCAAGAAGAAAAAATATCCCAGATGCAAGTAAGGTAAAGCAGGAATGAAGAGCACTGGAAAAAGTAAAGTATGTGGGTCAATCTAAATGTGTACTTACTGATTAAAGCAATATGAATACTTTGTGGAGTTTATAAAATCCATAAAATTAAAATATTTGGCAAAACAGCACAAGAGGAGGAGGATAAGTAGAACTACAATATTATAGGGTCTCTGCATTGTCTTAGAAGTAGTAAGTTAAACTGTAATAAATCCAATGTATATGTTCTAATATCTAAGGCAGCCTTTTTCAACCAGAGTTCCAAAAGATAATGAAACAGAAGATGAAATGAGTGACTATTTTCTTAATTCTCCAATGATGGTACACAGTTAATACCATATTAGATGTATAAGAGCCTGATCGCATTGGGCCTTAATTCTTTCACAGAATCACATGTGAGGAAGGTTGGGATGAGGTAACCATTAAAATAATAGAAGAATGTATAAATAATAAGAAAAAGTGCAAAAACCTGATAATCTAAAATTGGACAAAAAGGAAAAAATGAAATAGATGGAATAAAAAACAAAGAAAACAAAATAAGAAGCTGGTACATTTAATTCGAAGCATATCTATTATGTTCAAATTGACTATTTCAATAAAAAGCAAAGAAAAACCTACAGTGAACATAGTTAATGGCTGAATACTAAATGCCTTTCTCCTAGAAATTAGGGCATAAAGCAAGGATACCCACTCTTAATCACTCCTCTTCAATATTGTACCACTTTTACTCAACATTCCTAGCCGATGAAATAAGACATGAAAAATAACTGACACACACAAATAGGAAAGAAAACAGTTATACTGTCTTTAGAGACTACACACCACATACAAAGAAAAATCCCTAACTATCACAAAAAAGCAATGAGAACTTTTAAATGAGTTTATTAGAACAGAATACAAAATCCAACTGTATTTATATATGCAAGCAATTAACAGTCTAAAACATTTTTTATTTGCACTCCAAAATGAAATACTTAGAAATTTAACAAAATATGTACATTTGCATAATGAAAACTAAAAAACTGCTCAAAGAAACTAAAAAAGAACATGAATATACAATTACTTATAAATATGAAGATTTAATATTGTTAGATGGTAATTCTCCCTAAACTGATCTATAGATTCAAAGCAATGCCAATCAAAATCCCAGCAGGCCTGTTTTTGTACAAACTGACAAACTCAAAGAAAACAGCTTGTTACATGGTAAGAGTAATACTATCTTGAAGTGGAACCACCATAATGACCTGTTTGACTCCTGTATACCAAGGTATTCCTGAAGCATAGATAACCCCTCATAAAGAAACATTGCCTGTGGCATGGATAACCCCTCATAAAGATGCTTATCTAACTTCCCCAGTGGCCAGAGTTTTTAAGAGCGTCTGAGACATGAGGAGCTACATGTTTTATCAAAAAAAAAAGCTTGCTACATAAACAGGGCTTTCTAGAGGATGAGGGTGGGGATCCACGATCTTGTGGCCGCCTCAGACACGACTTCTCTTCATCTCTAGTAAATGATTCTTTCTAGGAAACTGGATTTGTTAGCCTCTTTATGTGGCCTCTCAGCTCCCTTGGCCTTTGGAGGCAGGTATGCATCCACCTGCCCACTGGGGGAACAGAAATTGATTTTAAACTTTATGTAGAAAGGCACAGAAGATGCTAAACAATTTTGAGAAAGAAGAACAAAACTGGCGTAGTGACACTACCAGATTTCAAGCTTTACTCTAAAGCTACAATAATCAAGGCAGGGTGGCAATGGCGTAAGTACAGACATCTTATTAATGGAACAGAACAGATTGCAGAAATAGATCCAAAACGGTATATACAACTGATCTTCAACAAAGGTGGCAAGGTAATTCAATATCGAAAGGATAACCTCTTTTCAACAAAAAGTGCTGAAATTAAGCCAGGCATAGTGGCTCATGCCTGTAATCCCAGCCCTTTGGGAGGCTGAGACAGGTAGATCGCTTGAGTACAAGAGTTCAAGATCAGCTTGGGCAACATGGTGAAACCCTGTCTTTACAAAAATATAAAGATTAGCCGGGTGTGGCGGCACACCCCTGTAGTCCTAGCTACTTGGGAAGCTGAGGTAGGAGAATCTCTTGAGCCTAGGAGGTTGAGGCTGTGGTGAGCCGTGATCTCACCACGGCACTCCAGGCTGTCTCCAAAAACAAATGAACAAACAAGCAAAACAAAAGTGTTTGAAGTAGATATCACAGGCCAGGTGCAGTGGCTTACATCTGTAATTCCAGCACATTAGGAGAATGAGGTGGGCAGATCACAAGGTCAAGAGATGGAGACCATCCTGGCCAAGATGGTGAAACCCCATCTCTACTAAAAACAAAAAAATTAGCTGGGCGTGGTGGTGCATGCCTATAGTCCCAGTTACTTGGGAGACAAGGCAGGAGAATCACTTGAACCCAGGAGGCGGAGGTTGCAGTGAGCTGAGATCACTCCATTGCACTCCAGCCTGGTGACAGAGTGGGACTCCATCTCAAAAAAAAAATTGCTATCTTTTTTTTATTTATTTATTTATTTATTTATTTATTTATTTATTTTTTTATTGCATTTTAGGTTTTGGGGTACATGTGAAAAACATGCAAGGTTGTTGCTTAGGTGCATACGTGGCAGTGTGATTTGCTGCCTTCCTCCCCTTCACCCATATCTGGCATTTCTCCCCATGCTATCCCTCCCCAATTCCCCACCCCCCGCTGTCCCCCCCACTCCCCCACAACAGACCCCCATGTATAGTGCTCCCCTCCCTGTGTCCATGTGTTCTCCTTGTTCAACACCCGCCTATGAGTGAGAACATGTGGTGTTTGATTTTGTGTTCTTGTGTCAGTTTGCTGAGAATGATGGTTTCCAGGTTCATCCATGTCCCTACAAAGGACGCGAACTCCTCGTTTTTAATGGCTGCATAGTATTCTATGGTGTATATGTGCCACATTTTTCCTGTCCATTCTATCATCGATGGGCATTTGGGTTGGTTCCAGGTCTTTGCTATTGTAAACTGTGCTGCAATGAACATTCGTGTGCATGTGTCCTTATAGTAGAACGATTTATAATCCTTTGGATATATGCCCAGTAATGGGATTGCTGGGTCAAATGGAATTTCTATTTCTAGGTCCTTGAGGAATCGCCACACTGTTTTCCACAATGGTTGAACTAATTTACACTCCCACCAACAGTGTAAAAGTGTTCCTATTTCTCCACATCCTCTCCAGCATCTGTTGTCTCCAGATTTTTTAATGATTGCCATTCTAACTGGTGTGAGATGGTATCTCAATGTAGTTTTGATTTGCATTTCTCTAATGGCCAGTGATGATGAGCATTTTTTCATATGCTTGTTGGCCTCATGTATGTCTTCTTTTGTAAAGTATCTGTTCATGTCCTTCGCCCACTTTTGAATGGGCTTGTTTGTTTTTTTCTTGTAAATCTTTTTTAGCTCGTTGTAAATTCTGGATATCAGCCCTTTGTCAGATGGGTAGGCTGCAAAAATTTTTTCCCATTCTGTTGGTTGCCGATTCACTCTATTGACTGTTTCTTTTGCTGTGCAGAAGCTGTGGAGTTTGATTAGGTCCCATTTGTCTATTTTGGCTTTTGTTGCCAATGCTTTTGGTGTTTTGGTCATGAAGTCCTTGCCTACGCCTATGTCCTGAATGGTTTTGCCTAGGTTTCCTTCTAGTGTTTTTATGGTGTTAGGTCTTATGTTTAAGTCTTTAATCCATCTGGAGTCAATTTTAGTGTAAGGTGTCAGGAAGGGGTCCAGTTTCTGCTTTCTGCATATGGCTAGCCAGTTTTCCCAACACCACTTATTGAACAGGGAATCCTTTCCCCATTGCTTGTTTTTATCAGGTTTGTCAAAGATCAGGTGGTTGTAAATATGTTGTGTTGCCTCCGACGCCTCTGTTCTGTTCCATTGGTCTATATCTCTGTTTTGGTACCAGTACCATGCTGTTTTGATTACTGTAGCCTTGTAGTAGAGTTTGATGTCTGGTAGTGTGATGCCTCCTGCTTTGTTCTTTTTGCTTAGAATTGACTTGGCTATGCGGGCTCTCTTTTGGTTCCATATGAAGTTTAAGGTGGTTTTTTCCAGTTCTGTGAAGAAGGTCATTGGTAACTTGATGGGGATAGCATTGAATCTGTATATTACTTTGGGCAGTATGGCCATTTTCACGATATTAATTCTTCCTAACCATGAACATGGAATGTTTCTCCATCTGTTTGTGTCCTCTCTTATTTCGTTGAGCAGTGATTTGTAGTTCTCCTTGAAGAGGTCCTTTACATTCCTTGTTAGTTGTATTCCTAGGTATTTTATTCTCTTTGTAGCGATTGTGAATGGCAGTTCGTTCTTGATTTGGCTCTCTTTAAGTCTGTTATTGGTGTATAGGAACGCTTGTGATTTTTGCACATTGATTTTGTATCCTGAGACTTTGCTGAAGTTGCTTATCAGTTTCAGGAGCTTTTGGGCTGAGATGAGGGGGTCTTCTAGATATACAATCATGTCGTCTGCAAATAGAGACAATTTGACTTCCTCCTTTCCTAATTGAATACCCTTTATTTCTTTTTCTTGCCTGATTGCTCTGGCTAGAATTTCCAGTACTATATTGAATAGGAGTGGTGAGAGAGGGCATCCTTGTCTAGTGCCAGATTTCAAAGGGAATGCTTCCAGTTTTTGCCCGTTCAGTATGATATTGGCTGTCGGTTTGTCGTAAATAGCTTTTATTATTTTGAGATACGTTCCATCGATACCTAGTTTATTGAGGGTTTTTAGCATAAAGGGCTGTTGAATTTTGTCGAAGGCCTTCTCTGCATCAATTGAGATAATCATGTGGTTTTTGTCTTTGGTTCTGTTTATGTGGTGAATTACATTTATAGACTTGCGTATATTGAACCAGCCTTGCATCCCCGGGATGAATCCTACTTGATCATGGTGGATAAGCTTTTTGATGTGCTGTTGTAATCGGCTTGCCATTATTTTATTGAAGATTTTTGCATCTATGTTCATCATGGATATTGGCCTGTAGTTTTCTTTTCTTGTTGAGTCTCTGCCAGGTTTTGGTATCAGGATGATGTTGGTCTCATAAAATGATTTGGGAAGGATTCCCTCTTTTTGGATTATTTGGAATAGTTTCAGTAGGAATGGTATCAGTTCCTCTTTGTATGTCTGGTAGAATTCGGCTGTGAACCCATCTGGACCTGGGCTTTTTTTGGGTGGTAGGCTCTTAATTGCTGCCTCGACTTCAGACCTTGTTATTGGTCTATTCAGGGTTTCGACTTCTTCCTGGTTTAGGCTTGGCAGGAGGCAGCTGTCCAGGAATTTATCCATTTCCTCCAGGTTTTCTAATTTATGTGCAAAGAGTTGTTTGTAATAATCTCTGATGATGGTTTGAATTTTTGTGGAATCTGTGGTGATATCCCCTTTGTCGTTTTTTATTGCATCTATTTGATTATTCTCTCTTTTCTTTTTTATTAGTCTGGCTAGTGGTCTGTCTATTTTGTTGATCTTTTCAAAAAACCAGCTCCTGGATTTATTGATTTTTTGAAGGGTTTTTCGTGTCTCTATCTCCTTCAATTCTGCTTTGATCTTAGTTATTTCTTGTCTTCTGCTAGGTTTTGAGTTTTTTTGATCTTGCTCCTCTAGCTCTTTCAATTTTGACGATAGGGTGTCAATTTTAGATCTCTCCTTTCTTCTCATGTGGGCACTTATTGCTATATATTTTCCTCTAGAGACTGCTTTAAATGTGTCCCAGAGATTCTGGTATGTGGTGTCTTCATTCTCATTGGTTTCGAAGAACGTCTTTATTTCTGCCTTCATTTCATTGTTTATCCAGTCAACATTCAGGAGAAAGTTGTTCATTTTCCATGAGGCTGTGCGGTTCTGGGTTGGTTTCTGAATTCTGAGTTCTAACTTGATTGCACTGTGGTCTGAGAGACTGTTTGTTATGGTTTCCGTTCTTTTGCATTTGCTGAGGAGTGATTTACTTCCGATTATGTGGTCAATTTTAGAGTAGGTGTGATGTGGTGCTGAGAAGAATGTATATTCTGTGGATTTGGGGTGGAGAGTTCTGTAAATGTCTATTAGGTTTGCTTGTTCCAGGTCTGAGTTCAAGTCCTGGATATCCTTGTTAATTTTCTGTCTCGTTGATCTGTCTAATATTGACAATGGTGTGTTGAAGTCTCCCACTATTATTGTGTGGGAGTCTAAGTCTCTTTGTAAGTCTTTAAGAACTTGCCTTATGTATCTGGGTGCTCCTGTATTAGGTGCATATATATTTAGGATCGTTAGCTCTTCTTGCTGCATTGATCCTTTTACCATTATGTAATGTCCTTCTTTGTCTCTTTTGATCTTTGTTGCTTTAAAGTCTATTTTATCAGAGATGAGAATTGCAACTCCTGCTTTTTTCTGCTCTCCATTTGCTTGGTAAATCTTCCTCCATCCCTTTATTTTGAGCCTTTGTGTATCCTTGCATGCGAGATGGGTTTCCTGGATACAGCACACTGATGGGTTTTGGCTTTTTATCCAATTTGCCAGTCTGTGTCTTTTGATTGGGGCATTTAGTCCGTTTACATTTAGGGTTAATATTGTTATGTGTGAATTCAATCCTGTCATTTTGGTGCTAGGTGGCTGTTTTGCCCTTTGGTTGATGCAGATTCTTCATTGTGTTGATGCTCTTTACCTTTTCGTGTGTTTTTGGAGTGGCTGGTACTGGTTGTTCTTTTCTATGTGTAGTGCCTCCTTCAGGAGCTCTTGTAGAGCTGGTCTGGTGGTGATGAACTCTCTGAGTTCTTGCTTGTTCACAAAGGATTTTATTTTTCCTTCACTTATGAAGCTTAGTTTGGCTGGATACGAAATTCTGGGTTGAAAGTTCTTTTCCTTAAGGATGTTGAATATCGGGCCCCACTCTCTTCTGGCCTGTAGGGTTTCTGCTGAGAGATCTGCAGTGAGTCTGATGGGCTTCCCTTTGTGGGTAACCCGACCTTTCTCTCTGGCTGCCCTTAGTATTTTCTCCTTCATTTCAACCCTGGTGAATCTGATGATTATGTGTCTTGGGGTTGCTCTTCTAGAGGAGTATCTTTGTGGTGTTCTCTGTATTTCCTGGACTTGAATCTCGGCCTGCCTTGTTAGGTTGGGGAAGTTTTCCTGGATAATATCCTGAAGAGTATTTTCCAGCTTGGATGCATTCTCTTCGTCACATTCAGGTACACCTATCAAACGTAGATTAGGTCTTTTCACATAGTCCCATATTTCTTGTTGACTTTGTTCATTCCTTTTTACCCTGTTTTCTCTAATCTTGCCTTCTCGTTTTATTTCATTGAGTTGATCTTCGACCTCTGATATCCTTTCTTCTGCTTGGTCAATTCGGCTGTTGAAACTTGTGCATGCTTCACGAAGTTCTCGTGTTGTGTTTTTCAGCTCCATCAATTCGCTCATATTCCTCTCTAAGTTGTCCATTCTTGTTAGCATTTCGTCAAGTCTTTTTTCAAGGTTCTTAGTTTCTTTGCATTGGGTTAGAACATGTTCTTTTAGCTCACGGAAGTTTCTTATTATCCACTTTCTGAAAGCTGATTCTGTCATTTCATCACACTCATTCTCCATCCAGTCTTGTTCCCTTGCTGGTGAGAAGTTGTGATCCCTTGTAGGAGGAGAAGTGTTCTGGTTTTGGGTGTTTTCATCCTTTTTGCGCTGGTTTCTTCCCATCTTTGTGGATTTATCCACCTGTTGACTTTGTAGTTGTTGTCTTTCTGATTTTGGTAATTTTAAGTCTGCTGTGGCTGAACTCATAAACCCCCTGCTCTTCCCCCCAGGTGTTCTGTCCCAGGGAGTTACGGTTTTATGATGTTCCCCTGTGCGGTTGCTGTTTTCGCTGCCCACAAGGTGGCAGCCTAGTCACACTCAGGTTGCAGAGGCTTCGCTAAGCTGCTGTGGGCTCCACCCAGCTTCCGTGTGAACTTCTGGGTGTAGTTAGAACTGCTTCCGATATGTTGGCCCGCCCCTGTAGTGACGGAGTCTCTGTAGTGGCGGATTGCTTTGGTAGAGAACAGCAGGGTGCCTATGGAGAACGCCCCTCCTCCACAGAGCTGGACCGTCCCGGTTTCAGTTGTGTTTCAGGTCTTCTTGCTGGGTAAGAGGGGACACCGTCTCATCTGATCTGCCTCCGGAGCCGCTGCGTTGGCTAAAGCCGCGGCTCTGAGATTCGTGGCGCTGGCCTGGCTCCCCGTTTCAGCTCCCCTTGCTGGCTTATAGGGGACTCAGACTCTCTCACTTTGTACAGTGAGCCGTTGCCTCAGGGTGCCGGCCCAGCGGCTGCGCCGTTCAAGCCAGCGGCGCCAGCGGCGCTGGCGACCCTTGTGGCTTCTCTGCGTGTGAATCTCCTGGTCTGTGGGCAGTAAAAATCAGTCTGGAAATACGGCGTCCACTCACCCTCTGTGCTTTCTCTCGGAGCTGCATTCCCGAGTTCCTCCTAAGCGGCCATCTTGAATCCAAAAATTGCTATCTTAATGACAAAAATGAACCCCAACTTTTTCCTCACACTATACACAAAAATTAATTAGAAATGTAACATAAATCCAAACATTAAAGCTAAACGTATACAATTTCTAGAAGAAAGCACAGATGACCATAATTTGGGGACAGACAAGGGTATTAGGACACCAAAAGCATGAATCATAAAATAAAAGTTAATGGCTGCATAATATTCCATGGTGTATATGTGCCACATTTTTCCTGTCCAGTCTATCATCGATGGGCATTTGGGTTGGTTCCAGGTCTTTTGCAGGGACATGGATGAACCTGGAAAACATCATTCTCAGCAAACTGACACAAGAACACAAAATCAAACACCACATGTTCTCACTCATAGGCGGGTGTTGAACAAGGAGAACACATGGACACAGGGAGGGGAGCACTATACATGGGGGTCTGTTGTGGGGGAGTGGGGGGGACAGCGGGGGGGTGGGGAATTGGGGAGGGATAGCATGGGGAGAAATGCCAGATATGGGTGAAGGGGAGGAAGGCAGCAAATCACACTGCCACGTATGCACCTAGGCAACAACCTTGCATGTTTTTCACATGTACCCCAAAACCTAAAATGCAATAAAAAAAAAAAAAAAAAAAAAAAAAAAAAAGTTAAACTTCATGAAAGTTATAAACTTCTATTCTTCAAAAGACATTACTAAGAAAAAAGTCAAGCTACAGATTGGGAGAAAATATTCACAAAGCATATATTTGATGATTGTATATCTACAATATACAAAGAACTTTTACACCTCAAAAATAATACAACTCAAAAGAACAAAATATTAGAATAGATAGTTCACAAAATAAGTTATATGAATAGTTAGTAAGCATATGACAAAATGTTCAGCATCACTAGTTATCAGGGAAATAGAAATTCAACCTCAAGGAGCTACTGGTAAATACCCATTACTAACAATACATCTAACATAGTAATGGCCAAATACTGACTAGTCTGTGGACCAACTGACACTCTCAAACATTGCTGGTGAAAATACAAGATGGTGTAGCTATTTTAGAAAATTCTGGCAGCTTTTAATAAAGTTAAACATATTCTTATCATGCAACCCAGCAATTCTACTTCTAGATATTAATATTTACTCAAGAGAAATGAAAATGTATATCCACACAAGGACTTATACACAAATGTTTAGAGCAGCTTTATTAATAAAACAGCCAGATATGTAAACAATACAAATGTTCATCATCAAGTGAATCAATAAACAAATTGTGATATAGACATACAATGGAGTATTTGGCAATAAAAAAGAATTACTGATAAAGCAACAATATGGATGAATCTCAAAAACATTATGCTGAACTAAAGAAGGCAGGCAAGTATGATTCCATTTATATGAAATGTTAGAGAAGCCAAATTAAATATGTAGTGACAGAAAGCATATCAATGGTAGCCTAGGGATGGGGAGGGACTGGAAGGAAATTGGGAGAAGGGTGTTGATATAAAGATTCTATGTTTTGCTTGTGAGGGTAGTGGACATGGTGACACCAGGAGGCATGTCTGTGGACAAAAGCCACTTCCCACATGCAGAGAAAAGTCATGTGCAAGCCATGGAGAGAGGCCTCAGGAGAAACCAACTCTGCTGGTCCCTTGATTTTGGACTTTCAGCCTCCAGGACTGTGAGAAAACAAATTTCTGTTGTTTTAGCCACCCAGTAAATGATGTTTTGTTATGGTAGCACTAACAGACTTACATAGGATGTTTTTGAAATTTATATATTTATGGAATTATACATGCATTCTGTGGCTTGCTTTGTTTGCTCAATATTATGCCTGGAAGATCCACCCATGTTAATGTGTGTAGCTGTAGTCCATTCATGTTCACACCACTACAGTGTAACATATACCACAACTTATTTACCTAATCTCCTTCAATAAACAACATTTTGCTATTATTAACAATGCTGTTATGAATATGCTTGTATAGCTATCTTGGTACACATATGCAAATGTTCCTCTAGGTTATATAAACTATAAGTTATATCAAATTTATATAGTTTTGACTTGTTTGGGTTTCAACTAGGTATTTCCAAAGTAGTTGAACCAATTTAGACTTCCATCAGGAGTATGTATGAAGAGTTCATTGTTCTATGCAGTAACCATCATTTAGTCTATTCTCTTTTTAGTCGATTGTCATCGGGCTTTTATCTCTGAAACTCCATCAAAACTGTAAAGTCCCTAAAAGGCTCTATCTTGACAAATCCAATGGTCAATTCTCAATCTTATTCTGGATTGTTTTGAATAGTTGATTATTTTCTTCTTGAAACACTTCTAACTTACCTTCCTCATCATCCTGTATAAAGAACCCCAATGGCTTCCTATTATACTGTGAATAAAATTCTAAGTCCTTACTATGGTTTATAATGTTCCATATGATCTGGTCCCTTTCTTTCTCTCTGCCCTCATTTCATTCCACTGCCACCCCTAATACCTGTCCACCCTGGGTTCCCTCTGTTCCTGATATATATAGGAGCCTCTGGCATTTACTACTCCCTCTTCTTGGAACACTCTCAGATAGTCATATTGCTTGTTTTCTCACTTCATTTATAGCTCTACCCAAATGTTACCATTGCAGGGAGATGCAAGACCTGCAGCGCCTCTGCATTTTTGAGGTAACAGACATCACAGCTCAGTGAGCTGAAATGACCAATTTAATTAACCTGTAAAGTTGCTACTTTTGAGTGAGACTCTTATTACCCAGGATAACTAGTGGTATTGGAAGTGCCGGTGGCAGTCATGGATGCTGTATAGAGCCTCTCACAAGCCTCCATAGAGGACCACCCTGGAGGAAGGCTACATCTTCTTCTGTCAGCAACACTTTTCTATAAGAAAAGCAGATCCTGGCTTACTATTGGGCACTGATAGAGATTTCACACTTGAACACAGAGCACCAAATGACTACACATTACAGACTGCTCATTGTGTATTGGTTGTTAGTTATTCCACCAAATCACACACAAGTCAACATTCCATTACAAAAAAAAAGTCTAGAAGACAAGTAAATTCCATACACAAGTGACTAGGATTCCATAGTACCTGGTCCTATTGCTTCACTACCTCTCCCCCTCAGTTTATATTCATGGTCTCATGGGAATTCCCTATTACCAGTTAACAGCTGAGGAAAAATTATAGAACTGGTTTACAGATGGGGGAGCACTAGCCAAAAGTAAATAGGTTTCACTTACATCCCCACTCAGAAGTGGCCTCAGACACACTGGTGAAGGCAAATCCTCCCAGTGGGCAGAATTTCACGTATGTACCTACTTGTCCACTTTTCATCAAAGGTAACATAGTCTAAGATACACGTTTATATAGATTCATGGGTAGTGACTAATGGGTTATTTGATTATTTAGGTACCTGGAAAGAACAAGATTGGAGGACAAGAAGCAAAGATTCTGGGGGAAAAGTATGAGGATGGAATTCCCAGAATGGGCAATGAATATGAATATATTTGTGTCCCATGTGAATCCTCACAAAAGGGTATCCACTGTGGAAAAGCCTTTCCATCAGACAGACATGGTAATCTACTTTATGAATTTCAATGAGCTTCTTTTCCAATGCTTATCCAATAGGCTCATGTACAAAGTAGTCATGGCAGTGGGAATGAAAACTCTACATGGGCTCAACAATATCGACCTCCCCTCATGAAGGCTGATATGCCTAACACAACTGCTATGTACCCAAGCAGCTAACAGCCAAGGGCAAAACCAAGCCCCTAAAAAAGGTACCATTCCCTGGAAATGGGGGCAGATTCACCACACTGAACCACTTCTATCAAAAAGAGAGCAGCAATTTGTTTACAAAATATTAAATACTTAGTCCAGATACAAATTTGCATTTATTTAAGGTTATGTTTATTACCAGGTATTTGATACCAAGCTGCCTCCAAATAACTCATTTTTCAGGAAAGAAAGTATAGCAGTGAGTTCACATACATGTAATTCACAGGTCTTGCCATATGCCCCATCATCCAGAAATACGTAGAATGATCTGCTAAGGCTCAGTTATGGTGCCACCTAGCCAAAAACACAACACCCTGTAAATCTGGGGTGTGGTCATATAGATGCAATACATGCCTTAAACCAAAGGACAATAAATATTGTTTTTTTCTCCATGGCCAGAATACATACACAGGTACAGGAACCAAGGGTGGAGGAGGAGTGAGAATGGTCGTCTTATTAGAGACCTAATAATTTGCTTGTATTATTTTTGCTTACTATACCTGTAATTGTGGGCATGCTGAGTTTGAAGTTCTAGTGCTCAAAGGAGAAATGTTTCCACCATGGAACGAAGTCATGATTTTGTTAAATTCAAAGATGAAACTGTCTCCTGGTCATTTTGGGATCCTCATGCTGCTGAACCAACATAGAAGGGATCACTTTACTGGCCAGGATAACTGATCCCAGTTACCAAGGGGGAACTGATTGCTGCTACATAGAAGGGCAAGAAAGAATATGTCTGGAACTCAAGGATTCACTGGGATACGTCTTAGTCCTCTCATGTCTAATAGGCCTAGTCAATAGCACACTGAAGCAGCCTGAAAGAAGCAGCATTACTGAGGACTCAGATCATCCAGGAAAGCACTGAGGTGCTGACAGAGAGTAAGGGAGATATAAAATGGATAATGAAAGAAGATAATTAGGATTATCAGCTTAGGCTTTGTGAATAGCAAAAACAGGAGCTGTAATTATGTCTTTTTCCCCTATCCCTCACCATTTTATATGAAGAGCACTAGTGGCAGTTAAATTCCAGGCTTCAGATGGGAATATGATTTAATTATGTCAACCTGAAATGAAATGACAGCTTAAGGAACTCTGTTTTTCTGCTATGTTGGGGTGGATATTGCAGGATAAAAGTGATAGACTGTAATGAATATCCTCCTTTCACCCCTCCAGATCTACTCTTCACCCTGCTCTGTGCCCCAGGAGATTGATATTGATGGACTGCATCACCTGGGGTTCCATGCCCTCTGGTATGCAAGTAGATTTGGACCCAAGTGGGAAAACAGTAGAGTGACTAACTGTACTGGTTTGCCTAAAACTGAAGGGGCTATTGCAGCTTTCAGTGGTAAATTCCAGGCAAACTGGGATGAACTGGTCACCCTACATCCTGGCTATCTCCTTGCTGGGCCAGTAGCTGAGCCTTTTAGCAAAGGCCAGAGCTCCTATCAGGTGGCTAAATTCTACAACTATACTCCAGGACCTGGTAATCAATCTTTCCCCTTGTCCCTGAAGATCTACAGGTAGTAACTGCTTCCCAGTGTTGTTTGACCCAAGACTGTTCTGCATCCCTTGCTTTCTGTAATCATCCCCATCCTCTTCATCAAATTTCGAATTACTGCACTAGAATGAGCCATCTGTTTCCTGCTAGAATCCTGACTGATATACCCTGGTTTAATTTCTCCATAACCGTTATCATTATCTGATAATATAATGAACATTCATTTATTTTCTCCTTCCCTCCACTAGCATGTAAGCACTTTGACAGCAAAGGCCTTGTGTGTTCAGTTCACTGCTATATCACCAGCACTTAGAACAGTTATTGGCACAGGGCAAAACCTTAATAAATAATCATCATATTATATGGTTAGTAATTAATAAGGTATGATCTTATTAATTAGCAAACATTTATCAATAACAAATATTTGGTGAATTCATTAGAAAAATGATTTTAAGGATATATGAATGTTAGCAGTGACTATTTCTAGAGGGTAGAGCTGAAGGCTATTTAAATTTTGTTTTGTGTTCTCCTATACTTTACAAATTGACTTCAGTATAACTGTATTACTCTATAATAAAATGTTATTTTATACATACTCTAAGAGACATAAACACAAGGACTAAGTATATCAATTTATGTAAAACTGCAAGGAGGAAGTGCAATTCTGCAGTGATTCTCAGGAAAGATAAGAGCTAGATGTCTTAGATTATTAAGGAAGGACAAGTTCTAGATACAGGAGAGAAAAACTAAAAAAAAAAATAAATAAAGATGCTCTAAGACTAAAAAGAAGCAGAATATCTAGAGTGAAAAAAGGGACAATGGAAGGTGACTCAGGAAAAACAGCAGCAATGAGAGGACAAACCAAAAAGAAGTAACATATGATGTGGAAATGAGACCCTACAGAACATCTGAACAAAGCTGAGATCAAAATTATCTTACATAAAATAATAGTGGCTACCAATTATAAAGAATTTTCTGTAAGCAAAGTCTGTGCTCAGAGTTTTACATTAGGATTTTCTTTAGTTTTTTATTGGTGTTTTTTAGAGACAGGATTTTACTCTGTCACCCAGGCTGGAGTGCAGTGGTGCACTGCTGTCTCTGAACTCCTGGGCTCAAGCAGTCCTCCCACCTCAGCCTCCCAAATTGCTGGGACTAGAGGTACCACCATGCCTGGCTATTACGTAAATTTTTATAGAAATGGGGTCTCACTTTGTTGCTCAGGCTTGCCCTTAACTCCTGGCTTCAAGTATTCCTCCTGCCTCAGTCTCCCAAAGTGTTGGGATTACAGGCATGAGCCACTGCAACTGGCCTGTTGTAGTATTAACGTACCCCAGTGAATCCTATCTCCCAGTACATATATCCTTGTGTAGTCTCCTTCTACAATGACTTTAGAACTGGTCATATGACCTGCTTTGGCCAATGAGACATTAACAGATGAAACACAAACATAGGTATGAAAAGTGCTATATATTGGAGAGCTTGCCTTCTCTTTGACTGGAAACAAGCTGTTCTGTGAAAAAGTCCAGGGTTGCCTGCTGAAGACATGTGGACTCAAGTCATAGCTAGCACCAACAGTCAGACATTGTGACAATGTGACTGAGACCATCTTAGACCCTGGCCCCAGTATAGCCAGTCCTGAAATGACCGCATAAGTAACCCCAGAAAAGATCAAGAGAAAAAAAAAATTGCCCAGGTGAACCCAGCTCAAGTTGATGACCTACAGAACCATAAGAAATAATGTGGTTTAAAAAGTCTGATGTTTTAGCTCACTAAATTCTGGGGTTCTTTATTCTGGAGTAATATAGAGATACAAATCTCAAAATAACTTCAAGGTATGACTTACTATACACTTGTAAAGTGAGGAAACAGAATCATAAAATATACGAGTAACTTACTGTAGCTAGTTAAGTGACAAAACTACTATTGAATCCAGGTTGTCAGACTCCAGAACTTTTAACTATGCCCCTACAGTAGATAAGAAAAATGACCAAAACTAACAGATAGGTAATGAGGCCATTATACAGGGGAAATCGAATGACTTTGGGGTCTCAAAAAAGTGGAGGGAGCTGCATGAGAATTTGATTGCCAGATTTTGAAATAAAGTCATGTGACTATGCCTGGTGCACTAAAGGGGTAATACTGCCTAACCGAGTTAAGGGGAATCATTCGAAGACACTAGCACAGGTGACACCCCCTCATCCTCCCCACCCTGCCAAAACCACTAAGAAAGATATAATACCCTGACGCTCACCTGACAGAAGGTGATGTTCCTGAGATTCATAATTGAACTGGATCTCCATGGGCTGCAACTGGATACCTCAGAGAGCAAGTGGAGAATTACCATTTCCTTTGTAAGCTTTTCTTGTCCGCTTAAAGGTCTGGGACCTGGAGGCAACTGGGCACCACTGGGCTTGGAAGGGAATCAATGTGCTGACTAGAGATGTAATCTCTGAAACAGACCACCAAAAATCCTCAAGATATAAAAGAAGGAGAAAGCAAAATCTCATTTGACTTCCAGTTGCTTTTATCTCAGAACATATTAGGTTTCCTCCCTATAATCCAAGAGCCAGGGATTACCCCACTTAAGACACATATTCCCCATTCGAAGTCTAGAGATGTTCAAACAAAATTACGGGTTAATACTACAAACACAAATGTGTAACTGGAAAGATAGCGCAGAGGAGGGAATTTTACAATGGATTCTAGTGGTTAACACTAAGACATACGCTGCCCTTCCTATCAAAAAATGACACTATTGATCATTTTTCTTCCCCTCTTTTGCTTTTTCCAACACTCACAAATTCATGTGGCTCTTTCCCAGTACGGTCGGCTGATTCGCGTGGATGCACCACGCTTGGTGACTCCACCAACCCCACAGAGTTTCCGGCATTGTTTGGTTGCATCCAAGGCCAGCAGGCTGACTGGGGACCAACCGAACACTAGGCCGAGAACCGATAGGCTCTACGTGCCTGGGAGCGATCCCGGCGGCCATCACTTTCCAAGGTCTCGAAAAACGGCGCAGTTTCCTGGCTGTGAGGCCGCTTGTTAGGCAAGATCACCCCTAATTCCTGGGCTATCCGCGAGCCGACGTCATCGTACCTCGATGTGGTCTCCGGACCGCTGTGAAACCTCACACCCGGCCAACCCGCCTTTGCCCTGTCCGCTCTAGGAATCTGGGAGGAGTGCTCAGCTCTATGGCGCATCTTAGCGCAGGCGCAGGGCGGTGTTGGGGCACCGGGTGGGGGAGGGTTGCCGAGAATTAACCCTGAACAGCCGGGAGCTGCCCCTAGCAGTGCCTTAGCCAGGGACGTGCTTGGCCAGCGACAGATCCCTTGCTGCTCTGTCTGCCGGTTCTTGAGGCGAATATCGGAATCCATTATCTTTCGGGAAAGCTCTCTGGGGCAGGGTAGGTTTTCTGACTACATACGAGTTCTTAATTAGTTATCATTTAAAAAATAACCACCCCTCCCCCTATCGCTTACCTGATTCGTAGATGTGCTTTCATTCTAACTTTCTTCCTGTACTCTCTGTTTTTTTGCACCCCCAGAAGAGTGGCGCGCATCAGAATTACCTGGAGACCTTGTTAAAATACTGAGTGCTACAACTCCTGAGTTGCTGATTTAGTAGTGGGGGGAGGCGGCGGTGGGAGCCCAGGTTCTCAGGTGATCCTGAAGCTGTTGGTCCTGGGATCACATATTGAGAACCACTGCCCAATAAATAAATGATCCTCAATAATTAATCCCTGAATTAACGAAGAGCTGGATTTTTATCTACTTTGCAATCTAGAAAGGGCATGAGGTCTATTTAAGATTTGCTTGCTAGTACAATTCTCATTGATGAGGATGATAAGGACTCGAAATGGAGGGTGCGGGGTAATCAGAGTAGGAAAGGATATTGCTGTGTTCATGGAAATATTTTGGGAAATGAGGAGTTGGGACCTTACTTCTGGTTTGAGACCAATGTGACATGTGACTTGGATTAAACTGTCGGGTGGGGAAAGGAATAGCTTTGAGAAAATGGTGGGTGGCTAAGTAGTAGTTGAGGTGGAAGAAGAGGGCTTCCTGGCCCAGCCCAAGTCCCTGTTGGGATATATGAAGTTTAGGGATGTATGAACGAGACCTTAATATAACCGTAAGGGGAAAGAGAGGTGGGAACTTGAGTCCAGTCCTCCCAAGTGGGGAGTGCAGATACTTAAAAAACAAAAACAAACAAACGAGCTTTATTTTTGGCCGGGTGCGGTGGCTCACGCCTGTAATCCCAGCACTTTGGGAGGCTGAGGCAGGCAGATCACCTCTGGTCAGGAGTTCGAGACCAGGCTGGCCAACATGGTGAAACCCCCGTCTCTACTAAAAATACAAAAATTAGTTTGGTGTGTGGCGTGCGAATTCCAGCTACTTGGGAGGCTGAGGCAGGAGAATCACTTGAATCCAGGAGGCAGAGGTTGCAGTGAGCTCAGATCGTGCCACTGCACTCCACCCTGGGCGACAGAGCAAGACTCTGTCTCAAAAAAAACCCCCAAAAAACAAAAACAAAACAGATTTGTTGAGGTATAACTGACATAAACAGCAAATATTTAAAAGCTATAATCTGATAAATTTTGTTAAACGGATACAGCTGTGAAGTTATCACTACAATCAAAATAATAAACACATCTAAACCCCCAAAATTTTCTACTGCCTCTTGGTAATGCCTCTCTCTCAACACCCCATCTGCTAGTCAGCTGTTACTAGAGATTAGTTTGCATCTTCTAGAGATTTATTTAAATGGAATCATACAGAATGCACTCTCTTTTTTTTTGTCAGGCTTATATCAACTAAGCATTTATTTTGAGATTTATCTATATTGCTGTGTGTATCAATTAGTTACTTTTTGTTCCTGAATAATATTCTATTGTATGTATATACCGCAATTTGTTAATCTAATCACCAGTTCATGGGCATTTTGGTTAGTCCAGGTTTTTGTTGTTACAAATAAAGCTAAGAACGTTCCTGTACACATGTCTTTATGTAGACACACGCTTTTTCCCCCTCTCTCACGACAGCTATACATTTAATGCTTTAAGAAACTGCCACACTATTTTTCAGAGTAGCTGTATCATTTTGCATTCATAATATGAGTACATGAGAGTTCCTGTTCCTTTACATCCTTACCAACTCACTGTTTATCTCATTGTGGTTTCAATTTGTATTTCCATACTGACTAATGATATTTAGCATTTTGTAATGTGCTTATATGCCATCTGTATATATTCTTTGGTAAAGTAACTGTACAAATCTTTTGTCCCTTCTGGACACCAGTCTTTTGTTCAAATATATGCTTTGTGGCCAGGCGCCGTGGCTCAAGCCTGTAATCCCCGCACTTTGGTAGGCTGATGCAGATGGACGTCCTGTGTCCAGGAGTTGGAGACCAATGTGGGCAACATGGGGAAACCCTTTCTCTACCCAGAATACAAAAATTGTTGGATGTGGTGGTGGGTGCCTGTGGTCCCAGTTACTGGGGAGGCTGAGGTGGGAGGATCGCTTGAGCCCAGAAGGTGGAGCTTGCAGTGAGTGGTGATCATGCCACTGTACTCCAGCAACAGAGTGGGACCCTGTCTCACAAAAAAAAAAAAAAAAAAAAAAAAATTCTTTGCAACTATATTGTGCCTTCAGTTTTCTTTCTGTTAATAGTATTTTTTGAACAGTATCAATTTTAAGTTTTGATAAAGCACAGTTTATCAATTGGCTCTTTTATGGATCATGCTTTTGGTATCATATTTGAGAAATCTTTGCCTAAAATAAGGTCACTAAGATTTCTTGCAGGAGTTTTAGGTTTTACATTTTGGTCCCTGATCCATCTTGAATTAATTTTTTTGTACCCATATAACTCTGAGATTTAGGGTAAAGTTGTTATTGTTATATTTTTTGGTACATGGATATTCACTTGTTCTGTGCCATTTCTTTCTTCTCTGGGTTTTCTTTAAGATTTGTCAAAAATCAATTATCCATATATGTGTGGGTCTACTTCTGGGCTATTTTTCATTAATCTACTTGTCTGTCTTTAGTCCAATACCATGCTTGATTACTCTAGCTTTATAATAAGGCTTGAAATTAGGTAATGTGAAACCTCTAATTTTGTTGTTTTGGTTATTCTAGGTCCGTTGCATTTCTATATCAATTTTGAATCAGTTGTCAACTTCTACCAAGAAGCTAGCTGAGATTTTGATTGGGATTGGATTGAATCTGCAGATTAATTTGGGGAGAATTGACATGTTAAAGCAATATTTAGTCATCTGATCCGTGAACACAATATTTTTCTCAATTTCTTTAGGTCTTCCTTAATATCTCTCACCAATATTTCATAGTTCTTTTTAATATTGTACAGATCTTTCATAACTTTTGACAGATCTATTCCTAAGTATTTAATATATTTTGATGCTATTATATTTTTCTTTTATTTTAATTTCTGATTGTTTCTTGGCAATATAGAGAAATACAATTGATTATTGTATATTAATCTTGTATCCTGCAACTTTGTTAAATTCGCTTATTAGTTCTAGTAGCTTTTTTTGTAGATTCTATCAGATATTCTACATACAAGATCAATTTTACTCCTTCCTTTCCAATTTGGATGCCTTTCTTATTTTCAGTGCAATAAAGCAGGAAAAGGGAGGTGAGGAAAGGCATTCAAATTGGAAAAGAAGTAAAATTGATCTTTATATATCAATGTTCAGTAGAAATGAAGAAGGTGGAAATCTTTGTCTTTTTTCGAATCTTAAGTGAAGATCTTTGTCTTTTTTTAAAGTGTTAAGTATCCTGTCTTTCTCTGTTAGCTGTGGTTTTTTTTTTGGTTGATACCCTTTATCAGATTGAGGAAGTTTTTTTCTAATTCTAGTTTGGTGAGAATTTATATCAGGAATGTAGGATGTGGGTGGATTTTGTCAAATGTCTTTTCTATATCTTATAAGAAGACAGTTTCTTAATGTGGTAATTTACAATGATTGATTTTTGAACGTTAAACCAAACCTGCATTCCTGTGAAAAACTCTGCTTCACTGTGATGTATTATTCTTTTTATATATTGTTGAATTTTTCATGAAGAATATTGGCCTGTAATTTTCTTGTAATGTCTTTGTCTAGTTTTGGGATCAGGATAATGTGGTCCTCAAAGAATAATTCAAAAAGCATCCCATTGTTTTCAGTATTGTTGTAGAATCTGTACAGTATTGGTATCATTTCTTCCTTAAATATTTGGCAGAATTCACAATGAACCTATCTGGACCTAGAGTTTTTTTTTTGTGGGAAGGTTTTAAATTACAATTCAGTTTAGTAGATATGGGGCTATTTAGGTTATATATTTCTTCTAGAGTAGGCTTTAGTATTGTATCATTTAAAGAATCAGCCAATTTTGAATAAGTTGGTATAAAGTTATTTATAATATTAGCTTGTCCTTTTTGTATCTGTTACAAAAAGGACAGTGATGTTACCTCTTTTATTCTTGCTATTAGTAATTTGTATCCTCTCCCATTTCCCCTTGTCAGATAGGCTAGTTTGTCAGTTTCATCTTTACAAAGAACCAGCTTTCATTTGTTGATATTTTAAAACTGTCTTTCGTCTTCTAGTCCATTAATTTCCACTTTGCCCCTTATTATTTCCTTTTTTCTCCTTGCTTTGGGTTTAATTTGCTTTTCTTTTTCTGGTTATTTTAAGTGGAAGTTGAGGTCTCTGATTTGTGATATTTCTTATTTTGTATTATAGAAATTCAGTGCTATAAATTTTCCCCTAAGTAGTGCCTTAGCAGCATCTCGCAAATTCTGATGTGTTTTTATTTTCATTCAATTAAGAATATTTTGAACTTTGATTATTTCAGTTTCTAAGTATTTGGGGGGTTTTCTAGAGATTTTTTGATATTAATTTCTAAATTAATTTTATTGTGGTCAAAGAACATACTGTATACAAGTTGAATCCTTTCAACTCTGTTGAGACTCAGTGGCCCAAAACATGGTCTGTCTTCATAAACGTTCCATGCACATTTGAGAAGGATATATTAACATATTCTGCTATTGTGTCGACTATTTGATTACTGTTGGTTGGTTAATGGTATTATAGAAGTTTAGTATATACTTTGCTGATTTCCTTCTAATTTTAAAAGTAATTATTGAAAGATGAGTATTGAATTCTCTGTCTATAATTGTGGTTTTGTCTAGACCAAGAGGTTGAGGAGAGTGAAGATTCCACTGACTCAGAGGGCATATTGAGTCAGCATAATTTGAGAATTCCATAAATATTCGGAAATTAAATCACATAATGTAAATAACCCAAGATCCAAAGAAGAAATCATAAGAGAAATTAGAAAATTCTTTAAACTGAATAAAAGTGAAATACAACATATAATATTTTATGGGATGCTGCAAAAGCAATGGTTAGAGGAAAATTTATAGCTCTAATATGTCTATATTAGAAAAGAAAAATAATCTAAACCTAAGATTCCACCTTAAGAAACTTTAAAAATGAGAGCAAATTTAAACACAACAACAGCAAAACAGCAGAAGGAAGGAAGTAGTCATCTTTTGCTTAATGATCAGGATACATTCTGAGAAATGCATCATTAGGTGCTTTTGTTTTTGTGCAAACATCATAGAGTGTACATACACAAACCTAGATGGTATAGCCTACTTTATTGGTCTCTTCTCATGCTGCTAATAAAGACATACCTGAGGGCCAGGCATGGTGGCTCACACCTGTAATCCTAGCACTTTGGGAAGCTGTGGTGGGCAGATCATGAGATCAGGAGATTGAGACCATCCTGGCCAACATGGTGAAAGCCCGTGTCTACTAAAAATGCAAAAATTAGCCTGTCGTGGTGGCATGCACCTGTAATGCCAGCTACTTGGGAGGCTGAGGCAGGAGAATCACTTGAACCAGGGAGTTGGAGGTTGCCATAGCCGAGATCATGCCACTGCACCAGCCTGGTGACAGAGCGAGACTCCGTTAAAAAAAAAAAAAAAAAGGAACTATCTGAGACTGGGGAATTTATAAAGGAAGGAGGTTTAATTGACTCACAGTTCAGCTTGGCTGAGGAGACTTCAAGAAACTTACATGGTGGCAGGAAAGAGAAGTGCCAAGCAAAAGGGGAAAAGCCCCTTATAAAACCATCAAATCTTGTGAGAACTCACTGTCGTAAGAATGGCATGGAGGTAGCTGCCCTTGTGATTCAGTTACCTCCTACCAGGTTCCTCCCACAATATATGGGGATTATGGGCACCTACAATTCAAGATGAAATTTGGGTGGTGACACAGCCAAATCATATCATTTTGCCCCTGGCCCTTCCCAAATCTCATGTCCTCACATTTCAAAACATGATCATGCCTTTCCAACAGTCCCCGGAAGTCTTAGCTCATTCCAGCATGAACCCAAAAGTTCAAATCTGAAGTCTTATCTGCAACAAGGCAAATCCCTTCTGCCTATGAGCCTGTAAAATCAAAAGCAAGTTAGTTACTTCCTAGATATGATGGGGATACAGACACCAGGTAAATACACCTATTCCAAGTGGGAGAAATTAGCCAAAACAAAGAAGCTACAGGCCCCATGCATGTCTGAAATCCAGTGGGGCAGTCAAATCTTAAAGCTCTGGAATGATCTCCTTTGACTTAATGTCTCACATCCAGGGCACACTGATGTAAGAGGTTGGCTTCCATGGCCATGGGCAGCTCTGCCCCTGTGGCTTTGCAGGGTACAGCACCCCTCCTGGCTGCTTTCATGGGCTAGTGTTGATTGTCTGTGGCTTTTCCAGGTGCATGGTGCAAGCAGTGGATCTAACATTCTGGAGTCTGGAGGACAATGGCCCTCTTCTCACAGCTCCACTAGGCAGTGCCCCAGTGGGGACTCTGTTTGGGGACTCTGACCCCACATTTCCCTTCCACGCTGCTCTAGCAGAGATTCTCCATGAGGGCTCTGCCTCTGAAGCAAACTTTTGCCTGGACACCCAGGCATTTCATACATCCTCTAAAATCTAGGTGGAGGTTCCCAAACCTCAATTCTCGACTTCTGTGTGTCCACAGGCTCAACACCACATGGAAGCTGCCAAGGCTTGCAGCTTGCACTCTCCAAAGCCATTGCACTCTATGTTGGCCCCTTTCAGCCATGGCTGGAGCAGCTAAGATGCAGGGCAACAAGTCCCTAGGCTGCACACAGCAGGGGATCCTTGGGCCCTACCCACAAAACCATTTATTCCTCCTAGGCCTCCAGGCCTGTGATGGGAGGGGCTGCCATGAAGGTCTCTGACATGCCATGGAGACAGAAAACTGACTAAAGAAGAAATAGAAAATGAGAATAGATGTATAACAAAGAGATTGATTAGTAATTAAAAAAAAAAAAAAAAAAAAAACACAGGAAAAGCCCATGGGCTTCACAGGTGAATTCTACCCAACATTTAATGATGAACTAATACCAGTTCTTCACAAATTCTCCCCCTCCCCAAAACAAGAGGAAGGAACACCTTATTTCATGAGGCCAGTATTACTTTGATATCCAAATATCCAAATCAGTCAAATACATCACAAGAAACATAAACTACAGGATATCTCTTATTCTTGACAAAATACTAGTAAACTGAATTCAGTAAAGTATAAAAAATGATTTTACACCATGACCAAGTGAAATTTATTCCAGGAATGTATCTGAGCATCAGTTTAAAAATCAACCAAATCCATAGCAACAGAAAAAAGGACAAAATATGCAGAGACAGCATTTGACAAAATCCAGCACCTCTTTGTGACAAAAAACAAACTTTGAAGAGAACCAGCATGAGAAGAAAATGGGATATCTGGAAATAGAGAATGTATAGGCCAACTTCAATAAGTCAGTTATGAATAAAAGAAAATGAGAAATAGGATAATAGTGGAGTTTAGGTATGGTTTATTTGCTTGGTTGGTGGCTTGATAACTTTTAAGATAGGAAAGATATGTAATGTGTAAATGTGTAAACGATAGCAGGAAGAATCCATGAGAGAGAGTAGATGACACAGGAAGAGAATGAACAGTTGACAGCATATGAATGATGAGGAAGGAGATGGGATCCAAGGTACAAGTGGAAGAATGAGTGACCCTTCTATACTAAGATGGTAGGAGAGAATGGTTGCAAGCTCAGGTAGGTTAGTGGGAAACTGAGGTTGTTCCAGTTCATTGGGAAGAAGGCGGTTATATCATCATTTAAGAATGAGGGATGAGGAGAATAATGCTTGAGGAGATGGCTTGAAATAAACTTTGTGCAAAGGTGAGCTTACTAGAAAAGCATAAGCTTGGTAAGAATATTGAGTGACCTGTAGTCTTTATGTATTCTTTATCATTCATATGCTAACTTTATAGATGGATGGAATAGCCTGTAGCCATCTTCATCACAACACTATGTGTGGGCTCAAAGGTGAATAATGTAGGTGAGTGACCTGGCATGAAGACCAGTGTGGATAAGAAGGACAATTCAATAAGTGATTCACAGATAATTAGTTATTGATCTAGAAATAGTTATTTTAGATCCCTGCCTCATAACTGCACACAAAACAAATACCAAGTATATTAAATACATGACAGAAAAGCAAACCTTTTGTAAAATTCACTCACTAAATGTGATGGTTAGAGAAGGGGAAACCCATTTTGCTTGGCTCTTGTTCTCCCTCTTGCTGCTGTCATGTGAGACACGTCTTTCACCTTCCACCATGTTTGTGAGACCTTCCCAGCTATGTGGAACTGTAAGTCCAATTAAATCTCTTTCTTTTGTAAATTGCCCAGTCTCGAGTATGTCTTTATCAGCAGTGTGAAAACGGACTAATATAGAAGTGTACACTTAAAAATGGTTAAAATGGGAAATTTAATGCATGTGTGTTTTACCATAAAAATATTTCTAAAATGGGCGGGGTGCGGTGGCTCACACCTGTAATCCCAGCACTTTGGGAGGCCGAAGTGGGCAGATCATTTGAGGTCAGGAGTTTGAGACCAGCCTGGCCAACATGGTGACACCCCATCTCTACTAAAAATACAAAAATTAACTTGGCATAGTGGCACACGCCTGTAATACCAGCTACTTGGGAGGCTGAGGCAGGAGAATTACTTGAACCCCGGGAAGCTGAGATTGGAGTGAGCCGAGATCACACCACTGCACTCCAGCCTGGGCCACAGAGTGAGACTCCATCTAAAAAAAAAAAACCTTTCTAAAATGATGGCTATGGGCTGGGCACGATGGCTCGCGCCTGTAATCCCAACACTTTGGGAGACCGAGGTGGATGAATCATTTGAGGTGAGGAGTTCAAGACCAGCCTGGCCAACATGGTGAAACCTGTCTCTACTAAAAATACAAAAAATTAGCCAGGCAGCAGAGGCTTGTGCCTGTAATCCCAGCTACTTAGGAGACTGAGACGGGAGAATGGCTTGAGCCTGGGAGGTGGAGGTTGCAGTGGGCTGACACCATGCCACTGCACTCCAGTCTGGGCAAGAGAGTGAGACCCAGTCTCAAAAAATAAATAAAGTAAAATAAAATGAATATGAATTTGAACCAAAGAGAAATTCTGAATTTAAAATTCAATTACAGAAATATATTTAAAAGCACATTATCACTGAAGAAAGAATTAGTAATCTGGAAAATAGGTGGTAAATATGCAAATGAGAAACAAAAATAAAAATAAGCAAATAAGAGATAGAGAGGATATAGTGTGTAAATCTAACAATTTATTGAAGCCCCACAGTAAAGAAGGATAGAAAAGGTATTTGTTCCCTGTTACCCCATTCCTGCCTTCTTTTTATTAAGATATTTTAAAATTCAATTTATCTATTATTGCAAAGATAGTACAGAGACATCCCATATACCTTCACATGCATTTCTTTAAATTAACATCTTTCATTGATATATTTGTCAAAATTAATTGACCAAAGTTGATACTTTATTATCTAAAGTACATGCATTATTCAGATGTTAATACATTTTTAAAAAGAAAATAAATCATAGAGAAGTGTTTATTATTGAAGTCACTAATTTTCTCAGGTATGTATCACTCTCCTCTCCCCACCCCACAGTGTTAGCAGGTATTGGTATTTATTTGTTCATTAAAAATGGGGAAATTGGGTACTTACATAAAAAACTGTGTTGCTAGATCCTTTACGGAAATGAACAAATTGAGTATGCTCTGTGTATAAACCTTATGGACTTTTTACATAGAAGACAATTTTATAGTCTTTTTTTTTGTCCACTCATTATTTGATCTGCTTCATTAGAAATCTGCTGTGTTTACTTTGTTCATTTCACTCATTGGGTTTTTAACCAGTATAGGCTAGCTTCACTGTCCACTATGGAACCACTAATCCCATGTGGCAATTTAAATGTAAATTAATTAAAATTCAATGAAATGAAAATTTTACTCCTCAGTTCCTATCAGCCATATATCAATTAAGCAAGTATATGTAAACCTGCCCCCAAAGGTTTAGGTAGCTGAGTTGACAAATTTAGCTTCTCAGAAAGAAACATTTAGTAGGGACTTAAGATGATGGATCTCCATATCTGCCCTGCAGAAAGTATTCTTCCTATAGCAAGCTTTTTTTTTTGGTAAAACATATACAGCTGGTCATGTCTGAGATCCTCTTGCAAAACTCTGACCAGTGAGAAAGTTAGATAAGCATTTTTATGAGGGGTTTTGTATGCCACAGGTATTGTTTCTTTTTGAGAGGTATCTATCCTAGAGGCATTGTTTCTTGACCTTGCTGGGGGAATGCCTTGCTATACAAGAGTGAAACATTGGTTGTTATGATGGTTTCACTTCAAGATGGCATTACTGTTGTCATGCCATGTAGAAAACAGGCTGTTTTCTACACATAGCCATATGTGGTTAATGGCTTCCATATTGGATAGTAGATATAGAACATAACTTGAAATACCTAGTTGTCTCTTTCAGTCATTGGTTGTAACATTCTTCAAGGTCTGGCTCAAGTGTAACATCTGATTAACACCTTGTGGTCAGAGTCATCTGACATAAACATCTTCAACTTCTCTCTTGCAGTATTTCTGTCCTCACTCACCTTCCATTTTCCTCCTATTCAGGAACAAATCTCTCCCTTCTTTTCTGAGACAACTTCACCAGCCTATCTGGTCTCATTCCCTCCCCATCAGCTGGCTCTCTTTTCACCCATCTTCAATTTCTTGTCCCTACTCAACTTTACCCTTTTTTCTACAAATTTAATTAGGCCTCCACTACCCTTTTAAAAAAGAATACTTTCAATCCTTTTGCTTAGTTCAATCAGTATCCTTTTTCCTTTCTTGCAGTATCACAATTCTTAAAAGAGATTATTGTCTATTTTCAGTCTACCAACTCTTCTGAACCACTGGAAAGGACTGTCCACAGGTAACATCTCTCTCTTGTCCTCCTGCCATTCCCCCTAATTCCAGCATCAGCTTAGTTCTTACCCTCTTTTGGCTTTCTGCAGCATCTGCTAGTCACCTGTTCCCTCTCCTGAAACATCGTAGCTTTTATGATGTTTGAACCATCTGGGTGCTCCTTCTGAGCAGCTCCTCTTCTAACTCCTTTTCCTCCCCCTATTCCAAAACAGTATTTCACAATCCCGTTTATTTTCCAAAAGACCTCCCATGGCGATGTCATCCCTTTTTCAATCATATTTTCACAGATTTTATTACGATGTCAGCCCTATTTTCAATCATATTTTAACAGATACTACATTTTGCTAAATTCACGTGTCACCTGTATTCTTTCATCTCTTTTGCCCTTTAATCCACTCTACACGGTATAGACACCGCCCTGAACACTGTTCTAGCCATGTTATATGTGAATAGCCTGCACTGATGATTCAATGCATTTCTAACATCTGAGCCTGGTATTTGACACTCTCCACAACCTAACTCACTCTAACCAACGCCTTAGCCTAGTTTCTGGCCAGCCAAAATGCTGGGCCAATTCCAAGTGCCCTGAACCCTGCTCCGCTGTGCCCTGGATCCTGCTGCTTCCTACGCTGGAAACCCGTGGCTCTCCTCCTTCTGCGTCAGCATTCAGCACGCGGCCAGGCGCAGCTCAAGGGCAGAGTCCGTGAGGAAATTTTTTTTTTTTTTTGAGACAGAGTCTCACTCTGTAACCAGGCGCCAGGCTGGAGTGCGGTGGCGCGACCTCGGCTCACTCCAACCTCCGCCTCCCGGGTTCAAGCAATTCTCCTGCCTCAGCCTCCCGAGTAGCTGGGACTACAGGCGCGCCACCACGCCCAGCTAATTTTTTTGTATTTTTAATAGAGACGGAGTTTCAACATGTTGGCCAGGATGATCTCGATCTCTTGACCTCGTGATCCACCCGCCTCGGCCTCCCAAAGTGCTGGGATTACAGGCGTAATTATGTATGCTTTCTGTTTAACGTCTGCCTCTCCCTACTGTTTTTAAGTTCTGTAATGGCAAAGACACTGTCTTGTTTATAACTCTTCGCTCAGCACCTGGCACAAATAGGCACTCAAATATCAAATGTGAGGAAAACAAAGGCCCTCTTCTGAAGGGTTCTTTGATTTGGTGGGGAGTCCAAATGTGAAAAAGCATTTTAGCAGAGTAGGCGTCTAAGTAAGGACTCTGGAGTCAGATTATTTGGTTTCAGAACGTTCCAGACTGCATCACTTACAAGCCACATGACCTGGAACAAATTATGTATCTGTTACATGACGTTGTAATACAGGTACATTATAATAATAGTGATGCTGCTGCAGTCAGGATTGGCCAAAAGTACCCTGGAGGTTCCATCTGGGTTGCTTGGATGAGGACTGGGGACTCACTTTCTCCCAAAGGGAAGGGCTGTACCTAAGCTCACCTTGGTTAGAAGGTTTTTGTTTTTACTTTTAAAAAACTGGTGAGAAGAATGTGATCAGGTTTACAATGTGTAAAGATCACTCTGGTTACAATGTAGATAACAGACTGATGGGGACTGAGTGAATGTGGGAAGCCAGTTGGTGAGTTTTTGTGCAGTGTGACAGGATAGTTGCTGGGATGAAGATGGTGGCAGAGATGGGGAAGGGCAGATTTTGGAAGAGGAAATAAAATCAACAGGATTTAAAGGAAGGAAAGAGGTGGGGGAAAGGACCATGTTAGGGATGCTTCCATGTTTCTGGGTATGCAGCCAGATGGATGTTCCTACTTCTTGAGAAAGACCATTGGGAGAGGAGCAGGGAAGAATCATGAATTGGTTATGCATGTGCCAAGTTTGAGGTCCTTTTGAGAAATTCAAGAGTAGTTATGATGGGAGTGAGAAACCGTGGGTAAATAGATCAGGAGCTCAGATGGGAGGTCTAGACTGAATGGTAACCAAAGGTTAGAATGAAGTTGCCTAGGAGGAAAGTAGAGAGTGAAAATAGAAGACTTAGGGTTCACCTGATGGACTGATGTGGCAGAGGGTGAACCTGTGAAGGAGATGGGGAGGGAGCAGAGATGAGTCTTTATGACCAAGATCTTCCCTCAGCCACACACCCATGGAGGACTAGTTGGTGAGGCATAATATTTACATTAAAAATTGAATAATATCACAAACATTAAAAGGCAAGGGACATAACATAGACTAATGGTCACTAAGTGAAGAATGCACATTAATGTGATGTAGCTCTTGAGAAATGCTATGTACACATCCATGCACAGATCTGACAATGCATTGATTATCACAAAATTTTATTTAAAAAAACTTGTTTTCCTATTACTCTACTCAGAGTAAGATACCATGAAATGGCTGGGCATGGTGGCTCATGCCTGTCATCCCAGCACTTTGGGAGGTTGAGGCAGGTGGATCATGAGGTCAAGAGATCGAGACCATCCTGGCCAACATGGTGAAACTCTGTCTCTACTAAAAATAGAAAAATTAGCTGGGTGTGGTGGTGCACACCTGTAATCCAAGCTACTCTGGAGGCTGAAGCAGGAGAATGGCTCGAACCCAGGAGGTGGAGATTGCAGTGAGCCAAGATTGAGCCAATGCACTCCAGCCTGGTGACAGAGCGAGACTCCATTTAAAAAAAAAAAAAGATACGAAATTTCTTAAATGTCTATTGTCACATAATAAGAACTAAAAAAATGTGTTTAGTATTTTTCTTTTTTTTTTTTTTCAATAGGGACAGGGTCTCACACTGTCACTCAGGCTGTAGTTCAGTAAAGCAATCATGCTTACTGTAGCCTCGACCTCACAGGCTCAAGCAATCCTCTCACTTCAGCCTCCTGAGTAGCTGGGACCACAGGTGAGTACCACTACACCTGGCTAATTTGTAAATGTTTTGTGGGGATGGGATCTCACTATGTTGCCCAGGCTGGTCTCAATCTCCTGGACTCAAGTGATCCTCCTGCCTTTGGCCTCCTAAAGTGCTGGGATTACAGGCATGAGCCACCATGCTTGGTCTCTAGTATTTTACACTAAAAAATTAAAAGGAAAAATATCCCCAGATTTCTTGTGTTCAATGTGTATGAAAAAATCTATTAATATTTGGCAAAGCACCATTTAGGAGACGCTGCTTTGTAGGCATCTCTGATCTAACTTTCTTAATGAATAGCTCAGCAAATAGCACCATCATCCTCCAGCCACCAGAGCCAGCCACAAACTTAAGTCCTGTACCCCTCTCTCTTCCAACCCTTATATAGTGTGTCAAGTCCAGTCAAATCACCCATCTTTTTATCTTTTGCCTCCTATGGCTCAGTCTCTCACTGTCTTTCTCCTGAATGGTTGAAACAAACCCCTTCCCATGTCTTCTCCACACCACTCTATGGGTGGGCACACAGACCTTCCAGCCATCACTGTGGCGGTGGGAATCAAATGCAAACTCTGTAGCACAACCTTTTAGACCTCCTCTCTCACCATTCATTAACTATGCTCAGGCTCTGGTGCAGGGTTCTTAACCTGACTGCTCATCAGAAGCTCTTGTGGCACTTATTAAAGCCCCACTCATGGAGATTCTGATCCAGGAAGTCTGTCTTGGGGTTTATGTTCCATGGCTGATTTTGAGCCATAGTCAGAAATGACAACCATTAGTCTCGTCTCCCCAAACTACCTTCAGTTTTCTCAGTGGGCCACATTCTCTCATACCTACTGTTCTCTTTGCCTGAGTGACCTTCCTCTCCATCTCACTTAGCTCACTCTTATCAGACTCTGCTGAGATGTCTCCAGGCAGCTCTTTCTGGCTCTTCCCATCCCTCTCTCCTTGGTCTTGGTCAGCCATCTTTCCCTTCTGCTACCTTGACTACTTACCTCTGTCCTTGGATTTATCACTGTGTTTACCTATTGCTTTCCAATACTAAACTAAGAGTCATTTGGGACAGATATTTTAATTCTGAGACTTCTCTTTAATACACTGCATAGCACACAGTAAATGCTCAAGTATTTGTTGAAAGAATCCATTTTTCTTTGTGCTGTTTCAGAACCTTGTGACTCAATAATTTTTCCTTGTTTGTACATTGACCTTGCCCATTCTCCGTGGTCCCTTCCTGACATTTCACCATCATTTCTAATTTAGTATCCACCAAGATTGTCCTGGACATCAACCCATTCTGTAATAAAAATAAATAAAAAGAGCAAGTGCTGTAGAGTTGAGCAACCTGGGTTTATGCCTCGACTTTGCTATTCACCAGTTTGTAGGCTTGGACAAATTACTTGGCTTTCGGGAAACTTAGTTTCCTCATTTGTAAAATTGAGATGATAATGCCTTATGGTGTTATTGTTAAGCTCCAGTAAAACAGTATTTATAAAGTGCCTGGTCCATAGTAGGTGCTTATTAAGTGTGAGTTCCCTTCTTTTGGGATGCCCCATAACATAATAGAAACAGCTAAAGACTTTGGTTGCAGCCCAGTTCTGCTGTCCACTGGCTGTGTGTCTTTGGTCAACTTATGACTTTCAGTAGCCCCGTTAGGAAAATGGGCATAATTTTGATTGTCTTATAGAGTTAGGAAAAGCATATAAAGTTTATGTTAAGTATCTAGCTAGTGCTCAATAAAATGGTGGTTATTTCTGAGATGTAATCATATACTATAGTGTTATTCTTGCTTTCTATAATCTACAAGCACTATTTTATTATCCCTAGTGTTGTTCCTAACAGTATTACTAAAGGTCAAATTGATTTTATCCATACTCACACTTTCTCTTTCACATCCTGAAAAAATCCTGAATCATCTATAAATGTATTATTTATGTGGAAGCCCCCTGTTAGTTTTCTGTACAGTGCTATGCTCCCTGGCAACTGGCCTTCAAAAACTTGTATTTATATTCCAAGTGCATATTTTCCCTGTGTAACAGGAGCATTGTCCACCCTCAGGAGCATCCTGAAGAGTTGGAATTCAGAAGAAATCTCTCAGACGCAAATCTCTTATCTCCTCCCTGCCTCACCTGGGCAGGCTTTTCAGACTGTCTCTGCGCAGAATGTCAGGAGAGGCCACGGTCTTGGCCTACCGTGCCCCAGAAGAACAGGAAGGACTTCTAGTTGTCAAGGTTGAAGAAGAAAATTATGTTTGGGGCCAGGACTTTGGCCTTCAGGGAAACTCCTGGAGCCAAGAGATATTACGGCAGCAGTTCAGGCAGTTTAGTTACTCTGACTCCACTGGCCCTCGGGAAGCTCTGAGCCGGCTCCGAGACCTTTGCTGTCAGTGGTTGAGGCCAGAGGTGCACTCCAAGGAACAGATCCTGGAGCTGCTGGTGCTGGAGCAGTTCCTGACCATCCTTCCTGAGGAGCTGAAAGCTTGGGTGCGAGAGCATCGGCCAGAGAATGGAGAGGAAGCCGTGACTATGCTGGAGGAGTTGGAAAAAGAACTCGATGAGCCAAGGCAACAGGTAAGAAGTAGACATTTTTGTTTGATTTATTGTAAGTAATGGGTAATACATTGTGATTGGGGCATTGACTCAGCTCTCAGGTAATTACACATTTTCTTTCTTTTGGGTTATTAAGTATTCACTCGTTGGGTTCAAGTCACTAGGGTTCTTAAGTCCTATTTTTTTTTCTGTAATCATTTGAATGAGTTTTTGATTCTTCTTATGCTGCCCTGTTGCTCTAGGAGTTTTCTACTTGTGTATCCTCAGAATGATAGTGCTGGTACTTGATTACTCCTAGGACACGGCTCATGGCCAAGAAATGGTCTGGCAGGAAATGACATCCACAGGAGCACTGAAGTCTCTGAATAGCCCGCTGAAGCCCTTACAGAAGCAGTGCAAGAGTGAGACTCAGGAGCCCGAGGCTTTCCAGGAGAGAGGTGAGAAGCCCCAGTCCATTTGGGGTTGAGGATGGAGGTGAGAACTGTCAGTCTGTGGCATGGTTCATTCTTAATGACAGCCACTTGTGGTTATCACCAAGTATTGTGGAAAAGCTTCTTTGCCTAGAAATAGTCTTCCTTTGTCTATGCTTAGAATCTGAAATTCAAGAATCATTTATAACTTTGGGTTAACAATTAAAGTCTTTAGTAAAATTCTATAATACCCATAATTAATTTTTTCTCTCTTTTTTTTTTTTTTGAGATGAAGTCTCACTCTGTCACTCAGGCTGGAGTGCAGTGGTACAACCACAGCTCATTGCAGCAGCAGCCTTGAAACCCTGGGTTCAAGTGATCCTCCTGCTTCAGCCTCTAGAGTAGCTAGGACTACAGTTGTACACCACCATGCCTGGCTAAATATCCATAATATTCAAAGATCAATATTCTGTTATTTAATTTTGGCTTAATTGGCAAGGCAGTCCCTAAGATGGACATGAATACTGTATCAGTAATAGAAACCACATAATCACTTGAACAGGGAAAGTTTAATATTAAGAATTATTAATTGCTAAGTGTTATAACAGAAAGTCAAATTCCAAAGAATATAGGAATAATAGATATAGAGTGTCTCTAGGACTGAAGCAGAACATACAAGGTAGGAACAAATCTGCAGGAGGGTGCCACAACTTCCCCTTCCCTGTCAGGGCTGAGATCCAGGCCTTGCTGGAGAGGGCACAGCTATAGCCCAGTGGATGGAGATGCCACTGCAGTGCTAAGCTGGTAGAACTCATTGAGGAGCCACACTCTGGGGTGCTAGAAGCTCCTCATAGGGAGGTGACCTGGTATAGAACTCACTGGGAAGCTACCCATAGGGATGGTGTCTTTGGAAATCACTGGGGTGTCCACTGCTAGGTGTCCCATGTGCTACAGAGACAAACACAAAGAACATGCCAGAACCAGGAAGAAAGGTCCTTTCTTCCAGTTCGTCTGCAACCCCCTCTATTGATAAAGCTGACATCATGCCATCTGGCAAATGTTCCACTATCACATACAGGACAATGAAGCGTAAATTTGAAACTGAGGCAATAAATTGATAGCTGTCACAGATGCCAAGGATTAGAACTGAAAAGACTTTGATTATGTTATTGGCAAAATCATCCTTATGGGCAGCAGATAAATTAGGCGTATTACCTTGTTCTCATTAATCTTTTGTTACATCTGACTACGCTTCTGATTTTGTCTTAACTAAGCAATTTTATTAACTTCCCATAAGCTTAGCTATAATAAGAAAATGCCCTCATTCAGTGTGGTCCATGTGATGGTTACATTACTCATTAATTCTCATTCTGGTTTTATTACTGAGTTTCGTGGGCTTGGTTAATGAGCATCTACCCCAAAAGATAAATTTATTTTTTGTATGATGATAAAATTAGGTATATGTGGACATAAGCCCAAGGGCCAGATGCTGGACCTCAGCAGTTCATCAAAGGAATCCTTATCATCCATCCACTGCATTCTTCTGGTAAACTCCCTCCCAATCTTCCCTAGGCATCGTACCCTGATACTACCATTAGTCAAGCAGGCCTTCTTAAGTATCTTCAGAACCAAGCAGGTGCTACATTAAAATGGGTTTTGAAAATTCATCTCAAAAGAGGCCAAGGAGGAAGTCAGACTGTCTCTCTTTGCAGATAACATGATTCTATGTCTTCTAGAAAACCCCATTGTCTCAGCCCCAAAGCTTCTTAAGCCAATAAGCAACTGCAGCAAAGTCTCAGTATACAAAATCAATGTACAAAAATCACAATCATTTCTATATACAGAGATTCTTATATCTCTATGCCTATACTGCACACCTGTACAACAATAGACAAGTATAGAGCCAAATCATGATTAACTCCCAATCACAATTGCTACAAAGAGAATAAAATACCTAGGAATACAGCTAACAAGGGAGGTGAAGGGCCTCTTTAAGGAAGACTACAAACTGCTGCTCAAGGAAACCAGAGAGGACACAAACAAGTGGAGAAACATTCCACGCTCATGGATAGGAAGAATCATATCATGAAAATGGCCATACTGCCCAAAGTAATTTGTAGATTCAATGCCATTCCCATTAAACTACCATTAACATTCTTCACAGAATTGGAAAAAAAAAAAACTACTTTAAAATCTATATGGAACCAAAAAACAACCCTTATAGCTAAGATAATCCTAAGCAAAAGAACAAAGCTGGAGGCATCATGCCACCTGCCTTCAATTTGTATTATGAGGCTACCATAACCCAAACGGCATGGTACTGGTACAAAAACAGACACAGACCAATAGAACAGAGTAGAAATCTGAGAAATAAGACTGCACATCTACAACCAGTCGATATTTCGCAAACCTGACAAAAGCAGTGGGGAAAGGATTCCCTATTTAATAAATGGTGATAGGAAAACTGACTAGCAATACACAGAAAATTGAAACTGGATCCCTCCTTTACACCTTATACAAAAATTAACTCAAGATGGACTAAAGACTTAAATATAAAACCTAAAACTATGAAATCCCTAGAAGAAAATCTAGGTAATACCATTCAGGGCATAGGCATGGGCAAAGATTTCATGATAAAAATGTCAAAAACAATTCTAACAGAAGCAAAAATTGACAAATGGGATGTAATTATACTAAAGAGCTTCTGCACAGCAAAAGAAACTAGTATCAGAGTGAACAGATAACCTACAGAATGGGAAAATATTTTTGCAATCTATGTAACGAAGGTCTAATATCCAGGATCTACAAGAAACTTAAACAGATGTACAAGACAAAACCAAACAACCCCATTAAAAAGTGGGCAAAGAACATGAATAGAGACTTCTCAAAAGAAGACATTTATGCACCAATAAACATGAAAAATAGCTCAACATCACTGATCATTAGAGAAATGCAAATCAAGACCATAATGAGAAACAATCTCACAGCACTCAGAATGGCGATTATTAAAAAGTCAAGAAAGAGCAGATGCTTGCAATGCTGTGGAGAAGTAGGAACACTTTTACAGTGTTGGTATGAATGTAAATTAGTTCAGTAATTGTGGAAGACAATGTGGCGATTCCTCAAAGACCTAGAGCCAGAAATACCATTTGATCCAGAAATACCATTTGATCCATTACTGGATATATATTCAAAGGAATATAAATTATCTTATTATAAAGATACATGCATGTATAGTTCATTGCAGCATTATTCACAATAGCAAAGACATGGAATCAACCCAAATGCCCATCAATGATAGACTGGATAAAGAAAATGTAGTATGTATACGCCATGGAATACTATGCAGCCATAAACAGGAATGAGATTGCGTCCTTTGCAGGGACGTAGATGGAGCTTGAAGCCATTATCCTCAGGGAACTAACACAGGAACAGAAAACCAAACACCACATGTTCTCACTTGTAAGTGGGAACTGAACAGTGAGAGAACATGGAAACAGGGAGGGGAACAACACACACTGGGCCAATGGGGGTGGGAGATAAAGCATCAGGATAAATAGCTAATACATGTGGGCTTAATACCTAGGTGATGGGTTGATAGGTGCAGCAAACCACCATGGCACACATTTACCTATGTGACAAACCTGCACGTCCTGCACATGTATCCTGGAACTTAAATTTAAAGAAAAGAAAATTCATCTCATGAAGTCCCCTGTCTTAAATCAGGTAAATGTTGAAATCATTTAGGTAGATTATTTCTACTTTCTTTTTTTAAGATCTTGAGGAACAAAGACTGTGGTAATTTCTTAAGTGCCTCTTGGACTTTTTCATATTGTTATTACTGGATGAGTTGTGTCCCTCCAAAATTCGTATATTGAAGCTCTAACCCCCACCCAGAACCTTAGAGTATGACTGTATTTTTTTAGACATAGGACCTTTATAAAGGTTAAAATGAGATCATTAGGGTAGGCTTAATCCAAAATAATTGATGTCCTTAAAAGAAAAGATTAGGGCACAACACAGACCAAGGGTTGATCTTGTGGGACCTAGAAAGAAAGTGGCCATCTGTGGCTGGGTGCAGTGGCTCATGCTTGTAATCCCAGCACTTTGGGAGGTTGAGGCAGGCAGATCACTTGAGGTCAGGAGTTCGAGACCACTGTGAAACCCCATCTTTACTAAAAATACAAAAATTAGCCGGGCGTGGTGGTGCATGCCTATAGTCCCAGCTACTTGGAAGACTGAGACAGGAGGATCACCTGAGCCCGGAAAATGGAGGTTGCAGTGAGCCAAGATTACACCACTGCATTCCAGCCTGAGTGACAGAGTGAGACTGTCTCAAAAACAAAAAACAAAACAAAACAAAAAAAAGTGGCTATCATCTGCAAGCCAAGGAGAGAGATTGGCCTCAGAAGAAATCAAACCTGCTAACACCTTGATCTTGGACTTCTAGCCTCTAGAATTGTGAGAAAAGAGATTTCTATTGTTTACCACCCATTTTGTGGTATTTTGTTATGGAAGCCCTAGCAAACTTACTGTATTAAACTTCTTTCTTATCTCCATATGAAATACTCCCAGCTTTAATTTATTAAGAATCCACTTTATTTTGTTTGTTTACAGAGTCCTCATAAAACACAATTTATACTTGAATGGAGTGAGTACATGGCACTTTGATCTTGTTTTAACTAAGTCTCTCACTCCCTCTGATCCCGTTTGTGTTCTGTCTGTCTGGATATCTTGCTGCTTTTCTCTGGACATGCTTCAGTTTCTCCACATTCATTTGAAGTTTGGGGATCAAGACAAAATAAAATACTCTAATGAGGATCTGATTGATTTAAAATATATTCACCCCCCCAACTCTTATCTGTTATATTTTATAACTTTTTATTTGTTTATTACTTCATAGTGGCAGTATGTTGTTGATTCAGTCACCTTATCAGTAATAGTGGTTCTATCTTTCCAGTGTCCTTGGCCTTAGCAAGGTTTACTCATTCTCCGTTTATGCCTGGTCCCATGGTCATGAATGGCCTTGACTGGGTTCCTCTTAAGTCTCCCTTATGCTAGTCTCTTTTCAGTCTTAAAGTCCTAGTCAGCCCTACCTCTGAAGAATTAATGTGGATCCTTTTATAGCTTTCACCTAGATCATGAGGTTTAAGTTGCTGGAGGGGCCCACTGTGACATGATTGTAAGAGTCATCATGCCATTTTTACAACCTTGAGTTATAAGTTTCTTGTAGGTGTTTCACTAGCTTTATAGTTTGCCTTGCCAGAAGTAGAGCCTGAGATGGAGATTTGGGTGCAGGCGATTTATTGAGGATGTGTTCTTCAGGAAAAATCTGTAATGGAGGGAGAGAAGCAGCATTAGGAAGGGAAAAGAGCAAGCAATGATGTGGTCTCAGTTACAATCTAGCCTTGGTCTAATCCTTGGAGTGTTTCATGGTCCTCTGAAGCATAATTGCACTGCAGAATTGTCTCTTCTTGAGGCAGAGATGGGGCAATGAGGGAGGAAGGTATTTCCTGGGCCAAGTGGCTGTCATCAGCCAGGGTAACTCTCTACAGAAGGAAGCACTTCTGTGTAGTTAGGAGCTGTTTTAGTCCGTTAGGATTGCTATAACAAAATGCCGTCAACCAAGTGGCTCGTAACAACACAGATTTACTTCTTACAGTTCTGGAGGCTGAGAAGTTCAAGGTGCTAGCAGATTTGGTATTTGGTGAGGTCCCACTTTCTCATTGATGGCACCTTTTCATGTGTCCTCACATGGTGGAAGGGGCAAATGAGCACCCTAGGCCCTTATAAAATGGGCACTAAGCCCTCAAGACCCAGTCACCTTCCAAAAGGCCATACTCCCTAATACCATTACCTTGGGGGTTAGGACTTCAACATATGAATTTTTGGGGGACAGAGACATTCAGATCATAGGAAGCCAAAATTCACAGTGGCTGAGGGAAGGAGACATCATATTGGTAAAGGGGAACTAGGTGAGCAGTGGCATCACTGACATAGCATTCAGGCTAAAAGCATATACTCCTCAATGTGCAATTGAAGACCACATCCCTAGTTAAAAGGATTTTAAACCAAACAGGATGGAATTGCTCACTGAAGTGCTGAGCTGGCAGAACTCACTGAGGAGCCACCCCAGAGAACAAGTGGGAAGAACAGGAGGTGTGTTAAAGAGAATAGCTAGCTGCGTGTGGTGGCTCATGCCTGTAGTCCCAGCACTTTGGGAGGCTGAGCCAGGAGGATTGCTTGAGCCCAGCAGTTCGAGACCAGTCTGGGCAACCTGGCAAGACCCCATGTCTACAAAAAATTTAAAAAATTAACTAGGTGGAATGATGTGCACCTGTACTCCTAGTTAACTGGGGAGTCTGAGGGGGGAGGATCCCTTGAGTCCAGGATTTCAAGGCTGCAGTGACATAATTGTACCCTAAACTCCAGCCTGAGTGACAGAGTAAGACTGTTAAAAACAAACAAACAAACAAAAACAGAAGAGCTCTTCTAACAGAGAAACCTGTACTTTATTTCTTCTCCAAAGAGCCTTCTATACATTTGTACCCCACCCTCCGGCCTCCAGACTTGGGCTTGATTATGAATCAGTTTTCATTCTTGGGATATATTAATTGGATTCGTTGGGTTATCTCTATGCCAGTATTTCTAAATAATCAAGTGATCATTTCTTATTGTAATCTTTCTTTTTCTTTCTTTGTTTTTGAGACAGTATCTTTCTGTTATGCAGTGGCATGATCTTGGCTCACTGCAACCTCCACATCCCAGGTTCAAGTGAATCTCATGCCTCAGCCACCTGAGTAGCTGGGAATATAGGCATGCACCACCATGCCTAGCTAATTTTTCTATTTTTAGTAGAGATAGCGTTTTGCCAATTGGCCAGGTTGATCTTGGACTCCACTGGCCTCAAGTGATCTGCCTGCCTCAGCCTCCAAAAGTGCTGGGATTACAGGTGTGAGCCACTACACCCAGCTTCTGCTTGTAATCTCTATTTGTCTTTTCTAAGAATTACTCTAGTTAGCTATCTATTCTGATTTTTTAATATAATAATAAATATATAGTTGAACAAATAAAAATCTTGATGTCTTCCTGATGTATACATCTGAGGTTAGTTTTTCTCTGGTCTCATAATTTGACTTCATGTAGTTATAGAATTTGAAGATATATTTAAAGTGAGATAAGTTACATTGCTTTTCTGATTTTCATTGCCTTTAATTTTGTCCTTACACAATTATATTGTCACTTTATACCCTATATTTGGTACTCTTAATAATTTTACCTATTTATTACTTTTAGAAAATTTCTCATTAGGTTATCAGGTCTCTGACTTTAACCTATTTGGTACTTTTAATTTTTATGCCTTTATTGTATACAAGCATATTTTTTCATAAATGTTTTCTTTTTGAATAAGTGAAACTGAATAATTCAAATTTCTATCTAAAATTTAAGGGCAGTATGAATTTTAGAGGTGATGTTGTGTGTGTTTAATTTCTGGTAAGGAATGGGGAAATGGGAAGCCAGACAGTCCTCTCCTTTTGTCAGGTATCAACTGTGATGCTTTATTGTTGTGTTTGAAGTGTTGTGAACTCAATATCAGAAATAGGTATTCATTTTTATATAAAAATATAATGCTTTTACAAAGCCAAATTTAAATGATTTTTAAGTTACATTTCATTTCAGTGCAACTATGGCCCTGTATCCTTCCAATAGGGAAGGCAGATAGCATAAAGATTGCAAGTTTTGATGTTAAGAATGTTTATTTGAATCCTAAATCCAACAATTATTAATTCTATGGCCTCACTTAGCTTCTCTGAGCTTGTTTCGTGATCTATAAAATGCATATACATTTAGAGGACTTTTGGGAAGATGAGACCAACTTAACAGTTTTTTCAGAATAAAATAATTCAAGTTATATCAGCCATTTCTAGTCACTAGAAATCCCTAGATATAACCAGTAGATGGCTGATATAATATGCTCCATCTCTAGTAGCCTCCTATTATGAGTTACTGTAGTTATCAAGACAGATTTCCAGTAACTCATAACAGGAGACTACTAGAGATGGGGCGTGTTGTGTGAGAGCCAGAAGATTTGGCTCTGGGCAGTCATGTTTTTATGTATAAATGCTCAAAGAAGGAGTTGTCTCCATCCCTTTCTTTGGCCACTTATACATTTTAAGAAGTAAAACTATAAGATTCTTACAAAAGAATCACTGGATGATTTAAGTGAAAAAATTTTTTAATGTTAAAAAAAATTCCCACTTGACTCAATAATGAGTCAGGAACCTGTATGTCTTTTCTCTGGGTCTGTGTCTTATTCTATTTGCTTATAATGATTTGATTTATTTGAAACCTATCAGAATCTGAAATTGCCTTAATGCTTTCTAGTTCCTGCCCACTACCTCTGTTCAGTGCTAACTCTCAGAGTGTTTCTTAATCATATCTTCTGCTCTCCGATGTTGCTGGGAGACCACAGATTTAAGCCTCTTAGATATCTTTCTTTATCCTGATCATTTCTTTTTACTTTTTACCCCCATTATCTCATTATCTAAAAATGCATCCTCTCTAACCCAGGATTGTCTCCTAGCTTCCTGGTTTATCACCAATACTCCTGTTTGTCACTGTTTCCTCTAACTGTTATTTTGTTCACTATCCCTCTTCTCCAATACTAATTCATTTCTTTGTCTACATTACTGTCCGAGGGGGCCATATTTTGCTACCCCAGGCTACTTCTCTGAATTCTAGATTGGGAATCTAGTTTTGAGAATTGTCCTTTTAATAGGTAAATATCTATTTCATCAGGTTTATTTTCTGTTCCTGCTACAATAGTTTCCTTTCTTCTGTCATGGGAAGTAAATGCTACCTGCGGTTTCTATTCACATTTGTAGATGGCAAGATGGTGGCTGGCAAAGTGTTGATGGCAAAGCAAGAAATTATTGAATGTGTAGCCTCAGCAGCTATGATATCTCCAGGAAAACTTCCTGGGGAAACACCTTCCGAACAGATAGTTGAAGAAGCTTTGGGAGGTCTGGACAACTCTAAGAAGCAAAAGGGAAATGCTGCAGGGAACAAAATCAGTCAGCTTCCTTCGCAGGAAAGACATTTCACTCTGGCAACCTTTAACAAAAGAATCCCCACAGAACACAGTGTCCTTGAATCTCATGAGAGTGAAGTAAGTTTCAGTATGAATTCAAATGATATTACACAACAGAGAGTTCACACTGGGGAAAAGTTCTATGAGTGCTTTGACTGTGGGAAGGCTTTTTGCCAGAGCTCAAAGCTGATCAGACATCAGAGAATTCATACTGGAGAGAGACCTTATGCATGTAAAGAATGTGGCAAAGCCTTCAGTTTGAGCTCAGATCTTGTTAGACATAAGAGAATTCATAGTGGTGAAAAACCTTATGAATGTTGTGAATGTGGAAAAGCCTTCAGGGGCAGCTCAGAGCTCATCAGGCACCGGAGAATCCACACTGGAGAGAAGCCTTATGAATGTGGAGAATGTGGGAAAGCCTTCAGCCGGAGCTCAGCCCTTATTCAGCATAAGAAAATTCACACAGGAGATAAAGGCTATGAATGTATTGAGTGTGGTAAGGCTTTTGGTAGGAGCTCTATCCTTATTGAACATCAAAGAATTCACACTGGAGAGAAACCTTATGAATGTAATGAATGTGGAAAATCCTTCAATCAGAGCTCAGCCCTCACCCAGCACCAGAGAATTCACACTGGAGAGAAGCCTTATGAATGTAGTGAATGTAGGAAAACATTTAGGCATAGATCAGGCCTTATGCAGCATCAGAGAACACACACCAGAGTTTAACTCTGTGGGTAAGAGTTGTACAATTGTGAAATGCAAGGAATTCACTGTAGGGGTGAGACTCCACAGAAAATAGAAGTTTCCTGAGAGCAGGACTTCTGTCCTTCCAGCCCAGTTCAGTACTCCAAGAGGACATCCACACAAAGATGTTATGATTATTGACGTGCCGAATGGAAGAAAAATTTTACCCAGGTCTTCTCCAAAAAGAATGGTAGGTATTTCTGTGAAATGCCTAACCCATTTCCAGATGAGACTAATCAGTATGCCCTTTACTCCACTCTCTGCCAACTCATACAATTTTCACTGGGTACCTTCACAGTAGTGTCAGGATTGGGACAGAGATCTTGAAAGAGCATCTTATAAGATGGCAAATATACCTGGAAAGAGCATTTGTATTTTGGCAGGTGGAGGCATGTGTTGAGAGTTATTCAACTATCTGAAATGTTGGATTGAGAGATTGTGAAATACTGAATTATGCTATTAGTTTAATAGTATCTGAGGCACTTAAATAGTACCTAAGGAATGCTGCCTCATTCTGCCCCTTGCCAGTTCTCTCCTCAACCCTGAGTTTCCTGCTGAGGTCAATGCAGGTCTACTTGTTTATTGAGCACCTGCTATGTGCTATGCATTGAGGTGAACATGGTCATTGCCCTCCAAGAGTTAAGGGCTAAGGATATGCATATATACTGAACAGTAATTACAGTAAAGTGTGATAAACGCTTTGGTAGGAAAAATGCAGGGTTCTGTCAAAGTACATGGCAGAGATACCTAAACCTGGTCTATGAATCACTAAAGACTTCCTGGATATGATGACATCTCAGTTAGACCTAAAGGTGGGTAGAAGGTAGTAAGAGCAGGGGAAAAGAGAAGAACAGGATCTAGAGACACCCCTTCATCACGATTCTACTGCAGAAATTGTCATAGACTTAATTTTTTTTTAAGGAATCTGAGGGAGTAATTCAACAAATATTTACTGCCCTCAAGTATAATAGCTCAGGGTCTGCAAGCCTGGTAAGGAGGGGAGGGGACAGGGAATGGGTAATAGTGGAGCCTGGGAAGGCAGATCACTGTGTTTCTTTATGCTTCCCACTTCCTGAGTCCCAGAGTCATGAGACACAAACACTCTAGTCCCCACTGTCTCTCTGGCCTCTGATATGCATTCTTTCCCTATGTGTATACATGCCCGCAGATCACTGTGTTCCTTTATGCTTCCCACTTCCTGAGTCCCAGAGTCATGAGACACACTCCAGTCCCCACTGTCTCTCTGGCCTCTGATACACATTCTTTCCCTGTGTGCATGCCTTTTCCCATAAGATGCACCGGAATCTCTCACCACACTAATTATGAGCACTTTAGGGTCTCATAGGTCACGTTAGGTCTAGGATAGGCTCCCCAACTCAGTGATTCTAAGTAGGAAGAGGGAAACAAACACATGGGGATTCTGAGCCAGGCTTTATGGTAACTAATTCCTGCTGCAGAGAAGAGTCCTGATGAAGGGGTGTCTCCAGATCCTATCTTATCTTCATTGTATGTGCTATAACCTCTGCCTGTAAGTCTCTCTGCTAATTTTTATTTTGGCATTTTTAATTAGCCCACAATTGCTGAGGGCAATTAATTACCTAACAGAAAGTTTGATTCCTTTACTAAGATGTCCTTCTAGATGGTGTCATTTCTAAAGAAGACTTGTTATCACTGCTTGTATTACTTCCATTAGTAATGATCACTTCCATTTTCACACTGCTATAAAGATACTACCTCAGACTTAGTAATTTATAAACAACAGAGTTTAATTGGCTCATAGTTCTGCAGGGCTGGGGAGGCCTCAGGAAACTTAAATCATGGCTGAAGGTGAAGGGGAAGCAGGCACCTTCTTCACAAGGTGGCGAGAGAGAGAGAGTGAGTGCAGGGGAAATGCCAGGCACTTACCAAAAAACCACATCTCATGAGAATTCACTTACTATCATGAGAACAGCAAGGGGGAAGTCTGCCCCTGTGATCCAATCGTCTCCCACCAAGTCCCTCCCTCAACACCTGGGGATTACAATTCAAGATTAGATTTGTGTGGGAACACAGAGCCAAACCATATCACTGCAGTTGTGGGTTAACAGGGGAGGTGAAATTCGGGGGACAGTTCACTCCCTTTGTGTCTAAAGGTTGTGCAGTTATCAAGTGAGGTAGATCAGAATTCTAAAGGGATCCTTCAAATGGATAGTGAGTTGCCTTTCCCTATAGGTGACAATCAGATTTAATGTTTTAAATATCATTTAATAGGTTTCTCTCCTGATTGTGAATTCTAAATGTTGGTAATACAGAAAATGAGAAAGTGTAAATCACCCCCAATCTCACTGCCCATAGAAACGTTAACATTTTGGAGTACTGTCTATTTGTGTTTATTTTTCCCAATCCTGTTATTTTTAGTAAAACTTTATTAAATAATTTTTGGTAACTAATTTAAAAATTTACACTTTTGAGTGTATATGTCAACTGTTTATTATTAGAATGTAATGCAAGATGTAATAAAACTTGAGTTTTAAAAATTTGCTTTGAAATTATTCACTCAGGAATAGGGAACACAATAACATGAATGGAGCTAATGATAGGAGGATGGGGAAGAGGTTGTGGGAAGAAGACAGGGAATTGGTGTTCTCAGTTTCTATTTCCTGGGCCAAAAAATGTCAGGAAACTAAAATAGCCAGTCTCTGGGACTGCGGTTAACCAAAGTGAGGGGGCATCTGAGATTTAGTTGTTGTTGAAAGACAATGGGAATGAGAGCAAAAAGGGCCTCTTTAAACATAAACACATCCTATGTCCACCAGAATGAGGACTCTCTCGTCCCTTTAGAGGAGGTGGCCATATGCACCAGATTGGAATCTTCAACACTAATTGCTGAGAAAGACCAAACTTAGACCTGTGGACCTGCCATGACTTCCTTCTCCCTCAGCAGGTTCTCAATGAGCTCAGAGAGATGAGGGTCAGATTTGCTTTAAATTTCCAATCCTTTCAGCTGGATGTGTTAGTTGCAGGCTATGGAAATGAGGAAGAAGGGGAAAGGCAGGAAACCAATGTTATTGCCTAAATTGCACATTATCTTCTAAAATCTGTTTAAGATTCATTTAAGGTAGACATTATTACTCCCCAGGCTGCTTCTATACCAAAAGAAACAGGACAGCCCTGAGCAGAAGGGAAAGGCATGAATTACTTTTCTTCCAAGAATGAGTGGTGAAGGAAGAAAAAATTTCCTTTGACATTCACCTTATATTGGTCCCCCTTCCATTTCATAAAAAATGGAATGTTGAATACATCAGCTCCTTTAAAGTGAGGGTCTAGAGTTGGAAGGTGACTTGCTTATGGCTACAGAATACATGGAAAAGCTCTAATAATAAAAGACCTTCAAAGATCTCCGCTTCAAAGCTATTGCTTTTCTGAACTGTAAATCTTTCAGGCACGTAATTGCTTTTGCACCAGGATTTATAATTTGTAGTCTTTTTAATATACTATGTGTGAGATGGATATGTTTGCCATTGTCATTTTACCAATGATGAAAGGATTAGAGTTAACAAGTTAGCTAATTTTCTGAGACTTGGAAGAGACAGAGATGCTATGAAAAGCAAGTTTTTTTTTTTTTTTTTAGACAGAGTTTTGCTCTTGTTGCCCAGGCTGGAGTGCAATGGTGCAATCTCAGTTCACTGCAACCTCAGCCTCCCCAGGTGCAAGCAATTCTCCTGCCTCAGCCTCCTGAGTAGCTGGGATTACAGGCATGCACCACTACATCCAGCTAATGTTGTATTTTTAGTAGAGATGGAGTTTCTCCATGTTGGTCAGGCTGGTCTCAAACTCCTGGCCTCAGGTGATCTGCCCGCCTTGGCCTCCCAAAGAATTGGGATTACAGGTGTGAGCCACTGTGCCAGCCAGCAAGTGCCTTTTAAAATATTTTCTCAAGTATCCTGGGCTTCCATTCACTTTTCCTCCTAATTTTAAGAGTATTAGATATTTACTATAGAAAAATTTGGAAAACACACAGAAAAACACCAGAGAAAAATTACATCACCTACAACCTCAGCACCCAGAGATAACCAGTATAGTACTTTGAGTTTACATATTTTCAGTATTTTTAATGCATAAATATGTATTTTACATGGGATCATATTGTACATATTGTCTTGTAATATTTTTACTTAACAATATATCATGAATACTTCATTTAATATTAATTGACATCAGTTTTGTTTTTTTCTGAGACAGAGTCTTGCTCTGTTACCCAGGCTGGAGTACAGTGGTACAATCTCGGCTTACTGCAACCTCCGCCTCCCGGATTCAAGCAATTCTCATCTCAGCCTCCCGAGTAGCTAGGACTACAGGCGCATCCCACCACGCCCGGCTAATTTTTTTTGTATTTTTAGTAGAGACAGAGTTTCACCATATTGGTCAGGCTGGTCTCGAACTCCTGACCTCAGGTGATCCACCTGCCTTGGCCTCCCAAAGTGCTGGGATTACAGGGGTGAGCCACTGCACCCAGCCTGTTGAAATTAGTTTTAACAGCTTTTAGGATTTTGCATACAATCATGATGGTTTCTGAAATATACATCTCCAGGTACAAAGTGAAAAGGCAATGCTTAAGGCTTCTGGTATTGATTGCCAGAGACAGTATGTATTCATGTCTTACCAACAGCATTAGAGTCCCAATGTCCCTGAATCCCTGTCAGTTTTATAAAGAAAAGTATCATCTCAACTCTTGCTTTAATATACATTTTAACTGTAGTGAGGTTGAACATTTATATATTGTTCATTGGCACTTATTTTGTGATTTTCCTACTTTTAAGTAGCATTTTTTTTCTACTGGAACTCTCTGATGGGGAGACAGTATACTGAAGTGGCTCGACAGTCAGGTTCTGAGTTCAAATTCTGACTTCCCCACTTTATAGATATATGACCTTTAGCCTTCCTTTCCTCATCTGCTACATATGCACTGTGATGAGAAATAACATTAATAAGTGTATACAAAGCCCTTAGCAAGTATCTATTACATTTCTTTTTTTCCTTTTTTTGGTTTGGAAATAGGGCCTTGCTCTGTCTCCCAGGCTGGAGTGCAGTGGTGTGATCTCAACTCACTGCAGTCTTGACATCCAGGGCTCAAGCAAACCTCTCACCTCAGCCTCCCAAGTAGTTGGGACTACAGGCATGCATAACCATACCTGGCAGATTTATTTTTTGTAGAGATGGGGTTTTCGCTATGCTGCCCAGGCTGGTCTTGAACTCCTGGTCTCAAGCAATCCTCCAGCCTTGGTCTCCCAAAGTGCTGGGATTATACATGTGAGCCACTGTGCTTGACTTATTACATTTCTTACTGACATACAGAAGAGCTTTCTTACATAAAGAGTATTTCCCTTTTGCAATATACAATTCCTACTTAATGTCCTACCTTTTCAGTTTGTTCAGGTCTTTGTGGAAAAGGAGGAAAATAAGAGTTGAGTAGCTCTTACTATGTATTTTAATATCTTAAATCTTTTCCAAATGATGCCATCTGTTTTTTTCCATATTCTCTCGGGAATATACTAGGATTTGTGGGGATATAGCCCCAGAAACAAATGATATGGCAGCTTCTGATCCAGAGCCTTGGAATTAGAAGAAATCTGATACTGTCTTTAGAATCAATGGAGAATCTTAAGGCTGGGAGAGGGAGTCTTAACACTAACAGACTCTTGAGGTATAGGCTGGGCTCTTTCCCACCTTCATTCCCACCACTACCGTCATGGAAGTTCTAGGCTCGCCTACAGATTGGGAAAGGAAACCACATACTTGCCCTTTCTCTGGGGTCACATAAACCAAGACAAAGCTCCTGACTACCCTGTGGTCCAAGGGCTCCAGGTTTTGTCTGTTAACAGGAAGTTCTCCATTGGCACTGCTTAAGAGTCTGGCCAGACCCAGACTCAGAATTCTCTGACAGATAAGACATCACTACAACAGGAGCTCAAGGAATGCTCCACACTTTTGTTTCTGGCCTTTGGCTGTTGTTCTTTACTGGGAAGCTTCTTCCCTGGCCTACCACCTTGGCTAACTCCTCCTCATCCTTCAGGCCATTTCCCCCATTTCCTTATCCAAGGCTGAGTCAGGTGCCCCTAAAGGTCTCATAGCACTGACCATTCCACTATCACTGCCTGTTGGGCTGCCTTGCCCATTAGACTCTAGAGATTACAGTCTTGTTTTCCACTGTATTTCTAGTCCCTGGCATAAAGTAGCTACTCAAAAATAACCTTTGGGTAAATTAATTTATATTCTTTCTTCTCATGCCTATCTAATTCCTGGACTGCCTTGGGCTCAACATATCATTGATGAAGCCATTTCCCCAACTTTCTTGCTGCTTTGTCATTGTTCTTTATTAGGTCAGTAATTTTTTTTTTTTTTAGTTCCTGAGACAAAGTGCCTCGCGTGGTCCACACCAGCGCCCTAAGCTGGTACACTAACAATCAGATGCAGTGACAGAGCTTGGGTTGCTATATCCTTTTCATGACATTTTCATAGAAAATGAGGTTTCAATGTTACATTCCCATTTTTCATATTTCCTGAGTATTCCTAATGATAAGAAAAGAGCTGAAAGTAATGATTCTTCTGTCTTCTGATTAGTCACAGGAAAAGCTTTCAAGGAACACTTTAGCACTGGGAAATGCTACACAAAGCAAGCTAGACTCAAGACCTAGTATTTTATAATTTTTATGGCATTTAGCTCTAAAGTAAACTCTTTTGACTAACAAACACAAAAATTTAACTGTTTACACTATTTACAGTATTCACAAGTTACTTTATAGTGTGGACTCTCTGATGGCGCATAAGGACTGATCTGTGCCTGAAAGCCTTCCCACATTGATTACATATATAAGCTTCATCCCCAGAATGAATTCTCTGATGCTGAACGAGGGCTGAGCTCCTTTTGAAGGTTTTGCCACATTCATTACACTGATAAGGTTCCTCTCCACTATGAATTCTCTGATGTCTGATAAGGTTTGAGCTCAAACTGAAGGCTTTTCCACATTCATTACATTCATAGGGTTTCTCTCCACTGTGTATTCTCTGATGAGTAATCAGCTCTGAGCTCTGCCTGAAAGCTTTTCCACATTCATTACATTCATAGGGTCTCTCCCCTGTGTGAATTCGCTGATGTCTGATCAGCTTTGAGCTCTGGCTAAAGGTTTTCCCACACTCATTACACTCATAAGGTTTCTCACCAGTGTGAATTCTTTGATGTATAATGAGATATGAACTTTGACTGAATGCTTTGCCACACTCGTTACATTTACAAGCTTTCTCACCAGTATGGATTTTCCGATGTCGAATGAGGGCTGAGCTCTGATTGAAAGCTTTCCCACATTCACTACATTCATATGCTTTCTCACCGCTATGAATTCTCTGATGAATAATAAGATAGGACCTCAAACTAAATGCCTTCCCACACTGGTTACATTTATAGGGCTTTTCTCCAGTATGGATTCTCTGATGTTGTGTTAGAGAGGAATGCTGCTTGAAGCTGTGCCCACATACATCACATCTATAAGGTCTCTCTTCAGGAGGAACTTTCTGACACATTATAGAGTTTGTAGTTAGAATCAAGCATCGTTCAGCCTCATCATAAAGGTCTCTCTTTCCTAGAGATGTGTTTGTGAAGATCACCTGACTAAAACTGCCCCCTTGGGAAGGAGATCTTAGTTTCTCCCCTGTAGCACTTCCTTGCTTCCATTCTAAACTGCTTTCATGCTCACTAATTCCTCCAAATGAAGGTTCTTGAGGGAGTCCCTGTGATTCTTCTGAGATGTCCTCCTTTGTTGCTGTTTCATTGTTCTCACAATCTGAAACAATAAATAGCAAAAAAATAGATATTACATTTCTCTAGTCACTCTCAATACTTTCTACATGAGGGAAAACAGAAGCTTCTACCTACAAAGATGTTACTGTCCTCCAGTATCTCTTTTTTTTTTTCAGTTGGCCAAAAGAGAGTCTCTCTTCTTATCTAATAATAGTCTACATCTACACTTTGAATTTCATCCTTTCTTGCCTCTTTTGAGACATCAATTGATCAATTTCCTGTAATATTTTTCTATTTACAACCTTTTTCTCAACCGACTCCTGTTCATCAGCTTTTAAATAAGCTTGTGTCTCACATTTTCAAATCAACCTTCTTGCCTACATCTCTCTCTTAAGCAACCTCACTCACTCTCATTCATAGTGGTTTCTTCAAAGAGTTGTCTGCAGCCTTTCAAGTGAAAGGATCCCCATTCTACAATCTGGTTTCTGTCTTACTGTGTCCCCGTGCCCTACTTCCACTGATATTACTGTCATCAAGGTCACTAACTTCATAGCTCTTCAATCCAATGGGTACTTTCTGGATTATTACTTAATCTCTCTGTAGCACTGACACTGAGGATCACACCTTCCTTCTAGAGACATTCTCTTTCAGTGATACTAGCCTGATTTCTGTGGCTGTTCACTTTTAGATTCTAGGGTAAATCATTCAAACACAAGCGTTCCTCCAGCTTCTGTTTTGGGCTCTCAGGTAACCTTATTTTACAAACTCTCTACCCTTGGCTTCCATTACAACTTATATTGTAAGCTATTATCTGGCTAATGTCTGCCCAGATCCCCAATTTTATCCCTATTTTATTAGGCTCTAGAGTCTTATGCTAATTGGGCATTTTACTTTTGAATATTTAACAAGCAACAAAATGTACCAACCTAAACACATCATCAGATGTATTTGTTTTTCCTTATGTTTTCTCATTTACATGAACAGCACTACCATTAACCAGATTGTTAAAGACTGAAACCTCAGTATCATCCTTAATTCCTCTCCGTGACACTATAGTTTTAACAATTACCAGATGTTGCAATGCAATTTAAATGCTGATGAGGCCGGGCACAGTGTAATCCCAGCACTTTGGGAGGCCGAGTTGGGTGGATCACGAGGTCAAGAGATTGAGACCATCCTAGCCAACATGGTGAAACCCCGTCTCTACTAATAAATACAAAAATTAGCTGGGCGTGGTGGTGCATGCCTGTAGTCCCAGCCACTCGGGAGGCTGAGGCAGGAGAATTGCTTGAACCCAGGAAGCGGAGGTTGCAGTGAGCTGAGATCGTGTCACTGCACTCCAGCCTGGTGTCTGGCAACAGAGTGAGACTCCGTCTCAAAAAATAAAAAATAAAAAAAATAAAAAACAAATGCTGATGAACAGGAGTCAGCTTTTATGTTCTCCACCCCTCACCATAACACATATTGATTGAATACACTGTGGTCACTTGGATTACAGCAGTCTAACAGGACTACACTCTTGCCTTCCTCATATGATTCTTCATTTGCAGCTAAGTTCTAAACTACAAATCAAACTATGTCACTCTCTTGTCCAAAATCCTTCAACTGCACCGCACTGCACTTAAGAAACTAAACAAACAAATTAGCACGACATAAAGGAGGGACCTGGATCCTATTTTCCTCTCTGGTTCTTCTCTTACCACCTTTCCCCCATCAATTCTCCATTCAAGTCAAATTTAACTACCTGCAATTTCCAGAATGGGTTGTATTCTCCCACCTTTGGGATGGTATGGCCTTTACTTGGGCTACTCCTCCTCCCACCTATTTACTCATAAGTTTTCTCCTACTCTTCAAGTCTTAGCTTAGATTTTCTTCCTTCAGGAAGTATTCCTTGATCCTCTAAGATTGGGTTAGGTGCCTTTAGATGCACTCCAACAGTACCCAGTGCCTACTTTTATTCTATAATTTACTGCACTACATTGCAATTGCCTTTTTACTTGTCTGTCACCACCCAGACCTGAAACCTCTTTAAGACCAGAGACCCAGGGCCTACCACAGTACCAGACGTGTATTAACATTTTATAAAGTTATAAAATAATGAAATAAGTGAATGAATAACAGGGAAACTGACACAGGAGAACTGACAGCAATTCATGAAGGGTGCTGAATACCAAGCTGCTAAAGTGAGCACCTCTGGTTTAGAATAATAAAGGTGATGCTCACATGTGGTGAGTTTGTCACGTGCAATTAATTCTGTATTCTCAAAAACAGAGGCCTAAGTGTCAAGAGTTTCCAGATGACTTCCTATTCCTCACCACTTTTAGGGGAAAGGCACGGTTTCCAGGATTTCAGCTGTGTCTGTAAGGGCTGGAGGTGGATGTTTGTTGATTCTTGGGATGCTCTGAGACATGTTAAATCCTTCCATGGCACTGCTGGTCCCTGTGGACTACCTGGGACCTGAAATCAGTAAAATATGATTAGTTTTGTGAGAAAATTCCTAGGGAAACTTGCTTAGTAAAAATCTCAAAGAGGTCAGTGAGGACATCTACAGGGATGAAGGACAGGGGGAAAAGACCATTCAAGGGTACAGACAGGTATAGCTCTATTAGTCACTTCAGGTTAGGGTTCAGTAGAGACATAAAATTTTTTATCCTACTGTTACGATACCATTACATGCTCCAGGCTGTAAACTCCCTTTCCCACAATACATCACTTTTCTCTGTTCCCACCTGCTGCCCTGGGTCATCAAACTCCTTCTCCAAATCCTCCAACAGGGTCACAGCTTCCTCGCCGCTTTTTGGATTATGTTGCTGAACCCAGATCTGCAGCTCCTCAGGCAGAATGCTCAGGAACTGCTCTAGTACCAGCAATTCTAAGATCTGCTCCTTTGTGTGCAACTCTGGCATTAGCCACTGATAGCAAAGCTCCTGGAGTCTGCTCAGAGCCTCCCGGGGCCCAGGTGTCTCCTGGTAGCAAAACTTTCTGAATTGCTGACGAAACAATTCTTGGCAGGATTGAGTACTCTCATTCTGCTTAAATTTCTCATCCCAGGAAAAGTTATCTTCTACTTTCACTAGTATTAGTTCTTGTTCCTGAGGATCCTGAGGTATCAGGGTTGAAATCACTCCAGATTCCACAGCCATTCTTGGCTGAAAGAGCTTAGGAAAAAGCTCAGTACAACTGGATTCTGTGCTTGAGGAGTGTGAGTGATCTCTTCTTTCCTGAAGAATATAAAAGCAGTTAACTTACAGCAATCAAAAAAATCTCTAACAACTTGCAATAATAAAGATGAGTAACTTTACTAATATATTGAAAGGGAGCAGATTTGGGGCTATCATTAAAACAATAATGAGATGACAAACTAAAAATCATTAACCTCAATCAGTGTCTCCCATTATGAAGAATTCCTACCACTAATAGACATAACTATTTTAGATGCCAGTGTGAAGGCAACATTAACATCAGTCACAGTGAGAAAATTTCCAATTATCTTTTGATTCTGATTGTATCAAGGAGAAAAATCTATCTTTGACATGTATGTATTAATAAAACTTGTAGAATTCTCTTTTAAATAAAATACAGGCTTCAGAATCAGACTTCCAAGGGTAACAATATTTAGGCAGAATTTAGTAATACTGATTTTAAACGTTTATTTTTAGTTACTTTCTACCTAAAGTAGGTAATGTTAAATTTTCATTTAAGGTAGTAACATTTTTAAGTTCACATTGAACATGAGTTGAGGTATCAAATATTGGGTATTTGATCACATTTGGTGTTTACTGAATTACTTCAACACTGAGGCACTTACTGAGCATTAGGTTAAGGTTTTTGCTTATGAATGAGAGTCTACTGAGGAATTGACCAAGAACCAAGAAGTATCTGTAAAATGCTTACCATGTGTTCAAAAACACGATAGGTATCACATACCCAAAAGAAGCAAAATGATCAACATCAGCTCTGAAAAAGCTTAGAATATCCAAGGAGTAAAAATGTTCAAAAGCAAAATATGGTAACAAATATTGATGTATTAAATTTTGTGACATAGACCAAACTTGACCAGATTTTAGGATGGTGAGATATCGACAGGAGTGTATCCCCTTGAGTTTGTCAGGACAGATGAATAAAATTCATTCCTCACACTATGGTTAACTTTAGATTAATTAGAATATGTAGCCTACAAATTTGTGGTTTATTAACCAGTCGGGCTGCCCTAAGTAGCCCTTCTATTTTTATATCCTCGGTTAAACCCGGAGCATTTGCGAAGTCACGCAGTCAGGGGAACTGCGTTTTCCCCTGGAAAGCAGGGGTTTGAGTGCTGGCCTCCTCTAAGTCCCCCAGTCCCTTGGAGACGCTGCGCTGGCTAAGGGCCCGCGACCTTGGGATGGGCAAGCCAAGGAGCTGGGCTCCTCCACTGTCCGGCCGGCGCTCCCTCCCACCGTTCCCTCCTCCTAGGGGCCCGCGTCCCTCACCGCGAAGCCCAGGAGCGGCCAGGGAATGAGCCGCCGACCCCTAGCTGCAAGCCACAAAGACCGGAAGTGCCTGTCGCAGTGTTCCGCTCTCGCGCCCTCCGCAGCCTCCGCCGCCCCGCCCCTCAGCCTCAGGTAGCCAATCAGAGTCACAGGCTCTATTGTTCCCACCGCCTACTCCCGGCGGCAGCTAGTCCCGCGGAACCTCTAAGCCCAGGCGAGGATGAACCAGGAGGCGGGGTCCTTGTGAGCGGCCGAACCCGGAGGGCTCCGCAACCCGCCTAGGCAGTCCCCTCCCTATTCTTCTCCCGCCGCCACCCACCATTGTTGGTGTCAAGTCATTCCCGAATCCCACTCCCAATTTACCATTAAAATATTCAGATTTTCCTGTAATTCCAGTTCTTTTCCGGGATCTCTGACAAAAGTAAACGCAAGGATGAACAGGCTCAACAGTCACTTACATTGCTCTTGCCTGTGAGTATCACTTGAGTCTTTACAGCCGCTCTGTGGCGTGGCTATATCATCCCCAATTTACAGCTGTAGACAGCGCCCAAAGTCAGGCAGCTTGTGACCAGGGACGCCCACGTCCCCATAGTTGAAGGAGACTGGTGTCATTGACTCCAGGAGTCTATCGCAGGGTCTTCCCATTCTTTCAATGGAAGCTTGCTGGTATTAAGTCTTACTGTTTAAATTTTTCTTTGGCCATTTAGTCGGTGAAAGATGATGCCTTATGTTTTAACTTTGTGAGCTTAAGATGGTCCCCCTTCATGTTTATTTACCATTTATGATTCTTCAGAGATGGCTTTTTCCATTTAAAAAATTAAGGGGTTAAAAATTTTTTTTTTATTTGTGACAATTTTTTGCTTGTTAGGATAACAACTCAGTTGCAAATCGTTTCCCATTTATTTGTATTTATTTTTAAAATGTTATATTTTACTTGTTTAAATGTTACATATTTTTAAAATGTTATTTTTTTAAAAATGCGCATAGGATAATAACAAGGCGTTATATACATAGAAACAAATTCTCTTTTATGAGCCAAGGCTGTTAAAACACACATATTTGAGAAAAATATTTATTAGCATTCAAAGCTATTAGTGACTCACTAAATAATTCTTTATCATTGTGAAATGACTATAGCAATTTTACAAAGCAAAAAACCAAATAATATTAATTTGTTTATAAATTATCAATTGCTTCATAATGAACTACTTCTAGACTTAGTGACTAAAAACAGCAGATGTTTTATTGCTCACAGTTCTGTAGCCAGAAATTTAGGCAGGGCTTAGCAGAGATGGCTAGTCTCTGCTTTATGAGGTAGCTATCTTCACTTAACTGGGGTGGAAGGTCTAAGATGGCTTCACTCACATTGCTGAAGTCTTGGTGCTGCCTCTTAGCTAGAGCTAACTTGATTCTTCTCCATAAGGACTCGCTCCATTCAGGAGTTTGGCCTAAGCTTTCTTACATGGTGACTGGCTTGCAAGAGAGTGAAGGAGGAGGAAAGATGCTAATTCTCTTAAAGCCTAAGTCTGGAACTGGCATTACATACTTCTGCAGTATTCATGACAGAAGGACTAGATTGGTGGAAAAGGAAAATAGACATTAAGCAGCTTGAGCATGGGAGGAAATTTTGGCAGTTATCCAACCTAACACCCCTTGTTATATCGAGAAACCTACTATGTAAGGGTGAAAGTATTGAAAGAGAAAAGGCCTATCAGTTGAAATGCTTTTGGTTGCAGTAACAGGAACCTTACTAAACGTCCTTATTGTTTAAGTCTTTTTAAAACAAATCCTAATAGCTAGATGCATAGAGATAAAGTCATTACCAGGGTTGGTTACTCTGTGTCTGGACAATATTGTCAAGGACACAGGTTTCTTCCTTCTTTTGGCTCTGCCATCTTTAAGTGTGTTGTTCTCTAGTCTGGCTTCCTTTATGGTCCTAAAGTGATTCCCTCAGTTCCAGATTACAGATAATGTTCAGAGACAATGAAGGGGAACACCCTTATCTTCTGCCCCTTTATAAGACTATCCTTAGTCTTTTCCCCCAGCAGATTTCTCCCTCATGCCTGCTGGAAGGTGGGGTGGCGGGGGGAGAAAGGCCTCCATGGTGGGATTAGGATAATTGAAATTTATATCCCAGGGCTAAGGAGAAGGCCACTCTCTCCTAAAGGACACAGACACTCTGGGGAAAGTGCATGAAATTAGGGTTGTGTTAAAAAAGCGGAAAAGGGAGATAAATAGATGAATGTTGAGTGTGCAACAGTAATGTGTACTTCAGCAGGTAAGCTGATTCCCTTGTATAGGTAAGAAAGTGAGACACGGAGAAAAAATCCAGACTCCTATCCTTCCTTATGTTACATATGTTTAAAATACAAAATATTAATAATTACTTGCAAAAAGATGTAGACTAGAGATTTAGAGCTAATTTCTGGGACATAGTTTAAATTCCCACTGAGATAGTAACTACCCCATAGGGCTGTAGGGCCTTAGAGCCTCCTTAGGGCCCCTTAAGGGCCTTAGCCAACAATTTCCATGACTTATATAACTTTCAGTGTTCTTGATTATATCAATGCCCCAGAAATCATTCCCTTCATCTTCCCCTACCTCCAATCTCACACGTACCCAGTCTGCTTTAATAGGAAAATATTTGCTAAATTATTGAATGAAGGGTAGAGAAGTATAATGTTTTTCTCCTCCTTCAGATGTTCTTAATTTTTGTTTCTTTTTTTTTTTAGTGATATGTATGACAGGTGTTAAATAATGTTGGCCCCAGCCATTATCAGTGATTAGTGAGTAAGGTTGTTCATTCAGTGAAGTCCAACTGCTTGAATTACTGTATCATATAACATTGATCTACTTCATGATATTCAACAAGTGAGATAAGCCCATTGGAAGTCTCTTAACTGTAAATAACTATTCAATAATAAAGGATAGAGAAGGCCGGGCGCGGTGGCTCACGCCTGTAATTCCAGCACATTGGGAGGCCGAGGTGGGTGGATCACGAGGTCAAGAGATCGAGACCATCCTCGTCAACATGGTGAAACCCCGTCTCTACTAAAAATACAAAAAATTAGCTGGGCATAGTGGCGTGTGCCTGTAATCCCAGCTACTCAGGAGGCTGAGGCAGGAAAATTGCCTGAACCCAGGGGGCGGAGGTTGCGGTGAGCCGAGATTGCGCCATTGCACTCCAGCCTGGGTAACAAGAGCGAAACTCCGTCTCAAAAAAAAAAAAAAAAAAAAAAGGATAGAGAAAATGGCTTCTGATGCACAAGGGAAATGAATCACTTTCTTTTATTTTTATTTTTTATAGAAAAAAATTTTTTTTCATAGAGACAAGATCTCAGTATATTGCCCAGGATGGTCTTAAACTCCAGGGCTCAAGTGATCTTGTTATCTCAGCCTCCCAAAGTGCTGGGATTACAGATATGAGCTACCATGCCTAGCCAAATCATTTTCTTATTCAGCAAATATTATGGAACATTTGTATATGTGAAACACTGAGAAGAAAAGTAGGGATTCAAATGAAGTAAAATATATGCTCTTTCACCTCACTCATCACTGTAATTCCTAGAGTATAAATTCCACGAGGGCAAGGGTTTTGTCTTCCATGGCTGTCTTTCCTGCATGGCCTAGCATTGTGTGAATATTTTGATAAATAAATGAATGAATATATAATACATATATACAAGAAAGACTATTGATGCAAAAACTAGTGATAGTTTTTGAAGCATTAAATGAAATGGAGTATATAGATAGGAACATTTTAACTAATATGCCTAGACTATTTTAATATGAACCCAGGGTTTGTTTTTATCAGGTATGGTAATATGACAAACACAGAGGCAATTGCCTTTACAAGAATAATTTATTACTCACAGTTCTAGAGGATTAGATGCATGGTATGTCATGGGACCACTTGCAGGGAGAAGTAGGGAGAGTGAGAATGAGTGGGAGAGAAAGGAACTGAAGCTAAGACTTTATTGCTATAGTAGCAGTTAGTTGCAAAGTGGAGATGTGCAGGCAGGAAGCAAAACACACATATTGAGGCTAGTGGTTGGAGGGTTTGTAGTAAGATTTCTGAGTGCCTGAGAAAACACAGGATGGTAGAGGTGTAAACAACTTGGAGCCTCCAGCACTGGCCAGTGACTATAAGCTACCACATCATCAATTACAGAATATCAAGAACAGTTACTGTACTATTGTATTCTATGGCTCTTCCATGATGTCATTAATTTAGCAGTTGTATTTTTCAGAGACAGATAATAGGATGTATTAACAGAGCAAGACACTGCTTATTTGTAGTGTCCAAAACAGTAAACAAAGGCCTTAGTTACTAAATTGTTTCTGTTTGCTGCTGATGTCAAAGAAAGCCTTTGAGGTTTCTCACGACATTCATTCTTGTATCTATCATGTATAGAACAGAGTTAAAGCTTCAGGTAGGTTGTTATTACTATTTTACTTTTTACAGGCTAGCCACAATGATAAATCATTTGACAGGGCTCCCACCCCAGCTCTTAATCTGTCAGCCACTTCAGAAAGATCTTCCAATGGGATCCTGTTCTGCCTTAGGGAGAATTCAACAATGATACATAGATATATTCTAAGAACTTTTTTTTTAAAAAAAGGCAGTGCCTAAATACATGTTCTCATAGTTTTGTGGGTAGGAAAGTTGAGCATCTGGAGAAAAAGCATTAAAAAAAAAGCTGTAGGAATTGGGTGATAAAAGACATTCACCTCATTTTATTATACCTATTATATGTGATAAGGTGGATGTGTTTAAAAATCTAATCTGGTTGCCTTGAGCTTGTATTATTTGCCTAAATTCTTTTGGTGTAGCTATCATTATTAAAAGGAGATTTAGATTTTAATTGAATTATTCATTGGGCTTGTGAATTTATTGAATATTCATTGGACTTCTGTTTGACAGTGTCTAATAAGAAATTTCTTTCTTTTAATCTTGCTTGGCAACATAGTGGTAAATGAATAACTAATTTATATATTCCCCCAAATTACCTTCAAGCCTCCTAAATGCCAAATATAGTTTTATTTTAAACTATCTTTCAGGTGGTACGACGTAATTTGCTTATCTTTCTGGATATGTCTACCTTTTAAAAATTATTTTACATATTTTATATTATATTTTTGTGACTGGGATTATACTGCTGCAGTAATACTTTTCTTATAAATGGCTACTTCTTTTGGTTATATTTAAAAGATCCAATTGAATACCTTCTTGTGGGACTTCCTTTATTTATAATCTATCAGTTTGAAATTGTAAACAAGTATACAGAGACAGTAAATTAACTTTCATCACCAGTGGCGGAAATTATTATCCAAAGGGAACTTTTGGGGCTAGCACCTTGGGGAGGAAGGGATAAGTGAGTATGGACAGAATAATATAATGATTAAAAGTTCAGGTTCTGGAGAAAGTCTGGTTCAAATCTCTGTTCTCTTAATTCTTAGCTCTGTGACCTTGTACAAGTTTCATAAACTCTGTATACCTCAGTTTCTTCTTCTGAAAAATTAGGATAATTATCGTGTCTACCTCATAAGGTAGTTGTGAGCATCAAGTGAATCAATACATTTAGAACAATGCCTAGTAAATGTGTATTGGTATTTGTGGGAGGAGGTATTGAGTCGGTGGGGAGAATGTGGAGAGCAGAAGAAGGAACCTTTCTGCAGGTTTGGATATGCCCAATGGTAATAATTATTTAGGGTCGTTATTAAAAATAAACATTTCTAGGCCTTTAATCAGAACACCTAGGGGGGTTCTATCTATTTTTTAGCAAATACCCCAGATGATTCTTAGTATCAATTAGTTTAGGAAACTGTGATATGGTAGACAGAGTACAGGCTTTAGGGTCAAACAGATGTGGATTCTGATCCATCCATTAAACAATTATGTGTAAATGTCTACATGTACCATTCTTTGGCTACAGCAGAGACTAAATCTGATAAAAATATCTCTACATTTATCCTTATAGTTTATTGTGATTCCCACTCTAAGGCACCAACCAGGGCCTCACTGAGTGACTTTAATGGACTTATTTTTTATTTTTTTATTTTAGAGACATAGTCTTACTCTGTCAATCTGCTCAATTGATCCCCTACCTCAGCTCCTGAATAGTTGAGATGACAGGTGCATACCTCCATGCCTGGATAATTTTTGTAATTTTTTTTGTAGAGATGGGGGTCTCACCATGTTGACCCAACTGGTATCAGGCAGATACCAAAAGGGCTCAGAAATCAGCCTGCCTCAGCCTCCCAAAATGTTGAGATTACAGGTGTGACCCACCATGCCTGGCCAATGTTTACCAAATTTGGAATACCAAAAAGTATTTGACAGTAGTTTGGATTTGAGTTCAGTTTAATATAGATAGTGTCCTTATCTACTTCTAAGATCAAAACAGGATCAGAAATCCTGTTTGGTTTGTTTTTTAACAAATGAATTAAAGAACACTAGTGTTAAGATTAATGTAAGAGTGCTGTTTAATTTAGTACTGTGAAAAATAGACATTAAGATAAAATACTATTTTCTTGGAATCTTTTGAGTATTGCAGTTTTTATCCTTTGATTTGCAGATTCTAGATATATCTCCCACTGGCTATGGTGGTTTTCTATTTCTTCTGTTGGTGCTCATGCATTAAGTACAGTATTAAAAAAATTAAAAACAGAAATGTATTTTGGACATTGCTGTTGAGGAAATGAGATGTTCATTTTAGATAGCTGAAGCTTACCTCTTCAAGAGCCAGAGTTATCACATTTTTGCACATTCTAATTATGTCACACATTTCCATCTCTTTAGAGAATATATTGAACACTCTTAATATAATGAGTGTTCTTAAGGCTATAATTTACTTTCACACAAAGTGTGATTTTTGGAAATTATGGAAGTATGGAAATAACGATACAAACTCACTTCTCATTTACTATTCAACCTGAGGCAATCCACTTTCCTCTTACCAGCCCACTGAAGTTGAATCCTTGAACATAATGATAGCTCAGTCCTTAGCCTTCCTGCCCTTTAGCATTTATCACTGTTGATAGCTTGTCCGTTTTTTCAGATTCTCGGGCACTATTCTTTCTCTGCCTCTCCATCCACACCTTTGCCTTACAACTGCCTCCTCTTTTCTGCTTGCTTCCTTCTGTTGAGGTATTCTTCAACACTGTTCTCTTCTCCATATATTCTCTGGCAGTGATTTCATTCTTCTACTTATGCATAAACTATCCCCAAATTTGTACTTCCAACCCTGACTTGTCTACTAAGTCCTAAATCTTAATATCCAATATGTGTGAGCATCTGTTCTGAATAATTCACCAATGCCTCAACATTCATGTGACCAAATCCAATTTGACTACCTTCCTCTATCTTAAATTTTATTATTAATGATGAGCTGTTATTAAGAATTATTATATTGAATAATTACATTACTTTCTTAACTTTCCTTTTTGCCTTAAAATTTCAAGACTAACTAGAAATTTTAGAGACAGTGTAGGGGACCAGAAAAATTGGCCATTCTCTAACTGTGGTCCTATTGAAGCATCATTTGAAATAGCTCAAATTTGTCTTCTTTTTCTTCCTACTGTTTCAATTCTGGTCTTTGTTGTCTTTCCTGTAATAACTTTTTAGTCCTAGGTCTTCTCTTACTCCAATGCATCTTTCGGATCGCTACCAGAGTCTTAATATGAATTCGATTATGTAATCATGCTATTTTATAAATATTTGCTGCTTTGCCATGTCCACTGAACGTAGGGTACATACCCTTGCTGTACAATCCAACATCTTCCTTCTCCTGACCTGTACCCATTGTCCACCCCACATACTCAGGCACCAAAGGTGATATGCCATTTCTCTCATCCCATTTTGTCCATCTTCCTTGGATTTGCTCTGAATATTATTTTTAATAATCTTTTTGCTTTTGATTGAAATTATCAGCATCCTTCAGTCCAGATTATGTTATCTTCCTCGTGAAACCTTCTTCAGCTCCATAGGAAGGGCTCTGTTATGATGTGCTCCTCTTGACTTATTTATTTATTTATTTAAAACAGGGTCTTACTCTGTTGCCCAGGCTGCATACAGTGGCATGATCTCTGCTTACTGCAACTTCCACCTCACCAGCTCAAGCAATCCTCCCACATCAGCCTCTGAAGTAGCTGGGACTATAGGCGTGAGACACCACACCCAGCTTATACATATATATATACACATATATATACACACATACACACACACACACACACACACACACATATGTAGAAATGGGTTTTTGCCATATTGCCCAGGCTGGTGTTGATCTCCTGGGCTCAACCTCTGCCTCCCAAAGTGCTGGGATTACAGGTGTGAGCCACTGTGCCCAGCCCATGCTCCTCTTGACATATTTGTGTTAGTCTTCTCAGGACCTGGCAAAGCACTTTGAGCATACTGTTAATTTCTTTTTAAAATTAAAATTACTCATTTTTAGAAATTATCCATAAAAGGAACTTTTCATTAACATTTAGCTCTTTATTTGGTAAATATCCTTTTTTTGATTTCTTAAAAAACCAAAGTCATATCATCGTTGTCATCACTTTGACAAACATTTAACAAATGTTTATACTGTTTACGTACGATTGGGGTACAGAAAAATTTAATGAGTGGTTCAACATTCATCATCTAAGTGAACTGTACAATAGAACTAGAGTGATGTTTCCTGATTGTACATCTCCCAGTGCTGCGCTGCCAGAGAGCCACCAGTGAGGACTAGCTGAAGCTGTAAATGAGAAGATGAGAGCCAACAAAGTCTTCAAGTTTCATTTGAAGTATGAGGTCATAACCTGACTCCTACTTGACACATTTCTAAGCTTAGAGGCTAATATAATTTTAAACAAGTCTCAAGTAAATTATTTGAAGTTAGACAAGTCTAGTCAATGTTTAAATAGCAACTGATTTCTCAATATCCTAGGAAACTGCATCAAAAGTAGGGACTCAAAGGCTCTTTAAATACAGGCAATGTCAAGATCTCTTAAAGCTTCAAAATTGAAGGTACAATTAATTAACAGTTTGTGTAGGTAAGCATGACAACATAGCAGAGTAAAATTAAGAAAATACACAAGTGAATGCATTTTGCTAATGAACAAATCTAACCAAACTGAATAAAATAAACAAGTGAGTATCTTTCTAATCTAACTTGCCTACAATTTTACCATAATTTTTACTTGTGTATATTAGTCTACAAAAGGACCCCATACTAATAACATCCTACAGGTATAGTAAAATATATGATATTGAATGTCAATCTATTTCACAGGATAAATTTTTCAGTTTTTACAGAATTTACTTGTACAAAGAATGAATACATGAATTAGCCTAAAAATCCTCACTAGTTCTTATAGTTATTTGAGTGTATTACTATTAATAGTATCTATGTGAATAATGTAGTTATATATAAAGGGTTAGTATTATAAACAGTAAAAAATAATCACATATTAATCATGTTTATTAGACTGAAAGGTCATTAAATGTGCAGATAATAAGTGTTCCAGATTACTTAAGCATTTTTCAATATGTCATATTCCCAAGATTCTTTTAGCTTTTTCTTCTGTCCTCTCTAGCTTGTCAGGAAACTTGCTATTTTGTGTTATATTACACCCATTATTATGCATTAACAAGCAGGTGATAATTAGTGGTGATATTGAATCTAATTGTAAAATGGTTGAAACCATACAATGACCTCTACTGCTTTAGAAATAGTTTGACTGGAACCAGTAGAATAAATAGATTTTTCTTTACCCTGCATTCCACAGTCCAAGAGTTCTGGTGGCAGTTCTGTGACTGTTTTTCGTCACAAAGACTGTTGCAGGATTCTTGAGATATTTCCCTAGAACATGCTGCCACCTGTTGGCCATTTAAAGTGGGGCAAGTTCAGAAGGATCCTGGTGAAGTCTGCAGTGTAATTTCTCATTCCCAGTAACACATAATTTCTAAACATAGAAATTTGGATTTTAAATGTCTAAAGGATTTATCAAATATTTTAATTAAAAATAAAAATTATATAACATCCTAAGGTACCAAATAATCTCGAATACTTTCTACAAAATACTTGAATACAAAGATGCTGTAAAAGAATAAGTTTTATGGCCGGATGTAGCAGCTCACACCTGTAAGCCCAGCACTTTGGGAGGCCGAGGCAGGCGATCACCTGAGGTCAGGAGTTTGAGACTAACCTGGCTAACATGGTGAAACCCCGTTTATACTAAAAATACAAAAAAATTAGTTGAGCCTGGTGGCGTGCACCTGTAATCCCAGCTACTTGGGAGACTGAGGCAGGAGAATCACTTGAACCTGGGAAGTGATGGTTGCAGTAAGCCGAGATTGCACCAGCTTGGGCAACAAGAGTGAAACTTCATCTCAAAACAAACAAACAAACAAACAAAACAAACAATAAATTTTATTACAGCTGCTTTTGAGTTATATGAATAGAGAAAGAAAATTAGCCCTGAAGAATTTGTTTACTAGAATTTTAAAGTGAATCTCCTAAGGCTGAATTTCTCTTATGCTTATTTAGACTTATAAATTCAGTATCACTTTTTAAGTGATGGTGTGTATGAAAACAAAATAACTTTGGCCTAAATGAAAATGTTGGCTATTTAAAATGTCATTTATATACAAAGTATTACTATGTCTTAAGTTTTGAATACTTAATTAAATACAAAAATCTTTATTAAGCATCAATGAGCCAGGCACTCTACTACGTTCTGTGAGTACTACAGTACCAGTTGACCTTTGAACAACTTGGGGGTTAGGGGAACTCATGCATTGCATGTAGGCAAAAAATCTGCATATAGGCTGGGCGTGGTGGTTCACACCTGTAATCCCAGCACTCTGGGAGGCTGAAGTGGGAGGATTGCTTAAGTCCATGAGCTCAGGACCAGCAAGGGCAACATAGCAACACCCCATCTCTCCTAAAAATACAAAAAATTATCTGGGCATGGTGGCGCATGCCTGTAGTCCCAGCTACTCAGGAAGCTGAGGTGGGAGAATCACCTGAGCCTGGGAGGTAGAGGCTGCAGTGAGCCGAGATCATGCCACCACACTCCAGCCTGGGTGACAAAGACAGACCCTGTTTCAAAAAAAAAAAAAATCTGCATATCTTTTTTTTTTTTTTTTTTTTTTAGACAGGATCTCACTCTGTTATCCAGGCTGGAGTGCTGGAGTGCAGTGGCATTACCATAGCTCACTGCAACCTCGAACTCCCAGGCTCAAATGATCCCCCTGCCTCAACTTCCTGAGTAATTTGGATTATAGGTGTGCACCACCAGGCCAGGCTAGCATATATACATATATATTATGTGGGGTGGTGGTAGAGGAGTCTCACTAAGTTGCTCAGGCTGGTCTTGCTTGACTCCTGGCTTCAAGTGCTCCTCATGCCTTGACCTCAGCCTCCCAAAGTGCTGGGATTATAGGCATGAGCCACTGTGCCCCAGCCCACATATAACTTTTGACTTCCCCCAAACTTAACTATGGATAGCCTACTGTTGACCGCAAGCCTTGCCCATAACATAAACAGTTGATTGACACCTATTTTGTATGTTATATGATTACATACTATATTCTTATAATAAAGTAAGCTAGAGAAAAGAAAATGTTATTAAGAAAATCGTGGCCGGGCGCGGTGGCTCAAGCCTGTAATCCCAGCACTTTGGGAGGCCGAGGCGGGTGGATCACGAGGTCAAGAGATCGAGACCATCCTGGTCAACATTGTGAAACCCCGTCTCTACTAATACAAAAAAAATTAGCTGGGCACGGTGGCGCGTGCCTGTAATCCCAGCTACTTAGGAGGCTGAGGCAGGAGAATTGCCTGAACCCAGGAGGCGGAGGTTGCAGTGAGCCGAGATCGCGCCATTGCACTCCAGCCTGGGTAACAAGAGCGAGACTCCGTCTCAAAAAAAAAAAAAAAAAAAAAAAAAAAAAAAAAAGAAAATCGTAAGGAAGATAAATATATTTAGTATCCATTAAGTGGAAGGGTATCATCATAAAGGTCTTCAGTCTTCTCATCTTCATGTTGAGTAGGCTGAGGAGTAAAAAGAAGTGGAGGGGTTCGTCTTGCTATCTCAGGGGTGGAAAAGGTTGAAGAAATCCACATATAAACAGACTCACACAGTTCAAATTTTTTTTTTTTTTTTATTTAAGGGTCAACTGTAAATAAAAGATACAGGGTCTGGCCCTCTAGAATCCATCTAGGCTGAGACAGAGACATCAAGAGTATTCTAGAACAACAAAAGAAGGTACAGTATATGTAGAGTGCTTGGGGAGAACTGAGGAAGAACTCTGAACCCCAACTTGGATTATGGAAAATAAAAGACAAACCAGATATGTTAGTGCATTCTCATGCTGCTATAAAGAACTGCCCAAGACTGGTTAATTTATAAAGGAAAGAGGTCTAATTGACTCACAGTTCTACATGGCTGGGGAGACCTCAGGAAACTTACAATCATTGAAGAAAGGAAAGCAAACACAATGTTTTTCACATGATGGCAGGAATGAGAGGTTTCAAGCAAAGAGGGCAAAGCCCTTTGTAAAGCCATCAGATCTCATGAGAACTCATTTCTATTGTGAGAACTGTGTGGGGTTAACTGCCCCCATGATTCAATTACCTCCCACTGGGGCCCTCCCATGACATGTGGGGATTATTGGAACTACAATTCAAGATGAGATTTGAGTGGAGATACAGCCAAACCATATCACCAGATTAATGTAAATATTTTTTAATTTGTAGGCTACTTTATAGCTGACAAATACAGACTTAAATTTACAACTTCCACAAACCTTTTTTTTTTTTGAAACAGTCTTACTCGTCACCCAGGCTGGAGTGCAGTGGTGTGATCTTGGCTCACTGCCACCTCCACCTCCCAAGTTCAAGTGATTCTCCTGCCTCAGCTTCCTGAGCAGCTGGGATTACAAGTGCATGTGCCACCATGCCCGGCTAATTTGTGTATTTTTAGTAGAGATGGAGTTTCACCATGTTGGCCAAGCTGGTCTCAATCTCCTAACCTCATAATCCACCTGCCTCAGCCTCCCAAAGTGCTGAGGACCTCAGGCGTGAGCCACCGTGCCCAGCCCCACAAAAAATTTAAAATCCAATTTTATATTGTCAGATTTCCATCCAAAGCTTATGTTACTCATTGTAAAATTTCCTTTTCTTGCTTCTTTTGAAGAAAAATATTTCAGAAAAAATTGTTAATTCTTTCCATGGTTTAGATGTAAATAATTTAACTTAATAACTAAAGCTTAGGCACAAATGACTGTTAAGAAAGTGTATGTTTATAACCTCTCTGGACTTAATATTCATTGTTTTAGGAATGATAATGTTTGCTTTGTGTGGTCACTTATCAATATTATAATTATGCTGTCTCCCATCTTATAATTTAGTTTAATGTTCTGTAAAGACTGCTGCTCTAAATGTATATATATATATTTTGAGACAGTCTCACTCTGTAACCTAGGCTGGAGTGCAGTGGTGTGATCTTGGCTCACTGCAACCTCCATCTCCTGGGTTCAAGCGATTCTCATGCCTCAGCCTCCAGAGCAGCTGGGATTACAGGCATGTGCCACCACATCTGGCTAATTTTTGTATCTTTTTGTAGAGACAGGATTCCGCCATGTTGACCAGGTTGGTCTTGAACTCCTAACCTCAAGTGATCTGCCTGCCTTGGCCTCCCAAAGTGCTGGTGAGGCAGGAGAATAGGATCTGGAGCGGGGGAACCTAAGGCCAATTCACACTGACTTCTTAGAAGTAAATCAAAAGGAAAACCCCAAATTTCATGCCCAAGTAATAAAAGGACCAGAGGCTATTCCCTTTGCATTGCTGCTGCTTTTCTGCCTGGCAGATGAAAAATTGAAAGTATCTCTGATTGGTCCCCTCCTGCAACCAATCAGGCTGGTCATGGGCCAAGTCATTTGCATAGGAGTATAACTTTGTAATTTTACTTAAGCCTCTGATTGGTTGCTTTCCACAACCAATCAGACATTTGCATAGGATGTAACTTTGTAACTTCACTTCAGCCTCTGATTGGCCACTTTCTGCACCCACTAGAACTGATTCATTTACATAGGGTGTACACCAAGTAACCAATAGGAAATTTCTAGTGGGTATTTAAACCCCAGAAAATTCTGTAACCAGACTGTTGAGTCCCTATGCTTGAGCCCATTCCTGCCCTGTGGAGTATACTTTTGTTTTCAATAAATCTCTGCTTTTGTTGATTCATTGTTTCCTTGCTTTGTTTGTGCATTTTGTCCAATTCTTTGTTCAAGACACCAAGAACCTGGACACCCTCCACCAGTAACACTGAGATTACAGGTGTGAGCCAGGGCTCCCAGCCTCTAAGTCAATTTTTATATCTGTAGGTCTATAACTTTTGGGAATATAATTTCCTTCTGCTTTTAATTTGTGTATTTAAAATGAAAGGAAAAGTTGCCAATTTGGAATGAATAAATGAATACAATAAATAAATAAATGAACAAATAAGCACACACACACAGAGTTCACACATATAATGAACTGCTGGAATACTTTTCTCAAACTTTAGTTACACCTGTAATGAACTGCAGATCTTTGATATTTTTCTACTAGTCACCTGTCTACTGCAAAGCCTTTTTCTCTCCCTGACAATTGCCTACCTTAATTGTTATCTTTTTCTTATATTTTATGTCCCTTTAATAGAGTATGGCATTGCTAGGTCTCAGAATTTTATATGGTTCAATTGTTAATGCCTTTAAGATTTGCAAAACATTACATGGTGTTCATGTTTCACGTTACTTTATCATTACTTTTTTTTTAGACAAGGTCTCACCCTGTCACCTAGGCAGGAGTACGGTGGCACAATCATGACTCACTGCAGCTTCCGCCTTCTGGGCTCAAGGATCCTTCTTCCTCAGCCTCCCAAGTATCTGGGATCAGAGGTATGTGCCACCACACTTAGCTAATTTTTGTATTTTTTGTAGATACGGAGTCTTGTCATATTGTCCAGACTGGTCTTGAACTCCTGGGCTCAAACAATCTTTCCACCTCAGCCTCCCAAAGTGCTGGGATTATAGGCATGAGATACTGCACCCAACCCATTGTTCATATTTAAAGTAAATTTTAACTAATTTCTCAGACAGCTGAATGGGAAGTCATCTTTCAGCATTTTAATCCAGGGGCTTATTGTAGTATCCTAAGTCTCCTGGTCCCTGATTAGAAGGTGTTTTCCAGAATATTTTCAGTCTTAAAAAAGAATCTCTTGGGATGTTTTTTAGTGGAGGTTAAAATGAATAAAATGATATTTTCCTCATCTGCTTAAATATTGTTTTTAATCCAATTTTTGAACAGATAAGTTTTTAATGGTTCAAAAAATTGCAAAAGGTATAAGATGAAAAATTATAATTACCTATTCATTTCCCACTTACCTGCCTACCCTCTGGATAGCCAACATAATTGGTTTATTATAAATCATATTAGAGTTTCTTTATGTCTACATAAGCAATCAAAAAATATGTTTCTGTATTTTACCCCTTTTACGCAAAAGGTAGCATACTATACACCCGATTTTCACTTTGCTTTTTAGAAAGCTAATAATATACCTAAAGATCTTTCCATATTATTTACTTAAAGAGCTTTCTCAGTTTTGTTACAATTGCCTAATATTCTATAACATATAATTTATTAAACCATAATTTATTCATTCAATCAGCCTCCTAGTGATGAAAATTTAGGTTGTTTCTAATATTTTGCTATTATAAGCAATGTTATAAGAAATAGTAATATGCATTTAAAAAAATAAGATTATTGATCTTCTGTTACTGTGTTATACGAGTATTTTTTTCCTCACTTATTTTTTGTTTTTTGGATTTGTTTTTGTTTGTTTTGTTTTTACCATGCAGAACTTTTTGATTTTCATATAGTGAATTTTATCATTTGTTTCTTCTATGACTTCTTATTTTGTGTCGTGGTTAGAAAAGTCTTCCTTACTTCAAGATTATTTAAAAAATTCTATATTCTTCTAGCACTTTTATTGTTATATTTTCACGTCTAATTTCACAAAAATTAACTGGAAATGGATATTAATTTCATGAAAATTAACTGGAAATGGATTAAAGACTTAGATGTAAAACCCATTTAGAATTTGTCCTGATATAGAATGTGGGTGTAACATTTGTATTTTTCTAGGTGGCTATCTGATTATTACAATGCCATTTATTAAATAGTTTATCTTTCCCCCATTAATTTCAGATGACATCCTTTTCATATACTAACTCCCCATATATGCTTGACTTATTTCTTGGCTTCATATTTTATTCTTTTTCTCTGGATTTGTCTGGCTATATATGTGCCAGTTTTCCTAATCAGCTTTTGATCTATTAAACATTAATATGGTTTTTGTTTGCTTTTGTTTGATGAATAACATGGAGTTGTAAGCATCCTGTGCTTTGGTAGGCATATTTTTATCATTAAGGTAAGGTGTGAAAAAAGTCAGATGATAAGCCTGCCTGTGCCTGCACCTTGGTAGACTCAGTGTCCAGTCCTTTTGTGTTTATCCTGAAGGACAATGTTTTCTAAGATGTGTTGGAGAGATGATGAAAACATTTTATTAGTCATATAGGTGCTGGATAATAGTTGTATAATTTGCACATGAATCAAAGATTGAAAGAAGGATTGATCCTGCCCACTATACAACATAGGAAAAACACAGATATAAGAGTAATCACTTAGTACTCACAGAATGACTTTTCTTTTCTTTTCTTTTCTTTTTCTTTTTGTTTTTTATTTATTTTATTTTTTAACTTTTATTTTAAATTCAAGGGTACAAGTGGAGATTTGTTACATAGGTAAACTTCTGTCATGGGGTTTGTCATGCAGATTATTTTATCACCCAGGTATTAAGCCTAGTACCCATTAGTTATTTTTCCTAATCTTCTCCCTCCTCCTACCCTTCACCCTCCAAAAGGCCCCAGTTTGTGTTGTCCCCCTCTATGTGTCCATGTGTTGTCATCATTTAGCTTCCACTTATAAGTGAGAATATATGGTATTTGGTTTCTTGTTCCTCTGTTAGTTTGCTAAGGATAATGATCTCCAGCTCCATCCATGTCCCTGCAAAGGACATGATCTTGTTCTTTTTTATGGATGCATAGTATTCCATGATGTATATGTACTACATATTTTCTTTATCCAGTCTATCATTGATGGGCATTTGGGTAGCTTCCATGTCTTTGCTATTGTGAATAGTGCTGCAGTAAGCATACGATTGCATGTGTCTTTATGGTAGAATGACTTATATTCCTTTGGGTATAGTGGGATCCCAGTAATGGTATTGCTAGGTTGAATGGTATTTCTGTCTTTAGGTCTTTAAGGAATCACCACACTGTCTTCCACATTTACAGTCCTGCCAACAGTTCATAAGCTTTCCCTTTTCTCCACAATCTCACTAGTATCTGTTATCTTTTGATTTTTTAATAATAACAACTTCAGCAAAGTCTCAGCATATAAAATTAATGTGCCAAAACTACTAGCATTCCTATATACCAACAACAGTCAAGCCATGAGACAAATCAAGAATAAACTCCCATTCACAATTGCCACAAAAGCAATAAAATACATAATAATACAGCTAACTAGGGAGGTGAAAGATCTCTACAAGGAGAACTACAAAACACTGCTCAAAGAAAACAGAGAAGACACAAAGAAATGGAAAAACATCCCATGCTCATGGATAGGAAGAATCAGTGTTATTAAAATGGCCCTATTGCCCAGAGCAATTTATAGACTCAATGATATTACTATTAAACTACTATTGGCATTCTTCACAGATCTAGAGAAAACTATTTTAAAAGTCATATCAGTAAGGATAGGAAGAATCAGTATTATTAAAATGACCGTATTGCCCAAAGCAATTTATAGACTCAATGATATTACTATTAAACTACTATTGGCATTCTTCACAGATCTAGAGAAAACTATTTTAAAAGTCATATGGAACAACAAACAAGCCAAGGCAATCTTAAGCACAAAGAAAAAAGCTGGAGGCATCACACTATCCAACTTGAAACTATACTACAGGGCTACAGCAACCAGAAACAGCATGGTACTAGTACAAAACAGACACATAGACCAATGGAACAGAGTAGAGAACCCAGAAACAAGACACACCTACAAGTATCTGATCTTTGACAAACCAGACAAAAACAAGCAATGGGGAAAGGATTCCCTATTCAATGAATGGTGCAGGGAAAACTGGCTAGCCATATGCAGAAGATTGAAACTGGACCCCTTCCTTACACCATTTACAAAAATTAACTGGAAATGGATTAAAGACTTAAACGTAAAACCCAAAACTATAAAAACCCTGGAAGACAACCTAGACAGTATCATTCAAGACATAGGCACAGGTAAAGATTTCATGATGAAGATGCCAAAAGCAATTGCAACGAAAGCAAAAAGTGACAACTGGGATCTAATTAAACAGTTTTTCTTTTGATCTGTTATTTCAGTTATTTATTACCATAATTTGGTAGACATTGTTATTTTATGGATGACCAAACCAAGGCACAGATTGGTTAATGAGCCCAAGTTCACACAGACAGTGATAGAGCCTGAATTTCAATTTTGGCAAGTTTTTTTTTTCTGTTTGTTTTTTGTTTTATTTTTGAGATAACTAAAGATTCATAGGTAGCTGCAAAAATGGTAGAGAAGTCCTATGTACCCTTTATCAAGTTTTCCCCAGTGGTTTTGTCATTGGAGAAGATGCACATAAGATGTAAACATCTATATACTTTATATAACCATCTTATTTAACCATAAGTTGTAGCAATTGGGGAAACTGGGTAAAGAGTTAGATCTCATTAAAGAGTACAATTTTAAGACTAGGAGGATTCTGGGAAGATGGCAGTGTAAAAAGTCAGGAATCTGACAGTAACTGCACTGGCAGAATCTGATGTAAATATTTTTGGAACTCTGGCATCTATTGAAGGCTTACAATGTCTACAGAATGGCTTACACAAGTAAACTGCTGTTAAGTTAAATCAATTTCAGCTCTTAGGACAGTAACAGTTACCTATCCTTCACCTCCAGTCCTATGATAGTTATGTATTCCTGGAGCAGCTTGCACATAGCTTGTGGAAGCCAGGGAGGACAAAAAGGACCCTGTCCTCCAAATATGGGGGATCTGTGCTCTTGATTGCTGAGTGCTGCTTTTGATCACCTCACTCCATTGTTGCTGCTTCTGCTACACCTCCCGCATTGTTGCAAACCTTTCGCCTTCTGACTGAAGTGACATCCAGGGGATGTAAGGGGCCATTTCTCTATTTTCCCTACTCCTGCATTTTTCTCATTTTTCCCTTTTGGGAGCCAGATATTAAAGACTGGAGCATTCAAAAGCAACTGGATATATGAGCACAATTAGAAAGTGACCACACATGCTTAGAAAAAGGCACCGAAAGAGCCTACAACAATCAGAAAAACAAAAAGAATAACAGAAACAATGGCAGAAAAATAGCAAAGGAAGAATATGATTTTCAGAGTTATTTGATTTGAACATCCAATTTTTGACAACAACAAAATCACAAGGAAAACAAAGAAGCAGGAAAGTTTTGCTCATTTAAAAAATAAACAGAAACTGTCCCTGAAAAAGATCTGATGGCAGATCTACTAGACAAAGATTTAAGAACAACTGTCTTAAAGATTCTCAAACAACAAAAGAAAGATGTGGAGTAAGTCAAGAAATGATGCATGAGCAAAATGAGAGTATCAGTTCATTTTTGAAGGTTATTTTTACTGGATAAATCTGCTGACAATGAAATTATTTCTTCCACTGCCTTCCACTCACCACCCAAAATAGGTAAGATGTTTTTTACTGTCGTTGCTTTCAAGACTTTCTTCATCTTTAGTTTTTAGTTTGACCATTCTGTGTCATGGCGTAGATTTCTCTGTGTTTATTCTGTTTACAGTTTATTTATGTTCTTGAATCTGTACGTTTATGTCTTTTGCCAACTTTGGGAAATTTTTAGGCATACATTTAAAAACTACCTTTTCAGTTCTGCCCTTTTTTCTCTTTCCTTCTCAGACCAAAGTTACATCAATGTTACAGCTTTTGTTATAGTCCCACAAATTCTTAAATTCTCTTCGTATTTTTTTCAGTCTATTTTCTCTTTGTTGTTCAGATTGGTAAATTGGTAATTTCTATTGCTCTATCTTCAAATTCACTGATTGTTTAATCTGTCCTCCCCATTCTGCTGTTCAGTCCATTTGGTGAGTTTTAAAATTTTTGTTATGTATTTTTCAGTTCTAAAATTTCAATTTTGTTCTTCTTTATATCTTCTGTTTCTTTGCTGAGACTTGCTTTATTTCATTTGTATTTTTCATTTGTTTCAAGTCGGTAGTTAGCCATTTTTGTGATGGCTGTTTTAAAATTCTTGTGAGATAATTCCAACATTTGTATCATTTCAGTGTCAGTGACTTGATTATCTTTTCCCATTCAAGTTGAGATTTTCCTGGTTCTTGGTATGATGAGGGTATGATGAGTGATTTTTTGGTATGATGAGTGATTTTCAATTATATCCAGCACATTTTAGGTATTTTGTTATGAGACTACTCTGGATCCTATTTACCTCTTGTATTTTCAGCAGGCCTCCTATGAAATCACATTGGTGGGGCAAGAGTAGTACCACCTCGTTACTGCCATATTGGAGTTGGAGTCCAGGTTCCCCACTTGGCATTTGCTGACACCCAGGTTGGAGAGTCTGTCTTGTTACTAATGGATAGAGATGGGAGTTCCGTTTTCTTTCTGGACCTCTGCTGACACCACACTGGCTGGGACAGGGAGGGGCATCTTGTTACTGTTCTCCAGGTGGCCACCACTGATGCTGTATTGTGGAGGGAGTGGGCGTCATCAACTCTGGGTGGTGGTGAAAGTCCAGGCTTTTCACTCAGCCTTCTCTGAAACTACCTGAGTAGGGAGAAGAGCATCTTGTTACTGTCAAGCAGGGATGAAAGTCCCAGCTCCCCTCTTATTCTTCTCTGACACAGGCTTGGCAGAGGGAGTGATACGTTATTACAGTTGGATGTGGGTGGAAGTGTAGGCTTCTCATTTGCTCTTTGGCCTTTGCTAATGGGGCTTGACGGTGTTCACATTTTTTTCATGGTATTTGGTTGGAGTAGAGTAGTTACTGTCTAAAAAAGTTTTCTCTCCTTCTGGTTTGCTTCTTCTAGGTCTTTTGACTAGAGAGTGTGTGCTTTTCTTGAGAGATTTTGTTTGTTTGTTTCTGGGCTGTTTGGCATTTCTGAGTTACTGGCTTTTCCAGCTCTAAGTCTGGAATATGTGAAGAAAAAGAAAACTCAGGAAACTTACCACTGCATCCTTCTTGGATCATGAGGTCCATAGATGGACTGCTTTTTTTGTTCTACCTTTCAGAGTCTTTTTATGTGTATTTAATATATAATATCCAGAGATTCTCACTGAACTTAGCAGAAGGAGTGGGGAAAAATCCATCTTGTCCTGGAACCAGAAATTCATGGAACAATATTTAATATTTAATATTATTTGTATTAGATTTTTTAAAACAAAGAATTGAGGGGCTTTCTAACATATAGTTGTTTTTTTTTAGTATTCTAAAATTCTCACCTGTGTTATTAAAATCATGTGTCCTGAAGTCACCAGAAAAATGTCAAGAACAAAGTTTAAGATACTGGATGCAAAATGTAGATGCTTTTCTAGAGAATGTAAGATGATTTATTTACCAAAAGAAAAAGACAATAGAATACAAACAAAAATACCAGCTGGGTGTGCCCAGTGCTTTTGTGGAATGACTACTTTCTGGGAGCTGAATAGGACAGCCCTTTGTGAAAGGAAAGGGCCTTAAAATTGTTGAAGACTCCTTTCCAAAATTACACGTGCAGGGTTTTAGAGAGACACACCCTCATTAGTGTTGATTAGAGTTATGTAACTCATATTACCCAGGGTATTACAGCTCGCATTGTTAGTGTCTAATCTAGTGCCAGACTCCCAAAGGCCCCAAATCTGGCAAAGACAAAATAAAATGAAATGTAATGCTGTTTCTTAAAAAAAAAAAAAAAATGCAGTCCAAGCTGTTCTCTGTAAGTTTTAAGCTTAGATTTAATCAAGTCCAGCCAAAATTATTCCACCCAGGAGCTATTATCACATTCCTTTTTTTGAAAGCAGCTAAAACCACGGAATTGTTGGCAGTCATATCAAATCCTTTAGAAAAGAAAAATTCTTATAGCCTCGTAGTTCCTAACTCTAACTTCCTTTTCCTGTTCAACATGTTTGTGAAGTTATTTGGGAAAAAAGGTTTGAGTTTTAATTTGTGAGTCTTCAATTTAGAACTTGCTGTGAATGAAAAGGATATTGACTCTGGGAGAAATAATTTGGAAAATTTCGATTTTTAAGGGGAATTAATACAGAGAACCATAAATATATGCATGATTAAATATATATTTAAATATTTATTATGTGTGTAGTATATTATTTCATATATTATGTATTTTCTATACACTTAAAACATTCTTTTTCTTGCTTTATATATGTTTATATATAAATATTTAACACATATATATACATACATATATAAAGCTAGAAAAAGAATATAATATACACATTATATAATATATATTTATTACATCTTATACTATATATAATATATTATATAATATATTATATAATTATTATATTCTTTACATTCTCTAGCTTTGTATATATATATAAAGCTAGAAAAAGAAACAAAAAACAAAACCCAAGACCTCAGACTGACTTTAAAAGCCACCAGTTTTTATTTATTTCATTACTTTTTGAGCAACAACCCCTTGAAAAACTCATAGCTGGACTGAACCATAATTCCCTTTCTACACATTTGTTTCTTCACCTGGTTTTTATAAATGTTTACATGAAAGAGAAAATACTTAAAGGTGTATATATTCTGCTTATACCTTGTCAAAAATATCTATGATTTTATTTGGGATTTCTTTCTATTATATGTGATAGCCACTTGCAATTTAATAAACAGACACTTTTTTATTTGTATGGACAGTTCGCTCCAGGGAAGACCTTTTGGAGCGGATCATAAATGATATAGGACATGCTAATTTTAAACAAAATTGAGAAATATTTGAAGGCATGTTTATGGCCCCTTTTTAAATCCGTACCTTGTTTCTGTCTCCTGAGCTCATCTGTTTCTATCCTTGGGCCTTATCCTGTGGCCTGATTCTACCTTCATATGGCTGTCGACAAATTATTGCTAACATTGACTTGAGGTGGATCTTAAAATGATTTAAATAAGATATAATTTTGTCTAATTTTTTTTTAAACGAGATTGCTGGAAGATGAAAAAGACTTTTTTTCCTTCCACTCTGCTTTCCAGAGGCCAGAAGTAAAGAGTAAGTTAGCATGCCATCTGAAGGAGTATGGAGCCCTGATCTGTGCTTGTTTGATATAAACATTAAGGTTTTTATGAATTGTGGAAGCCATTTCTGGGAGGAAAAGGGCTCTAACCTGAACAAATCACTGGAGTCCAGCCATCCAGGCTTCTCAAGGGAAAAGCTTAAGCTAAAGACCTTCCCTAGCTGGGCCATCAAACCAAATCAAAAAGTGTCTGCTCATTAAATTGCAAGTGGCCATCTGCTTGCTTAATCATGTGCTTCTCTTTCCGGTGGGCTGGTTATCACCGTCTGGTCTGGCCCCTTTTACTAATTAGCCTAAGCTTGATCTTTAGGTGAACGACAGTTTAATTTTATCTGGCATGGAATATGGGTTTATTTATTGTTCCATTTGGTTAAATCATTTGAGGAAAAAGAAAAAAAAATGTTGCTATTCTATAGTTTTTAAGGACTGGTTATTTAGAATCTGGATGAATATTTGGCTTTTGCGAGTACATTTGAATACTCCCCAATGGATTGTTTTATGTTATTCCTTTTCCCAGTTTGGCAGTGAAGATGGTAATGTTTACATTTACTGTTTTTTAAAGCTAGACAGTAATCTTTGTTTATTCTTTTCCCCTTTCTTTCCATCCGTTTTTTCTTTCTGTCTCTCTTTCTCTTTCTTTCTTTCTTTTTCTTTCTCTCTTTTTCTTCTCTTTCTCTTTCTCTTTTCTTTCTTTGACTGGGTCACTCTTTCTTGCCCAGGCTAGAGTACAGTAGTGTAATCGCAGCTCACTGCAATCTCCGCCTCTTGGGCTCAAGTGAACCTCCCACCTCAGCCTCCTTAATAGCTGGGACAAAGAACAAAGCAGGAGGCATCACACTACCGGACTTCAAACTCTACTACAAGGCTACGGTAATCAAAACAGCATGGCTGGTACCAAAACAGAGATATAGACCAATGGAACAGAACAGAGGCGTCGGAGGCGACACAACATATCTACAACCACCCGATCTTTGACAAACCTGATAAAAACAAGCAATGGGGAAAGGATTCCCTGTTCAATAAGTGGTGTTGGGAAAACTGGCTAACCATATGCAGAAAGCAGAAACTCGATCCATTCCTGACACCTTACACTAAAATTGACTCCAGATGGATTAAAGACTTAAACATAAGGCCTAACACCATAAAAACACTAGAAGGAAACCTAGGCAAAACCATTCAGGACATAGGCGTAGGCAAGGACTTTATGACCAAAACACCAAAAGCATTGGCAACAAAAGCCAAAATAGACAAATGGGACCTAATCAAACTCCACAGCTTCTGCACGGCAAAAGAAACAGTCAATAGAGTGAATCGGCAACCAACAGAATGGGAAAAAATTTTTGCAGCCTACCCATCTGACAAAGGGCTGATATCCAGAATTTACAACGAGCTAAAAAAGATTTACAAGAAAAAAACAAACAAGCCCATTCAAAAATGGGCGAAGGATATGAACAGATACTTTACAAAAGAAGACATACAAGAGGCCAACAAACATATGAAAAAATGCTCATCATCACTGGTCATTAGAGAAATGCAAATCAAAACTACATTGAGATACCATCTCACGCCAGTCAGGATGGCGATCATTAAAAAATCTGGAGAAAATAGATGCTGGAGAGGATGTGGAGAAATAGGAACACTTTTACACTGTTGGTGGGAGTGTAAATTAGTTCAACCACTGTGGAAAACAGTGTGGCGATTCCTCAAGGACCTAGAAATAGAAATTCCATTTGACCCAGCAATCCCGTTACTGGGCATATATCCAAAGGATTATAAATCGTTCTACTCTAAGGACACATGCACACGAATGTTCATTGCAGCACAGTTTACAATAGCAAAGACCTGGAACCAACCCAAATGCCCATCGATGATAGACTGGACAGGAAAAATGTGTCACATATACACCATGGAATATTATGCAGCCATTAAAAATGAGGAGTTCGCGTCCTTTGTAGGGACATGGATGAACCTGGAAACCATCATTCTCAGCAAACTGACACAAGAACACAAAACCAAACACCACATGTTCTCACTCATAGGAGGGTGTTGAACAAGGAGAACACATGGACACAGGGAGGGGAGCACTATACACGGGGGTCTGTTGCGGGGGAGTGGGGGGACAGCGGAGGGGGGAGTTGGGGAGGGATAGCATGGGGAGAAATGCCAGATATGGGTGAGGGGGAGGGAGGCAGCAAATCACACTGCCATGAATGCACCTATGCAACAACTTTGCATGTTTTTCACATGTACCCCAAAACCTAAAATGCAATTAAAAAAAAAAAATAGCTGGGACAACAGGTATATGTCACCATGCCCAACTATTTTTTGTATTTTTGGTAGAGATGGGGTTTCGCCATGTTGTCCAGGCTGGTCTTGAACTCCTGAGCTCAAGCGATCTCTCGTCGGCCTCCCAAAGTGCTGGGATTACAGCCATGAGCCACTGCGCCCAGCCTTATTAAGCAATAAATAACAGATCCAGTTATACAGTATAAAAGTGCAGTCCAGATAAAAAGGCAAAGTCTAGATAACCAATGTTAACAGTTTGCTGTGTATCTTTTTGCAATGCTTGTACAAATGCAGATGAGTGGGATGCAATAAAGATATAAATGTAACAAATAAAGCTACATGAGAATATTTCTATAATATAGTGGGCTGGAAAGTGGGAATAAGGGATGGGAGCTTCTTAAGATGGAATATCCAAAAGCTTAGAGTCAGACTTGAGCTACATTAAAAATTTAAAGTTTCTGAAGATGATCGCCAGTTTGGGGATTATTTATAGTGTACTTATAAATACTGCCACTGAATCAACCAATCGTTTTAGCACCATGTACTACTAATTTTGGTTAATAAATTTAATTCATATTATCCTATTTTAATAGGCTGAATTTAAGTATATATGCTGAAAGAACCGTAAGACTATTTTGTATTGACTATAAAAATCCACTAAGTAGAATTTTTTAAACATTCTTGAGTTTGACTTCTTTTTAAATTCTTTGTCATTCTAGATTTTATAGATAGAAGCATGTGAGGATATCTCAGTCTAGTTCTCTGTTGGGAGAGCAAATACGACGTTCCCTTCCTGAGCACTGTCTTATTTAACTTCCCACCAGAGAAGAACAACACTGAAGGCTTTGTTTTTCCTTAGGGTTATGATCTATACCAAATAGCAAAACTCAGGGAAAATCATGTTTCTGCTAACAATTTACATAAAACACAATTTAAGAATTTCTCATAATTTATTAAGGATTATGTAAAGATTATGTAATATCATGTCATTTTTTTGGAGGTCACTTAAAATTTGGATGGTAAATATTGATTTTGTTTCATTGATTATGTTCCAAATTCTCGCTAATAGTTATACTATGTAGTTACCATCTACTGTTCAAGCCTTAATTGAACAGTGGCTTTAATTGTAGTCATTAGTAAAAGTCTGCATCCTGGGATGGAAATAGATATTCTTTCCCTAGGGATGAAAAACCCCACTGATCAGCATCAACTGCGATAGTAATCAGTATGTAACCAGGGAAAGTCCTTAAGCACAGCATTTTTCTTATCCAGGTTTATTATTCTGTTACTTAGGCTGTTGTTGATATTCCAAGTAAGTAGTATAGTTCACTCTTCTTAATTTGTGTTTGTTGAAAACCCAGTATTTGGATATTTAATTTAATTAGCACTAGATGTATATTGACCCCTGTTTGCCTAGGTGTAGAAAAGCTAAGTGTCAGGTTGTGAGTCTCATTTTGTTTCATAAATATTTTGAGAGAGAAGCCATTCATTCTTTCTTTGTTCTCTTCCCCATAATGTTCTTCACTTAAAAGGGACTCAAGTTCAAATAAACTATGAAAAGTCAAGAACAAACACCCAACACCCAAACATTTGTATACCAAATAGGGGGATCAGTAAAAGTCTCCAGGAACTTGAACAAAAAGTAATGCATTTTAAAAGTTAGGTTTGCGTTGGTTAATAGAAATTAGAAATAAAAAGGACATTGAAGTTCATCTAATGAAGTCTCAAAAAAAAAAAAAAAAAAGAAACAAAATGCAGGCAAGAAAAATGATCTCTAATTCATAGAGCAGGGTCTTGCTCTGTAGCCTAAGCTGGAGTGCAGTGGTATGATCTCGGTTCACTGCAACCTCTGCCTCCTGGATTCAAACCATTCTTGTGCTTCAGCCTCCCCAGTAGCTGGGACTACAGGTGTGTGCCACCACGCCCACCTAATTTTTATATTTTTAATAGATAGGGGGTTTCACCATGTTCTCCAGGCTGGTCTCGAACTTCTGACATCAGGTGATCTGCCCACCTCAGCCACCCAAAGTGCTAGATTACAGGTGTGAGCCACTGCACCCGGCCCTAGAGCAGGGTTTTGATGGTATAGATTAGAAGTGAAGTCAGCTGCTCCCCATGCTACTGTCCTTTTTGCAAATTCAAATCACCTCTTATGGCACAGGACTTTAAATTTGGCAAATGATAATTTTTGGCAGTATATGACAGGTGTGCAAAAGAGGTTAGTTTACAAATAACTTTGGAAAATGAAGTTTTGGGTTTTTTTTTTTTTTCTGTTGTTGTTGATTAGTTGGTCAGTTTACTTTTAACCCAGTGGTCTACTTTAGAGAACTCTATTGAATCTGGGAAAAGAAGGTAAGGGTGTCATAGCAGAACCATTCCAACATTTAGGGGGCCTGGGATGAGTGAGTATAAATGGAGGGGTAGGGACTACTTCCTGCTTCTTCTCCCACTCCTAGGTTATGTCCTATTGGACATAGGCCTTGTGTGCCTACTATGAGAATATTACAAATGGTAACTGTTTTAAGATGGCAGGGATATGGGCGATGATTTTTGATTATTTCCCAAATTTTATTTAGTGCTTCTGTGGCTTAAAAAGGAAAATTAAGGAAAAATTAAGAGCTGGAAAAATGAGTGCCTAAGCAACCATGAGAGGAGGTTTCCTACGCTATTCAATTCTGCTGCTACTTAAAGTTAAGCATAGTTGGCTAGGCTGCAAGTTTTCATTGCCTCTGTTATATTCAGAGACAGAGTGCTATGCTTTGATTTCTATTAATACAGCCATTATAGCATTGAACATGTCTGTGCATTGTCATAAAATTATGAAAAATATGGTTTCTGGACTTTATTATTAGGTTGCATGATATAGCTACACTCAAGAGAGAAGACTGAATTCTAGAGAAATCTTTGGCTTTGGCTGAGATTTCCTGACTGGTTCATTTCTGTCAATGATTTCTAGCACAGTCTCATGAATAAAACAGAGCATCTAAGTGTTTTCTTGGCTTTTCTAACTGAGCCTTAACTTGTATTATTTTAGACATTTTACCTCATTCTGTACCTACACTTCTGGCTCTTGATAACAATTTGATTCTAATGGGAAAATTAAGTCAGATAACATCTACAACAGAAGGACCTGGTACCATTTTGAGAAGATGGGTATCAAGATAATAAAATCAATTAAATCTACAGAATTTCATTATTCTCTGTGTTCTGTGACACTTAGCAAAAGTTGTAATAAATCTTTATCTTTCATTAGCCTTCTTGGCTATGCAGGAGACATTTCAAGGGCTAAGCAGCACCTATGGAAGTGCCTGAATTATTAGGGCATGTTGGATTTCCAGTTGATGCCGAGTTCTACTCTAGTCCTTGAATTCTAATACTTTTTATTTTTTCAAATACTTGGTCATAATTACATAGATAACTTGCTACTCTTTTCTTTGCACAGATGAAAAGGAAATGATTCTAAATTGATTAAATTTTATTCCAGGCATAGGCAAATTGTTTATGATTATAGCTTCCTTAATTGGCACATAAACTAACTTTTAACTGTGGCTTATCTGCTAAAAATATGATTTATTAAAATTGGAGAAATTCTCATGATTTATGCATACAGTTATCATGTGCCCTTTGCAATGCTTTATTTAAATTAGTAAGTAATCAAATTGCCAAGTTTGGTTTGCAACTGATGTTTTAATTAGTTCAGGATGGCAGCTCGTTCATATGAAGCCACATTATAAACCAGAAAAGGAGTGTTGTATTTTTGAATTGAATTGTTGTCTCAGATCAGAGTTCTATTGAACTTTTTCTTTTTTTGAAACAGGTTCTTACTCTTTGCCCAGGCTTGAGTGCAGTGGCGTGATCACAGCTCACTGTAACCTAGAATTTTTGGCTCAAACAATCCTCCTGTCTCAGCTTCCTGAGTAGCTGGAAGTACAGCTGCGCATCATCATGCTAGGCTCATTTTGTATTTTTTGCAGGGAAGGGGGTCTCACTTTGTTGCTGAGGCTGGCCTCAAACTCTTGGCCTCAGCAATCCTCCACCCTCTGTGTACCAAAGGGGTAGGATTACAGATGTGAGCCACCACTCCAGCCTTTGTTGAACTTCCTAACTTCTATTTTCTGAATTTGAAATCTCCCTCTTTATTCTAGAGAGAGCAGATTCTGTATACATATTCTTTAGATTTTGTCATTTGTCCCCTCAGGAGCTTATCAGATTGATAGTGGAGCTAGTAAGACATTTTGTTAGCAGAGTTCCTCATGGGTTTGAAAATTCTATATTTTTCTTTGTACAATTTGGCAGACAGCAGAGAATGGTAGAAACAACATGGTTTTGGAAGTTAGGCCAAGATTGGAATCTTGATGTGCTAATTACACTTGACCCTCCTGTATCTGTGGATTCCTCATCATGGATTTAACCAATTGCTGATGGAAAATATTTGGGGAAAAAAATTCAACAATAAAAAAGAATACAAATAAAAAACATATAGTATGACAACTATTTACATAGCACTTACATTGTATTAGGTATTATAAGTAATATAGAGAGTATTTAAAGTTGTGAAAATTGATTATACAAATTGGAGTTACGCTTGTCATATCCAACTAAACCGAAGTTGATGGAAGAGAGAAAAAAAGCACTGAGGGCACAAAGTACCTGCTGCAGGAACTGTCTTGCAAGTTCAGCTGCTGAAATGAACTGCTGTAACCTTAAGACCAGCTTTAGTAGCTGCGGAATGGACCTGTCCTGACTCTAAGAGCTTTACTTACTGCCATCACTCACCAATCACAGCTTATCCGCTCAGAAAAACCTCATTAGCACCAATGAACTTCCTCTCGAAATGTTTTACATTTCTCTTTCCCAATAAAACCTCAATCTTTTCTTTTGTTCTTTGGACATACTGATGACCACCTTGGTCTGTAAGTATGCCCCGAATTGCAATTCTGTTTTTATATATATTCTCAAATAAAACCTTTTGCTTAGATATTCTTCTTTATATTTTATTTTAACAAAGTGTATATATGCATGTGTTATGTGCAAATACTAGGTCAGGCGTGGTGGCTAATGTCTGTAATCCGAGCACTTTGGGAGGCAGAGGTAGGTGGATCACCTGAGGTCAGGAGTTTGAGACTAGCCTGGCCACCATGGTGAAACTCTGTCTTTACTAAAAATACAAAAATTAGCTAGGTGTGGTGGTGGCCACCTATAATTCCAGCTACTTGGGAGGCTGAGGCTGGAGAATTGCTTGCACCCTGGAAGGCGAGGTTGCAGTGAGCTGAGATTGCACCATTGTACTCCAGCCTGGGTGACAAGAGCAAAACTCCATCTCAAAAAAAAAAAAAAAAAATACTACATCACTTGTTATAAGAGGCTTGAGCATCCTTGGATTTTACTATTTTCAGGCGATATTCTCCATGAATATCCAAGGAGAACTGTGCTAGTTACTTTGATATAAAGGGATAAGTGTACTAGTTACTTTACACAGTGTACTGCACAATTGCTTTAAACATAGAGGAGTTATAATAATCTTTATTCTGCTAGGGAGTTGTGAGACATGATCACAGAGAATACATAAAGTTGCTCAAGCAGTGCCTGGTATCTCTAGTTTTCAATTTGACCTTTAATTCAATAAAAGTAAATCTTCCAGATGACTTCTTAATGAAAGGATACATCATAGAATATTTTACTATGGTAAAAGAATAATTGATATTTTATCATCAGGTAGCCTCTCTTACTCTGTACTCTTCCTATCTGTTATATAATAATGATGATTAATATTTCTTACTATAACCCTAGGCCCAGAGAATCTTTCCAAATGATTAAAAGATAGGGTAATCATATAATTTCATCTTTAAGCATTTTTATTATGTTCTAATTCCATAAAAAGAAGTAATTCAATTGATTGAATTTCCTTTTGGGTACAGGCAAAAGTCCACAGTTTAATTTTACATATTACTTTTAATAATGATAAATATATATGTGGAAAATGTTTACTGACTAGAATAGCTTTTTTATAATCATGCCAGATAGCCAGTGCATTGAAAATTGTTCTTATCAATAAAATAATAATAGCACCCATCATTCAGTGCTTACTCTATGACATGCTCCATGTATTTCTCATCAAATCTCATTTAACATTAACTCATGCCATGCAGAACGTAGTATTGTCCCCGTTTCACAGATTAAGAAACTCAGAGAGGTTAAGTAAATTGCTCAAGGTCACATAGGAAGTATGTGGTAGCAGCCAAACTCGAATTCATAGCCACCTTAAGCCAAAATTTGGTCTCTTAACTACCATGCAATTCTAGACTGCCTTTCATATCTGGCTTCTCCAGTTTTTTTTTTTTGATGCCCTGTTGTCAAATCCTTTCTCTCTGAGTGTTTCTATGTTAGGAAAACAAATTGTGCCTTATTATTATATGTGTTGTAATATACAAGTCAATACTATTTCAACAGGAGAGAAAAATGTACTGGCATAGCGAAACACCACCACCTCCCTGAGGTTGATGGGATAGAAGATCACATTGTTTTTAATGTCATTGTTAAAGACATGGGGACTCAGCAGCGTGAAAGTCTATCGTGAGCCATCTCCCTGTGTCATGGGCCACGGTGTAGTAATGGAAAGGGTACACTGCATTTCACTAGAAATAAAAACAAACAATGGGAGTGCCTGCTGTTCACCTCTGCAGAGAGATGACCTGGCAACATTAGCCTGTGACTGAGAAGGATTCTAATCTGTCAGAAAGAGGCCCTTAAATTTGGCAGCCATCTAGACCTGTTGTATGTGTGGCATGTGTGCTTTTGTCTGGGTGGAGGGTTCATACTGTTTGTCAAATTATGGCATCCACAACCAAAATAATGTTGAGAACTAGCTTATCTACATGTAGCCTTACAAAAGTAATTTAAAAAGATACAGTTTAAACATATAGTTGAAGATAATTTATGAGGATGCATTTGTGTGGTTTTGGGTTAGGCACTTTGAATAAAGAGAAGCTGATGAGCAATATTGCCTAAAGGTTAAGAGCAGCGGGGGTTCAGGAGTCAAAACTTAGGTTTCAATCATAATCACTGTCCAACCCATTTCTAATTTAACTTGTAAGTGTCAGATTTCTCTTCTGTACGATAAGGATAGTAATATGTACCTCTCTGGGTTGCTGTAGGGATTATATAAGGAAGCTGAATTATCTGTATAAAGAAAACAAAAATTGTCCAAATAGAGCAAAGAGTATGACATTTGTTCCTAGGTATTCAGTAAATGATTATAATCAGAGCCCCATATCCTTTATTTAAAAAATTAAGCAGCTAAAGTAATCCCTCTGATATCCAGGGCACATAGAAAACAACGAAAAGATTAAATGAGTTTAAGTTAAGGAGAGTGAGTTTTCAGTAAAATCAAAGTAGGAAATAGGAAGGAAAGGCAGCTCATAGGTGGTATTTGAAGAAGCTCTCCAGGTCACGATGAGAAGGCTTCATGGAGAAGCGAAGCTGATCAGGCAGCTGCAGAACGTGTATGATACGACACTGCTCTGAGGCACCTCCGATGCAAGAGTAGGTCACAGTCTGAACCATGTTCAGATGCTCCAAGGTTTAATTATGTAAATGACTTCTCCAGGGGATATTCCAGCTGCTTGCAAAGCCACTTCAGCCATGCTTCATTTATCACAGTCATGAACACACAAGAGCCTTCATATTGAAAAATATATTAGTCTATAATGGGGATTGGGAGATGGAAAGGAAGGACCTGATAACTAAAAGTGCTGCAGAGCTTCCATTGCTCTCACAGCAGTTACAAAATGGGCAGGTACAATCCTTGACCTGGAGCAAGACAGAGACTTCGAAGTGAAGCCTTCCTCCACCTGCTTTAAATGAGGGTGTTAAGTGTAAAAGAAAGAAATGCTTTCCCAATGAAATTAAAATGTTCCAGAGAGCAGTTTAAATGAGAAAGTATTTTAAATTATCATCGGCAATCTTCAACACTTGAAGGCATATCGGGGCATGGTGGTGCATGCCTGCAGTCCCTGCCACTCTGGAGGCTTAGCCTGGAGGATCCTTTGAACCAGCAGTTCGAGACCAGCCTGGGCAACAAAAAAAGACCCCATCTCAAAATCAAAACAAAACAAGTGAAGGCAGAAAATATTTTCAACTATTTCCTTTCTTTTTTAAATATGTGTATTTTTTTGAGATGGAATCTTGCTCTGTTGCCCAGGCTGGAGTGCAGTGGCACGATCTTGGCTCACTGCAACCTCTGCCTCCCGGGTTCAAGTGAGTCTCCTGCCTCAGCCTCCCCAGTAGTTGGGATTACAGACAATTGCTACCACACTCGGCTAATTTTTGTATTTTTTTTTAGTAGAGACGGGGTTTCACCATGTTGGCCAGGCTGGTCTTGAACCCCTGATCTTGTTATCTGCCCACCTCGGTCTCCCAAAGTGCTGGGATTACAGGTATGAGCCACTGCTCCAGGCCACAGCTAGCTATTTTCTTAGTGTAACAATGCATATTACATTTCCTAGCACAGCATCTGCCACATTGTAGGCCTCACATGTTTTCTCCTCCTTCACTCTTTCATATCTTTCCTATTAGATGAAAACTTCAGAGCTTATTAGGAACCCAGGTCACAACACCACGGTGTTGTTTTCTAATGAACGACAAGTCACATTTGCATGATAAAATATCTTTTTTTGTTTTTTAACTTACAAAAAAGGTCCTGCATAAGATTTGCGGGCCGCTTAGGGTCAAGCAGTCTCTGTTCTCACAAGACATAAAAGCTGAAGCTTTTTAACAAATAGAAAACAGTGGATTTTCTTTGCTCTGCAGTAAAGGCCAGAGAGAAGTTTATGGACTTGTCCTTAGGTTTTATGAATGGGACGTGAAAACACCCACTTCCCTTTCCCAGAGGCTGTTTGAGAGAATAACCTCTTTTCTCATTCTACTCATGTTCTAAAGCCTTGCACAAAGCTAGTAATTTATAATTGCTGATTTGACTGAATGTATAATCTCAATCTTAAAGCATTTCAAGTTCTTTTTTGGCAACCGCAGGGAGTTCCCAAGTTCCAAAAGGGAATGTTCAGTTTACTTTCATCTTTAATTATCTGGGATGGTGGTTTTAATCCTACTGAAAGTGGTGTCAATTAAAAGAAAAATCCAGATGGTAAAATAGGGTGGTGAGGGAAGACCAAGTCATGCAGAATGCTAGGTAAGCAGCAATTGAAAATTGAACTCCTGTCCTCAGTTCTATTAGAACATCAATAGTTAGGATTTGTTTATTCAGATTGACAAGAGATAAATTCCAAACCTCACCATAGTATCCCCTTACTTATGATGACAAAGTTCATCTGTTTTCTTTCAGATGAACTATACTTTTGTGTTATAGGAGAACTTTGGCCTAAATCTCTCTCTCTCCTAGTTTATAAACAACAGATATTTTTTTCTCACAGTTCTGGATGTTGGAAAGTCTGAGATCAAGGTGTTTGCATATTTGGGTCTGGCGAAAGCTGCTTTCTGGTTCACAGATGGCACCTTCTCGCTATGTCCTCCTGTGGTGAAAGGGCCTACATTTTTATTTCTATAGTCATTAATTTTACCTGAAATATGGCAAGTTTCTAGTGTCATCTGTTGTTTTTTAAATAGCATGTTTTGATAGCATATTATTGTCTCAAATTATTTCTTTGGGAACACAGTAACATCTTGGCTTATAGCAAATGGAGAAAAGGTGCTGGATAAAGCTCTAGAGTCCATTACAAGGTACCTGAGAACCTCCAAATACCAGTGTAGACTTGGAAACCTCAGAATTTCCTTGTATTTCTTTTCTAGAAGTCTAACAAGGCATTAGAGTCAACCTGGGAACCTAAGAACAATCTGCTCTGAGTACCAGCCAGAGTTGGGGAGCCTGGAAGGGTAGATTAAATTTTGCAAACTGTAACGCAGTTTAAAACCTCACAGGAGAGGGTGGCAAGCTGTGGTCTCTGAGGTCTGATTGCCTGAGTTTGAATTCTAGCACTGCCACTTACTGGCTGTATAACCTTATGAAAGTTACTCAACATCTCTGTGCCTTAGTTTTCTTACCTATGAAATTGGGGAGATAATAATAGCAGAGTTGTTTTGAGGATGGAATTATGTTTAAAAAGCTCAGTTAGGCCTGACACATAGTAACTGTGTATGTTTACAAAGGAAAATCCCAGAGAAGAGAGGGATCAATATAATCTCAAGCAGGAATTGTTAAACTGTGGCACACAGGCCAAATCTGGCTTGCCATCCATTTTATGTAAATAAAGTTTTACTGAAACACTGCTATGCCTGTTCATTTATGTATTATCTACGGTTGTTTTTGTGATACAAAAGCAGAGTTTAGTAGTTGTGACAGAGACTGCATGGCCTGCAAAACTTAAAATAGCTACTATTTGGCCCTTTATCCCAAAAGTTTGCAGGCTCTGAACTATAGTCTTCCTTCTATTGCATTGGTATGTGGTATATTTTCTTTATTCGATAGTAAATGTGCTTGCCACAGATCTGGCAAAAATGCTTCCAGCTACTCTTTCCCTCTGCAAATGCCTGAGAGTCTGTAGGTCATGAAACTCCCATGAAGCAGCACATTGTACCACCAATGAAGCCGACAGGCTGCCCAGTGTCACAGAATGAATTGTGACTGAATCTTTTGTGGTGGTACTGTGGATCATTGAGACTAATATGAAAATTACCTTCTGAGCATTTATGCAAGATAATTTAATTTTAGAGCTCATAAACAAGATCAGAGTTATGTGGTTTAACAAAAGGTCTCCTTATGTGTACGTACGCTTGCCAAAAACATGATGAAATCCTGGAACATGGCAAACTTAACATGCACTTTTAGATTTACATGTGGCAAACAGAATTGACTAGTGTATCTGTTCATAAATATTACTGCTGCTATTAAGAGGCACTTGGGAAACATAGACAGTTATATTAAATATAAAAACGATCTCCTCCTCCCTCCCTCACTATGGGGCCCCATCCCAATAAATATACTCATGCTAAAGTCTTGCAGACAATTTTTCTTTTTAAAATTTTATGTTCCATAGTAAACATCTTTCTCTCAACAACTTGCCTATTCATCTTAACTTGTCCTGGTTCATACTGAATGCCCATTTCCAATAGGGACTCCTATCTTGAGGCTGCTCTGGTACCATGTCTTACAGAGGCTCTATAAGCATAGTGATGTACAAGAACAGTTTAGTATGCACTAGTCCTAGGCTAAAAATTAAATTTGATTTAATTGCTCAGCTTTTCCAGATAAGTTTAAAGTTTTTCTTTTTTTCTTTCAACCCAATTTGAAAACACTAGGTTAGGTCATGCCTACATACCAACTGGAAAATAATTCCTAGAGGAAAAAAGACTTCGACTTAATTTAAAGATAATGAGAGACATGTAACCGCTCAGCAATGGACTGATAATTAGGGACTTGTTTTGTTAGCACTAAGAACTGATAGTAAATGCCATCAGTGACCAGTTTTGTTCAGCAAGTACTAATTTAGAACAGACTCTATGGAAAGCATGTGTGGCCTTCCTTATATTGGATTAGATATACTGGCACCAAAGTGCCAATAGTGGCCTGTAAGACTCAAGTAAATATATTTTAGTAATCTTAATTCCCTAAAATAATATATAGACTGTAAGCACTTAATCACTGTAAATATGATAACGTGTATAAAAAAAGGATGGTATCATCTTACAAAATCATATTGTAGAAAACATCACTTATAATTAAAAGCAGCAGATCAAAATGAGGTATTTTTTTTTAACTTACAGATTGGATAAAATGAAAAAGAGCTCAATAATATGCCATGTGTTGGATGTGAGGGGAAATGACTGCTCACAGACACTGCTGATGGAGGTTCAGATTTGGGGCAATTTGGCAATATGTATGTAAATGTATTCCTTTGACTCAGCAGTTCTAGTTCTAGGAGTTTGTTATATGGATATACTCACATATGTACAAAGATATATTTACAAGGCTATTCATTGCAGCGTTGTTATAACAATAAAAAGCTGGAACCAACAAAATCTATAATGTGTCTGTTGTAGAGTAAACTGTGTATACTTTAGAATGTGACTGTATTTGGAGGTAGGGCCTTTAAAGAGGTAGTTAGGCTTAAATGAGGTTATAAGAATGAGGCCCTAATCCAATGAGCACTATCCTTAAAAAAAAAGAGGAAGAGACAGCAGAAGGCACTTTGCCGTTCAATATTCTAAAGAATTTGAACATAAATATTCACAGCGGTCTTTATTTTACTACTTAGATTCTAACAAAAGAAAGAAAACTAAGTCCTAGACAATTGAGACCTAGAAAGGAAAAACATGCCATTTTTTCCCAAAAGATCGAATTTCATCATAAATTATTGATTTTATAAGTATTTATTAATATTTAAACTGATAATTCCATACTATAATATAAAATGTAATATGATTTACAAAGAAATAAAGTAATAAAGGGAAGATATAAGGAAATGATTTAACAGAGACCCTGATTCCAGGGGACCTCACGGCGTTCAAGGCTATAATAAGGTAATACTGGAGACTAGTTAAGTTTATCCTAGAGCACAAACACCTGAGACTCTCAAATAATTTAGTGGGGAGTTTAACCTGGTGGTTGAGAACATGATTTCTGGAGTCAGACTATATTAGTTAGGGTCCCAGCAGGAATCAACAGATACATTCAAATTATTTTAAATTTATGAGAGATTTAATTCAGGGACTATAAAAGGATGGAGTGAAATCACATTGGATGATGTAGAACCTCAGAGCTACCAACAGTATAGCTGTTAACTGCCTCTGTCTTGAAGGGATGAAGGAGTAGAGAGACTGGTCCTGGAAGCTGAGGGAGAGAATCTTGTAGAGACCACCATCTTGGGAAGCACAGTGGTCTTCAGTTGAGGGACAGACAGCTTGAAGTGACGCCACAGTGGGGGAACCCAGATAAGCCTCCCAGCCTCTGATCTCCTGATTGGCTCTCATTGGATGAATCAACTGGAATCCAGAAGGCAGGACACCAACACCCACAGATGTAATTCATAGAGGTCGACCACCTGGCACCGAGGTTAGGTGGAGAGTGTATCTGGCAAATGAAGAGGTTGGCACACAGACCCATCTGAATTTGAATTACAGCTTTGCTAATTCTTAGCTGTGTATGTTTGGGTAAGTTAGTCAGTCATTACAAGCTTATTTCCCCATTTGTAAAATGGCTTTGATAATCCTATCCCAAGGGGTTGTTGTAAGGATTAAACGAGCTAATTTATATAAAGCCTTGGATATGATGCTTCACTCATGGCAATGATCAATACATGCTAGCCACTTCAGTGTCATCTTTGTTGTAATCAGCTCATTAAATCCTCCAGCAATCATATTTTTAACAAATGCCTGCTTTGGTCTTAATCTCAGAAGGATCTATTGACTAAGATGAAGATTCCCCTAAGGGGCTGTTTTGATCTTCTGTGGAGGGTCAGCAGCATCTAGTGCTGTCCCCCGGCCTATCATTATGCCCGGTCAGCTAAATCTTGGAAGGCCTAATTTGATTCCTATTGGAGGTCTGACAATTGAAAAAATGATATTACCCACCTTTTTTGTTTTTGATTTTTCATTTCTAAATACATTATATTGTCAGAGGGTGACAATGTTAATATCTACTGGATGGTAATAATTTCTGGAAAGTACATGAGACACAGAATAACACCATGGTTGGGAAAAGGACAATGACTTTTATACATTAGCTGCCAAGATTCTTGGCACTGTTTCTGAAAAACTGTGTGGTGGACTATTTCTGGAGCCTAACCATGGATAGTTCATTTTATTTTTGTTTAGAAATATGATGTTTTAAAAATGTCTTTGGAAAAAACATCTGTGTGTCTCATCATAAGCCACAAAGTGAGTAGAACATTAAATTTTGTTGAATGGGAAAGCATTAACTTCTCAACAGTGTATACAGCTTAATTCACAATAGGAAGAAAATATGTGAGAAAATGTCTTAGAGTAATATGTTTTCATAATTGTGATTTCTTAGGTTGTGGTTATTTTTATCCTAAAAACCATCCACCAAAACATTAATTTTGGAACATGTAAGATGAGCCGATGAACACTGCATTTTAGCTATTTATTATACACACTCAATTTTTCCATGATAAACAACAGGCCCTTTCTGTGTTTCTTTTAGTTTGATTCTCTCTTCTTATAATATCAAAATGTCCCCACTGAAATTTGATCAATATGGCCAGCCAAATTAGAGACTTACTTTTCTATGTTTTGGGATTTCATTCATCAGTACATTCTTACCTGTTCATTACTGTAGGAGGGGCAGTCAGTCCATAGATTCTCAACTCTGGTTTGGCAACACTTTGGCCTGACTTCAGTTCCCATAAGAAGTGCCAGGAAATGCCAAGAGCAAAGTAGTTTTACCCTGAAGAACAAACTCAATGTCATTTTTTTTTCAGGTTTCATCTTTTTAATAAGCTCTGTGAAGGACATCCTATGAGACACAACAGAATATTTTTTTCTTCCAGTATTAGAAGACATTTACAAATATTTTAAAGCAACTATTCAATATAATCAGTTTGGTGATCTGAATTAGAAAATACCCTGGATAATCATGCTCTTGATGCATATATTTTTTTTTTTTTTTTGAGACAGAGTCTCACTCTGCTGCCCAGGCTGGAGTGCAGTGGCGCAATCTTGGCTCACTTGCAACCTCTGCTTCCTGGGTTCAAGCTATTCTCCTGCCTCAGCCTCACAAGTAGCTGGGCTTATAGGCGCCGTGTATATGGATATGGATATGGATGTTCCAGTTCCAGAGACTATAATGGCAGAAACCAGGGTGGTTATGACTGCTACTCAGGAGGAAATTACAGAGACAATTACGATTCAATGCCATTTTAGGAACAGAGCCTTTAACACATGATTTTAAGGCATTCTGATTACCACAAATCCTTTCTGGAATAAAATTCAGCATAGAGAAATAAACTAATACCTTAGAAAAAGAATGTTAGAATTTCTTTGTGTCTGTGAGGCATTGATTTATTTCCAGTCGTGTTCTGTGGAGAATGTTTTTCTGTTTCTAGAATAATTAAAAATTACCACTTAAATTTTGCTATCTTCACATCAATTTAGGTAACAAAACAGCTATGAGATCTTCCTTACAACCTTTCCTTTATTTTTTAAAATTTAAAAATGTTTGTACATTCAAGGGTTACATATGCAGGTTTGCTACATGGATATATGGTATAATGGTGAGATGTGGGCTCCTAGTGTACCCATCACCCAAATAGTGAACATTGTATCCAATTGGTAACTTTTTAGTCATTTCTCCCTTCCTACATGACCCCTCACTTTGGAGTCCCCAGTATCCATTATTTCCCTCTGTATGTCAACAAACTAATTTGGTGCCTCTGCCCTTAAGCAGCTGTAATCAGTTGGGCCATGATGGAATGGCTTTCTGCCATGAATATTAAGGGAGACTTGGCTTGTGCCATGGAAGTTTATGATGGAGGTAGGGAGCATGAAGAGCATGGGATCTTTAGTACCTTGAAGGGAATGGATCAACAGTAGGGTAAATGAATTATTTTCCAGTATCATAATAGTGAGATTTCTTTATATTGCCTTTGTGACATTTTCATTGCTCCTTGGATTCTTGATTCTGGAGGAGGAACAAAAGGGCCTTTTTTTTTTCTTCCAGATCTCCTTGTGTTAGACAGGGCCCATTGGCAGAATGGAGGCTGCACTTGAACTGGGTTCTGAAATTGGATGGGAGCCACTCTATGTGGGATTTTAAAATCAGGTTTCTGGGTCTGTTGGCTCTTCCCCCATCTGGCTTGTCCCCCATTCAGAACTTGGCAAGGATAAGATCTTGTTCTATATCCCTAAGCTTCTATGACAACAATATCCTAGGATCTCTCCACCCTCCTTCATACCCTCAAATGGTTACTACAACTGTTTGATTCTCTCATGTAGTAAGAAAATAACCCCACTGAAATTTTGATCAATGTGGCCAGCCAAATTGGAGACTTAACTTTTCTATGTTTTCGGATTCCATCCATCAGCACATTCTTACCTGGTCATCACTGTAGAAGGGGCAGTCAGCCCAGAGATTCTCTGCTGCATTCAGGATCCTCGGGTTAATGTAAGTCTGCATCTTCCCTGCTATGAGAAGGGCAATCGAGGAAGGAAGTCTTTTAATTTTATATTAAAATTTTTAATTCCAGAGAGTAGTAATAATCCCATTACCTTTATTAGAATTTTTAAAAGATACACTACTACTTTCTTTTTTCACTTTATACAGTAATGTCAGAATAATATAAGAAAAAATATGAAGATTAGCAATAAAAGTGTGTTTCGCTATTGCAGATTTCTTTTTCTAAAAAATTCAGGACACTTTTTATAACATAATTTCATATAATGTCACATTTTAAATAAAATCCTATTTCAGTCCCCTCCCCTACCCCTGCAGTGCGCATGCACGAGCAAACACACACACATACACACACACACACACACAATCATGTGCCAAAGGGGAAATCCACTTTATCCTTAGAAATGGTGGTGGTTTGGTTAACTAAAAACGGAATCTCATCCAGTGTCAGAGCACAAATGTTGTGGAAAATCAACTCCAGAACAGCATGGAGATATTTCCTAACTTCACCAGAGTTTTTTGTTTGTTTGTAATGGAAATCTATCATAGTGACTCAAGCAATCTCCAAATTGTGAATTGATTTTGTTCCAAAAATTCACTTGTAAGCCAGTTGTCAGCGCCCAGAACTCATTTTTCCATATAAGCAATGTTACATGTTTAGTTCAGTTCCCAGGCTGGCTCCTAAAAGCTTACTTAACACATGTGCAGTTGAACAATGCTGCTCTACACTCACAGATTATTGGTACTTGAGGGGTCTTCAGAGATCTTCAAATTTAGTAACACCATTAAGCTGTACAAAGGATCAGAGAGGTTAAGGAACTTGCTTAGGGTTATCCAGCAGAAACAAGACCAGATCCACATCTCCTGACTTTCAGGCTAGTGACCTGTCCACTATATTGTAATTTATAAAGCTGGACCATTGTTTACCACCTTATGTCTCTAAAAAGGTTACTTCTAAGGAGGTATATATCACTTTAGCACTTAGAAAATCCTTTCCCATATACTAGGCTCACAAAATCTTCACTACAATCCTATGAAGACAGTAGAGGAGATCCATCCTGTCCCCATTTTAAAGATAAAGACACTGAAGCTTCAGGATGTTAAATCAATTGCCACACAATTAATAAGTGGGGCTCCAACTCAGCTCTTCAGAGTCTGAGTCCAGTGTCAGCTCCACCCCTGACCTTTGCAGTGGTGCAGTCCTCAGGGCTTCACACAGGGTGTCCTATGCAGGGAACAGCGCTGGCTGGGCAGGTGGGAGGCTGGGTCAGTCATGGAGATGGGTGGGATATGCTAAGGGGGGTGCTGCAGTGTTGATGGGGCAGAAGGTACAAGGAAAGGGCCTGGGGAGTGAAGATCCAGGGCTCTGGTTATTGTACTGCTTAGGGTAGTTTTCAGCATCACAATGGGAGGTTGGCAGTTAGTGGTTCTCAATGGCAGGAGGTTGAAATAATGGCAGTGGGTAAGATGTGCTTATTGCTTGTATGTTCACATATGTGTATATATGTTGTATGTATGTTCATGTTGCTTTTCCTTAGAAACTGCCTACCCATAAAGATTATCTTTAATAGATCATCTGGCATATGGTTGATTTTTTTGAAAAATTTTTTTAATTGACAAATTATAATTGTATGTATTCATGGGGTACTTAGTGGTGTTTTGATACATATATCGTGATCAGATCAGAGTAATTAGCATATATATAATCTCAAGCATTTATCATTTCCTTGCATTGGGAACATTCAATACCTTCCTCCTAGCTATTGAATCTATAAAATATATTATTGTTAACTGTAGTCACCCTACAGTGGTATAGAACACTAGAACTCATTAGAATGCTGTGAGGATTAGGCCAGAATGCCTATATGTAATTAGGCATTTGTTAAGGATTTAACATAATGCCTTATTGAATTAACCTAGCTAGAATTAACCCAAAACTTCTCTTTAGACAGAAGAAATAGATACCAAAAAAAAAAAAAAAAAATCCACATTTGAAGAACAAGTGTTCAGTTAGGTAATATAAACTATATTTTTACTTAATTTTCCTCTACAGCTTTATGGATTTTAACCTCTATCTTTTTAGAAAGAAATGTTTATCTATGAAAAGGAACCTACTGAGTCTGGAAGAAAAACTGATTTCAGCTGCAGGTTTAAAAAGGATCTGACATTGCTTGCATATTGTGAATGTGATTTTTAAAATCCCCTGGAAAATGACCACGTGTGGTGGCTCACTCCTGTAACCCCAGCACTTTGGTAAGCTGGGGTGGGAAGATCACTTGAGGCCAGGAGTTTGAGATCGGCCTGGGCAACATCACGAGACCCTGTCTCTGCCAACAAGTAAAAAAAAAAAATCAGCCAGGTATGGTGGGACATGTCTGTAGTCCCTGTTACTCTGGAGGTTGAGGTGGGAGGATTGCTTGAGCCCAGGAGTTTGAGACTGCAGTGAGCTATGATCATTCCACTGCACTCCTGCCTGGGTGACAGAGCAAATCTCTGAAAACAAAAAGTCCCCTGAAAAAGTGAAAGAAAAACCCATTCATAACAGTGCACTGTTACACTGATGTGTTTCTGCTGATGTGATGCGATGTGATGCTCCACGCATCATGCTGGTTAAGAATGCTGGTAGGGGCGCTTGTGGGTTGCTATGAAGATTCCTCCTGCTTGTTTGATAGTAACGATGGAGTCAGATTCTAATCCACAGCTTGGTGGACTGGACTAGGGATGGAAGAAATCAAGTCTGCAGCCGCAGCCTGCCGTCTGGAGGCTTGCTGCAGAGTTGAAAATGGTTCCAGAACAACATCATGTTTCGGTGCCACACGCCACATTTCTAAGCATTATGTCATGCAGGAATTGAATTAGCATTCTTCAGTGCTTAACTTTCATTGTGAGGGGTCTGTTTGCTCACTGATGCTTTTAATTTATTACTTTGCTATTGCAAAATGTATCACTCAAAGTTGCTGATCTTGTTACTGTCAGTAAAGGGAGGGAAAAACCCACATGGCAGGACATGGGACTAATTTCTGAAATGACTGGAAGGCTGTGTCTGCCTTCTCCTTTATGCCATTCATTTTACCTCACAATTTCTTTGTCACTCTGTTTTCTTTAACTTTTAATTTTTCTTCTTTTATACTCCTTTTCTTTTCTGTAACTCTTGTCTTTCTCCATCTTCAGGCTTCACCTCACCTTCTGCTTATTTTAATGCTTTTTTTCTTTATATAATCATTTCTCTCCCACTCTTTCCTATTCTGATTCTTTGAGTCTCAAAATTTTCTCTCATTCCTCTTCCAGAACTCACTCTCAGCTACCTCCTACCTACTTACTTTCTTTGGTTTATTCACATTTTCTTCTTTGACCATAATATTTCCTAAATTTAATGCTGCTTATTTTAAATTCTGTCTTGAATTGTAAGAAAGAGAGGCTGTTTTTAAGCTTATAGGCAATAGCCTAAGATGCTATTAGGAACAGGGAATACTTTTCCAAATCTCCTTGTCTAGGGTTATGGAATCATTTCAATGATTTGGATAAAAGGTAGTATATGAATCCAAAATATTTGTCACATTTGTTTGTATTACTAGTATTGCTAATAAGAATTCTATTTATTGGTGAGTTACACTGACCTTGCAGGTCTTCTAACTTGGTTATATATTATTTCAAGCATATATAATAGTTTCTACTCAGGGGAGGCAGCACGATATTGTGGAAAAAACATAGACTTTTGAATCAAACAGGTGTGAATTTGCATCTGGACTCTGCTCCTAATTGGCACTATAATGTGGGTAAAGTATTGCCATCATTTATTGATTTATTTTTTATTATGAAGTATCTCAAAGATTACAGAAAAATATATATGAAAACAACTGCTTACCCACCCTTCATCTGTGTCAAATCTTATTTTGCCATATTAATTTCAGATCTATTTATTTTTTGTTGAGGATTAAAATATCACATTAATTACTGAACTGCTCTGATTTAGAGTTTCTTCAACTCTGAAATGGGTGTAGTCATACCTATATTCCAGAGTTATGAGAATTAAACAGTATGCCATATCTAAAGTGTCTGTATATGGTATAAATGCAGAAAAACAGTAGTTTCTTCCTTTCTTATGTAGGGCATAATGAAAACATCATTTTAGTAGCATTTTAGACCTCATATGAATTTTTTTAAAAGAGAATATAATTTTCCTTACTATAGGCAGCCCCTAACCTTGACTTTGTTGTTATAAAAATAAAAGTGATTTTCCTAGCACTGACTTATGAACATAAATCAAAATTTAATATTTCCTGAAACCAAGTTTTTAAAAAAATCTTAAATTTTGACAAACATTTGAATTTTCAGGAAGCAACTAGTTCCTCATAAATGCATCATGAAAATAATATTTTCTAGTCACTTGACTGTTTGACTGTAAAGAGTAAAAAAGGTACTTTTCCTGGCACATGAGCACATAAGAGTTGAAACACGAAGTGAGTTTTCCAGATGTTGAGATGAGAAGTGTTTTCTTTGGTAGCTGATTCTGCAACGGTAGCAGCAGCTGCCCTAAAATAAGCTGTTGTCCAGGCCAATGAATAAAGTATGTCCCAGATGGGGAAAGGGTGGCGCATTGGGAGGCATGACTGCTAGAGAACCTAGGGGAATAGCTGCCGAGACAATGCCATGGCCATTTGAACCTCACTGAGCAGCACAGGATCACCATTCATTCATTTTTATTAAGTGCCTACTAAGTGCCAGGCATGATTCATACACTTGGGATACAGAAGTAAACCAACAAAAAATTCCTTTTGTCATGGAGCTTACATTCAAGGAGTGGTGTTGAGGGCAAAGAGATCACAAATAAAAGAAAGAAGTTAATTTATGATATGTTAGAAGGCAGCAAGTGCTATGGAGAAAAAGGAAGAAGGAATGGGGGTTAGGAAGTGCTGGGCAGTGGCATGGTTTACAAGAACTGTGGATTAATTTGTTTGTTCATTCATTGGCCAACAAACATTTGTTGAACAAACATTTCATTTCGTCAGTGTTGTAACACATGGTCCAGGATCTGAAGGTACTTCCGGTCCAGTGGGGAAGCCAGAAGTATGGCAGGGTATGATTAAAGTATGCCATAGGAAGACAGGAGAGAGGGCACAGCAACTCTTTCAGGGTCCGGGAAGGGTGTCTTGGAAGAGGAAACCATGCTGAGTGATGACAAGGAACGTGACTGCAAGTTGGGAATGAGTGAGGCAGGGAGTCATGATCAAGGTCTGGCTCCTGCTTGGCCAACTGGGTGGGGATGATTCTGTTGCTCAGAGTCAGAGTCAGGGAATGCAGGAGAAGCCCAGTGGTTTGGAGGATGGCAGTGAGCTTCATTGGATGCCTGTGGTGTCTAGAAGCAGTCAGATAGATGGGCTCACAGCAGACAGGTCTGGCCTGGAGAAGCCACATGGCACAGTGAGAGATGCCCAGGTATGTTATTCAGAGTGCACTGGCTCTTAGGCAGCCCCTGTGTCCAAGCAGAATGATCTCAGAAGCAGAGAGCAGAAAGAGCCTCACAGACTCTTTTACATGGGATAGCTACAGATCTTCCTATCCCTGCTACTTGTTCCCTTCCTGAGGGCTAATACCCTAGGCGTTAGAATTAGTTTTGGGGAAAATTAAGGAGCCCTTATTTGAGAGTTCAGGCAGATTGACCTTGTTTCCACTCATACTCAGTACCTCAGCACTGAATTAGGTAACTGAAAGTCTGTCTTGGTTATAGAATTTAGACCAACCCGACATCTAATAACTGGGCCTTTATTATCTTGAGTTCTAAATCCTGGCCTGACAACTTGCTCTAAACTCTTACTCCCTTGAGACTGGTTTTCCATTCTGACCTTGATAGTTCAGTTCTATTTGTTCATGAGCACCTGCTGAGTCCTGGGCAACGAAGGTAACATGCCAGATGCTGAGATTCAAAAATGAAGAAAATATGTTCCCTGCCTATATGGAGTACATTTGTTTGGTAGGAGAGCTGGTCATATAAGCATGCGATGATAGTTCTGTATGATTTGATTCAATAATAGCAGAAAATTTACTGTCAAGAGGAAGCACAGTTCTGCCCAGGGACGTTGGGTACCAAAATCCAATTCTGGCCTCAAAGCCATCTGCTATCTGCTACAAGATGTCACTGCTGGTGACTGCTGGCATGCCTGCCATTCTTCTCCACTCTGCTTTCATGGGATTGACCCATCAGTGGTTTTATGCATCTTATTGGAGTTTAGATACTGCATTTTGCCAGTTGTCTTCACTGCTTTTCTCTGTTAAATACTTAAACTGTGCAATCTGCCTCCTTGCATCGCTCTGCTGTTCTGTCCCACTTCAACCTCATTTGTAATATGCCAGTTTTCTAGTCCCTATTCTGAACATGGAAATTAACATATATAAATGTTGAAAGTCTTGAATCTGTATCAGAATTTGAATCTAGTTTTGGAGAGTCTTGGTGCAGTGCTCCTTTTATTAAAGCTCTTGATATGGCCATGTATTTGAAAGGAATGGTGAGGAATCTGCATTTTTGATAAGCACAGTATGGTGCTTTAAAAAGATGTCTGCAAATTCTTTGACTTAAAAGACTTGGTTAAAAGAGGTGACACAGCTTCTGACTGACTCTCCCTTGGAATGAGCCACCATGTTGTGAGGAAGCCCAGGCCACATGGAGAGGTTTGGTGGTGTGGGTCTAACCCTAGCTGAGGTGACAGCCAATTTCATCCATCTGAACTGAATCAGTGAACCTTCAGATGGTCCCAGCTCCCAGTCTTTGACCCATCTAAATTGCTCTGAGTGAAGCAGAGATGAGCTGTTCCTGCTGAGTTCTGCCCAAACTGCTTTGAAGACACCAAGTTTTAGAGTGGTTTTTGATGCAGCAGTAGATAATCAGAATACATAATAAACACATTTACTGAAGATGTTAAAAGTTGTTTATAAAATATTTGAAATCTTGATTTTTTTTAATAAGGAAGGCAAAGGAAGAGAGCAAATCTCTTCCTACTTGAACTATAATTAGTGGATTGTATCTGAATCTGACCCATTAATAACAATCTTTTGAAGAATTTTAAATCCCGGCTTTTGTACAGTGCACACTTAATTATTTTTAGTCAGTCATGCCTATCTGTAAAAGGAATATAATATCACTAAATTTGACAGAAACATTCAGTCTAGTTTTTTGTGTGTGTTTTTAGTGATCTATTGAGTTACAACTGGCATATAATAAACTTCACATGTTTGCAGTATATGCAGATAGTGCTGGAAACTTTTGGTATTATGTATCCGCCAATGAAACCATCAACACAATCAAGATAATGAGCTTATCTGTCATCCCTCAAAGTTTCCTTGGTGCCATTATATAATTACTCCTTCCTGACTCCCACCCTCACGTTCCCCTGCCTCAGCGCAGGCAGCAACACCGATCTGCTTTCTGTCATTGTAGGTTAGTCTGCATTTTCTTGAGTTTTATATATATGAAAACTTTTTTGTCTTTTTTATTCAGCATAATTATTTTAAGATTTATCCTTGTTGTTACATGTATGATGAGTTTATTCCTTCTCATTGTTTGGGAGTACTTCGTTGTAAGATACATATATCACAGTTTGTTTAATCATTCACCTATTAATAGGCATCTAAATTACTTACAGTTTTTGGCTATTACAAGCAAAGCTGCTATGAACATTTGTGGACAAGTCTTTGTATGGATGTACACTTTGTTTTCTCTGGGGTAAATACTAATACTTGTGAGTGGAATGGCTGGATTACGTGGTAGGTATATATTTTACTTTTGAAGAAACTAAGAAACTGTTTTCCAAAGTGAATATACCATTTTACATTCCCACCAACAGTGTATGAGAAGTATTAATTACCATTCATAACACTCGCTATTGTGGGTCTTTGTAATTGTCGCCATTCTAATTAATATGTAGTGCTATCTCTTGTTCTAATTTTAATTCCCTAATTGCTAATACGGGTGAGCATCCTTTCATGTACTTATTTGCTACTTGTATATCTTCTTTGATAAATTGTCTATTCATGTCTTTTGCCTATATCTACATCTGGTTGTGTGTGTTCTCATTTTGGAATTTTGAGAATTCTTTATATAGTCTGCATACAAGTCTTTTATAAGATATGTATTTTGCAGATATTTTCTCCAAGTCTGTGGCCTTTCTTTTAATCTCAACAGGTTTTAGTTTTTGTGAAGTCTAACTTATCAATTTGTTGTTTTGTGGATGATACTTTTGGTATTCTAGAAAATATTTGTTTTACTCAAGGTCATAAAGATTTTCATCTATGTTTTATTCAAGAAGTTTTATAGTTTTAGGTTTTATATTTTTGTCTATGATACTTCTTTCTTTTTGAGATACTGTCTCGCTCTATTACCCAGGCTGGAGTGCAGTGGCAGAATCACCGCTCACTGCAGCTGCACTTTCTTGGGCTCAGGTGATCCTCCTTAGCCTCCCTAGTAGCTGAGACAATGTTGAATACACCTGTGCAGCAGTGAAGCCAGCTGGGCTTGAAAAGTTTTGTTTCTTTGTTTCGTTTTGTTTTTGGTCAGAATATTTTAATCCATAAATTAAATTTGTTTAGTAGTTATAGTGGTATTCAGGTTATCTGTTTCTTCCTGAGTGAGTTTTGGTAATATATGTCTTTCAATGAGTATGTTAATTTCATCTAAGTTGTTGAATTTATTGGCATAAAGTTGTTTATAATATTACCTTATAATCTTTTAAATATATGTAGACTCTGTAGTGATAGCCCCACTTTCATTCCTGATTGTTGGTAATTTGATTCTTCTCCCTTTTTTTTTCCCTGATCAGCCTGGCTAGAGATTTATCAATTGTATTCAGTTTTTCAGAGAACCAGGTTTTGGTTTCATCTATTTTTCTTTATTGCTGTTCGATTCTCTACTTTACCATTTCAACGCCATTCTTTATCATCTTCTTTATTCATCTTATTTAGGGTTGAATTTGTTCTTCCTTTTCCAGTTTAAGGTGGAAGCTGAGGGCATTGATTCAAACCCTTTCTTCTTTTCTAAGTAGTTAGAGCTACACATTTTACTTCAAATACAGCTTTAGTAGCATCTCATTGTGGTTCCCCATCACTGCACCATGGGCTGCAAATTCTCTCAAGTCAGTAGGCTGGGTAAATCACAGGACTCAACTTCATTTGTTTCTCATCTCTCAGGAATCACTGTCCTTCCACCTGATATCCAGTGTCTTGAGAACCATTGTTTCATATATATAGTCTGGTTTTAAAAAATTTTCATTCTTTCAGGTAGGAGGGGACAATCTGGTCCCTATGACTCCATCATAGTTTCTGTGTAGTTTTACATAACGTTCTTATGTATTTTTAAAACAAATACATTCATTTTAAGGTATTGTTTTGATTACTTTGAGTTTATTATTTAGTATATTTGTGTTGAAATTTCTCTTTTACCCTGTTTTTGAGACAGGGTCTCATTCTATTGCCCAGGCTGGAGTGCAGTGGTGCAATCTTGGCTCACTGCAACTTCCATCTCCCAGGTTCAAGCGATTATCCTGCCTTACCCTCCCGAGTAGCTGGGATTACAGGTGCCCACCATCATGTCCAGCTAATTTTTGTATTTTTAGTAGAGATGGGGGTTTCACCATGTCAGCCAGGCTGGTCTCGAATTCCTGACCTCAAATGATCCGCCAGCCTCAGCCTCCCAAAGTACTGGGATTAAATGCTCGGACAATTCCTCTCCATTGGAGTTATAACCTTTCAGTTTACTATATAATTTGCTTATTTATTTTATTTATTTGCCTGCTGCCCTACCTCTCCCTATAAGCACTATGAGGAAAACGATATTTTCCTGTTTGGTTTCTGCTGAAATTCAGATGCTTGCTCTGCCAGGTTTACTAGCAAGACAATATATGTAACCTCTCTATGCCTCAAGTTCAACATTTGTAAAGTGAATATAATAGTGTCCATCTCAAGGGGTTGTTGTGAAGGCTGAATGTATTAATATACATGAAACACTTAGAACAGTGCCTGGCACATAGTAAATCACTGCTGTTTGCAATGTTACTGAATTTTTCTCACGAAAGACTGGATAGAGTGACAAGAGATGATAAATGCAAGCCCAGCTCTCTCAGATCAGCCACAAGCCAGTGGCCTTTAAAATTGAAAGGGGTGTACTTTGAAGTGTTCCACTTTACTACAACTATTAGTTTATATGCAGGCATAAGAGCTACCCTTTTACCAATTAAAAAAAAATTTGTATTAGTTTGCCTGAGCTGCCATAAAACAAAACAAAACAAAAACTACCACAGACTGGGTGATTTAAACAATAGATATTTATTTCCTCACAGTTCTGGAAGCTAGGAGACCAGGATCAAGGTCCCAAGATCAGGATTGGTTTCTGGTGAAGTCTCTCTTTCTGGTTTGTAGATGGCTGCCTTCTTGCTGTGTCCTCACATGACCTTTCCTCTGTGTTTGTGCAGCGGGGTGGCGGAGGAGGGAGAGAGAGGGAGAGAGAAGGAGGGAGAGTATGTGCTACAGTGTCTCTTCTTCTTCTTATAAGAACACCTGCCCTATCGGATTAAGGCCCAACCCTTATGACCTCATTTAAACCTAATTACCTCTTCAAAGACCTCATATCTAAATACAGTCATGCTGGGGATTAAGGTCTCAAGATACGACTTTTGGAAGGACACAATTCAGCCCATAACAAGTATTGACTATTACATTAGTAAAAGGGCTCTGATGACTTACAGGAAATGTGCACTAAAAATATATTATTTATGAATCTCAGTTTATTTATCAGAAAAGTGGGGAGATCTGAAATTCTCATGGTCAGATGTATTTTGGTATTTAGATAATTCTGATTTTAGAAAGAAAAAAAGTGTATATACACCAAAGAACATAAGATGTGACATCCCAAGAAGGCCTTAGGCAGCACTCCCTAATCAAACACATGACCTGTGTGGCAGCAAAATGTATGAATGTTCACTCTAAGTGGATAAATGAAGATTATTTTTTAAAAACTCAGGTTGGTTCAGGTCAAATTTTACTACAAAAGGAGTTTGCCATATACTTAGGGAAAAATATTTGGATATTCAGAGCTTTTTGTATTTCAGAATTGTGGATAAGGATTGTGGATCTTTTATCATAAGGTTTTGGAGAGGATTAAATATGTAAAGTACTTGACGTATAATCAGAACCTAATAAATTATTATTATTAATAGCATCAGCACTATCATTAGTATAATGTTGCAATAGTAGTTATTGTGAGGCTGTAAAAGTGAAAGTCCTGTTAGAAATATGCCTTAGTTTCCCCAATCAGTCTGGCCTGGTTGGACTATGCATTCTGATTTAGTGAGGGTTTATACAGAAGTAAGAGGACTGGGAAGCCCATGCTCAGTGAGCGGTGAGGTGAAGAGGCTGGTGGATGTAGTGGTGAAGGACAGAGACTTAGGTAACATTAGTTCGCAAAGTAATAATGATGATAGATGCTTCATAAGTAATTTAAAGCCTGATGCTGGCCAGGTTTGGTGGCTCATGCTTGTAATCCCAATACTCAAGTGAGGTCAGGAGTTTGAGACTACCTTGGACAACAACATAGTGAGACTCCATTTCTACAAAAAATAAAAATAAACAAAAAAATTAGCCACGGATGGTGGTGTGCACCTGTAGTCCCAGCTACTCAGTAGGCTGAGGCAGGAGAACTACTTGAGCCCAGGAGCTCAAGCCTGCAGTGAGTGGTGATTGCACTACTGTACTTCCACCTGGGCGAGTATGAGACCCTGTTTCAAAACAAAACAAAACGAAACCTAATGCCATTGTGGGATGCGAAGGGCCTGAGATTTAGTAACAGAATATGGCCTGGTTGGACTGTGCATTCTGATTTAGTGAGGGTTAGCTTGGGTCCCAGGCTGGGTTTTAATGGCAGTATGATCTTAAACAAGTCACTTAATTGGATTTCAGTTTTATTCTCAGTAAAATGAGGATTATAATGTAGGCTTTGTCCGCCTCCTAAGGCTAAAGTGAAGATCCAATGAGAGAATGTATGTGGGAATATTTTGTAACACTGCAGTATGTCACAGAAGGGATAGTATCGTCTTGTAAACTTACTCTTTTCTTTGCCTTTATGGCAAAGGGACCTCAGATTCTCACCCAAAGGAGAAGAGTTTATCATAGAGCAATAGTCTGAATTCAGAAGGAATCTTCTCCTCATCTTCTGCAAACCAACATTTTGGCTAGAGGCAGGAGAATTCTGTTACTGAAAGCAAGGGGTGGAATACGGGCAGGGATGAGCCTCTGAAATGGAAGTAAAATCAATAAAACAAATAGTAATTATTTATATTGGCCTCTCTCACTTGATATCTAGCTAATTTCTTGCAAGGTATATGTTCCTGCTCCACTTGTGTGCGTTTATCTTTCTATTTATTTATTTCAATTTATGTGCATCAAATTAAGAGCATGATTACTTGGAAAATAGAGAGTGTTTGCTGCTCTGTGCATTGGCAGTGTGAACTTGCCTTTTGCTGCCTTGGATCTTATTTTTTTCTTCCTGTTGCTGTATCATCAAGTTGTTTCACTTGAATCCTTTATGCTACCTCAAGTGCTCTCCTATGCCTTAATAGGCCCTTGACAGTTAGCCAGGTGTTCTACGAGATACTGGCTTAATTATTAAATGTTCTTTGCAAGGCACCCTGGGGCAGTGGCAGGAGCGTGGGCTTGGAATCCTGAGACCTGGCTGCCCATCCCAGCTCTGCCACTTATGACTTTGTGACACAAAAAGTCAAGTCCTGTCTCTGAACCTTACCTTCCTCATCTGGAAAATGGGGAGAAGATGGACTACCTTGTAGGGTGGGTTATAATGGTTCTAAGTAGTTTAGGCAAATGCTCAACACAGGGAAGTATTTATATTATTGGCAGGAAAGGAATTCAACTTGAGTTCATAGCCTACTAGCTGTGAGACTTTGAGCAGGTCCCTTAACCTTCCTGAGCTCCTGTCCTGTCGTGACACAGAATCATAGCAATACCTATATGTGAGGGTTATTCTGAAAACTAAAGAGCCAGGTAATACAGGTAAAACTCTGGAAAGTAGTGGGTACTGGCTCTTTGTAATGTTAGTTGTTCAGTGGCTTAGTTTGCAGCCAGGCTGGTCTCTGATTAAACCCTAATTCTGCCAGTCAGCCTTTTGAACTTCATTTTGTCCCTAGTAAAATGGAGAATAACATCTTCCTTGCATAGTTTTTTTGATGATTAGAGATAATGTCTAAAAACATCTGGTGCTTTAGTAAAACTGCTCAATAGATGCTAGACTTATTATTGTAATTTGCAGTATTAGTAAGTCATTTGTTTATCTGATTTGCTAATTGCGATTCTTCATTTGCTGGAAAACATCCAGTAACTGACAGGCATGTTTAAACTTTATTCTCTTTTTAGACCTGTGCAAAGTGCAGTCATGGAAAAACTTAGTTATTGACATTTAGTTCAAGGAGGAAATGAGGCTGGGCAGATGCCATCTGATCTGAAGGCACAGCAGGAAGAAAATAATTCGAAGTCCTTCATGCCCAAATGTGACTCAGTTCTCATCCCTCTATCTAGGAAAGGTCTAATAAGCTGAGTTGCTCAGCCTGCAAAGGAACTAAGCTTATTCCCAAAGTATAAACTTTAAAATAGTAGTTCTTGTTTGTTACCTTTTAGAATATGGTTTGTTCCAGGCTGTCAAAGCCAAGAGCTTAATTGCATATTACTCTAGAAAGTAAGGAACTGTAGACAGTCAGTCCAGGTAACTCAAACCATCATTTTTCTAAAATTTGATCCAATTAGGTTGAATTTAGTCATATTTGAAAAATTTAAATAATTTTCCAAATTTTCTCCCTCTTTATGAATCCAGTTCAAATATGTACTTGCCAATTAATAGTGCAGAATATTTTCTGACCTTCAGCTTTGTAGGCCAGCTTGCCTGTAGAAATTATAAGGCCATTTAATTATTCTCTCTTGGACTCACAAGAGAGGATCTTTTTGTTTTTGTTTTTTATTAAAAAATTTTTTTTTCTTTGTTTTTAGGTTTGAGGGTACATGTGAAGATTTGTTGTATAGGTAAACATGTGTCATGGGGGTTTGTTGTACAGATTATTTCATCATCCAGGTATTACGCCCGGTACCCAATATTTCTCTTTTCTGCTCCTCTCCCTCCTCTCACCCTACCCACTCAAGTAGACCCCAGTTTCTGTTGTTTCCTTCTTTGTATTCATAAGTTATCATTTAGCTCCCAGTTATAAGTGAGAACATGCAGTTTGGGTTTTCTGTTCCTGCATTAGTTTGCTAAAGGTAACAGCCTTCAACTTCATCTGTGTTCCTGTAAAAGGCATTGTTCTTTTTTATGGCTGCATAGTATTCCATGGTATACATGTGCCACATTTTCTTTATACAGTCTGCCATTGATGGGCATTTAGTTGATTCCACGATTTGCTATTGTGAATAGTGCTGCAATGAACATTATTGTGCATGTGTCTTTATGGTAGAATTATTTATATTTTTTGGGGTATATATCCAGTAATGAGACTGCTGTGGTAGTTCTGCTTTTAGCTCTTTGAGGAATCACCACATTGCTTTCCACAATACAATGTTGAACTAATTTACACTCCCACCAACAGTGTATAAGTGTTCCCATTTCTCTGCAATGAGAGGATCTTTTTGATAACTAGAGTAGAAAGGTAATTTCTTTATCCCCAATGATGTATTTTATCAATGAAATGATCCTAAAGTAATCATTACAAAGTCACTTCAGAAATAAGACAATCAGTTGAAGAACTTCAGTTTCAAGGAATGTGTTCCAACCTGCATAATTTCCAAATGTGCATATCTAACCAGGTCTCAGCTCAATCTATGGCACCCAAATAATGGGTGTATTAGTTTCCTAAGGCTGCTGTAACAACAGAACAAACTGGATGGCCTAAAGCAACAAAGAGCACCTTGACTTCAGATTTCTGGCCTCCAGAACAGGTTTTCTGATGGATTGCATGTGGAGTGTGAGAGTCAAGTGGGACACGAAGGTTTTTGTCTTGAGCAACTGTAAGATGGAGCTATCATTAGCTGAGAACAGGAGGCCTGTAGGGGCAGCATGTTTGCAGGATGGGTCAGGGAGAAATCAGGAGTTCAATTTGGGACATGGTAAGCTTGAGATGTCTGTTACACATCCAATTGGAGATTTAAATAGGCAGTTGATGGAATTCTGGACTTCAAGAGGGAGGTCTGAGCTGAAAATATAAATTTGGGAGTCTAGGCATATATAGATTAGATGAGCTCTCAAGAGTGTGAGTAATGACAGAGAAGAAAACAAAGAGCTGAGTCCTGGGACCTTCCAACATTAAGGGAAGAAACCAGCAAAACAGACTGAGAAGGAATAATCAATGAGGGAGAAGGAATAATAATAAGATTGTTTGGTTCCAGCGGAGAGCTAATAATCTGTTGAGATAGGACACGAAATAAATTAACAAAAGGTCTTGAGGATCAAGCATAGAATCTAGATTTCTTAGATGCCGAAACTGAAATATAAATTGATACAGAGCCGGGCGGTGGCTCACGCCTGTAATCCCAGCACTTTGGGAGGCTGAGACAGGTGGATCATGTGAGGTCAAGAGTTTGAGACCAGGGCCGGGCACGGTGGCTCACGCCTATAATCCCAGCACTTTGGGAGGCCGAGGCGGGCGGATCACGAGGTCAAGAGATTGAGACCATCCTGGTCAACATGGTGAAACCCCGTCTCTACTAAAAATGCAAAAATTAGCTGGGCATGGTGGCGCAGCCTGTAGTCCCAGCTACTCGGGAGGCTGAGGTAAGAGAATTGCTTGAACCCAGGAGGCGGAGGTTGCGGTGAGCCGAGATCGCGCCATTGCACTCCAGCCTGGGTAAAAAGAGTGAAACTCCGTCTCAAAAAAAAAAACAAAAAAAAAAAGAGTTTGAGACCAGCTTGACCAATATGGTGAAACCCCATCTCTAATAACAATACAAAAATTAGTCGGGTGTGGTAGCATGTGCCTGCAGTCCCAGTCACTTGGGAGGATGAGACAGGAGAATTGCTTGAACCTGGGAGGCGAGGTTGCAGTGAGCCGAGATCACACCAATGCACTCCAGCCTGGGCGACAGAGCGAGGCTCCATAAAAAAAAAAAGATACAAGACTTGTCTAAAATGACTTCATGGTAAATCTTTCCTGCTAAGCCCAGTTTCTTGATTAAATTAGAATCTTCATGGTTGAGAAAATTTTTCTAATGTGCAAGGTTTAGAAATATGCACCTCACTGTACCATGGAATTTGGTATGAGAGGCTGTTTCACTCTGAGTTCGGAATAACAAACTTTTCATCTATGTGTGTGTGTCTATGCTTTTGGCCAATTGCAGCATTTTAGAGAAGCTTCCACATAGCCACCTAGTAGGTCAACATTACTTCCTTAAAACTCAGTTTCACTACCCGATTTGACAAGGGAGATGTTGTAGACCTGAAAGCCAGGCTTAAGGACATAACTTCCTGAATCCTGGTCATGGTTTCATGCTCTTTAGGTTTTGCTGTGATAATCTGTCTTGCTTATTGCCCTTTGACCCATTGAGAGCTTTGATTTTCTTCTTGCGGTATGAGTTATAAAATTAGAGATTAGTCAATTAGAAAAGGAAGCTGAAATAATATCTTTTGAAATTCAAGGGTGATGTGTGTTGTAAAAATATACTACAGGGGAAGATGTGGAAATTCAACAACATCTCATAAGAGAGATGAGAATCAGAGGAGGTGCTTTGACACCTATGATACACAGACCCCAGGTGCATATTCTCTTACTTGGAAAAGGATTTGAGCATGGCACAGAATTTTTATTAATTTTTGTTTGTGGCTATCGGGTAATTGCTGACTAAATTGGTGCCTCAAAGAAATAACTAAATGTAGGCATTTAATAGCTTTTGAAATATGCTTTAAGACATTTTTGGTCCCATTTTCTTTGTTGCTTTTTTGATCTAGACTCTCAAACCCTTTCAGGACTGCAGCAGGAAATTTAGATTCAACCTCAAGAGTCAGTGTTTTGTCTTGTGTCTCCTCTAATATAACACAGATGTTAGGATGACTGTATTTTACTTGAACATTTATTGAATTTCTGCCTTACTTTCATTCTCATTATAATGAGAAACAGTCAAACTCTAGTGCTTATTAAACTCAGAGAATACAAGTTGTAATCTTGAGCATGTACATGTGGAGAAGATATATTTAGGTTATTTACTTAGATTACAAACCCTTAAACTGTTCCACTATTTGAGGGAAAAACCTTCCCTCTGAGAAAAAGACACTGAAAAACAAACAGAAATATTAAAGATGAAAAAAGTGCTTAAGAACTGAAAAAGTGGTTCTCTAAAATATTCTTTTTTTTTTAAACTGGTATGAGTGTCAGTTAATTACTTGGGCAGCCTATAATATGAGTAAGATTTTACTTTTTAACACTCTACATTCTAAGTTCACAATGCCTATATTTTCTGTCTAGAAACCTAGTTCTTCTGCTATTTCAGTGAATCACACAAACCATATGAATAGTTGAGCAACTTTCATGTTGCCAGTTTCAGCTCCATGCCGCATCCACCCTCTCTAGGTCAGCTAGTTGGAGAAGGATCCACTGTATCCAGTGATTCTAATAAAACAATGAAACCCAGCTCCTTTGGCTGAAATGCTGTGTTTACTAATTAGTACTGAATCAGCAATCTGAATTTTTTTTTTTATCTTGGTGGCAAATTTATTTAAGAGGACAAAAACTCTGCATAATGTGGATGCCTCATGTGAACTTGTTCATATGGTTTAGGTATCCTTTCTTCACTGGCCCAGTTACCTGAGCTGTTTCAACTAGGCTAAACTTATGTGTCACAATTACCTTTAGATTTACTTGATTGGAGACATTCTTGTTTATTTGTGTTACTGAGGAAAATAAACTCAATGCCATGTCTTCAGACCAATCACCATTTTATTTACTCTGCTGGTTACAAGGAATCATGAAACAGAGCTGTTCAAAGTGAGAGCGGTGGCCTTTACTGGGATGTAGTGAGCTCCCTGTCAGTGTCACCAGGTGACTGACCTCACTCTGGCATGCATCCAGGTAACTGAACGTTGAGGATCTTATAAGGAGACTCATGTTTCGAATGGGCAGTTGGTCTGGATGACGTGCACAGCCCCCTTCCGACTGCATGTGCTCTATTGGTTCATTTGATTCAGTCTTTCAGGTCTGACAGTTTCTGGAGAGCTTAAATGAGCGATTTAGAGTCCTGTTTGCATCTGGTCCATTGTGTGCCAGTGAACCTGCTAATGATTACATGTGTATACTTGGCCATGGTATGTAGAATCAGCATTCTGTGGAAGGAGCATTTAAAATCATTTATTGTTTTGGCATTGACATTTTCTTTGAGATTTAAGATTTCTATCATGTTCTCATTAGGAATGCTGGGCATCTGGTTTTAAAAATCCTTAACAACCTGTATTAGCTGGTACTTCTAAAATAACATATATATAACAACACCAATTATTATGTTAGCGATGCTATTACTGCTCCAGGGAGCAATTTAGTGTGTCTGGTCAAGAACTATATTATTTTATAATCAGACAGTAAAATATTTCAGTTGTTTTTACTATGGTACAACTTATTGTGGAATTAAAACAAGTCTTCATTTATAAATGTCTGGTTTTTTCTTTCTGCCAGCTTGCAGAAATTTCTTGCCTTTATGCAGACTTTGCATAGCACTTATGGGTAAGTTTAAATGTAAAAATGTAAAATAGAAATTACTGGAGGAAAAAGTAAGGGGCTCTTGGTTCTGATCGGCCTGAATTTGAAGCTCAGCTGCGAAACTCACTAGCTGCGTGGCACAGTTACCATCTTAGATCCTTTGGAAAAAGATGAGAGTCTTCAAGCTAGCAATGGTATGTTTAAAAAAAAAAAAGTCACTGAGTCTCATGAAATTCTGCTTGACATAGGTTCTGTGTCCAGAGAGAGGGATCTTTCATAAGATAAACTGTAGTTCCCAGCTGGGCCTGGGGCCTTAGTGGGAGCAAAGAGCAGTGAAGCAGATTAAAGGCAATGTCCAAACTTCTCCCATCCTCCTTTTTCTTTTCCATTATTGGCTTGCACCTTGTTCACTGGTTGCTAGGAGATCAGAGGTGGAAGGGGAAATAGCTGTGAGGCAGGAAGACTGGAGTATGCTCAACAATGGGGATCTTGATTTGTTTTTTGAGACCGAGTCTCGCTCTGTCACCCAGGCTGAAATGCAATGGTGAGATCTTGGCTCACTGCAACCTCCCCGTCCTGGGTTCAAGTGATTCTCCTGCCTCAGCCTCCCAAGTAGCTGGGACTACAGGTGCCTGCCACCACGCCTGGCTAATTAAAATTTTTTTTTTTTTATTGTTAGTAGAGACAGGGTTTTGCCATGTTGGCCAGGCTGGTCTTGCACTCCTGACCTCAGGTGATCCACCCACCTCAGCCTCCCAAAGTGCTGGGATTATAGGCATGAGCCACTGTGCCTGGCCCAGTCTTGATGTTTTTGAAAGATAGTATTTAACTCAAATACTTCTGTGTGGCAAAGATGAAAGCATGTTAGACTTCTAAGGGTCAGCATGATCACTAGAAATCTTCTAAGCTAATTTATGTGTTTTTCTTTGCAGAGCATATCTGTAGAAAAGCCTGAAGAGAGATAGGTGGCATGAAGATTTGCTCCCTTTGGTGTCTCCTGCCTTCTTGTGTTTTGTCCTTACTTTATGTTTGGTTTTATCTCATGTTTATTGTCATATACGGTGTTGCTTTCTCCAGTGTGAATAAGGATCTCAAGGCCCACTACAGTTATTTCCCTGGCAAAGGCTCTTCCAAAGTTTGATGTGAATCCTTGAACCCGGCTTGCTTTGATAAATCCAGGCAGTAAATACCTTGCATATTTATTAGCCATCTATCTTTTTTCTTTTTTGATACAGGGTCTCACTCAGTTTCCTAGGCTGGAGTACAGTGGCACTATCACGGTACACTGTAGACTTGAACTCCGGGCTCAAGCAATCCTTCCATCTCAGCCTTCTGAGTAGCTGGGACCACAGGCACATGCCACCATGACTAGCTATTTAGGTGGTTTTTTTCCTTTCAATTTTTAGTAAAGATGGGTATCTCACTATGTTGCCCAGGCCTTGAGGTGCTAGGGATGGCTGAAGGTATCTCAGGATGTCCTGAGCTTTGATGATCCTGTATAAAGACTTGGAGTTTATATGGGTTGGTACATAGAAGATTCTCAAAACTAAAGATCTTGGATTCATAGAACTTGAACTTAATTCAGGTGACCTGTATGTTTTGACATTTGTACCTGCTAATGATTACAAGTTATATAAGTTTACTTATGGAAGATCTATCAAAATATACTCTGAATATGGTGATATTAACGTTTTAATTTATAATTTATTTATGGTGGCATAACTGACAGATCTTAATTAGTTTCGCTAATACAGGGGATGATTCTACTTATGGTTCAACAGCAGCATCAAAAGTTCTTTCATGTACTGATTGTTTTTGTCAGGCACACTGAATCAGTGAATCACTTTCCTTCTGTTTGGGAAGGTGTTGAACTTGGGTGCCATGGGAGGAAGCACAGTACTGTTGGAGAATGCCTGTAGTTAGAATTGGTCCATGTCCAAACCACTCCACCCAACAAGAAAGTGGCTCGAAGTTCCAAACAGATTCCTGGAGCTGGAGAAGCATTTAGGGGAAGAGCAGGGCCAGCTTGGCTCATGAGCTGCAGAGCACAGAGCCCCATGGACGATTAAATGACAGAATCTAGGCCAAAGCTTGAGTAAAGTGCCAGACCAGATGAGAAGCACGCCAGTGGAGAGAGAGAAAATGTGCGCATGAAGCTAGGGCACTGTATCTGAGGACACAGGACTGAGTGAGTACATATACAAGCGCAGGTAGGAGGCAGAACTCTAAAGGGTCCTGGGCAGTATTCCACAACCTGCCTAATTAGAGAACCATATACAACCCACTTACTCACTTTGCAATGAAAATGTCTTAAACCAAAAGCACAATGCAAAAGATCAAATCCCTGAAGACCCCAGCTGGGCTTGTAGGTCTCATTGTTCTGGCTTAGGGATTGGGCTCCAGGGAGTACCTTGGTTATCCTGAGAGAAGCTGGGAATATTGGACTCTGCCCTACTCTGCCTTCTCTCATCATCCAAATAATAGCAAACTTCATAGCAGGAGTTCAGAATAGTCATGGTGAAAGGAAAATGCTGGAGAAAAGGTAGGAAACTTTGGTCCTTTACAACTGACTTGAAGCTTTACAACCTGGCGGTTGAAGATGTAGTGATTTCACGTTCCCTGTTACCTGCTTTTACTCTTTGGCCTGTAATATAAATGTAATGCATTTGATGCAAGTTATTGTTTAGTGAAGGGAACAAGGTTATCTTAGCGGAGTAAGTCACTAGATGGTGTTGGTTTCTAGTTTCATTTCAAAACATGCTGGTCATTTTAATTTGTAATACAAAGAAGCTATTGAAGTGGAAGAATATTTTCTTGTTCTCATATTAGAGCCAAATGAGCAAAACATTAAAGAATCGCAGTTGAAATTGTTTCCAAATCAGAAAAAGTTCTCTATAATTTTCTCATTCTGGTTCCTATTTATATTTTCTGTGGAGACTGAGTTGTGGTTGTCATAGCAATTTCTTTTCCTGCATGAAATTCTGATACTTGGATTTTTATTATTTGTACTTCATGGCAAGAAAAGACCTATTGAAATCTAAATATTGCCTTTTAAATGATATCTGACTAGAATAGATCTTTTAGCCATTACATCATCATCCTAATATTTGCTGACCTGTGAATAATAGTCCTTAGGATTCTGTTTTGATGGACCAGGAAGTAGTCTTCGGAGCAGGGTGGTTTTAAGAGGAGAGTCTGTGTCCTGATACCCACAAGATACTCTGATACCCTCTCTTTGCCTCAGCACCTTCGGTGGCTCTGAGGCCCTTCGGGATTGTCTTCATGTCCCTATATGGTGTAAACCAAAAATCTTTCTTTGCTGGGTTTTGTATCTTTTTTATTTTTTTCCTTTTGCTTTTAGATATTTTTATTAAAATTTCTTTTTTTTTAAATTTACACACAGGATCTTGCTCTGTTGCCCAGGCTGGAGTGCAGTGGTGCCATCATAGGTCACTGTGGCCTGGAACTCCTGGGCTCAAGCAGTCCTCCTGCCTCAGCCTCCCAAAGTGCTGAGATTACAGAGGTGAGCCACCATGCTGGGCTCTACTTTTAGATTTTTCCCCATGCAGTTTTCATGTGCTGTTTTGACCCCATTCCTTTACTAAAAATTCTCTTTTGAAGCTGACAGTGACCCAGTTCTTGTCAAATCCATTAGCTTATCAGAATTTAACTTTCATGTCTTTCATGTGGCTTTGATATTGTTGACCAATCTTCCATGAGGCTGTCCCTTCTGGTTTCCTTCTTTCTCTCTTTTGTTCTTCCTTCCATCTATTGGCTATGTCATGCCAAGGTACCTTTTTCAGGGCCCTGCATCTCTGGTCGCTGAGTGAGTCTTTCCCAACATCTCCTAAGTTCTTATTTATCTCCTGCTCCAAAAGGTACCCGTCCTCACAGGTTCTGCCTTGGACAGCTCCATGTTCTGCATTCACTTACTCCGTGGGCTTATTCACTGCTGGATGCTACTTGTCATTACAGAGGACTAACCTTCAAATCTACATCACTGGTTCTGACCACTCACCTCCACTGCAGTTCTGTATCTTGTTATTTGCAGGACATCTCTAACTGCAGTACCTGCCATCCAGCACTGGGTTCATCGACTTCTTCAGTCTCAATGTGGCTGCTCTCAGCTGCTAGAAGCACTACTTTTCTGCCAGTTGGACTGTTGGACAGCTGGACTGTGCTATCTGATTCTGCATGCTGTTTACTGTGGTATCACACCTCACGTAACCTTGGAAAAGATCCACTTTACACTGGTGAAAGAATAAGAATGAAAAAGGCAAATAACATATCAGGCTTATTGGGAAAATAATTTTGAAAGACTCCCTAAGACGCTCTTGGGGACTCCCCACGGTTCTCAGAATCACATTTTGAAATCATTGGTATGCAGTGTTTTTTGCTAAATCTTTTTCTAACTTGACATTTTATTTTTCTCATTCATGACCTTTCAATTTTGGTTTTGAGGTTTATATAAGGAAAGTCCAAAATCAAACACAATCGCACAGTCAGAATCTAATATTCATTGATGGAATTTGGTCTCTGAGGCTTGAAAACACATCATATGATAAATGATAGCCCTTTTTAAAAGTCATGATATTAAGCTTCCATGCTCCTGAGAGTCAGGTTATGCTTCATGGCTCTCTGCAATTCTGCATTTTCATCTCTCTTGTTCCGAACACCTGGATTGTAAATTTTCTCTAATGTAAAATTAAATTTGTGCTCTCTGATGTTCTCTAATGTAAAATTAAATTTGTGTTAATGGAGAGAAAAATGAATGTATGGGAAATAACTCTAATGTTAAATTTTACCACTGCATCTTTTCCCTTCTTTCTTTTATTTTTATTTGGTAAACTATGTTCTGTTATGTGCTCAAAACTGCTAGGTGCTGGGGAATTAAATTTGTAGACAAAATGGTCCCAGCCCTAAAATCATGCCCTAGGGTGAACACAGTCTTCAGCACCAGCAATCACAACCTAATGTATTAAGAGAGAAGATCTAACTCCTTCAGAAGAAACCTGTGTTGACCTGAGGCAAGGTACTTCTCATTTCTAAGACAATAGTAGGTGACTGATGCTCTCCAGTCACCTTCCGTCAAAAGAGACCATTTAGAATGTGTAGATCCAAAAAGCACTGCAGATCCAGTGTTGAGCAGAAAGCTTACCACCTATCAGTTAGCCATGAAAGTCTTTATTCTTATGGGGACTCAAAATACATTAGAGAGTTGAATGTATGGCAGGTGGATGAACTATGGGAAGGGGAGGCAGGAATTTAGAGCTAGAAGTGCTGATGGTTGTGCTGGGGCCTAACAAGGAGCGGTAGCATAGGGGCCATCTCTGGATGGCTGTCTCTGGAGAACAGAGAGAATATCCCTCTTGTATATCACACTTTTGTTTGGGTATGAACTGAGAGAAATTATACCAATACCACCATCACCACCACTAATTGCAGCAGCCAGCAATGTATAACTATGTGCCAGGCACAATGCTAAGCTCTTTGCATGTATCATTTTATTACATCCTCTTAACAACCTCACGTCTAGGCACTTTTCATTCCATTCATTCATAAGTGTACTTTGCACCTTCTTTGTATCAGTTAAGTGTGCTATCTGCTAAGGATAGGATGGTGAGCCAAGCAGACATAGTCTACCTGATGATGGTGCATGGAGTTTAGTAGTAAAAGGTTAGAAATTAGCCAAACCGGCCAGGCACAGTGGCTCACATCTGTAATCTCTGTACTTTAGAAGGCTGAAGTGGAAGGATTGTTTGAGACCAGCCTAAGCAATAGTGAGACCCTTGTCTCTATTAAAAAAAATTTGCTAAATAACCTTACTAGTAACTATATATAGGTAGGTAGTTAAACACTGTGCTCATGTATGTAACTATTTTTTTTTTTTAAAGAGACCACTCAGGCTGGAGTGCAATGGTTTGATCAAGACTCACTGCAGCCTTGAACCTCTGGCTCAGCCTTCAGAGTAGCTAGGACTACAGGTTAATTATTATTATCATATTTTTAGAGATGGGGTCTCACTATGTTGCCCAGGCTGATGGCCAACTCCTGGCCTCAAGCAATATTCCTGCCTCAGCCTGCCAAAGCACTGTGATTACAGGTGTGAGACACCGTGCCCTGCACATGTATGTAACTATGATTCATTGAGCACCTATTATACACTAGGCTGAGGGCATACAGCAAGGCTATTGCTATTATCCTAGGTTCCAGAGAAGGAAGCTGAGTAAATTTCATAAATAACCCAATAACTTGCCACACTTAAAAGACGAGTCCTTATTCACTGTGCTGGTAGAAGAATGACTCAGTGCATGTGGGAAGGATCAGAGAATAGACCATCTGTGGGGTCACTGCCTTTGTTATCATTAGAGGTGGCTAAAGCAGAGTGCACTGCGGATTCTCACTGGGCAATTGGGAGCCATTATCCTGATGAATGAGGAAATGATTACATTTCCTCCTTGGATATTCAGAAGTGGGAATATAGAGAAATGTATACAGTGTGATTTCTGTGTTGAAAGTGAACAGCATGTCCAGTAAAATATGTGTTTTAAATTAGTCCTGAGCTGTTTTTTAAATCATAACCAATAAAGAAATCTGTCCAAAGGAAGCATTTCCCATGACCTTCCCTTTGGAAATAACCCAGCTTTTCTAGTTCTTAGTACAAGGAAGGTATTTTTCAGGAGAAGGAAGTTTAGGGGAGAGAGCGGGGCGGGAAGAACGGGAAATCTTTATAGATAAAGGAGATTTTTAATGAATTTCTTTTAGCCTAGCTCCCTCCCTGGTCACCATGATGTGCACTTGTTTGCTGTTCAACAGTGAAGAGCAATGTTGGTCTGAGGAGTGACATCAGAGTCTCTGACTGGCCCTGTTTCTCCTGCTCTGTGGTCCTCTCTGCAGTTACAGGGCCTCTAGAAAGGCTGGAGGAGTTGGCACTTGTCCATCCACTGCATCAAAAACTGAGTAACTGAGTAATGGCCACGACAGAGTGTGCATGGTAAATATATGATGTTTTTCTTTTCAGGAAATGGAAAGAAAAAGGTGCCACAAATAGGGTGGAGGCAGGTGTGGCTAGGTCCTTATTATGGAGAGGGGGTTGTATGAAGGATGAGTGTTGTATATAATGTGTGATTTCTCTGTGGCTTTCACCTGCTCAGCCCCCTGACTGGGATAACCCAAGAGGCAGCAGGTTGCTTGGACATGCCCGTTGCCTGGAACACTTTGGGAACTTTGGTACAAGTCTATAGAGGAGAGTAAAGGAACAAAATGGAAATCATTTAAAAACTAATTCATGGCTGGGAGCGGTGGCTCGCACTTGTAATCCCAGCACTTCGGGTGGATAACCCGAGGTCAGGAGTTCGAGACCAGCGTGGCCAATATGGTGAAACCCCATCTCTACTAAAAATATAAAAATTAGCTGGGCATGGTGGCACGCGCTTGTAATCCCAGCTACTTGGGAGGCTGAGACAGGATAATCACTTGAACCTGGGAGGCGGAGGTTGCAGTGAGCTGAGATCACACCACTGCACTCCAGCCTGGGTGATGGAGCGAGACTCCATCTGGAAAACAAAAAACAAACAACAAAACTAATTCATGTCGAAAATTCACTTTGGACCTGTCTGTGTTTCTAATTCCTCTTTCTTATTTCATTTGTATGGGAAGTGACCTCAGATCAAATAACTGAGTAAGAAAACAAATCAAAGCACCCAGGAAAGGGACATTTAAATTCAAACAACTTTTTTGAGCATCTACTATGTGCTGGGAATCAGCCTATAAAAATTACTTGTATTGGATTCCTATCCTCCTTCTCCCCACCCCTCCTATCCTCCGCTTCTAGGGTAGGAAAGCTATGCCTAGCTCAGGGAACTATCCCCTGGGGGCCATGTTGTTTTTGATTGTGTAGCTTATTGGGAATAGAATTTTTAAGACCAAGGGATGTTAAAGATCACCTAGTCTCATTCTCTCATTTTACACTTAATTTTATGAAGTTCACCAAAGTGATATGCTCAAATTATTTCACAGCTGTTACAGCATAAATGTGACTCATTTCACATTCTTTTTGCATAATGCCTGTACAAAATAACAAAATGAAATCTATACTTCACCGTCTACTACACTATTCTAGTTATCTATTGCTGTGTCACAAGAAGCCACCCTAACCTTAGTGACTTGACCCAATTTATTATTATCTCCTATGGTTCCATGGGATAGCGGGGCAGTTCTTGCTTGAGGTCTCTCCTGTGGTTGCTGTCAGATGGACAGATGCTCGGAGTCATCTGAAGGCCCAAGGGGGCTGGATGTCCAGGTCGGCTTCTTCCTGCACAAGGCTGGCAGCTGATGCTGGCTGTCATCTGGGCGCTCAGCTGGGCCTGGCATTGGATTGTCTTGAAGGTCCCTTCTGCTCTATAAACTTGGGAAAGCTATTCCCTTTCAAGAGCCTCACTTCTTGAGAATGTCTTAGGTTGCAAGGAAGAGACTCATTTAAGTTACCTCTGAGGTATGTGAAGATTACACATAAATGTGAGCTCTATAAAGCCAGTCAACTAGATTCCAGAAAAATCTTATTTAAAACCTTCCTTGTTTCTTTACTGAATGTCTGCTTTTTCTGTTTTCCTTTTTATTTCTTTCTTTTTTTTTAGAGACAAGGTCTTGTTCTGCCTCCCAGGCTGAAGTGCAGTGGCATAATTATAGCTCACTGCAGCCGTAATCTCCTGTGCTCAGGCCATCTTCCTGCCTCAGCCTCCCAAATAGCTAGGACTACAGGTGTGCGTCACCACACCCAGCTAATTTTTAAATTTTCTTTAGAGATGAGGTCTTGCTGTGTTGACCAGGCTGATCTCAGACTCCTGGCCTCAATCCTCCTGCCTCAGCCTCCCAAAGTGCTGGGATTACAGGTGGGAGCCTGCGTGCCTGGGCCTCTCTTTTCTTTTGACCACTTTCACCTTTTTTCTATTTCAGAGCAACTGCTGATATGTGACATCAGCATGTTGTGATCCTTCCTTGTGGCTGTGTTTCCTGTGCATCCATTCAAGTTCTGGTACTCATTGCTAAGGTCCTCAATACTTAGTGCAAATGAGAGGGGAGGGGAGGGCAGAGGGAAGATCTAATTGCCAAGGTCAGAGAGGCAGACCATGTGGTCACTTGAAAACCCTAAATACTGACTGGCCCTGGGTTAGACACCCACTCTGAACCATATAACATATGGCTGCCTAGGACTGCTCTTGCTGCAGGGCAGTGGAAGCAGTGGGCGGTATTGAAATGTTTAGCATCAGGCTAATAAGATTTTTATTATCATATTGATAATATCTGTATTACCTCCCTCATAGGACTGCTATCAAAGCCAAAATTAATAATAATAGCTAACATTTCTTTCCTTTTTTTTTTTCTTTGAGACGGAGTCTCACACTGTTGCCTGGGCTGAAATGCAGTGGCACCATCTCACTTCACTGCCACCTCCACCTCCCAGGTTCAAACGATTCTCTGCCTCAGCCTCCCAGGTAGCTGGGATTACAGGTGCCTGCCACCACGCCCAGCTCATTTTTCTTAGGTGTGGTGGCACATGCCTGTAATCCCAGCGACTTGGGAGGCTGAGACAGGAGAATCACTTGAATCTGGGATGCTGGGGTTGAAGTGAGATTGTGCCACTGCACTCCAGCCTAGGCAACAGAGTGAGACCTGTCTGAAAAAATTAAATTGATTTGAAAAAAAATGGAAGTTTCAGATGGTACTGCAAAAATGACCCCTCAGGCCAGGCATGGTGGCTCACACCTGTAATCCCAGCACTTTGGGAGGTGGGCGGATCACATGAGGTGGTGAAACCCTGTTTCTGTCTATCTGTATCTATCATCTATCTATTTATTTAGAGATGCAGTTTCACCATGGCCAGGATGGTCTTGATCTCTTGACTTCGTGATCCACCCACCTTGGCCTCCCAAAGTGCTGGGATTACAGGCGTGATCCACCGCACGTAGCTTTTTTTTTTTTTTTTTCTTTGAGACAGAGTCTCACTCTCTCACCCAGGCTGAAATGCAGTGGTGCATGCTTAGCTCATGGCAACCTCTGCCTTTTTGTGCCTTAGCTTCCTGAGTAGCTGGGATTATAGGTGCATGCCACCACACCTAGCCAACTTTTGTATTATTATTATTTTGTAGTAGAGATGGGGTTTCACCACATTTGCCAGGCTGGTCTTGAGCTCCTAACCTTAAATGCTCCACCCATCTTGGCCTCCCAAAGTGCTGGGATTACAGGTTTGAGCTACCACGCCTGGCCACCATTTAATAAATATGGACCATGTGCAAGGTACTTTATACACACCACCTTCACTTATTTTTCAAAACAACTGTGCAAAGTAGGTATCATCTATATATTCAGATGAGGAAGCTGAGGCTCAGAAATTATGTGCAATTTATTTAAAAGTACACAGGTAGAAGTGGTGTAGCTGGAATTGGAATCCAGTTAGGTAATTTTCAAAACCAATTCTCTTTCTCCTCTAATAGTGATCATTTGTGAAGCCATTTGGCAACCTGTAAAGGGTTTTATAGATATATGATTTCTATTAAAATATAATTCTCTTTTCCCCTACAGACTTGGTGTTTTGACCTAGGAAGCATGCCATTTGTCAGTGGGCTTTCTCCAGGACAATTTTAAGGCTTACAGGAGTATGGAATAGCTAATAGTTTCATAGCTATAATCTACACTGAAAATTTCCCTCTCAGTGAATTGCCAAGGATAATTGAAAAACCAAAACCAAAACCTAAACAGACTCACAAAAGTCAAACCCTTATGATACTTCTGGGGAAAAGCATGACCCGGCCTGTGGCCCCCTCCTCCCACCCGCCAGGGGTGGGGTGGCCTGTGACCTGTGGCCTGTGGCCTGGCCAGGCTCCTCAGCCTGCAGCCTGAGAGCAGCCCCTCCCCTCCATGGGCTGACTGTTGGGAAAGGAAGCGGGTGTTGATCAGCAGCATTTAGTGTCTGTCCTCTAGTAGTCGTCAAGGTCACACTGCCATTCAGTATTTATCTAATCTTAAGCTGCAGGGAGTAGCACTTGCAGTGCCCTTCCCCTCGCCCCCATCATTGCTCTGTGACTCTATAGTTTATTCTGGGATGAAGCCCGGCCTCCCAGGAGCTGTTTACATGTACAGACAGCTCTAGTCCCTGGTAGATTGCTTTCGACTCAACCGCATCTTGGCATTAGGTCATCAGGGATAGTTGGAAGCAGTCCTACTACAGTGTTACTGTATTTGCTACGAGATGTTGCTAAGGTCAGTCTCCCTACATCATTCAGTTTCTTCCTAGAAGTTAACACCAAGAAATTTCTCTTAGGCTAAGTATCTGTACTCCTAAGTAACTGATTTGTTTTCACCTGAAGAACACTTTAAACAAGACCCCCCTCCTCCATACTGCTCCTGCAGATACCAAAATCCACGGATGCTCAAGTCTCTGATAGAAACTGGTATGGTATTTGCACACAACCCTCACACATTCTCCCGTATACTTTAAATCATAACTGGATTACTTATGATACTTAATGCAATGTAAAAGTAAGTACAGATGCTCTCAACTTAACAATGGGGTTACTTCTCAATAAACACATTTTTAAGTCAAAAATGTCATAAGTTGAAAATGCATTCAATATCCTGATAAACTCATCATACAGTCCAAAAATTGTAAGTTTAACCATCGTATGTCAGGGACTATATGTAGTTGTAATATTGTATTTTAAGAATTTTGTATTATTTTCTATTTATTTTTAAATACTTTTGATACATGGTCGATCTGTGGATGTGGACCGTGCAGATACAGAGGGCTGGTTGGTTGTACTGTCCTCTCTGTTGGCTACTAGGAAGTACAGAGGTAATTATTTCTCCTTTAGTCTTAGTAAAGTCTAGAAGACCTTGGGGGCATGTGTAAGGCTCCTAACTTTACCTCTGGCTTCATGTTTTCTCTCCTGCCTTACTTTCCCTTCATGCTGGTTTCCTCACTTATATGTAATATACCACCTTAAAAATACACAAACAGCCTCAGTTTACTTTTTTGGACTAAGGCAGGACCTAACTTAATGGATTCAGAATATCCCTCTCTATAGAGCTCCATTAAAATAACTTAAGGATAGTGACATGAGACTGAGCGTGATGGCTCATGCCTTAATCCCAGCACTTTGGCCAGCCTGGCCAACATGGTGAAACCCCACCTCTACTAAAAAATGCAAAACGTTAGCTGGGTGTGGTGGCGTGCCCCTGTAGTCCCAGCTACCCAGGAGGCTGAGGCAGGAGAATCACTTGAACCTGGGAGGTAGAGGTTGCAGTGAGCCAAGATCGCACCACAGCCTGAAAGGCAGAGTAAGAGTCCCTCTCAAAAAAAAAAAAAAGATATATTTTAGGAGTTAAGTTACTTTTGACTTCTGTGCTTCACCCATAGTTGGTGCTCAGCCTTTAAAAAAAATCAAATTGGAGGACAAAGCACAAACATGCCCTTTCCCCAGCCCTCTGCTTTTTTTTTTTAGCTTAAACATTTATTTTGGGTCTTTTTAAGGTAGTGTTAGCTGCTTTCTTGGCTATACATTTTAAATTTAAAGGGAGCCTCTGTTTGGTAATTACCACTTCCTGTTTCTTCTTGAGGAGGCAGTCAACGCTTCAATATACTCATCCTTTTCAGGAACGAAATGTGACCATGAATGAAACCCTTCCTGTGAAGCAGCAGTCGATTCCCTCTGTGGTTTCCAGAGTATGGTTTCTCCAGAGGAGCAAGGCGAATGGGCGAACTGACCACAGACCTCCATACGATGGATGAAGCTTGGAGTCAGGTGCTGCTCTTGTCCTGCGTGTGGCCTCTGTGGGGTCCCATTCGCAGGCCCCCTGCCTCATCCACCCTTGGTCAGCCTTCAGCTTCCCATCCAGAGCCTGGGGGCTCCTCTTGCCTGTCCTCCAAAGTGAGTACAGTTCCTACCTCAAACCAATCTCATTACACAAGGGCTGGTCTTGGGCCAAGTCTCGGCTAATGATATGACCAAATCCCTCAGCATGCTATTTTAAAAACAGGAACAAGTGACTTGAAGGACACATGAATATTCTTAAAGTATCTTGAAGGCAAGAGGGGCCACATCTCGTACCAGTGTCACGTTTTCCATTCTTACCTCTCTTTCCTTCAGAAGGAAAACTACGTAAAAGGACTCCCACGGAAAAGAGGAGTTAACCAGGGAGCAGAAGCCCATTCCGGCACAACTTTGCAAGTTACAACTGTTCAGGAGCCCTCATTCTAGGTGTTCCAAAGTGTATAATAAGTTTAGGCCTACAAGCACACACATACTGGGTTTGGGGGCACTTCTATACGTAAATCCACTTTTTTCTTTTTTGGCTTTGTGGAATGCAGGACAGTCACACAAGAAAATGGGAGAAGCATTCACAGCAGCCTGGAGACCAGTTTGGGTCACAGAACACCACAATGAAGCATGCTGGATTTTGATAATCATTCTCTTAGCACTTAAATGAAGTTATTTCCAAATGTTACACCTTGAGAGCTATGTGGTCCAAGATACTGCTTTGGGGTTGTATGTAAACTGGCTATTATGTAACTAAGGACCAGCAAGCTAAGGACCACTGGCTTGAGATCCTTACTGCCAGCACAGCAGTCTGGAGTCAGCCTGGGATAATCTAGTTTGGTGGGATGGAGTGGGCGACAGTCATTATTGTGACTTTAGTAGGTGGTTTTCCTCTGACAGTGCTAAGGAGACTGGCAGGTTTGGACTGGACAGAATTCCCCACGTGCAGCAAAGTGGCTGTGGCCAGACTGCTCCTCTAGCTTCCTCCTTACTGGGCGGGGCACCTCTGCAGGAAATTCAGCAGCTCTAGTCAGGGGCTTGCAGACAAAACTCTCATCTCTCTAGGGCAGAGCCCCTGGGGAGAGGGGCGGCTGTGGTTGTAGGTTCAGTGGACTTCTTAACCTTTCCTGCCTGCCAGCTATGAAGAGAGAAGCTGATCCTGACAAGAGGGATTCTTTCAGCACAGTGCACCAGCTCTGCTAAGAGACAGACTGCCTCCTCAAGTGGGTCCCTGACCCCTGTGCCTCCTGACTGGGAGAGACCTCCCAACAGGGGTAGGCAGACACCTCATACAGGAGAGCTCTGGCTGGCATCAGGCCCAGTGCCTCGGTAGGATGAAGCTTCCAGAGGAAGGAGCAGGCAGCAATCTTTGCTGTTCTGCAGCCTCCACTAGTGATACCCAGGAGAACAGGGACTGTAGTGAACCTTCAGCAAACTGCAGCAGACATGCAAAAGAGGGGCCGCACTGTTGAAGAAAAACTAACAAACAGAAAGCAACAATAACAACAACATTAACAAAAAAGACCCCTACACAAAAACCCCATCCAAAGGTCATCAGCCCCAAAGATCAAAAGTAGATAAATCCATAAAAGTGAGGAAAATCAGCGCAAAAATGCTGAAAATTCCAAAAGCCAGAATGACTCTTCTCCTCCAGATGATCTCAACACCTCTTCAGCAAGGGTGCAGAACTGGACAGAGGATGAGATGGACCAATTGACAAAAGTAGGCTTCAGAAGGTGGGTAATAACAAACTCTGCTGAGCTAAAGGAGCATGTTCTAACCCAATGTAAAGAAGCTAAGAACCTTGATAAAGGTTACAGGAGCTGCTAACTGGAATAATCAGTTTAGAGAGGAACATAAATGACCTGATGGAACTGAAAAACATAGCACAAGAACTTCGTGAAGCATACAAAAGTATCAATAGCTGAATCGATCAAGCGGAAGAAAGGATATCAGAGTTTGAAGGCCACCTTGCTGAAATAAGGCATGCAGAAAAGATTAGAGAAAAAGGAATGAAAAGGAATGAACAAAGCCTCTAAGAAATATAGGACTATGTTAAAAGACCAAACCTCCAATTCACTGGAGTACCTGAAAGAGATGCGGAGAATGGAACCAAGTTGGAAAACACACTTTGGGATATTATCCAGGAGCACTTTCCCAACCTAGCAAGACAGGCCGACATACAAATTCAGGAAAGACAGAGAACATCACTAAGATACTCCACAAGAAAATTAAACCCAAGATATATAATCATCAGATTCTCCAAGGTCAAAATGAAGGAAAGAATGCCAAGGGCAGCCAGAGAGAAAGGTCAGGTCACCTACAAAGGGAAGCTCATCAGACTAACAGCAGATCTCTCGGCAGAAACTCTATCTACAAGCCAGAAGAGAGTGGGGGACAACATTCAACATTCTTAAAGAAAAGAATTTCCAACCCAGAATTTCATATCCAGCCAAACTAAGCTTCATAAGCAAAGGAGAACTAAAATCATTTCCAGACAAGCAAATGCTAAGGGATTACATCACCACCAGGCTTGCCTTGCAAGAGTTCCTGAAGGAAGTACTAATTATGGAAAGGAAAACTGGTACCAGCTACTGCAAAAACACCAAGATATAAAGACTAATGACACTATGTTGAAGAAACTGCATCAACTAGTTTATGCAAAATAACCAGATAGCATTATGACGACAGAATCAAATTCACACATAATAGTATTAACCTTAAATGTAAATAGGCTAAATGCTCCAATTAAAAGACACAGGCTGGCAAATTGGATAGAGTCAAGTCCCATTGGTGTGCTGTATTCAGGAGACCTATCTCATGTGCAAAGACACACGTAGGCTCAAAATAAAGGGGCAGAAAAAACTTTACCAAGCAAATGGAAAGCAAAAAGAAGCAGGAGTTTCAGTCCTCTTCTCTGATAAAACAGACTTTATACAAGATCAAAGAAGACAAAGAAGGGCATTACAAAATGGTAAAGGGATGGATGAAACAAGGAGAGCTATTTTAAATATATATGTACCCAATATAGGAGCACCCAGATTCATAAAGCAAGTTCTTAGAGATCTACAGAGACTTAGACTCCCACACAATAATAGTGGGAGACTTTAACCCCACTGTTGATATTAGATAGATCAATGAGACAGAAAATAACAAGGATATTCAGGACTTGAACTCAGTTCTGGATCTAGTGGACCTAATAGAGATCTACAGAACTCTCCACCCCAAATCAACAGAATATACATTCTTCTTAGTGCCACATGGCCCTTATTCTAAAATCAACCACATAATTGGAAGAAAAACCCTTCTCAGCAAATGCAAAATAACTAAAATCATAACAAACAGTCTCCTAGGCCACAGTGCAATAAAATTAGAACTCAGGATTAAGAAACCCATTCAAAACCACACAACCACATGGAAATTGAACAACCTGCTCCTGAATGACTCATGGTTAAATAACAAAATTAAGGCAGAAATCAAGAAATTCCTGAAACCCATGATAGCAAAGAAACCATGTACCAGAATCCCTGGGACACAGCTAAAGCAGTATTAAGAGGGAAATTTATAGCACTAACTGCCCACATCAGAAAGCTTGAAAGATCTCAAATCAATACCCTAACATCACAATTAAAAGAACTAAAGAAGCAAGAGCAAACAAATCCAGAAGCTAGCAGAAGACAAGAAATAACTAAGATCAGAGCAGAACTGAATGAGATAGAAACAAAAAAATAAATAAAACCCTCCAAAAAAAAAAAAAATCAATGAATCCAGGAGCTTGTTTTTTTGAAAAAAATTAACAAAATAGATAGACCACTAGCTAGATTAATAAGAAAGAGAGAAGAATCAAATAGATACAACAAAAAATGATAAAGGGGATATCACCACTGACCCCACAGAAATACAAACTACCATCAGAGAATACTATAAACACCTCTATGCAAAGAAACTAGAAAATCTAGAAGAAATAGGTAAATTCCTGGACATATACACCCTCCCAAGACTAAACCAGGAAGAAGTTGAATCATGGAATAGACCAATAACAGGTTCTGAATTGAGGGAGTAATTATTAACCTACCAACCAAAAAAAAGCCCAGGACCAGACGGATTCACAGCTAAATTTTACCAGAGGTACAAAGAGGAGCTGGTACCATTCCTTCTGAAACTATTCCAAACAATTGAAAAGAAGGGAGGGACTCCTCCCTAACTCATTTTATGAGGCCAGCATCATCCTGATAGCAAAACCTGGCAGGGACACAATAAAAAAAGAAAACTTCAGGCCAATATCCCTGATAAACATTGATGTGAAAATCCTCAATAAAATACTGGCAAACCGAATCTAGCAGCATATCAAAAAGCTTATTCCTCATGATCAAGTTGGCTTCATTCCTGGGATGCAAGGCTGGTTCCACATAATGCAAACCAATAAAGGTAATCCATCACATAAACAGAACCAATGACAAAAACCACATGATTATCTCAATGGATGTAGAAAAGGCCTTCCATAAAATTCAACATCCTTCATGTTAAAAACTCTGAATAATCTATGTATTGATGGAACATATCTCAAAATAATAAGCACTATTTATGACAAACCCATAACCAATATTATACTGGATGGACAAAAGCTGGAAGCATTCCCTTTGAAAACTGGCACAAGACAAGGATTCCCTCTCTTACCACTCCTATTCAATGCAGTATTGGAAGTTCTGACCAGGGCAATCAGGAAAGAGAATGAAATGAAGGGTATTCAAGTAGAAAGTCAGGAAATCAAATTGTCTCTGTTTGCAGATGACATGATTCTATATTTAAAAAATCCCATCATCTCAACCCCAAAACTCCTTAAGCTAATAAGCAATTCCAGCATAGTCTCAGGATACAAAACCAATGTGTGAAAATCACAGGCATTCCTATACACCAACAATAGACAAGCAGAGAGCCAAATCATGAATGAAATCCCATTCACAACAGCTACAAAGAGAATAAGATACCTAGGAATACAGCTTACAAGGGGAATGAATGACATCTTCAAGGAGAATTATGAACTACTGCTCAAGGAAATAAGAAACAAACAAATGGAAAAACATTCCATCATCATGGATAGGAAGACTCACTATCGTGAAAATGGCCATACTACTAAAGTGATTTATAGATTCAATGCTATTCCCATCAAATTACCATTGACATTCTTCACAGAATTAGAAAAAAACTACTTTAAATTTCATATGGAACCAAAAAAGACCTGTATAGCCAACACAATCCTAACCAAAAAGAACAAAGCTGGAGGCATCATACTACCTGACTTCAAATTATACTACAAGGCTACAGTAACCAAAACAGCATGGTACTGGTACCAAAACAGAGATATAGACCAATAGAACAGAACAGAGACCTTAGAAATGACAACACACATCTACAACCATATACTTTTTGACAAACCTGACAAAAACAGTAGTGGGGAAAGGATCTTCTATTCAGTAAATGGTACTGGGAATACTGGCTAGCCATATGCAGAAAACTGAAACAGAACCCCTTCCTTACACCTTATACAAAAATTAACTCAAGATGGATTAAAGGCGTAAATGTAAACCCCAAAACCATAAAAACCCTAGAAGAAAACCTAGGCGATACTATTCAGGACATAGGCATGGGCAAAGACTTCATGACAAAAACACCAAAAGCAATTGCAATTAAAGCCAAAATTGACAATGAGATCTAATTAAACTAAAGAGCTTCTGTACAGCAAAATAAACCAGCATCAGAATGAACAGGCAACCTACAGAATGGGAGAAAATTTTCACAATCTACTCATCTGACAAAGGTCTAATATCTGAATCTACAAGGAACCTAAACAAATTTACAAGGAAAAAAAAAACCATCAAAAAGTAATCCTAGTACTTTGGGAGTCTGAGGCCAGAGGATCACCTGAGGTCAGTTCGAGACCAGACTGGCCAACAAAGCGAAACCCTGTCTCTACTAAAAATACAAAAATTAGCCAGGCATGGTGGCACGTGCCTATACTTCCAGCTACTCAGGAGGCTGAGGCAGGAGAATCACTTGAACCTGGGAGGTGGAGGTTGCTGTAAACTGAGATTACATTCCAGCCTGGGCCACAAGAGTGAAACTGTCTCAGAAAAACAAACAAACAAAAAAATGGGCAAAGGATATGAACAGATACTTCTCAAAAGAAGACATTTATTTGGCCAACAAACATGAAAAAAAGCTCATCATCACTGATCCTTAGAGAAATGCAAATCAAAACTGCAAGGAGATATCATCTCACACCAGTCAGAATGGTGATTATTAAAAAGTCAAGAAACAGGCCGGGTGCAGTGGCTCATGCCTGTAATCCCAGCACTTCGGGAGGCCGAGGCGGGTGGATCACAAGGTCAAGAGATCGAGACCATCCTGGTCAACATGGTGAAACCCCGTCTATACTAAAAATACAAAAAATTAGCTGGGCATAGTGGCACGTGCCTGTAATCCCAGCTACTCAGGAGGCTGAGGCAGGAGAATTGCCTGAACCCAAGAGGCAGAGGTTGCGGTAAGCCAAGATCACGCCATTGCACTCCAGCCTGGGTAACAAGAGTGAAACTCTGTCTCCAAAAAAAAAAAAAAAAGTCAAGAAACAACAGATGGCTGGCAAGGCTGTAGAGAAATAGGAATGCTTTTGCACTGTTGGTGGGGATGTAGATTAGTTCAACCATTGTGCAGGATAGTGTGGTGATTCCTCAGGGGTCTAGAACCAAAAATGCCATACTGGGTATATATCCAAAGGAATGTAAATCATTCTGCTCTAAAGACACATGCACATGTATGTTTATTGCAGTACTATTCACAACAGCAGAAACATGGAACCAACCCAAATGCCCATCAGTTAAAGTGGATAAAGAAAATGTGGTACATATCTGCCATGGAATATTATGCAGCCATAAAAAAGAAATGAGATAATGCCTTTTGCAGGGACATGGATGAAGCTGGAAGTGATCATCCTGAGCAAACTAACACAGGAACAGAAAGCCAAGCACATGTTCTCACTCATAATTGGGAGCTGAACAATGAGAAGACATGGACACAGGGAGGGGAACAACATACACTGGGGCTTGTCAGGGAGTGGGGGTCAAATGGGAGGGAGAGCATTAGGACAAATACCTAATGCATGCAGGGCTTAAAACCTAGATGATGAGTTGATAGGTGCAGCAAATCACCATGGCACATGTATACCTATGTAACAAACCTGCACATTCTGCACATGTATCCCAGAACTTAAAGTGAAACATAAAAAAAAATGTTCTGGGGTAAAATTCACATTTTCCTTCTCTGCCTTTTTTTTTAAGCTCGTGTTACTGGACAATGTCTTTGTTTGCAGGACAGGATGGCCTCTGAGCCTATCTTGACATAGTGTAGCCTATAAGAGACTAACATTTAGCCTGGTATTCTGTGTTTTTTTTCTAAAAGATCTTTCAAGCTGGAAAAAAACTGTTCCATTATGAGTTCATGTTTCATCTGCATAATAAATATATCAGATTAGAAGACAGCATCCTAGTAGTAAGCTGTGAATTGGATCAGAATAAAATTCTCAACACATTTATGAGATCTTCATTATTTTTTAATGTTCAAATTTCATTTAAGCTGTCAGATTTGATAAAAACATTTTACTAAATAAACATATCTTAAAAAAATTTTATTTTATATGGATAACCTTTAAGACCTAAAGAAATACCATAGTATAAAAATATGTGGGATGTTAGTGCCACAGAAGGAAACGTACTTAACATTTTTATTCTCTAGAAAAGAACACCTTTAGGTCTGGGGCTAGTTTCCTACTGAGAATCGTAAATTCAAGGGTGCATTAATACATCATTACCCTTTAAAAACGATTTATCCCAGGCTTGATGATAAAATAGTTGCAAAATACCACAAGAAACCTGTTTTAGAAATTAAAACTTGAAAGCTACAAAGTTAATTTTTTTTCCAGTGAATTGAGAGAAAGAGGCATCCAAAAAATTAACTTCAGCTCAGCCTTCCATTTTGATTACATTTGTAAACCCAAAACAGAAGCGCAGCCTCAGCAAATACACCTGTGTATGCCTAATGTATACAAGATATGGGGCCCAGCTCAGACTTGGGGGATCTGCCCTTGGGGCAGTCTTGTGATCCAAAGTCCCTGTGCCACGTGGGGGTCCTCCAGGGATCAGTGGATTTTCTCCTTGGCTTTGCTTTCCTTTAGGCAAATAAAGCCAGAGCTTCTCTAATGAATGGAAAACATCTTTTATGAGTTCCTAGCTCAGCAAGACAGGAGCTATTAGACATCCAGGGAGATGTTCTTATCCATCACTTCTGCTGTTTGGCAACATTGCCTCAGTGCTGAGAAACTGGGTCAGTAAAAGTTATTACTAGTGATAGCAGCCTTAATTAATGATCATAGTTGTGTTCTAGCAGTTAAAAGGAATAAAACAAGTCAGAAACGAAGTTGTGTGTGTTTTAGAGGAAAACTGGCATTTTATAACTCAAATTCAGTGGAATTCCATTAACTGTTTTTGGGAAGGGGTGTCTTGACTTGAGCCTACCCATAATATCAGAAGCAACAAATTTTTAGAGATGACGTCAGATTTCATGAAATGGAACAAGCATGTTATTTCACCACCTTTGTACCATCAGTGACAGATTTACTAGAGTCAACCAGTGTACATTTTAAGATGAATCACATGTATTTTTGTGCACAAATGTCTAAGTGTAAGATCAAGTGTTTAAAGCCCCAGAATTCATGGATTAAACGGGAAACACACATGTGCGTTGAGCATGAGATTTCAGGTAATGGCTCACAAACTTCTGTCACAAGTGTACCTTGGGAGGAAATGAACATAGATGGAGAAGAGGGGCTACATCTTTGCCTTCTGTTATTTTCCCACTTCTTTTAATAGAAACGTGCCTAAAGGCAAATGACTGGAAAATAGTGGCCAAAGGACAGTAGAGAAACCAAACTGGCCTCTAGGTGGTGCCTGGAAGCAGCATAGGGAAGGCTGGCACCCTTCAGGGTGAAAAGTCTTTGAAGCTCAGTAACCTGTAGGCTCCAGGATAAAGTCCGCATCCCATTGTGACCCGTTCTGCAATCTCCACAGGTGATTACTGGGCCAGCTGAAATACATTTCTCTTTTCACCTATTCCTGTACCTGTTAAATTGTGGGAGGTTATAGCTTATGTCGATAAATCATCACTGTTTAAAGTCAACAAACAAGGGGGCGAAAAATACTTACCAAAAGGGCTTTTGCCAAGCAGGTCATTCTGCCACAAAGCTTTACTTAGAAACATCTACCTGCTTCTCCCAGCTTCCTATTTGCCCAGCGCTGTCTCGTCCAGATGGAGTATGCTGGACCTGCAGGAGCTAAGATTCTGTTGGCTTGCAAGTGGAATGTTTCCCAAGGGAATGTTTTCTCTTTATGTTTTTAGTTTGGTAAAGTTTTTAAAAGGTATTATAGCTGCTACATTTGATATCAAATATGAATCTGTAACTCTTGTTAACCACATTTGCCATCAATAAAAACAGACAACCCCTGTGTAGATAATAATAAAAAGTAAATCCACACAAATCTATTCCTATTTGCTTGCTTAGTAAAAAGGGAAGCTTCAGCATAAAATTAAGAATCTGTAACTCCAGGCAGATTTTAACATATACTTTTTTTATTAAATATGTAAAAAGATCAACACAAGTCAAGTTATTCACATATTCAGAGACAAAAAACTATTCTACCATGCGACAATAGGTGGGTAATGTAAAATGAATGTGATACATCTGAATAAGACTTTTTCATCTATTATGTCATTACTTATCTATATTTATAATTAACAATACATATGTTTACATTCCTTTCAGTTTACATTTAATATATAACAAAAGCTTTATGGTGTACTATTTAGTAAAAGTAATCTGAATGCATATTAAACCTTAACGGAATAATGGAAATACTCACCAGGGAAGGGAAGAGTTCTTGGTTCCCTTCTGGAATTTACTTCTCTCAGGTCAACAGGTATTTTTCTTTTTTTTTTTTCCCTGCTTTTCTGCTTAGAACAAACATGGGCTTTCTCTTTGCCCCCTGCTTCGATCACTTCCTATCTGACAGTAGCAGTGGAAGTGCTATAACCAGCCGACAGCGGGCATGAGGGGAGACTAAAGATGAAACTGGGCTTCCTGAGAGGGAGAAGCAGAGCACACACCCACGGACGCTTCCTGCCCAGCCCGATGACACGTGACCAGGGGCTGCCAAGGAAAGCATGCCGTGAATGCCGAGATGAAAGAATGATGGGGTTCCACCATCCATGGGAAATGAGTGGGGGTTTGCACACAGGCTGGAAGTACAGCCTAAGAGGACTGACTCAAATTCAACTGTTAAAGATTCCCCAAAGCATCTGAGACATTATCTGGGGTGCAGCACAACAGAAGATGTTTAAGAAGGGGCCAGAAAGAATGTATAGCTCTTCTCTAAATAAGCAAATAGTCTGCCCCAAGCCTTCAGGAAGGAGAATGGACTATGGTGACTGGGGAAAGTTCTCTTTGCAGGCTAAGAGATCTGGCCAGCATGTTTATTACTGAGAAGGCTGGGGAGCTGGAGGGCAATGGAGTGGTTCCAGCAAGGGCCACCAGGGAGGCTTATGTAAGTTATACAGCAGTAATGGGTTGCTGGAGAAGAGGATCCTGATTCCCTGCTATCCATTCACGTGCATCCACATGACAGGAGTTTGGTCATGATCCACCGAGCATTGTGTATGACTGGGATGTCCAGAGCAGATGAAGAACGGCCTAGGAACCACTGCAGTATCAGCTGCATGGAGTTATTGTGACGTTTTACAAGAGCTATTTTTTTTTTCTTAAAAAGGGAAATGAGTGAGTACAAGAGGCTCAGAAGAGCAACACGCTGTTAAGCATAGTGCTGTGTATAGCACGGCCACTACTACTTGTGACCAGGTGTGGGAGGACGTCACTGCTGAGAGCAAGGCTGTCCAGCCTTAGAGAAATAAGCTGCCGCTATAATGCAGAGTGAGCAGGAGAGAGAAGAAAGGGAAACCAAACACCACGAAACATCTGTCCAGTTCTGCACAGTGTGTTGTAATAATCTCAAAAATACAAGCCATCTTTTCCATATAACTCAATAAATATCACTTTGCTGAAAAAGATTTATTTTGGAGAGGCTTCTTTTGGTGAAAAGCTTCAATGCTAGAATTTAGAATTCATATTTCATCAATTAATAAAGAAATTTCAAAGCTTTATGATATATAATTCAAAAATTTATTTTAAGCTTTTCAGTTAAGCGGAAAGTGGGGTGGGCACATTTATTTCTTGTTTTTGTTGCACCTGCTAAGTCAAATAACAAGTGAAAGTAAATCTAAAGTTAGATACCAAGGTGAAATGAATGATCCAGGAAGGGATATCATCTGTCAAAGGAAAAAATAAAGAAAAAAAAAGAGGCAAGGACTTGGAAAGAGACTAAGAAAATGTGCAAATATTAGTTAAAAAAATAAGGAATGCTTTTAATTCATTAATGTTTCCTCTATGAATTGCCATGGTTTAGCTAAGGTCAATGACAAGGGGGGCCCTGTGTTAAAGAGGGAAAATTCCTTATTCTAGAAGATACTGGGAGTCACAGATTTTCCTGTGCTGTTATTCCAGTGTCTACACCAGACTGCAGAACCATGATTCTCCCTTGCGATTATGCTCCTATTAATAAGGTCTTCACTTCCAGCCTTCCAGCAAGTGTGCGGGATGGTGCAGAGCCCTGTAGCTCAGGGCTGCACACCTGAAGTTACCCTTTAGTAGGGGTCCCCTAGTGTGAATGAGAGTTTTGTGGCTGAAACCTACACAAAGAGAGGAGGGATGAGGCAGGAAGACAGGTACCTACTCAGACCCTCTTTGGACTGCAGGAAACTGATGACATCTTGGGGAGAGTGGCTGCCCACCAAAGAGGACCCTGAGAACGAAAATGGCATAACCTGGGAAATGGGGGGCATGGGGAGTAAGGGACATGGTGAGAGGGCAAAGTTGAGATGGTGTTTTCCTTGAGTGAATGTCTTTCAAAACTAACAACATACTGTGTAGTTGCTTAACATGCTAATGGAAGAACATTGCTGGGCCCTGAAATCCTAGCTTTGAATCCATTTTTCCCTTTAGTATTCTGAGTAGAGGGAGAAACTGACCTTATGTTTTCTCCCATGACACAAGTCACCGTCATTATGGCTTTCATATCAAGTATCTGTTTCCCTTTGTTCCAATTATTTGACCAAATTTACGTTCAGAGGTTAGACTTGCAAACATCAAAGCACCACAAATGTGTGTGACATCTAGTGACACTGGGTTGAAAAATGCCAATATAAATACCATATATCAAATTACCATTGTTTCACACCAGGATAAAAAGAGGGGTGGTGGCAGTGGTGTTGGGGTGGGAAAGAGTTGTTCTGGAAAGAAATGAAGAAAAGAGCAGAACCAATCTCAAGCAGCCAAGTTGTGAAGTTGGATGTATGTGACCCTACAATCTCTCGGGTAGGTGGCCAGAGGGCCGTCCGCTAATACACCTTGGCAAAGAAAATGGTAGCCAAGTGCAATGGCTGGCATATGCAATGGTGCTGATGGTAACAGCAGATTGGGAACAACTGGTTTCTGTTGAGCTTGGGGCCACACCTGTTCCAATTCTCTAGAAGAAACGTTCCCACGCACAATGGAAGTGTCAAGAGCAGCCGAGGCGGGTCAGTACTCTTCCTGCTGCGGGGGCTGCTGTTCGTGGGCTTGCTCCTCTGCTTCCGGCTCTTCTGTGTGGCCCTCCTGTGGGCAGGGGAGAAGTTTCAGCTGAGATAATTGACTGGGAATGGGGCCCTGCGGCGTCCCAGCCCACTGCCACTGCCAGCATGGCATCTCAAGGCTGTGGAGAGCACCAGGCTTAGTTAGGCACAACTCGCCATGCAAATGTCTCCCAGCTGCTGGTGGCCGATACACATGCAGGGGCACCTTGGCTTCCCCATATGATCAAAGAACAGATCATTCCAGAAAGCACAGTCATAAGGCTTTAGGCACCCAACTGTTTTGTTTTGGAAGGAAATCTTCATAGAACACATGGCATACTTTACTAACCTTTGTAAAAGAGTAAACCAAACACAATGACCCAAGAGCATCACGACAACCATGAATAAAGCTGCTGTAATATAAAAAGCAGCACTCCTGGCCTTCATGGCATGTTGTGTGGGGGGTGTCACTCCTGCACTAATGGATAGGGATGTGGGCTTTTGCTCCATTTCCTAGTCCCTTCCTCGCTGTCATTCTTTTGCCTGAAGGAGACCCTTGTTTTGTTACTCGTCTGATGTAGGCTTAGATACCAGAGAAGCAGTGCAAGAGGTTCCCAGGCTAAAGAAAAGACAGCAACCACATTTCATGGGCTGCCCCAGGCAAGGAGGCCCCTCCCAACCAGGGAGCTCAGGAGCTAGCTTAAGGACTTTGGGACATCTACTTAGAATGCTTGGGGCCCTTTTGGCTTACCTTACGTTTATCAACTGAGAGTCAGATAGATGAGTTGTTCTTCCCACTATTTAGGAATACACAGTCCTATTTATTCCTTTGTCTAACCCAGTGAAGCACATTATGAACATCAACTCCAGGGAGCACTAGCCTCAGTCAGCCATATCTGCACATTCATTCATTTTCTGACCTCACACAAAACAATTGGCTGTTTTTTACCCAAGCTGAGGGAGCATGGCCAATCAAAGGAGTTCCCTGTTCCCTCCGCAAGGGCGCACAGCTTCTGTGATGCAGTCTGGAGCATGTGCGGGGACATACCGAAGTGCCCGTGCCTCACACACCTGGCACACCGACTTCTGAGCACTGAACTGCCCAAGCCCGCCCCGTCTGTCGGGCCCCTCTTCTCTGGAGCTTAGGACAAACCCATCTTTAGCTAATTCAAATATGGCTGATCATCTCCCCAGATCACTGAGCCAGAATTCTTTCTCTCTTCTCCTGCAGCACTTGTTTTCTTCCTCTATGACACTGATTTGGAATCCTGTTTTGACCCTTTTGGCCCCACCCACTGGATGTTGAGGTTACTGAAGTCAGGGATAGGACTCTCCGTGCCACCTCTTATGTGAGACCCAATCCGTGTTGTGTTGAGAGGAACAAGTCACAGTGGGTTCAAGAATGAATGATTGAGACTATCAGACTATTACCCAAGGTCACAAGCCACTTATTTTCTGAGAGGCAGTAAGTAGAACGTCAAGGTTACAACGTGGACTCAAGTTCACATCCCAGCTCTGTTATTTACAGGGCATGTGGGTTTGGGCCTAGAACTTAACTGCTCTGGGCCCCAGTTTCCTCATCTGTAAAGCTGGGGTTAAGAGTATCCATGTAGAAGCATTTTCAATGCATTTCATTAATCAATGAATCAAAGGACTCCTTGAATCCAACAGAGAAGTTAATGAGTTAAAATAGGTAAAGTGCCTAGTAGAGTGTTTGGTACATGGTAAATATAAATGTGAGCTGTGATTATTATTTCTTAGTGGGAGAACTCAGGAAATATTCTAGAAGTCCAAGTAATTTTTTTTTTTTAAAAAGTAACCCTTTCTGGCTGGGCATGGTGGCTCATTCCAGTAATCCTAGCACTTTGGGAGGTCGAGGCAGGTGGATCACGAGGTCAGGAGATCAAGACCATCCTGGTCAACATGGTGAAACCCTGTCTCTACTAAAATACAAAAAATTAGCTGGGAGTGGTGGTGTGTGCCTGTAGTCCCAGCTAGTCGGGAGGCTGAGGCAGGGGAATCGCTTGAACCCAGAAGGCAGAGGTTGCAGTGAGCTGAGATGGTACCACTGCACTCCAGCCTGGGCAACACAGTGAGACTCTATCTCAAAAAAAAAAAAAAAGAAAAAAGTAACCCTTTCTGTGAACCAACAGTAGAAAGTGACACTGTGTTGAAAACTTGGGATAAAATTTAGCATTGTCTCCTACTGTGCCAACAGGCCCCTTATTCAGTAAATGGAGCTGTCCCTACTCCATGACCACCCCCTGTCTTCACCTAGAACTGGATCCACCTCTGGAATGTTAGGCCCAATCTCTTGCCTTCTCTGATCACGTCAGGTGTCTTCCTGACCCTCGCACTCCTGAATTCCTTAATTGCAGGTGCTCTTTGACCTCAGGGAGATCTGAGAGCCCTGATCCCCTCTTTACTACCCTTCTGCCAGATGGACCCCAGACCCCTGGGTGTCACAGCAGCTGTGCTCTTGGCACTGCCTCTGCATGCTGCTTTGCCCTCTGCCTGGCACATGTGAGGCTGGTCCTCTCAGCTCAGAGTCAATGCCTCACCGACAGTGAGTCCATACGTGCTCAGGAGAGCTGGGCCAGCGAAGGACAGGAAGCAGTTACTGGCCTTTCTAAGCTAGTGCTCTCCTCTCATCCAGGGGAGAAGAATGAAACTAACATTCATGGGAGTTTGACAGGAATGGAGGACTGGGAACTCCAGCTGTCTGTTCCGCCACATGCTCCTCTAAATTATAAGAAAGCTACCCCTCCCTGAAGCCTCTCTCACTGCCTGCACCTCCGAGTTAATAGCTTCCCTCTCCAAGCTTCTATCCTCGGTTTCTGCTTTGGTGGGAGAGCGCACCACAGTCCCATGTGTGTTCTTGCTGGGTGGCTACACATCTGTCTCTCCAGCTGGGCTCTGAGCCCCCCATGGGTGAGTTATGTTGTTTTATTCAGCATCCTAACTCTTGAATGTGAGTGTGGTGTCTTCCAAATTGTATTGCTCAAACTTCAGCTGGTCTAAAGTATGCTTTTCTTTACATAATCGTTTCTGTGCATGTTAGACTGCCGAAAAGAAGATCTCAGAAATGAGGATCTGTTTTACATTTTGCAGAAATTCTCGTTTGCTCACGTCACAATTGGGAGTTTATTGTGGGCTAATGGAGTTAAAGTTGAAAGACCTAGATTCAAATAATTGTTGAGCCTATAACAAGCTAGAGGGCCAGGAAGCCACTAGGCTAGGCCTTTCCAAACACATCCAACAGGGCAGCAGGTTTGCTGGCTCTGTCTATGGCTCTGAGGCTTCCAGATGCCCAGGGCTGCTGCTTCTCAGGGACACTCAGCTTAAGTCTCAGTCACAGGAACCCTCTGTGATGTCATGCATCTGCAGGAACTGTGCACCCCAGACAACTTGCACTGGGAAACACCAGCAAAGCTCCCAATTTATCAATGGATTGCTCATGCTTGGCGTGCAAGTCAAGGCAGTCTGAGAGTCTGGCAAAACACATCTGTAATTCAGAGATGTTACAAATCACAACTGAGAGCTCACAGCCCACACAATGCTATTGCAGGCTCACAGGAATCAACAGTCTTTTTCTATGCCTTATATGAGAATGAAGCACTTAAACCCATGTCTAAATAGGAGGCCAGGCAAAACCTATACCAAATATGAGACTAATGCACCAGGGCATCACTTAATAATTCTAATACATGCATATCTATTCACATCTTTCTGTTTAGCTGTGAGTGATTGTAAGAAAACTATCATTATTTAGTTTTCTTATAATCATTAGATAGAGAGGCAAACTGGGAGATGGTATTGACGAAGGCTCTTAGCCACTGTGGGAGGAAAATGGGGCAGAGGAGGGAAGAAGTCCCATCAGGAAGCTCCGACGGCTTCTGGCTTCCTAGCTGTGGAAGGCAGCACCCTGTGGCCTTATCTCCTGCCCCCACGCCAGCTGTGGCTGCTGGTCTTTCTTGTCTGCTTTGTTCATGCTGTTTCTCCCTACCTTAGCTCTATAGCTGCTGATGTTCCCAGTCACCCTTGAACATCCAACACAAATGCCATCTTCGCTGTGAAGTCTCTGCGTGGTCCTCCAGCCTGCTTTTATCTGCTCCCTACGCAAGTTTATTTATGTCTCTTCTCACATTAGTCATCATCTGACACATATTCCAGTTAGTCATGTCCCTGTCTGTCTCCCTTACCAGGAGCGGGAGCTCTTCTGAGGTGGGGTTGGGTCTTTTTCTATAGCCCAGTGACAGAAGCCCTCCAGTGACAGAAGCACAGCCTGTCTCCACAGGAAACAAGTACTGTTCATAAGCTGGTGCCCTTCAGCTGACAGAGTCCACAGGAAGCAGGTAGCCAATGCCTCAGCCCAGACTCCTGAGGACTCAAGTTAAGTATCATAATAAGTATCTGCTCTGGAAACTTCCATTAGGTTTCTACAACTGGGAATTGACCCACCTCTGTTGATTTCTCACTCAAAACTCCCACCTGGATTTTCACATCTTCCAAACATCATATTCTGGGATGGCTTAAATATAAGAATCAGAGACCAGTCATCACCAAATAAAAGTGTTAAGTAATCACTCAGGGGAAGAGATCTCCCTAACAAATACTCCTACCTCAAATGTCAAAGCAAAGCATGTCCATCTATGTTTAGCTGAACAGCACGTGTTACAACCTGGCATCCTCTTTCCAGGAGGGTTCTGGGAGAGGCAGACAGCCAGGCATCTGTGCCATCTCAGCTCCGTACACACAGCTGTACCAACAGCATCATGAACCAAGTGCTGGCACTTCCCCCAAGACGCCATGCACATCATCCCTGCACATGGGTGCAAATCTACCCATCACCCAACTGTGGGGATGCCAGAAAACTGGACACAATGTCAGGGGAAAGCACAGTGGGGCAAAAGCAGGATTCCCAGAGCTGGGGGCGGTGGTGTGTGGTAGCACTGTAACCACTAAGCACTTTTTTTTTTCCCAAAATGAATGTTTTTCCAGCCCACAGACACAAGGGAAGGTGGGCAAGGGTACAGCTTTAGGAAGGCTCACTGCCCCAGTGTAGGACTGGCTATGTGCTTCTCGGTGGTTCCAGAGAAACTGGATTCCATATTCTCAGGGAGAAATGAAAATGCTTGGAGGATTTAAGATATCTAGGATGATTTCTTGGACCTCTGGGAGGTGGAGTGCTGGGGGGCAGAAAGGAGAGGATCTAGCTGCTCCTGAGCCTCTCAGCAGAGTCATGCGTGCACAGAAGATGGAAAGCACCCAGCAAGGTGTCCAGGCCCACTTTTCTTTTTGTATAAAAACCAAGGTTTAAAAAAATGGGTCGTGTCACATTCCAAACAAGGACACCTGGCATATTCCAGATCAAACGACTTACTCTCTGTAGAAAACAGTATAGCCTGATGTGTCTCTTCTGGAGTTTTACAGACACAAAGTTGCAATAAAAATATCCTGGAACTAGAAAAATTAAGCCAGCAACTGTATTTGAATATCTTGCTCTGGTAACCCACACATGTAATTTATTTTAAGGCTGTTTTCTCTGCCAGATTCAACTGCCTAGTTACTTTAAGTAATTCTCTTCTTGAATTTTGGGCACTCCTCAGCATATACTCACAGGGCAATGCCTCTGTCTCTTTCCCTCTCTCTTCCTTCCCTTAAATCTATTCGATGGTGTCACCACAGTGCCAGAGATACAACAACAAAGTAGGTTTAAAAAAGTTACAAACTGGCTAGAAGAAAACTGAAGTTTTACGTGAATGCTGATTTAAAATCAGATGAATGCCCAGAAAAAGAGGCCATGAGTAGGCTTTTGAAGGTGAAAATCAACAAAATGAGATAACGGGAGTTATTTAGAGAAAACTCAGGTAAAAATTTGGAAACTTTCTTCTTCACACACACGGCGTGTTCAACTGAAGACCGTCAAGTAGACAGTCAACCTTGAGGCTTTCCCCAACTGGTACTAAGTTCATTTCCTCCCTGCTCCATGGTACCTGATACTCCTAATAACACAGGCCTTATGCTTTTAGCCTCTGAGTTAGATACAACTTGGGCATGGTAGAACAGAAGCTGAGTACGGTCATCTAGGAAGACCCCCTGGAAATCGCACCTAGGATGCAAGAGCTCTTGCCTGAGGCTGTCCACCTATCCTTAGCCGGGAATTCAGCAGACATCTCCAACATTTCATTTGGAGCTCACTGTCGGACAGTGCTCCTGCACATGGACTCCCTCTTAGGACAAAATCTGGCATGAGGTTAGACTCTGGGTTTCCCCCTGTTTGAAGTGCAGGGCTGGGAAGAAGATTCAATACTGCATGCCGGCCTTATTCCCACTAGCAGGCGTTATCGCAGACAGCAGTGCCATTCGCTCAGCCTCATGGTGCTGTGGAGACCTCAGCTAATTTAGCCTCAGACAAGCTTGTGAAGAGAATAACCATAGTCCATCTAGTTCTTACAGACGGCAAGCACTCTGTACACACAGGACATCATATATGTGACACTGTGGCAGCTGCAGACACACTACAAATCAGTCTCTGGTTTCTTCCATCAGATCTGAAAATACTGAGAACCGTATTTTATGAAGCCATCATGGAAACCAGGTGGATTCTCAGGGCTTCAAAATCTACATTCTGAGCTATTGATAAGCAAGAAATAATTTAAACCAAAATATCTAGAAGAAATCAAAAAAAGAGAGCTCCCAAACTGCAGACACAGTGCCTTACAGTTCAGGAGAATTCCACTGCTAGGATTTTGAGACATAAATGGAGCAAACATTTGCCTGGGATTCAGCTGGAATAAGAAAGTAAACTTGATGACGGCTTGCTACGTCCTGTGGAAATATCAACACATAAACGCCACTGGAGGCCCTCAGAATATCACAGGCCTCCAGCTCAGAGACTGGGACGCTTCCACCAGCATCAGCCTGGCATAAGAGAAGCTGGACACTCCAGTCCCTCAACTTGGCTCAGTGGAAGGTGAAGCCCCATTGGGCTCCAACCCCAGCCTCTGGCTGCCGGGCCTCTCCCTCCTGGCTCTGGCACACCTGGGGTGCCTTGCCTCAGTCTCTGCCATTCTCCTGCCCCTTCTTCTCCTTGCTTCCTAGATTCTCATTCCTCCCGTTTCCCACGTCTGCTGTACATCACTCTGACACAGCCACATCCGGAGTCTCCGTCAGCGCCTGTGAGCAGCAACTCTGGTGGCAGGTCCTCCCCATAAAGGAGGTGTGCATGTGGCTGTCCCACAGCTCTGATCTGTCCTGGCAATGAGTAACCAAGATAACCAGCTATGAAATAAAAACAGTCAGTTATGGGGCTTCTGGGGATGGGAAAGGCATCTAGATTATTTTTTCCTTTGACTACACTCTGAATCTGCATGAAGAAGGAAGAATCCGTATACACATTCTCACTGCTCATTTGCTCAGAGAGCTGCAGACCACTTGGTGTTTGGCTGCATAAGTGTATTTCTCTGTCAAAGCCTTCCCCACCCGACCTGTCTCTTCCCAGATTAATTTATGACTGCATGTCCCACAGGCATGGGTCAATGGATCATGATGATAATGATGCTTATTTCTTAGGACTATCAGGTGCACTCAGCTGAGTGGTAATTCTCATTGAGGTCCCAGTGAAGTATTCTAAGGTGTGCCGATCCACTGCGCTTTGACCAAGAGAGTCATTTTAGAACACAGGAGTCACATGCTCCTCACACTTACGTGATCGTCTGAAGCATACAGGATGTCCATTAGTCGCTGCACGAGGTCATCATTTTCCTGCCCATGTTCTTGGCAGAGTAGCTCGATCTCTCTCAACTTCCCAAAGTAGAAATCCCTTTCCTTTTCCACGCCTTCAAGGGCAAGTTTTAGTGAATGTACCTGCAAGGGAGTGAGAGTGAAAGAAAGAAAAACACCCAAAATATAGTAGAAGAAGTGACCAGCAATTCCCGTGAATAAAACCCAAAACACACACACACACACACACACACACACACACACACAGAGATAGAGAGAGAGAAAGAGAGAGAGAGAGAGAGAGAGAGAGAGAGAGAGAGAGAGAAATAAAGTGCAGAAATAACCGATGTGTAAGTCTGAGAGAAAAACAACAGGGCTGTTGTCTGGAGCTTGACACTGGGCCAAAACACCCAATTCTCCACAGTACTCTAGTCATTCCCTTCAGTCAACTGAGTGTTTATTAGCCAGGAAGAGTGGTCTTTCTGCTGTGCAGTTCCATGCAGGCTGGGAGTGAGCTTTCACCTCCTGCTAACATAGGCTGGAATCCATCTTTCTTTTAACTTGTTACTATGATCTGGAAGTGTGTATCCCCTCAAAATCTGTATGTTGAAATCCTAACACCCAAGGTGTTGGTGTTAGGAGGTGGTGCCTTTGGAAGGTGGCTGTCATGAGGGAAGAGCCCTTATGAATAGGATGAGTGCTCTGATAAAAGAGGCCCAAGCGAGTTCATTCATCCTTCGAGCATGTGAAGACAGTGAGAAGGCACCATCTCTGAAGAATAGGGCCTCAATCAGACACTGAATCTGCTGGCGCCTTGATCTTGGACTTCCTAGTCTCCAGAATTGTGAGAAGTAAATTTCTGTTGTTTATAAGCCACCCAGTCTATGGTACTCTGCTTTAGCGGCCTGAACAGACTGAAACACTTGGTAATCTTCTGCAGGAAATGGTGAATGGGAGGAGGAAGGAGAAACAGAAGAGAAAGGCTGTAACCACGGCTATTTAGATTTATGTCGAGGACTCTCCTTCCTTTAGATCACTTGCACCAAAAGCCGCCCTTAGCTCTGGACCCTTTTACAAATGATACCAGGCCACATTAGACAAACACTCTCCAGTGAGAAACTGGGGCTTGGCAACACAAGGAAAACTGATCTGTCTTGATTTCTCCAGTTTGGGCTTTGGGTACATCACTGGGAAGGCAGGAGGGCAAGGAGGGCCTATGCCCTCACCACAGTAGCCCTCATTCCTTCTTTCTTCCCCTTGATCTTGGTTCACAGAGTTTCCAGGATTGAGCAGCTTCTCAGGGTGGCTACAGAACAGTGCAAGTGAAGGGAGGAGGCAGTGGTCAAGAGGATCCACGAACTTTGACACCCAGAGCTAAAGAAACCCTGATGGGGGTGTGACTAGATCTGGTTTCAAATCTCAGTCTACCATAGTCCTACAGGCGCAGCAGCTAATCTAAGGCCCAAACTATTACCCCGTTCCTGGTCTCTGAGGATCCCCATGTATTTAAACCTTCTGTTCATTTATTTTTATGTAGGGCATATGCTTCAGGTGGTAAATTAAGTCTTTCATGGTCCTTCTTAGGTAAAATCTGTCATTATCTTAAAAATCACCTTTAACAGAATTCCAAAAAATTTCATTTGGAATGCAAAATTTCCTCCTCTCTCCTTCTAATAATTCTGGGCCTTTGTGCATGCTTTATCCAACTGGAATTACTGACTGACTTATTCAAACACACACTGAGCCCATGCAGTGTCCATCCTCTTCCTGTGCAACTGGCAAACCATACCCCTCCTGTAGACTCAGGGTTACCCTCACTGACGCCCCCATGTGGCCACTTGCAAAGCAGTTGGAGAACCAGTTTGCTAACTTTTAACTCGTTTCTATTAATACTATAGTTTGCACATTTGTAAGATGTTAAAAAACCTGAAGCTGACCAGCTTAAATTCCAGAAAAAAGAAACTCTTATTCTAGAAATCCTTTCCTGCAAAAACAAACCCTCCCCAGGTTTGGACACAGAATCCATCTCAACCCTTCACTGGTGCCAGCAGATGGATCTGTGGCAGTTTAGATCTGCCACCACTCCCCAGCCCCCTGTACCAGGCAAGGACACAGCCAACCCATGAAAACTGATCTGTCTGGCTCCCTAAGGCTTTGGTCTGCACAATGAGCAAATAGCTCAGACTTTTCCAGACAAGCTTTTAGTGCAAATCAGGCTTCAGTGATATTCCACATGCATTAGGTAATAGCTGCCACTACCAACACTCCCTTATAAAAACCAACACTAGTTAACTTATATGATGAAAGGTCAATTGGCAAGCAAAATTCCATTGTCATAGTTCCACTCACAAAGACCAATGCCAGCCTCATCCCTCTTGTGTTGTGGCAGATGCTGAAGCAATGAAGGAGATGCTGGAGACGGATCTTAGAAAGGGAGAAGTAGCTCTCTTCTTATGATTCTCCCAGCTGCTCCCAGTGTGGCCACAGACTGCAGCTTCCTGCAGACCTTGCCGTTTCAGTGATGGCCACAGTCTCTGCCTGGGCTAACTGACCATCCCCGCCCCACTCACGCTCCCTGAGCACAGCGGTCAGTGACCAACCTACTTCCAGGTGGCTAATCCACTGACTGAAACCCACTTCTGGTTGGCTAACCCACTAACCAGAGAGAGTCTCTAATTATTTTATGACTATTCCTCCTGTATGTCTTTTGATTCATTTCTATTAAGGAAATGGTTTAGCACAGTAGTGTTTCTTTTGTGTATTACGAGAAATTGCCTGAGAAAAGGCAGGAGGGCAAGCAAGTGAGAATCCCCCAAGTTTATGGCACTTGTCCCTTTCTCCATGATGACTGCGCTTCACCCTTCAGCATCAGGGTCTCTCCTCAGCCTCTCCTCACCCGAGTGTTTTTTGTTCCAACACCGCGATGCCTGTGGGGCCCCCTACCAGGCTTGGGGAGGCATCCTGTTGGCTTCAAGGACAGAAAAAGGAGGGAATGGCAACAGTTAACCACGGATATAAATTTGGAGTAACTGGTCAGTAATACTGATTGAAGGACTCACAATTCAGGGTGTGTCTTCTTTTTGAGGGCAGGCACACTCCTCAGTGTGAAAGAGTCAGGGGACAGAAATGGGGAGGGAGGCCTTTTGGAAGTAATAAAGGGATTATAACAAGAAGGTGGCTCTGGACCCTTCCTCTCTCTTCTCACTTGGTTCTCTGAGTGATATTGTGGATGGTAGGATGGTTTAGTGGAGGCATTTTAGAGGTCTGAGTTCCCTGGGGATGGGGCTCTGTGTGTGATCTGGAGAGCTAACCAGAGCATAGAGCCAGCCCCAAGGAGAGGAAGTGGGGCTGTCTGGGTCAGGCTGTCAGGGAGAGAGAACCTCGAGGTTTCCACCTGGTTATAATTTGGGCTGCAGACGGTGGGACCCTGGATGTGGTAGACGGCAAAGAGAGGGAGGAGTCATGAAGAAACATAAGATAAGAAAGATACCAAAAATATTTGGGTTCCTTAAGGAAAAAGAGTTCTACAGTTGGGCCCTGGTATCTGAGAGGAATTGATTCCAGGATGTCCTTTGGATACGAAACCCCATGGATGCTGAAGTCCCTGACGTAAGACGATATAAGATGGCATCGTATTTGCATATAACCTATGGACCTACTCCTGTACACTTTATCTCTACGTTACTTATAATACCAAATACAATATAAATAGTTGTTATGCTGTATTGTTTCTAATTTATATTACTTTTTATGCTTGTATTGCTATTTTTTATTTTGAATATTTGCAATACTTGGTTGCTTGAATCCACAGATGTGGTCACCCACTGACATGGAGGGCCAACTTTAGGTTCAACATTATAGACCCACTGCCTTTAGGTCTACTCTGATTTGCTTGGAGCCTGAGGCATGTGGCTCAAGGCTCATTATGACTGTCCTTATAGCCTTTTAATTGAGAAGAAGTCATTATTGGAAACCAGGCTCAAACTGAGAATCAGCAGGTAATTAGAACACTTCAGTTTGCAAATCCAAGTCCTACCTGCTGGATGGCTTAAGTTTTTACACCTTTTTCCATAAAGTAATCATAATTGTAAAGAAACACCCTAGTTAAGTAACTGCCTACATTAAACTACAGTCTTGATTACAAATATACAATTATCATAAAAACTGTTTCTAAACTCTTGCTGGCTCATCAAGAATAAGATTAATCACCACGACTGGCCCAGTGAGTGGCTGGGAACAGCCTGGGGCCCTGGAGTAAAGGCTCCTCTCATAGCGGCAGGGTAGCCAGGATAAAAGGCTCTCCTCTATGGGCCCTACACTACCCGTTGCTTTTATTACTTTTAAGCTACATATAATCCTAGGAATGATGAGCTAATATTAGAAAATGTACCTAAGATTTTATAATGAAAATTTCAAAGACAGTGGAGCTAGTTAGACTTTACTGTAATTGTGAGGAATATTAGATTAAAAGGAAAGTTCTTCTACTTAAAATACAACTGTGGCCTTTCAGATCCCCCAAATACTGGGTTTGGTGCTCCCGCAGCATCCAACTTCTGCCACTGTATCAGATTTTTTGTTTTGCTTGTGTAATAACCTACTGTGTACAACTGCTATCTGTAGTGAAGGAAAGGTATCTATTTTACCAGTATATTACCAGCATTAAGCATAATATCTTTCATATAGAATGAGCTCAACTACTAAAAGCTGAAGAAAGAAAGGTAGGAGGGACAGAGGGAAAAAAGAAGAGAAGGGGAGGGAGACAGACTAACCCTGACATAGCCTTTAACACTTAAGCCAAAAGTAAAAAGGGAGGGAGGGAAAGGGAGACAGACTCACCCTAGTGCAGCACTATCTAGAATGACCAGAAGTGGGCAGGATGGGCTACGGTCTAGCCTGGAGCTCATGACAGCCCTGAGGAGCAGGGGAGGGGAAGGTGGCCTGAAGTCTGCAGCAAGGCTGAGCCATCTGCCCCATCGTAATGCACAGCTTTGAGATTTGTGACTAAAACTTTTTATTCATCATGGGCTACTGATTTTTGTCTTCCCAAACAATTCTTTTTATTCTTACTTAAAACTACCGATTCTTCCTTACATTCCCTCCCTTACCCCAGTCATAGGGAATCCTAGGCCCCCTACCTCTTACATACTACTGCTCCTAGAGGCATGGCCAGGGCTGATGCATTACCTGTTCATTAAGTTGTATGACCTGCGTTTCTAAATCTTTATCAGATTTGGATGCTGAGCCGCTGGAGGAAGCCCTTTTGGCTGAAGAGGGTCGAGAAGGTGTGGATCCTGGTTTAGCTGCTGGACTTGATTTAGCTGCACCTGAAAGCAATCAGAATAAATGATAAATACTGGCAACATTAAAAATGTGTTTTAGATATATAGAAAATGAATGATATGAAAGGAGCTTACTACACATATAAGAGGTACCTCCAGTGATCCCTTCCCATATAGAAGGAGTACAAATAAGTTCAGCAGGAGTGCACACAGTTAAAGTATGGTTGTTTTGGGCAACTTATCTCACCTTTGTGAGGGCTGTTTTTTTTCCTCAAGTAACATGAGGTTAACGCTATTGTCTCTTCTCCCTCTGGAGATGTAAGAGTAAAATAAACAAAGGGACTTTTAAAGATTTTTAAGAGGAAAGGTTTTTAAATAAACTCAAAAGTATCACCCTAATCGAATTTCTAACAAACAAAAGACCTTACAACTGACTAATACCCTGAAGAAATATCAATACAAATGTATTTTTTTTTCTCTTTTAAAATGTTTCTTAGCTTTAGCCACTAATGTGTCTAAGAGCAATGACATCTCCATAGCAGCAGGCACTCCTGATGCCCAGACCTTGGTTTCTAAATGTTATTTTGCCCTAAAAGGGTTTCTTGAGAAATGGCTGATTCTAGGGATGGGGCAGTAAATGTTCAGACTGAGCTTAGGATATCTTGTGTCAAAAAGCAAGGATGTGCTCAAGGATTAATGTCAAGAGCATGAAGGGGCTCCCAACTAGTCACCCTTGGGACAGTCTGAATATCAGAAAGAACAACAAATAGCTTCATTTACTGTAATGCACTGGATAAATAAAAATCTATTAGTTTAGAATGACAGAGACAGGCTGGAAGACAGGGAGAGGGAGAAGGAAGAGAAAAGAATATAAAGATCTTTTTAATCCTTTTTAAGGAACACTGGCAGCCAGTAAATGTAAAAGAAATGCTGGAACTAGAACATAAATCACAGTTTTGCAACATCCATAACTAATAACTGATTCAGAAAGGGCTCATCCTTGGACATGTAAACCTTAGGTGAGAAGGTTTTGGGAAACAATATTTATATGTGTTACTCTACAAAGTAATTTACTCTAAAGGGGAAAATGCACCCTTACAATGAGGAGATCTGAGGGTCAGCACCTTAAGCAAGTGATCCACTCAGCATCACTAATAATGTCACATAGTGGAAAAAAGAAAGACCACTGGTTTCAGGTAAGACCTCACCTATCTGGAGCTCAGCTCACAACAGACTCTCAGTACCTAGAACAATGTGCAGACACAAGAATGGCCTCTGCGGCCAAAACAGAAGTCCCAATGTACACGCAATATACTTCACGGATTCTGAATTCCAAGCCATTACTGTGGGCCACCCTTCCCTCTTCCTCTGAACAGTCCCCGGGAAGTGGCAGCTGTTTTCCACCACCCCTTCAGTCTGGTGTAGGTGCTCCTTCTCTGCACTCCCACTGGCCTTCTCTCCCAACCCCCACTCTTATTTAGAGCAAGAAGCACATCTTACTCTTCTTTGTAACCCCAGTGCGTAGCACAATGCTTAGTTGAACTTGTATTTGGTTGAAGAGCAAAGTTTAACTAAATATATAAACATGTAAATAAAACTTTTTGTGATGTGGTTTCCAATCTTACAGTTTATTTCCAACTTCACAGTTTATTAGTACCAATAGATTAGCAAGAGCCAAAGGGTTATAAAGACAGGTATGTGATGGTAGTTACAAGTTTCAACCAACATCCTAATTACAAAGTAGCAAACAGGAAGACCATAAAAATTTTTTTGTGTCTTGAGGTGCCTGGGGTCGTTATCTCCAGATGCAAGTCACACACACCCTCTGGAAGCACTCACAGCATTACAGCCTCTAAAATACATGCCTTTCTGTTAATTTTTTAAAAAATAAACTTCTTTAAAAATACAGGGAGGTGTCTAATATACTTTAAAATGAGAATGATAAATTGGGAAAGATTTAAATAGTTTGAATATTCACAGGGTAAATCTGCAGATCCCTGGAAACCTCACCTATGCAGAAGAGCTTCCCAAGGGTTCTACAGAGCTGACGTTTTGCTTTATTTGTGACTGGTATATGGCTACAGGGGCCCTTCTTCATCTCTGTAGAAGCCCATATGGCACCATCCTGGAATACTACTTCCATGTCCCACTGACCAAGTTCTTTAACCCAAAGGCAAACCAACTGGGTAAAGAAAACAATGTGGATGAGCAGGCAGGGCGGCAGCGTGAGCATACCTGATCTCTCAAAGATCCTTCTCCGAGGCAGCCACCAGCCTAACAGCTGGGGAGACAGCTTCGGAAATACCATGTTCTTTCAGATCCTTTTATAGGCAATACCTCATATTTTAATATAAAGAAAGTCTAACAGAAAGTAGTGCAAAGACTACCTAGGATCAATACCCCTTACACAAATATTTATTAACTGCCTGCCATGGGCCATGCACTGGAGGACCCTAAAAATGCCTAAGATGCAGTCTTTGTTCTCCAGCTCAGTCTCACATGAGCAACAGTTATCTAAGAATTCCCAGGTGTGGCACCTTCAACATTCTCAGGGATAAGCCAGGATTCTATGACTCCATGACCATCCCATGTGATGGGGCTTGGCTGTGTCCCCATCCACATCTCATCTTCAATTGTAGTTCCCATAATCCCCACGTGTTGTGGGAGGGACCCGGTGGCAGGTCACTGAAGCATGGGGGGTGGTTACCTCCATGCAGTTTTCATGCTAGTCAGTGAGTTCTCCCAAGATCTGATGGTTTTATAAGGGGCTTTTTCCCTCTTTGCTTGGCACTTCCTCCTTCCTGCTGCCATGTGAAGAGGGACGTGTTTGCTTCCCCCTCAGCCACTATTTTAAGTTTTCTGAGGCCTTCCCAGCCCTGAGAAACTGTGAGTCAATTAAACCTCCTTTCTTTATAAATTATCCAATCTTGGGCAGTTCTTTATGGCAGTGTAAGAACTAATACACCATGCAATTCAGGCTGTATTCCCTCTGCCTCCTTCCTGTCCCCTACTTCCTCTGAGTGAGCAGGTCTACCATCCTTCCAGCCTCAGTTCAGATGTCACTTTGTGAGGCCACAGTGCCCTGAGCACTTTCCTAATGGCATGCACCAACTGTTATGGTACAGCTATTTCTTTAATGCCTACTTCTCCCATGAACGTAAACCCCAGGACATAAGAGTTTTATCTGTTTTAGTCACCACCTTATGTTCTCACCACCAATCACAGTGCCTGACCCAGAGACACCCAATAATAGTTTTTATAATTCATTATACAAGACCTAGCAGAAGCATCTCTCCGGGGTAAGGACGTGGGGAAGCTTGAAGAGCTGATGCCAATGTCAAAGTCATAGACACAAAGAACCAGCAAGACAAGAAGGAAACCAAACAAAAACCATCAGTTTTCCATAAAGAGCGCTCCTCCTTGGTCTCCTCTCAAGATTACCTTCTGTAAATGACTTAGGTTCTGTACCTACACAGAATCAAGAGAGGCAGCATAAATTCAGTTGGTAAATGCTTAACTCTGAGTGGTCTGTGTCATCCAAGCCCGTGCCATGCTCACTGGCCCCTCCTGAGGGACACAGCCTTGCAGAGGAGGTCTCCCTAAATAGCATGTGATGACCCACCCACCCTGGCAGTCTTTCATAGGCAGGTCAGCAACTACGAAGTGGTAGCAATAACTGAGCTAGGATCATCAGACACACTCATGTTCTGGTATGTAGCCTTATCCAGTCTGATGTCAATTTATAAAGAAAAATGTCATGGAAGAGCCAGGAGCTGACTGCTTATAATATAGGGCTACCACTAATTATGTTATCAGGATATCATAAAATAGGGCTTGAAAAAAAATGAAATGTTTGATAAGATGTAGAAGGGGTCGTGGCAAGTCAAACCCTTGGGCAAAGCCACGTTATGAGAGAAGAGCAACTATGAAGAAGCATAGGACACTGGCCAGGAGAGCAGCGAGACACGTGGGGAGGCGCTCGGTGTGGCTCATGGGAGGGAGGGAGGGAGGGAGGGCACGGCAGCTGCAGTTACTGATGCTCTCCCGGTTCCAGCCACACACAGTCACGTGGGGAAATAGGTTTTGTTTTGTTTTGTTTTCTTCCTTTGAGGAAATATCCCTTGCTGTTAACAGAGCCCAACTTCAACCTGTCTGTGTAGCTCTAACTCACCAAGCTGTGGTTAAGCAGCGTCAGCCCTAAAATGGCATCTGTGGTCATGAATCGGGCAAAGGTCAGGTGGTGGCCTAGGGCCCCAGGGCTCGCCCACTGGCACACACATTTACACCTCCTGGATCCCTTTGAGATGAGAGAGATGCAGGCGATGAAAATCAGGCTTGGCATCTTCTGCGGCTCCACCACCTACACACACGTGGGATGGAAGCACCGCTTCCCTTCTGCCCCACCCTTAAGCCTCACTAACTGGGGGACACAGTGCAGGCTGAGTGAAGGAAGAAATGGAAAACAAATTCTAAACATTTAATAACCAGTCACTTAGGTCATTAATATTTGATATTTAAAATAATTTAAAATTGAAATTCTATTGTTTGAAAAAAACTGATAACAGAGGAAAATAAATGATGCAGAGGATATGTGAGGTCAGGCCTAGTTAACTACATTTTTACCTTCAAATGAATAAATGTGAAGAAATGAAACAGCAGGAAAGGCATGGGAAAGCTCTTAGTATCTTCTGAGGTTAGGGCAAAGAAAAAATCCCCCAAACCCCATATTTAACAGTTAAACTAAAAGCTCGTTTTCAAATAAATGTAAAGTGGGCTCATTAAATTATCACAAGCTACAATTTGAAACGGAAGTAATTTACCCCTCACAGCTGTCACATGATTAAGAAATACTAGTTGTATAAAAATAAAAATGAAACCTTTTGCCCTCATTATATTCAATGATTTCATGTTTTCCTTTTCAGAATAAACAATAGACAATATCCTCACATCTAGCATGACTCTTTAGAGTTAAGAACTCGTTTTTGTTTATTTGCTTTCTAAGTCTTGCTGTCTTCTAACAACCACACTCTAAAGTTTCTGGGGCTGCCAGATATTCTTTCCCGCCTTACCTGGGCCAAATAACAAGACTGTTCTCAAAAAACTGTAGAGTTATCAATGTCATAAACTTAACAATAACAGAATACTTTTACGTGAGCTACCATCTGTATTCCAATCTTGTAAACTGGTCCAAACATGTCTCTGACAGCATCCAATCCTGGTTTTAGATACTGAGGTCCTCAATAGCTATCTTTTTGCTTCCCAGAATGCCCCACTCCATCAGTGATTTGACTTCTGTACCTTTCCCAGGTCTCTTGGCTCAATGATGCTTATGTGGAAAACATTTACATAATGGCTTTTACAGAGAGTGCACCTACTTTGGCTATAAGACAGATATAGATTTTTTTTCTTGCAGCTGATTCAAACGTTTCAAATTTTTTTCAAGCTGCATTTGATGATGTCCTGAGAACATAATTAGTGGTGGCCCTGTTTACAAGCAACCATTTTGCCCTCAAGCTTTTCTACCTCCCTAATTTTACCTTTCAAAATAAAAAGGAATTTCAGAAACAGAGGAAAATAAGCATAAATTCTGTCCAAGTCCCTGTAATTCTCTGAATTTGCTCATTGGACATGATTTACAATGCTAGCCTTTGAGCAGTTGTGTCTTAATTAATGCCTTTAGGATTTGGGGGTATAAATATGATTCTGAGACATTTTAACCACAGTTGTAAAGAAATCAGAGTGGTCTGATTCACTGCCTTAGTGAAGCCAGGGCACTGCTGTGTCTAATGTCAATAACTAGTAGCTTGCTTAGTGTTTATGGAAAATGCTGCAACATATAGGGCATATGAGGCCCAATGGATTCAAGGATGAAGCAAGTAAAAGCGCTGAACTTGGCTTTATCTTTCATGGCCAAGACTCTGCTGGAATTCAGAAATTCTTTTCACATAACTTGCCATATTATTCCTTTTGCCAAAATCATAAACAGAGGAGCTAAAAATATGACATTAATTCTGTCGACAAGAACCACAGAGACGTTACAAACATGAGCGTGCGCGCACACACGCAGGCGGCTGCCATTCTTCTGGTCATGGTCATTCCTAATTTTTCGCTACTTTGAGAGCCTTTCCCCTCCCAAACCATCCCCCAAGCTCTTCTCAGTCAATTAAAAAAAAAAACAACCCAGAGCTGAATATCTATGGCAGAAGATACACTGCATCTGCATTGATTCATTGTGGATGGATCTGATATCACTTTCTTATCCCCTGCACCTTGGCAAATAGATGGTATTTTTTAACAGATAATGAGCTTGGTCAAAAAAAAAAGTAACGTCATTGCTGGGAAAAGGGTATGGGCTAGACTGATGAGGAGAGTGAATTCTACAGGAAGAGGACTTCTTTGGTAACTGAACTGACACCACAGCCCTCATACTGTAACAGGACTGCCAGTCCCTATGGAATTCTGATTACTGCAGATTCAAGTTATATTGACCTGGTCTTTCCTTCAAACCTGCCTCTATACTTTCACTTTGTAGATTCTGTAATTTGCTGTGAGCTGAGGGCAAACAAGCACCTCAGTGGACAGAGTTCAGTCCAAATGCAACTTTAACAGGGTTCTGGGCTGCTCTGATTCATGAGATAATTAGGAGGCTGGTTTTTAAATTCTGAAATTGGCAGTTTACAGCCCTTATGACTTCTGTTCTGACCAATGGAGCCAGTGGTAAGGTTTGCAGCTCTTCCCTTTCAGTGGCGGCTCAAAGAGCAGCCAGGGGCGGCTCCACACAGCAGGCATTAGCCACAACAATCTCATGGGAATGAAGACCTGGTATGGAATTGGACATCCTTCACCTGCCTCTAGGGAGGCAGTGAGTGCAGTGGTCAAGAGTGGGGGCTCTGCAGCCAGATAGCCTTCTTCGGGGGGTCCCAGCTCTGCTACTTCCTGACTGGTGTGGCTTTGCAGCCACCTTGCTTGCTTTACATTTAAGAAAGGAAGAGCAGCCAACGTGGTGAAACCCCATCTCTACCAAATATACAAAAATTAGCTGGGTATGGTGGTATGTGCCTGTAATCCCAGCTACTCAGGAGGCTGAGGCAGGAGAATTGCTTGAATCGGGACCCGGCAGGTGGAGGTTGCAGTGAGCCAAGATCTTGCCACTGCACTTCAGCTTGGGCTACAGAGCCCATCTCAAAAAAAAAAAAAAAAAAAAAAAAGAAAGGAAGAGCAGTACCAATTTCCCAGAGTTGGGAGGGGTACATGACTTAATACGTGGAAAATACTTAACACAAGGGGCCTGGCACATAATATGTGCTCAATAAATGGTAGCTTACATGACTATTATTACTCAGCAAATGAGACCTGATTCAACTAATGATGCAAAAGTGCATTGATTTCCCATTTCTAGATGCTACTAAAATAAAAACAAACAGTTGAAATACTAAGAAAATAAGACTCAATTTTATTCAAACAAAATTTTCGTAAATTAACCCAATTTTTACACAGTAAACAACTATTGTATAATTTAAAGATGTAGATATGCACAACTGCATCATGTATATATGCTCAGCTTCAATAAACTTGTTTTTAGAACCAAAAAAATGTGATTAACTCATAACCCACCAATGGGCGCCAAGGCATAGGTTCCTTCCATTCCATGCTCTCCCTATCTATCTTCATCTGTGCTTCTTCTAAATTATCCTAATTCATTCATTTGTGTAAATATTTATTGAGCCATAACCTTATTATGTACCTGGCAAGCTAACAAGCAGTCAAGATCAAACAATGAATGAAACATAAAGGATGCCTGTCCTTGTGGAATTTACATTCTAACAGGAGAACTAGACAATAGATAATAACATGATAAATCAGTAAGTGATAGAATCAACTAGAAAATAAGTGCTATGAACAGGAGAAAAGCAGAGCAGGGTTAGGTAAAGAGAGCTGGGCTGGGGGTGGGGGCGAGTGGCAATTTTAAATAGGAATTTCATGGAATGCCTAAGCATCCACTACGGAGCATTCCTCCAGTTTCGATTTCTCAACTCAGGTCCATGGTACTTTCATGGGCCACACCCACACCAAGGCCACCCAGAAGAACAGAGGTCAGGACACCGAGCACCAGCAGGGCAGCGCCAGGTGCCCCTTTTGGTGGGAGTCCTGCTGCAGTCTCACACAGACACAGGAGGCGAGGCCCTCCTGTGTGAGGTCGCCCTGGCTCAACAGTCTCATTCTTCACAGAAGCCAACAGCTCTTGTAACAAACTCCATAGTCACAACTTCCAGGATCCCTACAGGGAACATGCCAGTTGTAGGAGTATCCCTTCCTTCTTCAAGGCCTCTCACAGTGAGTGTGAGATCTGAGCCAAGACCCAAGGAAGGAGAGGAAGGTGGCCATCTGGACAGCCAGGAGCAGAGCAGGCCAGGCAGAGGAAAGGCTGAATGGGGATGCAAAGGCCCTGCCTCCCCGATCGGGAGCCAGGTCAGGTGGCTGGGGCAGGGTAAGAATGGGATACCGCAGGTAGAGAGAAGGTCAGAGATGTAGAGGGGCAGGTCACAAAGGGCCTCGCAGGGAAAAGGGAAGCTGGTGCAAGATCCTGAACAGAGTGACACAATCTGGCTTGTCTTTCAAAAGGCTCACTCTGCCTGCTGTGTTGAGAACAGGCCAGGAAGGCTGAGGGGAAATGCAGAAAGGCCAGCTAGGTGGCTACTGCAGTAATTTCCTCGGGTATGAGCAGTGAGTGCCTAAGACAAGATTTCTTGTGTTTTTGGTAAAGTACCTGCAATGCTATAGTTTAGGAAACACTATTCTACACCCTACAGAACAGTCACCAAACATCCAGAGATTTCACAAAACCTATGTTTGGCAATGTTAACAGCAACAGAAAGACACTCTGTGATCAATGGCATATGCTATTGATTCCAAGGGGAGGGTTTAAGAGAAAATGGGCGGTAACAAGAGCTATGAGTCAGCCTGTGTCCCTCCCAATCCACTGTTTAGGGGTCATTACAGTGTAAAATAAATGGCTCTGCGCCTGGGAGAGCATCCGAGTGAGATGCACTGCAGGTCGGGGGCCTGCCGAGGGCATGGCTGCTGCGGCACAGAGTGAGCAGCACCTGAGGACCTCTCTTGGCTGACTGGGGGTCTCGAAGCCTGCCCCTGCCAAGGACAGAGGGCCTGACTCTGCTGAGCGTGTCCAGTGAGTGTGAGCCTTCACATACCGAGTTACTTCTGCCCTGCTTACTGTCTCTGCTAGAGATGATGTGCTTATTTTTAGCCGTCATGTGATTCCAGTATTTTCCAGGCTCTGCTTGAGTCACTCTGGTTTCAGAGAATTTTTCATAGGGGGAAAAAAGCAGGAAAGCATTCTGCATCTTAAAATGGCTCAAGTATTAAAGATTCTATCTTTTAAATAGTCATTTCAACATCCTATCTATTTCTTTCAATAAACTACTGACTTTTCACACCTCACATATTGGTAAAAAATTAAGTGTCCTTTGAAACACATTAGGTATCAAATCCAGTCACCATCTTCATTTAAAATGTTATTTTTTGATCATTCTCAGAGCAATAGAAATGGAGAGGCTCACTCACCCCAATGAAAATCACACACAGCACATCCCCAAAATAATGTAGAGGAGCAGCCCTTCGCCTGTTTACTGCAGTAACAGGGGAAGATGGTGACAGAGTCCCGCACGCTGAGCCAGCCCACTGGGCGGACGACACACAGGCGTTACCATGACAACAACATCGAGGGTGCTACTGCACTCCTGGCATGCAGCAGTCATTTAACCAAAAAGCTTATAAACGGGATGGTCATTCTGGGGGAACGTTAAGTACTAAGTTTATGACGTGTTGTCCTTTAGACTCCAGTCAGAACCCCTACTGAGTGACAATTAGCAGGACCAGTGTTTGTGGTTGTTTTTTTGATGGTGGCTGGCCTGTTGTGCTCCATTAACACCATCCTATCCAGACTCTCCTGCTAAGAGAGACATGGTCTGAGGCCACAGGGCAGGCTGGAGCTCAGGGAAGGGAGAACTCTGAGGTGAGCCCCGTGCTCACCAGGCTCCTGGTCCAGGAATCTCTAATTCTTTCAGCCAACTACTAAGTCAGAAACACGCATGTTTATGGCAGCACAATTCACAATAGCAAAGATATGGAACCAACCTAAGTGCCCATCAACCAATGAGTGGATAAAGAGAATGTGGTATAGAAACACCACGGAATACTACTCAGCCATAAAAAGGAACGAAATATGTTTTGCAGCAACTTGGATGGAGCTGGAGGCAATTATTCTAAGTGAAATAACTCAGGAAGAAAAAATTAAATAGTGTATGTTCTCACTTCTAAATGGGAGTTAAGCTGTGAGGATGCATAAAAGTGGTATGATAGACTTTGGGGATGGGGAAGGTTGGGAGGGGAGTGTGGGTAAAAGACGACATATTGGGTACAGTGTACACTGCACTAAAATGGATGGATGCACTAAAAATCTCAGAAGTCTCCATAAAAGGACTTATCCATGTAACCAAAAACCACCTGTACCACAAAACTATTGAAATAAATAAAATTTCAAAAGGAAACAATTTCTGAGCTACTGTGTAGTGTACTAGCATACTTCCTAAGTTACAGTGTAAGGGGCTTCTCAGGTGATGGAAATGACTGGAGAGCACTTCAAAAACAGCCATGTGTTGACTGAGTACTACATCTTCCTTGATCCAAATGAATGCTGCAATGATTCAACTTAAACTCTTCAACTCAACAAGTATTACCCGAGGACCTTCTATGGGCCAGGCAATGGGGGAACAATGATTGAACAAGGCAGAGGTGAGTTATAGTGTAGTTCACCCAACTCAAAAAAATTCCAGAAAATTCTACAAGTCAAAGCTGTTTTCGATTCCTGCCCAATATACTAAGTAACAAAAAAAGTATCAATAATAAAGAAAAATCACAGGGATCCTATGATATTCTGCTTACGGAAACTAAGAATGAATGCTAAGTCACCGTTTTGTGTGGCCTGACGAGGTTTACAATTAGGCTGAGAAGTAAAATCTGATATTGTAGCTATGGAGAGAAAAGGAATGATCCATCAGATGAGCACACGGGGTTTAGTTATAGAATTGATTAATATTTCAGCATGTATCAGGAGCAGCTATATAAGACTAATGACCCAATGCTGTTTTAGAAAGGGCTAGGATGGTCTGCTTCCCAGTGCAGGGAGGACAAAACCTAGCCCTCCTCTGCAGAGCCCTGTGTGAGGAACAGACTCTGCGTGCCCAAATACATGCCAATCACGTCTATCCTTCAGACCATTTACACGGAGAGCTAATCGACCTGAAGGATTAAGAAATCAGAGAAGAGTAATTCTACTAATCTAGGGCTCAATATTCCTGGCTTTTTTATTTGAGATTGACTCTTACTCTGTCACCAGGCTGGAGTGCAGTGGCGCAATCTCGGCTTACTGCAATCTCTGCCTCCTAGGTTCAAGAGATTCCCCTGCTTCAGCCTCCTGAGTAGCTGGGACTACAGGTGTGCACCCCCATGTCCAGCTATTTTTTTATTTTATTTTAGTAGAGACAGGGTTTTACCATGTTGGCCAGGATGGTGTGTCGGCCTCCTGACCTCATGATCTGCCCACCTCAACCTCCCAAAGTGCTGGGATTATAGGCATGAGCCACCATGCCCAGCTGAGGATGAAAGGAAATGTTTTTGAACATTTGAAAATCATGATTAAAAAAAAATGTCATCTCAATAGAACAGCATGTGTTCTGTTATCTCAAGCCTGAGTAACATTGCAGAGTTTTTTATGTCCTCCCCATACCATGTAATTTGCATTTGGTTGTGAAATTTACTGTGGTTCAGTATAGTGTGGGGAGGAGGTAAGAAGGGAAAACAAGACCATATATGTGACATCTGAGAGAGGCAATATAATATAATGATGTAAGAGGAGGGGCTCTGGAATCACAGAGTCAGGCCTTAAATCTTAAGTCCTCTCCTTCTAGTTTGTGACCCTGGCAAGTTACTAAACCTCTCTGTGCCTCAGTTTCCTCAACTTTAAAGTGGAAGATAATAATACAATCTTGTCTTTTAGAATTGCTGAATACATGTTAAGTTCTTAGGATAATAGCTGGCACTCAGTATGTGCTCAATAAATATTTACTAATATTACTGATGGCTCCTTCTATATTTTATTTTTTGAGACAGAGTTCCACTTTGTTGCCCAGGTTGGAGTGTAGTGGCATGAACATGGCTCACTGCAGCCTTGAACCCCAGGCTCAAGTGATCCTCCCACCTCAGCCTCCTGAGTAGCTGGGACTACAGGTGTGTACCACTACACCTGGCTAATTTCTATATTTTTTGTAGAGATGGGGTTTCGCCATGTGGCCCAGGCTGCTCTTGAACTCCTGAGCTCAAGCAATCCTGTCATCTTGGTCTCCCAAAGAGCTGGGATTACAGGCGTGAGCCACTGTGCCTGGCCTTCCTTCTACATTTTAAATGTTTTCATTTTCCTTACTTTCACAAAAAATTCTATTCATATTAAGATTTGGATTCTGAGTTACACAGTAATAGTACCAAAACATTCTGTAGGCTTTGCTCTTTAAGCTTTAAAACACTCTATTTTTTTTTTTTTAAAAAAAACAAAGTACATACTTTGACCCAGAAAGCCAAAATAATTAACAACTGCAAATTGGCCGGGCGTGGTGGCTCACGCCTGTAATCCCAGCACTTTGGGAGGCCGAGGCGGGTGGATCATGAGGTCAAGAGATCGAGACTATCCTGGTCAACATGGTGAAACCCCGTCTCTACTAAAAATACAAAAAATTAGCTGGGCATGGTGGCGCGTGCCTGTAATCCCAGCTACTCAGGAGGCTGAGGCAGGAGAATTGCCTGAATCCAGGAGGCGGAGGTTGCGGTGAGCCGAGATCGCGCCATTGCACTCCAGCCTGAGTAACAAGAGTGAAACTCCGTCTCAAAAAAAAAAAAACAAAAAAACAAAAAAACTGCAAATTGAATTAGTAAATCACCTGTCAAAAATGCTATCTCAGCAAGTAAAGAAACCGGGATGGCAATGAAAAATGTATGGTTCTTCCTAGGAAGAAGCCCTTGGGCTTTTCTACAGATACTGCCAGGAAGTATTCCTATTTGAAACTCCAGAATTCTTCATAATTTTCTGCTCTTTCTCTCTGCTCAATATTTTAAACTCGGAAATATTTAGTGTCCTGGCAAGGCAGAGCACTGCTCATACTTTATGCTGTGGTTTTTGTCATCATAAGAGGTAGGTGCTGTGGTCTGAATGTTTGTGCCCTCCCCAAATCTAGACATTGAAAACTAATCCCCAACAAAATAGTATTAAGAGGTGGTGCCTTTGGGAGGTAATTAGGTTATGAGGGCAGAACTCTCATGAATGAGATCAGTGCCATTATAAAAGAGGCCTAAGGGAGTTTGCCTCTTCCACCATCTGAGGAAACAGTGAGAAGGCATCATGTATGTGGACTGGGCTCTCACCAGACACTGAATCTGCTGGTGCCTTGGTCTTGGACTTCCCAGTCCCCAGGACTGTGAGAAATAAATTTCTGTTGTTTATACAAAGCTGCCTAGTTTATGGCATTTTGTTATAGCAGCCTGAACAGACTAAAACAGTAGGGAAATGCACTTTCAGTTACTCTTTGAGGAGAAAAGTATCTAAATGTCTAGCAGTGTCTCCTATACATCATATATATGTAACCAGAAGAACAAAACCACTGCTACCTCTCTTCTTCCAGGGTGTAGATCTTCTATAATAATTTAATTAGAATATTTTGCAATCATTAGAATATTTCTTTCTATTTTCTCCAAGTCCTGATGTAGCTAAGGAGTAGTCATTAAATGGTATGCAGCTTAGCAACGGGATAGTTTCTTAATATGAACAGGTCAAAAGAATGCAGTGCTGATATGGGGTAAGTATTGGGTAAAAGTGTTTTTCTGGGCACAGTGGCTCACGCTTATAATCCCAGCAGTTTGGGAGGCCGAGGTGGGTGGATCACCTGAGGTCAGGAGTTTGGGACCAGCCTGACCAACATGGAAAAACGCTAAAAATACAAAATAAGCCAGACATGGTGGTGCATGCCTGGAATCCCAGCTACTCAGGGGGCTGAGGCAGGAGAATCACTTGAACCCAGGGGGTGAAGGCTGCAGTGAGCTGAGATCACGCCTTTGCACTCCAGCCTGGGCAACAACAGTGAAACTCTGTCTCAAAAGAAACAGTGTTCTTCATAACAATGAGAAGTACTGACATCTATTTGAAGAGAAGTCTAATTATGGGGCTAGTAAGAAAAATGCATCTCTTCCTTGTATTATTACATGATCTCTAAAATTAATATTTGATCCTTAAAGACATATGTAAGGTACTTGGGTAGGAGGTCATGTGGTTAAGTGACTGGGGACTGTAAAACAGCAGTATCAAGCAGGCATCTACTAGTAAATTGTAAGAATAAAGAGGCATGACTCATCTTGATGGAGAGACCATCAAGGGACAAGAAGGGTACCTATGCCCACGCTACGGGGCTCTGGGAAGCCAAATGCCATCATGGCCTGTCCTAAAGTGGATTTCTTAGAGTAAATAATGGCTTTAGGGAAAGACCAACATTTGTGGTTAAATTAAGGAGTTTCTCAAAATGCAAATGAAGATTTAGTGCCTCTTCACAATAATAAGGAAAAGGAAGTCTTGCATAAAGGCACAGGCCTGAGGCCAAGGTTAGATCCCCTTGAGTGGGAGTTAACTTTCTATGTTTTCCCTTGGACTCTAATTGAGTCAAGAGCCTGTTAAATCACAAACATCAACCCTCTTTGCAGCAACATAACAAAATCTAGTCTTCAGAGCATTACAATTCACAATAACTAAAACATAACCCAAAATTATCTGACATATAAGCAGCCAGGAAAATGTGAAATATTCTCAAAGGAAAATTGTGAGATGGCCAGAATAAGAGAATTAACAGACAAGAATTTTCAAAGTACTAACATAAGCTGCTTAGTGAAGTAAAGAAAATATGCTCATAATGAATGAAAAGATAGGCAAACTCAGCAGAGAAAGAAAAAAATAAACAAAAATATAATAGCTGAAATTTAAAAATGAAGACTTCTACAACAGTAGAATGGAGATGGCAGAGGAAAGAGAGGGTGAACTTGAATTCACATCAACAGAAACCATCTAATCTAAAGAAGAGAGAAAATAAGTACTGGGAAGAAAATCAACTGTGCCTTAGGGACTTGTGGGATAATTTCAAAAGCTCTAACATATGGATAAATGAAGTCCCAGAAGGATAGGACAGAAAGAATGAAGCTGAAAAAAATATTTGAAAAAATAATGCTGGAAACTTCACTAAGACATAAATTCACAGATTCAGGAAGCATAATGAACTCCAAAACAAGATGAATTCAAAGAGAACCATGATTAGGCACATCATAGTTGCACTATAAAAACTAAAGATAAAGAGAAAATTTTGACTGCACTCAGAGAAAAACTATGTGCTACATACAGGGTAGAATGAGTATGCACTTCTTATCTTTGGAGGCCACATGCAGTGGAATAACTTCTTTAAAGTGCTTACAGGCAAAACATTAAACAAAAGCAAAAACAAAACCCAGCTTAAATCCTTTATCAAGTGAAATATTCTTTAAGAATGAAGGTAAAATAAAGACGTTTACAGAAAAAGAAAATCTAAAAAAATGTTTGCCACTGGACCTGCATATACTACAAGAAACCCTAATGAAAGTCCTTCAGGCTAAAGAGAAATGAAACCAGTAGAGAATTTGGGTGTTCAGAAATGAAGAACATTGAAAATAGTAAAAATATGAAAAGAAAAGTTTCCTCTTAATTTCTTTATAATACATGTGCCTGTTTAAAGCATCACTGTCTAATAGAAATATGTGAACCATGTAAAGTTTTCTAGTAGCTACATCAAAAAGGTAAAAAAAACTCCACTGATTTTAACATATGCAAAATATATACAACATATATGAAATATAATTTCTACATGTAATCAATACAAAAATTATTAGATGTTTTATATTCTCTTTCTCATACTAAGTCTTCTAAACTTACCATGCATTTTATACACATAGCACATCTTAATGATGAATAAGCACATTTCTATTTGTAGATCCTTGAGGAATCACTTTACTGTATTTTCACAATGGTTGAACACAATTCAAGAGTTCAAAAGCCACTGTGTATTAGACAGTGTAGGTTTAAAGCAAAAGTTATAACATTGTCTTGTGGGGTTCATAATGTATGTAAGTGTAATACATATGACAACTATAACAAAGAACAATGGGGAGAGGTGGTTGCAAGGTTTCCACATTTTACATAAAAGTATGCAGTATTAATTTTAAGTACAGCATGTAAAAACAAGAATATATACTGTAATGCTTAGAACAACCCCTAAAAAACTAGTGCAAGAAGGTGTAGTTTAAAAGGTGATAAGTAAATTAAAATAGAATTCTAAAAAATATTTTAAAATCCAGAAGATGACAGGAAGGGAGAAACAAAACAAGAAACAGAGGGGACTAACAGAAAACAAATGATAATGTGGTAGATCTAAATCCAACCAAATCAATAATTACATAATTATATGAAATGTAAATGGGCTGGACACTCTAATTAAACAGAAGAGATTATCAGAATGAATAAAAAAGCAAGACCTGACATGCTGTTGCACTTTAAATATAAAGACAAAGACAGATAGAAATTTAACTTATCACGGAGAAAGATGATACCATGTAACAGTAAGTATAAGAAAGCTGGAGTAGCTAGATTAATGTCAAATAAAATAAATTTCAAGGCAAAGAATATTATCAAAGATAAAGAGGAACACTTCATACAATAAAAAGGCCATACTGCCCAAAGTAATTTATAGATTCAATGCTATTCAATTCATTGATATTCTTCACAGAATTAGAAAAAAACTATTTTAAATTTCATATGAAATCAGAGACAAGTATTAATTTTAAGCATAGTGTGAAAAAAACAAGAATATATATTGTAATCCTTAGAGCAAACAAGACAATCCTAAGCAAAAAGAACAATGTTGGAGACATCACATTACCTGACTTAAACTATACTACAAAGCTACAGTAATCAAAACAGCACGGTACTGGTACCAAAACAGACATATAGACCAATGAAACAGAACAGAGACCTCAGAAATAATAACACACATCTACAATCATCTGATCTTTGACAAACCTAACACAAACAAGCAATGGGGATAGAAGCTCCTATTCAGTAAAGGTAATGGGAAAACTGGCTAGCAATATGCAGAAAACTGTAACTGGATCCCTTCCTTATACTTTATACAAAAATTAACTCAAGATGGATCAAAGACTTAAATGTAAAACCCAAAATCATAAAAACCCTAGAAGAAAACCTAGGCGATACCATTCAGGACATAGGCATGGCTAAAGACTTCAGGACAAAAATGCCAAAAGTAATTGCAACAAAAGCCAAAATTGGCAAATAGGATCTAATTAAACTAAAGAGTCTCTGTAGCAAAAGAAACTATCATCAGAGTGAACAGGCAGCCTACAGAATGGGAGAACATTTTTGCAGTCTACCCATCTGACTAAGGTCTAATATTCAGAATTTACAAGGAACTTAAATATATTTACAAGAAAAAAACAATCCCATCAAAAAGGGCAAAGGATATGAACAGACACTTCTCAAAAGAAGACATTTATGCAGCCAACAAACATGAAGAAAAGAGAAATGCAAATCAAAAGCACAATGAGATACCATCTCACGTCAGTTAGAATGGTGATTATTAAAAAGTCAGGAAAAAATAGATGTTGGTGAGGCTGTAAAGAAATAGGAATGCTTTTACACTGTTGGTGGGAGTGTAAATTAGTTCAACCACTGTGAAAGACAGTATGGTGATTCCTCAAGGATCTAGAACCAGAAATGCCATTTGACCCAGCAATCCCATTACTGGGTATATGCCCAAAGGAATATAAATCATTCTACTATAAAGACACATGCACACTTATGTTTATTGTAGCATTATTTACAATAGCAAAGACATGGAATCAACCCAAATGCCCATCAATGATAGGCTGGATAAAGAAAATGTGGTACATATATACCATGGAACACTATGCAGCCATAAAAAGGAATGAGATCACGTCCTTTGCAGGGACATAGATGAAGCTGGAAACCATCATCCTCAGCAAACTAACATTAGAAACAGAAAACCAAATACTGCATGTTCTCACTCGTAAGTGGGAGTTGAACAATGAGAACACATGGACACAAGGAGGGGAACATCATACACTGGGACCTGTTTGGGGGGTTGTGGGTGAGGGGAGGGAACTTAAGAGGACTGGTCAATAGGTGCAGCAAACCACCATGGCACACATATACCTATGTAACAAATCTGTACATTCTGTACATATATCTCGTTTTTTTTTTTTTAGAAGAGAAAAAGAGAAAAAAGGTCTATTCAATGGGATGACTTAACACTTGTAAATATGTATACATCTAGTAATAGAGCACTAAAATACAATAAACAAGAACGGAGAGAATTAAAGGGAAAATGGACAATTCCATGATTAATGCAGGAAACTTCAACAGACTCTGCAGCAACTGTTAGAACTGGACAACAACCAAATCCACAAAGATATAATCTGTTTACTCTGACACTGGTATTAGGTAAGGAAAAAAACGTACACAGAAGATCTGAATAATATCACCAAACACTTTAATATAATTGATATTTCTAAAACACTATACAACCAAATACTGCAGAATACACATTCTTTTCAAGTGCACATGGTCCATTGACCAAGAGAGAGTATATTCTGGGCCATAAAGTCAAGATCAGAACAAGGATAAAAATCACTCCTTACTGCTATTTTTAATGTTTCCCTTAAAAAGCAAAAAAAAAAAAAAAAAAAAAAAAAAAAACCCCAAAAAACAAAAAAAACCCAACAAAGTAAAGCAATACTTATTTCCCAAAAGAAGGTGAGAGGTGATGAGTACTTGGATGACAGGTGCTCAACAAATGCTCATACATTGCTAAACAAATAAATGAATTAGCATGATTACAGTTTAAAGTTGTATAAACAGCCTTAGAAAATCCAACATTAAGGGTAATTGAGAGTGAGAATATTCAAATATTCAACAATGTTCTTGAAAAAACACTTTAGAATTTATTCAAATCTACATTTAGGGATTTAGTTATGATTGTTCAAATACCTTATTCTATTATACTTAGCTTGCTTCCCTTTGAAACCACTTTTATAGCATTCCTATTACTCTGATTTTAAGGCTGAAACACTGAAGTCCCTAAGGAAAGCAGAAAGCTCAAACTCAATTTCCATAGCAACTCTAAATCTATTCACACTATATTTATATATGGGCATTTGATTTAAATACATGAATGTATGTGAATCTGCAATGTGCCTAAGCTGTCGTTGCCATAGAAACTAAATAACTTTGAATTTCCTTTTATGTTTAGTAAGTGTTCACACATAAAAACTGATCCCCACAGACAGCTATCTTGAGTTGCAGATATGGCTCACAGCAATAAATTTACAAACATCATGATTCACAGTGATGCACATACTTATATATCTATCATTATGAAAATGTGTGTTTTAATACATGCCCCTGGTTGGTAGATCAAAACCAATTCAAGATGCAACTCCTCAGAATGTAGACAATAAAACTTACCAGGCAGCCATTTACCCTTAGGTGACAGCCAGGGCTTATGCAGTAAGCTTGTTATAGTAAAGTCACCCAACTACATACAGAGAAGCCACAGCCAAACTATTCTAAGGCTTCTCTGAATCCATAAAATCTTTTATCTGTATCAAAATGGTTGAAAAATCTAGCACGTTCTTACAAACACAGAATACACCAAGTATGTAGAATACATCTATTTTATACATAAGCAACCTCTGGTACATACTTATATAGGTAGTCTGCACAGTTTTTTCTTGCTAATGTAGACAGAGTCCTTTCTTAATTATCATCATGGTGGCAATCTATTCCAGGATCACTTTTTCCACTCTAATCTGGTCCCTTTGTCATACAAAATATTTGGGGACTGTCACTTACTGCTCTTACTGCATAATAGTTAGGACATGCAAGTTAATATTAATATTGGTCTAAGGAAATTTTGGGGGAGAGATAAATCCACTAAAAATAAATCAAGTATTCCAAACTCAAAATAAAAAAAATAATTAAGGACCATCACCTGTTTTTGATTATAGCAGCTACAGATTGTGTCCACTAATGCAGATAAGCAAGAAATGACCAAGACTTAGAGGTGGGAACAGAAATTACTGCTAAATGTTAGTGACCTGACATCACTGTGAGATAAGTGTGATACAGATATGTGAATTTTCCAGACAGCTGACCATCACCTTCCATTTGCTCTGTATTTCAGATGAACAAAACCAGACTTGTATATAAAGAGAATGGCGAATGGCTTTGAGCGACTCCCAGAAACAGGGATGCCAGTTTAGATAATGTAAAAACAGAGGTCATGAGGGAAATGATTCAGGGTCAATACGACAATTCTAAGAATTGTAAGGGACCTATGAGAATACTGATGGCTGCTTGCTGGTATCATACATATACTAAAGACTACTGAGAGGTAATGGAACGATTTGATCTTGTACTAAAGATCCCAGGCTACTATGAGGCTCTTTAGTAAGGTTGTTTTTTTTTTTTTTTTTAACTGAGGTTTGTACTTTCTATTGATACCTGTATATTCCTTGTCCTAATGAGCTATATGCTAAGAAATCACTTCTCCATCTTTATTACAATTATGTCTAAATTAAGAAAGAGCAAACAGACTCTGGATAAGTACCCTAGAAACTCTCATGAATGAAGAATAAAGTGCATACATTTTACAGCACAGATTTTACAACACCTATTCCGATTCTTAGAAGACATTTTGGCTTACATTATCTTGGCTGTATTCCCAATAACTGGATACATGACTTCTAGAAAAAATGAGGTCTTAATGCATTTATAGGAGACTTTCTCCTATCATGACTTTTAATAATAACAACACTCTATATGTGATAAACCACCAGCATAGTTTTACTACCCCACAATGCACAAAAGTCAGAACATATTTTATTAAAAAGGGAATGACTGGTTTGACTTCTGAAAATATCATTTCTCCCTGATTGACCAATAAGGTAAACATGGTCAAGATATCAGGAATATGGTTTCAGAAAATTACTGCCTTCCAGAATATTAAAAATCAAATGTATTATCGGTTGACTTTAATGGGTCTCCTGAGCTCTGTCAGCTGAGAGGTTAGGCTCTAGACAATATACAGTTCTCTTTCAGATTCATGGTCATTCTATCAAAATGGCATAAGTTTCTCTGTGGCTTTTGTGAAAGACAGATGAGGGAATTCCTAGAAAACGAGGCCAAGGTAGCATAGTAACAGTGCCATTTGCGGGTGGAGAAGTATTGGTGCCAATGGGAAAAACAATTAAGGACACATTATGATTGTGGAAGAAAATATTCTGAGGTCTGTCCAATCTCACTACTGAAAACTTGAAAAAATGGAAGTTGAATTTTGAGTTCAGTTTATCCATCATTCACTGCTATAGAAAATGACATTAAGATGAGAAACATCAGACACCCCTGATTTTCTTAACTTTTTGTCCTCCCACCCCATGTGCTGCCTGAATCCCAGACTTTGGAGTGGGCACAACATCCCCCTTTTCTGCACTCCAGCTCCTAGACTGATGAAAACCGCTGACAAAAGTTGAAGGCCGATCTGAACTGCCATCAATGTTTGCTTCACAAACTCTTTCTGCTTTTCTACCAGCCTCTCCCATCGTCCTGTTGCTTTGGCTTCACGAAAATAAATATCCTCTCTTTTCCTTTCTAATCCTCCATCTATGCCGTTGACATCTTATCTTGTCCCTCCAGCTTCAGCATCATACTCCAATTTCCCCTTTTTCCTATTTACAATTACTCCTTCACCACTGACATTTCTCCCATTTTACAAACCTGCGTATATTGCCTTATCCTATAACCAAACAAGAACAGTTGAAAAAGAATACCATTTTCCTTCCATCTTATTTCCTGAAGCTACGATCACTCTTTTCCCTACACAAACCAAATGTTTTTATTTTCCTTGATTTTCCTGACACATTTGTTAAAGGTTGAATCTACTCTTACTGCCTCCACTTCCACGAGCCCTTGTTAAGTCGCTGCAACCTAGGCCTATGCCTTCAGCATTTTAACAGACCAATTCTCTAAGAGACTATTAATCACCTCCTAGAAGTCAGACTTTGGTCTAATTTTTCAGGCTTCATCCTATTAGATATCACCACAAATAACATCTGGCACTGTTGGTGATCCCTCTTTCTAGACATTTCCTAGTGTTTTTGTTCTCTGATGCTGAGATCTCCTGGTTTTCTTCCTGATGTTCCTCTTTTTTGCAGCTTCCTCTTCTTCCTCCTCCCCCTTAAATGTATGTATTTCCAAAGATCTGTGCTTAGTTTTCTTTATTCTATATAGGCTATATATACCCATTCTATATATATCCATTCCATGGCTCCAAAGTTGGATCTTTCCACTGTCTCAATTTCCTTCCTCCAACTTTTTCTTCAAACCATTCCTGGTTCTACCATTCTACTGAATGGAGAAATCATTCAAGTTGAGAAATCTAATCAACTCTTTCAGGCCTCATTTGACGTGACTTCTCAGAAGATGTAGACATTGTTGACCATTATGCTCCCTACCGTCTGCTTCCCTGACACATCACTTCCTAGTTTCCTTCATTCTTTCTGGCACCTTCTTTGCTTCCTATGCAAGCCCTTCCTCTTCTACTCAACCAGTAAACATCCAACTTTTTCACGGCACTCTACCCTTTATCACTATTTGCTTCCAGCTTCCGTTACATCAAAATATTGAAGAATCACAAATGTTTACCTTTAGCCTATAACTCCTTTGAGTTCCAGATGCACATGTGGCACCACCCCCAACGCAAGAATTGCCTATGTAGATCTCCTCTTAGATGTCACAAAGGAATCTCAAACTTAGTATGTTCAAAACAAACTCATGATATCTTCCCAAATCTGGTTCTCAAACCCCAAATCCTTCCAGTTGTACAAGAAGTCAGGTTTGACATCTTCTCTTTTATCCCAGGATTCAGCCATTACCAACATCCAGCCTATTTTACCTCCTAAATATCTCCCAGAATTGTTCATTCCTCTTCATCTACATGACTACTATTTTAATGCAGATGAAGAATTCATCTAATTCATATTGGTGAGTATACGTTATCCTTATAGTTTAAAAATATTTTTAAATATTTAAAAAAATTTCAAAAAGTAATACCAGTTTTCCAATGGTTTCAGTCTGCCTGGAATACAGCCATAAATGCTTAACAGTGAGCAAAACTGTGATTTCAAAGCTATTACCACCTATGTAGTCCTGTTAACCATTTCTACTCCATTCTGATTGCAGTTTTGGCATAAATAAATTTGTTTTATTTACAAAATTAAGGTTACTGATTTAACAAGTTTGAACACTGGGTTCCATGTTTGAGATGAAAACATGATTTTGGATGATTTCATGTTTAACTGTCCAGTACCTAACTTGTGTTTATAATAATGATCCAATTTTATAAGAACACATTCTGCTTGGTAAAGTCTGCTGTTTATGGCAAGGATGTTCACAATATATTTTTGAAAGTTTTTTTAATCCACAAAACTTTTAATGTTCCAGATATTCTTCCTCAATGACTTCACTTTTGGACAAAGCTGGACAAATAGGGTATTGCTGAATGTTACTGCATAAAAATTGCCACTGCCTACAGAGGAGGTAGGATGTACAGTTCACGAATTTTCTTTGAAGGGTTGGAGACGATGGTCTATATTTAACAGCATAATTCAGTTCATATTCTGGTTTGTACTGCCAGCAATTAAGCAGCACAAATATTTCAGCCAAAGTTTAAACAGCCTACTTGAAACTTCTTGAAAAACTAAAAGGAAAAAGGAAATCTATCCTAGAAGCATTATTTTCACTTCCCACTTCACTGATAAAAATAATGCAAATAGCTCTGCCTTTTTAATAGTTTACATGAAGATGCTTAGACTAATGACAAATGGGTCACAGGAAGATAAATGTGGTGAAACAGACACCAGTAGAAACCATCCAAAGGCATTAAAATATTGACTGCTGGGAAGAATCAATCAGAAACACACAAACAGAAAATGGCACAGAAGAGTCTGAGCCATTTTCTAAGATGAAAGTGACTCCTGCGATCTCATTGTGACAATACCTGCTGTGGGAGAGTTTGCATGGTGAGACTTTTTTGGCAGGTTGAAGATCTGTTCACCAGGGTCAGGGGGAGGAATTGCATCTTGCCCTTGTCGTGCCTCTACGGGATCATACTCCTTCCCATCGTAGTTAGCATCATAGAATTTCTTAAACCACTGAATAAAATCCAGGTTGTCCTGGAAACGTCCTTTCACTAGCTTCTCCACTGGAATTACCTGAAATAGAAAATCACTATGTGAGTTACAAACCTCAGGTTTGTTTACATTTAACACAACTGAAGTGTTCCCTAAATATAACTATTTCCTACATGGCTGCAATCACGACCACCGATCCCTTCCCTAACTTCTCAGCCAGCTGTATTCTAAAATACAATTTTTCATCATATTAAAGAAGACGGTTCAGCAATCCCACTGCTGGGTATATACCCAACAGAAAGGAAATCAGTATCTGAGAAAGATATCTGCACTTGTAAGTTTGTGGCAGCACTGTTTATAGTAACTAAGATTTGGAAGCAACCTAAGTGTCCATCAACAGATGAATGGATAAAGAAAATGTGGTACGTATACACAATGGATCACTATTCAGTCATAAAAAAGAATGAGACCCAGTCATTTGCAACAACATGGATGGAACTGGAGATCATTATGCTAAGTTAAATAAGCCAGGCATGGAAATACAAACATCACATGTTTTCACTTATTTGTGGGATCTAAAAATTAAAACAATTGAATTCATGGACATGGAGAGTAGAAGGATGGTTACCAGAGATGGAGAAGGGGGAGCTGGGGATGGTGACTGGGTACAAAAAAATTAGAAAGAATGAATAAAACCTACTATTTGATAGCACAACAGGGTGACTACAGTCAATAACAATTTAATTATATATTTAAAATTAACTTAAAGAGTGTAACTGGCTTGTTTGTAAATCAAAGGAAAAATGCTTGAGGGAATGGATAACCAATTCTCCATGATGTGCTTCTTTCACATTGCATGCCTGTATCAAAACACCTTATGTACTCCATAAATAGATACACCTACTATGTACACACAAAAATTAAAAATAAAAAAAGGAACTAAACCAAAGCATCATTGTTTGTTTTCTTGGAATATTTAGTACTTCTGAACAAGCCAGACGAAAGGAATATCCTTAGTTGTCAAGAAGGGCTGGTCCCACTCATAGTACATTTATTGTCAAAACATATCTCCAGAAAAACAGAGGCATGGGATGTTGTGCTATTTCAAGACTGATAAGCTTTTTAAATATCTTTGTAATACGTAGCCCAGTTGTGTTGGGATAAACTCTTATAAAGATAATAGTTACTAGAGAGTGTGGATGAATAAGATTTAAATCAATAAAAACAGACACTGATCTAATGGTTCATACAAAACAAACAGCTTCCACAGAGCTTATTTCCAATGTAGTGAAATACAATGTAGTGAATTCTCAAGCCTGGGAGAAGCTGGGATTACAGGTGTGTGCCACTACCGCATGGCTTTTTTTTTTTTTTTTTTTTTTTCGGATTTTTAGTAGAGATGGGGTTTCATCATGTTGGCCAGGCTGGTCTCGAACTCCTGACTGCAAATGATCCCCCCACCTCGGCCTCCCAAAGTGCTGGGATTACAAGCATGAGCCACCATGCCTGGCCTCTAATTCACCATTTTTAAAAACTTTTATTTTAGATTCAGGGGTACATATGCAGGCAAGTTTTATAGGTAAACTCATATCACAGGTGTTTGTTGTACAGATTATTTCATGGCCCAGGTATTAAACCTAGTACCCAGTAGTTGTTTTTCCTGATCCGCTCCCTCCTCCCACCCTCCGTCCCACACCAAGCCCCACTGTCTGTTGTTCCTCTCTTTGTGTCCATGTGTTCTCAGCATTTGGCTCCCACTTATAAGTAAGAACATGTGGTACTAGTTTCTGTCCCTGCATTAGTCTGCTGAGGATAATGGCCTCCAGCTCCATCCGTGTTCCCACAAAAGACTGGAATCTCATTCTTTTTTATGGCTGCCTAGTATTTCATGACGTATAGAAATCACATTTTCTTTATCCAATCTGTCACTGATGGACACTTCGGTTGATTCCATATCTTTGCTATTGTGAATAGTGCTGCAATAAACATTCACATGCATGTGTCTTTATCGTAGAATGATTTTTATTCCTTTGGGTATATACCCAATAATAGGATTGTTGGGTCGAATGATAGTTCTGTTTTTAGCTCTTCGAGGAATCGCCACATTGCTTTCAACAATGAACTAATTTATACTCCTATCAACAGTGTATAAGCATTTCCTTTTCTCCACAACCTCACCATCATCTGTTATTTTTTGACTTTTTAGTAGTACCATTCTGACTGGTGTAATTCACTATTTTCTGAAAGAAAATGGAAATGTATCTAGCTATGTGAATTATATTATCACTGGATTCTTACCTTTAACATCTTCAGGTGGGAATACTGGCAGAATGTGAATCATGAGATAGTTACAAAGCTAGAGTGTGAGTCAGATTGTGTGAGTGTCTGAATGTGTTTGAGCGTGTGAGCATATGATTCAGACAAGCACACAGCTCACAGCTTTGCTATGTGACAATATGAATAGAAGCTATAGAAATTAAACTTTCAACAAGGCTTTGTCACTATGGGAGCTATGTATCATTGATATCCTAAAATTATCAATAGGACCACTTTAAAAAATGTAGAAAGATCTTACATATCAATGAAAACTTAGAACAGAAAAGCAACTGAAGCATGCATTAAACTAAATAATTAGCAATATATTTTACAAAAATGTTTTTTATGCAGCTAAAATAGAAACTAAACCCAGTACAGAGCAAAATAAAGAGAAGCAATGTTTTGGAAGAGGCCATATTCTGGTAATAGGCTTTGGTGGTGATATTTTGCTCTTCTCTCACTTCCCCAAACTTCAGTGAAGTCTGCTTACAAGGCAGAATTCCTGCCACATGTGCACTCAATTGTTTTAAATTTTTTAGTTTTTACTTTAGAGACAGAGTCTAACTCTGTTGCCCAGGCTGAGTGCAGTAGTGAGATCATACCTCACTGCAGCCTCAAACTCCTGGGCTCAAGAGATTCTCCTGCCTCAGCCTCCTGAGTACCTGAGACTACATGTATGTGCCACTGAACCTGGTAATCAAAAAACAAATTTGTAGAGATGGGAGTCTTGCAATGTTGACCAGGCTGGTCTGGAACTCCTGGCTTCAGGTAATCCTCCCACCTTGCCCTCCCAATGTGCTGGGATTACAGGTGTGAGCCACTGTGCTCAGCCTCAATTGACTTTAAATTGTGTTATTTTATCACTTTTACATCTTCTGAGTTTAAAATTTTTGTTTATACTGATATTGTTAGAAATCAACTTTTTAGAGGCTTTTCAGAGCCTAAGCCCTTTTAACTAACAAACTACTATATTTTGTCTATTGCCAGACATGAAAATTTATAAATAGTTTTAGATACTGGTGGTACATTAGCTGTTAAAAGAAGGCGTTTACTCCTGTTGACTTAATTTTGCATTCTCTATCAACATGAAAGCTTCAGGGGCAGAAGTTCAAAATCTGAAGTGGCAAGCAAAAGCACAGAACTTTCCATCATGCCATCAGGCTATGACACACATGAATGAGGGTACTTAATGCTGTCTCTCACAGGACTTTTGGATAAAATTACTGCACACTAAAGCTAGAGAGACTAACAAAGGCCATCATAGCCAGTCTCCTTCCACTGCAAGAATTTTTTCTTCAACATTCTTAACAACTGCTCATCCATTCTGTGTGTATATACTTCTAGAGAGATACGGAGCCCACTAATTTGACATATAACAAGTTCCATCAATAAACATATGAAAAGGTGTTTATTTTCTTTGTAATCTAGAAGCATGTATAGAGAAATGAATGAATGAAGAAACAAGAGGTATTATAAAAGTAAGGAGAACCTATATATCCCTAGTTCTGAGTACCTATGCAAAGAGCTAATTGGAAATTAACCAGGACAAAGAACCTAAAGTTGGAAAGAACCCAAAGGGCTAAGATGTTAGAGAATGTATGTTTTGAAATAAAAATTCCGAGAAAATGAGAAGTCAAGATTTTCTTAATATATTGATAAGAATGTCACTATTTAAGAAGATATTAATTGCATTAGCTTACAAAATACATAGTGTATCAAACTTCCCTTTAATCTCTATCTTTTACAACCTGGTATTTTATTTTTCATTTGCAGAGCCTATTTATGACCTCTGTTTATTCAAAGAACAGTTTTTCATTTCTCCCCTGCTGCTTTATCTCTTTTCCCTTATTCAAAATTCATTAATTTCCAAGCTCATTCATGCTGAGAGATATATCCTAAATAAGGAATATAGATTAAATATGTATTTAAATAGCAGTAAACATGCAGAAAAAGACTGAGTTTTAGCAATAATTCCTTATTGACAGAAAAAGTACTCCAGGCCATTTGTACCACTCCAGGACAAAAGTATAATGATTTATGGGAAAAAACAGGGCAATTTATGGACATTGAGAATCTGAGCACACACACTATACTGGACACTGTCTCTCCTGTCAACTTCGTAACCATGGATAAGGGGTTTTTAGTCCCATTGTACAGATAGGTAAACTGAGACTCAAAGAATTTAAATCACTTGCTCAAGTCATGAAGCTGGGATTCAAATCCATGTTGTTTCCACCATGACATTTTATTTCCCCAAAGGAACAAAATACAAAGAACCACAGTGGCATCTGGCAAACATAAGTTTCTCATCTGCAGTGCTAAATATAACTAATAACACTTTAACATTTGTGAGCCCTGTTAGTTTTTAAGTCTACTGGCTATAGGTTTAGAAAATCTTTCAGATTTTCATTTCATGAAAGCCTCATAAAAACACAAGAAGTTAGAGCAATGCTTTATACTAAGTACAGACCCCAGCCTACTGTTGAGATATCAAGATATATCCCATCAGTATGCTCCTGGACTTTTGCATTTATGCACAAAAACAATTTTAAGAAAAAACAACAACATTTTATGGAGCTACAAGTCTCCTACCTTATCAACGTTCATTCGTTTAAATGATGCTTGCAGAAGTTTAAAATTGTGAATATACTCATGTTCCAGCTTTGCTTGAAATTTTACTTTCTTCAAACTAATGCAGCCTGGGAAGAGCATGTCCATGAACTGGCAATAGGCCGCTCCTGGAAAGAAACAAGAACAGTACTGGAGTGAGTTTTACGGTACCCAGATGTGGTAGAGGACTGCTAGGCTGGAAGGGGACTGTGCTTACAGGTGTCATCATCACTCCTGGCTGCATGTGTCCCTCTTACCACTGCACTTACACCTCCTTGTCTACAGTAGCTGGGTGCTAGAGGGAAGGGACTGTACCTCAACAATGTAGCACCTGACACTTCCCAACCCTAACCACCATGAACTGGACTCCATGCATCAGAGTATCACCAGGTTCCACAACCAATAAACAGAACCTCACACTATAATGCCAAGGAAACCAGGATAAGAGGAGCTCTTCCTAGCTTCTACTAGGGAAAAGAAATATACACTTTCTTCCACCTGGCTACCAACTGCTCCAAGTCATCAAAATAAACTTAAGAGGAAAAAGAGGAAAATGTAAACATGAGAGAACTACAAAAGTTCTCATGAAATGTGTAGCTCAAAAAATACACATATGCTCAAGCTCTTTTATATATACAGTTGTATTCACAAAACCACATAGGAAAAACATAAACCAATTAATACCAACTTAAGTATTAAGTATTATTAAGTATTACTTATGCTTATTAAGTATTGATTACTACTTATTAAGTATTATACTTATTATTACTTATTAAGTATTAGATTGGTAAATTTAATTGCTAAATTTTATTATAAGCCAAATTAATACCAATTTAATTCCAGTCCAGAGCAATGGGGCTTCCATATGAACATGAAGTATGAAGACATGGATACTGAAACTTACAGAAGTTCAGAGTCATGTTGTTTATGACTGAGAAACATGAAAGAAATATCCAATGAGCCCCCTGAGGAAATGATCATAGAAAAAGGGGACTTTTTAAAAAAATATGAAGAACTCTTTGAACATGACCACTACAACTGGGAAATCCTGGCAAGCTGTGTTTACTGATTCATATCTTCTTTCTAGTAAAGGCTAATGGCATTTAGGAAAACAAATTAGAAATCAGAATGATTCTTTTTCTTTAATAAGAAAGGAAACCAAGTGGCAGGAATAGGAACAAGCCACCATTTTTAGGTTTTCTTTCTTTGTTATCTACAGATCTCTTGATCTATTTCTACGATGTGCCCGTGATCAGTCTTTCTGGAACATGAAGTGCCTCTCCTCATCCTTCACATCACCAAGGCTTCTGTGAAGAGCCGGTCCTTCCACTTGGGTGACTCACTTTAAGAAGAAAGGACTACTCTATCTCTTATGTGAAATAAAGGTTAGGCATCCTTTACTGAGACAGGAATCTGAGATAAGAGAGAACAAGACACCAGGAATCTAAGGGTTGCTAGAACAGGAAATGTTGGGGCAACTCCTATCTTGTAGGTAAGAACCTAAGGTGATGAAATATAGGCCATAACAAATATCTCCAGAGTCTCTGCATCTGGCTTCCCTTTAGATAACATATCCTGAATATTAACTAGTAAGTTCCTAGTCAAGCAGATGGGTTCTCTTAAAAACAAGACAAAATAAAACAACCGCTTTCCCCCTAAAAAAGAAGACACTGGGGGAGGTAAGAGAAACATTACGATCTGGAGGCTATTCTTTGAGTCATCATACACTAACCAGTTCTTTCTTTTGAAGGGCCGCCAGATGGAGCAAATTCTAATAGCCACTTTAACATTATTTTTAAATGTATGGGAGTATTGAAATACAACTGTCTATTACCTGGTCTTTAAGTTATTTTCCTTTTGTAGAGTTTAGCATAAAATTTATCTATGGAAACCCAGATACTATATATACTTTTTTTTTTTTTTTTTTTTTGAGATGGAGTTTCGCTCTTGTTACCCAGGCTGGAGTGCAATGGCACGATCTCGGCTGACCGCAACTTCCGCCTCCTAAGTTCAGGCAATTCTCCTGCCTCAGCCTCCTGAGTAGCTGGGATTACAGGCACGTGCCACCATGCCCAGCTAATTTTTTGTAATTTTTAGTAGAGATGGGGTTTCACCATGTTGACCAGGATGGTCTCGATCTCTTGACCTCATGATCCACCCGCCTCGGCCTCCTAAAGTGCTGGGATTACAGGCGTGAGCCACCGCCCCCGGTCACTATATATACTCTTACAAATTAACCAACCAAATCCCTCATGTTTCAGATTTAAAAAAGAAATAACAGCTTTTGAAACAAAAAACAAAAACCCTCTTCCATATAGTGAGGGAAGGAAGGCAAAATCATCTCTAGAGTCATCGTTCAGAGATAACCACTCAAAATATCCTGGTATATGCCATTCTAATCCTCTTTGAAAGGGAGTGTGTTTGTGTGGTTTCTTAAAAATGTGATCCTGTTTTAAAAATGTAATCATATTATACCATTTTTTAATATAAACTTTCTGAAACTCAACAGACCATGATTCTCTTTCTGCATCATTTAATATGCTCTACCAATATTTTAAATGGCTTTCTTATTTTAATATCTTGCTTATCAACTTTACCGAACCAAGAATACATAAATATTCATGCATATTTCTGTCAAGTACTTTTATGGTCTCAAGTTTTACATTCAAATTCTGAATCCATGTGGAATTTATTTCTGTCTATGATATAAAGTATGGTTCTAATTTTAGTCATTCCAAATGTTGGTGGAAATCTGTTATTTTTGGCTCCCCAGCATTTGGACACCTACTAACTGGGGAGATGCTACAGTGCCCTCCCACCACAGAAGCTGAAGGTGGGCAGGCATCCCTTCCCTCTCACAGCAATATGGATGCAGGCCCATGGCCTAGGCTCTGTGTTTGAATCCTGCCTCGGTCTCTGAGTTGAGGGAATTACATAAATACACAGGGACCATTAGAGTTTAGCTGTGGTGGCAGTGGTGGGGTCTAAAGTCCTGAGCAGCAAGAGCAGCACAGTGTCATCCTATTATTGTGACACAAGGGAGGCTGTGTTCCCAGCTCCTTAGCATCCTTTGGTTCCTGTCCATCTTCTGAGCTTGGCTTTCCATTGACTCTGAGCTACCCAACATTTTTCCTATAGATTCCTCTTCTGCTTAAGCCTGCCAGGATTAACTTCTGCTATTTTCAACTCAAACCACTAACTGATAAAGTTAGCTAGGTGCTGAACATCACAACTTAATAGACAATCTATTCCTTCCCCACTGATGAGAAGCACTATTTTTACTATATATTGCCTTTCTAATACATGTACTTAGGTTTCTAGAAAGAGAGAAGAGGAGGGGAAATTATTCTATAGATATATAACATGTATTACTATCTATAGAATAATTTCCTCTCCTCTTATTCTCAAAATTTTCCTAAATTTTATCATGTATTTATTCTTTCCACTATATTTTTGAATTTGTTATTCATGGTATATAAAAAATCATAGCTTTCAAAAAATAGGTATCTTACTAATTTGTATTTTATTTTTATTAGATAAATAATTATACATATTATGGGGTATAGTTTTATGTTTTAATACTTATATACATTGAGTAATGATCAAATTAGGCTGTGATATCCATCACCTCATAAATTTATCATTTCTTTGTGGTGAGAACATTCAAAATCATCTCCTCTAGCTATTTTTTTCCCAAGTGGCTGCAAAATATTTCACTTGGTATTTCACCATTGCTTATTTAACCTTATGCTTGTTTTCTAATATTTCTCAATTATAAATAACGCTACGATTTGAAAAACTTGTCTTGAGAAAGGTCAACATAAGGTCAAGGGAGATGTTGGCTCTAAATAGGGTACACTCCTGGGATTTGAGGGCAAGGGGGATATGAAATATACAACACAATATTGTTACCATAGTCACCATACTGTATAACAAATAGAATGCCCAGAACTTATTCCTCCTACCTAAATGTAACTTTGTACCCACCGACCAATCTCTCTCCATTCCTCCCTCCCCTTCCCCCTCTCCAGTCTCTGGAAATCATAATTCTACTCTATTTCTATGAGATCGACTCATTTAGATTCCACATGAGGAAGATCGTGCAGTATTTGTCTTTCTGTGCCTGGCTTATTTCACTGACTATAACGTTCTCCACGCTCATCCATGTGGCCACAAATGACAAGATTTCATTTTTTTTATATGACAAACAGTATTTCATTGTGTATTTATACCACTTTAAAAAAATCCATTCATCACACTGATGGACACTTAGGTTGATTCCATATCTCTGTTATTGTCAACAGTGCTACAATAAACATGAGTGCAGATATCTCTTGGACATAACGATTTAATTTCCTTTGGATATATACCCAGTCATGGGATTGCTAGATCATATGGTAGTTCTATTTTTAATGTTTTGAGGAGTCTCCATATCGTTTTTTATAATGGCTATACTAATTCACATTTCTACCAACAGTGTATGAGAGTTCTCCTTTCTCCATATCCATGCCAACTTTTTTGTCTTTTTGATAATAACCATTCCTTTTATTTATTTATTTATTTATTTATTTATTTATTTTTTCCTGATACAGGATCTTGCTCCATCTCCCAGGCTGGAGTGCAGTGGCCTGATCTCAGCTCACTGCAACCTCCACCTCCTAGGTTCAAGTGATTCTCATGACTCAACCTCCCAAGTAGCTGGCACTACAGGCACTTGACACCATGCCCGGCTAATTTTTGTATTCGTAGAAGAGAAGGGGTTTCACCATGTTGGTCAGGCTCATCTTGAACTACTGCCCACCTCAGCCTCCAAAAGTGCTGGGATTACAGGCGTGAGCCAATGCGCCCAGTGTCTTTTTGATAATAGCCATTCTAACTGGGGTGAAGTGATGTCTCACTGTGGTTCCTACTGTATCTTCTTGATGATTAGTGATGTTGAACATTTTCTCCTATACCTGTGGCCATTTGTATGTTTTCTCTTGAGAAATGTCTAACCAAGTCTTCTGCCCATTTTTTATTTAGTTCTTTTTTCTATTGAGTTGTTTGAGTTCCTTATATTAGCCCCTTGTCAGATGAATAGTTTGCACATATTTTCTCCCATTCTGTAGGTTGTCTTTTCACTCTCTTGCTTGTTTCCTTTGCAGTGAAGGAGTTTTTTTGTTTAATATAATCCTATTTGTCTATTTTTGTTTTTGTTGGCTGTGCTTTTAAGGTCTTATCCAAAAAAATCTTTGCTTAGATCAATGTCATGAAGTATTTCTCTTAGGTTTTCTTCTAGTAGTTTTATCATTTTAGGTCTTTCACTTAAGTCTTTAGCCCATTTTGAGTTGATTTTTTTTTTTAATGTGGTAAGAGACAGGGATCTAGTTTAATTCTTCTGCACATGGATAGCCAGGTTTCTTAGCACCATTTATGAAGAGACTGTCTTTTCCCTATGTTCCTTGCACCATGGTCAAAAATCAGTTAGCTATAAATGTGTGGATTCATTTCTGTGTTCTCTATTCTGTTGGATTGTTCTATGTACCTATTTTCAGGTAATATGATTTGGATCTGTGTCCCCATCCATATCTCATGTTCAACGGTAATCCCCAATTTTGGAGGTGGGGCCTGGTGGGAGGTGACTGGATCATGGGGGCAGTTTCTCATGAATGGTTTAGCACCATCCCTTCAGTGCTATTCTTATGATAGCGAGTAAGCAGTGAGTTCTCATAAAATCTGGTTGTTTAAAAGTGTGTAGCAAGTGTGAAACAACTTCCCCATCCCTCTCCTGTTCCTGCTCCGGCCACGTAAGATGTGACTGCTTTCCCTTTGCCTTCTGCCATGACTGGAAGCTTGCTGAGGCCTCCCCAGAAGCAGAAGCCAACATGCTTCCTGTACAGCCTGCAGAACTGTGAGCCAATTAAGCCCCTTTTCTTTATGTTAATACTTACCCAGTCTCAGATATTTCTTTATAGCAATGCAAGAATAGGCTACTACATCATGCCAGTCCAATGCTATTTTGTCTACTTTAGCTTTGTAGTGTATTTTGAAGTCAGGCAATGTGATGCCTCCAGCATTTTTTTTTTTTAATACAGATGCATTGGGAGGGTGGGACAGTCCACTTGCTGCCAAGGAGATAAACAGAGTCAAAGGAACCCACCCATCCACTGTAGTCCCCTCCAGCATTGTTCTTTTTGCTCACTATTTCTTTGGTTATTCAGGGTCTTTTGTGGTTCCATGTGAACTTTAAAATTATCTTTTTCTATTTCTGTGAAGAATGCCATTGGTATTTTTGTAGGAATTGCATTGAATCTATAGACAGCTTTGGGTAGTATAGGTTGAGTACACCTTATCCAAAATGCTTTGGACTAGAAGTATTTCCAGATTTCAGCTATTTCAGGATTTTGGAATATTTGCATACATACAATGACATATCTAGAAGGCAGGACCCAAGTCTAAACATGAAAATCATTTGTGATTCATATACACCTTATACACATACCCTGAATGTAATATTATACAACACTTTTAATAATTTTGTGCATAAAACAAGTTTAAATGTGTTTTGACAGTGACCTGTCACATAGGATTAGGTGTGGATTTTTCTCTTGTGATATGTCAGAACTAAAACGGTTTCAGATCTTGAAGCATTATGATTTTTGGATTAGAGATGCTCAACCTGTATGGAGATTTTAACAATATTGATTTTTCCAATCCATAAACATGGCATAGCTTTCCATTTATTTATGTCCTCTTCAATTTCTTTCATTAATGGTTTATATGTTTCCACTGTAGAAATCTTTTACCTCTTTGGTTAAATTTATTCCTAGGTGTCTTACTTTTTTGCTAGTGATTCTAAGTGGGACTGCTTTCTTAATTTCTTTTTCAGATAGTTTGCTATCAGCTTATAGAAATGCTGCTGACTTCTGTTACGTTGATTTTGTATCCTGAAATAAAATTTGTTTATTAGTTCTAACAGTTTTTTTTTTAATTGAGTTTTTAGGGATATAAATATATAATCATGCTGTCTCCAAACAATTTGACTTCCTATTTTTTTTTTTTTTTAAGATGGCATCTCACTCTATCTCCCAGGCTGGAGTACAGTGGTGTGATCTTGGCTTGCTGCAACCACTGCTTCCTGGGTTCAAGAGATTCTCCTGCCTCAGCCTGGCGAACAGCTGGGACTACAGGCACTGCCACCATGCCTGGATCATTTTTGAGTATTTTTAGTAGAGATGGGGTTTCATTATGTTGGCCAGGCTGCTCTCAAACTCTTGACCTCAAGTGCTCTGCCTGCTTTGGCCTCCCAAAGTGCTGGGATTACAGGTGTGAGCCACCGTGCCTGGCCCTGACTTCTTCTTTTCTAATTTGGATGCCTTTTATTTCTTTCTCCTTTCTAATTACTTTGGCTAGGACTTCCAGAACAATGTTGAATAGAAGTGATTAAAGTGGACAACCTTGTTCCAGATCTTAGAGGAATAGTTATTATTTTTCTTTTTTTTTTTTGAGACAGAGTCTCACTCAGTCACCCAGGCTGGGGTGCAATGGCACGATCTCGGCTTACTGCAACCTCTGCCTCCCCTGGTTCAAGTGATTCTCCTGCCTGAGCCACCTGAGTTGCAGGGATTACAGGCACATGCCACCATGCCCAGCTAATTTTTTTTTTGTATTTTTAGTAGAGACGGGGTTTCACCATGTTGGTCAGGCCGGTCTCAAACACCTGACCTTGCGATCTGCCTGCCTGGGACTCCCAAACTGCTGAGATTACAGGTGTGACCCACAGCGCCCAGCCAGAGGAAGAGTTTTTACAACTTTTCTTGGCTCAGTATCATGCTAGCTGTGGTTGCGTCACAGATGGCCTTTATTGTGTTGAGGTATATTCCTGCTATATTTAATTTTTTGAGAGCTTTTATCATAATGATATGTTAAATTCTATTAAATGCTTTTTATGTGTCTATTGTATTGAAATAATCAGAATTTTTGTCCTTGATTCTGTTAATGTCGTGTATCATGTTTACTGATTTATGTACATTGAATCATCCTTGAATCTTTGGAATAAATCCCACCTGATCACAGCGAATGATGTTTTTAATGTGCTGTACAATTCAGTTTTCTAATATTTTAGTGAGAATTTTTGCATCTATGTTTATCAAGGAGATTGGCCTGTAGTTCTCTTTTCTGCTGTGTTCTTGTCTGGTTTTGGTGTCAGGGTAATGCTGGCTTCACAGAATGAGTTTGAAAGAATTCCCTTCTCTTCAACTTCTTGAAATAGTTTGAGAACATTAGCTCTTCTTTCAATGTTTGGCAGAATTCAGCAGTGAAGCCATCAGGTCCTGGGCTTTTATTTGTTGGGAGACTTTATTACTGATTCAATCTCATTACTACTTCTTCATGATTCAATGAAAAAGGCTGTATGTGTCCAAGAACTTATTCATTTCTTCTAGGTTTTGCAATTGGCTGGTGTATAGCTGTCCATAATTCTCTTATGATCCTTTGTATTTCTGTGGTATTGGTTGTAATGTCTCCATTTCTATCCTTTTTTTGAGTCACCTCTTTTTTTCTTCATCCAACTATTTTCCTTTCAGCACTTTGAATATGTCATCCCATTCTTTTCTGGCATTCAAGGTTTCTACTGAGAAATCTGCTGATATCTTATAGAGATTTTCTTATATGTGACTTGCTGCTTTTCTCTTGCTGCTTTTAGAATTATCTCTTTTGTGGCTCATACCTGTAATCCCAACACTTTGGGAGGCTGAGGCAAAAGGATCACTTGAAGCCAAGGGTTTGAGACCAGCCTGGGCAACAAAATTAGACCCTGCCTGTACAAAAAAAAAAAAAAAGAATTTAGTTTGATTACAGTGTGCTGTGGGTAAGACATCTTTGGATTGAATCTGTTTGGGATCCTTTGAGCTTCATGAATCTGGATGTCTATTATCTCTCTCAAGACTTGGAAAATTTGCAGCTATTAGTTTAGCTTTCTGTGCTTTTTCTCCATTTCTTTTCCATCTGCAAACCCTATAATGCAGATATTTGTTTGCTTAATGGTGTCTCAGGAGTTCCACAGGCTTTCTTTGCTCTTTTTAAATTTTTTTTTTCTTTCTTCTGACTGGGTTACTTCAAATACCTCTCTTCAAAGTTCAAAAATTGTTCTGCTTGATCTAGTCTGCTGTTAAAGCTCTCGATTGTATTTTTAATCTCATTTATTGAATTCTTCGGTGCTAAGATTTCTAGTTGGTCCTTTTTATGATATCTCTTTATTATTCAGATCATGAATTGCTTTCCTGATTTAGCTGAACTGTTTATCTGTGCTCTCTTGTAGTGTACTGAGTTTTCTTAAGATTACTCTGAATTCCTTTTCTGGCAATTCATAAACTTGTATTTCTTTAGGATCTGTTACTGGAGAATTAGTGTTTCTTTGGTGGCATCAGGTTTCCTTGCTTTTTCATGTTTCCTGTGTCCCTGTGTTGATATATGTGCATCTAGTGGAACAGCTGACTCTTCCAACTTTGTAGAGTGGCTCTGGTGGGAACTTTCACATGTAGTTGTATCCTAGATTGTGTAGGGAGCATTGGCTTTGATTCCAGAAGGACAAAGTAATGTGCCCTGTGCAGTTGGTCTGGGCAGCTTCTTCAGCTGTAGTCAACATCAGTGATGCCTGTGAGTGCCTCAGTTGCGTAGGCTATTGGAGTGTGTGTGGCTGGGCTGCTAACTTGGGTGCTGATCTTCTGGCGGTGAGATACTGGGCTGGTTTGTGCACTGAGAGGGCATGGAACTGGCCCACTGGCTCTGGTGCTGCTCTCAAGGGGGTAGGGCACCATGCTAGTTCACATGTTGGGTGGTGGATGTGGGGCTGGTCCACTGGCTCTGGTGCTGCTCCCCTGGAGGTGAAGCACTGGTTTGCACACTGCGGGAGTTTGCAGCTAATCCACTGTCTCTGCCCCTCTTGGGGACAGGGGCAACTATTTAGTAACAGAGCTTTACTGGGATATAATTCATATACACTAAAATTCAACCTTTTGAAATGTAAAGTTTGGTGGTTTTTAACACACTTGCAGAATTGTACATTGATCATAACTATTTAATTCCAGAAGATATTTATTACTGCCAAAAAACCCTTCTTATCCATTAGCAGTCATTCTCTATGATCTCTCCGCCTTCCAGGCCCTGGCAACCAGTAATCTATTTTCTATCTCTATGGAACTATTATGGAGAATTCATGTAAATGGAATCATATAATATGTGGCCTTTGTGTCTGGTTTTTTTCACTCAGCAAAATCTTTTCAAGGTTTATCCACGTTGTTCCATGTTATCAGAACTTCATTTTTTTTTCTTTACAGCAAATAATATTCCATTTTATGAATTACCCCATATTTTTGATCCAATCATTACCTAATGAACATCTAGATTGTTTTCACTTTTGAACTATTTTGAGTAATGATGCTATGAACATTCGTGTACAAGTCTTTGCATGGACATGCTATCAGTTCTCTTGGCTATATACCTAGGAGTGGAATTGCTGGGTCATGTGGTACCTCTGTTTAACATTTTGAAAACTATCAAACTGTTTTCCAAAGCAGGTGTATTATTTTATATTTCTACCAGCAACATATGAGGGCTCCAATTTCTCCACATCTTCATCATCACTTTTCTGTCCTTTTGATTCTAACTATCCTAGCGGATGTGAAGTGGTATGTCACTGTGGTTTTGCTTTGATCTCCTTAATGACTAATGACATAGAACATCTTTTCCTTGTGCTTTTTAGCCATTTGTGTATCTTCTTTGGAGGAATGTCTATGCACATTCTTTGCTTGTTTCTTAATTGGGTTGCTTTTTTATTGTTGAGTTGTAAGAATCCTTTCTATTTCTAGATATAATTTTCCCATCAGATATATGATTTGTAAATATTTTCTCCCATTCTGTGGACTGTTTTTTCACTTTCTTGATGGTATCATTTGAAGCACAAATGTTTTATATTTTAATAAAATACAATTTAGTTATTCTTTTGTCACTTGTGCTTTTGTTGTTATAACCAAAAACCACTGCATAATCCAAGGTCATGACGATTTACACCTATACTTTCTTTTAGAAGTTGTATAGTTCCTATCAAAGGTCAACTCTACTTATGCTCTGGGTCATGTCTTCTCTTACCTTTTCATTAAGTCACTCCTGCTGCTACCCTCATTCTCTCCTGCAATGCAAAATTCCTCCTGCATATGTTATTCCTAAATCCAGCAAATATGCTCCAGTATCATTCAATTCTGAGAAAATTAAACAAAGTTTCTTGATCCCACATCATCCTTAAGCTATTGTACCATTTATCTTCTCCTCTTCACAGCAAAACTTCAAATTGTCCCTGTTTTCATCATTTCATCTGACATCCAATTCAATTTAGTACAAATTCAATTGTCTTCCAATCTCACCATGTTCTGGTCAAGGTCATCAAAAGCTTTTCTGCTATCAAATCAAACAGTTGTTTTTCTTTCTGCATCTTACTCAACCTCTTAATAGTATTTGGCCTTGTTGACCACCACTCTTGTTCTTGAAATTCTATATTTTCTTCCTTAATCAGATAAAATAGATGTCAACAAACTGGAAAATTCAGGAATCATTGCCAGTGTCCTGGAAGTCTCACCCAGCCACAAATCAGAATGTTCCTCATCATCAATATATATACAGACTTTTGTGCCATTTCACTATGCTTGCAATAATGTGACATACATTTTGAACAAACCCACTTTTATCTCATTATGCCAAGGTTACCATTATTCAAATCACATTTCTCTATTGCTAAGAATAGCACAGTGATTTTCTATGAAACCATCATAAAATCCAAATTCCTTCCCTGGCTTATAATACCCTGTTATCAGGCCTCTATCTATTTCTCCCTTGTATAACTTCCTTTCAGGAAGCTCCCTTCATGCTGGCTTCTTGCTGTTCCTAGAACACTTCAGGTTTCCTCCTGAATTAGGACCTATGCACACAGTTTCATCTAGAACTTCACATGGTGACCTTCTTGCCATTCAGATGAAGGCTTATATGTCATCTCCTCAGAGAGGTCCTCCCTTACCATGCCTTATTGAAGTAGCCTTCTAGTCACTCTTTTTCACCTCATCCTGTTTAATTTTATTAACTCTTATGTCGGCATTGTATTAACTCATATGTTGGTGCTATGGTTTGGATGTCCCCTCCAAAAATGCAAATAAAATGGAAATTTATTTGCCATTGTGATGGTATTAAGAGGTGGGACCACTAAGAGGTAAGCAGTCCATGAGGGCGTTGCCCTCTTGAATGGATGAATGCTATTTTTGGGAAAGCAGATTCGTTATAAAAGGGCAAGTCTGGCTCTTGTTCTCTCTCCTATTCTCCCTTGCATTTCTGCCATGGAATGATATAGCATGAGGACCCTTGCCAGATGCTGGTCCCCTAATCTTGTACTTCCTAGCCTCCAGAAGAGAAAGACAATACATATCTGTTCATTATAAATTACCCAGTTTCAGGTATTCTGTCATAGCAGCACAAAACAGACTAAGAGAGTTTGTGGCTTATTTTTTCCCACACTGCAATATAGGTTTCAAGACTACTTGTGCCTTATTTGTCTTGGTCCCCTCTGTATCTAAAAATTTAATACAGTACCTGGCATAAGTGGGTTTCAATAAATATCTGGCTAATCAATGAAGATCTGCAGGTGGTAATAGTTAGACCACAACAAGGGCCGGTAAACAATAAAATTCTTATAGTTGCCAAACTCCCCAAAGAGATATTATGAGAAGAGTTGCTAAAATTTCTTTTAAGAATTGATGAGATATAAATAAAAATTTTAAATGCCACCTACATAAAATAAGAATCACCCTAGGGACCAAGTCTGCAGAAAAGTGAAAGGTAAGTTTTAAAAGGCTAAATATAGGGTAACACATTCAAGTAATGCAACCTAAATTGTAGGATGTTGTGCTTACCAAGAGGTTAATTATGATGGGATATACTCTGAGCCCATAAGCTCAAAGTACTACTGCAATTGTGAAGGTCTACGAAATGGTTAAATGATCTGGAAATATGCAGGGGGAAAAAAACTATTCTTTCTACATTGTCTGCACCCCTACAGCCCTAAGATTGGTTTCAGTTGTTATACATCAAAAGTGACATAGGAAGCTGACAAGTGTGGGGAAAGGAATAAAAAATGAACAGCTGGGAGGCTGTATGAAGATGGCAGAGCTCAAAAATTAATGTTCATACTTAAAGGATTCAGGAGTGTACTATTTAAATCTATAAAATCATGAAAAGCATAAGATAATCTCATTTTCTTTCTTTTTTTTTCTTTTTTTTTTTGAGACGGAGTTTCGCTCTTGTTACCCAGGCTGGAGTGCAATGGCGCGATCTCGGCTCACCGCAACCTCTGCCTCCTGGGTTCAGGCAATTCTCCTGCCTCAGCCTCCTGAGTAGCTGGGATTACAGGCACACGCCACCATGCCCAGCTAATTTTTTGTATTAGTAGAGATGGGGTTTCACCATGTTGACCAGGATGGTCTCGATTTCTTGACCTCGTGATCCACCCGTCTCGGCCTCCCAAAGTGCTGGGATTACAGGCTTGAGCCAGCGCGCCCAGCCGATAATCTCATTTTCACCAGATCCCAGGACTTCAACTGTAGGGTAACATCAGAATAAATGGACATTTTTAAAGTCGAAATTTTCAGATAAAAGGAAATATTACTCTAACAATAAATTTATGGAATATATTATGCAAGAAATGTAAGACATAAAAATACCCACATTTGTGTAAAGTCTGTTAGAGTTTTCTTATGTACTTTAAACATTCTGAATCCCATAGTATCCTTAAGAGGCATTATCATTCCCATATTTTATAGGTATGGGAACAAGGCTCAGAAAGTCATCCAGCTAAGAAACTGCAGAGCAGAATTTAAACTCTGATCTGAACTTCAATTTTTTTTAAGAAAAAATTTCCTTTTTTCTATGCTGCTTTTAGGAAATTATAAATAAAAATTAAAAGGTTCAAAGTGTGTTTGGAAATTTTTATAGATTAAGTTTTGAAAATTTTTACAGATTTTTATAGATAGATTCTAAAAGGAATTATAAAGGAAAATGCAAGAGAACATATAAATCTTTTGGACTGGTGTTAGGGGTATCAGCTATACCTTTCCTATTTATAGTAGAATCTTGGGCTCAATAGATCGATCATAAGTCTGCTCCAATGTCATGATTTTCCATTTCAGTATATATACGCATAGGAATTTCATTTTACATATATACAATGTATATATAAAAATAAACATGTCATCTATATATATAATCTTATTGATCTCCCATATATATGAGATACATATCTATATATGAATCTCATATGTATGTATCTCATATGTATGAATCTCATAAGATGTATGTATATATCTTATTGATATCAAAAAAAGTCTCACAGCACTTTTCCAGAAATACAACACAATCTGTGGAAAACACATTAAGCCATATTGGGTTCTGCCACAAACGGCTACTCAAATTGCCCATCTGATTTCCTCAAAGGCCAAGGAACTATTATATACAGAGATGCCCGTATCACTGAGGGATTTAGTTACAACTTTCCACTTTCCATAATCTTATTTGGTACTGATGAAGAGTTAGAAGAAAAACACAACAACCTCAATTAACTGGACACATCTATGTGATCATACACTTAATGATATGAATCATTACAGGTAAATGACTTATAAAAAAGCTTATTATATCAAGCTAGTATCAACAAAGAATGGGCAGAAAATGGAAAACTATGTTGGTCTTTGGATCTGAGCCTTCCCATATTGAATAAACTGTGACATGTTGTCACACCCTGCTAAGCCAACAGTATTCTTATCTGCAAAACGTCAGGGCTGGACTGATCTCTAAGCTCTAAAATTAGATGATTTTCTAATTCTCAGTCTGTCACCAGGTTCTCTTGTAAGGGATACTTGATATATCTGCTGATTAGGAGACAATCATGCTCATCTTCATATGACTAAGACGTTTTGCCAGTACTCTTGCTTCTAGCCATCAGTGGCTTTTGTTGTAGTTAACACAACAGACTTACTAATAACACTGCTGTCTCTGGTGGAATATTCCTTGGGGCAAACACACCCTTTCCAGATTCAGTTCTGGTGACCCTATCTTCCATGTACTTCTCTTTGAGATATTGACATTTACAAACTCAGTAACATAGCCATATTTTCTATCCAATAGTTGAATATTAACAATTAAGAATCTTCATATTAGAATATTGTTTTTACACCATAATCATAAAATCCTCCCAGCTTTATTTTGGCATTCAGCTCATCATTCCTTCAGAATGTTCCCGCAGAACTGCAACTATTACCTAAGCCCAAACCTTGTGTTGAAGGAAGCATTCCCCTTTGGGAAATCAGGGCTTACTAAAGAGGAAAGTGAGGCTGCAAAATACAAAGTTACATATTTCTAGCATGTCAGCAGAAATCTCTCTACCTACAGAAATACAAGGTGTAAGGAGTTTAATGGCAATTGTGAAATAATGCTTTGAAAGATTAACATTTTAAAGGAATTTAAAATCCCAAAGTTCAACTGTATTGTTCTAATCTAACAAAAATATGATTGATTAGCAGTGGCTTTTTGTTGTTTTCATAGTCACCATTCACATTCCTGGCATGAGAAGCAGCTTGATAGCTTTGGTTACTACGATACTATTTCACTCTGTTAAAGGGAACTTTGGACACTGTTTACCTCACCTGCACCAAGTCACAAATGCAAAAATAAAGATCAATATTTCAGAAATCTGATTTCAACTGAGACTGCTTCTTTGAATTCCACGGTCCTCAGCTGAGCTTCCTGCTTCTCTCCACTACCTGGCATTGTCAGAAACTTTTTATTCCTATTGCAAATAAGTCCAAAGACAAGTAGCTTTCAAACTGATCCCATGTAGAGGAAAAGGAGTAATAACCAGCAGGAAGATTTCAACTCTTGCAGACACAGAGACGGCTTATGTGAACTGAACAGAGTGCTGAAAAGCACCCCATCTTTTCAGAATACATAGAATAAACTGTCAAAGGACATTTTCATCTCTTTTCTTGTATAGGAAAAGAAATAAGCTAGCAATAATTATTCAGGCTGAGAGATAGGTTTTTAAGAGTAGCAGCAGATAAATTAAAGGCCTTGTCAAACCATGTGATTGGTCTTTATCTGATAAATGCCCTCAGTTTTCCACTAATTCATAAGATCTTAAAACCTTTTGAAGAATCTTAAAAGGCTGCATCAAAATGCAGTTAAAGGTGTCAGTATCCTCTGTTTACAACCTGCTTTCAACAAGAACCAAGAATACTTTTTTAAAAGTATGTTATTATTATTATTATTTTTGAGATGAAGTCTCGCTCTGTCACCCAGGCTGGACTGCAATGGCGCAATCTTGCCTCACTACAACCTCCACCTCCCAGTTCTAGTGATTCTCCTGCCTCAGCCTCCCCAGTAGCTGGGATTACAGGTGTGTGCCACCACATCTAATTTTTGTATTTTCAGTAGAGATGGGGTTTCACCAAAAAGTAATGTTATGTTTAAGTCTGAATTTTATTAAGAAATCTGCAGAACTACATTAAATGTTAGGCCTGCTGCAGAGAAAATTAATCAGATATTAATATAAGAAATTGATTTTAAAAGTGCTTCTTCATAGAAACATCATGGAAGAATAAAGCATATTTTCTTCTATCTTTCAAAAGGAAATTTCAGTGGAGTAAAAAAGAATATTTTCTTCTATCTTTCAAAAGGAAACTTCAATGGAGTAAAAACCTATATACTAAATAGCCCTTGATTAAGATTTAGGTATCAATATTTTAATTAAAAAGTAAATTTTAGAAAAACAGATTATAACAGATTGACATTTACTATACACACCAGGGAGCTGATAAGAGTGATATGTGCAAAAACAACATACACAGAAATTAAATATTATAAATCTGTATTGAAAACTAGAACACTGAAAAGAAAACTGAAGTGTAATCAAATTATTTACAGCTGTTTCATTCAACTAAATCATAATTACCCCATAACCTGTAAAGGTTTAAACTGGCACTTTAATGCCTTAAGAAAAAAATATAAAACTTCAAACCTGTCTTAATGATACCGAAAAGGATTAGACAACTGAAAGAATGTTTAAACTGGCAAGTAAAATATCTCATTGGTTTCAAAGATTTCTTTTCATCTACTGATTAATCATCCAGTGGCTAGTGCCTGGTTTCATGCCTGGATTCTAATACCAGTGATTTCTTGTAGGATAATGTGCTCATTAAATTTTACCAAAATAAGGTGTCTGACTTGGTAAAATAGGATTTGGCTTTTACAGAGGAGTCAAGAAGGAAGAATTAGGAGAGGCACTGGGAGCACAGGGCAGGAATGGTGTGCAGAACAAAAGGTCACTGGCTTCCGGGGAGGCTGATACTGAAACTGGCAGTGAGATGTCTCAGAGGCTAGAATCTGAGAGTGGAGCTAAAGTTAGAATTTGGCATTCCAGATAGAGGAGCAAAGGGAACATAAAAAGCCTTTATTACAAATGAAAAATAAGTTAGAAAGCTACATATGAAACCCATTCTAAAGATGTCAGTTTTCTCATTAGGGTCATGAAAATAGAAAGTTTCATAAAACTGTAATACTGTGGGATACAGCTTCTCCACATGTGCACTCACGTATTCTCACATGCTTGTTGTATTACCTTTCTGTTTTAATGGACAAAAAGGTGTGTGTTCTTTTTAAGTACTGACTACATAAGGTCAAGTTTAAGGTAGGACTTAAATTTAAGGTAAGACTTAAGAAGAGCTTGAGTAGAAGGTAAGAATCTGAAAAGATAAGAGATCTTATCTAATTTTTGAAGTTATAGGTCACCTCTAAAGAAATGCCCATTAGTAGGTGGCATGGAGAGATGTCCCTTTGTTTATTTAGCAATGTAAAACAAACCAGCAAATACTTATTGGGGAATATGACCTTAGTCTTAATAAGAACCAAGTAATTTAGTCTTGAGAGTCTGGAGAAATACACATGGAAAAACAGCAAAAATACAAAACAACTATAAGTGCTAAAACTATATAGCCTAGATACGTAAATATTAGTATGGGTAGGCCATACGGTTAGTTCAAAGTCTGCCCAATAAAAAACCAAGAAAGAGTAATCAGTATTATCAAACAGATAAAGTCAAACCAAACTTGCATGATCATTTTCAGTCTTCAAGGAGCTTAACTCCTAATGCTGAAGGCTTAAAACAAGTACTCAGTGAGCCTAAGGCTTTGTAAACGTCTGAAAACTGAAAAGAGGGAGAGCTCACATTTTGTTGAAGGTGATCAGGAAGAATAAAAGGAAAGTGGGATTTGAGATGACTTTCAAAGGAGACATTCCAAGCAAAGACAGGGAATAAGGGCATATACGTGAAAGGTGTTTGAGGAAATGTATGTTATAGGTAGGGAAGCTGTGGGGACAAATGTTGGAAAGGTGGAATGCAGCTAAATTGCTCAAGGCTTTAAATACCAGGAAAAGAAGAAGCTTAACTAATTTGGTAGGCAAACCAGTGCTGACTTCTGAGCACAAATGTCTTTAGAGAATGAGTTCCAATTTTCAGAACAAAAATAAAATAAACATTTTATTTTTAGGTCAAATTAAATTACAAGTTAAAAACCTAAAGCTGATCACTTCCCCCATTTTCTCAGATAGTTTCTACTGAACCATTACCCACATCATACTATCAACAGTTACACAGACCAGGCCACTACATTAACTCTATGTATGGTAGCCCACAGAGAGGCTTTTAGTATAAGGTAAAATATGCTGGTATGAGTGGACCAGCACAAACCCGCAGTCCATGCCTACACAATGCAGCCCTTTCTCAAGCTGCTCATTTTATGGCTGAGGTCACTATCCCTGGGAGTAGAGACTAGAAGCTCCAGGGATCTTCCCAGATCTCAGCCATTTCACCCTCTGCCCAAGACTTGCAGGTGAGAACTCCTTACTTATGGCCACTCTCCTCAATCCAGTCCACTAGTTTCACCTACACCAATAATATCCCCTATTACCGCTTTCCAGAGGAGGGTGTTCCTTCCCCTGCAGCTCCCTAAGAAGATTCCTATTAGCCAGAGAAGGCCCAGAAGGCCAGGTGTGGCACTAAAGGAAGCCCGCAGGCATTACAGAGGAACTCACATTCAGGCACCACATAACACTCATGCGGACTGTGATACATAACAGAATATTGTTCTTTATGAGTTGCTTTCTTTGTATTTCCCAGGTTAATCCCAAAATATACTTTGCTTTCTAAGTACACTCCAGTGTCAGAAGGATCCCAAATCATCATGAAGAGTGTACAGTATCTACTTCAGAGATTCAATCATATGACCACAGTAGAAATAAAAGAATGGAATAATTTTTAGAAAGAAAAGAAGCAGGAAGGGATTTCTGTGATATTTTTAAAAAATACTGGATTTTAACACAATTCTGTGCAAATTTAAAGTTGATGTACATGTTTGCATTAAAATTTGGCCCCTTCAACAGTTTTCTAAAGTTCTTCCATGGACTGTCACATAAATGTAATTTAGAAGTGAAAATGGAGACCGATCCTCCTCATGCAGAATGTGAAGAGAAAGTGCAGGAAATAGGACTGGCATTAGTTTCACATTTATATGCCTCTCATGTCAAATAATTTGGTCATAAAAAGCCTATGAGTGTTAATATTTGGGTAAGAGCACACCCTTGGGAGGGAGGGGACAAATAGAAGTAATTGCTATTTGTCAGAATTACGTAATGGTTTCAGGGTGGAAAAGAAACCCAATCTGAAAAATGCTGGTGACTTTATGAGTTGCCAAGTAATGTCATTATTCTATTTCCAGCTATGCAATTCTAACATGCCCAAACATTCGACAGTGATTTATGTTACTACTTTTTAATACTGTCTACATGTCTGATAAACTATAAATTTAAACACACAATTCAGAAAAAAATGGTTGGAAAAAAGTTTTCTATTGAAGAGCAGAAGAATTTGGAGATGTTTGGCTTATCTTAACTGTGTAGAAACCAGATGCCTACTAGCATTTCGGATATTCCAACGTACAGACTGCCCATTAGTGTCCCACACTGAATGATGGCAAGACAGGCTGGACATCTACTTTTGTCTTGGGTCCTTGCTCTGCCTTTGCTTTGTACTCAGGTAAGCTGAGAAAAAGGAACTTGCTCTCTCTGAAGAGACATGTCAGGGAGAACTTTGGTAGTAAAGGGATAGGTCCTAACTGGATATGATCTGTGTTGTGTTTTGTAGAGTGGTGTATCCTCCAATCCTAATAATCCACCACCTGACACATTGCAGGTACTCAATAAATATCTGCTGACTGCAGGAATAAATAAAGCAATGTGCAGAACATCAAAATGATATCTAAATGATATCTAAATGATATCTAAATCACCATCTTCTTCTCTGCCTGAATCCTATCCATATTAAAAACCTAGTTTGAATAGCATTTCAATTCAATTCAACTTCATAAATATTTATTGACCATCCACTAAATTTGAATGACAGTTTGGCCAAAGATCCAAACAAGGGTAAGACAAAAAGCTTTTCTAGATGGAAATAATCTTCCCTTTCTTTGAATACAGTACTTATTACTTGAAGCATTACTGTCCTTCTTTTGCTGCCTTGAATTTTAATATGTTACCGATGTCTTACACATGCAATGTACATGCACAAAACAGTGCACCTTCTGCCTTGATCAAACTTTTTTTTGTCTAATTTGCCCTTCTGTCCTCTTTCATACTTGAATAGTAACTTTTCATTCTTAAAAGCTTAGTCCAAACATCACCTCCTCTATGAAGCTTTCTTGTTTCCAACACAGACTTGTTTCACCATACTGGATATAGAAATCTAACAGGGATTTGACTTGCATTTTAATTAGTTATCTCTCCTGGATGATTGGTGAGTAAATCTTTAAGATTGGGGATGGTGTTCAATTCATCTTTCTACTGTACTAGCACAGTGTCTGCTACCATACCCCCTGGCAGATGTGGAATGTCTACATGGAAAAAGTTCAGGAGCTGCAACCTGGCTGGAGTTGGGAATTAAGACATGGGAAGGAAGGGATAGAGCTGGATGGGAAATCGGTGTCCACTCTTAAATGCTTCATTAGTAAGTCCCTTTACATAAGGCTAAGAAACCATCAACTTTTCATATTAAAGAAAGGGTTGGAGAAGTACTGATGGAGCCTCTTAGCATGGCTACTACAATACAGGTTTAGTGAACTGGATTAAATACATAGAAAACAGTAATAACTTGATAAATAAATCCTTTGCAGGGACTAAGCTTGTAAGAAAATTATCCTAGGAGATGTTGTAATTCCTTCAATAGAATAGACAGGAGGAAATAAGGATGTGCAGGCAGTCCTCTCAGGTACAAGCTTGTTCAAAAGCTGGCCTAGGATCAAAATAAGGAAAGGATCATATTCTTGGGATTCAAATGGTGGACAGTGCAGAGATGTGCACGTGCAAATGTCTAAGGAGGCATCAGCTTTGTTGTTGTTTCACTGGCCAAGAATTATTCTGAGAGAGATACAAAGTTCCTCCAAGGTAGGTGGCAACCTTTCAGAGCTGCCTCATCTTGCTTGGAGGGAAAGAGGTTAGAGCAAGAAAAGGAATAAGGAAAACAGTCAGAGAGAATGGGAGGCTCTTTCCCCACTCTACTTGCAGTAGGTGGTGAAGGAAGAATTTCTTAAGAGTGGGAACAAATGTCTCTGTCTCGTTACTTTTGGTAAGAAAGTTCTTGATGATGATACCATTGGGACAGATCCTTGCTATTAGCAGAATTACCAGATATGTCTCATTTCTTCAAGTAGAATGTAAAGGATGGAGATACAGACTTTCCTTCTTTTCCTAGAGGTGATGTTTAAGGGCCATGTGCTAAATGGATATGGAAAGAATCAGAAACACATCCACATGGGCAAACACACAGTGAACCCTTCACTGCATCCACAGCTGCCACACATACAGCAATGAGAGTGCTGGCTATGATCCAAGGACACCTCAATTCTCATTATCAGCTGTGAACATGACTTCTTGGAGCTTTTAGCCTCATAAAATAGGAATAAAAAAATCCTATTCTTCCTCATGGGACTGTTATATGAATTAAAAGAAATAATACATACAAAAACAAACTGAAAATGGCAGAGAGACAGAGAGAAATAAAAGCTAAGGCATTATGACATCATTATGCCACTAATGTATAAAACTATCTAGAATGTAACTGGTTAAAATAATCAGAGCTATAAAAATGAAAGGGCTTGAACTGGACTGTTTCAGATACAAAACAAATGCATGTTTTAGATTCAAAGGACAAGGAACCAAAAAATAAAACAAGGTCCTTGGCTTTCTACCAGACAAGCAAGGGTATGAACACATTCCTAAGATCCTCCAGCTTATCTGTTGAAAAACATTTGAGGGTTTCTCTAATTCTTAAGTCTTTCCTCAGATAAACATATGAGGTACTTAAGTAATCATAAATTCATTTATTAAAGGAAATGACTATGTTTCCCCAAATTTACACTCTTCCTGTTAAAGTCTTCAGATAATTTAAACTGAAAAGGAGAAAAGGAAAAGAAAAAGTAGCATGATAAATGCAAAATAATGTTTTATAAGGAACATATCCATCATATAAAGTGACTGACATCTTTTCAAAAAAATCAAAATAACTTTCAATATGTTGAAAGATACATCTTTTCCTTGTTAAGATAGTGATTTTTATTGATCTTGGTGAATGATTTCAAAATAAGCATATCATTATGTGCTTTAAAAGAAAGCAACTTATCATATAACAGAGACAAAATCAGAAGAGAAAGGGCTCTAAAGGTTTCTGTAATTAGAATGATGAATTATAAATGAGTCTTAAAACCTATCATGTCCTTGGACTCCAGCAAGGTTTCTCACAACCTTTGCCAAGATCCCTGGGGCTGTGGAGTTAGGGCTCCAGTCACTGAAGTTAATGAAGTCAGTGATGAGGCTTTAGAGGCTCCTTAGTATTATGGTCAGTATCATTCTCATCAGCTGTATCCAACTTATATTTCTTTTGATGGCCCATCCCTTGGTACAACAGTTTTCATCTCTAGACTCATAACCACTTACCTGTTCATGGTTTGGGGGCAGGTAAATCTCAGCAGGGTCTTAGTATAGTAGGGTAGATACAACAGAGTTTGTGAATTAGTGATACATTCAATAAGAACCCTGAAGCCTGCACTCAACTATGACATCTGGGAATTTTCCCACATATGGGGAAAAGAGTAAGAGATTCCCATTAAGGGTACTGCTTTGCACAAATTCTCTGTGTGTGTGTGTGTGTGAGAGAGAGAGAGAGAGAAAGAGAGGGAGAGAGTGAGAGAGAGAGAGAGTGCGTTTATTGAGATTTCTCAAAGGCTATCATTAATCCTGTTTCGAATATGTCACTGATTTGCTTATTCCTGTTAAGGCACACTATAAAGTTCATTATGATCACATGTTCCTTAATTTTTTGTTGAGTATATATATTGTTAGTCTTCAATAAAATAATGGCATTCCAGGTGATCCATTTTTCCCTAAGCCTGTTTTTCTAATTTCCCCTTGTTTATGGTGTTCATCGTCACTACCCAGGAGAGGCTCCAGCAGAAATGGGAATAGGATATAGGGATGTATCTGTAAGTGTGTTCTTGTGATAAATATTAATGTAGTCACATGACATCTATACAGTTAGAGACATAAGCAGTTATTACTGAGGACTGGCTTTAGTATTTAAAAGTATCTGGTGCATTCCTCCAAAAGAAGTGGGCAATTCTATGGTTTCCTGAGAAAATCCCACGTGCCTAGTTGCTTCAAACAAATAGAGTAAAAACAATTTTCACATATTCATGTGATGAGATCATCAAGAAAATCCTTTATATTTCTCTAGAAATATAATAGAGACAACAATATGCTTCATGTACTTAAGGGCTGTACCTACTAAAGCACATGTATTTTACTGACTAGAGTCCCTGTGTCATAAGTCAAAGGCCACCCTAGCCTGGGGAGTCTCTCAGGGTAGTTGAAACTAAGTACCCCACACATTATCCTACATACTAATCACCCCACCTGACTCAAGAGGGAGGAGGGCATTTCTGAGGTGTTTCCCAAACTATGGCCATTCTAAGTCATCCAGAAGCACCCAGCCACTCCCAAAGAATCTGAGTAAATCTTTCTACTGACTTGCTATTTCCCTACCTCTCCTCACTTACTTCCTTCGTTTATGCTCAAAGTGCTTCCAAACCAGCACTTACCACCCAGCATGGTCTCTAGTCTTTTGTAGGACAATACTCTGCTATACTGAGCTCTTTGAGGGCAATGACTATGTCTTATTTATCACTGGGTCCCCAGGCCTAGCCCAAAGAAAGGCTCAAAATATGCCTGTTAAATAAAACTAAACTGATGATCAGAATTGAATGTAGTAAGGACATAAACGAAGATGTGGCTGGTTGCTTTCAAAGATTTATCATCCATATGTGTAAAAAAAAAAATTATAGAGAAGTTTGGCAGATGAAGGTGAATGCATACACACTTTCCCCCACCATGGTATTAAACATTACAAAAGACAGTAAACAAATAAAAAGCTCCAACAAAAATAGAAACATCAATTTATATTTATCTTCAGTAGCAAAGTGTCAAGACATATGTAAATGAACAAATTCAAAAGGAAAAAAAAAAACCTACTGTATTACCTATCCTGCTCCAAAAATAAAATCCCTTTCAACCAGTGCGTTAGTGGAGACACTAGAGTATATTACTGTATGTTACTGCCTGAAGCAATTGAACATGAGGCTGGACCCCTCCCCACCATCATCCAACTTTTTTTGTTCCCTTTTTTCTCCAATTACTTCATATGCTGAGACCACGTAAAATTTAAAATTAGTTTAAATCAAATAATTAGAGAGAAAAACTGTCAGCAAAAAACCAGAAAGACTCTATGTAATATATCACAAATATGCATAATATTCCATTATATTACAATTACCTCCCTAATAGTAATATAATCTGAGATGACCTAACTTTCTTACAGAAAATAACAGTCAGTGATTTTATAAAGCTAAGTAAACTCTTATGCTTATAGACACTGACAGAATATCCTTACTTGGTTTCAATACCAGGGAGCCAATAAGAGAAGCCCTACTAAATTTAGACTCTGAGCTGATTTCGTCAGTAACCTGTCCTAACAGACGTCTCTGTGGACAGAAGAGAGGAGGCACTGGGACAACACATGAGGCTGGGATCAACCTATTTAACAGGCACTGATATGTGGCAAAAAATGGTCACAAAGAACACTCTGCTGGGCTCAGGAATGATGGCCATTGGGGTGGGGCCTGGAGCACCTGCACCCCAGGTCCCAGGGCCATCTGATGGATACACCTGTGTGAATCCCCAGAGTATACTCTAAATACTTGCTCCTTCCACAGAGCCATCACGTAACCAGAATTGCAAATGTGACTACAGTATCATTAGCCAAATTCAGAAGCTCTCCTGGAAGAACAAAATACCAGTGACTCGATCCGAGACAAAGCTTGAACCAATTTGATGAAGCGCAAATTGAAACTGAATCAAATCCTCATAATTTTCTCTTTTTTATAAAGCAAGTCAAGAATCTCAATTTCCCATCTAAAAGTGGTTTAATTCAAATGATATTTTATTAAAATACTAAAATCCTCAGGAAAAGAACAGCTCTCAGTGACAGACAGTGACAGTCCAGGGTATAGTGTCAGTTCAGGCAGTGCCAGCACTACATGCAGACTGTATCTAGCATTTGTCGCAAGGCAGGTGTCTGCTCGTCTAGTGGAGCAATTGGGGAGGAGGGAGAGAAGGCGCACAGGGAGAAAAGGGAAGGCTAGCCTCATGAGGACAGGAATCAAGGCAGGTGCTCAGTCTGCCAAGCAGCAAGGATGACCCAGCATTGGACCCAGCGGCTCTGCTGCTTAGCTCCAGCCTAGAGCAGAGGATCAGGACACAGAAAAATAAATGTCACAAAGAAGTCTCAAAGGAGGCTTGATATGTGGGGGCAGGGGCAAGGGGTGAGAGAGAGGAAAAGAAGGAAAAGACGCCCTTTCTCCTGCTCCATCCTACTCTTCCCTCCCCATTTCTTTTCCTTCTCCTTTAAGTACCTTATCTTCTCTATCACCTCCACGAAGGTATCTAAAGTTGCTAAAGCTTTTAGAGATTTTTAGCACCATGCTATCTATTCACCCTCATCACTACCTTGTAAAAGATTTAGTTACTTACTTTGAGCTAGTACTAAAGCAAAAAAAAAAAAAAAGTTCCCTATCACCTCCAAAGTCCTTTAACTTTTATAAAGCAATTGAATTAAAATGGAAAATATTTGTAAGCTGAACCAATCTGATATTACATGTGGTTCAACCTTCTCACTCCACCATGGGAAATCCACAATTACTCATTTAAAAATAGATATAGGTGAGCAGTAGATTGCTGAATTATTATAGGTAGTATTCACATTCATTCCTAGTCCACTCCCCATTTATATAGCTCATGTTTTTACTTGAAACCTAAAGCCTGTCACAAGAAATAAATGAAAACCAGATACGCATATAATTATGTGACCCAGATTTAATGTTCAAAGAAAATTTTCATGAGGTTATATTCTTGGGACAAAATAACAGGAGATAAGAGTGAGTCATTTTCATTGTTTTGCAACTTACTACAAACATATTTCCAAGTGTCCTCCTTTCTCACACCATCTTTCCTTTAAAGAATTTTAAAAAATGCCTACATGGAAACAAATGAGATGTTATATAAAGGCAGAAAATACTCAGTAAAACACAACACCAATGTGAGGCAATCTTTTAGCACTTCATGAATTAAAGAAAAGCTGGTGTTAGTTTTAATATTGAGCTGGAGGGGGAGATCTCTTAGCTGGAAATTTTTAAAAACAGAAATAGGAAATAATGCAACAGGAAAAAAATTCAAAATGGGAACCACCAGGATTGGAGCATAGTCTTCAGGAAAGAGAGTAAGAAGTGATGTTGAAATTTTAAGTAATTTTAAATAGGAGAAAGTATTTCATGTATGTTTTTCCTGGGCATACTGTTAAAATAAAATCCCACACAGTAAACTAAAAAAATTAAACATTGAAGAAAAAATATTACCTAAGAAATCTGACTACTCATAAGTATGAGTATAAGTCACTTAAGTCAACAACATTTGGCTTTCTTCCTATCCTAATAGCACTGTCCTGGCTGCCTTAAATATTTTCTAGAACAATGAAGGGTATAAATAAATAAATTCATAAATAAATAAATAGAAAGATAGCTTCTTCCCACTAAATGCCATTGCTGAGGACAAAAGTCACAGATTAAATTATGAATAAGGAAACTTCTGAGTACATTTTGGATAATTTAACCTCATTTTTATTGGTTTGGGGTAAAATGTACTGCAAGCTCTAGGCTGCAGCACAAAAGTACTTAAACTTGTACTTGTTAAACTCAGATTTCTAGGCTACACTCAGAGGTACCGATTTAGAAGGTCATCTGCTTTTTTTTCAGCAGCTCCCCAGGAAATTATAAAAGCATAGAGTCTATAGTTTATACTTTGAGAAAACTGCTACCTAAAATAAAAGACCTGTCTCTCTACTATGGAGATTAACTTCCTTTTTTTTTTTTTTTCCTAGCAAGAAACATATTTCAGAGCAGAAAGGAACCTTTAAATCTACTTCATTCTTCTGAACCATTGATCTTGTAATCTTAGGTAGCCAGTAAGTTATCCTAATGGAAATCATGTGTATCTGTTTAACAGTGAGCAAAATTGCTTCTACAGGTTTTTTGTGTTTTTAAATCAAGCCACACTTGATGGCAATGTAGCTACAAAGACTGGAAATGTACACCCATGCTTTAAGATAACCATGTATGAATCCTTTACAAATGTCCCTTAAGATTTTGAGTTTGCTCTATGAGAAATTTTAAAGATCTGCGAAGATTATGTATATTGCTTATAAACATATTTACTACATTATCTAAAAATTACAATTTGCTTTTATTTCATTTGCTACCAAAAACTCTCCAAGTATATTGCAGCATAGGAAGCTCCTCATGGTTTCCTTTAATATTTAAGACTCGTGACTGGGGATTTTATCTGTGAAACTTTTCTTTATTCCCTTCCTTCCTAAGTTTCTTTTTCTTGATAACCAACCCTGTTTCCCTTACCTAGACGCACATAAACCTATTCTGTGGGTAAGAGACACATTTTTGTCTTTGCCCCTTAGCAGTTGCAAACTGCAGTTTATTCATCTCCAAAATGAGCATTTCTGAGGGAAAACCATGTGTCAGGCATTGTGAAGAAATAGACAATTTCACAATTACAATACAAAGGGGTATGTGCTATGAACAAGGTGATTGCTAATGACAGAAACTGTTTTTGGTTTTTTTTTTGGCAGCAAGTTAAAAATAAAATATTAGAGAGCTCAAGAATGCACAGCAAGAAAAGCACAGTAATATTTGGGTGTGTGGAGATCTGAAGTTGCATAAGATGCAACAGGAGTTGTCTCTGAAAGTAACTTTTAGAGACATTTCAGTAGACTAACAATATATATGCCTGGGACATCATCATCATTGTCTAAGTCAGCTTTTCTCTATCTTGTATTGAAGGGCAAAGAAGTGGTTAGCTTGCACCCACTACTGACCTCATAAATCACAAGACTTCAAGTCTGAGACCTGGGCACAGATTTGTGGGTGAGGCGGTGCCTAAGTGCTGGCCAACCTTACTGTCCTCTTCGTAGGAAAAATGATCATGGGGAAAGAGATGTCAATTATATTCAAAGTTAGTTCTCTAGGAGTATTCTGATCAAATCCAGACCCAGTAAAGGGAGAATATTTACACTGGTGGGTGTTGAACTCAGACAACATCTGAAAGTGACTACTGGGGGCTTTTGAAATTCTAACTGCACTGCATAAAATCTTTTTTAGACTTGACCCTCTGGGAGAAACAGCAGAATGTTGACTTCTTTATATCTATTCTGGCTCATGACATTTTACACAAATACAGTTCAGTGGTATTTTCTATTTCTAATGCCATTTTCACGTTGAAGCCAAAGGCAAAGAGGAAATCTCTTATCTATTTGTTTACAAGAAGGAAACACTCCCTGTTTCCAAAGAAGGACTGTTTATTTCTTTCACAAATACTCAGACCAAAGAATGGATTACTTTACTAGCAGCATATTTTTTGTTTTGTTTTGTTTTGTTTTCGAGACAGGGTCTCACTGTGTCACCTAGGCTGTTGTGCAGTGGCATGATCATAGCTCACTGCAGCCTCGAATTCCTGGGCTCAAGCGATCCTCTCTTTTTGGCCTCCCAAAGTGCTAGGATTATAGGCACGAGTCACCACTCCTGGCCTAGCAGCATGTTTTTAAAACATGCTCCTATTTTATTACTGAAGTCAAATATTTTTATTTTTTAAACAGGTTTAACTCAATATATATACTCCTTGCAGGCCTACATCATATCGAGTACAGGCATCTAGAGACATTCAACAAAGAACAAAATGCAGTCCTGTCCTCAAGGACTCTGAACACCTTCAGGGGCAGGAGGAGTTAGCCCAACACGGCGTGGCAAGCGTCATTCTGGAGGATGGGCAGTGTTTCAGGAACACCACGGGGCCTGGGAGGCTGGGGAATGCTTCTCAGAGCAGGTGGCAGGTGAGCCAGATTTTAAAGTGTGAATGAGATCTTCCCACAAACGAAAAGAAGGGGAAAGACCTTAGCAAAAGAATCATGAAAAAAGCTATGGGATACAAAAGGAAAGGAGTCTTTGGGGAACAAAGATTATTTAGCGTGGCTGAAGTATAAGGGAGAGAGATGTAGAGGGTGAAATTGAGACTAATAAGGACCTCATTAGTCTATGAAGAGAGTTTGAAGTTTATCCTGTACTAAGGACAATGTGGAGCCCTGAAGGTTTTAAAGGAGGAGTGTTGTAAGAACCAATTGGTGTTTTCAGAAGGCAAGTGTGACGGCAGACGGGGTGACAGAGGAGAGGCTAGGAGCCGGTGAGAAGGCATTACAAAGCTCAAGCAAGAGACCTTTCCAAATACGTGTCCGCGTGGCCCTGCCTGTGCTTCTGGATGCTCTAAACACTTTCCCCAATATGTCCTTTAGTTATGTCTGAGTTTTCCCCCTTTAAATACATGCCAATAGCTATATGTACTTTTTCCTACCCAAAATATAGCATCTATGGTTCATAAAATCACATTCTACATGACAGACCATAAACATTTAGGTCAACACTTGAAAGAAAATGTCTTACCTGAACAAAGCTGTTCCACTTTTGTGTAGTTTAAAGATACTATGTCATTAACCCATGCGATGATGTCATGTCTGCTCATAGTCTCTTGGGTTATCGAGGTAGAATACACATTGACTGCCATTCCCCAACTAGAAAAAAAACAAAGAAGTTTATTTACCAACAAAGAAAAAATGAACTCAGAAACACAAAAGATACCTATTCAAGGTCAAGATCCCTGGCAGGGCTCCGGGGCATGTAAAAGTCCTGCTCTGGCTAAGCCCTTTAGCTTTTTAAATTTTATATATTTGCCATAAAATTATTAAATTTCACGTATTTTTCATGCAGTACCATTTTATATCTCTCCAACTAAATCCAAATGTCCTTCAGGTTCTGAGATTCCTAATTTATAACACAATTTAGAGTCTCCCTTTTGACTGTAAGTCTGCATGCGATATTAAAAAGTTACCAGTTTGTAGCAGTATACACCAGAGTAATCTATTAGTTTTATATATTATTTCATAGCACTCACTACAAAGACTTGCAAATGTCAGTGTTTTGGAGTTTGGCCATTCTAGTAGGTGTGCAGTGATAAAGGATTCTTCTGTTTTAACATTTAAACCTGGATGAAACTTTGCAATTTTACCTATTTTGTGGAATGCATAATATTGATATGTATATATTGTAGCTATGTATTAACTTCTATTTTGGAAACTTTCAAATACATGCAAAAGGAGAGAGACAAGAATAACAAACCAGTTAGGTCTACTCCTTGGATTCAAGAATCATCAATACTTGACCATCTTGTTTGATTTATACTCCTATCAACTCCCCTTGTGTCAATCCCATCCTAGCCCACCAAGCCAGATTATTTTGGAGTAAATGCCAATCATCACATAATTTCACCTGTGTTTCTGTGTGTCTCTGAAAAATAATTTTTTAAAAAAAACATTATCACACCTAAAAATGAAAATAATTACCTATATCAAATATGCATTTGTTCAATAAATGATTTGATAGTATCAGCACTATATCAAATATGCATTTCAATATCTTATAATTCAAATTTAACTTCAGATTGCTTGAATCTGTATTCATATAAGGTTCATACATTATGATTCTTTGATATATTCTTTAAATTTCTTTATAAGTTTCTTCTGTTTCTAATCTTCCCTTGCAATTAAAAAAAAAAGCTGCTGTTGAAGGCACTGGGTTGTCTGACAGAGTTTCCACATTCTGAATTCTTCTCATTGTAACATAGCTGTGATTTAACACGTTTCTCTGTCCTCTGCATCCCTATAGACTGATAATTCCATCTAGAGCCTTGATCTTATTCAAGTTCTAACAGGGAATGGGGATTTGATGACACCTAGCATAACTCTGGGCTTTGACACCTAATCCTCCATCAATACACTGTCTGGTAATGCAGAAGCTTTCCATTACTGCCTGAAGAAGAAACCAATAGAAAAGCCCATCAGCTGCCAAAAGTTATGCCAGTATATAATAACTCAGACTATTTCATGCCGTGTTTGAACTTCCATCAGGAGGCATATAACTGTAACCTCTGACTACCTGCTTCCATGATATCGTTAGCTCTGATATTTGCCTAGATCCAATAATTCACTAAAATTTCAAAGTGACATTCTATTCTTCATTCTTCATTTATTAGCTGGAATAATTCTACAAGAGAAATTTCCCTCTGAGGTACCCTGAGGTCAGGTCATCAAGAAAAGGCAGGAGAGGTACCTAAATCTTTCTATTTGCCAGTTTTCTTTTTCTCTCTTTTTTTTTTTTGAGATGGAATTTCACTCTTACGCCCAGGCTGGAGTGCAGTGGCATGATCTCGGCTTACTGCAACTTTCACCTTCTGGTTTTAAGCGATTCTCCTGCCTCAGCCTCCTGAGTAGCTGGGATTACAGGCATGTGCCACCATGCCCAGCAATTTTTTTTTTTTTTTGTATTTTTAGTAGAGACTGTGTTTAACCATGTTGGCCGGGCTGGTCTTGAACTCCCGATCTTGTGATCCACCCACCTCGGCCTCCCAAAGTGCTGCGATTACAGGCGGGAGCCACTGTGCCGGGCCTTGAACTATAATTATGAATCCATGGACTTAAATATATTTGATATGTTTCAATCCATTGAAATTATGCCTTTATTGATAAAAGCTTGCAAGAGCTTATTGAAGCTGGCTTCTGAGTTCTTTTGACAAAGTCTTAGTGGTCTTTGATAACCTTCTTCTTGTCCAGTATGAAAAGATGTTCCAAACCCAACTTGCGTATTTCTTGCCTCAGACCTAAAACCAGTAATTTCTCCAAGTGTTCCTGATTCCTTTTAGTGGCAAATGGTATTTAGAGATATAGAAGTAATATTTTAAAACATGACTAGATATAATAGCAAAATCTATAGTATATAGATTTTACACAAAAATCTGTATTTTATGAAATAGTTGTGCTTGGAGTTCCTATTTATGCTCATGAAAGCAATAAAAATCTGCTTTCTACTTTAAAGTGCTAAATGAAGGTTTTATTTAGAAATAAATGTAAAAATAAATATCCATCCCTCCATTCCCAGGAGCACCGTTATCTCTAGATTGTCTTCTCATGAAGATCTGAAAAATTTCACAGCATTGGAATCTCAGGTAGTGTAACCATAATTACTGCTTTCTACACCATTAGTAAAGGTTTTTTACTTTTTGGTTGATAACTTGCACTTTTTTCTTTAGTTTATCATTTATTAAACAAAAGCATTTGCTTTTTAAATCTAGTCAATTTTTTAAATCACCTATGTAAATTATGTATAATATTAGTAAGGGTAAATAATTCAAAATTTGAAATATTTTGGACTGTTTGATGTAATTATCATATACTGGCATAATTTTTGGCAGCTGATGGGCTTTTCTAGCAGTTTCTTCTTCAGGCAGTAATGGAAAGCTTCTGCATTACTGGGCAATGTATTGATGGAGGATGTGGTGTCGAGGCCCAGGTTTATGCTAGATGGCACCAAAGCAAATTGAGATGAAATTTTTATTCTGGATGATTAAAAAAAAAAAACACAAAGCAGAGAAGACACAAACAGATTTGTGTTTTAGAAAAATAACCCATACGCAAGTGAGTAAAAAACGTTCTGTGGTTACATAAGAGAAAGTAATATACAACAGAAATACAGGTAGAAGAGTAATGACAGCTTTTAAAAAATCCATTGGAACAAGGAAGCAAGTCATTTGCTCCAGTTTGTCAATAAATCATACTTTCCTCCAGGTCTTTATTGATAACATTCACTTAAGGTCAACATTGTCCTTTCATAATGTAAACAAACATTCAGCTCACAAAGGCAAGTCAAGGAACTATCTGCCTTCAAGGAGTTCATTAAAATGATCAGGTAAACAATGAAAATAACACCAGATCTGGGCGTTAGAAAAATTCTGGGTACTTAGTTACCAGGCGCACAACTCAAATCTCCACCATATCCCCTTGCTAGCCAACACAGCTGCAGTTCCCACAAGCCCTGTGGTATAGGGGCAACCACGTGTTTAGGGACTTGTGGGATCATTAGTTTAGAAGACAGATGAAGAGTAAGTGTGAACCAATGAAAGTGAGAAATATTTCACCATTTCCTAAAATAAAATGACAACACATTAAACGAGTAGACTGTATTCAATACCTACTTCAAATTAATAGCAATGAAATCAATATAGTTAATTTCTATTTAACATCCCTGCTGATGAGAATATTCTTATAATTGATGTTCCCCTTTCTACATTTCAGCAAGGTACTTCTAAATACATTTCACTTGTGTTGGCCAAAGTGGAAAAAGGATTCTCTTCCTGTGCTGCCATCCACCCTTTTTTCTTCCCAATTCTTTCAGCTCCCGCTTTTTCTACAGATTTGCTTCCCATACAGTCCAACCTAAATGATACAAATGGTTAAAAAGTTCACAGAAGAACATTTCTATACTTTTTTCCAAATGTTAAACTCGGGTGAGAGAGTATTAAATTGTTCCAGTCCTTAGCTGGATACATTCTAAAATCCTAAGATTTCATTATGATTTCTGGGGTCTCAATCTATACGACAATATAAAGGCAAAAGTACTTGTCCCTACCTACTCTGCAGAAGTGCTGTATGGATAACATAAGGAATTTTTATATCTTTTTAGAGATAAAGTGGTTCTATTGATCCTTGGAAGAATCCTATGAGGAAAGCAGGGCAGGAATCATACTCTTCCCTTACAAATGTGTACACAAACTTTAATCCAGGACAACTAGTCCTTAGGGATATTACCAATTACATTAACATCCTATGGAAGGTAGGAATTAAACAATTCAAAAAGCTAATTTTTTTTTTTTTATCCCTCTCCAACCTCCCTACTCCCTGCTGTTCCTCCCCTAGTTCCCCCCAACAGACCCCGTGTGTGATGCTCCCCTCCCCGTGTCCATGTGTTCTCATTGTTCAACACTCGTCTATGAGTGAGAACATGCGGTGTTTGATTTTGTGTTCTTGTGTCAGTTTGCTGAGAATGATGGTTTCCAGGTTCATCCATGTCCCTACAAAGGACATGAACTCATCGTTTTTTATGGCTGCATAGTATTCCATGGTGTATATGTGCCACATTTTCCCTGTCCAGTCTATCATTGATGGGCATTTGGGTTGGTTCCAAGTCTTTGCTATTGTAAAGTGTTGCAAAAAACATTCATGTGCATGTGTCATTATAGTAAAAAGCTAATTTTTAATTCATGGAGTACTTCCCAAAGACTCGGTCAAGAACGATAAATGGTTATAAAAGGTAAGGTCATACTCATTACTACAGAACAAGGAGCAACTCACCGTGCAGGGTTTATTCTCATGTTTGGATCTTCAGCATGTCTCTTACATGGAAACAACAGTTTATTCTTAGGTGACTTGCCATGTGGCCTCTGGGACACGAGCATCTCTCTGTCCCGTCCTTGCAAAAAAGGTCAAAGCACTGTCTTCCACTTTGTGGCTTTCAATTGGAATCTCAGCCAGATCACTGTTGTTTAAGATGTGGTCAGTGCAATAGCACAGCAAGTAGGAGGCAGGGGAGGAACGCTTTCCTAGCATTGCAGTTCGTGGGTCATCATACTTTAATATTGTATTTAAATTTTATTTTAAAAAGATCTGCATTTATTGCCCCTATGTGAAAATAAACTAATAATCACAATATTTTTATACACTTTTTACGTGAATGTTAGAATGTCGTTCTGGGAAGGTGGGAGTGTGTGTGTGTGTGTGTGTGTGTGTGTGTGGAGATGGAGTCTCGCTGTGTGTCTGTCTGTGTGTGTACATGTGTGTTTGAGATGGAGTCTTGCTCTGTTGCCCAGACTGGAGTGCAGTGGTGTGACCTCTACCCACTGCAACCTCCACCTCCCTGGTTCAAGCAATTACCCTGCCTCAGGAGTAGCTGGGATTACAGGCGCACGCCACCATGCCCAGCTAATTTTTTTTTTTTGTATTTTTAGTAGAGATGGTGTTTCACCACGTTGGCCAGACTGGTCTGGAACTCCTGACCTCAGGCAATCCACCCACCTCGGCTTGCCAAAGTGCTGGGATTGCAGGCATGAGCCATGGCGCCCCACCGGTTGTTTTGTTTTGCAAACAGGAGAGAGAAAAACACACAAACAAAAATCCCTTCAGACCTCTGGCAGGCAAAGTCACGATTCTAGCTTGTCTGCGGATAGTGACCACTGATACACATGACTTCAGAAAAAGGACAGCCTCTGGCTGAGGGCCAATGTGTAGATTTTGCTCAGTTTCATCCTTTATTCAGTATTTAGTGGTGGTGTTGGGTGGAGAGGTACAGCAAGGTTATGCTTTGCAGTAGTGATTGCATCAGACACATCAGACACTGCATTTCTGCTTACTAAAACAACTGGAGTTTTATGTGAGTCAATGAGACCTGAGTTAGCCTACTGAGCAAAATATGAATTCTACCACCTTTATCAGTTCTGTGCCCAAGACCTAATTACAAAATATTCAATAATTCTGTCCAGGAACAAATTTGGCAAGGTTTGTGAATTATTATAGAGAAGAGACTCTTCCAAATTAAGCAAATATGTTAATGTCATAGGTAGCATTATGAGTGTTAACTGAAATTATTTCTTATGTAATTCATTTTGTTTCTCTGCCCTGCCCCACCCCTTGTAAGTATACTATCAGCCATACTTCAGGGGAGGGGGCTGCCTGTCCTCATTTTCTCTTTTCACACTTTCACTGATCACTTCTTTTGGAGGACAAAACAGTATATATACATATATGTATATTTTTCCAGTAGGGTTCATGATAGGCCAATTGTTGTCTCAGGATTGGCTCTGGTCCCATATGAGGTATGTGGCTATAAGGAAAAGGGTTTAATATGGAACCTATTTTGATTTTTTTTTTTTGAGACAAGGTTTTGCTCTGTTGTTCAGGCTGGAGTGCAGTCCAGGCTGGAATGCAGTGGTGAGATCTTGGCTCACTACAACCTCTGTCTCCTGGGCTCAAGCAATCCTACTGTATCAGCACCCCCGAGTAGCTGGAACCACAGGTGTGAACCATCGCACTGACCAGTTTTTTTTTTTTAAAGAGACAGGATCTCACTCTCATCTAGGCTGAAGTGCAGTGGTGCCATCATAGCTCACTGCAGGCTCAATCTCCTGGGTTAAAATGATCCTCTTAGCTCAGCCTCTCAAGTAGCTGGGACTACAGGCATGTGCCACCACTCCTGGCTTATTTTTCATTTTTTTGTAGAGACAGGGTCTCACTATGTTGCACAGGCTAAACTTGAACTCCTGGGATCAAAAAACAATCCTTCCGTCTTGGCATCCCAAAGTGCTGGGATTATAGGCGTGAGCCACAGTACCCAGCCTGATTTTTTCTTTTTTACGTCATCTAAAGTCTGAGTTCACCAAAATTCCCAAATTTAGGTATGCTCATCTGCAGAAGAATAGCCTCCATAAGCGGTTGACTGCTATCTGCTGCTCTGTAAGGAGACCTTGTTTGACCTGGATTTACTTACACTAAACCCACTTGGAGGCTGAGCCTTTAAAAGGCCTTTTGGATTTGTTACCTTCTTCTTTTTATTTTTATTTTGTTGTTGTTGTTGTTTTATTTTGTTTTAAGTTACCTTCTTTATGTCACTCCCTAAAGCAGACCACATTCAACTGGAAAGTTCATGTTCAATATAAAATGTTCTGAAAGTTCAACCCGCCCCATGCCAATGTACTCTGTTCATACATTTTTCACTGACAACCATACCTATATGTGTAATATGTGTGACTCTCTTTCTTCTCTCTCATAACAATCTCTGTTTTCAAATGTTCTTCCATCACTGGGAAAAGTAATCCACCACCAACAGTTTAGGGTAAATACATGCAGTTCACTCTTCACCCAGTTTCACATAAATGAAATGATGAGCAGACCAGAAGAGAGATACAAAGAAAAAGTATGTTTTTTTTCCCACCTAAGAAACTTATTTCTTTGGGCTTGAGCATATAATGATTTCTGAATTTCTTATTACCCAAGTGGTTTATTAAGTAATGTTTAGAAATATCGATACTTCCCTGGAAGTTAAGTCCAACTAACCAGGTGTTTGAGATCCTTTCAAAGTGTTTCTACACATGCCAACAGAGGAGGAGGACCTGTGATGCAAAAGAATGCCTTTCTTTGCCAGTCATTGGACTTTCGCTCAGTCCAGGTCAATGCCACACTGTCAATTCTCATCTCACAGAGTATTCCCTGGTTAAAGGTTTTAGGATTGTCAAAGTTGGCCTTTTCCAACACACCAGGTAAAGTGAGGTGCATTATTTCAAACGCACTTGTAAAGAAGGCTTTTCTTTGTGTTATTCTAACTAAAATAGCCATTTTGTAAACATTTCTAAGTATCCGCAAATATGAGTTTAAAAAGAAATATCAACACTAATATGTTCTCTTAGAAGTGCTTCTTTCTAAAATAACCTGCAAACTGTACATTCATGCCCACAGATTAAATACTTAGCCAAAGGAAGAAACCCCAAAAGTTTTTCTTGAAGACTACTTCTGCATGAGAATATATGTTATCCTCTGGGGGGACAGAATGAAGAGATTCAGCCCCATCACAGACATCCCCCCAAACGTGTTTTCCTCTGAAAAGCCTTGTAATGACACAGATCCTAGCTGTATGTCTCCTTCTTCCCAGCATCCTCCCCACAAAAGGCTGTGTTAAATCTCCCACAGCCTCCTCTAATAATGAACTGAGCTTCCACAGGGAGGGACAGTGTAAATGTGTCCCCTGAACCAGAAACATTCCACTTTTCATCTGTGCATAATTCATTCTCTAGGCTCAAAATCTCGACAGACAGGATTTAAACATTTCACCCAAGGAAAGACTATCGCCAGATCATTCTAGATTCATCATTTTCTCTTTATTTGTGCCCTGCAATGTGAGGCACAGAGAAAGTATTTGTTTGAGGAGGGAGATCAGGATGGAGCAAAGAAGTCAAAGAGGGTATCTTTGAAAGACAAACCTTGACAGGATAAAACCTCCTGGAGAGATATTACAGGAATTATGGTGTTTTGCCTAAAATTGGGTGTTAAGGCTTCTGTTTAACTTGTGGACTAACTGCCATATGCATGGATTCTAGGGCTGGAATGGGAATTTAAGAAGTCATTTATTGTCTCCAGGTATAGCACATATAAGATGCTGTGGGTAGACCTGCACGTATTTTATTTTTACGGGTCTCTGTGACTGTGATGGGATTAACAGACAATGCAAGATCAACTCCTCCAGGCACAGACCTTCCCTGTGGCAGGGCCTCTCAATGTGGCAGAGGTCTGAGCATGGAACTGACTTCACACAAGGATGAGGGAGAAACATCAGGACACTGTCCACAATGACAAATACACATACCTTATTAAAATATAGACACTGAGATATACTATTTTTTTTCCTCAAAATTAGGCACTGATGGTTTAGAACTAGTGAAGAAAACCAATGTAAGAATCTTGAAAATGAAGCTGATTAGAAGATGAGATAAATGAGTTTTATCAGGGCTGAGGTGCCTGCTCTCTACTGCAGGCTTTTCCAGGCTGCCTATCATTCCAATATGAATATGCTCTTCGTTATCAGTCACTGTGTAATGATAATGCTTTTAATGTGCATACAAAGTTCCATTTAGTCTGACAATCAGAACTCCTAACAGCAGCTAATAACTGCCTCCTCTGAGAGAAAATGAACAGAAAAAATAATACTTTTTCAGGGTGCCCATCCCTTTTACCATTAATGATTACTTTTTAAAACACGGAGATTAAGCTCTTTCTTGCCATATCACCAAGTATTCTACGTACAAGTAAAAAAAAAAAAAAAATCATTAAAATGCAGATGTCTCCAGCCACCTATAATATGACATTTCATAAGTCACCTTGAAAATTGACTCCATTTTTAACAGCCTCATTGTTATTTATCTGCATTAACCTCATCCACTACTATTCATTAGGCAGCTCCTTGCATACAGAGCTTAATTTGGCTAGCCACCTTATGGTAACTAAACAGAAAAGGACAAACTGTCAAAACAGCATATACAGCATATACAGGTGGATTTTTGTTTTGTTTTCTAAACTCAGATTTAACAAGTCAATAGTTACAGCCCTGAAATGACTGGGAAACTTGGCTGTTATTCAAGGTATGAAGAAATTTTGGAATTCTTAAAAAGTTCCTTGTGGCATTCATAATGTCCATGGATATGAATAAAACTTGACATGTACAATGAGAGAGTAAAAGGCTAAGCCCTCCCTGCCCCACACAGACATACGCTTCTTCATATGCGTAGAAATGCAGCTGATTATATTTGCCTAAATGTCCATCTGTTTCTAGCAGTGGGTGGCTTCATCCATGCTCTGAAAATAATTTCTATGACCCACAGCTCATTCCCATGCCACAGGGCTCGGCCGGTCTCCTCAGGGCACCAACTTTTCTCAGCACCCCCTCCCCCGCCAACTCAGCTCCCAGCACATACACTCCTTCTTGACCACATGCCTTCTGTTTACTTTCCCAGCCCTACTTGGCCTCGTTCCCTCTTACCCTGACCCTAGCTCTCTCCCATGATCCCAAGTCATTTCCAGTCATGCCCACACTGCCCCCACCCAGGACAGCCCTGGGCCAACCTTTCGGGACATGGATGCTGTTGGTACCACAGTGAGTGGTCATGCTCAGTTGTTAATCCACTGCATAAAATTAGATGCACACAATATAGCAGAAGTGTATGTGTCCATCAAACTGTCATGTTGCCACTAGGCAAAGTCTTGTGGTGGACACATTTTGTAGGAGTGGTCCCCACCTCCTGGTTCTGAGCTCTCTTGTACTCTTGGGTGTTAGTTCCTTCTCAGGGACTTTGGTGTCTGCTTTCTCTAAACCTTCTCATAATAAGAAGCAAATGACAGATCACAGCCTCAAGGTTCATCCTTGGGGATAACTGGGGCTCAAGACCTTATGCAATGGAAGAGCAGCTTGTTCCTGCACTTGGCAGGGCTGGCTGCATCTCATGCTTCAGGTTCAGCTCAAATGTCAACTCCCCAGTGGGCCCTCCATGCCCACCTCTGAAGTGGCTGCTTCCAGTTACTCCCACATCTTTCTACTCTGCCCTTGGTGACACTAACACCACTGGTAATTATCTTGTTTATTTACCATCTGTCCACTCCTCTTGCCCAGGATGTAAGCTCTATGAAGGCAGAAACTTTATAGAATATGTTTTGTTTACAGCTTTATCTCCGATGTCTGGAACTGTGTGTGGCACACAGTAGGTACACAATAAATAAATGCAGAATGAATGCAAACAAAGTTGTCCCAAATCATACAAAAGGCAATTATCAATATGTGTCCTTAGTGCTATGTGAGATGGCTAGAAAGGAACAGGCTAGTGTTGAGTGAATTAAAGAATCCTGTCTTCTATGTATTTTTTTAAAAGGTGAGTAGACAAATGTCTGGAATACAGATACCAAGATACCACAGAGCTTAATGAGAGCTCTGTTCTAGGAGTCAGGGGCACCAGCTTCCAGTCCCAGAACTACTATCAACCAGTTGGATAAACATGGGCACCACGTGCCTCAACTCTTTAGGATCTCCTTTTCTTCACTAGTAAAGCAGGGGAACTAGATTAGAAGTTACAATAACTAACATTTATTGAAAACTTTCCACATGCCTAATGTAAGAGTAAAATAGGAATTTTCTCATTTAATCGTTGCAATAATGCCATGTAATCGCTGCTGCTTTTATGTTATGTAGGAAAAGATACAGACTCAGAGAGGTTTAGTGACTTGTCTAGTCACAATTATTAAGAGCAGAGCAGGGATTTGGACCTAGGACTAATTCTAGGATTCTTGCTTTTAATTAAGACTCTGCCTGCTCTCTGTGTTTATTATGTCATGAGATTAAGTGAGAAGAAAAAAGAATTTCAAGTGAGGACACAATTGTGGTCTTTAATAAAGCCATTTTGTCTTTTTAAATTCTACCAAGACCTCATTTTACACTTTCACTTTAACCAAGATGATTTTAAGTTTCCGTGAAGAGCCCAAAATGTAGAGATTTGGGTGGCTAGTTACTCAGTTTATTCCTGGGAATGATTTTTTGGCTGGCAAAGCTGCCAGCTGTAACATATAAGCTATGCTAATATTGTAGGAACCATCACATTGAACATTTCTACTTACTATAGATTTTGGGTTCAAGTCTCTCAATTTGCTTTTGGTGGGAAAGCAGTATAATATACATAGAGACTATGTATATTATACTGCTTATAGTTTTTTTCAAAGCTAATGAAAGACTTCAGATTGGTATCTTGACTATATGTTTAGAAAAATCTATTTCTTAAAAAAATAGACAAGCCTCTCAGTATTCTACTCTTAGAAATTGGTGCCTATCCAAAGGTCTGTATTTACATTATGGTAAAATTGATTTTTAAACTCATGAGAACATTTTGAAATGAAAATGGAAAATGAAGTACCAATAAAATGAAGCCTATTAACAGGGTGAGGGAAGTACAGGTCAATGACAGAAAATATTCCGGTGAATCTGACTCCAAAAGACATCCTTATGCCCCCAGCCGTATTTGTGCTTATCTACACTTCTAGTCTGACACAGAATCGAAATGGAAAACTTCAAATTGGGAAATAGCACATTAAACTTAACTTCTTGCAGTTGGCAAGGTACTGATCAGTTTCTACATCAAACCCATGCTCCAACCCCAGAGAACATCCTGTGAATTACACACAAGACAGGATCTCTCCTGAACTTTTTAAGGAGTAGTAAATGAAAATTTTGATCACTGCTATGGCGGAGCTAAGACAAACAATGTTCAGCTAAGTTGGTGGAGCAGTGGGGAAATACTACCAAAACTAGGAGCATTATTTCACTACCAGCTCCCTAGGGCATCCTCCCCACAACTTTTCCCATGTGAAATGATTCTCTCATTTCAGCCAGAGAATGGATTTCCCCATATCTTCTTAAAATTCCACCCCACGATGAGAGTTCATCCTTCTTTTTCCTTCCCTACTCTTCTGGTACTCTTGTTTGGACAACCAGATGCCATCATTGTATATGGAACAAAAGAAGAATCCTTTTAATCAATAAACATCTCTATTTGCTGGAATGAAGAATGAACTGACAGACTTTTGCATCAGAAGTAACTAGCAGCCCCTGAAAAAAATCAGCTTACACACACACACACACACACACACACACATTCCTTGCAGTATCTCTCTGCTCTCCTTCTCTATTACCTTGTCACAGGTTGAAAGTTACAAATTTCTAGCACCAGTGTACATTTCTACAGTTTTCAAAGGGAAGTACGCAAACTGAGCCTTCCAGTAAAAAGCAGATAAAAAGTGTGCCATGTTCAAACCAAATCAGGTATAAAAATAACAGAGGGTGTGGTGACCCACACCTGTAAACCTAGCACTTTGGGAGGCCGAGGTGCATGGATCACTTGAGGTCAGGAGTTCGAGACCAGCCTGGCCAACATGGCAAAATCCCCTCTCTACTAAAAATACAAAAATTAGCTGGATGTGTTGGTGCATGCTTGTAATCCTAGCTACTTGGGAGACTGAGGCAGGAGAATCACTTGAACCCAGGGGGCAGAGGTTGCAGTGAGCCGAGATTGCGCCATTGCACTCCAGCTTGGGCAACAAGAGCGAAACTCTGTCTCAAAAAAAAAAAAGAAAAGAAAAGAAAAAGAAATAACAGAGGGACAGATACATGGTAAGAATATGGGTTTGGGAAGGGCAGTGGAAGCAGAGCTTTTTGAACTGCAGTCTCCTCTTTAGATTCTGCAGTGCATATGCTATGAGGACTTAGTGGAGCAAAGGACAAAATTTTTTAATACAGTATACTGCAGTAGTTTAACAAATGTTGGGGATAGTCACTACTGAATTGAGAATTTTTGTTAAACTTGGGATAAAGACAGAACAATAACAATTAGTTAATAAGCATTCAAAGATAATTAAGAACAAGGAAATTTCCACAAGAACTAATAAACTTTTTGACCAAATAACTAGAAATGTTACTATAGGCAAAAATGTCTAAAGAGTAAGACGGGTCAGTGGAAGAAGTTAGTTCTAGAGTAGATACATGTGTTAAAAGTTACCCAGTATTTAAGCCAATTTGAACAGATAAAATTTAAAAATTTGGTAAAGTGCCTTCCCATCCTGCCTCCATAACTAGTTTCTAGATTCCTATGGTTAATCTAGAGACTTTAAAAACATTTTTAAAGAAAAAAAAAGGTTTGAGTTCATCAACTGAGTAAGAATTATAAATTTTCTTTTCTTTTTTTGGCTTTCCAAACCTAAACCAAAAACCTGACATCACACTGGCTGATTCAATGTTTCAAAGACCTATTTTACTTTATATTATTTCAGCTTTAGCTATTGTTAAAATAATAAGCATAATAAACATTTAATACACAATTAATGGATTCATTATGTATATTTATATATGTATATATGCTAAAAAGGATTAATTATTTAAAGTTAAGGTTAAAATATTTCATTACAGTTTGATGAGGCAAAGGAACAACAAACTCAAAGTAGGATTCTAGTAAAAATAAAAATCTACAATTTTCTTAAGATGTCAAAGTGCTATTGTTTATTCAAAACACCAGATTTTTCTATTAAAAAATCTGTACCTTTTCACTAATGCAGAAAATACAGATAAAAATAAAATTAATATTATAATTCTATATATATATATATATATAAATTGCATCACCCAGTTATAACACTCATATTTACATCTTCACATCTTCCTAAACATCTTTTTGTTTTTTTGAGATAGAGTCTTGCTCTGTCACCTAGGCTGGAGTACAGTTGCATGATCTTGGCTCACTGCTACTTCTGCCTCCTGGGTTCAAGCGATTCTCCCACCTCAGCCTCTCCAGTAGCTAGGATTACAGTCACGTGCCACCACACCCAGCTAATTTTTGTATTTTTAGTAGAGACAGGGTTTTACCATGTTGGCCAGGTTGGCTGGTCTCAAATTCCTGACCTCATGATCCACCGACCTCAGCCTCCTAAAGTGCTGGGAATACAGGCGTGAGTCACTGCGCCCGGCCCGAAACATCTTTTATGTGTGTGGTGGTGTGTGGGGGTGTACATATGTGTATGTGTTTCACACATACAGTTATTTATGAAAATGGGTTCATATGTACACACACACACACAGAGAGAGAGAGAGAGAACTGAATAGTGTCCCCCAAGATTCATATCTACCTGGAACCTCAGATTATGACTCTATTTGGAAAAAGGGTCTTTGCAGATATAATTAGTTAAGGTGAGGACATACTGGATTAAGGTAAGCCCTAAGTCCAGTGACTGGTTCCTTAAAAGACGACCATATAAAAAACACATAGAGGGAGAAGGCCAGGTGATGATGAAAGGCAGAGATGGGTGTGATGAAACTGCCAGCCAAGTAGCACATGGGGGCCAACAGAAGCCAGAAGAGACAAGGAAGGGTCTCCCAGAACCCTTGGAGGGAGCATGGTCCTACTATCACCTTGGTTTTAGACTTAGCCTCCCGTACCACAACTGTGGAGGATCAATTTTAAGCCACTTAGTTTGTGATAATTTGTTATGGCAGCCCTGGGAAACTAATATAATCCATATACACGTTTGTAATCATCAGCTTGCTTCTGTTAACATTTGCATACTTGTGAACTTTTTTCATATCTTCTTCACATGTAATATTTGCATAATACTTAATCGTGTAGGTATACCACAGTATACTAGATTTCAGAATTTAATTTTAACATGCTTAATTTCAAGAACTTCTACTTTGGTCATTTCCCCTCTTTCATTCATTATTATTTCAAGACAATAGAGCTGATGGTCACTTCCATGAGAACAATGACCAAATAATCTCTGGCTTACATAAAAAGATTTTCCAATGTCTTCAGGTGATTTTGCAGGTGCTTAGTTGTTTGCTAGTTAGAGTCCTAAAAGCCAAATGGACATCATCATCTGGGCTCCCTTGTTAATAGGAAAAAAAAGCAAGTAATCATCTTATAAAAAAAAAAATCCTCAGCCATAGTAAACTAAGGGAATCACAGGACATCCTGTCTATTAGTATTTGGCTTCCGTTCACGGCACATCCTCAATTAAAGCAAAAAGAACACTCGCAACTCTTAAGGGATCCTTGAGTGGCTGTGGCCCACTCAGTCCCAACCAGAACACAGAGAATCATCTATAAGCAAGATAGCAAGAGACCGCAGCCACCATGGAGGCAGTGACTCACCTGAAATTTAGCCTGAAGCTTTTAGCAATAAAATGAATAAATGTTAAATGAAATAAGTGGCACCCATGAAATCTAGTAGTAAGTAGGCCTAGGACATTTGTGAAATCATAAGTGAACTTATATTTTGCATTTTTGGATTTTGAAACATATGTTGTTAAGAAACTACCATTTAGCTGGAAAGATTTTTGAACAGATTCTGGGAGCCAAGGACCCTCATTTTCTCCAAAACAAGGTCCGTCAGTCGATCCTTTTAGGCCAAGCTATGACCTTACTAAACTTTTGTTTCCCAGTCTCTAAATTTTACTGGAGACAATTTCTTCCTAGGGACTTAGAGAAGTCAAAAGCCAAACAACAACAAAACTGCCAAATTAGATGGCATGGGAATGGAACGAGGTCAAGTTTGGGGATCTTCACCACAAAAGTTTTTAAAAGGGGGACATCCAATGCTTTGGCTATTCTTGGCAAAATTTTGGAAGCATGAAAATGGCTCCTTGTTACATTTATTTTTCCTCCCTCTTTTTATTTACTTGGTTTTTAAAATATTTATTTTAGGTTTAGGGGTACATGCGAAGGTTTGTTATATAGGTAAACTCATGTCACAGGGGTTTGCTATACAGATTATTTCATCACTCAGGTATTAAGCCCAGTACCCACTGGTTATTTTTTCTGCTCCTCTCTCCCCTCCCATCCTCCCCTCTCAGGCAGACCCTAATGCCTGTTGTTCCCTTCTTTGTGTTCATCAGTTCTCATCATTTAGCTGCCAATTGCAAGTGAGAACACACAGTATCCTTGTTACAATTAAAGAAAAAAACTTTTCTACATACATTTTCCTCTTAAATTTAATAGTGGAATCTAGCATGAAGGAGACACACAATACAAAGAAAAGAGTATCTTAATTATGGAGTTTTTCTCCACAGGACTAGAAGAGCATCTCCTATCTACCAAGACTACCTCCCAAATGTAACACATTCATATAAAACTTCTAAGGTAGATTCAGTGTTTTCTTCTTCAGCTAAAATAATTATTCTGTTACTATTTTGCCCTCTATTTACATATAGAATACTTATTTTTTTATTTTTTATGAGATAGAGTTAGGCTCTGTCGCCCAGGCTGGAGTGCAGTGGCGCGTGATATCGACTCTCTGCAACCTCTACCTCCTGGGTTCAAGCAATCCTCCTGCCTCCAACTCCCAGGTTCAAGCCATCCTCCTGAGTAGCTGGAATTACAGGCATGCAACACCATGCCTGGCTATTTTTTTGTATTTTTAGTAGAGACAGGGTTTCACCATGTTGGCCAGGCTGGTCTCAAACTCCTGACCTCAAGTGATCCGCCTGCCTCGGCCTCCCAAAGTGCTGGGATTACAGGTGTGAGCCACCATGCCCAATCTAAATAGACTAATTTAATATGTACTTACTGAGAGATGGACCATGAACCTAATTGCTATAAAAGTCACTGTGAACAAAGCCTAGGTCTTGTGTGTGTGTGTGTGTGTGTGTGTGTGTGTGTGTGTGTGTTTGTGTATGTGGGGTTATATTCAGGTTAAGAATATAAGACCTGTACATACTAAAATACAATTCAAGACTGTATTATTATCCAGAATATATGTTTATAGTTCTATTAAAAAAGATAACCTAATTTTTTTAATGGGAAAAAGATTCGAAAAGACACTTTATTACAAAAGACATACAAATGGCCAATAAGCACATGAAAAGATACCCATCATTAGTCATCATGAAAATATAAATTAAAATCTCAGTGAGAAACCACTATACAACCATAAGGATGGCCAAAATTTAAGAGACTGACAGTGTTGCCAAGGATGTGAAACAAATGGAACTCTCATACTCTGCTGCTAGGAATGTAAAATGGTACAACTACTCTGGACAACTGTTTGCCAAACAGTTTCTTAAAAAGTTAAACACCAGCCATATGACCCAATCATTCCACTCCGAGGTATTTTCCCCAGAGAAATGAAAACATCTCCAGGAAGACTTGTATAACAATATACATAGACGCTTTCTTCATAATTTCTAAAAACTGGAAACAACCCAAATGTTCATCAACGGGTGAGTAGATAAAATATGGTATAGCCATACAATGAAATACTACCCAGCAATAAAGAGTGATGAAGAGCTGAGCCACCCAATATGGATGAACCTTAAAATCACTGTGCTGAGTCAAAGTAGTCAGACACTAATGAGTGCATTCTGTATGATCCCATTTATATAAAATGTAATCTAATCTGTGGTGACAGAAAGCAGATCACTGGTTCCTGGGGCTGTGGGCAAAGAAGATTTGGACTGCAGAGGGTACAAGGAGTCTTTTGGGGATGATGGAAATGTTCTGCATCTTGACTGTGGTGATGATCTTTAAGGTGGACACACTGCCAAAACTCTGACTCAGACACTTTAAATGGATGCAGTTTATTGTACATACATTAATTCTTAATAAAGTTGATGAGGAGGAAAAAGACCATAGTATAATTTGACTTTTTTCCAGGTTCAATTTGAACTTTTAATGAACCTCTGCTATGTACAGGTATTGTACAGGGTACTCAGAACAAAAAGATTATAGATTATTATCAATACAGGATAAAAGAGTAGGTTTGAGCTGCAAGCAATAATACTAGCTAACATTCTTTGAGGCATTTACTTTGCACCAGGCACTGTTGGGCGTACTTCACGTTCTCTGTATCTCATTTAATCTGCATAAGAATCCTGAAAAGTTGGTGCTACTATTATTTCCATACGCACAGTAGGAAAATGAGGCTTATAGAGGCTAAAAAATTTTTGCCCTAGATTGTACAACCCCAGTGGTCTTCGTGGGGGTTAGGAAAGGAGGTGAGGGACAATCCAGGCTCACTCTTCAGTACAGACCAAATTCTGAACTGGAGTTGAGGTTGCAGTGACACACTTACCATACAGGCTGGAAATCGGTACATGCTGACATCTTAGTTATAGTTACAACAATACTATCTGCCTGTCAAAAATTTCAGGGGGAAAGAAATTGGCTTCCCAAACCCAAACTTGCTTATCAATTTCCTGTGTATTCCAGGCCCCATTAAGGGACTTGAGAGAGATTTGTGTGTCCCCTTTCCCTTCTGTTGCCAGAACGCTGCCTAGGCTAACACAGAGCTTTTCATTTTCTTCTGTCCTTGGAGAATAAGTGTTGAAGGGAAGGTTTGCTCTGCCCTTGAAAAGAGAGAGAGAGAGAGATGGGAGGGGATAGGGAGGCAGCAGAACTAAACTCTCTCTAGAGGCTGGCACGTTCACCCCCAGAAACCCTCACCCTCCTCCAAGCTGCACTCACTTCCCACCACACTCCATCTCCCAATGACTCTGTCTTCTGCTTCCTCCTTTTCTAGCAGAGACATTCAGCTCACAAGTTCCCCAAGCTTTTTTATTTCAGGGTTGCTGACAGTGAGCAGGTCCCTATACTGGGGATAATATATTCAAAGCTTTTTTCTTCTTTGTTTTTCTTAATTGGTCAGTATCCCTAGGGGTTCTCTCAGTCTTCACCCAGACTCCTGGGTGAGGGGGCTGAAACAAATGCACGGTGAATACAGATGGCTTGCTTCCTGGCTGTCATCACACACAGGGGTCATATTAAGGCCAGATATTGCCCAATTAAATTCTCTAAGGTGGGAGGTTAGTCTGAGTCAGGGGAGGACAGAGGACTGCACTGAGAGTGGCCAAAAAATTGGCAATTACCTGCAATCTCAGTTTTAGGGCCTCCTGCTGTACTTGATAAATGGTAGGCACTTGATAAATGAGAAGAAAACAAAAATGCAAAGAGGGTATTTAAAAATAATCCTCAGAGTATTATTTTGCAGTTAGTTTAAAAGTCACAGAGCATACTAAACAGGCTGGACGCATCACAAAACACATAGGCAGCTTCAATGTACTCAAGAGAAAATGAAACAAAATGTGGACTATGGACTGCTATGTGTGAAACCTCAAAGAGCTAAATGAGGAGATGCTGTAAGAGCACACTTCATTTGTGAGTACTGATGTTTTAATGTAAGAATGGTACTTGCATTAGGCAAATATTTAATGCCATCTATGTGACTTCAGTAAGTCCATGAATATCTGTGAGATGTTTCCTGACATATTTTAACATGTACACCTCATTAAGTTCAAATGGAAATTTATTTAATTTTTAAAACCTATGCTATTAAAGGGTTAATTGAAACATCACTGATTCAATTAGGTAATGCATTTAGTTTCAGTTTAGGAAAAGCAACATAAAAAGGTACACAGTGATTAATCTGCCCAGTTCTTACCATTATTAGTTTATATTCTTTCAGTTTCTCTGTGAATAAAGTACAAATACATGATCTCATTTTCACTTTTTATATAATAGTATACTGAACTATTTTTAACCTAGTGATGACCAATACAAATATAAAAATTGGAGAAGCAAAACAAATAACGCCTTCCACCTTTCCTCAAGTGACTTTTTGTAAAGGAGAGATGAACTTTCTGCCACAAAAATCACTCAACAATGCCCAACCTTGTGCCTCAAGGCCATGTTTGTAAGACAAACATAGAGGTCATAGTAGGGTACACACACATGTTTACTTACACACTCCATTTCTGAAAGCTTTTGAAAATTATAGAAGTGATAATTTTGCCCTTCCCAAGTATCAGCACAATAATCACAAAATTACTTTTATTTAGACAAGTATCAGGAAGACTTCTGAACCAATGACAGCCACACTTCAGCAAAAAACAAAACACACACCCTGTGTACACTCTGGGGTCAGGTGTGGGAACCTCTCCATCTCACATCCCTCCCACCAGGCACTCTTGCTCGCTGTCCAGACCTCTGGAGGCTCTTATCAAGGAGGGGCCGTGCAATATTTATCTTTATATTCCAAGGGCCCAGAATGGAGGAAGGTTGGCACATTAAAGGAGCTCAGTAAGTTTGCTGAAAGAATGATTTTTAGTTTAAATTTTAATGTAACAATAATTGAGTAAAACCCAAGAGTGGGATGTTAAAAATGACACTATTAGAACCTGAAAACACATTTTGGCATTCCAAAATGATAAAAAGGAAGTAGATGGCTGAGGGAGTCGGGGAAGGAGCCCACTTAGCTTCACTTTCTCTTGATTTGCAGAGCACCAAATGAAGACCTCGTAGGGAATCACAGAGGGTCCTTCAATGAGGGATACCACTGTTTATAATCAAACTATAGCTGTGAACACGAGAAAGCTTCCCAGAGATGTCAGTACCTCTGGAATTTCTGACAAATTACCTCCCAGGGCTTTGTCAGGGTAGGCTGACACTAAATAAAGAAAAAAAAAATTAATGTCTTTAAAGCACAACAAAACAAAAACAAGTGCTACTTCTATGAAAAATGAAATGGGACCACAGAAATCTAAAGGTGTCTCACATCAACAGCCCTGTCATTTTAGTCATATGCAACAACAAACACTGGCGATAAACTTCAGGATCGATTCTGTGCACAATTAAAAATTGAATTTCTATAAAAATTTGTATTTTCTGCTGTATAAAGTTTTATGGATAGCCAAAATGCCTTTAGAAAGTTTAATTTTAGAAAGTATAATTATATATACATATATGTGTTACATATAGTATTAACATATACTAATACATGCCCAGTTCTCACCATTATTGTGTTAGACATAGTATTAATACATATACTATATACACTATATAATAGCATATACATATATAGCATAGTGTATATATAGCATTTATATATATGATATATACACATATACACCCATATAGTATATATGATATATACTATGTGGAAATATTATACACATACACACACATATTGTATATAATACGTTACTACTATATATGTGTGAATATAGTATATGTACATGTAGTATATGTGTATATATATAACACATATATGATTATACTTTCTAAAAGTATATATGTGTATATACTTTATATGCATGTATAAATACACATACATATATATGTATGTATTATATGGTTAATACTACATAAATATATGATACAGTTTGGATGTTGTCCCCTCTAAATCTTGTGTTGAATTGTAATCCTCAGTGTTGGAAGTGGGGCCTGGTAGGAGGTGTTTGGGTCATGGGGGTGGGTCCCTCATGGCTTGATGCTGTCCTCATGACACTGAGTGAGTTCTCACATGAGCTGGTTGTTTTAAAGTGTGTGGCATCTCCCCCTCCACTCCCTCTCTCCTTCGCTTCTGCTCTGGCCATGTGACATGCCAGCTCCTGCTTCGCCTTCTGCCATGCGTGAAGGCTCCCTGAGGCCTCCCCAGAAGCTGAAGAGATGCTAGTGCCATGTTTCCTATATAGCTTGCAGAACTGTGAGCCAATTAAACCTCTTGCCCTGTTCTCTTTCTGTTGCAAAGTCATAGCTAAAATCAGATTATTCTGGAGTGGTCATTTTACCTGCTGGAACCAAGAGAGGCCTAGAAATCACAGAAAGTTTGAGTTTTGCCATATTTTCTTAATTAGATAAGCATTAGAGGACACCATCATCCAAAGCTGCTGTCAACTTGATGATTTCATATATTTATCACCAACTTCTGCTCCTTTAGAAAAGACAATTATTCTTTAAGAAACTCTGTTCTGGTTCAAGTGAGTAAAATCTTAATTCACCTGGGGAGATCTGACACTGAAAATACAGTGTTTTTTTTTTTGTTTTGTTTTGTTTTTTAGTAACCTACTGAGAAATTATTTATTGGTGGCCTATAAAACTCTGTTCAATCTCTACCTTGCTAATTGATCATCTTTGGGGAGGCATTTTATAAAAACATATTTAAGAGAAATTTCTTTGATTCATACTATAAGTTCAGTGTTGCATAATTTTTCTGCCTATGTGAACTGTAGGTTTCCACTTTGAGAGAACTCTCTCAATCTAATAATAAAGATCAAGGGCTAGAAACACTAAGATAAACAATCAGAATTTTAAAATGAGCTAAGAAACAAGGTTTGTATGATACCAATGAGATGTGTATGGAGTGTAAAAAAGAAAAAGGGCTGTTGGAATAGTGCTTCAGATATTGGCTAGGTTTGACATACTCAATGTACTATTATAGAGGCAGACAGCTGAAAGACAGCCTGAAGTCAGGAAGAATAAAACTGCTCTTGATATATATTCTAACTTAATTCACTGTAGAAAAAGATACTTCTCACAGGAGAGAAGAAAATCAATTCATCCTTTAAAGTGAAATAGACTAAAATAAGAAGTAAACACACACACTTTTTAGGGTATACTCGGTCCACTCCAGAGTCTGTCACCAAGGTGATCACCTTCTAACTGTCGGAGGAATTGGCCCCAGAGTCACAGGGAGCGTTCTGAGCAATTTCATCAGCCACATCTGTAGTTTTTAACAGCATTAAATGCCAAGGAAAGCTGGTTCATTGTTTGGGAAGATCAGAATAGTGGAAGCTCTCCACACTTGCCACTCCTAAAAGTTAGACTGATAGCTATGAAGTGGGCATCTGCAAATATAAAAGCCATTGTCTGAGCTAAGTACCAGTCTCATTATAAAACAAAGCTGCATTTATTGCTTCTACTCAAGGAAAGATGTTCTCTGAGCCAGAGAACATCTACCTTGTCCTGATCTCTGCACATCAGGGTGCTCAAGCTCTCGCATGGCATTAAGTATTTTCTAGTAATCCTAGACCCACACAGTGGGGCATTGGTGGACCCCGTTTGTTTTCCTTTCAGCTCTCATTTCAAAACTGAAGATCCACTGCACTAGGCATCATTACACTATCTTCAGTCAATAAACTTTCAGTGGTTTCTTATTTCCAAGTTCCAATTACCCTGCCTGCCTTTCAATGCTTTTATTTTCTACCACTGCCCAATACACCTGGCCAGACCAAGAAAAATTCTGCTGGATCCTAAAACCTACATTCTTTTCTGCAAAATTTTTGGTTTCTCACAGTGTCTTTTAGCTTCCTACAGCACACTGGCCTTCAGAGAAACTTTTTCTTCCCACTTTGAGTCACTGGGGGTTCAGGAAGTACAAACCACTTTTGCTATTAGACTAAGCAAAATACCGACAACAGTGTAAGTCTGTTACAAAATGTGCTGTTTTCCATCTGACTTTACTAGGACTCAAGATCCTTGAAGGGGTATCTAGCACAGACCTTGGCCAGAGCAGACTTTCAAATATTTGTCCAATTAATTAATTCTCTAAACCAAACAGAATATTTAAATTAGTTCCAATAATTATTCTAATAACTAATAATTCCCCTTCTAATTATTTAAGAATTATTCACTGCAGCTCCAAGAGGTCCCTATAAATAAAGAAAAGATGCTGCATAAGGAAATCAACCTTGCAAATTCCAGAGGACAATCTCATAGCACTGCTCTAAGATAATACACTGTCAACAGATACCAGCTGTTGGGGTGAGCCTCTCTCCCCAGAGCAAAAGCACCCAGAAGACCAACCCATTAACAGAAGCTCTGAAAATCCATAAAAGAAGTTCCAGAGTTGGGCACATACTAAAGCATCAAGTAATCTTCCAATTTTTTTTTTTTTTTGAGATAGAATCTCACTCTATCGTCCAGGCTGGAGCGCAGTGGCATGATCTCGGCTCACTGCACCCTCTGCCTTCTGGGTTCAAGCAATTCTCCTGCCTCAGCCTCCCAAGTAGCTAGGACTACAGGCGCACGCCAGCACGCCCAGCTAATTTTTTGTATTTTTGGTAGAGAGCGGGTTTCACTGTGTTGATGGCCTTGATCCCCTTACCTCGCGATCCGCCTGACTCAGCCTCCCAAAGTGCTGGGATTATAGGTGTGAGACACCACACCCAGCCTAATCTTCTGATTTTTACAAACACTAAGAAAAATAGTAAGGACAAAAATATTTATTTTTGAAAACCTCCTTTGACAGTATTAAACCTAGATAATACTAAAAAAAATAAAGACATGAACCTAGACTTTTGCCATCTGTAGCTGCTGTTTGGGGGAATGTGATGTAAAGTCTATGTTCTGATAAAAGTGAGCCATGTTACAATAACCTCTACTGAATGGAACACACTTTCACAACTCTTTTATACACACACACATGCACACACACACGATACACGATATTATATTTCTCTTTGTTTTCCTTAACAACAGTATGTTTTTTAAAACTGGCAAAGCTGGATGTTACGGCCAAAGCTTTAGGCTTAAATTTTAGTTTTGCTTTTCTGTACAATCCTGGGGCCAAGTAATTTTTATTTTAAGTATTCAGAAACATGTGCTACTGTAGTCCCATGCTCAAAACACCCATGTGGAAATAGTCCTTTAGACTTATACATTCATTCTTAAAAGCCTGGAGTATACAAACAAAGATGCAGTGGGCCGACAGCCAGTTAATAAATCTCATTTCCGACTAACATCTGCATGAAACAGGGCTATGGGGAGTATCCTCTCCAGGGAGATCCAGAGCACGACTCATTCACTCTGTGAATTAAACAGTGTCACCTCGGAGGGCCCACTCCACATTTATTTTTTAAGCAGCTCTTAAAATATATAGATTTCTAGCATTCATAAACACAATGAGGAAGCCGAGGCCGAGGAGATAACACAGAAGTGAAAACATGTCCCCATGACTCTGCTAAGCTATTTTTGTACTTACTCTTTTCAACTGAAATTATTAATACAGGGGTAATTTTCTAAAGGAAACTTGCTTTTATAATCAAGGTGTACCCTAGTTTCAATAATGACTTGTCATCCACTCTGTTCCATGCTGTGAAAATGGGCTTTGTTTACACTATCAGATACCTGAGTTAAGAGATGTGGGTCAGGAACCACATTTGACTTACTTATGAACAATCTGGTGCAAATGCTATAACGGTAAGGTGTTCTTCTCCAAAGAGTGACTGCTTGCCCATTAACGGTGCTCAGGAGAGCTGCCCTATCCTTTAGGTATTCTCTCCTCTTCTCACCTGTGCTGCCAGCAAGGTGAAACGTGTTCTTGTCCAAGAGCTCCTGCAAGAGCCCTTTTTCAGTAACAACAGTATTCTTATGTTTACATAGCTCTTTTAGGAAATTATTTGTTTTAAATGTTGAGTTTATCCTCACAATATCTCTATAAGAACAGGGGCTAGATATTTTTATAAAAGTAGAAAATAAAACCTAAAGCCAAGTGCGGTGGCTCACGCCTGTAATCCCAGAACTTTGGGAGGCCGAGGCGGATGGATCACTTGAGGTCAGGAGTTCGAGATCAGCCTGACCAACATGGTGAAACCCTGTCTCTACTAAAAATACAAAATTAGCTGGGAGTGGTGGTGGGCTCCTGTAATCCCAGCTATTTGGGAGGGTGAGGCAGGAGAATTGCTTGAACCCAGGAGGTGGAGGTTGAGCTGAGATCATTCCATTGTACTCCAGCCTGGGCAACAAGAGCGAAACTCTGTCTCAAAAAAAAAGGAAAGAAAGCCTAAGATAAAGGACCTGTGGGGGGCCTACCTAGGAGTCAGTAAAGGATCCAGGAAGATAATTCCCTCTGATCTTGCCAGGGCACTGGGCTCACTCAACGCCAACCCCATCATAAGGGACTCCACCCAGAACTTCCAGGCACATCTCATTGTTGAGGGCTACACCAAACCTACAGCCAAAGCAAAACTTTTATTTGGTTAAATTTCTACTCTAGCTTTCAAATTGCCTTCCAAGTTTCCTCAGCAATTAAATGGCTATATTATTCCAGTCTTGGGATGCCAAAATAATGATGGAATGCTTCCTGGATAGAAAAATGTGTCACATTTTTCCTTTTCCTATGCCCCTCCAAAAAAATAAGCTGTAGTTATTACACTGGACATCCACTTTGAAAAAAAAAAACAGACTAAGGAAAACATCAAACGTGTCTGTCTCCTTGTGCATCCTTTGTATACCACAAGGCAAATGCAATTTGGGAGGCTTCCTTCGTCATTTAGCCTGTGACACCTCTCACTATAGCATCCAGTAATTCTATCATATCACATACAAATGCAGTGATGCTCTTAGTGACTGAAGAATTTGTTCAATGATATCTTTATTAAAATTCAGTTTTGTTTTTTACATAATTTTGAATACCATTATAGGGACTCCAAAAGCACACTAGAAATAATTTAGGAAATGCAAATAATAGCTTGGATTGAATTAAAGAGGTAAATAAAATTTCATTTTAAAGCAATAATCTGTCACCAAAACATAACATTTAACTTTTCTGTCAAATGATTTTCCATTGTCATTTCAAATTAGTTCACATGAGTAATAAAACCCAACCAGGCAACTTCCTTTGGCCCATGTGGTAAAATTCGAACTCTGTCTTAAAAGCAACTGCTACCTACACAGCAGGGATTAAATCATTTAGAAAATGAAGGCTTCAAATTTACTTTCTATAAAACACTTCAAACAAGTGAGATTTAAAATTGCTTCAAGTTTTTTTACATTCTATTTTTAGGCTTTGGGATGGTCACAGAGGAAAAAGGTGGAGGAGCAAGAAGAGAAGAGGCCCAAATTTCCAATCACAGCGTGTCTGAAAGGAGAGCCCCAGAAGTTGTGGACCAATTTTGATTTACATTAAGAGAATAACAAGCACTTGAAATCTGTAAGGATACCATGTCAACACATTAGTTGGAACCATAAGGCATGAGATTTTGGTGACCTCATGGGCACAGCCAAAATTAACTCCAAGTATTTATATAACTGCCAGAGATGACAGGGCAAAGGTTGCTTATAAATTTTTGTTTTTGAGTCAACAAATAGTGCATTTCTTTGGCCAAAGAGAAAGGGAGTGGGGTACTCTCTCATCCTATTTTATGATATGCAACATTTAATACACAATATTCTACCCATAGTACCATCTAAATGTTTAGATGAAGGCTCTAAAAGAAGAAAAAAAGAGTTATTTCCTGTTGCTCACTAGCTGAGAGGATGCGCTTTAGAGGTATGTATGCTCTGCCTCAAAGCGAAAGCATTGTTAGCGTTTATCAAGGTAACATTTAAAAATAACTACCCCAGTACAAAAGAACTTCAGAGGAAATATGACCGAAGCTATCAGTCTCCCTTCAAGTCTGGCCTTGAGCTGCTAAGACTCTAGCTGCATTCTCCATTACATTGTTATCCTTATCAAACAATGCAAACAATTTTAATGAGCTTATCTACTGGAACATATTGCCAGATATGCTAATGTAAAAATGATGCCAACCGTACAGGTCAGCTCATTAATCAAAAGGCTCACAATACAATGACCAAGATCAGTCCCATCCTCAAAACAGACCTCAGCAAAATACCAGGAATTACCTTCCTACTGTAAATAAGAAGGAAAGGCTCCCCCACCCAAGCGATGGCCATAAACTCCTCAGAAAATGCTTAACAGCGCCCAGTTTTTTTCAAGTCCTTTGCAGTCCAGTCTCTTTCTAACAAACCTAAGGTTCTGTGGAGAAAATTTTGGTGAATGTCTGACACTGTGACCTCTGCTGTCAATCCCTGCACCAATCAGCGAGCAGAATTCTTACAAAGCTCCATCAATCTGGCGGTTTAACATCACAGACTGCAGCTTAATCTAGAGGATTCCATCTTTCCTGCACACTCTCCAGGTTAAGCGCAAACATTTTTCTCCCCATCTTCCCGTTTTCTGCCTTTTGGCACAGCTACCTAATGGCTCCTTTAAAATCTAAAAGGGAAGGAGGAAAGGAAGTGCTACCGCCTGTCTCCCTTTGGACAAGGGAGGGGAAACATGCATTTTTATCAGTGTGGAAGGAAAGAGATGGAGGGAGACCCCTTGCAGGCAGCAAACCTATTCACAAAATGCTTTCCATCTGCAGTCGCAGAGCCTCAATGCAAACCCAACATGACACATGGAAACAGATACCAAATAATCACAACCGCCTTCACAAATGCATGCCTGCAGCAGGGGTCGCAGGCAGTGTCTGCTCCATTATATAACGGGCTGGATTTCCGCGCGCCCTCTCGGCGGTCCCTGGCGCTTCTCCCGTGCCAGCCCCATTACCTGTAGGAACGCTCCCCGCGCACTGTGTGCTTCCGGAAAGGAATGATGGTCCCGTTATTATCCTGGATGATGTCGTTGTTGTTCTCGCCATTTGGGGACAGGGTTTGGGTCGGCCCAGGCATTGGCGCACTCCCGAGAAGGGGAACAAACCGCTGTGGGCTGGCTGTTGAGGAAGGTGGCTGCGTCTTCCCGCTCGCTCTCCTGCTCCACACAGACCGCGCCTGCCGCCTGCTCGCTTGCTGCCTTCTCCCAGATCGGGCTCGCGCCCCGCCCTCCTGCGGCCCCGCCCTCTGGCGCTGACGTCAGAGCGCCGGCAGCAGCACCCTGGTCACGTGGCCGGCCCGTCGCCATGGCAACCCGCTAACTCATCACCTCGCCTCAATTCGCACAGGGCCGCGGCGTGACCACGCCAGCAGCTCCAGGCAGGCACCGGGGCAGGCCTACATCTGGCATGTAAAACCCCAGGCCACCCTGCAGCCCCCCTAGCAGACTCGCCTTGTCTGAAAACCAGCTCTTCCTCTAACCATTTCCTTTCCGACCCGTGCTCCAACTGCAGCTGTGTACACAAAAGAACGATTCATGCAAAGGGGTGTGGGAGACCCTTTAACTCCTTCAATACCAAATTTTTATGCCATGACAATTAAACTTGGTCAGGTTTCAGAAAAACCTAAAAAGGACCTGGTGGCCAGCCTGTAGAAAAGGCATCAGACTAAGAGGTTAAAATTTCTGGCTTTCTCCCCTCCAAATAGCAGCAACCATCTCCCTCAAAACAAGCCAAAAGCTAAAAACCTACAAGGAAGCTGTATTTCCTTCTAATCAATATAGCCTTTAATAATGTGAGGATTAAAGATGGCAAATTAAGAGATCATCTGTACAAAGGAATCCGCAAAGAGGGTTTCTTTTTTCTTTTAAAAAAAGGTAACCACCATTTTAGAACATCAGTTATCCAAAACCCTCCAGTTCAAATTCTTTATGCTGCCTCCTGATACAGGTCATTAATTCCTTGCCATTTATTCTACTTCCATTTGAATTACACAAGTGATCACCTCATTTAGTATTGGAAGTGCTTAATATTCAAGCTGTTCTATATACCTGCAATTCAGTTTTCAAATATATTGGCTATGTGACAGATACTATTATTATCCCCATTTTAAAGATGAATAAACTAGTACGAGTAAGTAAATTGCTTAAGGTCACACACCTAGGAGTGTTGAACTGGAGCTTCCAAGTGACATGCTTTTATCAATGTGATTGGACAGTAGTGATCTGTAATATGAGCTCAATAAATATTACAAATCAAGTACTTCCAATATGGCTGTTGTGAAAAGACAGCTGTGAACAGAATTGCTAGTACTGTGCAGTCTATGGATTAGATTATAAATTCAAAGACCCTGCATATGTTCAGTGCTGTCCTCCAGAGAGGAGAGGAGATTTTGAAGGATTCTCTGCTTATCGGCAGTGGTCTCTGACCTCCCCTATTTTTTTTTTTGAGACAGAGTTTTGCTCTGTTGCACAGGCTGGAGTGTAGTGGTGTGATCTGCAACCTTTGCCTCTGGGTTCAAGCGATTCTCCTGCCTCAGCATTCTGAGCAGCCTGGACTACAGGCACACAACTAGCACACCCAGCTAATTTTTGTATTTTTAGTAGAGACAGGATTTCACCATATTGGCCAGTCTGGTCTCGATCTCCTTACCTCGTGATCCACCCTCCTCAGCCTCCCAAAGTGCTGGGATTACTGGTATGAGACACTGTGTCTGGCCAGTCTCTGGCCTTTATAGGGTGAAAAGGAAAGAAGAATTGGGGTGTGAAAGACACACCATAAATACATGTGTCAGAAAGTATTAAGCTATGGCTCACTCCTTCACATCATTGTATGGTTTATTAGCTTTATCATTTTGAGATACAGATATTAAAAACAAGTAAACACTTTGTCATTCCTGACAATTCTTCAGCATATGTCCCTGGAAATGTTATTTCTGGTATCAAGTTTCTGGAATTAGAATCAAATGTTTTACAACCCAGATGGTAATGATAATCTCAAACAAGAGGCCCTACTTTTCTTCCTTCCTATTTTATACTCTCCTCTTGGGCTATTATTTTAATAATTTTATCTTTTGATTCTCCAGTTCATAGTGCACAAGTTGGTTCCTTCATCCACATCTCACTTTACATAAGATTTTTTTTCTTATACAATGGGATCCAAATCTGACTTAAGACTTACAAGGTACACAAACGAATGTCTAAATACCAAAGATACACACCAAGCTTCACATTGCACTGTGAGCTAAGGGGCATGAGAATGTATTCATTCTTGCAAAGACCCATGCTTCTTCTTACTCTTTCTGTTACTTGACCCACTGTTTTCAATTTCCTTATGAATTTGTTCCCTTTCACAAAGCTTCCCCTTTTTGGGGGGACAGTCTGAAATTGAAAGGCAGAGTCTACAAATCAAATATTTAATGCCTTCAGAGTATGCTCTCAATCTGGGTTCTTTAGTACAGATCACTTTTTCATGATTCTGTATTCAAGTAATATGTAAAACATAATTTGTGTCATTGTGGGGACTAAATTTGTCAGAGTTTGAATGTATAGTTCATTGATCATACCAACTAATTTTGTGGAAAGAACACACCCACTTTGTTTCTAGTCTGCTCATGAAGGAAGGGATGGGATAATGGCCAAGAATTTGGGCTGATGGGCTAAAAAGAGAGGGGCTGTGAGTCAGGTGAAGTGCCCTAAGGGCCCTGTAAATCTTCCTCTAAGACTACTCTGAGTCACACTACTATAAAGGGACCCACAGAACTCCAGAGACCAGTGATTACCCTCTGAGATGCAGGGGTAACAGGGGTAATAATTTGAAAATATTAAACAGATGTGTTTTCATTCCTCTCCTCATAAATCAGGTTACCTGGCAGTCATTTTCCAGTTGAGCCCTAGGGAAAAGGGAGGGCAAATTCTACTTTGGGAAACAGAATGGTATGATATAGGGAAAGTGTAGAAAATGCAGGAAGGATGAGGGAAGAACCCACTCCAGCCCCAACTGAGAGTAGAAAGAATGGATGAAGAGGGCCAGGTGCTGGTAATCCCAGCACTTTGGGAGGCAGGTGGATCACAAGGTCAAAAGATGGAGACCATCCTGGCCAACATGGTGAAACCCTGTCTCTACTAAAAATACAAAAATTAGCTGGGTGTGGTGGCATGTGCCTTTAGTCCCAGCTAATCAGGAGGCTGAGGCAGGAGAAGTGCTTGAACCCAGGAGGCAGAGGCTGCAGTGAGCCCACATCGCACCGCTGCACTCCAGCCTGGCAACAGAGTGAGACTGTCTCAAAAAAAAAAAAAAAAATGGATGACAGGAAGACAAGGCAGGGCCTCCTAGCTTCAGGTCTCCAGGCTCAAATCCCAGAAGGGCTAGAAGGGAGACATTAGAAAGGCGGAAGGCAAAGCCCAAACCTAAGGGACTTCCTTTTGCATCGTTTCCAATTTGAGACTCTAGGAAACCACTGCTGTAAAGAGGGGCTTCCCAACACCAAGCGAGGTGTAGCCTCATCACAGTAAAGACTAAAATCAATGGCTTAGTATGGTTAAGGAAAGGTTAGGCTTAAATTTTACTCTCAGACTCTTCTGTTGCTAGCATGCAATGTAGGAGGTATTTAGAAGTTTCTGTTTGCCCTATAAGGAGATAATCAGGAGGTGGAGCAGATGTTGCTATTGGAGATTTGAATTTGTGATAGTGGTGGTGGTAGGCGGCGTCAGGAGGGAGTATCTTTACAGCAGAGGCAAAGCGAGATTTAATGGGTCCACGGGATGGAACATTTAAGACAGAGCCCAAATACGAGAAATAGCCAGCTCTGAGGAATCTACACAGGGCCAGGGCCACACCTGTAGAGAGAGAGATTCTACAGCTGTAGGGGTCAGCATAGACCACCAGCAGAATGCCCATGGATGGGATCAGACCAGTGACTCCTCAGAAGACTCAGCTATTACAAGCCCAAGAACCAGCATGAGATCAGGAGGTCCCTACTTTCCCCACCCTCTTGTGTTTCTATGAGCCCCACATACCTATTCCTCCAGACACCATCTTGCAGAGGGGCTAAGGAAAGGAAAGATATATTAAGACCAAATAGTCACCCAAGAGGTGAAGCCATCCAAAGGTGTTCTAAAATGGAAGAGGCTGTAATACTGTAAACTAGCAAGTTTAAGACTGTTTCTGGTTCCCCACTCCCCAGCAGGGTAGGGAGAATTACCCAGGTCATCCTAAGGGGGTGGAAAAAAAACAACTAAGCTAAACTGTCTTTGTATATATGACTGTGGATTCAGGTTTTGTCTTATGTACACAGGTATATCTAAAATAAAGCTTGTGCTGACCATTGCCCTTCACTTTCAACTGCCCATTGGAAAATATCTCTGTCACCAAGCATCAGCATTAAAGAGGGGTCCTGGGTCCTAGGCTTGACTTTACCAGATGCAGGTTCTATGACCTTGGCAAGCTACTTTGTATCTTTAACATTTAGTTTCCTCATTAATAAAGTAGGGTAATAATGCTGGTTTCTCCGTAGTGCTGCTGTGGAGATGGAGATTACATTATCCAATGTATTTAAAGCACTTAACCCAGTGACTATATAGCAATGCTCGTTAAGTGGTAGAGGTTATTTTTAAAAATAATAGGTGTACCCTAAAACATTCAGCCATTTGAAACTGAAAACTGGCTTTGTTGTGTACTAGGAGCTGGTTAAAAAAAAAAAAAAGTCTCAGGCTTTCACTTTAAGCAATTCCCAGTGTTGTAGGTGAGCAATGGTAAAAATAATTGCCAATTATGATTACAACACATGTGCTATAGCAATGGTACCGCATAGGGTGGTACGGGACCATAGATGAGCACCTAAGTCAGAATGGAAACTTGGAAGTAGGTCTGAAAAGTACACCTAAAATCTTGGATGAATAATAACAATAGCAACCTTTTTCTTTATAGTTCATTTTCTATGCACCAGACAGAATGCGAGATCCCTTAGGGCCAGGGCTTCAATAGTTTTGTCCACCACTCTAGCTGCAGTTCCTAGACTAGGACCTGGCAGATAGTAGGCATTCAGTGAGTATATAATCCATTCATTTATTCAACAAATATCATCTTATTTGATTCTCACAGCAACCCTAATGAGAAAACATTAAGTTTAAAGAGAAGCAACTCATCTAGGATTGAATATTAGGTTTTCTTAGCCCAAAAGTTCACATGCTTATCCATTAGGATAGGCAACATATTGTATATCCATTACATCCTATATCCGTTGTAACCTATATCCATTAGAGTAAGCATTATATTGTCATTTAAAAGAGGAACGACAGTGTAGAGGGAAGATAAAGGGCTTTCAAGCAGCTATTCCTACATACAGAGGTAGGAAAGATTATAACATCTATGGGAAACAGCAGGCTATTTGGTATGAACAGAGAACATAGTGGCACGAGATGGGGCAAGGGTGAAGGTGCAGAAAGGGCTCATGGCCAAGCTAAGGAGCTTGATCTCAATTTTGAAGGTGATCTGGAACCACAAAGTACTGTAAGAAGGGAAACTTGTGGTGACACTTGCATCATAACAAAAAAGTCTGATGTTGACAGCAGTATGGTGGATATATTGAAGAAGCAGTTTAGGTCTTCATCACTTTTTTGACTCATTTTGAAGACCTAAACTAAGACAGAGGCAAGAGATTGTAGAATTCATAGTGTATAACTCAGGATTTGATGACTAATTGGATGTAGATGTGATTTTTTGTGGGAGTTAAAAGTGGGTAATGAAGGAGAAAGAGACATCTCAAATGAATCCCAAGTTTATGGCTTGGGTGACCAAGCAGATAATGGTACCATTTATCAAACTAAGGAATACAGATTAAATTGTTCTTCTGGAAGAAAGTTTCTCATAATGTGTTTTGGACATAGAGAAGTACCTACAGAGCATGCTAGTGGTCAATACTAGCATGTAGTGTGGGTGCTTCACTAAGTATTTGTGGAACAAGGGAATACATAGGTCTTAATCTGATGAGATGTGTTTGACTTGGAGATACGTGTTACTTGGGGGAAGTTATATAACAGGTGGTCATTGTAGCTGTGAGTGCTCTCATTCAGGGAGAAAGAGAAGACCTGAGATAAATCTGTTTAAAGGCTGATGTTACAAGAGAAACCTGCAAAAAGAGACTGGGAAGGGTTTTACCTAGCAGGGCAAATCACAGGAAGGAGTGATTTCAGTGGGCCCAAAGAAGAAGCAGGTCTCACAAAGGAGGGAGAAGTCTCTAAGGCCAAACATCACAGAGAGAATGAATCAGATAAGGAAAGAGACATGTTTACTAGATTTGAGAAGGTGTTCTTAAAGATATTTTAAAGTGGCTGGGTTTCAGGTCAGACACATCAATAACTACTGAAGAAAATAATGAAATCTTTCAACAGGTAGGAGGCACTGCAATTTTTCATAAAAATATGAATTTTACGACTTAAGCAAGATATTCCAGGACGAGATGTACTAAATCAAGGGTGTATCAAAGTGTCTGCAACTAATGGGAATCAGCAAGTATTTGTACTAAAAAGCTCCCAGCAATACAGAAAGGACGTGTTAATTAATGACCAACTGTTAGGCATCAGATGAATTAATCCTACTTTTGGGCCTGCTTGAGATCTAGAGCCACCAAAAAATAAAAAATAAATAAATAAAACAAATGTTTAAAGTGCCTATTTGGAGAGCTGGATTTCTAAAATGGACCCGGAGGACACACAGCCAGAAGCATGAGAACAGGGAGCAAAAATGAAACCAGTAAGAAGTCCCAGCACACAGGTGCAATCGAGGAAGACTGAACCCTGGCATTAACTCGAATTTTAAGTCCCTATGTTATAGCACAGTCATGTTTTTCTTAGAACTTAGGCCAGAGAGCACAAATAATTCCTTATTGACAGAAATCATCGTCCCTCCACTTCTCCAACACATATGGTTCATCTAGAACAGAGATTTTTGCATTGCTTTAGAGTTGAGAAACTATAAACTATAATAGCAGAGAAGATATGAATTCACTAGCCAGGAATGAATGTTAATCTTGATTCAATCCCAGAAACACCTACTCATCGTGAATGCCTTTCTCAGGTTAAAAATGCGTTCACTGAAGCTGATAATCACTGCTGTCAAAGACATTCACAGCTGTCACACCGCCTTAGATGGGGGCTTCCTTAGATCATTATCACCTCAAATACAGACAGAAGATTCCACTTAGCAGTCACCTCTGCTGGCTCGGGACAAGCCATTTCTCCCATGTGTATATTTTAAGATATTTTCCAGTAGGGAATGGCAAGTACAGTAGTTATCAATGGCTGAAATATATGCTCCACACCCAAAATGATAGCAGTGAATAAACATATGATTGGCCAGCTAGTATAGTAGTACCAGCACTGAAATTGCACTAGTGGCACAGAAATGTATTCAAAATTGGTCCTTACTCACTACCTTTAACCAGAGACATAGGAAGATTTTATTAGTTCTTCTGGATCTGGTGAGAATTTAGTGACATGCAAATACCTCCTGGCCTTAAGTAATAGCATTTTATTTAAGAAAAATTGGTGAATAATATTTTCCTCCAGATGAAGAAAGCCCTCTTCAAAACCAACATGTAGAGGTATGCTCCTCTAGAATTGACTTTTGAGATTTCCTGTCTTTGCAGATTATTTGTGCTCAAAGGCAGAATTTTAAAGTCTCTTACTTGCTAGCAAAATATCAAGGTGTCCATGATGTTAAAACACAGAACATGCCGTTGCATTACATAAGATTTCTGTGTTGGAATTTATTTCCAATTTGCTTTTTCTTAGATTTTCTCAAGCTTGGATTTAATTTTGTAGAATAACTCATAGAACATGATGTGAATGCAGTTTAAAAACACTCAGAGCGTTATGATTTCTGTAATCAATCAAATCCGTACAATGTGAGGTTTCAGTTATTAAATAAAAATGTGCTTTTGAATTATACCATCTGGCTAAATTTAAGAGCTTGAAATATGTTTTCCATAAAAATACAATGTGATAAATGTTATAATATAAGAATGCATTAAGTATTAGGAATATAGAAAAGAAAGTAACCAGGCCTGGGGATACTAGAAAAGCTTCACTAAGATAGTAATATTTGAATTAGGCCTCAATCATTCATTCTACAAATATTTATTGAGCACTTATTATGTGCTAGGAACAATTCTAGGCACCAGAAATGCAGAAATTTGTAGAAAAATATTCCCTGAATTTTCACTTGAGTGTATTAGCAAGTGTATGTGATAGGGTCAGAAGACAGACAATAAGTAAAACATGTAGTGTGCCAGATGGTGGCAAATGCTATAGAGACAATTAAAGCAAGGAAGGAGGACGTGGAATACAGAGGAAAAGTGTTGTAATTTTAAGTGGGGTGACCAGGGCAGACATTCCTGAGAAGATAATCTTTAAGCAATGACCCGAGGGAGGTGAGGGACACAGACCTGTCATATCAGAAGAATGTTTCAGGCAGAGACAACAGAAAGTGCAAAGGCCCTGAGGTAGAAGCATGATTTGTTCAAGAAACAATAAGGAAGTCAGGTCACATGTATGCAGCACAGTGAGTGTGAATGTGTGTGTATTGCGGGGATGGGAGACATGTAGAAGTTGAGGTCAGAAGGATCACAGAGAAACCAGAATGTGCAGGGCTTTGAAAGTCTGTTGTAAAGACTTTGGCTTAAAACCAAAGTTAGAAACCAGGCATTTGCAGGATTGTTAGCAGTGGCAGCAGAGATGTGGAATGCTCTCTAATCACTTTAATAGCAACATCTAATATTTGAATACTTTTTATGGGCCAAGTGCTATGTTTAACAATGAGGAGGTATTTTATTCTCACCAGAAAGGGGTTATTCTAAGTCCCATTTGTCAGAATTTGTCAGAGGAGGTAACTAGTTCAATAACTTAGCCAGATCACTGACAGGAAGTGGCAGAGCTGGGCACAAACACACTTGCCAGATGTCACACATGTCATTCTTCTTCCACCGAGGTCTGATTAACCTGGAAGGAAGAATGCAGAATCCAGGGTGGGGAATGGCAGAGATGAGATAGCAGATGGATGCAGAGGGAAGAGACTGCTGCCATAAAACGGCACTTCCATGTAGGCAGCAAGGAAATAAAGCCACAAAAAGGCTGGGAGACAGAGGGAATGAAAAGGAACAAGGGTTGGGAGGCTGTACAGTATAGGAATATCTGTGGGAGTGAGAGATTGGAAGAAATGGAGGGATAGGAGTTGTAAATTATGGTTAAGAAAAAGGGCAGGGGGAAGGAGGAAGAAATGCTAGCATTTGGGGTTAGCAGTATATGTGATTGATAGAGAAAAAAATGATTTTCTTATCTGTATTTGTAGTGATTAGCTATTTTATTTTTCAGTAAGCCTCAGCTAGCAATGTCCATTTCTTTGATACCTTCTGGAGGGAAAGGCAACCACAGGCATTTTTTTGGTATTTGTATTCAAAGCTATAATCTGCTTTCATTTTCACTATGCCAAGACTGTTCTAATTCAACCATCCAGCTACAGACATGTCTATTTGAGTGCTCTCATTAAAATGTGTCTATGTCCAATTTTACGAAATTCCTCTATTTCCTTTTTCTATTTTATTTCCATCTTAAAATAAAATGCATCTTGTTGAGGTGACTGGGTAGGACAGCTAAAAGGGATTAAAAGGCACCTTGGGCTCAGTTGGGTGGCAAGAGAAATGAAGAGGCTCCAAGTACTGCTAACAAATAAATCATCTTGCAGATGATTCAGAAGCTTTCCGGAGAAGATTTCCTTAGGGTTCTCAAAAATTAACTAACTCACTGGGCTTTATTTCTGACTTTGATATTAAAGAGTGCAAGCTGAGTGGCAACTCCTTAATATAAATGCAAAGGAAGCCAGGAGAAAGTGGGGAAGTGATCATTCTATCAGTCACCAGGGACCTCCAGAGCTCCAGAGCCACTCAGAACCCAGGCCATCAAGTGGCAGCCAGGGACATTGGAAGGAAGGGTCTTCCTGAGCCTGGAACTTCTGTCAAGTCTGTTGTGTACCACGGCAGTGCTATGACTTGTGGATGGCTCCTCGACAGCGTGTCAAGGGAACATGAGGCCGGCAGCTGGAAAGCAGTGTGAGTAATGGAAGAGAAATTCCTCATTTTCTGACCTCATCCAAATAAAATTTTTAAAAAGAAAATTAAAGCAGCTTATTTGATTAGAAAAAAAATGCAACTGGAGATCATGAAGTAAGACTAAGTTTCCATCAGAAATGTTTTCAGCAGAGCTTATGTTTTCTTTCCTCAAGTGCTTAGAACACCAAGCATCTTCCTGTTCTCAATTCACATTGACTCAACATCTATAGAAAGTGGAGCCAAAGGGTCCAACTGCAGAGTGTAGCACATGAAAACATAATGGGCCTCCTTTAAGAAGCTTCCATTTAACTTCTACATAAAATAATCAGATCCCTAGGAAAACCAGATGTCTCAGTCTTAATATGTGAGACATAATGAGTTAATAGTCAGCTGATAGATCTAGAATCGATGCTTGGAATCAACTTCTCTACATAGCCTGTCTTCAAACCCTTCCTACCAGCCTACAATTCCAGTTTCTTTGGGGCAGATCCTATCAGCCTTCAATGACGCAATGGAATGCTGAATGAGAAGTAATGGTACGTAGTATAAAGAGCACACACAGTGAATATTATTTTGCTTGCTCCTCCCTCTTTTGGGAAATATTTCTTCAAACCTTGTGGTTCTAGCAGAGCTTGCTAAATATAATTATTCCATCCTCCTGATCCTAAGGATCGATTCAGGGATAGGCCTATGACCCAAATCAGGTCATTTAGAATAGTTCTCTAGGATTTTCTAAAATTAGAGCGTAATTCGTATGTGCTTGGGGTGTTGGTATCTTCCTTATAAAAGGTAGTACTGAGGAATTAAGAAAATATCATATACATTATATATTTACATATTTTGCATAGAGTAGCAAAATTCAAAGAGTTCATGGTTTGGATTAATATGCTTTGGATTTGAATCCAGGTGCTTAAAAGTTGTTTAACCTTGGACAAATTACTTAACTTCTCTAGCTTTAGCTTCTTCATCCATAAAACAGGGATAAGATTTACAAGGCAACATTTTGAGATATAAACCTAGGTTCCTGCCTTGTTCCTCGTGACTATAAATTTTTTTTCCTCTTCCATTCTAGAAGTTGGATTTATTTCTCGTCCCTTTGAATCACCATGGCAGCTTTGACCAATAGATTTTGGTAGAAATGATGATGAACCAGTTCTTGACCTAGACCTTACAATGACAGGCAGCTTTTGCCTTAGTCTCTTAAAGGTCAGCTGCCCTGTGAGAAGATCTGCTACCCTGGAACCACCATGCTGCCCTGTGAGAAGTTCAGCTACCCTGAGGTAAGTGCCAACCATGTAGAGAGGCCCAGAGGATGGGACACATGGAGACAGAAAGGAAGAGAGAAGGAAGAGACCACAAAGAGTACCAAGTCTCCAAATATGTGACTGAAGAAGTGCCCTGCATCTCCACCCACCACAGCTGACACTCTATGGATGTATAGATCAGAAAGGAGCTGCCTAGCCAAGGCCTTCCTGAATCCCTGGTCCACAAAACCATGATGTATGACAAATGGTTATTTTAAGTTAATAAGTTTTGGGGTAGTCTGTTATTCATTAACAGATAACAGAAAAACCCTGTTGGTTCTTTATTGTGACTCCAAACTTGGTGGGTTAAAACAGCAGCAATCATTTTATTATCTCTTGTCATTCTGGAGGTTGGTTGGGCTTGCCTAGGTGGTTGTCACCCATGGTCTCTCATGTAGCTGTGGTTGGAAGGTGACTGACTACTGAAGTCACCATAAAGACTTCCTCAGTCTCATGACTGTTGGCTGATGTTGCCTTTTAGTTGGGGCCTCAGCTGGGGCTATAGCTGGAATACCTATGCAAGGCTTCCCCATGTGGCCCGGGCTTCTCACAGCATGGTGGCTCAGTTTCTAGCACAATCAGCCCTAATGAGCAGGCAGAAGGCCATGGCAGTTTTAAAACTTCGTCTTGGAAGTCACGGAGCATCATTTCCATTGTACTATGCTGGTCAGGGGTGTCACAAAGGTTCACCCAGATTCAAGATGAAGGGCTATCAGCACCACTGGTAACCTAACTAGAAGGAATGTCAATCTCACACTGCAAGAAGAACTTGTGGGATGGAAGACATTGTGGTAACCCATGTTGGAAAACCTGCCACACACACTTGCTGAACCTTCTTTACTCCCTGTGTCCTCAGCATGGGGCAGGAACTCAAGAGAGGAAGAAAAGAATCAGTACTCAAGTTCCGAGTATCAAAATCGACTTGTAAGCCCATGGCAGACAGACTAACCTGAAGAAAAGTTTATGAGCCTCATTTTCAAGTATCAACAGCTTAAGATCATTAAAAGACTCAGAACCTAAAGTTTGTGCCATAAGCCACAAGACTATATGACTGGTTAGAGATGTTGGATTAGAAGCTGGTGAGTGTCCTTGAAGAGGGACTCTGCCCCAGCCATGCCCCAAGTTGGCATGGGAATTTGAGAGTATAGGGAACCTGTCCTCCACTTTATATTTGGAACCCTGAAGGATGCCAAAGCCACACAGAAAGTCCCTAGTCACCTTGGCACAGGAACAGCGGGGTGCAGATGCAGGTAAAGTGTTTAGGGCAACAACATTTTTTCTGCAGAGCTAGCAAATATTTTTGGAGAGAAAGAACAAACCTGACCCCATGTGGTAGTGACAAACATCAACAGAAAAGAACAGGCCTCTGCAGACTGTGCCCGTTTTCCTTGGGGAGGGTTGCCATGGAAGCAACTAAACTAAACTAAACTAAAATAAAATACAATCTCCATTCAGGTTTCCAGAAGTACCTTGTAAAAATGTAAGCCTATGGTGTGGTGTCTATATTCATCGCTGCATTCTCTTACTTACTGAATAAGCAGGTCAGAGGCATGTGTAGAAATTAGGTTGTGGCATTGGTTTAGACAATACACAGTACATTTAATGAAGAAGCTTCTCTCCTACTTGGCTCCCTCTCCAGATCTCCTGCTTGAGCTGAACTCATAACCAGCACTTGGTTTTGAATCCTCAGAATGTTTTCTGTCTGATTTAGACATCATGCCTTTTCATTTCACAGAGGGACATGTCTATCTCGTTCTTTCCTCTCCTGCTGCTCACACCCTGCTTCAGACACACTCCTTCCTCATACCTAGAGAGGTTTCCTTGCTTCACAATCAACTCACATCTCACCACCAGCTCTATCTTCCCTCCTTTCATTTTTAGAAGTCTTCAGTGGTTCACTATCATTTCAAGACAAAAATCTAAGTTTTTCTTTAGGCACTATAAAACCTAACTACCTGGCAGGGCACAGTGGCTCACGCCTGTAATTCCAGCACTTTGGGAGTCTGAGGCAGGTGGATCACAAGGTCAGGAGTTCAAGACCAGCCTGGTCAATATGGTGAAACCCTGTCTCTACTAAAAATACAAAAATTTAGCCAGGCGTGGTGGTGCGCGCCTGTAGTCCTAGCTGCTCAGGAGGCTGAGGCAGGAAAATTGCTTGAACTCGGGAGGCAGAGGTTGCAGTGAGCCGGGATTGCACCACTGCATTCCGGCCTGGGCAACAGAGCAAGACTCCATCTTAAAAAACAAACAAACAAACAAAAACCCCTAACTACCTTTAGAAACTTATCCCCCACCATGTATAGAAAGAATAAGATTGAATTTGATTATGGCCTAACCTGGAATGCTAGTTTTGCCACCCAGTATCAGCATAAGCAAAGCTTCCTCTGTACTTGGTAAACAAAGAAAAGAACCTATAAGCACTCCTATTTTGCATTCTTCAAACACTCTTGGAAGAATCTATTACTACATCTGATTATTCCATTGAACTATGTTCAACTGCTAGACTTCTAAGCTACCATTTGAAAATAACTTCAGCCTTCTTTAATAAAAAGCTATAGAGAGGACCGCAATTTATTGAAATAAATTCTGATGATGTAAATGTAAATGTTAACAGTATCTGAGCTGTTACCTCTGAGTCCCTGTCCTCCCAGGATGAGGAGACACAGAGCTGGGAACATTCAGCCATGACTGTCTCATCTTTACAACTGCTTTAATTATAATCAGATTACATCATTAAAGTCAGAATCACAATATTTTAAGCTCATTAAAATATCAGCTAAAATTCATAGGGAATTATTGGCTGGAAGAAATAAAGAGTTAGAGCACTGCTATTTCCTATTGATGGTTAGGACACGCAAAGTTCCACAGAGGGTAAGTTTTGAGGCTGGATGACAATCCCCAAAAAAAGTTTCTTTGGCCGCTCACTTACACTTGGACATAACCAGCTAAACAGCAGCTTCACATTCTGCACGCAAAACACTCAACTCTCGGTAAAGTAAATCATTCCACAAGTGGCCTCCTTCCACATTCACAATACTTGAGGAGAGTTCCTGAAACTTGGACACAGTGCTATGGAGTAGAGCCAAGAAACTTCACAGTGGTTATGAAACAGCTGCAAATCCATGCTTATGTCATGCTTTGCACAAATACTCTATAAGGGACACATTTGATCAAGAGTAGAAATATGGCTTTGCTAGTACTAATCAAGGTGAGAAGCTGGATTTCACCAAAAAAGATTTCAGAATAACCCTCTAGTGTTTCACAATTATATAATTATAAAATGTATAGTTAATCTGTATAATTTTTTATATTTTCCTCACTCAACCTCCAAGCAAATTCATCATAGTATTAATAGCTATTCACAATATGGAGAAGGAAAAAAAGCAGCAACGAACTAAAGAATCAGTCCCCTCAGAGGTTAACACTAGTTTATCTGGCAAAAGAGAACATCCTACAACAATGAGAGGTGTTGCTATCCTTAACATTGTGACATAAAGGACAATACTAAATTTACTGAAAAGGTCTATTTCTAAATTCCCTTTGAATATCAGCAGGAAAATGTAAGAACCAAAATTTTTTTTGCATGATTACAATTCTCTCCAAAAAGGGAAATTAAGGTTAAATGAGCTTTCAGTTCTGATCTGCAGATACTCTTAGTAAATTTTATTCATCTTCAGATTCTCTTTTCCATTTACTGAAGAAAAGCAAGTTATATCGTTATCAATAGAACTGATAGGTTTATTTGTATAAAATGCTTTGTTCTACTTCAGTTTGAAGAAAACAGCATTTCTAGTCAAAAGGCTTTCAGTAAATATTGCAAAAGATACTTCATGAGTAAAGGATGCTGTCAGGGTGTGAATAGAGGGGAGAGGGACAGAGTTCGTCCTTCTCTTTACAGAGGGGTTGGAGAAAATCTCTATTCCTCCTAGTTTCAAATTAGGAGTCTAAAAACCTTTAGGAACGAGGATGAAGACCTGAAAGTTGCTAAAAATCCCAGCTTGTGGTACCAGAACAAGATAGCCCTGGAACTGAGTGCTTCTAATGCAATAACATTTGGGTACTTTCCCCCTTCTACAAACCAAATCATTGAAAGATATCTGATAGAGCTAGCATACACTATTAGCCTGAAGCATCATCGCCTTTTTTATGTGAATATTTTGACCAAAAAATTATGTTATTTATTTTTTACTGTGGCCTATAGTGGTTCTTTATTGTAGTATATTTGACACTTGTGATTAAATAAAAAACATATTTAGGTTATCATATTCTTATTATGGGACATATTTGACAATATAGTAAAATGGTTATATTTTGATTTCTCAGCTATCCTGGAGACATAGTACTGGGTGAAAAACAGCAAGGCATCAGTAAATCAAAAAATTAAGATATTATCCTGGGTATCATTTAATCAGTGGCCTCAGTTTCAGTTATCTCTTCAATGAGTCTAAAAATATTATTCATCTTTGCTTCATTTTCTTTTTTTAACCTGTCCTCTTCAGAATATCTACTCAACCACCAAACCTTACCAATTCTTCTCCAATTGTCTCTCTCAATCTTTCATTTCCACCAGATTCCTATTACCTGAAATGTAGACAAGTGCAATAACTTCCAAGTCTCTTTATTTCTATTCCCCTTCCTTCCAATCCATTAGTATATGTAAATAATTTTTTTAATACGACACACGTTAAAGATTGAGGAACAGAATGTATACTATGAAAAGTAAACATCTTTCTTAACTATTATTCTTTACCTTTACCCAAATAAAGAGTTAATGTTTTTAAAATTATTTCTGTTTTTAGTTTTTTTGAGGTTATGATTGTCACTCTAAACATTCAGGTATATTCTATTCTTATCAACATAGTATCTATTTTATATTATAAAATAAATATAGTACTTCTATTACACAACATTTTAATTACTTCTCACCTCCCCTCTGAATTTTACTGGTAATAGTTTTAATTCTTCTATTGGTTACCTTTACAACCTTTAAGTAAAATTCTTAAAATTATATTTCTTGGCTGATTTCAAGGAACTGTATCTATTGACTCTCTATTATATTTTATTGCAGCCTTTCCTACTTATAATTTGTGTGGTTTTTCTCATTGTGTTTTTTTAATAAAAATGACTAGCATCTACATTATGTTCTGTGACTATGCTTATCTTCCCTGTTTTGACTACAGATTGCTTCTAAGCTTGAAATCTGGTAAAGAGGATTTACGATTATGTAATTTCTTATCCTCTCCAGAATGAAGTGGTATTACCTTCCAGAGAGAAGGCAATATAATCCTCTCATTAAATCTTGCAATCAGAAGAATATTCCAATGAAAACATCAAAGTCAAATGGATTCTTTTTCACATGCCATTAATTGTTTAAAAACATGATTCAATTTAAGATTAAACTTGAATCTTAACATATATTTATTTCTTAGAGCTTTTAACTACTTTTTATTGACAGAAGAAGCATATACCATTATCTTATGATACAAAATACTCAGATTCTAGGTCTAAGTTTATACAATAGAATCTGAGTTTTTCTTCAAAACATTCTTCATGGAACTTACTACCTAATTTGGACAAGTCACTTTGATATTACTGCTAGTATCCTGGTATTTCTTATACTTCTTGTAACTGGATTATTTAATTAGTTCCATAGTTTTTTTAGATGTTATATTATTCTTTATTTTTTCTTTTACTTTGCTGAAGTCCACCTAGAAATTATTTTTTGAGAGAGAAAGATAGGTAAAGTTTTCAAACCTTTTCATGTTGGAAGTTATCTATTTGTTTTTATACTTTATTGATAGTTGGACTGAGTATAGAATTATAGTCCAAAATCACTTCCCTCAGAACTTTGAAAGCATGGCTCCACTGTTTCTGAGCCTCCAGAATTGCATATTGACATCTATAACATTCACGTGATCACTCGTCTGTATGTAATCACTCTTCTCTCTGACTGTCAAGCTCTCAGATATCCTTTATTCTGAAATTTCATGAGAGTGGATCTAGGTTTGGGTTTTTTAATTCATCATGGTCAACATTCAGTAGCCTCTTTTAATCTGAATCCTTATGTCTTTCTTTGTCTTCAATGTCTTCTTAAAACTCTTCGTAAAGAATGTTGGACGATTTAGATCATTCTTTTATTTCTCTAATACTTTTCTAGTATTTTCTGTCTTTTCATCTTTTGCTTTATACCCTGTGATACTCTTAGCCACACTTAGTTCTATTGATTTTTGATTTAATTATATTTTTAATTTGCCAAAGCTCTTGCACTTTCTGACCACTTCTTATTCACAGCAACTCTTTTATCTGGGAGGAATGGGGCAGTGAAGTCTAACGGATGCAATACTTTTTGTCTGTTTAAGGATACTTATTAAATTTTCTCTTCTATTCTCTGAATTATTTCATCTAAATAAATGTTCTTTTTCAATGTTTGCTCTTATTTAGCTGGCAATGTAATCTTATGCCCATTCCATCTTCCAGAAGTTTGTCCATTTCTGGTCCCCATTCATGTTTCCATAACCGTCATGGATTTGCTCTTCTTTTTAAATTTTGTTATTTCAGTTGAAGAGCTGGGAAGATGGGAACAAAACTGCCATCCTGAAACTCACTAATTTTTCTAGAATACACTTGCATCATTTTCAATATTTTCCTCATTGTCTAAAATATAAAGCTAAAATAATGGTCTGGTACTTGGGACTGGGCACAGCTTGACCCTAGCTTATCTATTTTCCTTAATCCTCCATTATTCACACTAAAGTATCAGTTTCTCTCTGCCCCCTTCAGCTGGCCTACCTTCCATTTCTTGCCTGGAATGTCCTTTCACTTTTCACCTACCATTTTACACAGGTAGGCTTACCTCAAAGATCATCTCTTCTGAAGCCTTTTGGAACACCCTAGGATACCTCCAATTCCATATCAGTTAAAATATGTATTGAGTTCCATCCAGATAAATAGTTGTTTCTTGTGCCAGCAATGGCAATTTTTCCAACCAGAATTTTCTTCTCTGCCATTTTTACCATATAATCTAAAATTATTTTATTTTACCCAAAATGAAATTTTAAAAGCAGATGTTTCATGTTTTTATGTCTCCCTGTACAGTGAAAATATCAAATTTATGGATATAGCCTTTTAAATAAAGTAGTATTCTTGAGTCAGGAAATTTTTATTTTATAATTGAGGGGATATGCTTTCTTGAGTAGGAGGCAAGAGTGGTTGAATTGTCTCATTTGAAGACAACTTTACAGAAGTAGGTTGTTCTGGTCAGAGGCAATAAGTCAGTACACAAATGTTCTAAGCACTCACTCCACATTTTTTTTTGACAAGCCAAGGAAAGCTTTTCTCTAAGCTAAGCACTCACTAAAAGAGGGTGCAAATGGTTCAGGCCAGCTTATAAACCAAAATAATGTTGCATGAATGGCATTACTTCACACAGATTTGAACATAGCCCTCGCCAAGGGCAAAAATAAAGTTAAAGACACAAGAATTCCATAAGAGAAACTACCAAGCAGATATAAAGCATAGTCATTGCCTTGAAAAATCATAACATAATAACAATCAGCATCCAAAATCAGATTTAGAGTCCAGCTGGAGAATAAAATATTATCATGGCCTAGAATCAAGTCTTTAGGGAGGTACTCTGGAGCTTATCTAGACCTTTACTATTCATTTTTCCTTCTGTAGTTTGATATTAACCTGATAATCTGTGATTCATCTGAATTGCTTTCTTGAAGACTGAAGCACAGCTAATTATAGAACAGCAACAAACACATCATGCACACATTTTAAGCAGAATGATATTTGAGGTAAGGGATGCTGAAAATCTGTGTCATCCACAGTACAAGTAGCCAGGCAACCTGAGGCTGAGCTGGTTTTATAGACTACACAGAACTCAGGCACATGAATTAAGTATCTAATGTCTGAAAAGATAAGTAAACTAGAATGCCTCTTCCATTGTTCTTACAAATATTATTTGGAAAGCAAAAATTATACAGGAGAAAAAGGTTTTAAAAATCTCAGGTAATATCCAATCAGGAATTTCATACTATAATAGAAAACATGTTATATCATTCACAGGGATATGGGGACACACAAGTATGAAATTGCCACTCAGAGGTATTATTTAACCAGTTATGATCTATAAGTTTCAAGCACACCAAAGTTAACTTTGAAACAGACTCCATACGGCAAACAATGGCAAGTTGGATAAATGATGGTCAACTCTACAGACAATTTGACAGATATTAAAACATGTCTATAATCATGAATATGTATAGTAGAATGGAAAATTGCTTATGACATAAAGTGAAAAAGAAGAAAATAAAATATGACAAGGCCTGGTTACAACTGTATAAAATTAGCCACATGATAACAGTGAGGGACTTTGACATCCCCCTGACAGCATTAGACAGATCATTGAGGCAGAAAACTGACAAAGAAATTCTGGACTCAGATTCAACTTAACCAATTGGACCTAATAGACATCTACAGAATACTCCACTCATCAACCACAGAATATGCATTCTTCTCATCTGCACATGGAAAATACTCCAAGATCAACCACATGCTCAGCCATAAACTGTCTCAATAAATTGAAAGAAAATCAAAATCATACCAAATATATTGTTGGACCATAGTGGAATAAAAATAGAAATAAATGCCAAGAAGGCTTCTCAAAGGTATATAACATGAAAACTAAACAACTTGCTCCCTAATAAACAACAAAATTATGGCAGAAATAAAATAATTATTTGAAATCAATAAAAACAGACATGCAACATACCAAAATCTCTGGGATGCTGCTAATGCAGTGTTAGGAGAAAAGTTCATAGTGCTAAGTGCCTACCTTAAAAAGAAAGACCTTTCATTAATGACCTAATGTCGTACCAGGGGGAAGCAAACAACAACAACAAAAAAAAACACACACAAAAATGACAAGAAACTAACCCCAAAGCTAGCAGAAGCAAAGAAATAACTAAAATCAAGCAGAACTGAATAAAATTGAGACCCAAAAATCCATACAAAAAATCAGTGAAACCAAAAGTTAGTTCTTTGAAAAGATAAACCAGATCAGTAAACTTCCAGCTATATTAACACAGAAAAAAAGAAAGAAGATCAAAATAAATACAATTGGAAGTGACAAAGGTGACATTAAACTGATCCCACAGAAATATAAAAGATCCTGGGCTGGGCATGGTGGCTCTCACCTGTAATCCCGGAACTTCGTGAGACTGAGGTGGGTGGATCATGAGATCAGGAGTGTGAGACCAGCCTGACCAATATGGTGAAACCCCATCTCTACTAAAAATACAAAGAATTAGCTGGGTGTGGTGGCATGGGCCTGTAATTCCAGCTATTCAGGAGGCTGAGGCAGGAGAATTGCTTGAACTGGGGAGGCAGAGGTTGCAGTGAACTGAGGTCGTGCCACTATACTCCAGCCTCGGCAACAGAGCAAGACTCTGTCTCCAAAAAAAAAAAAAAAAAAACCTCAGAGACTATTATGAACATATGAACATCGCTATGCACACAAACCAGAAAATTTAGAGGAAATGGATAAATTCCTGGAAATACACAGTCTCCCAAGATTGAATCAGGAAGAAATTGAGTCCTGAGTAGACCAATATGAAGTTCCAAAACTGAATCAGTAATTAAAAAAAAAAAAAAACAACCACTTACCAACCAAAAAATGCCCTGGGCCAGATGGGTTCACAGCCAAATTCTATCAGATATACAAAGAAAAACTGGTATCGACTCTGCTGAAAGTATTAAAAATAAATTGAGGAAGAGAGTCTCTTCCCTAATTCATTTTATGAGGCCAGCATCAACTTGATACCAAAACCTGGCAAAGATACAATAAAAAAAAAAAAACCTGGCAAAAATACAACAAAAAAAGAAAACTAAATGCCATTATCCCTAATGAGCACAGATGCAAAAATCTTCACCAAAATACTAGTAAGTTGAATCCAACAGCATACCAAAAAGTTAACTCACCATGATCAATAAGCTTCATTCTGAGGATGCAAGGCTGGTTCATTCCCATATGTAAGTCAATAAATGCGATTCACCACACAAACAGAATTAAAAACAAAAACCCTGTGATCCTTCAATAGATGTAGAAAAGAGCTTTTTATAAAATCCAACATCCTTTTATGATTTAAAAAAACCTTCAAAGAACACACCTCATAATAATTAGAGTCGTCTACGACAAACCCATAGTCAACAGTATACTGAATGGGCAAAATCTGGATGCAGTCACGTTGAGAACAGAACAAGACAAAGATGCCTACTCTCACCACTCGTATTTAACATAGTACTGGAAGTGCTACCCAGAACAATCAGGCAAGAGAAAGAAATAAAAGGCATCCAAATAGGAAAAGAAGTCAAACTATCTCTCTTTATGGATAATAAAATTCGACACCTAGAAAACCCTAAAGACTCCATCAGAAGACTCCTGGAACAGATAAATGACTTCAGTAAAGTTTCAGGATATACAATTAATGCATAAAAATAAGTAGCATTTCTATTCACCAGTAATGTTCAAGCTGAGAATCAAACCAAGGTTGAAATCTCATTTACAATAGTTGTAAAAAACGAAAGCAAAAACAAAAAAAATCTCGAGAGATACATCTAAACAAGAAGGTGAAAGATTTCTACAAGGAGAATGACACAAACAAGTTGAAAACATTCCATGTTCATGGATTGGAAGAATCAATATTGTTAAAATGGCTACACTGCCCAAAGCAATCTACAGATTAAATGCTATACCTATCAAACTACTAACATCATTTTTTCAAAGAACTAAAAAAAATTCTAAAATTCCATATGGAACCAAAAAAGAACTCAAATAGCCAAAGCAATCCTACACAAAAAGAACAAAACCAGAGGCATCACATTATTTGACTTTAAACTATAAGGCTACTGTAACCAAAAGAACATAGTACTTCGACAAAAACAAACACATAAGCCAACAGAACAGAGTAGAGAACTCAGAAATAAAGTGACACAGTCACCTGATCATCAACAAAGTTGAGAAAAATAAGCAATGGGGAAAAGTCTTCCTATTCAATAAATAATACTGGGATAGCTGGCTAGCCATATGCAGCAGAATAATAAAACTGGACTCCTATTTTTCACTTTGTACAAAAATTAACTCAAAATGGATTAAAGATCTAAGTGAAGACTTTATAGGAATCCAAGAAGAAAACCTAGGAAACACCATTCTGGACATTGGCCTTGGGGAATAATTTATGACTAAATTCTCAAAATCAAATGCAACAAAAATAAAAATTCATAATGGGACCAAATTAAAGAGCTTCTGCACAGCAAAAGAAACTATCAACAAAGTAAACAGATAAGCTACAGAATGGAAGAAAATATTCACAAACTATGCATCCAACAAAGGTCTAATATCCATAATTTATAAGGAACTTAAATAACAGAACAAGCAAAACACAAATAACCCCATTAAAACATGAGCAAACACATGAACAGACACTTCTCAAAAGACATACAAGTGGCAAACAAACTTACAAAGAAATGCTCCACATCACTAATTAGAGAAATGCAAATCAAAACCACAGTGAGATGCCATCTCACACCAATCAAAATAGCTGTTATTAAAAAGTTAACCAACAACAGATGCTGGCAAGGCTGTGGAGAAAAGGGAATGCTTATACACAGTTGGTGGGAATGTAAATTAGCCACTGTTGAAAGCAGTTTGGAGATTTCTCAAAGAACTTAAACAGAACTACCATTCAACCCAGCTATCCCATTGCTTGGTATATATCCAAAGGAAAATAAATCATTCTACCAAAAAGACACATACACTTGTACCTTCATTGCAGCACTATTCACAATAGCAAAGACATGGAATCAACCTACGAGTCTATCCATGGTGGATTGGATAAAGGAAATGGGGTACTTATATACCATAAAATACAATGCAGCCATAAAAATGAATGAAATCATGTCCCTTACAGCAACATGGATGCAGCTGGAGGACATTATCCTGGGCAAATTAACAGAAAAATAGAAAACCAATACCACATGTTCTCACAAGTGGGAGCTGTACATTGGGTACTTACGGACATAAAGATGGCAACAATAGAAACTGGGAACTACTAGAATGCGGAGGGAAGGGGCCAAGGGTTGAAAAACTATTAGGTACTATGCTTAGTACCCCAGTGGCAGATTCAATCATATTCCAAACATCAGTGTCATGCAGTATACCCAGGTAATAAACCTGCACATGTACCCCATGAGTCTAAAATAAAAGTAGAAATGTAAAAAATAGCATTTGATGTCAGTGTTTCTGCAATTTATTGGGGTTTGTTCTGAATTTTGTTCATGGTCTGACAACTGTAGAAAGGAAAAAATTCTTCCCAACCAGGACTTAAAGGCAAAAATACACACACACACACACACACACACACACACACCCACACACACACACCCCCTATCACTACCCCTACACACAGCCACCAACTGTGTAAAATTATGTGAATGAAACTAGAAGGAAAATAAAACGTGATTTGTTAGGGTAGATAACAAATTTGCATTCACACCTGCTTGGGTCCTAAGGCTCTACCACTTACTAGCCATATGCCTTGAACAAATCAGTAACTTCTCTAAAACTTAATTTCCTCGTTTGTAAAAAGCATCAATAAGGTTTCATGTAGAACATATAAAGATAAGTTGCTAGCAGAGTATCTGGTACACAGTAGGTATCAAATAAAGTTTACTCTCCTACATATTTTTCCTCTGTATACAGGGGTCTGGTGCTCAGGTATTACATGGTTTAGGTAGAAATGAAGGTGGATTCACCTTCGCTTGATGGATTGTTTACAGATGTTGCTCCTTCTCCTGTACTCACCCTCACCAGGACCAGAATCCCTAGGCTATCACCAACTTGTTGATAGCAGGACTTGTTATTTTTAGTGACTCTCTGACCAGGAAAGTCAAGTCAAACAGTGAAGTGGGGTAGAAGAAACACATTTCTTGATTGGCGGGCGGCGGGGGGGGGTCTCAATATATACAGGCATTCCAGGCATTGGCCTGTGAGACATCAGTAGCATTCTTGCCACATACCACAGCCTACTTGTAGAGAAAATTTTGATAAGACATGTCAACCTCAGAGTGATTTTAGTGACATTTTTGATAGCAAAAATGAATATTACTTAACTAGATCCTGGTACTCTATGCAAAAGGAAAAAATCTATGGCAATATACAACTTGGTAAAGATGCACCAAGCAGACAGCAGATTTATTTCCATAGGCAACACAGTGCTTGTCCCTGGGGCCACAGCACCCTTGAAAGGGAATACAAGTTTGTGAGGGGGGATGTAACACCCTCAAGCTACTCAGTAAGTTGTTCAAAGTTTCACTCTGATAGATTATCAATTGATAAGTTTGGTACCCAATCATCTCTGTAGTCAACAGAGGGCCCTGGAGAGTTAGTTACAATCCCTGTACCAATAACAAACTCATTATAAGCTAAAAAATTTGCAACTCATAACCCAGTCATTTGGCTCTTATAACATTTTAAAGAGAAAGAAATAAAGTATTAGTCCATTTAAAAATAAATGTATCACCCTCATGATCAATTTTCATGTTTCCACAAAGAAAAGCTTTTATACGATTTTTATCTGTCAGGTACATATGCCTCATATGGACTGCTGAGACTTGAAAAAAAAAAGTCACCCTGCCTAGGAGACTGGCACAACTATAAACTGATGGCCTTCAAACGCAGTGGTCTCAATGCTTCTAAGTTACCCTTCCATTTCCCTAGTTTGGGTCCTGTCATTATTCATAAACCAGATGTTTCAATATTTTTTCAGTTTCATTATATCTCTGACCCCACCGCCTTCACCTCCCTTAGCAGACAGACTTGCATCTGACTTTATGGAAAGTATTGAAGTCATTAGATCAGAACTTAAGTTTTCTGTCCCCAAACCTACATAGTTACCTGAAGGACAGCCATCTTATTCAGATTCTTGCTTGTTGCAATAAAGGGCTATGTTCTCCCCTCTTGCCTCCTGCTTTCTCAAAGCCCTAGTATATTTAAATCAGAAAGTAAATCATTATGTCAAAATGACATCTACACCCCCCATGTTTATTGTGGCATTGTTTACAGTAGTCAAGATATTAAATCAACCTAGGTGTCCAATAACAGATAAATGACTAAAGGAAATGTAGTATATGCACACAATGCCAAGAAAAAGAACAAAATTCTGTCTTTCACAGCAACATGGATGGAGCTGAAGTTGTTACATTAAGTGAGGAAAGTCATGAACAGAGAGTTGAACACTGCATATTCTCATTCATACGTGAAAGCTATTATTAAACAGAAGCTGCTTTCATAGAAGTAAAAAGTAGAAGAGAGGATATCAGAGGCTTGGAAGGTTAGGGGGAAGGAAAGGATAGGGAAAGATTTGTTAAAGAATACAAAATTACAGCTAGATAGGAAAGATAGGTTTTAGTGTTCTGTACCAGTGTAGGTTGACTATTGTTGACAATAACATATAGTTTCAAATAGCTAGAATGAAAATATTGACTGTTCCTAACAGAAAGAAATGATCGATGTTTGACAGGATGGATATGCTAAGTACCCTGATATGATTATTTACATTATAATATTAAAGCATCACTATGTACCCTATGAATATGTACAAGTACCATTTGTCAGTTAATAAAATGAAAAAGCTCTGGTTTGTAACTTTCTACCAACTTCTACTACACGCTGTCTACTGGCTCCCTCCAGGCAGCATTTAAATCACTCAGGTCTCTTCTACTTTAAATCAACTCTTCTTCCCCATAAGCCACGTTTTCTGTCTCCATCTTCATAGTCAGTATCTTAAAGGTTATCTAAACCTGTCCTTTTCACTTCTCAATTTCTCCCTCACTCCTCAACTTCATGCATCTGGCTCCCATTCTGATTATGCCATTGAAATTATTCTCACCAAGATCACTAACAACCTCTTTGTTGCTAAAGCAATAGGCATCTTTTTAGTCTTTATTTTTTATATAATCTTTATGGGCATTTGGACTTAACCGACCCTGCTCATTCTTAAAATGCTATTTTCCCTTGGCTTCCATTATAGCAGACTCAACTGGTCTTTGTCCGGTGTTTCTGGCTAATCTTAATCTCTCTCTCTCTCTTTCAAATTGTGGTAAAATGAATAACAAAATTTTTACCAATTTAACCATTTTTAACTGTAAGGTTTGATGGCATTTCATATATTAAAATTCTTGTTCAACCATCACCACCATCCATCTCCAGAACGTTTCCATTCCCCTAAACTGAAACTCTGTACCCGTTAAACACTAACTCTCCATTTCCTCCTCTCCTCAGCCTCTGGCAACCACCATTCCACTTTCTGTCTCCACGAATTTGACTACTCTAGATAGCTTACATAAGTGGAATCATACAGTATTTGTCTTTTTGTGACTGGTGTATTTCACTTAACACATTGGCCTAAAGATTCACCAATGTTGTAGCATGAGTCAGAATTTCCTATCTGTGGCTGAACAATATTCCATTGTATGTATATACTACGTTTTGTTTATCCATTGATCTCCCAATGGACACTTGGGATGTTTCCACCTTTTGGTGACTGTGAATGCTGCTGCTGTGAATGTGGATGTACTCTCTCTTTTTCTTAATCTACATTTTAAATATTGGTGATTTTCAAGGTTCTACTCTGGACTCCCTTTCTCATTTTATACTCTCCTTGGACAATTTTATCTATGTTTGTGGCTTACTGCTTACATGCTAATGAATCTCAAAGCTATCATTCATTTCTTTCTCTTCTAGGGTTCAGGTGTCAAATCCATATATATATATATATAAAGATATCTATAGCTATATATTTTTTAACGTCACGGGCACCCTAAGCTCAACATGGGCAATACTGAGCTTCTGATTCTTGTCTTCACATTTACAATGTGTCCTGTCTCAGTACATAACATCACCAAAGCCCCCACTTACTCATGCAGACACTGGGCATTATCTTCTGCCAACCACAGCACTGCCACTGGTGGCGCTCCCAGGGAGCCCACTGAACCACAAAGTCTTTAGGTGACTACTTCTCATATTGCCATCCCTTAAGAGGGTCCTTAAAGATCAACATATTCTCCTCTAAATAATCCCTCTCCATTACTTCCCCTATATAAAATAGCACCCCCTCAGGCTGTATTCCTGTCACCCTTTCTTCACTTTTCTTCACAGCACTGAAATGGCATTTAACACATAGCAGGAACTCAATATGCATTTGCTGGATGAATAATGACTCCTTGATGTCTTCCTTACCCAATCCTTTCTATTAGGTTGGTGCAAAAGTAACTGCGGTTTTTGCCCTTTTTTGCCACCTAAATTGTACTCAAACCCACCCATTAACCTCTACCCCAGCTGTCACCACTATAGCCAGATGCTAATCATCTTCCACCTTGTCTCTCTGCTTTCTAATCATGTCCCTTCCTGATCTTTTCTTTACACAGCCATCAGAGTGACCATTCTAAGATATAAAACAGATAGTTTTATTTCTCTGCTTAAAGGACTTCAATATCTCTTAGGATACAACCCAGAGTTCTTCATTAGCCTCAAAGGGCCCTGCCTGACCTGTCTGTCTGTCCAGCTCTACCTCTCGCTATTCCCTCAATGCTGCAGCTCATTACTGAATTTCTTTCAATTTCATTAATATGTCAAATGTTTCTCTTATTTTCCCCCCGGATCTTTGAAGCTGTTACTCTTTCTGCCCAAACAATTTCCCTTTCTCTGGAGTCGCCCTCTCCCCAACACTTGGCTAGCTCTTCTTTTTCCTTTGGGCCTCAGATAAGATGCCACTGAACTTGGAAGCCTTGCCTGACCTCTGCACACCAGTTCCGGCTTAGTTGTTGCTGCTAAGGACTGTACTTCACGGCATCCCATACTTCTCCCACCACAGCACTCAGCACTCTGGAATGGAACTGCCTATTTCATTAACATTCCCTACAGTGGGCCATAGTTGCATCAGGGCTGAGAACCCTGACTGTCTCACGCAAAATCTACCCTCTGTCTCCAAACAGTGATGGAGCCATGGCAGAAGCTTAATTAATACTTGATACATAATTCTTTAAAAAAATTTTACTTGGCCGGGCGCGGTGGCTCACGCCTGTAATCCCAGCACTTTGGGAGGCCGAGGCGGGTGGATCACGAGGTCAAGAGATCGAGAGCATCCTGGTCAACATGGTGAAACCCCGTCTCTACTAAAAATACAAAAAATTAGCTGGTCACAGTGGCACGTGCCTGTAATCCCAGCTACTCAGGAGGCTGAGGCAGGAGAATTGCCTGAACCCAGGAGGCGGAGGTTGCGGTGAGCCGAGATCGCGCCATTGCACTCCAGCCTGGGTAACAAGAGCGAAACTCCGTCTCAAAAAAAAAAAAAAAAAAAATTTTTTTACTTGAGACATTTCAAACATCCAGAAAAGTTGACCAACATTTTATAATAGTATAATAGACATTCATATCCACCAGATACATTCAGCAATTGTTAACATTTAGCCATATTTTCTTTGTCTAATCATCTACCTCTTTATTTTTATTTGATATATTATTTTAAGGCAAAAGACAGAGAAAATGAGTGAATTCTTAAGTCTTACCAACACATTCACAGAACATGTAAGATAAGCTGCTGAAGAAAAGGAGCAAAAGAAACCATGAAGAAAATCCTCTAAACTTCTACTTCAGCTTAGTTAAAATTGAGAAATGAGAACGTTAAGCTCTGCACCACAGTTTATAAATGTACCCTCATTCTATCATTTAATTCTCAGAAGTCTTATAAGGCAAACTGATTAATAAACAAAAAGAATCCCATGAAGAACCTGTAGCTCTAGGAGGGAAGGGGAAAGAAAATCAATATTTTCTGAGTGTCCATGATGTAACCAACAAGCATATTACCTCTAATTATTCTCACAACAAACAAGACATATTATGATGTCTCTACTTTGAAAATGAGAGGGAAGCTTAGTGAGATCAAGCTGTTTGTCCAGCTCACAAGCTGGTGTGCAGTGGTATGATCATGGCTCACTTGGGTTCAAGGGATCTGCCTGCCTCAGCCTCCTGAATAGCTGCAACTACAGACGTGTGCCACCACACTGACTATTCACTTATTTTTTGCAGCTATAAGTTCTCTCTCTATTGCTCAGGCTGGTCTTGAACCCCTGGCCTCAAGTGATCCTCCAGAGTCAGCCTGCAAAAGTGTTGGGATTACAGGCATGACTTACCATGCCTGGTTTAAATTAAAATTTTAATTAAAAATCATAAATTAAAAAATTTGTACTGTGGTATGAGATAGGTAAAATTTATCTTATTACTTTTATGTATACTAGGGTTAATCTAGGTTAATCTAGTCCTAATTTGGATTTAGGTTAATCTAGTCCTAATTCTTCCTACCTCTATGGTACAGATAAGGCAGGGACAAATTAAAGCAGTGACCACAGCCAAGAAGAATCAGAAGTGAAGGTCCTGGTGCTATGGTAATGCCACTGCCTAGTTCTAGAAAAGTCATTCAAACTTTCCTCACTCAAGAATATTCATCTGTAAAATGAGAGATTGGATTAGATTATCAATGAGGTTTCTTCCAGCTGTTTTAAAGACAAAACACTAATGAAATCTACAATTCTTGGTGATTTGCTTCAATCATCATCTGGTGAGGGCCAGATTGTAGGTCTCACCAATCCCAGGCCTCGCCTCTGTGCATTCTCAGTAAATGTACTCACTGCGGGGGACTGTCAATGCTGGCCAACTTTAATTGGAATGTTGGTCAGTACAAGTGCAATTACAAGAACCTTCAAACTTCCAGAAGCGGACCTCCTACAGATTCTGACACAATAACTGATGATCAAGGCTGTGTCTTTCAAAAGGGAAGCCATGGAAAAGTTTTGTTCTAGAGGAAACCCGCATTCATCCCTAACCCTGGGTATCCTCTACCAGACAAGCTAGCCTGGTTATCACCTTTATAATATATATTTTTTAAAGATTCTCTACTCCATTAGATAGTATGCTCTAAGAGCTCTGCCTTGGTAACCTCTATATCCCTAGCTTTTACCATGAAACTTGGCACAGAATTAGTAATCAACACATGTTTATGGAATAAATCGCTAATCTCACCATCCCTGAGTATTCCAAACTAACTGACCTTCATGGCTCAGCTCAGATGTCATCTCTACCTCCCCTCCCCAAACTCCCATTATATTGTAACTGTGTTTCTCCCATGGTGCATCTCATTTTCTATATTACTGTCATTTACATTACCCAGGAAAGTCAAATGCTCTGAGATAGAAGCTATCTCTTGTTCTTCATTGAAAAATTACAATACCTAGCTGATAATAGGCACAAAATAAACGTAGAATGAGCACATCAGTCATATATATATGAACATATATATATATATATATATACATATACCCCAAAACACTCAGCACAGTGTTTTTTTTTTTTTTTTTTTTTTTTTTTGAGACGGAGTTTCGCTCTCGTTACCCAGGCTGGAGTGCAATGGCGCGATCTCGGCTCACCGCAACCTCCGCCTCCCGGGTTCAGGCAATTCTCCTGCCTCAGCCTCCTGAGTAGCTGGGATTACAGGCACGCGCCACCATGCCCAGCTAATTTTTTGTATTAGTAGAGAAGGGGTTTCACCATGTTGACCAGGATGGTCTCGATCTCTTGACCTAGTGATCCACCCGAGCACAGTGTTTTACAGTTAGTAGTCATTCAGTAAATACTATTGAATAAGTTAAATGCTCTCTGAAAATGTTGTGGTGAAACTAGTACCCTAAAACTACAAATGTTTGTAAATTATTCCAAATCTTTGGGGAAAATACAGTAAACTAGATTAAAAGTCATAAAATGGTCTATCTTTGACAAATAACCCCACTTCTGGGATTTTGACCTTAGAAAATAGATCAATAGACACAAACTAAACCAAGATCTATAGAAAAATTTAGCATAGCATTTTTTTATAATGAAAAATGGGAAGATAGTAAGAATTAAAATATATACTTTGGCATGCTGACATAACATTATACTGCCATTGTAATGATAGTTCTGATGACCCATGAAAGTAAAAGATGTTGTGACTTATACTAAGTAAAATACAAAGTTCACACTCATTATGATATGCATTGTGGAATAATAGAAATGCCTGTGAGAAGATTAAATGTGCAAAAATAGGAAAATAGTTATTTTAGGATGGTATTGTTATGGGTGACTTTTACCCAGGATTTTCTTTAAATGTATTATGTTACTTTTCATTAATATAATAAAAAATTTGTATAGTCAACATAAACTTTTCCTTAGTGTGACTGACTGATTATATTTCCCAAAGACAACTGTTTAGTGAGGATCAAAGCATAAAATTAAATTACCTACTAATGAGCTATTGCTTCAGTATTTGACTCTAGAACTCAGGTGACATCTGAATTATACGTCATGAGGTATAAAGTACAAGCATGTTATGTGTGGTGCAGAAACAGATTTGGATGAGAAACAAGAAGTGACACGCAGTAAAGGAATCTCAGTAACCACTTAATAGCAGATAGGATTACTCACTCAGGGAAAAGATCAATACAGCTTTTTCTCGGAGATTGGATTCAGAACCTTCCTCCCCCCATAAGAATCCATTCATGCTCAAGTCCCACTGAACTATCCATGGGTTTCACATAACATGAATACTGTATTTTCAGTTCACATTTGGTTGCGGATGTGGAATCCACGGATATGGAGGTTCGACTGCATTTATTGAAAAAAAAAAAATCATTTAAAAGTAAGCCCTTGCAGTTCAAACCCATGTTGTTCAAGGGTCAACTGTACTAGTTCCTGAAAGAGTTAAATAAAGGATGGTGCAACCCAGAAGGGATATAGAGAGAAGGGAGAAGGACTAATGATGGTTATCTCCTTGGTTCTCTGCCATCTCCTACCACCTTAACCTGTCTCTATTATCTAACAGGGATGTGCAAATGATGGCCCACAGGCCAAGTGTAGTCCACTGCCTGTTTTTGTAAATAGCTTTACTGAACACAGCCAAGCCCATTTCTTTATGTATGATCTTTGGCTGTTTTCACACTGCAATGAGTTGAAGAGTTGTGACTAAGACTTGCATGGCCAGCAAGGCAAAAAATATTTACACTTTGACTCTTCAAAGACACATTTGTCCCATATCCCTCTATACAAGGAGACTTATAAAGCAACACCTTATTTAGGTAATGGGCCATCTTTTCCTGTTATTTTTTCTTCAAAAAGCCCAGCCTGGAAGATAGGATGATCATATAATTTATCATCTAAAATGAAACATTTTGAGGGTGAAAGGGGATCCTAACTATATTCCAAGACAACAGAATTGAACCAGGACTGTCCCAGACAGACCTGACATATGGACCATCTACTAGAAAGGCTAGCAGTGCAGATCAGTTTTCAAAGGGCACTCATGATCTGCTGCTATAGATACAGAAAGCTTAGGTGGCTTCTCTTTCTGGTTCTTCTTGTTTCTAATGCCCTGAGATACCTTTCCACTGACCCCTGTCCCAATTCTGCTTTAAAGCCTGCTCTGGCCCCCAAATATTCCAGCTGTTGGGACACCATGCAGGGTACCATATCTCCACTTTTTTTTTCACTCTGTCACCCAAGCTGGAGTGTAGTGGTACGATTTTGGCTCACTGCAACATCTGCCTCCTGGGTTCAAGTGATTCTCATGCCTTAGCCACCTGAATAGCTGGGATTACAGGCATGTGCCACAATGCCCAGCTAATTTTTGTATTTTTAGTAGAGACAGGGTTTTGTCATGTTGGCCAGGGTGGTCTTGAACTCCTGACCTCAGGGCATCTGCCCACCTTGGCCTACAAAAGTTCTCCATATTTCCACTTTCACTAGAGCAACAGGGGAAAACATCTATTCATCCATATTAAATAAACTAATTATTTGAAGTCAATACAATAAATTTTATACTTGCAAATTTTAATATCAAGACAAATTCTTAGAATGCTATTCTTTTTTAAGTAGAAGAATTTCAGTTTCTCTTCTTGAATATTTAAAAAATGACCACCAGTCACAGCATTTATTACAATGAGACCCCAAAACAAATATGGTATGTTATTCATTGATTTGAGCTTTTAACATTCACCATTACTGTTTGGAGAATTACTATTTAAGAATGAGGTTTCTAATTTTATCATTGCAGAATTTTTTTTAAAAAGAAGAAAACATATATGCCCCCACACAGTTTTTAAGTAACAATGTTTGATGCTGTGGAGAAATAGGTGTAAAATAAAAGACGTTTAGAGCACGATAAAACATAGGATGTTATACCACACTTTGTGAGTCTGTTCTGTGTGAACAATAGCTCATAGCTCTGAGACCTCTCTGAATGGCTTTCCAAAGATTGCCATCTGGTGGAATTTTAGTTAGTTGTTCCTTTGTTCTAAGGGCTCCTGGAGGTGACTGTTGAAGGCATTATTTTGAGAGACTTAGAGGATGAGTTGGAAATAACTGAAGATCAAAATGATTGTGTCTAAAAGATAAATCCCAAACTAACAAAATGAGGCTTTCTAGGTTCTTCATCTCTGTCACAAGCACGCTCGCACGCTCTCACTCTCTCTCTCTTTCTGTCCTCAAAGCCAACAGAGTGGCTTTCTGGATTCTTAACAATAGCAAATAAAAATACTTTATTCACAAATAGCAATGTCATGAATTAATTTTGACCATATCTTGATATTCTACCCTCCCCACCTATCATGAATAAGATTTTCAAAATTAAACCTTAATTAATTGGCTTGACCATTTTTAGAGGAATTTCTAATAGTAGTTAATTAGCCCATAGTACACTTGAGAAATGGAATACAGTTTGAAAAATAGTGTTTCAAAACAGCATATTTACTCAAATATTGTCTTTAGTTGTATACTGGAATTTTGAAAATAAATTTGTTACAATGACAATATTACTATTCACTTTAAATTAATTTTTAAGCAAAGAGTCATGCAACATAGTTTATATAAACCTTACCTTGAGCATCCAGGCTTTCTCCCTGGCTGTTGAAATGAACTGTTCCTCTGGGAAACAGGACCCTTGGATAGTAAAAATGGAAGAAAAAAAGAAGACAGTGTAAGCATTTAATATGATGAAAATATGGTAGCAAAGAGTTATAATTTAGTTTACTGGGTGTGGCCAGCAATGGGAAAAATTTAAGGAAAAAATACATGCCAAATATCCAAAAGTCAATCAATCTTACCATATGAAAGTGATTAAGTCAGCCAGACAATAGAATTATACTCTCAATCTATATTATTAGATCAATTCTTATATTAACAGTTTATAAAAATTAATATAATTTCCATCCTATGAAAGCAATTTTTCTTTTGTTTTTCCCCTGCTCTGATAGTCTAATGTGATGGGAATCATGTTGGCAGATAACCCCAAGAAGCAGTGCCTCTAGTGGGGTATCAAATACCAATGTCAATTAAAGTATTGAATTCCCCAAACTTAGGTTTATTCAGATTTTATATCTAGTATCAACATTGGCTTATTCTAGTAGAAAAGATAATTTCGACAGGATAAGCATTATAAAACAACTTTAAAATGCATATACCAATAAGCAGTAACTTACTTTCTTTATATGAATTAGCTATTTATTTTCAAAACATGTTTTGACTAAATGAGAAAATAAGACAGCAAACAGATGAGGGACAAATCCAATTCTGGAGGTTGAGAAATGCATGAGCTTTGAGCTTGCTTTGAGAGTCCAGTGTTTAGGGGATGAATGGTTATGGAGGAGGTTGCTATGGTTCAACCGGATGCTACTATGAATGACCTGACATTCACATACGTGTGAGCCTTAACTCTCTTCCTCACTTTCCACCTAAGCCTTACTTGCTCTTCTGTGTTTTCTATGACCATTTCAGAAATGACTTTGGTGTTTATTTGGCTTAAAATCAATTGTATGAAAATATCTGTGACAGATCCAACATTATGTGATTATTCCCAGACATAGTTCTGGAGATGTTGCTGTTAGAAACTCTTTTTTTATAATTAAAAGGGAGGAGGTAGGCATTTTATAGTTTTTCTCTAAGCAGAAAAGGAGATGGTTAAAAAAAAAAGGGCAAAGAACAAAATGGCAAGTGTCAAGAGAATAAAAGTAAAGGTGACAGCTGAATTGTTATACTACTCAGTGAAGGATCTCAAAGTAATAAACAAACTTGGGCTTGTTTAAAAATCAGAAAACTCGACATGAACAGTGTACATGAATAGTCTCAAGAACTCAATTTAGGTATATTGACTATAATCTAAATTTTTCCTTCAGGTACAATAAGTAGAATTTCTTTACATATTTTGCAGCAGAATTTAATTTTATGAGTACTTTATATCTTTCCATAATTTAATGATATTTGATAAACTTAAAATTCAGATGTTAACAATATTGGTTCCCATCCACATCAGTTTCTATTCCTAAGTCCTTTAATTTTCCAGAAATTTTAACTGAATCAGAATAAAATGTTCATTTATCTACTTTATTTAATAGCACCCAGTAGCTGTGCAAACCACTGGCCACAGCTACGAAGCAGGAACATAAGGTTTCTAGTTTATCTATAAAGCAGATAATTAGCCATTAGAAAATTCAGAATTGTCCGTATACAATTAGCCTTTTTCTATTTTCTGACAATGGTCCATTGCTAATTTTTCAGCAGCTGCAATGGATCAGTTTGGAGAAGAATGACATTATTTACTGAACAACCTATGCACCAGTTATTTCACATTTTAATCTAATTTAATCCTCAAAACCATCTTATTATAAGTGAAGAAACTGAGGCTTAGAGTAGTGGGGCAATTTGCCCAATATCATGCAGCTAGAAAGGGATAGATTTTAATCGAGTCTGGCAGACCAGTATCTACCTCTTTTCTCTTTCACACTAAAATACCTTAATAGCAGTCATTTGACATAGATCAGAAATATCTGGAGAGCTTTTGCTCCACCATCATAAGTCCAGGACCTAGCATATGGCAGGTGCTCAAGAAGGCCCTGCCTTGCTTCCCACACAGCCTTTGCTAGTGGGGATAGGAGTGAGGCAAAGTTTTCTCCTGTTGTGTTTGGCCGAAGTAGAACTGTTATTGTCTGCAAGTCTCACACTTTACATAAAAACAAACTCAAAATGGAACATGGCATAATGTAAAATGTAAGTCTACAAAACTTTTACAAAACAAATAGGAGAAAATCTTTGGGATCAGGGCTGGCAAAGCATTCTTAACCTTGACACCAAAAACGCAATCTGTAAGAGGAAAAATTGGTAAATTGGACTTCAACAAAATTAAAACATTTTGCCCATGTGAAGCAGATATAAATACAAGATATAAACTGGGAGAAAATATTTGCAAGCCAAACATCTGACAAAGAACTAATGTCTAATATAAGGAACTCTTAAAATGCAACCAAATAAACCAACTTAGTTGAAAAATGGGAAAAATATGTGAACAGACATTTAACTGAAGAGGATACAGATATATAGAGACCAGATAATATGAAATCATATGCAACATTATTAGCCTATAGGTAAAAGAAAATTAAAACTACAATGAGACATCACAACATACCTATCAGAATGGCTAAAATAAAAATAGTGATAACACTAAATGTTGGTGAGGGTTTGAAGAAACTAGATCACTCACATATTGCTTGTGAGAATGTAAAATGGTAGAGCTACTGTGGAAAACAGTTTCGTAGTTTTAAAAGCTAAACATGCAACTACCATATCACCCAGCAATTGCTCATTTTGGCATTTACTCTAGAGAAATGAAAACTTGTTTATAGCAGCTTTATACATAGTAGCCCAAAACTGGAAACCACCCAGATATCCTTCAACAGGTTAATGGTTAAACAAACTGTGCTACATCCAAACTTCAGAATACTACCCAGCAATAAAAAGGAACCAACTATTGATAGAAAGTAACAGCCTGAATGAGTCTACAGAGAATTAGGCTGAGTGAAAAAAGAAAGTCCCCAAAAGTTATATACTGCATAAATCCATTTATCTAACATTTTTAAAATGGGAAAACTATAGAAATGGAGCACAGATTAGTGGTTGCCAGGGGTTAAGGAGAGGGTGATTATAAAAGGCAACACAAGTATTTTTGTGGTGATGGAAATGTTCTGAACCTTGATTGTATCGACATCAATACCCTGGGTATGACATTGTGCTATAGGTTTGCAAGATGCTATCAAGGCAGATTGGTTAAAGAATATATGGGATCTCTCTGTATTATTTCTTACAGTGACATCGTAATGTACAATTATCTAAAAATAAATTTTAAAAAATCAGGTGATTGAACAGGAACTAGAATTGAGCAAGATACCTCAGTGTTATTTTCTTACCTTTTCAAAGAAAAGCAAAAGCCCCAAAGCAGTGGGCATGATGGATCAGGACTTTGCTCCACTTTTCACAGATCCAAGAAACAAAGTAACTCACTCACTAATTTAGCATTAAGAAACCACTGCCAATGTTCTGCTATCCAATCTTGCCTATGTTGGAATTTTCTTTGCTATATTTCCCTTTCTCCCTCGTTTACCTTCTCAATCTATCAAAATTCACTATACATATATTCAAAACCAGAAATGAGTTTGAAGTAGCAGCATAATACATCATATACATCAAGCACCCTTTGTATCCTCCCCCCTTTTTTTTTGAGATGGAGTCTTGCTCTTTCGCTCAGACTAGGGTGCAGTGGCTCCATCTCTGCTCACCGCAACCTCCAACTCCTGGGTTCAAGTGATTCTCATGCTTCAACCTCCCGAGTAGCTGAGATTACAGACATATGCCACCACACCTGACTCATTTTTGTATTTTTTAGTAGTGATGGGGTTTCACCATGTTGGCCAGGCTGGTCTTGAACTCCTGGCCTCAAGTGAGGACACCTGCCTCAGCCTCCCAAAATGCTGGGATTACAGGCATGAGCCATGGCACCTGGCTGATACATCCTGTATTTTTTAATGGATCTCTTATACCCTTAAGTTCATACTATCTAGGAATTTTCAAAATTTTCCAAAATATCCACATCTTATTTGCATAGAAATGGAATATTTAACATTTATTTTTACAGATGGGGTCTTTGCAATGATGCCCAAGCTAGAGTACAAGAGTCTACTCACAGGTACAATCATAATGTACTGCACTCTTGACCTTCTGGGCTCAAGCGATCCACCTGCCTCCACATCTTAAGTCACTGGGACTATAGGAAGTCACTGGGACTACAGGTACATGTATGGAGTGGAATTTTATCCTATGTGGTACTATTTTATGAATGACAAAGCAGGTGTTCTATATTTAAAACTGGAGCACACACTAAATAAGAACAGAACTTTAATTACCAACACACACAAAGGAACTTGCATAGACCCATTTCATGTTTGGAAAGATCATATTGACTTTTATTCTTTAGCCATTTTGAGCACTAGGGCAGCTCCTTAGAAATGAACAGCCATAAGCCAGCTGCTTCCTCTGGCTTATGGCTCTGCTTATTTGTTGGTTTTGTTTTTATTGAAAAGACCAAACATCTTTGTTAGGATAAGAGTCATGACTCTTTAACAAAGCACATTCTCTGTTTCTACAAAGGTCCATTTTCCCCATCCTCTAGAAATTTCAATTCCTCTTTCCTTGACAAACAAATCCAGAATTCCAGCATCCCATGCCTAAGGCATAGCAGCAGAACCTCTATCCTAGCTAAGGAGTCCCCCGATCCTCTGGCAAAGACTGCTACTTTCATGTCTGCCCATAAAACCACAGGAACATAAAAGATATATGAAAATCTTTTATATATTGAATAAACAACATGTTTGTAAAATACTTCAAATCATGCCATGCCATTGAAAAAATATTTTATTCTTTCTTCATTGCTATGTGCTTAGCCAATGAGGCTTCTGGTCAACACAAGGTTAAAGCATCCTTCTCACAAAGAGACAGCATTACCACCTTTCCAGCTGTTCACAGCTTTTCCAAGAAGAGAACACTACTGGGGCCTGAGCCCAAGTTTTCCTCTAAGGAGTTTACTAAGCTGTCTTTGGATCTCCAGAATAAGCTGTATTCTGAATTACAAACTCCCCATGGCCATTTGAGATATTGAATCTCTTCAGTTGTAGATCACATTCTTTAGTGTGGGAGGTCCATAGCTTTCTAGGAATAAAGCAGCTTGCAGCATTAGCAGAAGGTCACAGGGCATTAATCCTGAGGTGGAGCCTACTAGATATCAACCTTTCAGAGAGCTCTGCCTCCACCACACACCGCCTCAATTAGTGGTCTTGGACTGGGCTCAGGGCCTTCTCTAGGGGCAGCAGAGGGGAGGCCCAGACCTCCTCCCCTCTCCTGTGCAACTCCCCCAGGACAAGACTGCCAGGAAGCACAGAGCTGAGCATACATCAGGGAAACCAAAAACCAAATGAGCATATCTGGCAAGTAAAGGAGGTCAGATTACACTGAATCTTGGGTTAAGTCTGGTACAACTCATTCTTCTCCTTAAGAAAGACAAACCACCAAATGATCCATATTGTATATTTAAGGACTTCAAAAAAACTTATAGCTCACTGCTAAAGGGATTTTGGTGGTATAATAAGAATCGTAATGACAATCCCCAGAAAATACCTAAAATGATAGCTGTAATAAAATAAAAATTCAGTTCTTTTCATAGAAATATAGCCTAGCTAGCCCCTTCTTCTTGGAATCATCGTTTATCCATCTGCTACTTTCCATGTGAATCAGAATTAAAATGTTTTTTAAGATTGCCCTTTCTATTTTAGAATAGAATATTTATAGTGCTCAATGTACAAAAGTAAAATTCTTTCAAAATATTACACGAGACAAAACTACATGAGAAGTAACACATACATTATAGTTCTGTAAAATGTTTTATAGTTACATTATTTTCACATCCTTTTATCCATTTTTAATCAGATATCTTTGAAAATAGAGTCATGAGCATAGAATAGCTCCTCTCTTCATATGTGCAATTGATAATGAAATGTGGCAGAATGCATATTAAGTGGCAGAATGCATGTTACATGGCAAAGTAGCACAAAAAGAGGTTCGATTTCAGGTTCAATTTCAGAGCTCAGGGTTCAAGTTTAGTGTTCGGGTCATAGTAGAAACTAAAGACCTGCTTCTATTCTTGCTGTCTTTATAGTCTGGAATTCCTTTGACCATCCAAAGAAAAACACAATAACATACTAAAGTGTTACATGTGACATCTAAGTAAGACTTTGACAGCAGCAAAAGGGCTAAAAGACCTTGGCCATCAAGGGCTGCTGTGGCCTTTTGCAAGGCATTGCGCTCTGTGGAAATCTTTCAAATTTTTTTTTTAACATTTTTGGCCAAGTCCATTAAAAATGCTGGTAAGTGGATGGAACTTGTGGAGACATGCAGGAATGTGTGCATAGCCTCTGTCCATAAGTTTTCTATTTGAGCCAATGTGAAAACTCCAGGATGCTGATATAACAAACAGCTCTGCCTTGGGGTCCCTGCCATAGGGTCTGGGGTTTGCCTTACAAAGGAATCTACCTTTTTTTTTTTTTTTTTTTAAGATGGAGTCTTGCTCTGTTGCTCAGGCTGGAGTGCAGTGGTGCAATCTTGGCTCACTGCAACCTCCACCTCCCGGGTTCAAGCCATTCTCCTGCCTCAGTCTCCCAAGTAGCTGGGATTACAGGTGCACACCACCACGCCTGGCTAATTTTTTTGTATTTTCAGTAGAGTTGGGGTTTCACCATGTTGGTTAGGCTGGTCTCAATCTTCTGAGCTTGTGATCCACCCAACTTGGCCTCCCAAAGTGCTGAGATTACAGACATGAGCCACTGCACCTGGCCAGAATCTACTTTTAAAAGGTTTGGGGCCCACATCAGTAACTAAATTCCTTGATAGAAAAAAAATTCATGCTGAATTCCACTCAACTAAGAAATGTCCTGTTGAAGTTGTGGAGCAGATGCCTCAATTCCACTGTTATTGATAAAACAGCTACTGGGGAAATCAATATATTAATGGAAATAAATCCAAGTACAACTTGAAAATATTTCTTAAAGGCTTTTCCTTCAGTAATTATACTTGCTTATAGCTCTTAGTTTTGCAAAATGATTTTATATATGTCACATCACCCAGATCTGGAAAATGTAATTTTTTTGTTGTTGTTTGAGATGGAGTCTCGCTCTTGTCACCCAGCCTGGAGTGCAGTGGTGCACTCTCAGCTCACTACAACCTCCGCTTTCTGGGTTCAAGCAATTCTCCTGCCTCAGCTCCTGGATGGCTGGGATTAGAGGTGACTGCCACCATGCCCAGCTAATTTTTGTATTTTTAGTAGAGATGAGGTTTCACCATGTTGGCCAGGCTAGTCTCAAGCTCCTGACCTCAGGGGATCTGCCCCATTCAGCCTCCCAAAGTGCTGGGATTAAAGTCATGAGCCACTGCACCTGGCTGAAATTGTTTTTTTTTTTTGAGATGGAGTCTCACTCTGTTGCCAGGCTGGAGTGCAGTGGCGCAATCTCTGCTCACTGTAACCTCCGCCTTCCGGGTTCAAGTGATTCTCCTGCCTCAGCCTCCCAAGTAGCTGGAATTATAGGTGCACACCACCATGCCCAGTTTTAGTAGAGACGGGGTTTCACCATGCTGGCCAGACTGGTCTCAATCTCCTGACCTTGTGATCCACCTGCCTTGGCCTCCCAAAGTGCTGGTATTACAGGCATGAGCCACAGTGCCTGGCTGAAATTGTTTCTTTTATTACTTCTTCTAGAGGTTCACTCTGCTTGCCTTTTAGTTAGCTGCTTTTCTCTCCTTATGCTTTTTCCTGAAGAACTCTAATTTGGTACCAAGTTGAAGAGTCAGAGCTCTAATTGTGCTTCTCAAACTTTTCAAAAAATCATCTTCTTCACTCCTCCTCCCCACTCACAAGGAGTCTTCTTATCTCCTAAGGATACTAAGAAATCCTTTAGGATCCCCTAAATGCTATGGAATAAGATTTTGTCCACAAAGGTTAACCTTTGGAGGCCACAAGCCATTGTAATATCCAATTTTCATTCCCCTTGAGAGTTTACGCTATAATACATTTGAGCAAACAGGCATTACTGAGCATCTCTATTTGTCAGGAGAGGTAGGGATACAAAGATGAATAAGGTAGGTCACTGCCCTCCTATGTTGCAAGTTGTAAGCTTCCCCACTTCCCTTTTTTTAAGCATAACATCATGAAATGAAGAGGATTATTAACCCCACCCTTTAGGTGAAGAAACTGAGGTTCAGGAAGCTTGTTTCTTGCATGAGATCATTCAGCTAGTAAAGGACAGAGTTGAGACCTAAACACTGGTCTTGTGATTCCAAATCACAGACTTTTCTCATAAATATCATATATATCCTATATATATCAGGCTTCCTTTGCATATTAGTTTTAAATTCAATTTCATATATTTGAAGCAACAGGGTACCACATTTCAGACCTCTTAAGACTTTTTATGCAAAGTTTCTATCCTTTCATTTGTTCAACATATTAGCCACTTATTAGTAGCTACAATACACCAGGTGCTGTGCTAAGTATGTCACATGCATCAGTTCATTTACTCCTCCTGATAACCCTATAAGGGGTGTTATTCTTTGTCCTGTCTCATAGATGCATGAACTGAGGCTTCCAACCCATGTTTGTTGTACTTTGAAGCTGGGACTCTTGAGTGCCACCATACACACCTATTAGATTCCAAGTACTATGTTTGGTGCTGGGATTCTAAGGGTAAACAATACACAGAACAACCACCCAGAACTTAAGTCTACTTGGGTAACCACCTAAGCTCCGCCTCGTGCCAGATCAGCTGTGGCATTAGATTCTTATAGGAGCACGAACCCTATTGTGAACTGCGCATATGTCGGATCTAGGTTGCCTGCTCCTTATGAGAATCTAATGCTTGATGATCTGAGGTGGAACAGTTTCATCCCAGAACCATCTCTCATCCTCCACCCCACTCCAAGTCTTTGGAAAAATTGTCTTCCACGGAGCTGGTCCCTGGTGCCAAAAAGGTTGGGGACTACTGAGGTAACAGATAACAAAATAATTATATCCTGGGGTGTGAATGCAATGATATTGACAGCAGGAGTGAAAAAACAAAAAGGAAAAATTTCTGACTGCAGTTTTCTTGGAGAGCATATAGAGTTTGAAGATCATTTGTTTTTCTCACTCTGAAAATTAGATGAAAACAAGCATTTTAACTATCAGGTTCATCTGTGACAGTGCTTTCCTGACTTTATGAATCGCCTGGGAATTTTGTTAAAATGCAGGTCATGAGTCAGTAAGTCTGTGGGTTGGGGGGTATGAGAATCTGCCTTTCTAAAATCTTCTAGATGATGCTGCTGGTCTAGAGACCATACCTTGAGTTGCAAGGCACACACTGTCTGTGCTTCAGAGTTCTTTCCAAAATCTGCTATGGTGGCAGATTAACATATACTTGGTAAAGGAGCCATTCACTCACATGATCCTGAGATAAACTAATATATAGCTTACACCTTACTACCAAACAATGGACACAAACATATAGCTTAGAACTTACCACCAAACAAGCATAATGAAGGATGTGAAGTCCATCCTCGGTGCACACCACTTTTTTCTTGCTCCTCTTTTCTGTATTTATCCCTAGCTCCCAGTTGGAACATACTCACACAGTGTTCCAGGTTCTTAGGGAAGTTCCCCCCTTTTGAAGATGATATGTATTTAATTGATTAACTAGTTTGTACAAATGCATTAGAGAGTGTTTTTAACAAAAACTTGTTCTTTTTTTCTGCTGACCCAAATGGCTGTCTCTGGATCCTGTTACATGAGCACCCTTAATGAAGCCACTGTTATTTTTCTTTGTGTAGACAATTGGATCAGCTGAAGCTGCCACACATATATCCAGTGTGCTTGAGAGATAGGAAGATGCTTGGATGTCCTGCCAAATTCTGTGAAGAGCAAACAATGAGCTAAAAACTTAAAAACTTTGCATTACTTGTTTCCACAACTGTATACTGTACTGGGATCATTAATCTACCTAAACTTGTCAGGTTCAAAATGACTTTTGAGATTGCCTACACTTTATAAAAACATTCTTCTCTTGGGACACTTGCATTTTCAAACTGAGGGAAAAGAAGTGGCCACAGATGCTAGAATATCAACAGTCCTCATCTACAGTGAGATGTGTCCAGAAAATGTATTTAACTAAGTTTTTAAAACTCTATGCATGTTTCCACGGAAATATGAGGCGGTTAGAGGTTAAGATACTGGCATAAGTTAATACCTTTATGAGTTAAAGAGATCTTTGAGGGTTACCCTCAGAATCCAACTATCATTTGTAAAGCTATCTTGTATAAAGAGCATTGGGACTTGGGGTAACATTCTCTGGGTTTGAAGTTTTCCCAATTATGTGTCTTTGGGTATGCCACTTAAACTCTGGGACCCAGTTTTTACAATTTTCTGTAAAGTACAGCTCCTTAAAGAGCTGCTCCTACATACAAATATTCTTTGGCAACTATAAATTTCTATGCAAATGGAAAATACTTATTAAGTTTATTATTATTAAATTATTGAATCTGAACATATCTACTTGGACCTGACTATAAGGACATACAATATTAAAATAGAATCAAATTTAAGGAAAACAGCTTCAACAGAATGGGAGGGAATACCTATTTTCAGGGATCATGTAAATATGGCCTCAATGAAAAGGGCCCCAAGGAATCCTTGGAGCAGGACCCTCTCTGGCCTTTCTGGCTCTGCTGAGGTCTTTTTTGCTGCCTCTTCTGTAGTACATGACCTTGGCAAACCCCAGTTTGATCACCATCCCTCTAAGGTTGGCAGCCTAGGAAAAGGAAAAGCAAAAAACAGAAACCAAAAACCAAAACTATCATTTGACCACAACCGAGACTTTTCCTGTTAGCTTGATGATGAATAGTGCTCATAAGGTTGCCGTAGGGATTACATGTTTTGCAGTTATCACTTCATCTAACTCAGTGCTTAATGTCTTTACTTCCCTCAAAAGTTTTTGGACGCTAGAAAAGCTGGTTTTTTTTTTTTCTTTCTTGCTCCCTGCCACCGTCCTGCACGGTGTTTCCTTTTTCATTCCCCACAGGGACAGCAAATGTCTCCCCATCCTCCCAGTTAGTACAACGTGCTTGAGAGCTGGGAAGCAGCTCAGAGGATCTGCAAAACACTGTCAAAAGCAAATGATATGCTATAAACTAAACTTTGCAATTACTAGTGGTTTTAGTAAAAAAAAATTCCATGCCTGTTTTTTATCTATAAATTGGGATTAAATTAGATGATCTCCACGGTTGCTCTAAGCTCTAAAACACTATTATTCATTCAAATTTGTTATTTGGCATAACGAAGGGTGCATATTTCAAGAGTTATGTACTGATTTTGTGAGACCTTCTCTGTCAACACTGATTATGCCAGACGTTCAAGATGGCTGGAACACAACTAGCCTCATTTGTTCCCATCAGGAGTGAGAAGGTGCCATGGAGCTGTACCTCTGGTCCAGAGTGCAGTAACACCACGGCCTGGTCAGGGGAAGGCTTTTCTCATCACAGACCCCTCCTTGGGCACCATTTGGCATTAATTTTTAGGTGCCAGGTCCATAAAAGAAATGATTCCCACTTCTGTTCACAACTGTTGATGTATGGTCTTTCTATACTCACTAGCGTGACTCCACTACAATCTTAAAAAGTCCCTTTGTATCAGGCTCAAAGAAAAGGTTTGTTATAGCTGGTTCACTCCCTGTGTTTTAAGTCTATTTCCTTATTGTTCTTGCATGCTCTGGTGCCTCGGGTAGGTACTTGCATGCCATATCAGTGCCCAGGCCAGGCACAATGGTTCACTCCTGTAATCCCAACACTTTGGAAGGCAGAGGCAGGAAAATCTCTTGAGCCGAGGAGATCTAGACCACCCTGGGTAACAAAGCATGACCTTCTCTTTATTAAAAGTAAAAAAGAAAAAGCCAGGAATGGTGGTGTATGCCCATAGTCCCAGCTACTTGGGAGGATCACTTGAGCCCAGGAGTTTGAAGCTGCAGTGAGCTATGTCTACATCATTGCACTCCAATCTAGGCAACAGAGCAAGATCCTGTCTCACTCACTCATTCATTCATAAATCAGTGTCTAGTAATTGTGCAGTAGCAGAAAATCACAAGATACAGGCCTTAGTGTCTTGACCTATGTCTTGAGGCAGCACAATCCAACTCACTGCTGGACTCGATCAGTGTTTCTGCTTTTTCCATGTCTTCCCTTATCTCTAACAGGACATAATATGTGAACTTTTTATTTGTCAGCCTAGGCCACCTGAGGAAGAGACGACCCAACACTAAGAACCACATGCAAAGGGAAACGTGAGCTCAGGAAGTTTTCTGAGCGGGTGCTTTTTAAAATGTGTCTGTTCTGCGGAAATCAGACTGCTTTCATATTTTGAGAAGCTATAATGGCATTCTCCATATGTTGAATGGATGTTTAAACTTATCACTGCATCTGTCTATTCCAATTTAAAGAATTCAATGTGCTAATGGACTAACAAAACTGAATGTTTTCCTCATGTTTAAAATGTAATGTATGGATTCTCCAAAGGAAAAAAAATATAGTTCCCACTCTATTTTCTTTTTTTTTTAATTATAAGAAAATGAATTAACAAACACCTTTCAGAGCACTGGGATATTTTGTGGAGAGAGGATGGGTAAAGTTATGTAGGATGCTTTCATTTCATTGTGAGAGGGGAAGTCACAAAGGTGAATTGAGTTGGCTTAGATTGTGCTTTAAGCACAGCCTCGGGCAAGAATTAGGTCCCTTGACAATCAGTTCAAATTGACTTATTCATATAATAAAGAACAATAAGAATGATGCTGTGCCCAACTTGCAAAAGTTTTGAGTGAAGATGATTGCACAGACTTTGAACTAAGCTGGGTAGTTAAAGGCAACCATTCTTCGTCTTAATTCATATTTTCTTTGGAATATTTTAGTAGTTATTGTTGCTTCCACTTTATCATTTCTCTAATTCTATTTGTCTGTAATACTTTTGCTGTTTTGTTTTAATTTCTAGAGCATCTACTCATGATTAGTAACAATATTTATGTAATTTTTCAGCTAGAGAAATCAGCATTCAAAAGTCTCTCAACCAAAGTCACACAAAATTATTAACAGGGTGGTAATAAAGCTCAGGGCTATGAATCATTCTTTAATGTTAAAAGCAAACTCAAAATATGAAAAACAAAAAAAATTCACACGGCTTTTAGATTCCAATAGCAACCCTTAAAACACCACTAGGCCTTACAAGAATATGGTGTTAAAAATCTCTTCCCATTGGGATGGGCCACAAACCCCACGGGAAAATATGACTCAAATGGAGTTAGGCCTGATATTATAGAACACATAACACAATGATTGTTTTACCTATCCCTCATGGGTTACCTGCGTTGGATTGCTCAACAAGGTATACTCTAAAGGTGTCAGATGACTCTTAACAAACCCCACCCAAAGTCTCAGGTCTGGGCAAATTACCATGAATAGCATCATCACAGACACTCAGATAAGAGGTTCAGGAAAGACAACCTAATACACTCTTCCACAAAAGAGATGAACCTGACTAACTCCAATTCGCAACTTGGCTGGAGTTGTGTCCATGGTGATGGGTAAGGATAATACAGCAGTAGACTCCCAAGAGGAGAAAAACGGCCACACATTCTGGAATATAATTATACTCCTTTTAGTCTTGAGGTCTGTGTGGCTAATTGTGAGAGCTGTTGGTAAGCAGTACCAGGAGCCTCTCGTTCCTTTCAAATAAGGCAAATAATAGTTCTGTAGAACAGACGTTTCTTGTTTCTGAGCACGACTTGGTTCCAAAGCTGTAATCAGTCTCTCCTGTTACTCAAAACAGGCTCAGTGAACGAACCCAGAAACAGAAAACCAAACGATGCATGTTCTCACTTAGAAGTGGGAGCTAAACATTGGTTATACATGGACGTAAAGATGGGAACAAGGGACTCTGAGGACTACAAGAGGGAACTGGGGGAGAGAGAGAGAGAAGAGGAAGAAGTGGGAGGAAAGAGGGAGGAGGAGGTGGACAAAGGTTGAAAAACTACTTGTTGGATACTGGGCTCATTACCAGGGTAATGTGTTCAATTGTACCCCAAACCTCAGCATCATGCAATATACCATTGTAATAAATTTGCATGTACCCCCTGAATCTAAAATAGAAGCTGAAAAAGAAAAAGCAGAGGCTCAGGAGCTGATCCTCCCTCCATCAGCTTATCTGTCCCCAAGTTCACAAAACATTCCTTCCACAATGAAAAGACCAAGGTATCCATGGATACAGTGAAAGCTCCCTATAGTTCAGTTATTGCTTAATGCTTTTCTGCTTTTCCTTTTATAGAGATGGAGTCTCAGTATGTTGTCCAGGCTGGCCTTGAAATCCTGGCCTCATGCAATCCTCCTGCCTTATCCTGCCAAAGTGTTGGGATTACAGGCATGAGCCACCACACCCAGCCTGATGAATTTTAATATACATTTAAGTCATATTCTACATCAATGTAGAAGTATCATGCTTTTGACTATCTAAATTTTAAAACAAACATCTAAAAAAATTCCCTAGGGCATCAGTGGTTTACATTGAATGTAGGGCTGGATGAAATTTATCATAGATGAGAGTCAGGATTGGAGAAAAAAGTCACATCTGAGATTTTAGATAAGAAATGTGGGTTTTTCTAACTGAAAAAAAATGACCTACATTAAGATCCAGATAAAAATATCCTAACACTTGTCAGAGTTAGAAATCAATTCTCCAACAGTCCACCATTTAGCTTTCCTAGGGTTCCTTACCCTCTCCTGTCAGATAACCATTTTCTTCCTTCTAAACCCTTACCAAAACCTGCCAACTGGTCAACCCTCACACCAAGTCTCAAATGCCATTCCTCTCAGAGGTATTAGTATTTAACAAAGAAGAAGAAATGAAGTTTTTGGCAGTGGACTTCCAGGAATTATTCACAGAGAGGCATTCCCCATCAAGCATGTTTTTTAATAAGGAAGATTGCAACAAAAGGGAATCCTCTGACAAACTTCAGTCCCATGGTAGAGAACACCCCTTCTGAGTGCACAAGAAGATTCTCATTGCAATTCTTCATCTACAAATCATTGAACTGGAAAATGAAACAATTCCCAAAGTTAAAATTGTGTGTCAAGCACTGTGCTAGAATCTGGGGATGTGGAGACGAATACAAGTTTATTGCAATCTTCAGTGGATTGACATGCAGTGGGGATGAAAAGCAAACCACATATGGGCCACCTAACTCACCCCACTGAGATGGGTGGAGGCCATGGTTAAGGAGGTCAGAAAAGGCTTTCCACATCAATGTCTCTCAAATATTAATGCAGAACAACAGATCACCTGAGGATCCTCCTAAAGTGCAGATTCTGATTGAGAATGTCCAGGGAAGACCCTGAAGTTCTGCATTTATAAGATGCTCCCAGGTGATGCTGATCCCACTGGTCAGAGGACCATGATTTAGAGAGAGAGAGAATGAATGAATGAATGTCTCACTTTGTCTCCCAGGCTGTAGTGCAGTGGTGTGATCATAGCTCCCTGCAGCCTTGAACTCCTAGGCTCAAGTGATCCTCCTGCCTCAGCCTTCTAAGCATCTGGGACTATAAGCACAGCACCATGCCTGACAAATTTTTAAATTTTTTTTTGGTAAACACGGGGTCTTGCTATGTTACCCAGGCTGGTCTTGAACTTCTAGCCTCAATCAGTCCTCCTGCCTCAGCCTCCCAAAGTGCTAGCATTATAGGTATGAGCCACCATACACAGATGAACCATACTTTTTGCATACCAAGAACCTGAGATAGGACAATGCTCAAGCTTGAATCAACCCAGACATCCAAGACAGAAGAGCAAGTGAAGGCACAGGCAAAGACCCCAAAGCTAGAAAAATTAAGTTGGATACAAGGAAAATTAAAAATGCTAAGGAAACATTTTACATAAGACATTGTTGAACATAAATTCAGACAAGAAGAGCTTTACATAATAATAAAAATGGTTTTTGTAATAGTTGTATGAGGGTGGTTAACGTTAGGAGTTCTTCCTCCCACACCCCTCCTTCCTATTTTGGTTTGGACTCTTACTAATGAATTTATGTTTATTTATTAAAACAACAAAAGTATAAATAGATTTCTTCTTTGTGTGCTAGTGGGGTAAATTCTGCCCTGGGATGTTTTAAAAAAATGACCATGCAGGCTCTTCCAATTTGGGGTTGTATATTTGGATAAGATAAAGAGCTACTTAATAATTAATCACAATTATGTAATAATGTGGTAGTAATCATTTTTTGGGAGTGAGTGCAGGCAAGATTATACAGAGTTCTGGCAGTAAAATAATAATAATAATAATAATAATAATCCTATGTTTTGAATTCACAGAGCAATGTCTGATGAGGAATCCATTGCTTGGTGCCCTGGAGCACATCACTGTTCCCTAGCCATGAGGAGAACTTTAAGGTTCTCCTCAGCAGAAGGGAGTGTGTGGCTGATGTGGACATACATAGCCAGCAGCTACATGTAAGATACATGCTCTGTAGCTTCGTTCCCAGTGTGTAGATGGAACTGTTAAATGAACATCACCTTTCTTCCAAATCAGGCAGGTTGCAGGAAACCACATCCTATAATATTTAGTCAACTGCCAGCCCTACCTGAAGCAGATCACCAAACAAGTCTTAGGACATCATTGTACGGCCTACAGTCATAAAGATGTACACACATGTTATCTGATCTTGTAACTCTCGTCAGACTTCACTTTCTCTATTTGACAGATGAAAAAACTCAGTTTGAGGGATGTTGATGAAGGATGTTAATGACATTTCTAAAGTCACCCAGTTAGCAGCAGAACCAGTTTTAAAACTCAGGCTACATTCTTGCTCCAATTTCAGAATTCTTTCTATGATATAGTACTATAACTTCTAAAAGACAGGAAAGTAGGAATAAAGAAGTGAGGTTTTGGAACTCAAAAAGAATTATCTGTGTACTTTTTTTTTGTTACTTTTAAAAACTTTAAATTCCACAAGAATAGTTTGGAACCTCCCATAGGCCCAACTGGATCTCCTTTTGTCCAGTTTTAGAGGAACCTGGGAATACAAATATATAAATATATGGTATTGGCATATAAATACTGTTCCGTAAGTTACAATAATAAAACGAAGCATGAAAGAGAATTGCTGGTGATCCGAGGTCCAGGAATTGTGATTCACCTAATTTACAGGTTGTTAATCAAGGACAACCCAGAATTTTGTACTATGCTGTTCATTTAGTCCATGAGAGTCTTTGAAAAAATTCACTTATAGGCTGGGTGTGGTGGCTCGTGCCTGTAATCCCAACACTTTGGGAGGCCAAGGTGAGTGGGCTGTTTGTCCCCAGGAGTTTGAGACCAGCCTAGGCAACATGGTGAAACCCCGTCTCTGCAAAAAATACAAAAATTAGCTGGTCGTGGCGGCGTGCGCTTATAGTATCAGGTACTCAGGAGGCTGAGGTGGGAAGATCACTTGAGCCCAGGAGGTGAAGGCTGCAGTGAACCACTGCACTCCAGCCTGGGTAACAGAGAGAGACCCTGTCTTTTAAAAAAATATTTATTTGTTCACATTGATTCATAATATTATAAATGGCCATTTAGGAATTTTATATGAATAAGATAGAAATACAATGATTTTATACCTGGAAGATATTTTATCTATCTTCCAGGGGGTTAAAAGAGACAGCTTATTAAGGATTATTTCAACAAGGTATTAAACAAAAAGACCAACTTAATGTGTGGAAAAAGTGAATCCTCTAGTTCAGGGTTTCTCAAACTTCAGCACGCATATGAATCACCTGTAGTCGTTTGTTAACGAGAAGATTCTGATTGAGGAAGTCTGGAATGAGCCTCAAATTCTGCATTTTAAGAGACTCCCAGGTAACGCTGATGCCTCATCTGGGTGGCGAGCTATCATTGCAAGCACTTGGAATCTTACTTTGATTAGGAGCACACTGTTGACATCGTTGATGGATTTCTCATGTTAGTCCTACTTGAACCATTGAAATATTTGTTCTATTAAAAATGGTGAAAGAATAGAAAGTACTTTAAAATATCTTACAAAATAAAAAAGATTGCTAATTTTCTAGTTTGTTTTACTTTTTATTTCCTCTCAATTTAGTAAATTGTACCAAAAAAACTTTAGTTAGTGGCTTTTCCTTCAGTAAGTGAAGGCAGCTAAGACATTTTAAATTCATTATCTCATAAATATAACCTCAGATCTTTTACAGACCAGGAAAGCTAGTCATTTTGAAATTTATTGTATCATAAAAGTAGGATTGCCGAATTTAGCAAAAACAAAATTAAAAGCCAAATCATAAATGAAATGCTCAGTTAATTCAAATTCAGATACACGAAAACAATTCTTATCTAAAATCAAATTTAATTGGTTATCCTGTATTTTACCTGGCAATCCTAGAGAAAAACATACCTCTAAATTCTAATTTATCTTGAAGTGCTGAAGGTCAGGTGCTGGGATGGAGAATTAACAGACCCACTGACCGTATTGTCTAAACATTTCAACGGTAGAGGGAATTGCTCTGGATTTGCCAACACCACATTACACACCTGGTTAGTACTGCTGCTAATTTGTGGAAGCTCCTTTTAGGAGATCTGTGCACAGCAGACCACGCTTTTAAAAAAATCATGATAGAGGGCAAGCTGGAAGTGAAACTACCAAAGAGCTTTACCTACATCAATAGCTTCTTTCCCAGGAAGAACCAGGTGGAGAAAAAACACCAAGGTTTTTCTTCTAAGGTTTCTCTTTTTTCCATTTTATGGAGAGCTGCAGCAGCTCAGTGGGAAAACTAAGATAGTGGTTTCTTGGTAAGAATCATGAAAGGTTTTTCTTCTTAATATCAAATGTTGTTAAGTTGATCAGATTTAAGATGATCTTTGAAAGAAGGAATGTATAAGGTGGTTGCAGGTACTGTCATCACATATCAGTTTTTGAAAGCCTTTATCAGCTTTTAAAGGGGCAATCTCATCCTCTGATTTCATTTTTATGTATGACGTGCAGTTTCAGATACTTCAGCAAAACAAAGGAATCTATTCATTTCTAGATGCCTTTTCTTGTGTATTTACCCGTCTCCTATCTACTTCAAATACTGATAGTCAATCCTGCCATGATGTTATAAGTTGGGATGAAGGTTTGACTGTTAGCAGGACACTTTTAGATGTTTTTGCCTCTGTTTAAACAATTGATAATTATGAACTCCCTGCTCTCCTAAAACTAGAGTAAGTCTAATTATTTTCTAATTTTAGAAATTAATTTGGAGAGAACTGTTAGTGCTATGTGTATGGAATAGTCCATATTAAATAATACATTTATTAAAATACGAATCTAGATTATGATAATGGAGGGCAGTTAATTTCACTTGGATTGGTTCCTTACCCAGTCAGCATGGGAGTTATATATCAATCTCCAGTCATCCCTTTCCTGCTCTCCCACATCAGAATCACCAGGGGTTAATGTGGAAGTCAGTGATCTAACATGCCAATAGTCTTAGGGTGAGATTAAATACACTTACAATTTTTTGTTTTTAGAAATAATTTAGCTGATGTCAGGTACCTCAAAACTTACATTAATTATAATATGTTGTTTGATTTGGTAAAAAAGGAATCCCTTTGTTTTTTCAGTCTATAAATTGCAGCAGAACTGATTCTGGAAGAGGTGAAGACAACACCAATTATATATAAAACCCTTAAAGTTGCTCTACTATCTAAGTGAAACTCATTGCAAACTCCCAGTCTGTGGCACTAACGATTCATCAAGAAAAGGAAGTTCTTTTAGCTGAAGGAAGTTTTATGACAGGCAACACTTAAACAACTGAGACTAGTTCCCATCAATGTAGTTACTCTTTCAAATATTCTTTCCAGAATCTTAATAGTAATATTTCCAGCTTTGAGCAGACTGTAAATAATTTAAGATGAATTTTGAATTTCTGGATCATAATCTGGTCTGCTTTTGAATTTGGAAATTTTAAACAAAATTGTCCACAGCATGTCAGCTTTAGCAGTGTTAGTAACCATATCTTTATAATATTTGGTGATCCTTGACATTATAAGTAGCAAGCAACTTACATTAAATGTATGTTTTAGAAAAGTAGTACTATTTCCAGGCCAGGCACTGTGGCTCGTGCCTATAATCCCAGCACTTTAGGGGGCTGAGGCAGGTGGATCACTTGAAGTCAGGAGTTTGAGACCAGCTTGGCCAACATGGTGAAACATCATCTCTACTAAAAATATAAAAATTAGCCAGATATGGTGGTGTGGACCTATAATCCCAGCTACTCGGGAGACTGAGGCATGAAAATCACTTGAACCTGGGAGGTGGAGTTTGCAGTGAGCTCAGATTGCACCATTGCACTCTAGCTTAAGCAACAGAGTGAGACTGTGTCTCAAAATAAAATAAATGAAATGAAAAGAAATAAAATGGTAGTGCTATTTCCAAAAACAAGTTTCCACATCATGTTAAGTGTTTGAAGTGACAGTCAATAAAAAGTTTCTAAATCTGAGTAAATTTCCAAATTATGTCTTCATATACTAACACAAAGAAGCATACAAAGGCCCTCATAGGTTGGAAAAACAGGAAGTTTCTATTGCTAAAGAGTTAAGGCAAGTGTTCACACTGGAATTGCTCTTAAGGTCATGTTTTCACATTTTCTAGAGCTCTGGAAATGATTACTAGCTAGTATTGCACTATTTGGGCTTGTTTGGATTCAGAAGTTTTACAGTTGACCATATCACTAAAGTTCCTATATTTAGAAATACACTGCTTTTTGCAAAGTACATACACAAGGAGAATATGAAAATAAACTATTTTTTATTTTTAGTGATTAGTTGACCTATGGTTGATAACTACTTTTTTTTCTTAACCTTCTCTAAGGAAAACAAAAACAACACTAAGACTTTAAGTGAACAAATTTTTATTTAAAATTTGAAGTAGGTGGTGAAACCCTGTCTCTACTAAAAATGCAAAAAATTAGCTGGGCATGGTGGCGCGTGCCTGTAATCCCAGCTACTCAGGAGGCTGAGGCAGGAGAATTGCCTGAACCCAGGAGGCGGAGGTTGCAGTGAGCGGAGATCGCGCTATTGCACTCCAGCCTGGGTAACGAGCGAAACTCTGTTTCAAAAAAAAAAAAGAAAAAATTGAAGTAGGTTAAACTGGGGCAAATCAGAGGTCTGCAGTTTTGCCGTAAATATTTCAGGTTTTGTGGGCGTACAGTCTTTGGTTGAACAATTCCATGCTGCCACAGCCATAGACAAGATATAAACAAGTAAGTATGGCTGCAGTCCAGTGAAACTTTATTTTGGACATAGAAATTTGAATTTCATATAATTTTCAAGTGTTCTCAAGTATTTTCTTCTTTGGATATTTTTCCATGACTTAAAAAATATGAAAACCAATCTTGGCTTCCAGGCCATACAAAACAAACAATGGGTCATAGTTTGCCTATTCCAGAAACAGATGGAGCTGTGAGTTTCAACTCAACACAGCTTAATATAATTGTATGAAGTTTGTCAGTGATTTTAGAAGTGTGTAGATTACTAGATTAGGTTTATTGGAAGCAAATTCACCAATAATTTGCTTAATTCTATTCTATAAAGCTCTGGTGTAAGAAACATAATTTTGGATACTTCTCAAATGTTGCAAATTTGGAACAAAAATTTTGTGAAATTAAGAGATATGAAATACCAAAGCCAGATTTTTCCTTATCTCAGATTAAAGAGTATAAATTCTCTTTCAATGTTTAAGATGGATGCAGGTGAATTATGTAGAATTGGATTTATCCTTTGTGGCCTCCAATAGGTGAATGCTGCGAAGCGAGATGGGAATGTGCTTTGAGGGAGACAGTCAAGCATAAGTTGGAAGACTCCTTAGTGAAGAGGTACCAGGCATTTAAGATTTCTATGGGCTGGAACTAATCTTTAAGGGTCCCTAGTAAAGGTTATGCTTCTACGACTTGGAAAACAATTTAAAGAACTTATTATTTTGGTTACCTAGATAAAAAGCTAAAGATGGCTCAAAATGTTGGGGGTTGGTTAATTATTCTTAAATAATCCAAAGGTGAATTATTTAAGAATAAAGTAGCTGAGAGAATGATGTATGTGAATAGTTTCTACCTTTTAAGGAAGAAGGTGTTAATTCAAACTAGTCTTGTGTAGCCAAAGCCTCCAGGCAAGACTACATCAAAACCTATATGATGTAATAAACGCTGGAAAAGGAGTCAATAATCCAGGAGTCATTGCTTTGGCATTGCCAGATCACATAATTTGTTGGATTCACTTGTGTAATTTGGCACCTGGGAATACAATTTACCCAATTGCCTTTAAGCCCTGATACGTTAATAAGACCAAAGGGCTGTATAAATTTAAGGTAATAAGACTGGGTAGTTCTCAAACACTTTAGAACTTATAAAATTTAGATGACACCCTTTCTTCCACTCCACCTCTTTTAGCCTGTTTGTAAATGTTACAGAGCTAGGTATATATCATACTCTGAGAAATAGTTTCTAACAAATATGGAATAATTTTTTTTTTGAGATGACATCTCCCTCTGTCCCCCAGGCTGGAGTGCAGTGCTATAATCTCGGCTCACTGCAACTTCTGCCTCCCCAGGTTCAAGTGATCCTCCAACCTCAACCTCCTGAGTAGCTGCAACTATAGGTATGTGCCACTATGCCTGGCTAATTTTTGTATTTTCAGTAGAGATGGGATTTCACCATGTTTAGCCAGGTTGGTCTCAAACTCCTGACCTCAGGTTATCCACCCGCCTCGGCCTCCCAAAGTAAATTATATTTTTCTAGACTATTTTATCTCTTATGCTCAAAAAGATGTTGACATTTCAGAAGTACCTCACTGGTTCTTTTTCTAAGCTACACAGAAGTGAGAATGAATGCATTTACATCATTTTGGTCTTTGGAAATTCTTAATATTTAATCTTGTTGGTATCTATTGCAAAATACATCCCACTTCTTACTTTTAATATGCTGGCCATTTAAACATGCTTGTGCTATTTTAATGGCTAATACACAAGTGAAAATAAAATCTATCTATTAATCTATTCTGTAATGTCTCTCCTAGCTTAATAAATTCATACATCATTTTTCATAATAATGGGTAGAGAGTGAAATTTTGTGAAAGGATTCTTTGGCCCATCAGAATCTAAATACTAAATTATTGTTGTGTGTAAAACAAAAGTGAACAAATGAACTATAGCAAGTAAGAATTGTAACAGAACTTTGGCTTCTATATATCTGGGATGTCTGTCTTGGAAAACAAGAAAACTGAATGTACTCAGGACGCTTTGTTTTTCAGTGTTCTCCCCATCTTTTGATATTCTTCAGTACAAACAAGCAGTATCAATAACTCAGAGTCTTGTGCCCCTGCTTTGAGGGCTACCGACATAAAGGCCCCCATGAGAAAATAGAATACCGAGCAAGCTACCATAGATGCTATAAGAGAGGCTCAGATAAAGTTGAATGGCCAAGAATATTGAGGGCTTGCTGTGTGCAAGGCACTGTTGTTCCCCCTTAAAGAAATTGAGGATAGGGACAAAAGCATTTAGACAACAGTACAGAGAGTGAGAGTGACATTAAAAATAGTGAAGAAGAGGTATTAAAACTGAAAGTAAAAAGAAAAAAAAAGTCTTTTTTTCGTGATTCTAAGATAACCTGTTTAAAGATGCAGAGAACCAGAGATAACAGGTTATCTTGGAGTCATTCTTTGGGGATGACTTTTTTAAAGGCAAGAAACCTTTGGTTAATAGCATACACGAGGTTTTATGTAAAATGTTAAGTGTGACCATTTCTACTTAAACAGATCCTTTAATCCACCACTAGATGTATAATCAGGTATTATTTGACTTTTTCGTATGCAAAATGTAAGTGTTACATATTCGGCCTTTCTACTTCACATAGCTGAAATAACCCGAACCAGTTCACACTTTCCCAACAGTTTTACACGCCTCCCACCAAGGAAGTCACAGAACATCTAGTTAGCTTTGTGTTCCCCCTTCTAACAGAAGAGAGCATTACATGAAACAGGTAGAATGGGGTGCTGCAAAGGGAGTGGCTCCTGCAAGCAAGCAAATATTAAAATGTATTTTCAAAGGAGTGGAGTTTGTGCTTGTCAACAAACTACTTGCTGTAATTACTTCCTATTCACTGGGATCGCTGTGCAGCCTGCTGACTCACCAGGCTGCTGGAGTGTGTTTCTGCCGGGTTTCCCTACTGCCTGCTACACATGAGTCATCACAGGAATCAAAGTTTCTATCCGTCTCCCTTAACAACAGTGCAGAAACCAGGCATTGAAGTAAGCTTCCATCTTTCCAATCAGACCCTAACCAGAGAAGGGAAAAATGATGTAGTAGGTGTCACCACCAGCCAGGGTGCTAGATGACAGTGCCCCACCCCAGGGTGTTAGTCATCGGCATCCCAGTTTCAGCGTTTCTCTCACCCACCCAAATAATTAAAGTGGCATCTTGTCTTGCAATGCCTGCTGCTGCTGGCCACCGAACACTTCCTTTGCTATAGAGGTTCCCCAACTTTGCTGCACAATGAAGTCACCTGTGTTTGTTTTTCCTTTTAAATACTGTGCCTATTTCTCACTTTCAAACAACCTGATTTAAATAGTCTGGAATGTGATCATGACATCAGGAATTCTCAAAGCTCCCCAGATGACTCCACTATGCAGCAAAGTTTGAAAACCAGTGCTCTGAAGAAGCACAGCTCTACCCACACAAGGAAAATTGACCAGTTAAGCTTATCTACCAATCACTCGGTGAGCTACCAGACCTCCTATCTTACCCCTAACTGAGGTCTTTAATCGGTTTGGCAGAAAAGAACAAAAGCAAAGAAGCATTTCATTTCCAGAGGGGACACTGGCTAACCCAGAAGCATTCTTCTCTTTGCTTGATAAAAACTTAGCCAAAAATTTAGCGTTCAAGAGAAGCAGGGGAAATGTTGCTATTCTTCAGATTACCTTTTGATCTCTGTTCTGTTTCATTCCAGTGTCCTATTCAGCAAAGGTGTAAATCGCGGGTCCTCAGATTATGAGTAGGTGCTGCGTCTGACCACAATCGCGACCGGTCTGCACGCTTCACCCCAGCTGGGACCGAACCTCCGCCTCGCCGCGCGGCCCCAGGGCCGATACTATGCTAATCAAGAAAGTTCTTCCGTTTCGGTGCGCGCGGGCGAGGGATTTGAGCGCTTAACCCTTGATTTTACATTGACAGGACGGTAGTGTTTTTAGTGACCTCCTCCTGCCTAGCGGGTCTACACTATTTTCCCTTTTTTTGTTTTCTTTTTTTTGGAAAAGGAGATGTGAGCAAGCGATAGGACACTCAGGGAGGGGACAGCAGTGTTGGCTGCTGCCGAGGTGAAGGGACGGCCAATGTTCGGAATATTAATTACTCCCGGAGCTACTGACCCGGCGAAGACTAGCAGGAGGGGCCTGGGGGTTAAGACAAAGGCTCCTCCTGATCAAATGGCTGCAGCGCCCCTTCCTCCAAGGTTATGGCTCTGCCCTCTGCACTGGAGAGACGAAGTGACTGGAGGAGTGACGAAACCCACTAGCCCTTCTGGGGTCTGAAAGTCAGCTTTGTCGAGCGCCCCAGGTTCAGAGGGGAGGGCTTTCTGCGTCCACCCCTCTCTAGGTTCTTTGTGGGATTTCTGGCTTCGGCACAGCCCTTCTAAGGGTAGACCGAAGAGTTTCCCACTGAGCGGAGTGCGAAGTCGTTGAGTAGCCCTTGCCCTGCGCGCTCTGTGCTACCCGCAGAAGAGCCGCTGGGGCGCAGAATAACAACAACCCGCTTCCTTTTGCGCCTACCCGGCTCCTGAGTCCCGGGAGCGCGGGTGGTGGCGGGTGTCGTGGTGGGAGAGTGGCGGCTGCCGAAGGGGAAGTGCCGGGGGTCCAGGGAGTGCTCTCAGGCAGGCGAGCGCCAGCGCGCTGCACTTACTGATCTGACCCCAGCGCGCAGCCCTTGCTAGCGCCCCCCGCTCTCAGTCCTGGCGCCCCAACTCGAGCCTGGAGGGCCGTGCGCTGCGGTCGCGCAATCGCGAGCCCCCCTCCACCAAAGCTGTCTTTCTACCCTGGACAGCCCCAGCCTCACCCCTCCAAAGCAGTCCACTTGTCTTCTGCCAGCGTGGCAGCCCCAACTCCCTCCCCTTTCCTGGGGTCTACAGCGCTGGGGCCACGAACCAAAGGTGCGGCTCGCGGTAGCGCAGCTGGGTGCACACCCGTAGACCGCCGAGCCGACCCCCGCACAACTTCTTGCTAGACTCTGGACCCCCGTTTCCGCTTGCTCCGAGCCCAGCGGGCTGCAGACCTCGGCGTCAGGAGGCGCGGCCAGCTCCCCGCCTGGGAAGGACTGCTCCAGGACAGGAGGTGTCGGGGTGCGCCAGGGTGGTACCGCTTTAAATGCACTTGACTCACCTGCTCCGGCTCCGTCGCCTCCTTCCTCTGCTGACAGCTGGGGGCTTTGTTTTCTCCACCCACCCGTCCGGCCGCGCTCCGCCCCCTCTGTCGCACGTGACTCGCCGTCTGCCACTGCCACTGCCGCCGCCGCTCCGCGAGTCCACCCGAGAGAGCCCGGCCAGCGCCGCCCCTTCCCGCTGCTGCGGGTGTAGGTGCAGGTGCAGGTGGGCGCCCCGCTGGGCATGTCCCAATCGACCCGCCTGAAGACGCTGATTCAGGCCAAAGGAAGCCAGGCTGAATTCATGACAGGGAAGAAAGTAGCAGCAGGTGAAATAAACTAAGTGGTTTGACCCCACTCGAGAGGGAGGAGGCGGGTGTGGCTTACAGAGGGGCTTTGAAAAGGCGCTGCCACAGCCTGAATTAAGTACCTGCAAACGGGGGCTTGCACACCAACCGGGGTGCATCTGCTTTTTACACTGTTTGTACTCCTACCTGGAGCACGATTGATAATGAGGGGCAAACTAGTTTTGTTATGAATATTATACTAATTAAACTAGGCAAGTGTAATACAATTAACAATAATAGCATGTTTTATTGGGGTTTCAAATCTGCTTGTTGATGCTGCTGCTATTTGGATTCTATTTGGAGAATGGAGTGCAGGCCGGAGAAGCGAACTCCAGAAGTTTACTGATGTGGGCACTTGTCCATTTGGAAGAGCAGCTATTTTTAAGGAAATGAGAAAACGTTCTGGCTTCAAGACCCACTCAGATCTGCTGCTTTTGGAAGTGATCTTGATCCGTGCTGATCGCAGTGATCTCTAGTGTTTGAAACAGCAAGGACTTGTCTGAATCCTTCTGTTAGCCCTTGGAGAACACATATATACCTTCCCTCCCGCGCCCTGCAAATTGTTACTCAGGGGAAAGACTGTTTATGTCTCCCTCAGCGTTCATTAAAGCCAGGTCTTCGTAGTGGAGTGATTTAGCACAGTGCTTCCCAAACTTTAAGAGGGATCACCTGGGGATATTGTTGAAGCCAAATTTGATTAAGCGTATCTGGAGTTGGGCCTGAGATTCTGCATTTCTAGCAAACTCCCAAGTAATGCCATTGCTGCCAGTTTGAGGACCACACTTTCAGTAGAGAGGTGCCAATCACCGCTTTGGCATTAGCCAGCCTATTTTGAGTCCTGACGACACGACTTGCTAGCTGTATGACCTTAGGCAAGTTTCTCAACATTTAAGCCTCACATGCTGTAAAACAGGTATGATATTAATTTTCATCTCACAGGGTTGTCTTGAAGATTAAGTGAGAGAGTCCACATAAAGCCCTTAGTGTAATGCCTGGCAAACATACCTAGGGGTCAGAAAATGCTAGCTAATTCACTGTAGAGGTCATCCTTGCAGGGGGAAAGCTGGCACCAAGTGCAGTGTGGTGGCAGGGGGAGCAGTGTGTGAAATGGGCACAAGGGTGAATGTAGCCAGCCCAAGAATGAGGACTGTGCCCTGTAGTGCCTAGCATGTGCCAGATGTGTAGGACAAATTTGATGAATAAATAACTATGATGTGGAACAGATCACATGCATTCAAAAAGTTCTGCTTCTCCTTTAAACAATGACAAATTAGTTCTGAGACATTAAGTTAAAAAATAATTTTGCTTTCTATTACAGATAATGTCCAGCTGCCTGTCACATGGGTAATCTATTTTAATATCTGAGAGAGTAAATGGATTGTTAAGGTTTAGTACATTTTTTATCTTCATTAAAAACCTTGAAATTTAAATTTAAATGGATTTATTAATGAAGATATGGTATTCTTAGCTCTCAATATGAATGGCTGTTGTCACTGTAGTTCTCCTATCTTCCTTCCTTGCTTCTCCTCCTCTCTCTGTCCTCCAAATATGTTTCCTCAGACTCATTTCTTGCATTTTTTTCCCACTCTGCCATTTTCCTTAGAAATTTTATGTGTGTCTTATGTTCATCTTTCAAGTGTGTGCAGATTAATTCCGAATCTGTACCCACATTCTCAACCCATTTGCAAGCCTTATTTCTGCCTTTCCCTTACTTGCTAGGCATTTCCATTTCCACTAGCTTTTAAAATTTATTTTTTCCACTTACACTCTATTTTTACTTGTGTAAATGTATGGGGTACTTGAAAGATTTTCACATGTATATGATGCATTATGATCAAGTCAGAGTATTTATGATGTCTATCACCTGAATATACATATATATATTTTTAAGTGTAGTCATCTTATTCTCTATCACACATTAAATTTACTATCTTACTATATTTTCGTACTCTTTAACCCACTTCTCTTCACTGCCCCCCCACTCCACTGACCCTACCCAGTTTGTCTGTATTTTCACTTTCCACTTCCATGTGAAGTGGAAAGATTTCTTAGCTCCCACATATATGTGAGAACATACTAGATCATTTTGTGCCTGGCTTATTTCACTTATGATAATGACCTCCAGTTTCATTCATGTTGCTGCAAATAATACAGTTTCATTCTTTTTTTAATGGATGAATTGTGTTCCATTCTGTAGATACATTTTCTTTATCTTTTCATCTTTTAATTGATACTTACATTGATTCTATATCTTTGAAATTATGAATAGTGCTGCAAAAACATGGCAGTTCAAGTATCTCTTTGACATATTGATTTCTTTTCCTTTGGATAGATGCCCAATAGTAGGATTGCTGGATCAAATGATAATCATATTTATAGCTTTCTTGAGAAATTGCCATACTGTTTTATATAGTGGCTATACAAGTTTACATTTCCACTAACAGTGTTTAAGAGTTCTCTTCTGCACATCTCAGCCAACATTTTTTTTTGTCTTTTTATTAATAGCCATTCTGACTAGGTGGTGTGATGATATCTCATTGTGGTTTTGATTTGTGTTTCTTTGATTATTAATAATGTTAAACATTTTTTTCCATAAACCTGTTGGCTATTTGTAATCTTCTTTTGAGAAAGGTCTACTCATGTCCTTTGCCCACTTTTTGATGTGCTTGTTTTATTTTTCCTGTTGAGTTGTTTGAGATCCTTATGTAGTCTAGATATTAGTCTCCTCTTAAACAAATAGTTGGCAAATATTTTCTCTCATTCATAACAGGTTGTCTTTTCATTTTGTTATTCTTTTGCTGTGCAGAAATTTTTTAGCTTAATTGAATCACATTTGTCTATTTTTATTTTTGTTGTCTATGTTATTGAGGTCTTAGTTATAAATTCTTTGCCTAGACCAATGTCCAGGAGAGTTTTCCCTAATTTTCTTCTGGTATTTTTATAGTTTGGGATCTTTAAGTTTTTAATCCATTTTTAGTCTATTTTTGTGTATAGTGAGAGATAGGGGATCCAGTTTCACTCTTCTGCATGTGGCTGTCCAATTTTCTCAGCACCATTAATTTAAGAGGATGTCCTTTCCTAGTGTAAGTTCTTGTCAGCTTTGTCAAAGATCAGTAGGCTATAAATATGTTGCTTTATTTCTGTGTTCTCTATTCCATTTCATTGGGCAATGTGGCTGCCCACTAGATTTTAGTGTGTACTATATTAAACCTCTTTCTCCTCCCATAAAACTGATACCTCCTTGGTGATAAATCAAGATGGTTATTTGCACTGGGGAGCCCTCAGTGCTAATCCAGGGACCTGGCAAGGATGTGAAACCCAGTATGATTTATCCCAACTACCTTCCTGCTGCTCCCAGGTATTTCTTTGAGACACTGCTCTCAACAGTGACTGGAGTCAACTTATGTATATATATGTATACCACCTACTGGTGTAACAGTCACATATGCAGTTGTGGGATGCTACGTAATGGTGACTGAGCTAGTGAGAGACTGTATCAGTCAGGGTAGGCATTATGCTGCTGTAACAAATGCCATCAAAATCTCAGTGGCTTAATACAACAAAAAAAATTTCCCCCTCATGCAAAATTTCCAGTGCTACTATCACAATGACTCATTGTTCTAGCCTGCTTCATTCCTGTGGCATTTCCATGAGCAGCATGGCAGAGGAAGGGTGTGGAGAACTGCACACCAAACCTCAAGTGCTTTCATCCAGAAGTGATACAGGTCACTTCTCACATTTCTCTGGTCAAGGAAAGTCACATGGTCATTGCCTAACTTTAAGGGTTATGTTTTGTTTCTAGGAATCACTAAGATTTCTAGAAAGTAGGAATCTTGGTGATCGTGAGTAATGCCTGCATAGGGATCCATTTCACATAGGAGGGTTAGGGATAAAGTGAGACTGAAAACAGTAGGGGATAATCATAGATTACCAGTTCAAGGAAGGTACTCAGTTGCATGTAGAGTCTTTGGGAAACATTAATGGTGTTGTTATCATTATACAGTATTATGCAGAAAAACACTTAAAGGTGACAAATTCTCTCTCTCTGCTTGTCAGAGTTATCTTATGATATAGCCAAGGTTAGTCTATCCAGGCAAGAGTGGAGTTTGATCATCCAAACTCTTCTGTGACACAGCATTAAGGAAAGATCATCTGTCTTGATTATACCCTAGGGAACACACTAACCATTAAGTAAATAAGGTTATATCAACACTAACAAATTTGCTAATGTTGATGACATTGCTGGTCATTCTCTCCTTGAGGAGTGGTATGTGTATAAAGAATAAAATATAGCAGTATCAAATTGTCATATGTTTTTCCCATGATTATCTGATTATGTGTTACCAAAGAATTTTCTTGTCCTGTTCATGGGAATGTTGGAATATAGCTTCGTGAGTAAAAATCAGTTTATAAACAAAGGGAAAAAACAGTGATAGCAATGGTGTGAAAAAAATAAAATCATGGTTTTCAATAAGTTTTGGGTTTCTTTCTCCAAAGGGCAGAGATCATGTCAACTAAACTTGCTTCCTGCATCTCCCAACACTTCATGTGCTTAAAAGAGATAAAGGACCGATGAATGCTGTAAACTCTAAAATGCTATGCAGACATAGGATATTATAATGTGTTTCTGGGCACTGAATAGTGTTTTTGATCTCAACAATTATATGTTGTCTTTGCCCACATCCATCAGTGACATCTACTCTCCTTTTAAAACATTTACTTCTTTTTTTTTTTTTTTGAGACGGAGTTTTTGCTCTTGTTACCCAGGCTGGAGTGCAATGGCGCGATCTCGGCTCACCGCAACCTCCGCCTCCTGGGTTCAGGCAATTCTCCTGCCTCAGCCTCCTGAGTAGCTGGGATTACAGGCACGCGCCACCGTGCCCAGCTAATTTTTTGTATTTTTAGTAGAGACGGGGTTTCACGTGTTGACCAGGATAGTCTCGATCTCTTGACCTCGTGATCCACCCGCCTCGGCCTCCCAAAGTACTGGGATTACAGGCGTGAGCCACCGTGCCTGCCCAAAACATTTACTTCTTTATAAGACTGTTACCAATTAAATATTTTCATATAATATGAGCATCTTCCCAAAACTGATATTCTGAGAGTTTCAGTCACATATTTCCACAAGTATCTAGCACACTAAAAAGCAGAGGCAGAGTTTATCAATTAATATTTTAAGCTATTTACTAAAAATATTTTTACTTTATATAATTAATTTTTGCCTCTGAGTCCTTGCTAAGTTGTAATATTGCTTTAAATATAAATCATAACTTCAAGAAATATGCTGCAGTGAACCACTTATAAATATATCAGCAATACCCTGTGAAACTGAGATGGAAGTGTTCATTACCAAGATATGATAGTGTTTATTAAAATGAGAGTAAAGATGGCATGAAATGACAGCTTGCAGGGATCACTGCTTTATAATGACTCTAGCATTTATTCATGGAGTAAGTGTTGCAATAAAAAATAATACCACCTTCAAAAAAACTCTGTGGGTTCTTAGGAGTAAGTATTTGTGAGTTAGCTAAAAAAGTGTCATCATTTTATAACCAAAGTTCAGGAGAGAGCTTAAATGACACACCCATATCCTAATTTCTAGTTATGACCACTGGCAAAAACTGCTGCCTCCATAAGGTAACACAGAATAAAAAAAATTATCATATGATGTATATTGGTATGTACATCATAAGCTATGTTTAATGTACATCAAAAGAAAAATTGTTACCTTGGCTCATGCAAAGCCATTATGTGATAGAAATGTTTATGATTTTATGTCACACTCAAACTCACATGCAAAGAAATAAGTTGGTTATATATATTTTTATATGCTGCTTGGAACAGGTGTAGCTGAAGGTAATCAGTTCTATACAGTTTGAAGGCAGTATATTTAATTAATTTATTAATTGTAATTATCTCTTAGAAGGTAAAGCTGTCCTTTCAGTCCCCCTCAGTCTCTGAGGCTGAGATGGAATTTCTAGTTTTCTGTTGCAGCTCTGTGGAGTACAATGCCCAAATGGCTTTCCAGGAATCACTGGGGTCACCACCATCTCATCATGGATCTTCTGGAAGGCAATACAGCTAGTTTTTGTTGGATCAAAGCTATTCTTGCCTTTGATTCAAACCTTACCTTGCCAGTTGCATCTTCTTTGCAGCTCCCTTGTATCCTGTCTATGAATCGGTTAGCCAGTGTAAGAATAACAAGGAATGGATTCCTTGACTCTCCTCAGAAATTTTTTTCTCTTGGTCTTCGATTCTTCAACAAATATTTGCTGTTCTTTGGCTTTTTGCATTTAAAATTGCTTCAATCTTTCCAACTTGTAATATTCAGAAAACATTTTCTGTGGTGCTTTCTATCAGGAAGTCTCTGTGTTAGGCTCTGTGACTACCCCAATGGTCTTTGGCTCCAAGGGGCTTCCAGCATAGGGCAAGACAGACGTGTCCATAGTGTGGCTCAAGGGGCATTAAAAGGTGTGAAGAGAGTGCCCAGAACACTGGTCAGGCAGAAATAATATAAAAACGCTCTCATTTGTGTGTGTCTTGAACTCTGGTCAGGCAGAAAGAACATCAAAGTGTTTGTCTTGATGGATGAAGAAGAGTGTACTAGGTGAAGATCATTTTGGATAAGACAGTGTGTGGATAAGAGTATTCTAGACAGAAAATGTGAAAGATAAGTGCCGAGTGTTCCCTGCAGTCTCTGGCAGAGCAACAGATGAATGGAGTACGCAGACTCAGATATTTTACTTGTGTGTAGCTAGGGGACCTCACAGCTTAGCACAGCCAGCAAGAAAGTGCGGCCCCAAGAAGCCTGAGATGCTCACATTTATTTAGTACAGATTTAATGACAAAGGCCTGGAGCAAACACTAGTTGTGGGTAATCAACATTGTCAACTACCCCAGTAGCGGGGAGTCCTGTGCCTGGATGAGCAAAGGTTGGTTTCCAGAGAAATAGGTAAACAAACTTATCTAGATAAATTCCTTTGCACTCCCTTGTTACGTACCCTTTGCCAGTTGCCTCAGGTTAAGAACATCCACCTTCAGCTCATTCTTCCCGGAAGCTTTGCAAAACCTCCCGGCCTTCCAAGAAGATTTGTGTCTTTCCTATAATTTTTCCCACCACCCTGACCTATCTTCTACATCTCCCCCTTTTCTGTTTTTTGCATCAGGTTTTGTTGATTGCAGAGTACAGATGTGTGCAGCAACAGGTTTGTCAGGCACAGCAGTTCTAAGTCATGTTCTGGCTTTGCATCCTAGAATTAGTAAATAACGTAAGACAAACATGGGAATAATCAGTAACATTCTTTTCCAATCAAGGAATGACATATAGTGTTACTTGGCACCTCAGTCCAATGTGTGCTATTAATGAGGGATCCCACTGGGGGTAAGTCAATCCCTCCTAGCCAAGCAGTTGCATTGTTAGAGACTGGGAAGGGAATGTCTGCCTAAGTAACAGGCAGAAAAAAGACAGATTTAGAAGATGTGCTCAATAGAGTGTAGCAGGTACAGGTTGCAGGCAGAGTGAAAGAATATAAAAGGAACAAATTATCTGGAGTGAATGGTGTTTGTGTTTGGAGCAGGGTTTGCTCAGCCTTCTGAATTGTCTTCAGCATCATGTTCCAGGCCTGTGTTGTCTGAGGAAGCCGCATTATCTGGGGCTACAAGTCCTGCAGGGTCATTTCCTTCATTTCTTGTACTGAGTTGGTTCCTAGCCATCCCATGGTATAGTTTGATGCATCATGCGGGAATCCAAAAGGGCCTGAGGGGGTGTGAACACAAGTATATTCTCTTCCTCACATTAGCAAATCCTTTGGACCACACCATACTTTATTATTTACATCTTTCCATAAAACTGTGTGTTTTATGTTTTGAGGGTTTTTTGCAAAATGTTTTTCTATGGTTGATTGAAATTTGTCATCTAAATTGAACAAAGTAAGGGTAAAAAAGGCTTGTGTTAGTAGTGTTGCAGGGTCCTTACTCATATTCTCCCTTTTTTGTTTTTTGAGAAAAGTGTTAAAGCGTTAGGTATAGGGGAGTGAACTACTTGTGTAGGCAAAACTACTGGAGTGGTAGATAAGAACTGAAGTAGTTTGTCAGCAGGAAGGGCATGCTCAATATGGCCTGCATAATCAGAGAGTGCTATCTGAAGATCTAGAGATGGGGCAAGACTACTTCAAATTGCTTTTTACTCAAAGGAATTCTTATGACATAGGGTCATAACCTAGCAACTGATTGCATCGTCTGTGGCCTGTATGGATGACTTTGATAACTAGCTGGATATAGGGAGATAGTGTTTTAGTCCCAGTATTTGAGCAAAAAACCCATTCAAGGAAGTGCAGCCCTGGGGCCATCTGTCCTATTAATCCTGTTGGGGAATGTTTAGTAGGAAAAATAAACAATTGGACTGAATATTTTGGGTCTATGCAATCTAGTTGCCTCTGAGGAATAGCCTGCTCTATTTCCTCAATTTCCTTTTTTGCTGTGGGGGTAAAATACCTGGGAGAATCTAGGGCTGTATTGCCTTTTAAGATAGAAAGCAGGTTCTGCAATTTATCAGTAGTTATGCCAAAGGTGGGATAAAGCCAGTTAATATCGCCTAGTAATTTTTGATAATCATTTAAGGTATGTAAGTTGCTAGTATTTAATTTAAACTTTTAAGGTCTTAATGACTGGGAAGTTAGTACATATCCAAGACATTTCCAAGGGGAAGACATTTGTACTTTTTCAGGTGCTGTGATTAAACCTCTTAACTGTGTATTCCTTTGGACAGAGGCATGTAAACTTAAAAATGCTGGCTCCATTGGGGCTGCTAGTAATATATCATCCATAAAATGAAATATCTTGCAATTAGGATATTCTTTTCCACTGGGGAGAAAAGCCTGATTTACATGATACTGACACAGGGTAGGACTGTTCAGCATTCCTTGAGGAAGTACTTTCCAATGAAGTTGGTGAGCTGGCCTTTCATTATTGATAGCTGGTATTGTAAACGTAAATTTTCTCTGTCCTGTTGTGCAAGGGGAATAGTATAAAAACAGTCTTTTAAGTCAATAATGACTATAGGCTAATTTTGAGGAATTGCCATGGGGGAAGGGAGCCCCTGGTAATAGCCCGTAAGTCATGCAAGTCTCCATTTGCCCGATTTTTTTGGGAATGACAAAAATGGGCGAATTCCAAGGGCTGTTAGATGGTTCTATATGGCCAGCTTTCAATTGCTCCTCAACTAGTTCATGGGCTTGTTGTAATTTCTCTCCCTTTAAAGGATACTGTTCTATCCAAATAGGATCCATGTTAGGGGTCGGGGAGGAATAACAGTGGCTATTACTAGAAAGAGGTCTTATGTTCACATATTTCATCTAATTCTGCCCTCCAGAGGAGGTATTGACTGGTGTCTAAAGTTGTTTTAGCTAGCACTGAACAGTCCCATGGGGTCAAATGGAAGTTGTTTGCTATGGCTTCAATTAATCCTTTCATAAATGGGCTAGGGTCTCCATTTTTCCTAATGATTTTTCTCATCTCTTTATAAACATCAAAAGAAATGGGTTCATATACCTGATTGCCTTGTCAATCTTGCATTACCAGGCAGGCCAAGAGCTCCCCTTCTAATGCCACTTGCCTAAGACAGGGTCCCACAGCTGTAGTGTCTCCCTTGTCTTTTTCCAATTTATTGGCGGGGGGCGGGGGGGATTCAGGGAAAACCTCCATTTCCTCTGTGACACTTTTACCTGGTAATTGCAGGGCTGAGGGAGAAGGAGGAGGTGGTAAGGTAGCTGACAGTTCCTCCTCCCTTCCCTTTAGGCTCTTCTGTGTAGAGCAGGGCCAAAGCAGCCCGTACTAAGGCCCATAACATTAAAGATGTTACTGGGACCCATTGCCCTTGTGCATGATGCTGTTTAAGATTTCTTGCCACTTGTTCTCAGATCTCTACATCTAGCATGCCTTCTTCTGGGAACCATGGGTTATAGGAAACAACAGTTTGCATTAGTTTCCTTAATTGAGCCTGGGAAACTGAGGCTCCACTAGCTTTAAACAGCTGTCTCAATAGTATTATATCCTGGGATGTGGAAAGAAAGTATTAAAACTTGGCTATCTATCCAAAAATGTGAAAAAGGATTTAGGCTTTACTAATAGGTGACATGGATTGACATTGGTGCTTTTACTTTGTATGTCAGACAGATAGAGGGACTACTAGGTGCAAGAAATTCTGAGGGAAGGTTGGGATCCACAGCACTGAGGGGTGTCCCTAATGACCTTGCTCATTCTTATAGCAAATTACAATTTATCAGGAATTTATGTGGGCTTGGTTAAATGTATTTATTATATTATCTGGATTGACTAATCTAAGCCTCACAAAATGGACAAATGACTTTAAAGATTGAAATAACATGAACATTTCAAGTGTTAATAAATGTTAACAAAAGTCCTTGCAAAACTGGTGGATGGTCTTTGAAAAATGAGTATCATAATTTCATAAGCTCTTCCATTGAGTGCTTCCTCTGTTTGTATATATGTTTCTATTCGAGGTGTATTATGCAGCTCTGATAGTCATAAAACTAAATATAAGTAAACTGCACTCACATTTTTAAGTTGCCTTATCACAATAAAAATTTCCAAAAAATATGAAGCATATTTAACTACATTACTCTCACTAAAGAACATTTTAGTAATGGCAAAAGATTTTATTTGTCATCAATAAATGGAATAAATTAATTAGCTAGGTATGGTGGTATGTACCTGTAGTCCCAGCTTTTAGGGAGGCTGAGACAGGAGGATTGCTTGAACCCAGAAGTTGGAAGCTGTACTGAGCTATGATCATGCCACTGCACTCCAGCCTGGAAAACAGAGCATGACTTTATTTAAAAAAAAAAATAATAACAATAAATAAATGGCATATAAAATAGGAGTTATTTCATCTTCATCTCATTCTTTAATTTTTCAATTTTTGTGTTGTTTTCTTATGTGTATGATATATTAATGCAGTACTTGTATAATATCTCTATGCTATTTACAAATGGATATATGTATTTGAGATAAATATTTTACTTATAAGAGTTCATGGGCAGAAAGAAAACCAAAAAAGGTAGTAAAGAAATGGTGTCTATGATCTGGTTTGTTTTTAGGAAGATGACTTCAGCCACAGGATGAAACAGATGACGAGAGACTGGAGTCTAGAAGATCAGCCAGAGGGCAAGTATGGTGATCCAGATGAAAGCTGATGAGGACCTGGCCTAAAACAGTGATAGTGATGATAGAGAAGAGAGATCACCAAACATGTGATAGTCAGTAGAAGTGTGTGTGTGTGTGTGTGTGTGTGTGTGAGAGAGAGAGAGAGAGAGAGAGAGAGAGAGAGAAAGAGAGAGAGAAAGAGAGAGAGAAAGAGAGAGGTTATTTCCAGGTTTGTAGCTAGTCAGTCTAAGTGGATGGTAGAACTGCTACTAGAGACAATGAAATGGGATATCAAGCATAATACTGAGTTCGGTTTAGGACATGTCAAGTCAGAGGTGACTAAGAGATTCTGGAAACATGTCTAATAGGTGGTTTAAATAAAAATCTGAAGCTCAGGAGAGCTTACAGACACAGATTTTACAGTAGCTTTAATTTCTCAATCTATAGCCCTTTCTAAAACAGCTGACCTTAAAAAATATCCCTTCCTTTAAAGACAAATTAATGTAACAGCTTAACATTTATAATTATTTATAATAAAAATGATTAAGAATCAACTACTGCATTGTATAATGGTAATGGCAATACATCATTACTAACAAACAATGTTAGAATTTTAAGTAAACATTTAAGCTAGTTTTGCACTCTAATGACCTCTTTTATCATTCTTTTCTGGTTTTCCATGTTTACTTATTTGTTATTCTTTAAGGGTTCTCTAGACTGCAGTGTATTATAAGATAGTCTTTCTTTCCTCACCTAAAACCTTGTGCAAATGGGCCATTTATTTTCTTTCACTGTGCTATAGAAATAATGAATTTTCTGGCCAGGTGTGGTGGCTCATGCCTGTAATCCCAGCACTTTGGGAGGCCAAGGTGGGCAGATCATGAGGTCAGGAGTTCCAGAGCAGCCTGGACAACATGGTGAAACCCCGTCTTAATAAAAATATAAAAATTAGCCTGGCGTGGTGGCACATGCCCCAGCTACTTGGGAGGTTGAGGCAGGAGAATCACTTGAACTCTGGAAGCAGAGGTTGCAGTGAGCCAAGATTGCACCATTGCACTCCAGCCTGGGTGACAGAGTGAGACTCTGTCTCAAAAAAAAAAAAAAAAAAAGCGAAAAGAAAAAAAGGAATAATGAATTTTCTCTGATCCTGCCTTTCCTTCTTTTTTTTTATTTTTGAGACAGAGTCTCGCTCTGTCACCCAGGCTAGAGTGCAGTGGCACAATGTTGACTCACTGCAACCTCCATCTCCCAGATTCAAGTGATTCCCCTGCCTCAGCCTTCCAAGTAGATGGGATTACAGGTCCACGCCACCACACCCAGCTAGTTTTTGTATTTTTAGTAGAGATGGGTTTCCCCATGTTGGCCAGGCTGGTTTTGAACTCCTGACCTCAAGTGATCTGCTGCCTCAGACTCCCAAAGTGCTGGGATTATAGGCATGAGCCACTATGCCGGATCCTGCCTTTCCTTCTTCAGTAACCATGAGCATTGTAAAACAATAGCACGATTCCTCTTTAACTCTTCATCCTCTCTATATTGTTGATTGAACAACCTATCTAAGCATGTTCTTGCTGAGTTATGACAATGCCTTTCAAGCCATGCCATTTCTACTAATTTCTTACTGTCATATTGTGATACAATAAGAAATATACATTTGGTCTGTGCCTTGGTTTCCGGCACAGAATTCCTCAAACTCTTTTAATTTTCTGAGTGATAGTGGTATTAGGTGCATCTTTTATGCTGATGTTTGGTCTTTAGCCCTGGCTCCTGACACAGAGGTCCTAATGCCTTGGAATTTCCTGGGAGATAGGAACATTTTTTGTTCTAATGAGGCAACTTTCTGTGGCCTCTTGGATGAGAGCTGGTCACCAGAAAGACAAAGCCATGATTAGAAGCTTGGAACTTTCAGCTCTTCCCTCATGCTTCAAGAAGGAGAGAGGGGCTGGAGATTGAGATAATAATTGGTCATGCCTATGTGATGAAGACTCCATAAAAATCCCTGAACTGCATGGTTCAGAGAACTCTGGGTTGCTGAACACCTGGAGCTGTTAGGAGGATAGCTTACTCAGAGAGGGCATGGAAACTCTGCACCCCTCAAACCCACGTACCTTGCCCTATGCATCACTTCCATCTGGTTGTCCATCTGTATCCTCTGTAACATCCTTTGTAATAAACTGGTAAATGGAAGTAATCTGCTTCCTTGAATTCTATGAACCATTCTAGCAAATTAATCAAACTCAAGGAGGGGGTTGTGGGAACTCCCAATTTACAGATGGTTGTTCAGAAATTGTGGAGGCCTGGATTTGTGATTGGCATTTCCAGTTGGGGGTAGTTTTGTTGGACTGAGCCCTTAACCTGTGGGATCTGATGTTATTTCTAGGTAGGTAGTGTGAGAATTCAGTTAAATTGTAGGACATCCAATTGGCGTCTGCTGGAGAATCGCTTGGTGTGTGGAGAACCCCACTCTCCATTTTGGTAACCAAAAGTCTGAGAGTGTTGACTTTGTAAGAGAAGAAAAAGTGTTTGTTTTCCCGTTATCTTATACTTATTAAGCACTTGCAGAGAATTTATCAGTGTAATTTCAGGCTTCATACAATTTTATTTCTAATATTTATCTCATAAATATGGTTTTATGCCAAATATTTATTTAAATTTTGAAATTTCTTATGTTTTGCGGCATTTTATTATTTAACATTTCAAGCACTTATGCTGTGATTTCCTTATAAAATTGGAATTTATTTTAGTGTAGGAATGTCTCTTTCTCCACTAGAATATGAGGCACATGAGGACAAGAATTTTTGTCTTTTAGTTTACAAGTCTGTCTCCAGGGCATAGAACTGTGTCTGGGATAGGACAGATGATAAATAAATACTTATAATAAACAAATGAATGCATAAATAAAAGAATGGAATAGATTCATAAATATATCCTGATTTGAACTGTTTTCCTGTTTTTAAAATCTAAATCTTCTTTAAAACATTGTATTATTTCTCTATAATTTAGTAACTTCATTTTTTAGAAACACAATGTAATATAAATTTATTGTAGGATAGTAACTTTCACACATGATGTTTCAGTCATTCAGCATGTAGGAGAAAATATCCTTTTAATCTTCTTTTAGCTAACAGACATGCTGAAGACAACAAACATCTTATGTGAGTCTTCAAACAAGAGGTAGGAAAGTTAAGATTAGTCTGAAAAATGCAGCATTCATAAGAAACAGTTTTCTTTAGAATATGGCAAATAAATAAAATTTAAAAGGAAGACATAAAATACAGTACATAACAATAATAGAACCAGAGACCTTAAAATGAATTTTTTAAAGACAATGACTATTTGTACCAGTGAAGTGCTAATCATATGCTACATTTCAAGGCATTGCTAAGATAGCATTTAACCACATCTACAAATTAATTCTTGCCATTAGAGTATTATCATTTCACAAAATGTTTTTCTCCCATCTAAATTCTGAGAAGAACAATTGGAGGGGAAAAACCACTTAATTGTCTCAGACAAATCTAGCTGCTGTGAGCTGCATGTTGGCTCTGGGGACATGGATCAGGGCTTCTGTAAATGAGGATAATGAATAGGGAACAAAATCTGAAGTGATGGGAGACTTGGGCCCTGAAACTCCCAAGTCAACTGTGCTTTGGAGAAACAGTCATATGCTATCATGTTCTTTGTTCTCCAAGAACATCCATTCTGTTCATCACTCACAAGCACACATTTAGTTTTGTCTTGTAACTTGGAGTGTGAGTAAATATAGAATACAAAATATGTTCCTACTGAGATACCAAACAGGTATATTCATAATTTATCCTCTCCTTTTATTTTCTTTGTTGATTTTCTTTCTTACAAGAATCTTATAAGATTAAATAAATTTTATACAAGTCATAAACATTACTATGTTAGTTGAATACAAATGCACATTTATAATAGCAGTGATGAAATAGGAGCAGGGATCCCGAGTCCACATCACGGCCACTTTGTGATGGTTGCAGATCTTTGTGATTTTCTCCAGAACAGTGATATTTTTTGATGACAGGTCAGACTCTGGATAAAGGCCAAGTTAGCAATATGCTCTTTATTCATAATGAACTCTAGCTTGCATGAAGTAGAATCAAGTGCAACACTTTTGATCCTGACCTCTAAATACCTCAGATTCCAGAAACGGTGTCTAACTGGCTTTTTCAAATCAGGAGTGAACACTGTATTTAAAGAAGAAAAAGAAATCATCAAAAAGCCCAGAAATAGTCAACTAGTTAAACAGATTATAGTTCAGGTACGTTATAGATTATTTGGTAACTGCTGAAAAAAATCAGCAGTTAAATATATTTAGGTTAAAGATATTTAGGGCATGGAAAAATGATCACTTTAATATGTTAGGGGACAAAAACAAGATTCCAAGGTTTTGAATCTGATATATGCAGTATGATGTCATTTGAGTAAAGTAAGTTCCCATGTGTTTTCATAGATAGAAAAGTAATTAAATAGATAAAGTTGAAGAAAATATTTTAAAATGATTATATTCCTGGATTACAGGGGATTTCTATCCTCTTTTATACTTTTCCATTTTTAATAGACTTTTTCTTTTCTTTCTTTCTTTTTTTTTAAAGAAAAAGGAAGAAATAAAGAGAGAAAGAAAAAAGAAAAGAAAGAAAGAAAAAGAATGAAGAAGAGGAAGAAAAAGAAAGAGAAAGAGGGAGCGAGAACAGGAATATTGCTTTATTGCCCAGGCTAGAATGCAGTCTAAAAATGGGAATTGAAAACCTCTTTTATGCCAATACTTGTGCTTAACAATAGAGACAGGAAGGAATAAGGAAAGAAAATAACAAAGAAGCAGCCAACCAATATTTCATTTAAACCTATGAAATGCTATGCAATTATTGAGGAGTGATTTACTTCCAATTATGTAGTCACTTTTGGAATAGGTGTGAATGGTACTGATAAGAATGTATGTTTTGTGTATTTGAAGTGGAGAGTTCTATAAATGTTTATTAAGTTTACTTGTTCCGGGTCTGAGTTCAAGTCCTGGATATCCTTATTAATTTTCTATCTCATTGATCAGTCTAATATTGACAATGTGATGTTACAGTCTCCCACTATTATTGTGTGGGAGGCTAAGTCTCTTTATAAGTCATTAAGAACTTGTTTTATGTATCTGGGTGCTCCTGTATTGGGTGTGTGTATATATAGAATCGTTAGCTCTTCTTGTTGCATTGATCCTTTTACCATTATGTAATGTCCTTCTTTGCCTCTTTTGATCTTTGTTGCTTTAAGGTCTATTTTATCAGAGGTGAGAATTGCAACTCCTGCTTTTTATTTATTTATTTATGTTTGCTCTCCGTTTGGTTGGTAAATCTTCCTCTGTCCCTTTGAGTCTTTGTGTATCGTTGCATGTGAGATGGGTCTGGATACAGAGTACTGATGGGTTTTGGTTTTTTATCCAGTTAATAATATATATGAGTTTAATACTGCCATTTGATGCTAGCTGGATATATTTTTGGAAAGGCTGATACTGGTTGTTCGTTTATATGTGTAGTGCTTCTTTCAGAAGCTTCTGCAAAGCAGGCCTGGTGATGGTAAAATCTCTAAGTACTTGCTTGTTTGCAAAAGATTTTATTTTTCCTTCACTTTTGAAGCTCAGTTTGGCTGGATATGAAATTCTGGGTTGAAGGTTCTTTTCTTTAAGGATGTTCAATATTGGCCCCCACTCTTTTCTGGCTTGTAGGGTTTCTGCTGAGAGATCTGCTGTAAGTCTGATAGGCTTCCCTTTGTGGGTAACCTGACCTTTCTCTCTACCTGCTCTTAGTATTTTCTCCTTCATTTCAACCCTAGTGAATCTGACGATTATGTGCCTTGGGGTTGGTCTTCTTGAGGAATATCTTTGTGGTGTTCTCTGTATTACCTGGAGTTGAATATTGTCCTGTCTTACTAGGTTGGGAAAGTTTTTCTGAATAATCTCCTGAAGAGTATTTTCCAACTTGGATTCATTCTCTTCGTCACATTCAGGTACACCTATCAAACGTAGATTGGGTCTTTTCACATGGTCCCGTATTTCTTGGAGACTTTGCTCATTCTTTTTTATTCTTTTTTCTCTAATCTTGACTTGTCGTTTTATTTCGTTAAGTTGGTCTTCGAACTCTGATATCATTTTTTCTGCTTGATCAATTCGATGGTTAAAACTTGTGCATTCTTCGCGAAGTTCTCGTGTTGTTTTTCAGCTCCATTAATTCACCTATACTCCTCTCCAAATTGTCTATTCTCGTTAGCATTTCATCAAACCTTTTTTCAAAGTTCTTAGTTTCTTTGCATTGGGTTAGAACAAGTTCTTTTAATTCACAGATGTTTCTTATCATCCACCTTCTGAAGCCTACTTCTGTTAATGGAATGCACTCGTTCTCCATCAGGGCTTGTTCCATTGCTGATGAGGAACTGTAATCACCTGTAGAGGGAGAGGCATTCTGATTTTGGGTATTCTCAGCCTTTTTACACTGGTTTCTTCCCATCATTGTAAATTTATCCACCTGTCGTCTTTGTGATTTCCGACTTTCAAATTAGGTTTCTGAGTGGACGTCGAACTTGTTGATTCCCAGGGCCGAAATCTGAGCAATCCACTGCGCCGGCCAAAACAACAGTGTTAAGATTGATGGTGCTTTTCTGCCCGGGAATTGGCCAAAAGGGGATCCAGTCCCGCTCACTCTGCACCGAGAACCGCCGTGCTGAGGTGCCGGCAAAGCTGCCACGCCGGCCACAAGAGTCGTGCTAGCGACCCGTGGGGCTCCTCCGCTGGGAATCTCCTGGTTCGTGAGCAACAAAAATTCATCTGAAAGTGTGGCGTCCTCTCGTTCTCTGCACTTTCACTAGGAGCTACTAACCCGAGCTACTAGTGGTCAGCCATCTTAGATCTCTCTCCCCATTTTTTTTTTTTTTTTTTTAGATGGAGTCTCACTCTTGTCTTTCAGGCTGGAGTGCAGTGCCGTGATCTCAGCTCACTGCAACCTCTGCCTCCCAGGTTCAAGTGATTCTCCTGCCTCAGCCTCCCAAGTAGCTGGGACTACAGGCAGGCACCATTGTGCCTGGCTAAATTTTTGTATTTTTGGTACAGACGGGATTTCACTATGTTGGCCAGGCTGGTCTTGAACTCCTGACCTCAGGTGATCCACCCGTCTCGGCCTCCCAAAGTTTTAATAGACATTTTTCTTGGCTTTGGTGTGTCAAAAATAAATCAGTCTCTCTCTTTGTATATATAGTTGTGTGTGTGTTTGTGTGTGTGTGTGTGTGTTTGGCCTGTGGTGCCCAAGCCAAATAACTGGGCGCCACTGGCTAGCCAAGTTGACTAGTAAAATTAACCATCACAGTTTTCAAGCATTCATTTTTACATTCTTTTTTTTCTAGTAATAAGAAAATTTTTCAGTTTTCCCTGTTCAGTCCTTATATATTTCATGTACATTTTCACTTTCCTAGCAACGGTTACAATTCAGGTGAACCAAGATAACTTAGATGACCTTAGCGGGTGAATTTTAGAATTCTTACTTAGAATGCTAGGATAGAAGTTCTGTCTCCATTGTAGTGTTGGGGATGCAGATGAGAAACCTGAACAGATACCATGAAGGAAGCTTGTCTCAAGAAGGCTGACACTGTGTAAGACAGAGCAGGGAGATGGAAGGAAACTGCTGTTGTGATATCCCTTAGTTCCTGAATTAAATCAACTCTAACCTCTGTCCTTCCTCTGGATTTTCAGTTATACTCATTTTTCTTACATAGCTAAGCTTTTCTGTTACTGCAACCATGTTTCAGCTGATACCCAATATTTTCCAGGTTTTCAACAAATATACATTACTTTCATACTAACAAAGTAATTATTATAGTCATTGATTCTAAGACAAACTTTTTTTACCTCTTAAAATCCTTGAAATTGGCATGTATCATACAATCCATGGCATGTCATAGTTTAATAGAACTATTTTCCTTAGGATACATTAAAAAGTAATGTTGTGAGGCACGGGAAGATAAATATTACGTGTTCTCACTCATATGTAGAAGAAAAAAAGCGGATCTCATGAAGATAGAGTGTAGATTGGTGGTTACCAGAGGCCAGGAAGAGGAGAGGAGAGGAGGGAATGAAAATAAGTTGATTCATGAGTACAAATATACAGTTTGATAGATGAAATAATACCTCGTGTTTGATTGATCAGTAGGGTGACTATACTTTACAATAATCTACTGTATATTTCAAGATACTTGGAAGAGAATAATTTGAATGTTTCTAGCATAGAGAAAAGACAAATATTTAAGATTATGGACATTCCAATTACACTAATTTGATCTTTACAAATTATATGAATGTATTATCACATATTCTAAAACTATGTACATCTATTTTATATAATAATAATATGTTGATTGTCATATTCAACGATGCTTTAGACTTGAAAAACAATAATGTTTTAGACTTGATCAAAGTATTTTTAAAGAAAGATGGAATGCCAATGCCCAGGACACCTGGAAGGATATGGCATATACTATTGGCACCATATGGCAACCTGGCTGACCCTACATATCTGAATTGGTTAAAGAAGAAATAAGAAGTTTAGAACTTGGCTTTGCTGTACTGTTAAGTCTAATATAAGCTAGACTGATAGAGAACACTTTATTATTGTATTAAAATGGGGGCAAATGTTTTCCTTTCAAAGACTATAGATCACTTCTTGAAATGGCCTAGCAGTACATGATTTTTAATATCTATTTTCTTTTTCAAGTATTCTCTTATTTTATATGACTTTTAGTTTCAAACGGTTTCAGAATCAACTTCCTCAGTCATGCCATTTCAAGCTCTGGCATACATAAGTGTTAAATAGTAAGATCATATCGTGCACATATACATATGATATTAAAACACTTTTCAATCTATTATATAATTTGATTCTGTAACATTTCTGTGAGTTAGGTACAGTATTGTGACCCCTTTAGTATTCAAGAGTCTTGCTGTCACAGAGTAGTTGGTGTAGAGGCAGGACTTCCAATGAACTGGAAAGAAAGGGCTGATAAATGAAGTTTTATTGTGTGAAGTTATGACCTGTGTAATTAGCAAAGATAGAATACAATTTTAAAGTTTTTGAACCCTGGTTCAAGGTTGTGGTCATCAATTCATGACTGTCTTTCTGTTCACCTATATATTCCTGCCACTATAATGTCATTGGAGAGCTGAGGCCTTTGTGATTCACTAATTTTTAAAAGACCCTATTTATTTTGTGATAACTCATGTTATACTGTAAATAACAATGAACTATTTCAGGAACTAAAATCTTAAGTGCTATTACAATTTAATTTAGATTTTAAAATGGTTTGGAATGTGTATCTTTGACCAGAATTGATTAGCTATGTCTATGATATTCTTTTATATCATGACAAAAATTATATGAACAGTAAGAGTGTACAAAAAATTACTTCTACAATTTTATGACCTTTGAGTAATGTTATTGCTATGACAGAATCTACCAGTGTCTATGATAAAATTTATTAGTGGCAAATAAAATAAATCATATCCTCTGTTTCTTGATTAATATAGAATTGTTATGTTAACACAGAATTCACTTTGAAATATATTATATATTTTAATATGTTAATTTAAGCAAAATCTTAACACCAAATCATTTTATTTCTGTTTAGTTTGATAATGGTACTATGTGAGAGAGAAACTAAATGTTTGTTTATTCATTCAAGAAACACTTGTTAAATGCCTCTCCCTCATTTTTCATGACATAATCTGTTTAATTTTCTTCAGAGTATTTTTAGCTATTAAAAATTATTACTTATTTGACTGTTATTTTTTCCCATGCTAAAAATTAAATTCATGAAAACAGAGATTTTCTTTCTTGATTACCACTGTATTGCTAATGCCTAGAGCAGTGCCTGATATAGAGAAGGGGCTCAATATATTTTTTGTGATGGCTATACGATATGAGTGAGAGAGAGGTCTCCTGATATACACCAGACATGTAAACAGCCACCTGGGATATTCTAATCTAATTGAGTCCAGAAAGAGTACACCCCTAGCCAATATCATGTGGAGCAGAAGAACTACCCAGTTGAGCCCAGTCAACCCATAGAATAGTGAGAGGTTAAAAAATGGTTGCTAATTTTGGGGTGGTTTTTAAGTCCATCAATAGGTAACCATAATACTACTGGGTTTTTTGACTTTCTTTTTTTGTCTTTTGGTAGAAGTTTTTTGTTTTTTTTTAAAGGATAGGATCTTGGGGGATCTTGGGATGCCAGGAAGTACAGGATTCTAGGAAGTAAATCAGTGAATACTTTAAAATATGTTATTGCCTTAGATCTAACTTCTTTTAAATGTATCTGTATATTTTTCTGTTCATCCTATTTAACCAAACTCACATGAGAAAGAGAAAATTTAAAAAGTTTTACCTTTAAAAAGATCTATACTAATATTTTAAATATTAACTCAGAATTGGAATTTCATATTATAAATAATAGTAATTTATTTTTTCTTCTTTGTTCTGAATGATCCACATCTTTCTCTTACATTGTTTTCAAACTAGATTAGGCAGGAATTACAGACAATGGACAGGAAAATAATCAAATTAGGAGATAGGTAGTAGTTAGAATGTATTCAGGGAAAAATCTCTGGTAATGACATCTTTTACTTATACTTGCTATTATAAAAGCTCTGCACACTTTGTGAATTACTGTCCCAAATCATTCCACTACATTTACTGTATTTTGTTTTAATTATTTTCTACATCCTCCTCTTTATCAGGGAATGTATTTCTTGAATGCGGAGATTGCATCTTATTTTTCTCTCAGGCATAGTTTTTTCTAGCATAGTGCCTGGCTACTACATAGTCAGAACTAAAGATGTGTTGGTTAGATGGCTTTGTGGGAAGAGGTAAGGCTTTGTGGCCTTTATTTCCTTGGTGAAATAAGTGGGCTCATCATTAGGATCAGGTTGGGAGCTTGAAAGCATGACATGGGAATTTTTAAGTTTAAGCCACAGGATTTCCAAGTAGTACTAGGATTCCAGGTGAGTTTGGCAGCCATAGGGTTTGGGTTTTCGTTTAGCGTAGGGCAGAAGAGGACCTCTCAACTGGCCGCAGCTTCCATTTTATGTAAAAGAGTGGCAGTGAACTAGAGAGATGGAATGTTTGTTCTTTCAACTTTTGACTGATTTATGGCTTTGAAAAGTAATCAGTATTTAAAAAAGTAAGCATTTTACTTATTTTCTTTGAGAAGCCCATTTATGTAAATCAGATACTACTATTACTATTCAGTACTACCTCGAAAAATAGGTAGTACCTAGAAAAGTAGGTAGTACTGAATAGTAATAGTTGTATCTGATTTACATAAGTGGACTTCTTGTTTTATTTACTTGGGCAATGCCCTGTAACCTTATAGGAAGTTCATACAAAAAAAAAAAAAGAATCTATCTAATAAGGTAAGAAAATGTTTTAGGAAAGTAATTAATGAAAAACAAAACAAAGAAATTCCCATATACACCTAACATTCTGAACATAAAGCTGTTTTGTTTATTTTGAGAAATTGGTACTTTCATATATAAGCGTGAAAATTCAGTTCATCAGGGTAATGGAGAGAGACGGAGCAAAAAATGTTATTATTTTTAAATGGGAGAGGAAGAAACAATGGAGATACAAAGTTCCTTGCCTACTTTAAGGTGGAATGGTTGAGGTGTATAGAATGTCAGCATGGCTAAGTGCTGTACTTGTAGATTACATAGTTGCAGAATCCAACTGGAGGTCATCTTAATATTTCTGAGAGTTGTGACACTGATAAAAAAATATGGAAATAATTCCAAAAAGAATCATACAATGAATAGGTTAGTTGCAATCCAGACAAGGTGGTGAAGGAGTTGTAAAGGAAAACTATTGAAAAGAACTGGTAATTCAGGTACTTGTAGGCTGCTAGATTGGCCTGTTTAAAGATACAAAGTCCATAGTGGTTATAAACAGGGGTTCATTGTATCCCAACCTTAGGGCGAGTCTTTTGGTTGTTCTTGGGAGCAGCTTTTGTTCACAGAAAGGACTATTTATACTGGCTTTGATCTTTTAAAATTAATATTTGATTTACTAAAGTTGCTAGTTTAGTAAAGTTTATAGAGTTACAAACTCTAGTTCTTCTTTAAACTTTAAATTTAAACTTATAAATCTAATGATTCTGTTTACAAATCTGGTAGAGTTTAAAAATTAATTTTAATGAGAATGTATACATTTAATACATTTGACATTTTTAAAGCAATTAAATTATCAGATTAAATAACACTTTCTCAAGCATTTAAATTATTACAATCTATTAAATTATATTTATAAACGAAGAAGCTATAATATTGATTATTCTAAATGTTGTGATATTGCTTATAAACCTATGATTCTTTTATGCATTTGCATTTAAAATCACAGTTCTAAATGAATCACCTAATTGCACATTTGAAATTGAAATCATAAGATTCATTGAACATATTCTTTGTTCTCTTATATACTCTTAATGCCAATTATTTATATTTATTTCTAACATTTAACACAATAATGCTATATATTTACTTTTTCATCTCTCTCCTTTAATATAAATTTTCCTGGGGAAAAAATAAAACAAAGGAAAAAATTTCTACCCAGTAAACTGGGGCAACTCTACCAAGACCTTCTCAAATGGATTGCATATCTGCTGGTAATTTTGTTTGGGTTATAGAGTATTTACTGTCCTGAGACACTGTCAAGGACCTGGGGGCAATGTGAGCCCTCCATATAGTAGCTTTAACAGGGCTATCACTGAGAAAGTTATCATTTCACAACTCATGTTAGCCCTTAAGATTCAGTCTCTACAAAATCCAATTCTTCTTCCTCATAGTTGCTTTACCAGTTGATAGGATTAAACTAGTTTCATTTCTTGATCCTACTCTGAATTCATTTCATCTTTTTCTTCCTTGATAGTGCCAAACTCTTATAAATATTTAGATGATATCTGATTGGGTTCTGCATATTCATCATGGCTTTGCCTGGTTCTTCAGTTACAAAACTGAAGTCCTAGTAATGATGGATCAGACCATTTGATTTAGTTTGGGTGCCCCTGGAAGCAGGCCCTGAAAAAAGGACTGCAGCTGTAGGACACAAAGTAAACAGTGGGAAATGGGACAGGGACAGAAGCCAGCCAGTAAGAACTGTGTTTTCAAGCCAGTTATCATTGTGGGCTACTGGAATTTAAAACCAATGAGGGAAATCTGGGAACTAGTATAGAACACATGTTTCAGAATCATCTCATCCAAGAGGTGAGTGAGATGGGGTATTTATACACCAATTCCTGTCAGTCGTGGGTTAAATCCTGTTCCTGGAGATCATTAATTTCCTGTACTTTCAGCCTATGGCACAGAAGGACAAAGTGCTTTCAGTGGTCAGAGAATGCTCTCAGGCAAAGACATATAGGTGCTGAATTGGTAGAAGCATGAACTTCCCTGTCATTTTCTTCCTTCAGAACTTCAGTAGTACTTTATGACAAACCAGTTTCATAGTTCTTAATGACCATTTCCCCCAAGTCTCTCAAATACTAGAGATCTGCATTATCCAATACACCATCTTCTACCTGTATCAGGTCCCAGTTAAGAACAAGCGAGAATCTTAATAGTTGAGTTGCCACAGAATGCCTAAGATTGGTACTATTCCACTTGTCACCAGTAATGGAGCCCTTGTTGCCATTTGGCTGGTAAATTGTTCCATTCTAGAATCCCATCCTGAGATTCTGCTTCTTAGGATTTTTTGCCTTGCCAACTGACTTAATTTGGGCCATCACAGAAACATACCCTGCGAAAAAGACTGTAGAACAAAAAGTTTATTTGAGAGATGAAGCTAACATCAGTAGGAGAATTGGGAACTAAGACAAGGAGGGAAGGCAGCCAATAAAAATGTGCATTGTCCGGTTAGTTACCACTGTGGCCGACTGGAATTTATCTCACCGGGGTATCTTTGGGAGCCTATGTAGAACACATGCCTCAGTGCTATCTCCCTGCTCCCCAGGAGAATGGGATCTGGGGTATTTATTTAGTAACTCCCTTTCACATTGGTGGAGGGTTTCTAAGGGTCCTTGGCACTTTTGACCTGTTGCAAAATGGCTATAAAAAGCCACCAGGAAAGGAAACACAAGTATAGGGAGCCGGAAGCCTGGCCCACATACACAGAAGTGGTAAGGGTGAGAGGACATTAATGGGACCCTCACAGCCTTCCTTGTACCGTTGTTGTTGAGGTTTTTGCTCCAGTTTGATATTAGATGTTTAGATAAAACGAGAATTAAAATTTCCAAAATGTCAGTCTTTTAAATAATTGCAAAGCATTTTCAGAATGTTAGTAAGTGTGAATTTGCTGGGAAAGGCAGATTCACTAAGCTGAGCTATTTAAACTAAGTTATTTATTTTTACTTCTGCTAATAAGACTCCCAGATGTAGATGCAAAGGAATAGAATAAACATGTTTCTTGGATCACTAGAGGAAGGAAAGTGTATGAGTCATGTGTATATAGACAGACAGGAATTTGTTTAGAGAGAAATTAGCACTGCTAGGAATTAATGTACCTATTTTAGAACAAGTAAATGAATTAGTATTGGGGGCTGGTACCCTTCTGGTACCATAAGATAATACCAATGAAAACAGAAATGTTTATTTTTCTATTTTCCATGATGAAATTAAATTTTGTAGTTTTTTTTTGTTTGTTTAAGGAACACATTTGGTAGAGATTTGAGAAAATTTTACCAATAATACACTAACTAGCACTGATCTTGGGTGAGTGTGATGACCATATTGAAACTTCTAGTTATCTAACATTTTATAAATCAAAACCAACAGTGAGGAGTATGATATTGGTTGTCAATAAACTTCCTAAAACAAAATTTTATGTTTGAGGTATTTTTTGAAAAATATTAAGGAGGCACAATTAACTGTGAGGTGTTCTGACTAAACAATAGAAGTTATCAAAAATCTGTGTGTGTCTAAGGAAAGCAGAATCAGTTCTTCTGACCTGCCACAATTACTTGGCAATTTTTACTATCACACGTCAAACATTTTATTTGCCATTTACTGAAATCTATACTGTCATACATATCCATTATGTGCAAAACATTCTACTAAGCACTATGAGGATAATGCAAAGTCAAGTTCCACAGTTGCTGTCTGTAGGTTGCTTATGGCTCAGTACAAGTCAAGGCCCCATCTCCGCTATGTCTCTTACAATGGTGACTTTTTTCCCTTCCAAACTATATTTTATTTACTTTTTAAGTTTTATATTACTTTCAGGGATACATATGAAGGTTGGGTCAATAGATAAATTGCATGTTGTAGGGTTTGGTATACATGTTATTTTGTCACCCAGGTGATAAGCATAGTAGTTTTTCAATCCTCATCCTCCTCCTACTCTTCACCCTCAAGTAGGGACCCGTGTATATTGTTTTCTTCTTGTGTCCATGTGTACTCAATGTTTAGCTCCCACTTATAAGTGAGAACATTCCATGAATGGTTTTCTGTTTCTGTATTAGTTAACTTAGGATAATGGCATCCAGCTTCATCCATGTTGCTGCCAAGGAGATTATCTCATTCTTTTTTATGGTGCATAGTATTCCATGGTGTATATGTACCACAGTTTCTTTATCCAGTCCACTATTGCTGGGCATTTAGGTTGATTTCATGTCTGCTATTGTGAATAGTGCTGCGATAAACTCATTTTTTGAGGCCAGCATCATCCTGATACCCAAACCTGGCAAAGACAACAACAAAAATACTTCAGGCCAATATTCTTGATGAACATAGATGCAAAAATCCTCAACAAAATACTAGCAAACTGAATCCAACAGCACATCAAAAAGCTAATCAGCCATGATCAAGTAAGCTTTATCCCTGGGATGCAAGGTTAGTTCAACATATGCAAATCAATAAATGTGATTCACCACATAAACAGAATTAAAAACAAAAACCACATGATCATCTTAGTAGACATAGAAAAGGCTTTTGATAGAATCCAACATCACTTCATGATAAAATCCCTAAAGAAACCGGCATTGAAGGAACATTCCTCAAAGTAAAAGCTGTCTATGACAAACTGCAGTCAACATGGTACTGAATGGGCAAAAGCTAGAAGTATTCCCCTTGAGAACTGGTGCCAGACAAAATTGCCCACTTTCACCATTCCTATTCTACATAGTATCGGAAGTCTTGGTGAGAGCAATCAGGCAAGGGAAAGAAAAGGCATCCAACTATGAAGAGGGGAAGTCAAACTATCTCTGTTTGCAGATGATATGATTCTATACCTAGAAACTTCGTAGTCTTTGCCCAAAACCTCCTAAATCTGATAAACAACTTCTCCAACGTTTCTGGATACAAAATCAATGTACAAAAACCCATAGCATTTCTATACACCAATAACACACAAGCTGAGCCCCAAATCAAGAACTCAATCCCATTCAAAATAGCCACAAAAAAGATGGAATACTTAGGAATACAGCTAACGAAGAAGGTGAAAGATCTCTATGATAAGAATTACAAAACACCGCCGAAAGAAACAGGACATGATACAAACAAATGGAAAAACATTCCATGCTCATGGATTAGAAGAATCAATATTGTTAAAATGGCTACACTGCCCAAAGCAATGTACAGATTCAATGCTATCCCTATCAAACTAGCAAGGACATGCTATCCAAAAATTAGAAAAACTATTCTAAAATTCATATGAAATTAAAATTCCATATGAATTTTAGAACAGTTTTTTTCTAATTTTGGATAGCATGTCAAAAAAGAGCCCAATTAGCCAAAGCAATCGTAAGCAAAAGAACAATGGTGACTGTTTGAACCTTTATAGAGAACTGTTACCTATGACAAAGGAATGACTAGTGATTCCACCATAAAATTAGATGCTGAACAAAAACTTCAGTGGCTGCTGAAATAAATGATTGTTTATGCATGATTAGAAAAGTGAATGGTACCCCAGAGAAAAATTTCTGGGTGACTTTTTATAACACAAAGATTGCTAGATAGGTATTTCCCAAATGGAAATTCTCTTAGGCAATCAATATTTTCTATTTGCAAAGGAGCTAGTTTACCCTTCATGGCATCTCTAAGTGGCTGCAGATGTGGATGAAGTGGATAGAGATGCCTACAAATACTCAGTGGCACTGAGTATATTTTGGCTAAAATGAACTCTATGAAATGACTTGAGTCTGTGCTAGATCCTTGTTCTGCATGAAACCAATTTATTTAAACCTTTGGCTGTGATGATTATAGTTGATTGCCTTGGCCCAATTTCATGATGGTAGATAAACAGATCTGCTTATTCACTTTCTCAGATTAGTAAAATAATTGAGGAGTCAGTAGTCCTGTCCACATCTCCGTGTAATGATATTAAGTAGGTGGGCTGCGTGCCTGGAGGAAGTTGTCTGTACTTTCTTGCATCCTCCCCAAACACTCTCCTGAGCAGAATCCAGGTCTGAGGCTTACCCTCTCTGTTATCTCCCATTGAACCACTTAGAAGGGAGAGCAAATGCCATGCTTAACATGCTTCCCAAAGAACAAGAAACAAAGCTTAATCTGGTTCTAAGGAAAAGCTAATATTTCTTCACTTATGTCTCTGAGTATGAATTTTTTAAAAGGCAAAACCAAAATGCAAAGCATAGTCTGTATTTGTGTCTTGACTATCTATCAGATGAATATGGGTCAGTGAACACATGCAGGATAGGAGAGGCCCAAGTTATTAAATTGATGAGTGTTATTCAGACTCGAATAAATTGGAGTGATAGATAGTACCAATCAATTTTAATTTTCATTTGGAATCAAACCGTGGGCCCTATTTATATTTTTGTGCCCACTGATGTGGGTTCACTGGCTTGAGATGAGTGGCCTCCAAATATGCTTACACTGTATTCATACCGTGCTGACATTGCTGATGTGCTTTTACCTCAAGCTGGTACACGTGGGCCTAAGCAAGTGCCTTATGCTTCACCAGTACTGGCACATGCGAGGATTTGGCCTTGGCAGAAGGTTAGAATATCTGGTCCTCCTTGACAGCTGGTGAGAGTAAAGGATCCCCAACTACATCCTACAGGAAATAAGCTTAGCAGTGACCCTGCAAACTGAGAACATAATTATCCTACACCCAAAGGAAAGCCCATGACCAATAGCTACAGTGTCTATTGTTTAGAAGGAAGGAACATCAGATTAGGTAGGATATGTGGCTAAAACTCAGCTTTGGAAGTAAAGAGATGAAATGAGAGAGCTCAGATCTGTCTTGGATGCTCTAAGGAACTTGCTTGAAGCAAATAGGGGTGAATGAGAGCAGGGATCTGCCCTTGGAAAATAGGGTGGGCTGGAGCTAGGTGGTAAGTAGCTCCCCAGTCAGCTGGAGGAGGGACAGAAAGTGGCTGGAGGAAGTGAACACAGCAGAAATGGCAGACTTGGCGGACTAAATCCTGGAATCGGATTCAAGAGTACTTTTCCCCAGGTTTGGGGCATGAAAAGTGTAGAAGATCTGGGGAGAAAGATGACTTGGTAGGTGGCCTGATCACCTTACAAATACATCTGTGGTGAAAATACACAAGAGGCTTTGCCTTTCATGTGAAGAATAGTAACTTATTTCCAATCCAGCTGTTATACAATTATTAATTCCCTCATGCAACACACATTTATTGAGTGACTATTATATACATACACCATTACTGGTCCTGGGGCTACAAGCACATTCTTCAAAGAAGTACATACAGTTAATTATAGCAACATGGCAACAAAGAAGAGAATGACGCCTGTCCAACAGGGACTAGAGGCTGATGAGAGAAAGTTTCTTAGAGAAGGTAGTGGATTATAGGCAGAGGAGACAAACACACAGTGGAGAGAGATGGTTTGGTTTAGTTGAGGAAATAGTGGCAGTTCAGCATTGTTGGCCAAATGATGAGATCCAAAGCTACACAGGAAATGATTAGAGAGAGAAGTCAACTGCTCTTGATACTTCAGGAAAAAGAGTGGGGTTATATTTGCCATTAACTTATTGGTCATAAAGAACTCTGAGACAAGGTTGGGTACAGTGGCTCACACCTGTAATCCCAGAAATTTGGGAGGCCATGGTGACTGATTGCTTGAGTTCAGAAGTTCAAGACCAGCCTAGGCAAAATAGCAAAACCTCATCTCTACAAAAAATACACAAATTAGTCAGGTGTGGTGGCACGCACCAGTAGTCCCAGTTACTCAGGAAGCTGTGGTGGGAGGATTGCTTGAGCCCAGAAGGTAGAAGTTGCAGTGAGCTGTGATTGTGACACTGCACTCCAGCCTGGTTGACAGAGTGAGACCCTGTCTCAAAAACAAAACAAAACAAAAACTAGAACTCAGACAATAATATCTAACCTTTATTGAGTGCTTATTATGTGCCAGGCACTGTGCCAAGCATTTTACGAATCTTAACTCATTTTATTTTTACAACAACACTATGAAGGTTTGTATAACCCAGTATTGTCTTTATATTATGGATGAGAAAGTTGAAGCTTGTAACTAAAGTTCACATATAGTTGAGGGTAGAGCTAGCACTCAAACACAGACCTGTCTGCCTAGAAAACTCATGCCCTTTATAAGCAGTATGGCTGTGCACCTGGGAACAAGCAGGCTGGGAGGGGCATCTCATTCAAGCCTGGAGACTTCAGGTCTGGAACTGGGGAATACAGGCAATAGTTGATATTCAGCCAGGACACCAAATCATCAATCTTGCCTCATTTTCTGTGTTCCAATCTTGACCCATTTATATAAAAACCTTTCCTAGGGTATAGATTATGCAAATATATTTGATCTATTTTAAATACTCCATTTACTCCTGCAGTTGTATATAGTGGTGATTTCCTGAGACTCTTTCAGAAAGTCTATGAGGGCAAAATGCTTTTCATAATAATATTAAGACATTATTTACATCTATCACTGTGCAGACATTTGCACTGGTGTAAAAAAATGCTCACAGTTAAAAAAAAGTCAGTTTCATTTAAGAATTTTCTAAATGAAGTAGAATTATTAATCATACCAAATATTGACCCTTGAGAACACATTTGTGTGACAGAATAGTAAGTACCTATAAACATTTTCATTTTATACTGAAGGATGTTGGTTGTGTTGAGGAAAAGCACTCCTGTGATTGCGTTGTGAGCTAAACTAATTTTTTCATGGTACACCATTTTACTTCAAAGAATGACTATGAGACAAATGTAATTATTTAGATTTAAGTATTCAGCATATATAATTCTAGAAAATGAATGAACTGAATCTACTGTCACTCTAAGGAAAACAGCAGTCAGAATTTGTTGGCAACAACAAAAGTTAGTATCTCAAGTGCAAATTAGAATTTTAGGAAACTTGAATTGGCTGCTATGAGTATGACAGATTTCCAATACTTTTCTGATGAGATCTGTAGTGATATTAACAAATGTGCTTTGAAAATATTATATAATGAACTATATCTATATTTGGAAGATCTGAATTATTCAGTAAACCAATATTTTTCAAATGACCAGTATATGATGTTACGAAATTATATTTTGCATTCAAAAGGCAAGATGTACCCATGGATTTTAATATAACAGAGCAGCAAAGTTCATTAATATGATTTCAGATTCCATGTGGTGACTAATCTTTAAGAAACACCACCTGCTGAGTTTTGGTATAGTATCAAAGAAGAATATTCACAATTATCTGAAAGGACTTTTCAAATAGCCCTTCACTTTCCAATTATATACCTGTGAGAAGTTAAATTTTCTTAAAATACATCAACTAAAACAATATATTGCAAAAGACTGAATGCAGAAGCAGCTATGAGAATCCAAGTATCGTCTCTATTAATCTAGACCTTAAGGAGATTTGTAAAATTATAAGACAATGCTACTCTTTAAATATTTCTGTTTTGCCAAACATTATTTTTCACAGGAATATATTATTTATTTTAATATATGATAAGTTTACTGTTTTATTTATGTATTTTTTTATTTTTTATTTTTTGAGACGGAGCTTTTGCTCTTGTTGCCCAAGCTAGAGTGAAGTGGCATGATCTTGGCTTGTTGCAACTTCCACCTCCCAGGTTCAAGCAATTCTCCGGCCTCAGTTTCCCAAATAGCTGGGATTACAGGTGCCCACTACCATGCCCACCTAATTTTTATATTTTTGGTAGAGATGGGGTTTCATCATGTTGTCCAGGCTGGTCTCAATCTCCTGACCTCAGGTGATCCACCCGCCTCAGCTTCCCAAAGTTCTGGGATTACAGGCACGAGCCACTGCGCCTGGCCTATTGTTATTTTTAAACAAATAAATACTTAAAACATTTCTCAGTTTTAATTTCTAATGTGATAAATATCAACAGATATAACCTACATAAGTATAAATTATAAAGAGCCCCTGAGACCAAAATAATTACTAGATGATACATTTCTATTTAGATTCTCCTTGATAAGTATTTTTGACTTATGTGTTGCATTAGATGTAAGCTGTGTTTAATACTCAGATGCTGTACTTTGCGGATTCAGAGAGTTCATAAACATTTATTTCTAAAGCATAGAGATTTAACTTCTATAAATAGTTCTAGTGATATTCATGAAACTGCAGAGAAACTCACTGTTGGTCAACAATAGAGTTAACAGAGCCAACACACCTTCTTTTCTATGAACAAGACGAAAATCTGTCAAGGGCCAATGTCTCTTCCACACCTTTATTTCAAAAAAGCAGATGTGTGTACTTACGGTGTTTATTCTTGAAATTACTTCCTGCCTTTGAAAAAGATCTAATCAACCACTACATTTCCTTGGTTCAATAAAGAGTAAAAGGATTTCACTGATACTTGATTAATTCAGAAATGAAGCTTAAACTTCATTTCTGCTCTAACTTCGTCTTTAAAAAATAGATATATTTGTCATGCAAAAGCTTTTTCTAGTGAATGCATATCAAACAAACACATTTACAGGCTAAAAAGTGAAAAATGCCATCATTAATTCTTATTCCCATAGAATTGTTTGCCTTGTTTTCACATCGTGTGTCAAATAGTAGTCAGGATCTGAAGGCTAAGGAAATTGCTAGAAGACAGTGCTAGTGCATTGACTGTTTGAGAAAAAGACCTTTCAAAGACTCTTTCTTATAGATAGACTGCTCTTTTATTTTCCCTATGATGATCAGCTTCCAGTGGCATGAGGGATGAAACCTTGCTATCCGCAGAGAGGTCCTTGGACCAGCAGCATCAGTACCACCTGGGGGTCTGTTAGAAGTGCAGGATCTCAGATTCCACCCTAGGCCTATAGAATCAGAATCTAAATTTTAAAAAGATCCCCATTTGTTGCCTAAACACAATAAAGCTTGAGGAACACTGCTATTAGGGATACAAATAATATTTCTCCACACTTTTTTGGGTGTTTTTTTTCTGATTAGTATTCAATTTCCCTTTTATTTATCGTTATTTTTCCAGGCTGGAGTGCAATGGCACGATCTCGGTTCACCGTAACCGCCGCCTCCTGGGTTCAGGCAATTCTCCTGCCTTAGCCTCCTGAGTAGCTGGGATTACAGGCACGCACCACCATGCCCAGCTAATTTTTTTTGTATTGTTAGTAGAGACGGGGTTTCACCATGTTGACCAGGATGGTCTCGATCTCTTGACCACGTGATCCACCTGCCTCGGCCTCCCAAAGTGTTGGGATTACAGGCGTGAGCCACCGCGCCCGGCCTCAATTTCCCTTTTAGAACAATCTTAAACAATGTAATCAGTGTACTCAGACTTATTCCTGGATTGTTAAAATATTTACTCCTACCAATCATTTTGAAATAAATAAAGGTACTTATGCCCTGTCTTCTAAAATGCCATGTCAATGAAAAGTCAAAGAACTCAAGAAATACAGATTGAAACCTAAATGTAGGGCAACAGTAACTGATGAAAAGAATCAATAAATATTTGTATATTAAAGTATTTTGTCTTAAATGAGCCTGTTTTTAGGAAAAACTTTTATTTAAACATGAGGTTCTTCCATCTAGCCCTTTATTTCCTTAATACCACGTTTTTAGATTGGAATAAGATCTGATTTGCAGGATAATCTGATAGACATTCTTTAACATACTGTACTTGCCTGCTGGATATCAGTAGCAGCCCTTGGCTTTTTCATCCAACCTAAAAACTTTGAAGTGTAGTGAATTCATGTTTTAAAGGAAAATGAAAACTTTTATCCAAACATCATTTTTATACTCCCCAAAGTTGGCCTGTTTGAATGGTCAGCTCCCACACTTGGTAGCTCTCTGGTAGCCTGCTTTAGGCCGGTGGAGATCATGGGCAATCTTCCCAGAAGTGACAAAAGAACACTTTATAAAAACAGGCCATGTTTTGCAACAGCTGGTTATTTTTGCTTCAGAGAAGCAAGCAATGAAAAAATATGGCAAAGTATGAGAAAAAGTACACCATGGCAATATGATCTTTTCATATTCTGCATATATTTCAATGCATCTGTCATTTGGAATGTGGCTTTCCCCTGGCTAAGGGTCATGAGATTTAAATATGTGTGGCCCAGCACTTTATAAACTCAGGGCTTTTAATGTTGATCGCATAAACACTTAGCTGCGGTACATATAACATAAGGCATATATGCGAGAACTTCTTGTGTGTAAAGCGTTCTGTTTTGTTTTTTTTTCTCTCTTTCTCTTTTTTTTATTGCATTTTAGGTTTTGGGGTACATGTGAAGAACATGCAAGATTGTTGCATAGGTACACACGTGGCAGTGTGATTTGCTGCCTTCCTCCCCTTCAGCTATATTTGGCATTTCTCCCCGTGCTATCCCTTCCCAACTCCCCACCCACCACTGTCCCTCCCCTATTTCTCCCCAACAGTCCCCAGTGTGTAGTGCTCCCCTCCCTGTGTCCCTGTGTTCTCATTGTTCAACACCCACCTATGAGTGAGAACATGCGGTGTTTGATTTTGTGTTCTTGTGTCAGTTCGCTGAGAATGATGGTTTCCAGGTTCATCCATGTCCCTACAAAGGACGCGAACTCGTTGTTTTTGATGGCTGCATAATATTCCATGGTGTATATATGCCACATTTTCCCTGTCCAGTCTATCATCTATGGGCATTTGGGTCGGTTCCAGGTCTTTGCTATTGTAAACTGTGCTGCAATGAACATTCGTGTGCATGTGTCCTTATAGTAGAACGATTTATAACCCTTTGGATATATACCCAGTAATGGGATTGCTGGGTCAAATGGAATTTCTATTTCTAGGTCCTTGAGGAATCGCCACACTGTCTTCCACAATGGTTGAACTAATTTACACTCCCACCAACAGTGTAAAAGTGTTCTTATTTCTCCACATCCTCTCCAGCATCTGTTGTCTCCAGATTTTTTAATGATCGCCATTCTAACTGGCGTGAGATGGTATCTCAATGTAGTTTTGATTTGCATTTCTCTAATGACCAGTGATGATAAGCATTTTTTCATATGTTTGTTGACCTCGTGTATGTCTTCTTTTGTAAAGTGTCTGTTCATATCCTTTGCCCACTTTTGAATGGGCTTGTTTGTTTTTTTCTTGTAAATCTGTTTTAGTTCTTTGTAAATTCTGGATATCAGCCCTTTGTCAGATGGGTAAACTGCAAAAATTTTTTCCCATTCTGTTGGTTGCCGATTCACTCTAATGACTGTTTCTTTTGCCATGCAGAAGCTGTGGAGTTTGATTAGGTCTCATTTGTCTATTTTGGGTTTTGTTGCCAATGCTTTTGGTGTTTTGGTCATGAAGTCCTTGCCTACACCTATGTCCTGAATGGTTTTGCCTAGATTTTCTTCTACGGTTTTTATGGTGTTAGGTCTTATGTTTAAGTTTTTAATCCATCTGGAGTTGATGGGGTTTCTCCATGTTGGCCAGGCTGGTCTTGAACTCCTGACATCAGGAACTCCTGATCCGCCCACCTTGGCCTCCCAAAGTGCTGGGATTACAGGCATGAGCCACCGTGCCTGGCTGCGTTCTGTTAATTAAAGGTTATAACCACATCATTATGTACTTCAGGAATTTAGATAATGATTATCTCTTGTTTCTTTTTTGTGCTACTAATTTTAATGTAGTCCAGTGATACATGCTTAAGAATATGTGCTTTCAGTACTCTGATAAAAATGACTGTCAAAATGTGAATATATTTCACACTTCCTACATATTCCATTAGTCATTACTGGAGGAAAAAATGTGAATAATTTATTGAGGAAAAGTTTAAATTAATCTGCTGACAACTTAAATCATACATAAGAGCTCCTAAGGGTGTGGGGCTCTGGGGGGGAAAAGGCAGGCTTTTTGTTAATAAGAAGAGTGACTCCTTGAAGGACAGAGAAAATAATTTTACCCTCTACAGAAAAAGTCAGCACACAATTATCTAATCTATTTCCTCATAGTGTGATCATCTTGGGTAAATTATTTCTTCACACATTATATTTATAACTGTTTTTAATTATAATAATTCTATATGGATTTGCCCACAGATATATATATATGAAAATTATATTTTAAAATACATTTATTTTTACTTATTTTTATGTTTATTTATTTATGTTTAGAGAAAAGGTCTCTGTTGCCCAGTCTGGAGTGCAGTGACATCACAGCTCCCTGCAGCCTCGACCTCCTAAGCTCAAGCGATTCTCCCGCCTCAGCTTCCCAAGTAGCTGGGACAACAGGCACACGCCACCACTCCCGGGTAATTTTTAAATATTTTGTAGAGATGGGGTTTTCCTATGTTTCTCAGGCTGGTCTCCAATTCCTGGGTTCAAGCGATCCTCCTGCCTCAGCCTCCCCAACTGCTGGGATTACAAGTGTAAGCCATGCACCTGGCCTGCATTTATTGTTAAAAGAACCATTTTAGATCATTTCATTTAAAAATTAAAACATCTACATTTAGAATAAAACTAAAAATCACTAAAAAGTATAAATTACATAGAATAATATTCTACATAGAGAAGATACAGAGAGGAGCAGGAACTGAGGTGTAATGAGAGAATTTTTGAAAGTAGAAAGTAAGAGAATATAAAATAAATAAATTGAGACATTTTGAGAATTGCTAATTCTAGGTAAAATCTAGGTGAATAATAATAAAGTTAAAATGTATTGAGTATTTATAATGTTATATATGCAATTTTTTCCATTTAATCCTCAAAATGACCCTTTAAGATTGATGCTATTTTGCCTATTTTCAAATGAGGAAACTGAGGCAGAGTTATGTCTTAAGGTTGTACAAGTTTAAGTATTTAAGTAGCATTGAACCTAAGAGTTTAGCTCAGCAGCTCATGCTCTTTAACCCTGTGCTTTGCAGAGCCTGGCTACTGTGCCCTGCCTCAGGGTTTGCCTGCCAAGAGTCCACAGCTCAGGGCCATGTGGTATAACGTTGATCAGATGATTTTCCAGCATGATCTTCATTCATTGACTCCACTTCCTCATCTCCCTTTCCCTGATCAGTCCTGCAATCAAGCTTCCACTCTGGCCACATTTTATAAAATAATGTTTTATTTTGAAATAATTTTTTTTTTTGAGACTGAATCTTGCTCTGTTGACCAGGCTGGAGTGCAGTGACACAATCTTGGCTCACTGCAACCTCCGTAACTTGGATTCAAGAGATTCTCCTGCCTCAGCCTCCCCTAGTAGCTAGGATTGCATGCACCTGCCACCTTGCCTAGCTATATTGCTTGTATTTTTAGTAGAGACAGGGTTTCACCATGTTGGCCAGGCTGGTCTCTAATTCCTGACCTGAAATTATCTGCCTGCTTCAGCCTCCCAAAGTGCTGGGAGTACAGGCGTGAGCCACGGTGCCCAGCTATATTTTGAAATCATTTAAGACTCATATAAAAAGCAGCAAAAATAGTAGAGTTGCTCTGTATCCTCTCAAAACTTGGTATTATCTGCATTTTTTATATTAGCCATTGTCACAGGTATGAACTAGTATCTCCTTGTAGCTTTGATTCACATTTCCCTGTTGGCTAAAGATACTGAGGATGCTCATTTGCCATTCATGCACTGTTCGAGTCTTTTGTCCATTTTCAAATTGGATTGCTGTTTTTTTTTCCTCCAGAGTTTATAATTCTTGATATGTTTTGAAGAAAGTGCTATATCAGTTATATGATTTGCAAATATTTTCTCCCTTTCTTGGCTTGTCTTTTTATCCTCTTAACAGCATTGCTTTCAGAGTTTAAGTTAATTTTGTTAAAATTCAATTCATTGATTTTTTTTTCTCTTAGGGATCATGTCTTTGGTGTCATGTCTAATAACTCTTTGCCTAACTCCAAGTCATGAAGTTTTTGTTTTCCTATGTGAAGTTTAGGTCAAAGTTTTTTCCTATGATTGTCCAATGTTCAATCATGGGAAAATCATAGGAAAAATCAAGGTTTTTTTTTTCCTATGATTGTCCAATCATTTGTTGAACAGACTATCTTTCCTCTCCACCAATTTTTGAAACGACTTTCACCAGGGTTGCTGATGGCCTTCTACTTTCCTGATTTAAAGGAACAATGGCCTGTAACACATTTTAGCAATGTAGTGTTGGTGTGGACTGTGTGCTTTTGTAACAACAGTGACATCGGGAGTTCCTTCACCTGGATGTTGAGAGAATGCAGGGAGAGTGCTGGCTGCATCCATCACCCATCAGAGGGGTGGAACACATTCAGAGTGGCAGGAGTGGCCCTGACTGTACGCTGCCTGCTCATGTAGCACGAACCAGGGTCTGTCTACTTATATTTTCCTAAACTGGGAGAGACAATGATCTTTCAGGAATATTTTCTATCTGCACTCCTTGAAATAAGAAGATAATATTGTAGTTTTAATGTTTATTTAAAATTTGTTTTCTTAAGAGTAATATATGCTCATTGTAAAAAAAAATTGGAAAATACTTAACACCTCCTCTTGCTCTTGTCTCTCCTTCCTTTTCTCTTCTTTTGCTCCTTCTCTTCCTTTTCATTCTCCCCCTCCTCCTGCTGCTGCCCCTCTTATCCGCTTCTTGTTCATAGGACTCATGTACGTAATGGTGGTCTACTTCTGCAGAAGAAGGGAAAAGCTGAGAGAGAGGCTTAGATAGATGGATGGAGGATGGAGGTTAAAGCAAATATCATAGAAATAACATGTTCAATCTTGGTAGTAGGGACATGGAAGTCTATTTTTATTTCTTCTATTCTGGGCTGTAGGCTTGAAATGTTTCAGAAATAAAATAAAAATGGATAAAAGCCCTCAAGGCATTTACTTTCAAATGAAGAGACACTAAACATTTATGATCTTTATTATTAAATTATATAGTACTAAACTAAGAGGTTAGAGGCTGAGCATCCCCACCATCCCAGAGATGAAGGAATGCTGCTCTTCACTATTTAAAATGCAGCAGTGCTTTTCTTAAATGACATGAAAAATAAGAGAGAATATAATCTGTCCTGGATGTTTGGGTAGGTGACAGATGGAAGATGAATGAGGTATTTTCTGTACAGGCATACTGTTCTTTGCTATGTATGACAGAATGAATAAATGACCTGCATGGCAATTTTGGAAAATTTCCTGATATGTTAAGATAATAAGAGCAGGCAAGTTAGCTGACTAGGAGCTATTAGTTCAGCAAGTTAGAATTGCCATTCATAGTCAAGTCACAGATTTGACAGAAGTTTTTCTAGGTTTAGTTTGCTGACGAGTCTGTAACTTTTTAATATGTTCCCATTTTTAGACATCTTGGCCCCCATCTGCCACCTGATTAGGCTCTGGAGACTTAATATTGAAATATAAATATTAATAAGCTCTAAAGATGGAGCTATCTGCCTAAACTTTAAGTTTAGTATTTTAAGTTTGCAACTTACAGTGGTGTCCATGTTTTAAAGTGAAATAAAGAACTAGGGCAATGATTTAAGCAAAAAAAATTTTTTTACAAGGCTCTAATTACCTGGACACTTAGGCCAAATCTATTTTTGGCACAAAGTATTGAGACAGATACTTCATTTTGCATGGCAGATACAGATTATGTTAAACTCGACTTGTTTGCCTATACTCCAACACACATTTTCTACAAATGCCTTTTTTCCCTCTTTGGAAAAATGAAAGCAATAATTTTGCTTGGGAAATTTTCCTGTTGTTGGAATCTTGTCTCACCTTGAACAAGCCTCTTGCCTCTACTACGTCTCTTCTTTCTTGGCTATAGAATGTAGGGTTTGGACTTTGTGAACTTTAAGCTCCCTTTCATCTTCATGCTTTTAGGTAAAAACCTTTGTGGTTCCCCTTTTCTGTTGGACATTAATTTCTCAACTGGGATATGATGTTAGGTAACGATTCTCCTGTGGAACTGGGCGCTGAGGGAGGGAGGAGGATGTGACCTACCCTGATCCACACGTTCTCCATGCAGGCAGGAAAGACAGTATGTCTTCACAGCTCTCTTGCTGCGCAGCTACTTGGAGGAAAGATGCTGCCAAATGAATGAAGGAAAGAAGGTTGGAATAATGGGTGACCAGATCACACCTGTAGGAGTTTGGACTTCAATCTCTAAGAGATGAGGTGCCACCTGGGGTTTTCAGGCAGCTCAGTGACATGTTTCAATAAAAGAACCTCTGGCTAAAGTGGGGAAGATGATGGGAGGGCTAAACTGAAAAATGAGGGACAAGGTAGGAGGTCACTGCAGTAGTTTAGGTAAAAAATGACAAAAAACATAGACTAAAGCAAGTAGAGAAGAAAAGAAAGATTTGAGACATTTTAAGGAGTTGACATTGTCACAGCTTCATGAGTGATATGATGTGAGTAATGAGTGAGAGCAAGCACTTAGGATGACTTCCCTGTTTCTCCATGCAAATTTTGCATTCTTTTCTATGCTACATCCTTATTTATTCTAATCTAAAAGTAATGTTTTGATTACTACTGATTATAACTTAAAATTTCAGATAAAATTATCTGTGTTTATTCTGTGTATTCAGTGTGAGAAGTACAGGTACAGAAAGAGAAGAGAAAGGCAATGATTTGAACCCCAAGGAAAACCAACATTTAAGGGGTAGGTGGAGGTAGAGGAGCTGGCAGGGAGATTAGGGAGGAATGGTAAGAGAAGTTCGGGATGAAGCTGATAAAATGTTACCATGGAAGTATACAGAAGAGACAGCTACAGGGAAGGAATAAATAATAGGGTCACATGCTGCAGAGAAGTCAAGGAAGTTAATGGAAGTATTAACTTTGAGTTCAGAAATTAACAAAGTCTTGTTGATTTTAGTGAAGGCACATTCTGGTGACAGACACTAGATTGTCATGAGTTGAAAAGTAAATGAAGAGTAGAGAAGTAGGGCAATGAGCACGAGCTACCATTTTCAGGAATCTTGACTGTAAAAAGAAAGAGCACTAAGAGGACAATGTATTCATTGGGAAGCACAGTTTTTTTTTTTTTTTCAAGTGTCATAGAGATGAATATTTTGTAGATGGGGCAGAATGACCCAGTAGATACGGAGAGATAGAAACTACAGAGAATTAATCTCAATCTCTCAAATTCTAGAAGGTAAATGGAAAGTTTTAAAGGTCTTAAAAATACATATACTATATGCTTTAACTTTTATTTCTGAATTTATCTTAGTTTTAAATGCTTTGAACACTTTTCTATAACTTAAACTCCACAATTAGAATTGTGTCTAAAGTATTTAATTAAAAATAAAATGAACAGAGATTTGTACAATTTTAGCATCAAAAAATTGGTAACTACTTAAATACTCAACACTGAGAAAATTTCCATTGGCTACTGTAAGAATATTTAGGTGAAAATTATTCAGTTTTTATTCTGGATAGGTTAGACAAGCTCAAAATACTTGTCATACCCAGAACCCCTTTCAAGGTGTTCCTCCCCACTTTTTTATCCAAATCATATTTATTCAGGATAATTTACATTTAATAAATGCACCCATTTTAAGTGTCCATTTTAAAAAGTTCCAACAAGTTTCACACCAGTGTAACCATCACCATGATCAAGATAAAAAACCATCACCATGTTCAAGATATTGCCTCTAAGAGTTCCCTTCTCACCTTCCTAGTTTATCCTCACCCTGCCACTGGCCATAGGAAATCCCTGACCTGCTTTCTGTCACCATAGATTTATGTGTTCTAGAGTTTTAAATAGCGCAGTATGTACTCTTTTCGTCTGGCATTTTCAGCTTAGTATTATGTTTCCCAGATTCTTCCATGTTGTTGCAAGCAAATATTGGTAGTTATGCCTTGTTATCGTTGAGTAGTGATGCCGTGACTATACCAAATTTGCACATTTATTCACCAGTTGATGGACATTTAGGTTGTTTTCAGTTTTTTGCTGTTAAGAATAAGCTGCTATGAGAATTCATTTACAAGCCTTTGTGTGAACATATGTTTTAATTTTTCTTGGGCAAATATCTAGGAATGGAATTGCTACATCTTAGGGTCAAATGGTAAGTGGTGTTTAGGTTTATGAGAAACTGCCAAACTGTTTTCCAAAATGGCTATACACTTTTTACATTCCCATCAACAATGGATGAGAGTTCCAGTTATTCTATACTCTTTATCACATTTATTGGTACAAAGTTCTTCATAATATCCCCCTATCTTTTCAGTGTCCATAGGATATGTACTGATATCCATTTTTAAATTTCCGATATTGGTAATCCGTATCTTCTGTCTTTAAATTTTTTTTTCTCATTCAAGGTAGAAATTTATCAATATGATTTATTTTTTCAAAGGCCAGGTTATGGTTTAATTATTTTACTCTACTGCCTCTTTTTTACTTCATTGATTTCTGCTTTGGTCTTTATTACTTCATTTCTCCTACTTACTTTGGTTTAATTTGACTGTTTCTTTAGCTTCTTAGGGTCTACAACCCCTTTTATGGTGTGGCTTCTGCGTACTGTGCCTGGACCACCAGGCTGGTATCATGTGGCCCCAGCACACTGAGAGAGGATGGGCCTCAGTGAGCAGCTGATGCAGTGTATTGATTTGCCAGTGGCCTGTAAGAGATTATGGAGTAAAAATTCTGTTCAAAATCATTGAAGTGATTAATAGATAATTGTATTATTTCTGTCAAGGGTGAAAGTTTAGTTGTTAGAGTAGAATATTCCCAGATAGTGAGTAGTTGAGTCAAATAACGGTGCCCATGAATTAAGATAATGCATTTCTGCAACTGAAAGGGCAGCAAAGTCGTTGTTAGAGCTGCCTTGAATGCTAGAAGACATTCTAGTTTGTAATTATGTTCTAATCTTGGTAAAGCCTGGTTGTATGGCTGATTTTTGAGTTTCCACAAGGCCTGGCCATGTTACTGAGTTTGCCTTTTCTTCGCATGAGTGACTTTACCACGCACCTGCTCCATACTTGATGTTACAAAGGAAGTCTCTGATCAACTACTCCTGAGAACCAAATGGGAAAAAATTTAGTGATAAAGCAAAAACACAAGACCCAATTTTATGTGTGTATTGTATGATTCCATGGATAAAACATAGAAAATGATTGAAAAGAAGTATATGGGATTATAGGTAACTTTCATTTCTTTGTTTGTATTTTCCTTGGTGAAACCAGATTTCTTTAGACCTCACTAGCCTGTGTATAAAGATAGAGTTACATTAAGGGTAGTAACCCAAATATCTCTGGCATAATTCCCTGCCTACTTACACAGAGCCTGGCTCCTTGTAAACCTCCTTTTCCAACATAAGGAACTCCCAAATATTATTAATCTGAGTTAGAAATTAGAAGTATCCTAGACTCAAGTAGGACCCTTAGTTGTATATTTTTTATCATAAGCATGTATTACAATGTCTTCATTATTTTCAGATTCTATATTTTCACATTTATTTATAATCCCCAGATTAATACTTGCAGGGTTTTCTGGTCACTTATCAACATGTGCAGAGTGGAAAAAAAAAAAAAAGGAACTCCATTTTTTTTCCCCACTCTGCACATGTTCCCAGCTGAATGAGCAAGGTGATGTCTGCTTTCTTGCTTCAGCTCTCATACTGTAAACAAGTGTCCTTCTAGTGGTCTATTTAGTGTCATGTTTTTTACACTTTTGTGCTTTTTGTTAGTAATTTTGCTGTTTGAAGTGGCCCCCAAGCATAGTACTAAAGTGCTGTTTGGTGTTCTTAAGTGAACACCAAAGAAAGGTCTGATATGCTTTACAGAGAAAATAGATGTGTCAGTTTTGCTTTAGGCATTAGTTATAGAACGACTGGCTGTGAGCCTAATGCTCGTGAATCAGCAATATATATTAAATAAAGTGTTTTTAAACAGAAAAACAAGGTTATGTATTGATCAATTGATGAAAATGTTATGATTAGAAGCTTTTTGGAACCTAACTCTATATTTCCCCTAGGAGCAATAGTTCAGGATCTACTAATTCAGTGTTCATGGTGATGTTATAGAACACAACTATCATGAATAATGAGAATTGACTATACTTTAAGAAGGGAAATAAAGATCTAACAAAATATACACACTAGAATGATATGAACCAGTAAGATTAACATTAATAATTTTCCTGATGGAAGAAGGCCAGAAATTGTAAAAGGATGTGGGGTCCAAGATCCAGAAGGCAGATACCTTTCCATTTTAGGCTAGAGGGAAGGAGATAAGGGAGTAATGAGATGAAGAAAATTTGAGGGGATGGAAGGGAATGGCAGAGCTGAAAACCAAATTCAAGGAGTTGACGACATCTACTAAAGATGATGTGGGGGATAATCAGGGACTCAAAAAGAATGTCAGCATTTTGGAATAGTCACTGAGGGATAGTAAGGCTGAAAAATGAAATGGTACTTAAAAGAACACGCAACACAATTATAATTTTTGGCTTTTTTTTAACTAAGATAACATAGAAAAATGAGATTTATAAGCAGGTTGTATGAAATCTATTGTGCAGCTTGTTTAAACAGGCAGAATACTCACAAAATAATATTGTTTTCCCTAAGGCCTTGGCCAGGCTTCTAAATTGGATGTGTGGTAGCAGAACTATCATTTCCAGGCAAAATATATATGTTCTTGATACTAAAATAAATTGTTTATGTGATTTTCAAGTAGTAGTTCTTATGTTGTATGTTTGGACACAACTATCTAGTAGTAATTGGCAATTGTTTATTGAACATCTATTAGATGACAGAAGCCAGAAATACATAAGAAATTAAACCTGGCTTCAGCCATCAAGCATCTTAGCTAGAGGTATATACTCCCAAGAGACAATTGTGTTTCATTGTGGTGAGTGCTGCAACGGGATAGACATGGGATACATGGGAACGGTTGGGAAGCCTCAGACCCAGTCCTGGAGGTTTCATGAAGGGGAGGAATGGACTGAGATAACTTGGCTCCAAACAGCTGGCTTGGAGGGATTCTAGGTGTTGCAAAGACCCAGAGATACAAACCACACAAAATTGCATACCAAAATTAATATCAAAATGTCTATCCTATTTTATTTTTGTATTATGTTGTCAAAACCATTGGTTGGCATGAGTGCTCTTATAATTTTTCTGTGTAAAGTTTAATGGAACAGTTAGCATAATCGTCATGAAAATTTTAATGTCAATATTTCTATAAATCACATTTATTATTTATTCTTTTAAGCTATTACATGTTCTGCCACTTTGATTATAATCAGAAGATATTTAAACCTTGATCACAAAATAAACTGTTATCAATTTATAAACACATTAGGCAGAAATAAAAAGAGACACTAGTCTATCATGAAACTATTTTAGAAACTCCGCAAAGATGATTTAAGAACACGCTTTGTCACATGGAAAGGATTTGGGGTGAATTTTTTACTTAATATCTTTATTTACTAGCTTTTTAAAAATAGTTTTTAATAATCCTCAAGCATTTTTATAAGCCAGTATTTTCCTCCCAAGCAAAGTTGTGAGAAAATGTCCAAGTAATAAGCCTTAACGATAAGGACTCTGGCAAAGTTTGACATTATAAACACATATATTTTTTGAGGAATAGAGAATTTTTATAAATATTCATTCTGGATGAATACTCTGCTTGGAAGTGGTTTGTATTTCAAATAAAATAAATTTTACATTGATTTATCTGTCTTTTTTTATGGAATAGGAGATATAAGTGATTTCAGATGTGTTGGGATTGTTTTTATTCTTCAATTGGCTTTTATTAAAGCACTATCTATATGATACTTCCTTGCAACTAGAGTCTTTTTTGCTTTAGGACAGTTTAAAATTACATAAATATTTCTTTTATTCATAACAGACTCATTGAAACAGATTGGCACTAATTAGAGAAATTCACGTAAGCTATGTGATCATATATTGCATACTGGCCATTTTGTCTGACCTGTCAGTTAGAAGTACATTGCAGTGAAAATATGGAGAACAGTATTTTAAATACATGGTTAAACTGCATTTGTCATTTATCAGAGTTGGCTAAGGTATCTTGCATAACATTATATGTATTTGAAAGTGTATTACTGGTTTAAGGAATACCACTATGGGCTTTTTTTCCCCTTCCTTAAAAAAGTTCTTTGAATTCCTGTAATTTTTTCTACATAAGATTGAGTGTTACATACTTCATAAGAAATGTATTATTTATGTCAGTATATTTCCACAATGCTGCTGTGGTTTCAATTTTATATTGATATAACATAGAGTCATGAATGGGCATTTTGGATTTTTTAGAAAAGTCATTGAATTGGTATATTTGCACTGAAATGCTGTCTATTTTTCTGTTTGCTGTTGGAAGTAGATGCAGAATGTTTGCATTGTTGATAGAAGCCTTTGGGTTAGTAGTTTCATGCAAGTGAATGGGATGTACTATTAATAACAGAAATGAAATTATTTAAAAAATAGTTTCAGTAGAGGTGAGAGAAAAACTACTAAGTTATTAACTTGACATTTTAGATGTGAATTAAATTATTAAGTTACTGAATATGAAAACTTTGTATCACAGAGGTATAGCCAAGGGAAAAATCATATTTGCTTTAGACTAAATGTAGCAGAAAATGAGTACCAGGAGTATTCTCTCTTGTGATATCTATGATATACACATATGATAGATTTCCATGCAAATACCCAGATGTTGAAGAAATTCTTAGTGTTTTTTTTAAATATACATCATAGTGGACAGTTGTTGCAACTATTAACATTATACTGTATCAGATGCTGGAGAGGATGTGGAGAAATGGGAATGCTTTTACACTGTTATTGGGAGTGTAAATTAATTCAACGATTGTGGAAGACAATGTGGCGATTCTTCAAGGATCTAGTAATAGAAATACCATTTGACCCAGCAATCCCATTACTGAGTATATACCCAAAAGATTATAAATCATTCTATTATAAAGATACATGCACATGAATGTTCACTGTGGTACTGTTCACAATAGCAAAGACTTGGAACCAACCCAAATGCCCATCAATGATACACTGGATAAAGAAAATGTGACACATATACATGATAGAATACTATGCAGCCATAAAAAAGGATGAGTCCATGTCCTTAGCAGGGACATGGATAAAACTGGAAACCATCATGCTTAGCAAACTGACACAAGAACAGAAAACCAAATACTGCATGTTCTAACTCATAAGTGGGTGTTGAACAATGAGAACACCTGAACGCAGGGAGGGGAACATCACATACCGGGGCCTGGAGGGAAGGGGGCTAGGGGAGGAATAGCAGGGGGTGGGGTGATTGGGGAGGGATAGCATTAGGAGAAATACCTAATGTAGATGACGGGGCAATGGATGCAGCAAGCTACCACCACGGCACATGTTTACCTATGTAACAAACCTGCATGATCTGCACATGTACCTCAGAACTTAAAATATAATACATAAATTGAAAATAAAACAAAACAAAACCATTATACTGTATCATAGCAAATTGTAGACTGCTATTCAGGATAAGCTGTGCTTATACACAAATCTCAAACAGCTAAAGAAAGTGAGTAAGAAAGATATAAGGACATGCATACAGTCATTCTATGTATATCTGAAAAGAAGCAAATCGTTGAAAAATGTTTGTACTTCACTAAAGCAAGGCATGCATTTTCATCATTGTACACTAGTCTGTTCCAAAAGCACACTGAAAAACTGCTGACCTAGAGGAACTTGGCTATGGAGAACACCCAGGCATTATGTGTCATCAAGATTTCTTTATTATCAATGGAAAGTGGCATTACCTGAATCAATTGCAACATATAGATTTGATTGGATTGAGCTGTTCACCAAGCATCGCTATTGATTAAATTCTAAGATAAATGCTTTGATGAAATCTTGAAATCAATACATCTATTTGAATTATGACTTTAAATAATTTGTTATTTTAAATGGATGTGATGGTGAGCCATCTGGGAATATAATTAGATGAATTATAGATAAAAATAGTGATTGGACTTCATTTACATCAATTGGGGCTTTTTTTTGAAGCTCAGTTGGGTGCCATTTCTAGAGATTTTGGAGAATTAGGACTTGGACATATTTGAATAAATATTATATTCCAGGCATTGTGCTTGGGAAGGATGTATGTCTTTGCTAAAAATAAAAGGATTGTTTTCCTTTGCAATTAAGGTGCTGTCTAAAGGCTGTAAAGATGTAGTTACCCAAGAGCCAGGTGCAGTGGCTCATGCCTGTAATCCTAGCACTTTGGGAGGCTGAGGTGAGCGGATCACCTGAGGTTGGTAGTTCAGGACCAGGCTGACCAACGTGGAGAAACCCTGTCTCTACTAAAAATACAAAAAATTAGCTGGGCATGGTGATGCATGCCTGTAGTCCCAGCTACTTGAGTAGCTGAGGCAGGAGAATTGCTTGCACCCAGGAGGCAGAGGTTGCAGTGAGTGGAGATTGCACCATTGCACTCCAGCCTGGGCAACAAAAGTGAAATTCTGTCTCAAAAAAAAAAAAAAAAAAAAAAAGAATAGTTACCCAAAATAACATCATTCCAAGAACTGCAAAATGGGAAAGGTTATGATATGGAGAACAGTGGCTCTCAAGTCTTTCTCCAGTGGAGAGATAAGAAATTAAACAACAAAAGGAAAATGACACAGGAAATATTTAAGGTGAAAGAATGTTATTTTTCCACAAGAATAACAGAATTAAATATTTTCCTTTAATATCAATTAAAATTTTGTGGAGGAAATAACATAAGCACTGTTTCTTTTTTCCTTATGAATTATTTATAGGGCAAAAAGAAGACTTTTTAGTGGGACACTAAGAAAGACAAGGAAAACACTTGTGCTGATGAAAGGCCAAGTAAAGTGTTACGTAGTTTAATGTACAGTGTAGAGACATGTAGTATTGGCTCATTTCTGTAAACAATGAAAGGATTGTGTCATTTTGATTGCTGTTCCCTCAGGTAATTCCTCAAATGACAAAATAAATTCATCCACATTTCTAATAATGAAATCAGCTTAATCACTGGAATAGGATCCTAGTAGCAGACTTCACAGTCATCTTGCAGCAAGGTAGGTAAGCTGTACTGGCTCTCTTATTTATTCAGCAGTTATTCAATCATGTCAGCAATGGTCTAACTGGTAGGGAGTACAATTTAAAAAAAATCAATAATTTTCAGTTTACTGAGAAGAGTGAATGTAACAAGTATAAGCCATTAATAAGGGAAAAAACAGCAACTGCATTCTCCCTTTCTTCCTGTACAATGAGACCTAGCTTAGTCATTGTGACTGACTGTGCAGAAACAGTACTCACAAAATACCCATACACATTTCCTAATACCCATATAATGAAATAGGATCATGTGACTAGTTATGGTTAGTGAGTTGGAATAAGAAGTAGAATTGATACAGTTCACTTCCAGAAGAAACCATTATTAACAGATGTGTGAGGCTCCAGTTCTCTCTTCTTCACTGTGGTGACCCGGAAGCCATAAGTTCTAGATGTTATAGCTATAACAAGGAATTAGACTGGGTCCTTGGGTCATCATTTTGAAGGGAGCTATGCTAAGAGCCTCTAGACTCATGGTAGACTTGCTATGTGTTAATCCATTGATAGATCATGGTTGTCGGTCTTGCAGCATACCCTATCTTATGCTGACTAATGGATTGCCAATATCTGATATTTCCTTGCTACTGCCATCACTAATCCAGAGATGAAACTTCTGAGCACATTAACAGTGTTCTAGGAAAATCTAGGGGACTAATTCTTTAATTCTTTATCATATAACTTAAACATAGGATAGCTTAACCTTAATCTCACCTATCCTTTTCCCTTATTACAAACTTTTCACTTATGGCCCAATAGTTTAGTTGGAAAGAAAGTATGCTACACTCGAATACGCTAGGTAATTATTATTCATGCCTAACCTTGATGTTACTAGATTTCATTAAACAGGATCTTTGGAACTTGAACCTGTTGAAGGTAACAGTAATAAGTCAGTAGAGACAGTTACCACTTAAGAGAGACTGGTGCTGGCAAGCACTCTAATGACTCCTGTTGTCTGCATGATATGATGGTGATGGTAATGCTAATGTCAGCTAACACTTCTATGGCACTTTAGTATGTACCAATCATGAGTTTAAATCTTTTTCTATATATGAACTCATTTAATTTATAATTAATGGTGCTCCCCAATTCTTACTGTTCTTACTTCTACTTATTGTGAATACCTAACTTCATTTCGCTGCTCAGTGAAATTTCTTCCAACTCCTCCAAAAACAATGATCATTTCTTCTGAGCTTCCTTACTAGTTGGTACATGTTTTTGTTAAGCATGTAGAAGGTTATATTGCAATTATTTGTTGATATGCCTCAACCATCACATAATCCACGAGGGCTGCTTCCTGTTCAATTTTATATTCCCCAAATGTACACATTGTCTGGAACACCAATCAACATAAGATGATTGATTGAAAAATAAATGTAACAAATGAGTGAATAAATAGTTGAAATTATGAGAGGTTTTTGTTTGTTATGGCCAAGAGAGTACTGACAAATAAAAAACTGGGAAAATGGTCTTTTTACAGTGAAAACATAAAAGATTTTTACAGTTTTATAGTAACCCTGAAATTTTATAAAAATAATTTTAGGTTTAACCTTCAAAGCAGCTTTTACTCAGGTATATTCTTTGGCTTGGATAATCAGATGTGACCCAAGGGGAGAAAGTGACAAAAGAGCATTAGAAGGATTTATTTGTAAGGAGTCTCTTTCCTGCCTGGAAGGTGGTATTTTATATCCTTGGGGACATGGGTAGAAAATGGCCTAGTGATCTTAGCTAGGGTCCAAGACTTAATGGAGCGGTTCTCTATAATCAGACATGGGACCTTTTAAGTAACTTAAAGGCCAAACTGCAAAAGCTTTAAAATCTAGTAGCAAAACAATAGTGCTCTTTGGCCTCCACTAGGATTAATGGTTTAAATTGTTATTATTTGCTATTTAATAAGGGAAAACAATGCAACTGAAGGTTTTCTTTCAGAATTAAAACATTCTGATAAATGATTCTATGGATCTTCGACATAATTTTTATTCCAATAGGTTAAAGTCAGGGTCATTGATGGGTCTGTGGACTTACAGGCAAAAAAGGATGTCTCAAGAATAACTCTTGAACATTCCTTACTGTATTGTCAACTTGGGAAGTATTGAGGCTCTGTAATCTTCAAATCTGAAAGAGAAATAAAAAATTTTTATTGCCATGATTAGTAATATTAGTAGTAACAGACATTTATTAAACTCTTACCATGTTTCAGGCATGCTGCTAATTCTGTATGCATTTTACCTCATTAAATCTTCCTAGCATCTTTTTGAGAGTTTTTTTTTTTTTATTTCTGCTTTACAGATAAGGAAACTAAGGCACAGAGAGGTTAAGTAAATTGCCCATGTCACAATCTCACATAGTTAATAAGCAACCCTAAAGCCAGTTCTTAATCTACACACTGCACAGGCTCCCTATGGATGGGAATGGGGTTCTTCTTCTTTTCCCCATCTTTATTGACAAGTAAATTTGTCTATATTTAAGGTATACAACTTGATGTTTTGCTATATCCATACATTGTGAAGTGATCACCAAACCACAATCAAGTTTAGTTAACATATCCATCATCTCCCAAAGCTGCTTTTCTTTAGATATGGTCAAAACACTTAAGATCTACCCTCTTAGCAGACTTTAAATATACAGTACAGGATTATTTACCATAGTCTCTATACTGTATAGTAGACTTCCAGCGCTTATTCATCTCGTATAACTGAAACTTTGTATCCTTTGACCACAGTTCCCATTTCCCCCAGCCTCCAACTCCCAGCAGGTGCTGTTCTACTCTGTGCTTCTATAAGTTCAACCATTTTAGATTCTTTGTATAGGTGAGATTACGCAAGATTTGTCTTTCTGTGTCTATCTTATTTCACTTAGCATATTATCCTCCAGTTTCTTCCATATTATTGTAAATGGCAGGATTTGCTTCTTTTTCAAGGCTAAATACTATTTGTGTGTATGTATGTGTTTATTGTGTATCACTCCCCTGGCTCTTTTCCTTGTTGCTGAGGTTAGGGAACAAGTTGGACTAGTACGAGGTTCATTCCGTATAGCACCTTCCCACCAAAAAGTACTTTCCTCCTGGGTCTACTATGGTTGGTCAGGAGGATGGGGAACACACCCTTTTCTGAGAATCCTTTGCAACCCACGACTCTAATTTGGGTTGTGCCTAAGGTTGGGCAATGTGGACTTGACAGAAACTACTGACTGTCTCTGCCATTCAAAGGGACAATCTATGCTGCGTCGTCCAGCTACCTCATATATCATTTTTTCATGATTCTCTGCATGATAAAAATTTTTAAGAGACACATGTTTTAAGACAATATTATAAAAAAGAAAACCAAATAATCTTAATTTCAAATTAGGGTTAATGAATATCTAGAACTCTTTTTTGCAGCTATTTGTATCACAGGTGGTTGGACCACATATATTTTTTAAACAGCTCATAGGTGCCTATACAAATTATATAATTAGAAAGATTTAATCTTTGTGGTAAATGGAAGTAATTATGGAATCCTAAAACTGTCTGAGCTTACTTTTGTATCAGTAATAATAAAAATAACAAATTATGTTTTATAACTAAATTTTGATATTCGAACAACTCACAAAATACTTTTACTAGTGTGTTATATGATTAGATTTATAGAAACAGTTTTTGAGGTACATAACTTGCATGTTTGCATGAATTCTTACTTTATAGATGAGGAAACCAATGCTTGTTAGGTTACATGACTTGACCATGACTAATGGGGACTCACAATGTATGCTCTGCCTTAAATCTCATAGTTTCAGCTTTGCAGCACCTGACCTTTCTACCCAACCCATGACTTAGCTCCATGGCCAGCCTCATGAGGGGATTAAGAAAAATGGGAAGAAGAGGCCTAAGTAATTTTTTCATAGACTATTGAAATTTTATTCATAGGACCTGGAAATTCAAATGTTGAAAGCACAGCTATCATCACAGCTAATTGTGGGGTTGCAGATGAGTTCTACTTGTCTGGGCTCAATGACTAAGCTTTTAGATTCTCTCCTTCTCTCCCTCCCTTCCTCTCTTTCTAAAATTTGTTTAGCTACAGTGACTTATGATTCATTCAATAAATATTTACAAAGCCCTAATCCACTTGTCTGGAAAATGTCCTTCTCTGAATGTCAGCCTGGTTCCACTGGATTCCAACAGTAAGTTCTGAAAAGAGGATCTGCAGCTTTGGTATACTGTTGTCAGTTCAGTATTGCCTTGCTTCTTAGGGACTTAAATGACATAATAATTGGGAGTAAAAATTCCCATTATTGTATAAGACATAATGTAAGATATTTGGGATGAGCAGAAAACAAAATGCAATAAAACATATTCCTTAGTGAGCTTGTAATTTATCAAAATAGTTTCTAGGCCTAAAAATTATGTTCCAATTCATATTTTTTCCTCTCTTAAACCATGTATATTCTTCAGTATTAGGAGACCTAGTGTAATGAGGAAAAAAGATGTACTCATTTATTTAATACATAGTGAGTGTCTGCTATGTGATCAGGTAATATCCCAGGCCCTGGGGAACGAAAGCTGCCTGAAACCACCTTATAAACCCCTGCTGTAACTCAAATGGGGGGAACAATTTAAAAAGAAATAGACATAAAAACTAAATGAAATGGCCCAAATTGTGTTAAGTGTGATGAGGCAAAAAAATAAAAAAATAAATCAAGTGGCCAAGAAAAACAGATCTGAAGAGGGGACCTTGAAGAGGGGACCTCCTTTAGGTAAGACGCTCAGGAAGGCATTTAGGAGGGCTTCATTTAAACTGAGACCTAGGGTTGAAAAGAGTTAGTCCTACGAAGAGAGAGGGGAAAGGCCTTCTAGGCAGAGGGAACAGCAGCAAAAATCAAAGGGTAGATTTCATTCCCACCAGGGCTGGAGTCAAAGCTTCAGATGATGTGGTCTGGATTTGGTCCTGCTCTGCACCTTGCAGCTCTGCTTCCCTGTGTAGCGGCTTCATTCTGAGCCACGCTCTCACCATGCTCATGGTCAAGGCCCCATGTCCTGCTTGGGGCTGCGAGAGCAGGAATCCACAGTGGGAGGATTTTAGAGAGGGAAAATTGATTCTGGGTAGGTAAAAACAGCATCCCCCTCCCCGATCTCCGACTGAAAACCTTTGAAGCCTGAAAGAGTTCCAAACAGATGGAGGACTAGTGTGGCAGGTTGTGGGAGGAGAGCTGCCAAGATTGGGTGGGGCTAGTAGTGAGGGGTGCATCCTCTAGATGTTAGGAAGAGCAGTTTGGACTGGATTTCAAAAGCACTAGAAAGCTGTTAAAGGGTTTTAAATGGGTGTAATATAATTTGATTTATTTAATTTCTAAGATATTTTTCAAACACTTAAAATTATTCTCTATTTGAAAATAATTTCAAATTTATGGACAAGTTGTAATAATAAGAATACTATGTGGGACACTCATGTACCCTTTGTTCAGATTCATCTAATGTTAACATTTAATCTCATTAGTTTTATTTTTTTTATTATTTGCCTCCTCTGTTTCTCTCTCCCTCTACACACAAGAATAATCACACACGTAAAACATACATATATAAAATTTTTGACACATTTTAGAGTAAGTTGCATGATAGTATCATGGCGCTCTGTCCCTAAAACCTTCAGCATGTTTTTATTGCTAAGAATATGCTATGATAAAACCACAGTACAGTTAGCCCCCTCAGTACATTTAATTGTAATATAATAGGTTAATGAAATCTAACATCTGTATCCCAGTGTTGTCAGTTGACCCAATAATATCATTTATAGATTCTTCCCCTCTCCTGTACTGGATATAGTATAAGATCACATATTGCATTTGTTTTTCATGTCTCTAGTCTCTTTTAATCTGGAATATTTCTGCAACCTCTCTTTGTCTTTTATAGTATTGACTTCTTTGAAGAATACAGACTGTTCTTCATTTGGGGTTCATCTGATGATTCCACATGGTCAGATGGAGATATATGTTCCAGGCTGAAATACTACATAAGCAATGTTGTGTCTTTCTCACGGTTTTACATCTGGAGGCACATCATGTCCATCGGCACATCATGTCCCTCTGCCCATCATTGGCAACACTAATTTTGCTCCCCTGGTGTAGGTGTTGTCCAATTTCTCCTCCTCCTCCTCCTCATTATTATTACTATTATTTTGAAGCACACAATCTGTGAGGAGTTACCAAAGACCATGCAAATATCCCATTTCTCATAAAAAAATTTCCCCAGGATTTAGCATTCACTGATAACGTACTTGAACCAATCTTTGCTATGATGATAACAAAATGTGATTTTTCCAAAACTGCTCTCCTTCCACATTTTATCAGTCAGCTCTATAAGCAAGAATACTCCTCTTATTTCTTTGTTATTGGTATGGACTCATTGACATAGTTTTTCTAATAGTCTATAGTTTTTTACTATTCCTAATTGTTTCAGCCATCAAATTGTCCTGGATTTGGCCAGTGATAGACTTTTCCAACTGAAACCTGAATCTTATGACATGCCCCCATGAAATTTTTTAAAGTACGTTTTTACTATCTGGAAAAACAAGATGTTTCATGCTTATCTGTACTCTCCTTGATCCAGCCTCAGAATCAGCTGTTTCTCCAAGAAACCCTAGTATTTGTTAGTGGGAAATAGGCATAGAGACCAATATCTGGGTGCTAGGTATACAAATTGCTATTGGCATGGGTCCAGGCAGAGATAGAAAACATATACATGTGTTACACATATGTAAATATGGATAATGTACATATACACACATATATATACACACCAACCTACACATATACATGCATATACACAAACACCTACATTTTCTATTTCTAGTTTAGAAATCATATGTTGACTCCTATACCTCCAATTGTAATCCACTCCACAGGGTTGTTCATCCTCATCGCTTTTACAGTTAGAATTTGACTCTTGCCAGGCACGGTGGCTCATGCCTGTAATCTCAGCACTTTGGGAGCCCAAGACAGGCAGATCACGAGGTCAGGAGTTCAAGACCAGCTTGGCCAACATAGTGAAACTCTGTCTCTACTAAAAATACAAAAATTTGCCGGGCATGGTGGCGTGCGCCTGTAGTCCCAGCTACTCGGGAGGCTGAGGCAGGACAATCACTTGAACCCAGAAAGCAGAGGTTTTGGTGAGCTGAGATTGCACCAGTGCACTCCAGCCTGGGCAACAGAGCAAGACTTTGTCTCAAAAAAAAAAAGAAAAAGAAAAAGAAAAAAGAATTTGACTCTCAACAACATCAACATACTTACTCATTTGCTCAGTCCTGTGATGAATCTGAAATAGTTTCACAATTGCTTCTTGTTCCTAAACAAATCCAAATGTATTTTTAAAAGTTCAGAGTTCTCCTTCTCCCCTGGTCTCCTCAAGCCGAAGGGTATATAATAAAATATTGTGTTCACACATGACTTAGATTCACTCTCTTTTTCTCCTTCTGTTTGATTATGTTATTTATTTGAACTACAATTGGGTTCACTTGTTTTAGTTTGGTTTCAGCTGCAGTTTTTCCTCTTTCCCAACCTTGTTGATTTAATCTTGTTAGGACATTAACAACCTTCTGAAAGAAAAATTACATGGAAAGTTATCCTCAGAGAAGTGTTATGCCCTCTCACATCCCTTCCACCCTGTTCACTCTGCTCCCAATGCCTTAGATATAACCAACTTCATTGCCTTCTAATGATTCTTTCTTGAATTTCTTTTGTAAGGATGAGCAGGTAAATTCATGCTTTCTTGTTTTCCTCTTTCTTTCTTACAGAAAAGGGACATGCTCTATGTGTTGTTTTATTCTGTGCTTTCTTCAATTAACAATATCTCCTGAAAATTCTCCAGATAAGTTCATAAATATTGTTTTTTTTTCTTTTTCATAGCTGTGTAATACTCCATATGTATATGTATCATAGTGTTTTCAATCTCCTATGCCCCAACATTTAGAAGGCTTTCAGTATTTTGCTGTGAAAGATAATGCTGCAATAAATAGCCTCTTCTACACATGTATTTCTATATGTTGGAGAGCTATCTGCATAGTAAATTTCTAGATGTGGAGTTGCTGGATAAATAGCAAAATGTATATTTACTTTTATTAGATATTGAAACACTCCCCTTCATAGAGACTATACTATTTCTTTTATCCTTCTTGGAATCCATATGAGGGAATGAAATCTCTACTACCTTACAAGACAATGTAAACTTTGTAAACAATGTAAACTTTGCCAAACTTTCTGCCATCACTTATTTGGATTGAACTCATTTTTCAGGATATTTTTTCAGAAGGGCACATAAGTACATTAGGAAATAATTTCTTGAGTTCTTGCATGCTCAAATACAGTTAGAGCATTGATTATTGAAGGATAGCTTGGATGGGTATAATATTCTTAATTTAAACATTTTTAGTTTTATTTGAAAATGTTGTTACTATGTTTTGAATATGTCCCTGAAATTTCACGTTTTGGAAACTTAATCCCCAATGCAACAGTGTTGGAAAGTGGGGACTAATAAGAGGTGACTAGGTCATGGTGGCTTTAACCCCATGAACAGATTAGTGTCATTATTATGGGAGTGGATTATTTATCTTGAGAGTGAGCTTAATATAAAAACAAGTTTGGTCCTTTTTCACTCTCTCACTTTTGTCCTCTCTTGCCCTTCCACCTTTCACCATGGGATGATGCAGCATGAACATGCTCACACCAGATGCTGGTGCCATGCTCTTGAACATCCCAGTCTCCAGAAATGTGAGCCAAATAAACTCCCATTATTTATAAATTACCCAGTCTCATATATTCTGTTATAGCAACACAAAATGTACTAAAACAGTGAGTCTGTTGTTGCCTTGTTTTGTATGTTGTTTTTGAGAAGGCTGATACCAGTTTATTTCTCTCATAAGGTGGATCTTCTAGTAATGACTTATCTCAGTTTTTGTTTATCTGGGAACAATTTTATTTTCCCTTCATTTTTGAAAGACTGTTTTGCTAGATACAAGATTCTTGGTTGACAGATTTGTTTAATACTTTGTATATTTCATCCCACCTGCTTTAATGTCCATCTTTTCTGATAAAAAGTCAGCTGTTAATCTAATTGGATTTTCTTATAGAGGACAAGTCATTTTTATCTTGCTACTTTCAAGATTTTCTTTTGTATTTGTCTTTCAAAAAAATGTCAGGGTGTGGATCTCTGTGTTTATACTATTGAGAGTTCATTTTTACTTCTTTATTTTTATGTTTTTGGTTGTTTCCTTTTTAATTCTCACTTGAATCTAATTTTGGGTACCTTTTGATTTCTAATATAATTTTATCTTTTTTTCTATTTCTTGAATTCAGTTAACTTTCATTTCATTTCTTCTTTCTCATTCCCCTCTATTTATGTTCTTGATTTTTGTGTTTGTAATTCAAGATTTTTTTCATGTTTACAAATATTTGTGTAACAATGTTTAATTTATTTTGGAGTATTGTGTTACAATTTCTTCATCTTTGTGGTTGATTTTGGGGGGAGGTGTTTTATTATTTAAAATGCCTCAACTCAAATTTTCTGAATTTTTCTCCAGTTTTTGTATGGATGTGGTCTGCTATTTGTATTCCTATTCATTTTGTGGTCAGTGCTCCTAGTTTGACAATTCTTTATTCTGATGGTTCTACCCTCTTCTATGTTGCTTTTGTGTGTGGTGTTGTTTGATAGTGCAGGGAGACAAAAAATTGGTGTGCTTTGTTTCTTTGGTTTCTTTAATTATTTTATTTAATTTAGTAAATATCTTTAATTTTTCTTTCTCACATACTGCTTTTCTGTACTGCTATGTTTCCATCTCCTTTCCTTTAAAACTGATTCTTCTCCTGAAAAATGCTTCTCAGTGACTGCTGCTTCTGGTGCCATCATCCTCAAATCCCTTCCCTTTACCTGGTGGTGTCAATTACCAAGTTCTCCCCTGTGAGTGGTGTTTACTGCTGGATTTTCTCTTTTGTTTGTACCATGTCTCAGTTGTCTGTACTCCTTTGATCTTTTCATAGAGTCTTTTAAATCTTGCCTCCTGACTCTTTTTACCCACAGGCTTGTAGTGGTAGGTAGGATTCAGGAACTCGGCTGGAGTTGGTGTTTTTTCTCTACTTACAGAGAATTTGAGTGTCATGACATTCTCTCTCATAATACTGCTAATGGAGTGGGTTATATATGATTTTATTTGCTCTCTTTGTTGGTTCTATGTTTTTTTCAGGGGGTGGAAGGTGAGTGGTAGATTCAAAATTAAGCAGTTAGCATTAACCATTTTTTTAAAATTTTGTTTTGAGACAGAATCTTGCTCTGTCACCCAGGCTGGAGTATAGTGGCACAATCATAACTCACTGCAACCTCTGCCTCCCAGGCACAAGTGATTCTCCCACCTCAGCCTCCTGAGTAGCTGGGACTATAGGTGAATGCCCCCATGCATGGCTAATGTTTGTATATTTTTTTTAGAGATTGGGTTTCACCATGTTGCTCAGGCTGGTCTTGAACTAGGCTCAAGTGATCTGCCTGCTTGATCTCCCAAATTGCTGGAATTACAGGTATGAGGCACTGTGGCCATTTAAAAAATTTTTGAATTTCTGAAATCAAGATGTATCGTACAGTTGATGTAGTAAGAAAGCATGTCATAGTCTAAATGGTTTACGTTTTCTTATGTACATATCTTGTGGAGGTTTCTCTGGTGCTATTTACAAAGCACATTAACACTTATTACTTATTTTTCTCACAATGTTCCTGTTGGGGTGGCAGGTCAGGTATTGATATTATTATTTCACAGATGAACAAGTACAGGTCTGGTGTGACAGAAACATTTATAGCTATACACCTAAAACACATGTTCTCCCTGGCTGGACCACATTTCTCAGGCCCTGGCTCTAACCTTACAATTAAGCATAGACATTTGGCTAATTCTAAACATTGGAATGTGAGTGAGTGAAAAGGGTCACTTGTAGGCCAGACTCCTAAGAAGCAAGTGAGACTTCTCTACACTCACTTTTCTTTTCCACTAGCTAAAAGCAGATAATCCTAAAGCCCTAGTTGATAGAGAAATTTTTAAAACTGGCTGAGCCTGAATCCCTGAATCACTGTGTAGAGCAAAGTTGCCTGCTGACTTGGAATATTTGCATTGAACTGTCCTATGTACAAGAAACAATCTTCTATCACCAATGAAATTTTGGTATTTGTTACACAGCTGGTGTTATCTTAACTTGTATATCTGGAAATATTTAATGTCTTACACAATATCTCATAGTTAGTGAATGGTAGAATGATGGCTAAGACTCAAATCTCTGATCTCTTTGTTAAATGTTTTGATGAGTCTCTATTGCATAGGTACCATGGGATCTGGGACCTGAGCATACTTTTTATAGAAAACTCTGAAAGTAGGTAAGTAGATAGTTATATTAAATACTCAATTAAAAAATTATGTTTTAGATTTTGAAATAGGTAAAATGGATACATCCATCCTGGGTTCCTTATAAATCTGTGAAACTGATTTTAGAGATTATTGAGAATTAATGACTATTAGCAGGATAATATCTTTTTTTTGTGGTACAAAACTGAAATGCACTTCTTAACAGTGAGACACCAACAGTGTGCATAACATTTTATCCCAGATGGCTCTCTCTTTTGCCAATTTTATGTGGAAATCAACAGCTTATCTGGGAGAATGCCTAAATACCTTTTAGGTTAAAGTTTTCCTCACATAACAAGACACTCATGTGTTTTTCTCTAAGAAAAGAGCTCCTAGGAAGGCTAGGATCATTCTAAAGTATAATTAGTCTCTTCTAAAAAAAACCTCAATTCTAACAAAAGTATTGCATTTTATTATCCAGGGACTGATGATCTCATTTATGGATAATGGTCAAGAATTTATTGTTACCAGGTTTTTGGTTAGTACTATTTTGGTTAGTACTCTTTCCAATGTTTTCTTTTAAAATAATTATCAGTCATTGGACAAAATGATGTCAAAACTTCCACAGTTTTTTTTTTTTTTAATTCTTTCCTTGTTTGCTACTCTCTGCCCATTTCTGCAGTTTGCAGCTCTGTCTTGAACATAGCAGGGACCTGTTGCTATCTTAAACCTAACTCCAGGAAATGAATTTGGAGAATTTTTTTAACTTGAAAAATCTCTCATTGGGTTCTCCATGGTAAATTTGGAGAGTTAGAGAGCTTTCTACAGCATAGAGGATGATGGGTGCACAAAGTGTAACAGAAAAGCAAGCACACAGTCCTGTAGCAATTTTGAGAAAAGCTCTGATTCAGTCCTACATGGAGACATGCTGGTGGTTCCTTCTTAACTCCTTACTCCTCTATTATTATAGTTTCTTTAAGTGCAAAAGCTCCATCTTCTCTTTGTTGTATAAGGCAAAGTCTACCCTTTGCATTCAGAAGAGTCCTGTGTGATGGGCAAGTATGCCTTACCCTATCTGACAGCAGGGAAGACTGCAGCAGTGCCTACTGGGCCCTGGTATGAGTGTGTCTCTGTGAGGTTAGAAATGGAAGCACAGAGTGCAGTAGGATTTGTTGGCACTGGAGGGTCAGGCCAAATCAGAAAGGGTATTGGAAAGTTTGGGCTCAAAACCTGGGAAGACAAACTAAGGCAAAGACCAAAGATGGGAATTGAAATTAACTCTATGAAGCCAAATGCTCCAAAGGAAGATACCAGTATAAGCAGAGTAGGATCAAGACTTAATTAAGTCTTTGGTCATTGCTTAACAACTAAAGTTAACTTAACCTCCTACCCCTCCTTTTTTTTTTTTGAAATGGAATTTCCTTTAAAGACTTTCTTTAAGAAATTCTCTGACTGGGTGCAGTGATTCATGCCTGTAATCCCAACACTTTGGGAGGCTGAGATGGGCAGATCACTTGAGTCCAGGAGTTTGAGACCAGCCTGGCCAACATAGTGAAACCCCACCTCTACTAAAAATATAAAAATTAGCCAGGCTTGGTGGTGGATGCCTGTAATACCAGCTACTCATGAGGCTGAGACAGGAGAATCACTTGAACCCAGGAGGTGGAGGTTGCAGTGAGCTGCGATCGAACCATTGCACTCCAGCCTGGGTGACAAGAGTGAGACTTCGTCTCAAAAAAACAAAACAAAGCAAAACAAAAAAATTCCCTAGAGTTCCTAATTCTCTTTAAACCTTTCTAGTCTTTATTAGCTTATTGTGTATATGTGTATGTGTGTAGGTATACTTCCCTATGGGGAAATTTTTTCAGAGTTTCGGGATAAGATGCCAGAAAGTACTCTTTCCACTGCAAATTTGACCAAGATTTTTGCTGATATCTTTGCATTTCTTCTCTGGGGCAGTGGTATCAGCTTGGGCACCTTTAAAGTTAAGCACTGGGTTTGGGAGTGTAGATTCAGCTGGTAGATGAACTGAGAGCCAAATTTTAATCAAAAGAATGCTTTCTGCAGTTGAAGAAGCCCTAGGAAACTGGGGTGGAAAATCACTCCCTGACAGAGAGACTGTAGAGCACTAGGTCTGGTAGCACAAGAGATTTTGAGATCAGAATCACTGCTTTGCTGGAGGTGTTATCTGGGGGAAGGAAATGCAATTAAAACATCATAGCCTTAATCAGTTTAACTCTCCTGTCCCTGTGTGGCTTCCAGGAGAGAAAGTTTTCTTTAGTTTTGTTTAACTAAAGAGAAAAAACCCCAAGCCCGCTCTCAGATTCTCCTAGCTCTTTGCCCTAAAAGTTTATTAACTGATAGTACTTGATAGAGCAGCTCAGAGGATAGCAGAGGCCTACTTCAAAGGCTACAGTGCTGACAGGTTGAACTGACAGGCCAAAAGGAGGGTGATATAGGGATTTCTGAAGAGATTTTCTGAGAAAAAAAAAGGGAGAGAGAGAATAGAAAGCTTCTGAAGGTAGAAGAATTAAATACAAGTGCCCAGTAGGAAATATTGGGAAGTTTGCATTCCTATCTGACTACGTTTCCCTCCCTTAGTTTTTGAAACTATTCACAGTCAAGTTTAATTCAATTGTACTAGGACTTATGTTATTGTGAAAAAATAGATGTTAGTTGTATAGGGCTCTGATTTTATTTTATTGTTGAGTCATCATCATTAATACAAACAACATCAACAGCCTAGATTTGTACATTGATCTGTAAGAACAATTTTGCAAGACACACTCATTAACTTTCTAAGATATTTTTTCACCTCAAAATGATATTTAAGTGATATTTTTATCATTTCCTAAGTGAAAGTTGTTCTCAAGATTATTCTTTGTTCTTTGCTTATAGTTTCATATTTTCTTTGGTAGGTACAACCCTCATAGTCCCAGAAGCAAACAGAAATTAGACTGATTCTAAAAGAAAGTGTTTAAGAAAAGAATTCTAACAAAAAAAAAAGATAGTCTCATTAATTCTTTTTTCAGATTATTGATGTAACTGCTTGAATTCTAAGTTGTCATTTGCTTTGTTAATTTTAGGCCATGCCTAAGGAAAATTTTATTGGCTTATTAAAGTTTTCTAGGCCCAAAGATATATTAAGCCTACATCACCAATGATAAGAAGTCTAGCAAAAATCCAGACTTTTCTTTCTCTCCTAATATTTTGTTTTGGAAATTGGAGTTTTAGCCAACGTGAAGTTTATCTGCAAGTGAGCACTTGCCCCTGCTCAGGTCTTTGAATACAAATGAATCTGAAGAATCCTAGCTCATGGATGTGCGTTAGGGGTTGCTGTTTTCTTTGTTCAGAAAATATTGTCTGAGGTAACAAAATTACATAGAATACTTTTTAAGCATACACGAAAGAAGAACTTGACTGTTGATAAAGCTTTTGGTCCCTAGTTCATTGAGTTTATATAGAAACTCAGATTCATTTTAATTTCACCAGATCCAGAGTTTAGTTTGTGCTTGCCTGTCGCAAGTATAGAGCACATAGGCAGAGAATGTATGCCTTTAGGAACATCACCTTCTGTGTTCTCACTTTCTCTTTATGAATTTCATGCATGGATATTAAAAACTTTGGATAGTAAATGATTACCGTAACAAAATATTTCATTTGAGGATATAGTGAACTGAGTTTTAGTCATGCCAAATGCTGGTTTTAAAATTTAATGTAATTGGGCTGCAAAGAGTTCTTTGCATTTTTGAGAAGAATGGTTCTACCATGAATGTTGAAAGAAATGGTGGAACAATAATATGTTCTTTAGAGTGGTATTTGAGTTGAAAATAGATTGAGATAAAAAGGACAAATGTTCCATTGAAACCCACTATGGGTGTTTGTAAAACTGCTCAGAACCCTGTGGTTGCTAAGTGTCATATTAAGTTTTGTTAGTTATTGTTCACAACATACTTCTGAAGTGGGCTGCATTATTATTTCTTATGCTTTAATTGTTAGAATCTAGTTTTTCAGGACTGATACCAGCACTGATAGTACAAATAAGAGAGAAAAAAAAATTCCTAATATAAATAAGTAAATGAGTAAACAAGAAAATAAGTAAAAAAAAAGTGAGTAAATGAATAAATGAATGAATAAATAAGTAGAAAGTCTGTTGGGAATGACCTCTTCAAATAATTCTCACAGTGACCAAACTATTATATGGTGAATGGCTAAGGAGATATCATTTGGTACAAAATGGCTATTTTTTAAACTTTTATTTTAACTTCAGGAGTATATGTACCAGATGTGAAGGTTTATTACATAGGTAAATGTGTGTCATGGGGGTTTGTTGTACAGATTATGTTATCAATCAGGTATTAAGCCAAGTATCCATTAGTTATTCTTCCTGATCCTCTCCCTGTTCTCACCCTCTTCCCTCTGATAGGCCTTAGTGTGTGTTGTTCCCCTCTATGTGTCCATGTGTTCTCATCATTTAGCTCTTACTTACAATTGAGAACATGCAGTTTTCTGTTCCTGCATTAGTTTGCCGAGAGTAATGGCCTCCAGCCCCATCCATGTCCCTGCAAAGGACATGATCTCATTCTTTGATATGGTTGCATAGTATTCCATGGCATACATATACCACAATTTCTTTATCCAGATTATCACTGATGGGCATTTAGGTTGATTCCATGTCTTTGCTATTGTAAATTGTGCTACAATGAACATAAGTGTGCATGTGTCTTTGTAATAGAACGATTTATATTCCTTTGGGTATATACCCAGTAATGGGATTGCTGGGTTGAATGGTATTTCTGTCTTTTAAGTGTTTGAGGAATTGTCGCACTGTCTTCCACAATGGTTGAACTAATTCACACTCCCAACTACAGTGTAAAAGTGTTCTTTTTTCTCCAAAACCTTGCCAGCATCTGTTATTTTTTGACAAAATGGCTGTTTATACTTGAAGAAGAATAAATGTATTCTGTATTTTTTTTTTTTTTTTTTTTTTTCTGAGACGGAGTTTCGCTCTTGTTACCCAGGCTGGAGTGCAATGGCACGATCTTGACTCACCGCAACCTCCGCCTCCTGGGTTCAGGCAATTCTCCTGCCTCAGCCTCCTGAGTAGCTAGGATTACAGGCACACGCCACCGTGCCCAGCTATATTTTTTGTATTTTTAGTAGAGACGGGGTTTCACCATGTTGACCAGGATGGTCTCGATCTCTTGACCTCGTGATCCACCCGCCTCGGCCTCCCAAAGTGCTGGGATTACAGGTGTGAGCCACCGCGCCTGGCCCGTAATCTGTATTTTTTTTTAACAGCATCAATAAGAACAATGTTACATATGTCAAGCTCCACCAGATGGTTTAGAAACTTTGTATTATTTATATTTTCAGGTATTCATGTAGCATGCTCCATCCAAATGAAAACTAAATTAATAAAAAGAAACCAGGATTTGAATCCTAGTTTTCCACGTTATTTGCATGACTGTCAGTAAATCACCTATTTTTTTCTAAGACTCAGTCTTCTCATGTATAAAATGGACATGATAATAATCATCCCATAGGATGGTTTTGAAGATCAAGCCTGATAATGGTTATTAGGGTACGCTGTAAATTGGAAAGAGCTGTATAAATGGTAAGAATTATCAGGTATTACAACTATCACTTTTTTCACACAGACTAAATGTGAAGGTGCTACTACATGGGCATTAAGCCCATTAGGTCATTATCGTTACAAATTTGAAGACAATAGAAGCTTGGTAAATGAACATAACTGTGTTTATGTTTAAATAATTTCCTTTAACAACATATTAAATGTATTACATAATCTGATAAACATGTTATTAATCAAATATATAATGATATATAATTATTTTATATATAATTATTTTTATGTATTATAAATATATAATATATAATAAAATATATAATTTTATATTAAATATATAATTATTAAAGAATAATAATTATTAAATATATAATTATTAAATATTAATTGGTAATTGGTTCTGTTATATAAATAATAATAATTAAAATATTAGTATACAATTTTGAATTCTATTCTCCTCCGTGAGGTTAAAAATCAGCAGAGGCGAACTCTTTGTGAGTTACAAAAAAAGACTAAGAAACCAGTACCCTCACACAGTATTTAAGTGCTTTTGCAATAGAACTTTGAAATCCTGATGTAGAGCTTTGAAAAAGGCAGTTCCTTGGGATAAGCGAATATGCATGATCAGACCTCTTTGTATTTGAGTGGCTCAAATATCTGCACTGAGATACTTAACTGTGTTAATACCTGAGATACTTAACCATTTAAGAGAATTTTTGGTTTGTTTTAACTGCTAGACTGGAAGGAGAGTAAAAAGCCCAGTAGTTCCATCTAGCGAGGTTGATTATTGCTACCTTAAGTGACATAAAACTAAAATGATAAACACTCATTTAAAAAAATTAAACCTACAATGAATTAATGAAGTGGATAAATCCTCAACTCCCTCCCTGTGAATCCATTGCAGATCTCATGTTGAAGCTACCATTTCCCAACCAAACAGTAACCACTGAACACATCCCTCATCAAACTACCCTGGGGCTTGGTCTGCAGATTCCTAGTGTCATATACCACTGCTCTTTAGTTTCAATAAACAAATGCTTCTAGAGCAGTGGGCCAGGAGGGGAAAGACGGCTTGCTTTCAACCCAAAAGGGACACTAGCCCTGCTTGTGGAGTGAACTCTCCTGGGGTGCGCCAAGGGAGGCTCTACTCAGAGTCCCAGGGATCTGGCTCAGAAACACAGACACCATTGTCTTTAGAGGCAACAAAAGCGGTTGTTGAAAAATCAAGCTTTAATATAAAGCCAAAAACCTGTGCTCATCATTTTGTGTTTATTTGGCATTCAAATATGGCAGTCATTCTCAGCTCTTGCTGCTGTTTATATTTAAAGGAGGCCCACAGCCATGGAATGGAAGCCAGCTTTCAATATCTCACTCTTAAAAAAACAAAAACAAAAAAATCCCTGTGTCATTTATACTAACGTACCCTTTGACTTCCTGTCTGAACCTTTGGGGCTGGGGAGATGGTGGTGAGTGACAGATCAGCAGGATTCTTAACACAAGGGTCTGAGAACTCTCCTGGACAATTCTTTCATAACCAGATACACATTTGTATTTACTTGGAGGAGGAGGACAACATTCCTTTGGCATTGGATCAGATTTTCTTGTGCTCTTATATATATATGTTTTTCTGGTTCTAGTTGGGCAATTTCTTTTAAATCTCAGGAATGATGGAGTGTAATCATTGTGGAGTTTACTTCAGCGTCTTGGTTGGCAGTTACATTGGCCTCTGGCTTATGAGAAACAAAGCTAACCTAATCATGAGTGGTGGAGGAATTGCTGCAATTACATAACCTTTACCCTAACTGCCTGAGGAATGACAGCTGGAGGAGAGGGGAAGGTGATGAAGTAGGACTGGTAACCTAGGAAGGGCCAAGGGTCACTATAATGTTAATTGGTGTCTGCAGATCAGACCCATTTTTCTATGGTGAATAATTTAAGAACAATGTCATTAATTAAATGAACCAATGCCCTTGACTTTTTAAAAGAGATGAAGGGAATTATCACAGCAAGTTCTCTGAATATAAAAGTTAACTAAGTTTATACTGCTTGAACTGATGTGTGTGTGATAACAGTACAATATATTTGAATGATAAATTATATTTCTTCATGCTTCTTATATGATTATAAATTACTGTATATTTATATTTTATTGTATTAATTTATTTGATCATCATAATAAATCTGTAAAGAATTTAGAGCAAGCATCCATACCCTCAATGAGAAGTTTATTGAAAATAAGAAGTTATGTGATTTGCCTAGGGTCAGGTAAGCCAGTCTCCTACTTGAGGCTTGGTGACCCTTGTACCCTTGTTCTTTAATGTACCCAGTTCTAACATGGAAAAAAAATGCCATGGGAACATCATTGCTGTTTACTGTGGGTTTAAGTGATGGCACATGGCACATTCCTTTCTATTCCATTTTCTTTTCACCATCAAAACAGATTTTTACTTGATTTCAGTGGTCTTTTCTTTAATTCTTTTTTGAATTAGCTTAGGGGAAGGTCTCTTTTTGTCCACCAAACCTTAACTTTGAAGGAGCTGCATTAATGTAGACCAATATTTTGCAGGTTACAACCAAACCCAAATGTTATCTCTTTCCATCCATATTAAAAATGATCACAATATATGCTCAAAATGAGTCTTTCCAGTCTAAAGTGGTTGGTGGAGTCCCTGGCCTAAGTAATCCACTCAGAATATTTTCTTGACCACCGTTCTAAAGACTCAATGAAAGCTGATAAATGGAAAGTAATTACAGGATCCTATGAAATCCCAGTGAGCCAACTACCTTTCTGAAGGTAACTATTCTATGATAGTTGTGGACCACATTGGTCCATAAAGAAAGAACCTGGAGTGGTTCATGCCTGTAATCCCAGCACGTTGGGAGACTGAGTGGGGGTGGACCACCTTAGGTCAGGAGTTCAAGACCAGCCTGGCCAACATGGTGAAACCCCATCTATACTAAAAAATACCAAAAAAAAAACTAACTGGGCGTGGTGGCACATACCTGTGGTCCCAGCTACTCAGGAGGCTGAGTCAGGATAATTGCTTGAACCTGGTGGCAGAGGTTGTGGTGAGCTGAGATTGTGTCACTGCACTCCAGCCTGGGTAGCAGAGCGAGACTCTATCTTGGAGGAAAAAAAAAAAAGGAAAGAACCTAGAACCTAGAGGCTCATTCCTCCTCAAAGGAGTTATCTCAATAAATATTTGTTGATGCTAAACATGATGGGAAATGTTTCTCTTTGGAATTTTATTTTTTTCCCCAAACATCTTCCCAAATAGACATTTTGTGGAATGTTGAATGTAAACATTTGAGGGATTCAGTAAAACTCTAGCTATGAGCACTTCCTACCTCCAGCCTTTTGTTTGTTTTCCAGTGAGAACGTATAGTAACCCATTTCAAACTCTGGCTTGCATTTTTCTAGTGAAGCCTCCCCTGGAGGTAGGAATGCCAGGGCAAGAATTAGCCAGATTGTAATCTTTGTGCCTGGCAGTCTGACATCACTTGTAAACTCTGCCAAAATTCATTTGGAAACAGATGTTCCTAGAGAGGGAATGATAATCATTTATCCTCTCACATTTGTTTAGTAAATGCCGATTTGTGGAAAATACAAGGATTTAGGTTACAGTTAGGAACAATTCACTAAGGATATCCCTTTTCAGATAGAATAACCATGATTATTCAAAAACATCTTTTCTTCTTTCCCAGCATTTCTCATGCTTGAATTCAGGCTTTCCCATCTACTTAGAGTCAGGAAGGAACAGTCACATATACGCCCTCCCATGCTCTACCTGAAGTGGCTCCTATATCAAGCTGTGGGTGAGTAATTTACATATCCTGATAATATTTTCTAATCACTAGACTAGCATATAATATAAACTTTAAGCCTTCCTCCTCGTGATTTGTAAATTGTCTCTATCATCCAAAAAAAGTGGAATTATAACAACTCCAAAAGGGACCATTTTGTTGATAATTGACTTATAAACAAGGAAAACTCTGGGTCTCGTATCATCACTGTGATCACAAGGTCCTTGGGTCAAAATAATGAATGGATGTATATTGATATATGTATCAGAAAAATACTGTCTCTAATACAAAAATATCAAGGATTTAAATTTTTAATTTTTGTATTCAAGGAATATATGCTATATGGAACATAAAGCTGAGTGAAACTGATATATGACTGATTTGTGCTTTTCTAAATCTCTATGCAAAAATTATCTATTAGTAGTTACCATTGAACCAAAAGTATTTTCAGTTAAATTTTCATCTGAATGAATAATCAGCTACTGGTAAGGACGAAAGTTCATTCAGAGGTGAACTCTTTAGTAACTGCTGAAGCATCTTACCCGGGAAGTCTTGGAGATCTTTTATGTAATCTGTGGTCTTTTCTGTAGTTTTTGGATCATCAGACGTTGCTTATTATGTATTTCAAACCCTGAATTATTTAAAAAACTAAAAAATAAGTTATGTTTAGACAAGTTTCCTCCAGAAATTGCAGGATAGGAGCATTTAATAATGTAATATATGGATCCCACTATATGTTAGTAACTTTTTCCAGAAACATCAAGGTGCTACTCTTATTGTGAACAGAATCTTTATAGCATTTATTAGTCTTTGATTCAATAAATGGAAAAATCTCTAAGGGCCAGATTGTATATTCTCCTGTAGAGTTCAAGCTCACATGTGTGTCTTTCCAGAGTTAGTTTCCAGGTCCTGCTGTGATCCAATGGGTGGTATGGGCAGTGAACAGAATAACACAGTGGTGAAAACTGGGCTACATCTCAGCCCTTCTATCTAAACTCATCTCTGAATAATTTGATTCTGTTCTTACATGAATGATGTAAGAATGATGTAAGAACTAAATGATGTCCTTCCTTCAAGGAAAATGGGAGGGCAAGTTAATGATCTAGCCAAAATTTTGGAGGTGGCCTCAAGAATAAATTGATTCTCATAGCCAATCACTGTCTTCAAAAAAATCTCAATATCAGTTATTGAGATTTAACTTCATTTTAATGAACTCTACCATCTAGATAGGTAAAAAACTCTAATCCTTAGGTTATCTAATTTCAGAAACACCAAAGTGAATCCACAGGTATTCTCATTTTAGATATCGTCAAGTGAATTTAGCAGCTAATGCATTCCGGCAAGACATCAAAATGAAGTCCTTCTAAATTTAAGCTTTTGATAAAAAAGATACATTCATGGTATAATAAACATTTTTTTGTCCTCAAAATGTCCCACTCTAGATTAATAACTTACATGGTGACCAATGCAGAATTCAGCTGAGAATTGTTACCTGCTGGAGTGCTCGAGCATCTCTATCTGTTTTCTAGGGTGACCAGTGTTTTGATCTGACAGGAACTGAGAGTTTCTCAGGACTTGGGGTGTTCAGTACTAAACTGGGTCAGGCTGAGGCAAACTGCTGAGTCACTTTCTGGGAAAAATTCTGACTTCATTGTCAGGTATTTTTGTAGCTCAGAGGTCAGAATACAAATCAGTGTCTCCACTTCTCAGAACAAGCATCACTTCCATTTAATTTTAGAGCACATAAGTTGGCTCACCAACCTCCTGTTTCTAGTGCTTACTAGGGTCTATTCCAGATAGACTTTCCTCTATTTCAAAGCTTTCATGAAAGATCCTGATTATGGCGACTGATATTTAGAAATGTAGCCTGAGGAATACTCTGTCCTCCTTATTATCTTCATTTATTCTATAATTTTTGCTCAATCACTTTGCATCAGGCATTGGGTTATGTGATGTTTCCAATGAAGACAGACACTGCCTACCATGGACCTAGAATCTGATACGGCAAATGAGTGAACCAACAGTATTGACAAAGCTTTGTCCCTTAATCACCAGGCCAAAGCTATGGTCTTAGAATAAATTATGTTAGCTTTGTACAACTCACCTACACAGATTTTCAATTTAGCACTATGCTAAGTGGTCATATGAAGAAGAATGACTTTGTGCTTTTTTAGAAAAAAAATTGAGAACTGTCCATTACACAGTTAAATGTTCATTAAACGGAGACCTCTATAACACAGTCAGCTCTTTATCTGTGGGTTCTGCATCCACAGATTCAACCAGCCACAGATAAAATATATTCAGAAAAAAAGCAATAAAAATAATACAAATTTAAAAAAATATGGTAAAGTTACTATTTATATAGTATTTACATTGTATAAGTGTCATAAGTAATCTAGAGATGATTTAAACTGTATAGGAGGATGTGTGTAAGTTGTATACAAATACTACATTATTTTACACCAGAGCCTTGAGGACCCATGGATTTTGGTATCAGTTGGTGGGGTGGTTCCTGAAACCTATCCTTGGTGGATACTGAGGTACAGCTGGAGAGTTCATGGCTGGAAAATCATCTGTCTCTGCAGTTGAACAAGTATGCTTCCTTGTAGTGGACAGTGAGAGCCAGGAAGTGAAGATAAGTTTGACATACAGTTTTCAGTATCTTTTCTTAGATATTTCTGATAAAATGATATTCTTATTTTTATACTGTTAAAATATTTTTTTTTTTTTTTTTTTTTTTGAGACGGAGTCTCGCTCTTGTTACCCAGGCTGGAGTGCAATGGCGCGATCTCGGCTCACCGCAACCTCCGCCTCCTGGGTTCAGGCAATTCTCCTGCCTCAGCCTCCTGAGTAGCTGGGATTACAGGCACGCGCCACCGTGCCCAGCTAATTTTTTTGTATTAATAGAGACGGGGTTTCACAATGTTGACCAGGATGGTCTCGATCTCTCGACCTCGTGATCCACCCGCCTCGGCCTCCCAAAGTGCTGGGATTACAGGCTTGAGCCACCGCGCCCGGCCTGTTAAAATATTTTAATCTCTCTCCATCAGGGGCTCTCTTTGCAACAGAGGGAGAATATTTCTTTTCTTCCATATACTAACCCTTCAAAGGCAACATTCTTTTTCTATTTAAGGTTATAAGGGGCTGAGCATGGTAGCTAACACCTGCAATTCCAGCACTTTGGGAGGCCAAGGTGGTGGATTGCTTGAGCCTGGGCAACATGGTGAAACCTCATCTCTGCCAAAAATACAAAAATTAGCGAGGTGTGGTAGTGTACACTTGTGGCCCTTGCTACTTGGGAGACTGAGGTGGGAGGATCACCTGAGACTTGGAGGTCAAGGCTGCAGTGAGCCAAGATTATGCCACTGTACTCCACTCTGTGACAAAGCGAGGCCCTCTCTCAATAAATAAATAAATAAATACTACCTGGGCATGGTGGCACATGCCTGTAGTCCCACCTCCTTGGGAGGCTGAGGTGGGAGGATCGCTTGAGCCCAGAATATAGAAACTGAAAAAAAAATTAACAATAAAAAAAAAAAAAGAAAGAAAGAAAAAGGAAAAGAAAAGAAAAAAGGAAAAAAAAAACTATAAAGGATTTTGGTTTTCAGAGGACCATTGTTCTCAAATTGGTTATGAATCAGAAAACAGTTCTTGCCCTAAGCTTCTCCAGTGTTCTGCAACCAGGACTGCCCTCTTACTCCTGACTTTTGCCAATGAAATCTTAGGGGAGTGTTTTGAGAGTAAGTGGTTCTTAATGTACATCACAGTGTTGCTGTAGAGTCTGATGTCTTAGAAAAACATTTGGTACTGAAAATCTCTCTTCACCTTTCCCTAGTCTTCCAATTCTCTTTTACTAGCACAAATAATGTTTAAAACAAAAATTCTCAAATTTAATATGTGTTGCTAGGGTGACCAGAAGACAGCAGCAGGAATTAAACTAAAGCCAAGAAACAGCACAGCTCCTTGGGTGAATCTTAGTCTTGGCCAATGCCATATCTGGCGTGGGCGAGCTGAAGTCTACTTTGCTGTGCATAGAGAGAGAAGCCTGCTTTTGAAACTCTTCCCAGAGGCACACTATCTTTTCATAAGTGGGAAATGTCTTGTGTTTTCCCTTCTGTTTCTTATTTGATGGCATGCCTGGGTCTTCTTTCCTATTTTTACCTTGTCTTAGATTTTTCTACCACAAAGGGAGCTTTTGGATGATCATGCACTCTTCTGCCTAGTGAACAAAAGGAAGCAAAATCTGGAATAACTAGAGGTTGAGTATCCCAGGTTCTACTCAGGTTATGGTTGGCTGAGCTGAACTTACTGAGCACCTGCTGTAAATAACCATCATAAATATGAAGCCATGTAGGTTCCAGTTGTGCCTTTCCCATGGAGTGTTCTGAACAAATCACTCTGTGATTCTGTTTTCTGTGTCGTTAAAAGAAGAAAACATAACCACCTTCCTAAAATGGGTATTGTGGGGATTAAATGGAAACAAAATAGTTTTTGTGGAAGTTGTAAATGTTACTTTACCACTACACCAATGTTAGTTATTTTTTCCCAGTATCTGAAATTTGAGAGGAAAGAATAAGAGAGAGGAATGATGAAGAAGAGAAAGAGAAGGAAGAAAAGAGTGTATGTGGATTTTTGACCTTGAGATACTTATACATGTGTGGCAGAGAAACAAAACAAATGACATGAAATGATGCTGTAAGTTGGGAAACTTTACACATATAGTTGGCCCTGCTGATTGTTCTAATTACCAATTTATATAGTTTGGCTGTTTCCCCACCCAAATCTCATCTTGAATTGTAGTTCCCATAATCCCTACCTCTCATGGGAGGGACCCAGTAGGAGGCAATTGAATCATGGGGGCGGTTTCCCTCATGCTATTCTCATGATAATGAGTAAGTTCTCACAAGATTTGATGGCGTTAGAAGGGGCTTCCACCTTTGCCTTGTTCTCATTCTTTCTTCTCCTGTTGCTATGTGAAGAAGGATGTGTTTGCTTTTCCTTCCACCATGGTTGGAAGTTTCCTGAGGCCTCCTCAGCCATCCTGAATTGTGAGTCAATTAAACCTCTTTCCTTTATAAATTACCCAGTCTTGGGTATGTCTTTATTAGTAGTGTGAGAATAGACTAATATGGTTAATTAGTACTGAGAGTGGAGTGCTGCCACAAGGATACCTGAAAATGTGAAAGGGACTTAGGAACTGGGTAACAGGCAGAGGATAGAACAGTTTGGAGGGCTCAGAAGTAGATCAGAAAATGTGGGAAAGCTTGAAACTTCCTAGAGACTTGGAGGGCTCAGAAGACAGGAAGATGTAGGAAAGTTTGGAACTTCCTAGAGGCTTGTTGAATGGCATGGAGCAAAATGCTGATAGTGATGTGGGAAATGAAGTCCAGACTGAGGTGGTCTCAGATGGAGATTGCAAACTTGTTGAGAAATGGAATAAAGTTCCCAGTCTCTTTGCATAGCAAGAGACTGGTGGCATTTTGCCCCTGCCCCAGAAATCTGTGGAACTCTGAACTTGAGAGAGATGATTTAGGGTATCTGGCAAAAGACATTTCTAAGTGGCAAAGCATTCAGAAGGAAGAAGAGCATAAATATTTGGAAATTTACAGCCTGACTATACAATAGAAAAGAAAACTTTATTTTTTTGGGGAGAAACTCAAACAGGCTGCAGTTATTTGCAAAGGTAATAAGGACCCTAATGGTAATTGCCAAGAAAAAAGGTAAAATGTCTCCAGGGCATGTCAGAGACCTTTACAGCATCCTCTCCTATCACAGGTCTAGAGACCTAGGAAGGAAAAATGGTTTCCTAGGCCAGGTTCAAGGCCCCCTCACCACTGTGTGCAGCTTTGGGACTTGGTGCCCTGCATCCCAGCCACTCTAGCTGTGGCTAAAATGGGCCAATGTATAGCTTAGGCCATTGCTTCAGAGGGTGCAAGTCACAAGCCTTGGTTCCATGTGGTGTTGAGCCTGTGGGCACACAGAAGTCAAGAATTGAGATTTGGGAACCTCTGCCTAGATTTCAGAGGTTGTATGGAAATGCATGTATGTCCAGGTACAAGTTTGTGCAAGGGCAGAGTCTTCGTGGAGAACCTCTGCTACGGCAGTGCTGAAGGGAAATGTGGGGTCAGAGCCTCCACACAGAGTCCCCACTGGGGCACTTCCTAGTGGAGCTGTGAAAAGAAGCCAAGTCCTCTAGACCGCATAATGGTAGATCCATCAACAGGTTGCACCATGTACCTGGAAAAGCTGCAGACAGTCCATGCTAGCCATGAAAGTAGCTAGGCAGAAACTACCCTGCAAAGCCACAGGGGTGGAGCTGCCCAAGGCTATGGGAGCTCACCTCTTGCATCAGTGTGACATGAATGTGAGATATGGAGTTAAAGGAGATCACTTTGGAATTTTAAGGTTTAATGACTGCCTTATTGGCTTTTGGACTTGCATGGGGCCTGTAGCCCCTTTGTTTTGTCCAATTTCTCCCATTTGGAATGGGTATATTTACCCAATGCCTGTACCTCCATTGTATCTAGTAACTAACTTGCTTTTGATTTTATAGGTTTATAGGTGAAGGGACTTGCCTTGTCTCAGATGACACTTTGGACTTAATGAGATAATGCTGGAATGAGTTAAGACTTTGGGGGACTGTTGAAAAGACATGATTGTGTTTTGAATAGTGAGGACATGAGATTTGGAAGGGACCAGGAGCAGAATGATATGGTTTGACTGTTTCCCCACCCAAATCTCATCTTGAATTATAGTTCCCATAATCCCCACCTGTCATGGGAAGGACCTGGTAGGAGGTAATTGAATCATGGGGGTGGTTTCCCCCATGCTATTCTTGTGATGGTGAGTGAGTTCTCAGGAGAGCTGATGGTTTTATAAGGGGCTTCTTCCTTCATTTGGTTCTCATTCTTCTTTTTCCTGCTGCCATGTGAAGAAAGATATGTTTTCTTCTCCTTCCATCATGGTTGGAAGTTTCCTGAGACCTCTCTAGTCATGCTGAGCTGTGAGTCAATTAGACCCCTTTACTTTATAAATTACCCATTCTCAGATATCTCTTTATTAGCCATGTGAGAATAGACTAATATACCAGTAAAGTGTTTGGCTCAAAATGACCCTAAAAATTATGGTACTTCCTGGGGAGACATTTATTTTGTTGTTATTAAGAAAAAAAAGGAAAAATAGTTCAGAAAATAAGGGTGGTAATCTGGTATGTTTTACAAAAAGATCTACTATATCCAAATTTTCTGTCATATGAAATAGCAATCTAACCTCATAAAAATGCATCTCCTTTTTATTTAATTCAAATAGTTAAAATTTTAAAATGCCAGTTTGTTTAAAAAACATTTCACATTTAATTCTTACAACTTTTGAGACAGACACTTTGATACTTCAGTTGTAAAAATAAGTTATGTTTGGAGGATCCAAGATGGCCAAATAGGAACAGCTCCAGAGTGCAGTTCCCAGCAAGAACAATGCAGAGGGTGAATGCCCACTGCATTTCCAAACAAATTTTCACTGTCACAGACCAGGAGATTCCTGGGCTAAAAAGTGCCATGAGTTTTTCAGCATGGCAGTTTCAGCCAGTGCTGGGTTGGCACACAGAAACTCACACAAATCTGGGTGGCCATTTCAACTGGTACCTGGAATGCCTGGGTGACAGAGCCACCAATTCAACTGAAAGAGAGGGGGCAGAGACAGGGAGCCAGACGATCTGGCTTGGCGGGTACCACCCCCACAAAACAAGCAATGTGAAACACTCTAGATTGAGAGTTTCACAGCAAGCACAGCTGGACCCAGGATGGTCCAACTCAATGAGGGGAAGGGCGACCACCACTAAGAAGGCAGTCTGCCACTACTGAGGCAGTTTACACAGCAGCTGGGCAGAGCCTGTGGCAGCTCAGCAATGCCTCTGCTGGCATACTGTGACTAGACTACTACGTGTGGGACAGGGCATCTATGAGAAAAGGTAGCCGTATGACAGGAACTTATCATTAAAGCCGACCTTCCTAGGACAGAGCACTTGGAAAAAGAGGTGGTTATGAGTTCCGCTGCAGCAGACGTAAAAGTACCTGCCCAACAGCTCTGCATGGAACAGTGGAGCTCCCGGCACAGCATTTAAGCTCCTATAAGGGACAGATTGTCTCCTCAAGCAGCTCCCCAACCCCCGTATACCCAAAGAGACACCTCATAAAGGGGAGCTCAGGCCAACATCTGGCAGGTACCCTTCTGGGACAAAGATAACAGAAGAAGAAACCAGCAGCAACCCTTACTGTTCTGCAGCCCCTGTGGGTGATCCTCAGGCAAGCAGGGTCTGGAGTGGACCTCCAGCAGTCCTGCAGCAGAGGGGCTGGACTGTTAGGAGGAAAACTGAGAAACAGAAAGAAATAACTTCATCATCAACAAAAAGGATGTCCACTCAGAGACCCCATCCAAAAATCACCAACTACAAAGACCACAGGTAGATAAAGCCACTAAGATGGGAAGAAACCAGCATAAAAAGGATGAAAACACCAAAAACCAGAACACTTCTCCTCCTCCAAAGGATCACAACCCCTCACCAGCTGGGGATGAAAGATGGATGGAGAATGAATCTGATGAATTGACAGAAACAGGCTCCAGAAGGTGGGTTATAACAAACTTCTCAGAGCTAAAAGTACATGTGCTAACACAATGCAAAGAAACTAAGACCCTAGAAAAAAGATTAGATGAGATGCTAACTAGACTAAACAGCTTAGAAAAGAATATAAATGACTTGATGGAGCTGAAAAACACAACACGAGAACTTCGTGAAGCATACACAAGTTTCAATAGCTGAATCGACCAAGCAGAAGAAAGGATATCAGAGATTGAAGATCAACTCAATGAAATAAAATGAGAAGGCAAGAATAGAGAAAAAAGGGTGAAAAGAAATGAACAAACCCTCCAAGAAATATGGGATTATGTGAAAATACCTAATCTATGTTTGATAGGTTTACCTGAATGTGACGGAGAGAATGAATCCAAGCTGGAAAACACTCTTCAGGATATTATCCAGGAGAACTTCCCCAACCTAGCAAGGAAGGCCACCATTCAAGTCCAGGAAATACAGAGAACACCACAGAGATATTCCTCAAGAAGAGCAACCCCAAGGCACGTAATCGTCAGATTCACCAGGGTTGAAATGAAGGAAAAAATGCTAAGGGCAGCCAGAGAGAAAGGTCGGGTTACCCACAAAGGGAAGCCCATCAGACTCACAGAGGATCTCTTGGCAGAAACCCTATAAGCCAGATGAAGTGGGGGCCAATATTCAACATCCTTAAAGAAAAGAACTTTCAACCTAGAATATCATATCCAGCCAAACTAAGCTTCATAAGCGAAGGAGAAAGAAAATCCTTTATGGACAAGCAAGTGCTGAGAGATTTCGATACCACCAGGCCTGCCTTACAAGAGCTCCTGAAAGAAGCACTAAACAAGGAAAGGAACAACCAGTAACAGCCACTCCAAAAACATTGACACAATGAAAAAAATGCGTCAACTAATGGGAAAAATATCCAGCTAGCATCAAAATGGCAGGATCAAATTAACACATAACAATATTAACCTTAAATGTAAATGGGCTAAATGCCCCAATCAAAAGACACAGACTGGCAAATTGGATAAAAAGTCAAGACCCATCAGTGTGCTGTATTCAGGAAACCCATCTCATGTGCAAGGACACACATAGGCTCAAAATAAAGGGATGGAGGAAGATTTATCAAGCAAATGGAGACCAAAAAAAAAAAAAAAAAAAAAAAAAAGCAGGAGTTGCAATCCTAGTCTCTGATAAAATGTACTTTAAACCAACAAAGATCAAAAGAGACAATGTAGGGCATTACATAATGGTAAAAGGATCAATGCAACAAGAAGAGCTAGCTATCCTAAATATATATGCACCCAATACAGGAGCACCCAGGTACATAAAGTAAGTTCTTAATGACCTACAAAGAGATGTAGACTCCCACACAATAATAATGGGAGACTTTAACACTCCACTGTCAACATTACACAGATCAATGAGACAGAAAACTAACAAAGATATCCAGGACTTGAACTCAGATCTGGACCGAGCAGACCTAATAGACATCTACAGAAATCTCCACCCCAAATCCACAGAATATACATTCTTTTCAGCACCGCATGGCACCTACTCTAAAACTGACCACATAATTGGAAGTAAATCACTCCTCAGCAAATGCAAAAGAACGGAAATCTTAACAAACAGTCTCTCAGACCACAGGGCAATCAAATTAGAACTCAGAATTAAGAAACTAACTCAGAACTGCACAGCTTCATGGAAACTGAACAACTGGCTCCTGCATGTCAACTGGATAAACAATGAAATGAAGGCAGAAATAAAGATGTTCTTTGAAACCAACGAGAATGAAGACAACATACCAGAAACTCTGGGACACATTTAAAGCAGTGTCTAGAGGGAAATTTATAGCAATAAATGCCCCCATGAGAAGCAAGGAAAGATCTAAAATTGATGCCCTATTGTCAAAATTGAAAGAGCTAGAAGAGTAAGATCAAAAAAACTCAAAAGCTAGCAGAAGACAAGAAATAACTAAGATCAGAGCAGAACTGAAGGAGATAGAGACACAAAAAAATCCTTCAAAAAAATCAATAAATCCAGGAACTGGTTTTTTGAAAAGATCAACAAAATAGACAGACCACTAGCCAGATTAATAAAAAAGAAAAAGGAGAAGAATCAAATAGATGCAACAAAAGATGAAAGAGATATCACCACTGATTCCACAGAAATACAAACTACAATCAGAGATTACTACAAACAACTTTATGCACATATACCAGTAAACCTGGAAGAAATGAATACATTCCTGGACACTTGCACCCGCCCAAGCCTAAACCAGAAAGAAGTTGACACCTTGAATAGACCAATAACAAGGGCTAAGTTGAGGCAGCAATTAATAGCCTACCAACCAAAAAGTGTCCAGGTCCAGATGGGTTCACAGCTGAACTCTACCAGATGTACAAAGAGGAGCTGGTACTACTCCTTCTGAAACTATTCCAAACAATACAAAAAGAGGGAATCCTTCCCAAATCATTTTACGAGACCAAAATCATCATGATACCAAAACCCAGCAGAGACTCAACAAAAAAAGAAAACTTTAGGCCAATATCCATGATGAACATAGATGCAAAAATATTCAATAAAATACTGGCAAACCGATTTCAACAGCACATCAAAAAGCTTATCCATCATGATCAAGTAGGCTTCATTCCAGGGATGTATGGCTGGTTCAACATATGCAAGTCTATAAACATAATCTACCACATAAACAGAACCAAAGACAAAAACCACATGATTATCTCAATAGATGCAGAGAACACCTTCGATAAAATTCAACAGCGCTTTATGCTAAAAACTCTCAATAAACTAGGTATCAAAGGAACATATCTCAAAACAATAAAAGCTATTTATGACAAACCTACAGCCAATATCATACTGAATGGGCAAAAACTGGAAGCATTCCCTTTAAAATCTAGCACTAGACAAGGATGCCCTCTGTCACCACTCCTATTCAATATAGTATTGGAAGTTCTAGCCAGAGCAATTAGGCAAGAAGAAAGAAATAAAGCGTATTCAATTAGGAAAAGAGGAATTCAAATTGTCTCTATTTGCAGACGACATGATTGTATATTTAGAAGACCCTATCATCTTAGCCTAAAATCTTAAACTGATAAGCAACTTCAGCAAAGTCTCAGGATACAAAATCAATGTCCAGAAATCACAAGCATTTCTATACACCAATAACAGACTAAGAGAGCCAAATCATGAGCAAACTCCCATTTACAATTGCTATAAAGAGAATAAAATACCTAGGAATACAACTAACAAAGGATGTAAAGGACCTCTTCAAGGAGAACTACAAACCACTGCTCAAGGAAATAAGAGAGGACACAAACAGATGGAGAAACATTCCATGCTCATGGTTAGGAAGAATCAGTATCATGAAAATGGCCATACTGCCCAAAGTAATTTATAGATTCAATGCTATCCCCATCAAGTTACCAATGACTTTCTTCACAGAACTGGAAAAAACCATCTTAAACTTCCTATGGAACCAAAAGAGAGCCCGCATAGCCAAGACAATCCTAAACAAAAAGAACAAAGCTGGAGGCATCATTCTACCTGATTTCAAACTATACTACAAGGATACAGTAATCAAAACAGCATGGTACTGGTACAAAAACAGAGATATAGACCAATGGAACAGAACAGAGGCCCTGGAGGCAACACCACACATCTACAATCATCTGATCTTTGACAAACCTGACAAAAACAAAAAATGGGGAAAGGATTCCCTGATTAATAAATGGTGTTGGGAAAACTGGCTAGCAGTGTGCAGAAAGCAGAAACTGGACCCCTTCCTGACACCTTACACTAAAATTAATTCCAGATGGATTAAAGACTTAAACATAAGACCTAACACCGTAAAAACCCTAGAAGAAAACCTAGGCAAAACCATTCAGGACATAGGCATAGGCAAGGACTTCATGATTAAAACACCAAAAGCATTGGCAACAAAAGCCAAAATAGACAAATGGGACCTAACTAAACTCCAGAGCTTCTGTGCAGCAAAAGAAACTATCATTAGAGTGAACTGGCAACCAACAGAATATGAAAAAAATTTTGCAATCTACCCATCTAACAAAGGGCTAATATCCAGAATCTACAAAGAACTAAAACAGATTTACAAGAAAAAAACAAACCCATTCAAAAGTGGGCGAAGGATATGAACAGACACTTTTCAAAAGAAGACATATATGAGGCCAACAAACATATGAAAAAATGCTCATCATCACTGATTATTAGAGAAATGCAAATCAAAACCACATTGAGATACCACCTCATGCCAGTTAGAATGGTGATCATTAAAAAATCTGGAGACAACAGATGCTGGAGAGGATGTGGAGAAATAGGAACACTTTTACACTGTTGGTGGGAGTGTAAACTAGTTCAACCATTGTGGAAGACAGTGTGGCACTTCCTCAAGGATCTAGAAATAGAAATTCCATTTGACCCAGCAATCCCATTACTGGGTATATACCCAAAGGATTATAAATCATTCTATTATAAAGACATATGTACATGTATGTTCATAGAGGCACTGTTTACAATAGCAAAGACCTGGAACCAACCCAAATGCCCATCGATGATAGACTGGACAGGGAAAATGTGGCATATATACACCATGGAATACTACGCAGCCATAAACAATGATGAGTTTGTGTCCTTTGTAGCGACATGGATGAATCTGGAAACCATAATTCTCAGCAAACTGACACAAGAACAGAAAATCAAACACCCATGTTCTCACTCATAGGTGGGTGTTGAACAATGAAAATACATGGACAAAGGGAGCGGAGCATCACACACTGAGGTCTGTTGTGGGGGCCAAGGAAGGAACGGGAGTGAGGTGGAGAGGTTGGGGAGGGATAACATGGGGAGAAATGCCAGATGTAGGTGACAGGGGGATGGAGGCAGCAAACCACAATGCCATGTGTGTACCTATGCAGCAATCCTGCATGATCTGCACATGTACCCCAGAACCTAAAGTACAATTAAAAAAAACCCTATTGCTAATAAATACTACTAATAAAAAAATAGTAATTTATGTTTACTTTAGAATATGCAGAAAATATAGATGGAAGAAAGAATATTTTAAAAATTTATCCAAAATTCTTTACCAAAGGACAATCACTGTTAATGCCTTAAAACCTTTTCTTCACCATTTTTTTCTATTTATAAGTCAAAAGTATATTCACATGGCGTAAAAAGTTTTCATTCTCTCCAAATTTTCTTTCTCAGAAACAACTAATTCTACCTCTTTTTAAAGCTTTTCCTTTTTGTGTTTACCGCATCTCTAAATAATATATTTGTGTTTCTTCTTGTTTTATAAATTTTAGGCATTGTTTATGGACTTCCCGTTATGGAAAGTGGCAAAGAAGTTAAGCTCTGCCCCTCTACCATGTATATGTATATATCTCATCTTCCATCTTCTCAATGAGATTTTGGTTGATTAACATGGTGTGCTTACATTATTATATTGCATATGATATTTGGAGATGAGATTCAAAGCTGAGATATATGGCATACTATGATTAGTATTTTTTCTTTCTTTCTTTTTTTCTTGAGACAGAGTTTAACTGTTGTCAGCCTGGCTGGATTGCAATAGTGATCTTGGCTCACTGCAACCTCCACATCCCGGGTTCAAGTGATTCTCCTGCCTCAGCCTCCCAAGTAGCTCAGATTACACATGCCTGCCCCCATGCCTGTCTAATTTTTTGTATTTTTAGTATAGACAGGATTTTGCCATGTTGCCTATGCTAGTCTGGAACTCCTGGCCTCAGGTGTTCTGCCCACCTGGGCCTCCCAAAGTGCTGGGATTACAGGCATGAGTCACTGTGCCTAGCCTGATTAGTTTTCTTGAACAATTTGGGGATGAACAATTATCTTGTTTCTATTTTAGTTTTTTTTCTAGATAAATAAGGGTTAATGCTGGTTTTTCTCAGCATGGCTATCATTTTTGGGAATCCACTAAGAAATGCAATTACAAATTTTCAAAAAGTGAAAGGAACTTGGACCCCTAAATCAATACTTGGAGAAAAGTTGCCTACTAATCAGGAACTCCCATTTTGGCATTTAAGCCATTGTTCTATGTGGTTTTGATTTTGTACAGCTGGCATTATCTTATTTAATTTCTTCACTATAGACCCCTTTGCTTCTAGGGTGTTTTTTTTTTTTTTTGTCTCTTTGTATTGGTTTCTAACATTCATGTTAAAGGATCCACTCAATTATCTGGTTATACTTGATTGTCTGATCATGTTTAAGAGTGGGGGTCTAAATAGCTATTTGGTAGTCTTAGCATATGAGTGGAACTGATTGAACATGAGCTTTGCTTTAGGGTGCTTTGCTTGGGCCCATGTCACTATGTTTAGGGCTGTTCTTTTGGATTGATCAGATGCCCCAAAGAAGGCTCTTTCATCTCTGATCTGAAGGTAAAGGCCTGACTGCCAGTGTTTTGTGTGTTGAGTGGAGAAAGCTGGCTGGAGGGTTTCAGAATTTACAAAGTATAGGATTACAAAATCAATGTGTGTTTGCGTGATACTCATTCTTCATTTAGGCCTGATATCCTCTAGGGTAACCCAGATCCCCTCTATCTTGCCCTCTCTGTAGTATGAACCTCCTGTTTTCACCAGAGAAGGAGAAGGACAGTCAGCCTGTGGGGTGAAGAAGAGAAGAGGATCTAGGATCTGTTTCCTCAGAAACTTTCAACAAATCCTATTGTTTGTCCCATTTTCAGAGGTACCTGGTGCCAGTTCCTGGGACTTGAGGATTCTGGTTGGTTCTCAGCACAGGAGTCCACCTGCTCTGATTTGCAGTAAGCATGTGCTCATTTGCTTTCCAGTTTCCAAAATGTTATTTCCTCTTCCGTTTTCTCCAAATGTATGCCTTTTATAGATATTCAGAAGCTCATACTCTTTTTTCTGTGTATATTTCTACATAGTTGTATGTTTCATGTAAATTTTTTGAATCCCACTTTAATAATTGTTCATAGCAGATATCAGTGTTTGATCCTGTTATTAAAAGTTCTTCAGTCATATTTATAGAACAGCTTTAATAAGATTTAATTTATACATCATACAATTCATCTATTTAAAGTGTACAAATTAGTGATTTTTTTAGCTTATTCACAGTTGTGCAACCATTAACATAATCAATTTAAAAATATTTTTGTCACCTCCCAAAAAGAAACTCCATATTCACTAGCAGTCATTCTCCCTTTCCCCACAACACTATAAGCAGACACTAATCTACTTGCTCTATGGATATGGATACGTGTGTTCTGGACACTTCATGTAAATGGAATGATGCAATTATGTGGTCTCTTTTGACTGATTTATTTTACCTAGCATAGTCTTTTAAAGGTTCATCCATGTTATTTCATGTATCAGAATTTCATTCCTTTTTTTAGTTTTTTGATACAGAGTCTCACTCTGTCACCCAGGCTGGAGTGCAGTGGCACGATCTTGGCTCCCTGCAACCTCTGCCTCCCAGGTTCAAGTGATACTCTTTCAGCTTCCCAAGTAGCTGGGATTACAGACGCGTGCCACCACACCCGGCTAATTTTTTGTATTTTTAGTAGAGACAGGGTTTTGCCATATTGGCCAGGCTGGTCTCAAACACCTGACCACAAGTGATCTGCCTGCCTTGGCCTCCCAAAGTGCTGGTATTACAGGTTTGAGCTACTGCACCCTGCCCATTTCATTCCTTTTTATTGTCAAATAATTATTTCATTGCATGTTTATACCACATTCTGTTTATCTATTCATCAGTTGATGGACATTTGAATTGTTTGCACTCTTTTTGCTATTATAAGTAAATGCTGGTATAAATATTTGTGTACATATTTCTTTGTGGACATATTTTCATTCTCATAGGAGTAGAATTGCTGGGTCATATGGTAACTCTGTGCTTAACATTTTTTGAAATCATCAGACTATTTTCCAAAGTGGTTCCATCATTATACATTCTCACCAGTTCATGGTCATTTTAGTTTCTGTGCATACATATTTATTTGCTACAAAATATTGCATTGTTTAGATACATCATGAGTCAGTTAACTATTTTCTGTTGTCAGATTTTAAAGTATTTGTATTTGTGTCTAACAAGTTTAATTTCTTTGAAAGTCCATGATGTGGTGCTATTGAGTTGTAAAATATGAATGTTTTTCAATCTCTTACACCTCCCTTCGTTGCCCAACCTCTCTGCCTCTCTACCCAATCATGCACAAACTTTTCACAAGTGCACATTCTTAGTAGCAGATATTCCACTTTCCCTAGCACTGACTCACTTTATTAAATATCTTTGCTCTTTTAATAGTTTTTTAAAGAGGTATGACACTGTTTTAAATTCAGTCGTTTTATTCCTAAATAGGTTGAATGGATTTTTTCTTATTTATCTTTGAGGTAATTTACTTTTGTGTGAATTTTCTGAAGACAAAAAACTATCACCTTCATTTTATAAATGAGGATCATAAGCTTCAGAAAACAAAACGGGAAAGGAAATGACAGATGTTGAGCTTCTGCCATGTTCAAGAACCTTGCTAGGTGATCTTTTCACTTAATTTCTCTCTCAAAGCAACCAATAAGGTAAGATTAAACAAACACACATTGCCATAAAATGACAGAGTCATTTTTAAACTTTATTTTTATGCATCAAAGAGCAGGGGAGAGTTTTATAACTTAGCTTTTCTTCCTCTGAAAATAATGGAGGCAGATGAAATTGCAAAAGTCATAAACGAAAGGCTTCTCTTCCAAAAATAATAGTTACATATATTCGTTTAACTAAAAAGCTATTTAGAAAGTCAATAGGGAAATATTTTCTATGTTGATTTTGTTGTTATAAGCCTATCAACAACATGTAGAATGTCAGCACTATCTCTGTGGATTGATCTCACCAAATGGAAACTAGGAAAGTGTGCTGGATTGCGAGGGTGTGTGGAGATGGAAATCAGAATCAACTCTGTGGATTTATTATAGTACACAACTCCCTTGAGGCTTTTAGAGGAAAAGCAAGCATGACTTTTCACTCAGTGTTCCTGAAGATTTCATTAAGAACGTAGGAGTTCTTCAAACTTGAAAATAGCAAAGAGAGTCTTTGAACATAATTAAATCAATTCAATACTCATGTGACAGGTTAATTCCTTGTTCTTATCATACTTATCAGCTGCATCAACACAGTTCATCACCATCACACCTCCTGACTTTATTCCTACATTTCTGACCATTCCTTTTCAGTCTCTTTTATTATCTCCATGGTGATGATGTCAAGATTTATAGCACTAGTTCAGACTTTGCTTCTGAATTCCAAGATTAGATTTCCAATACTCCTCCCTCTTTCCACTTGGATGTTTAATAGGCATCTCAAAGGTATTAAGTCCAGAAATGAGCTCTTGAAATTCTACCCACCCAAATTCTACTTTTTCCACTGTTCTTTATTTCAGTAGTTTAACTTAATTCTTCCAGTTATTTGGGCTCTCAATTATTTTATCCTTATTTTTTCTCTTTCTCTCACACACATCCAATCTACCCACAAAATTTGTCGGTTCTACCCTCAAAACATATTTAGAGTATAACCACTTTTACTTTACTCGTAAACTATCATTATTTCTTTTGTTTCGATTATTGCCGTGACATCCTAACCAATCTCCCTGAAAAATTATCTGTGAAATTTGTTTCTATATATCGAACAAGCACAATAAACTGTAGGTAGAATAAATTCAATGAGGTCCACATCAAGACACATTATAATCAAACTGTTGAATGTCAAAGACAGAGAGTCTTGAAAGCAACAAGAAAGAAGCCACTGTCATATATAAGGGAACCTTAATAAGATTAACAGTTGGCTATTTATAAGAAACTATGAAAACTAGAAAGCAGTGGGCATGTTTAAAATGCTGAGAGAAAAGAACCTATCAATCAAGAATTCTATATCTGGCAAAATTGTCCTTCAAAAGTGAGGGAGAAATTAAGATATTGTCAAATAAAAGCTGAGGGAGTTTACTACAAGTAGACCTACCCTGCAAGAAATGCTACAAGGTGTCCTCGAGTTGAAATGAAGAGACACTAAATGGTATCTTGAAGCTGTATGAAGAATTAAAGACCTACAGTAAAGGTAACTACATGGGCAAACATAAAAGCCAGTATTATTGTGTAGCATAATGGAGAATATATGTGGTCTATCTGGTCTTTGTACCTGGCTCCCAGCACAGAGCTTCAAAAGCCCTTGGAATTTCCTGCGTGACAAGAGTGTATTTGTTTTGCTAATGAGGTGACTCTGTGTGTGTTCCTAGATAGCTTCAGAATGGGGACTGGTCACCAGAAAGACGATTAGATGATGGCAACTTCTGGTGAGGGTATGTTTATGTTCTATACACAGGCATCTCAAAGTCCAGGTGATGCTAATTCTGTTGGTCACTGAACCATTTTTTGAACAGCAAAGAAATAGCATTTCTTAAAACTGGTCAGACTGTAAGTATCACTGGAAGCCCTTATTAAAAATGCCATCCAGATTCCATGACCCTACTCTAGATCTGCCAAATCAGAATTAACTTCTCAGGAGACTTTTGTAATTCAATAAATTAGCAAAATGCTGAGGTAGAGCAGAGCTAAATGTGGCCCCTAAGAGATGAAGTGGTGAGTCATTGAGATACAGCTCAAAGGGATGTGGACAGGAGCTGCTAGACATGCCTTTGGCTCTCACTTTCAAAGGAAAGGGGACTGTGTGAGTTCCCTTTCGTGATTATCTCAGGTCAGTATTTGCCTTTGTAATTGATGGAGAACTTCTTAATTTCTCCCCGAGAGTGTTGACAGCTGTTTCCATGTACTTTAAATCAATCGACCCTGTGAGCACAGACTTTCAGCACCACACAGAGTCAGATGACCAAAAATGCTCTTCATGAAGTGTAGAGCCAGACTCGCAGGTCCCATAAGGAAAACAGATCTTTGAGCAAGTGAAACACCTAACCTGCCATTGCACGGGACTCACAGACGTTCTCAGGAAGAAATGTGAATGGAAGGAGTGATTATCACTGTGGACTCTATTTATTTCATCTGTGCATGCAAGATTTATATCTGTGTTTGTTTTGAAGTTTTATTGAGGTATAATTGATATACAACAATCTGTACCTATTTAATACATATAATTTGATGAATTTGGACATATATAAATACCTGTAAAACCATCACCACAATCAAGATAATTGCCATCACCTTTAAAAGTTTCTTTGTGTCCCTTTGTGGTTTGTTTTTGTGATAAGAACACTTAACATGTGGACTCTTGACATTCTCCTTGGATCTCTTAATTCGATTGCTGTTTCTGTCACATTGACCTACTAGGCTTGCTGATTCTCTTTTCTCACTAGCTCTAGGAAAAAAAAAATAAACCCAAACCAAACACCACTAGTTCATTTATTCAGTAATTCAACAAAAAAACCGTTGAGAACTTAATACTTGCAGAATACATGGCTAGATGCAGAAGATTCAAATAATTAAGTGGAGTCACATAAAGTGTTAAGAATAGTGTGTGATATAGACATGAAATATGTTAGCTATTCGAATTTCAAACCCACTTCTGTATCAATTATAATAAAAGATTTCCATGAACAGCAGAATAGTATTTCTATTAGATACTCACAGATGCTAATAAAACAGCAGAATGGTAAAAAACCATGTGTTCCCTAAGGCAAGAGAAGGTGAGCTATTTTGCCTCAGTGGCTCAATATTCCATCAATGGGTCCTGCTTTACACTGCAAGTACTTACCTGCCTTTCTTCTCCAAACAGACTGACTCCAGGTTGCTTTAGGAAAGAAAGATTCATTGAAACAAAGGAATAAAACATCCAAGATATAGTGTTTTTAAAAACATTTTTTAATGAAGAAATAATTCCACTCCAAAATATAGACACACAATTAAATAGTTTAATCACTTCAAAATATAACATGTCCCCAGGAGGTTCCAACACACACACACACACACACACAAAACAATACTTAACAGCAATACAAAAATCCATACAATAGTAGTTTTTTTTTTTTTTTTTTTTTTTTTTTTTTTTTACAATACCAATGAATATTGTGAAATCTTTAGTGTCTCTGAATTGGTTATTTTGAATGGTGTCAAATTGCAGTAGTCATAAGTAAAAATGTCTTACAGTTAATTCGGTTCAAGATATAACACTTCTGATTTTTTTCTCTTTTTGGTTCAAAAGTAAAAATGCCCTTTCTTCTAAGGACACTGGAGTTCTTGTTTGTGACTCCTTGCATGGAATCGAACCAAGGTGAACGCAGCAACCAAAGGTTGCTGGATTTACAAGATCTATCTACAGTTAACAGCCAAGAACTAATAAGGGTGGACAAAGATGATCAAAATAAAAGCAGACATTGGTGCTAAATTATGATGCAACAGTTTGGCTCATGCATATAAGAAAATACATAGTATATCACAACAAAGGCCACACACTCTTAATGCAATTCAGTTCACATTACTACTTACAAATGAACCTTCCCTGCCTTATAGTGGATCATTCAAGAACCCATTTTTCACAATCTCCAGCACAACTCCCTCTGACCAACCAAACTTACCCCGACTTCCATCCTGACCAACCACAACTGTTTCCTGAATTCCATGAAGTAGATTTCACCTTTCTCCCCTCCTCCATTAACACGGTGCTGTGGGGGAGGGTTGGCCGTGTTAGACCAGTGCTCATTAATAGGCTACCAGCTCTGATGGAGATGGATGTGCAATTCATTGTGGAACAAGAAAGAAACAACGCCCGTAAGATGTAGTTGTATCGAATGGACAGGACAAGTGAAATCTGCTGGGTTTGCACTTAGAACAGGCCCCAAAAGTAAATCTGGAGAGCCAAGGAAAGAAACCCACCAAAAACCACAAAACCCCAAAATAACACACGCCATTTTGTCTCGGTTACAGGACAGGGGTGCTTGAGTCTGGTCTCAGTGATGACGTGGAGCTAAGAGAAAGAAAAGGTGGCTGGTTAGTCAGAAATTGGTCATTGGTGGCAGTTTCCAGAGTCCTTGCAATGGCTTTATATGATGGTATCAACAACCATGTGATGGAGTTCGCTGGCAATGAAATAGCTATGACAACGGGGAAGGTTATCAGCAGAACAGTTCAAATCTTAGACGAACATTTTGATGTAGAAACACAAAGAGACAACATATGCCAGCTCAGTCCAGTCAGTGACTGAGTGCCACGTGCAGGATTTAAGTTCCGAGTTCGAGAACTACCTGGCTATGATTTTGAGCTGACAGTAATATAGGTAGCTGGAATGTAGTGGTTTTCAGTACTGAGTATGAGGCACCAGTGGCCACCTGCTCCATCTAGAGAGGTATGGGTTCACAGAGGATGGGCAGTGGAAAAGAGATGAACATTAAGACACCCCAACAAAACCCGCAATAAAAATCAATCTGTGCAAAGAAATCTGAGAACTGTGCAGTTGTGCCACTTTGGTGTCAGCCTGTGCTCAGGGACATTTGTCAGGCGGGTTCTCTGGAGAGATTCATGATTAAGTACGTCAAGGGGATGGGATCGGCTTCTCACTAATGCCAATCGAGAACTTTATCCCCAAGGCAAGAGATTTGGATTCAAAGGGTAGCCAAGGAGATGGTTTCTGACCAAACGCAGACATGAACATCTTACAGCCGCCCTCTGCAGAGGGAGTGTGATGATGTGAGGACTCGGCTGGGAGCCCACCAACTACGGACTTGGTGTGTGGGTTTGGAGAAGATTTTTGCCAGCCCCAGAAGCAAAAGTGAATCACAGAACCTTTCTTGCTTATTCTGAATAGGTCCTTTTCAGAGACTTTATTATACAACTTCATTCTAAAGCAGTTCTCAACCTTTAGCGAGCATCAGAATCACATAGAGGGTTGATTAAAACAGATTTCTGGGCCCAATCCCCAGAGTTTCTGATTCAGTAGGCCTGAGGTGAGGCTTAAGAATTTATATTGCGAAGACCTTGCTAAGTGTTGCAGATGCTGCTGGTCCAGGGAACACAATTTGAGAACTATTGTTCTAAAATATTCTCTCCTTTCTTTTAAAGGAGAGACAGAAATTCCAGAGAAACTGCCAATTTAAGCATAATGTATTGACTATGTCGCAGGTTTTTAAAAAAATCAAATCTTGAAGCAAGTAGATTACTTTTTTGTTTTCCCCAGAATCCTGAAGGAGGTCTTTAGGTCCCTGTAAAGAGGGTCCTTAGAAAAGACTATCCGTCTTTTATCCTCTTTTCTTTGATAGCTCTTTTGCACTTCAGCTTTTCACTGAGTGCAAAATCCTAACTCAGAAGAGCCTGTCTCCTTTCACATGACCACAGAAGGCTACATGCAGAACACCAGGTGGCCAGCTAAGGCAATAAACATTCAGAAATAAAAGGAGAGTGAACGTTTGCAAGCGCACTTTAAGCCTGTACATTTAAAGCTGAAGGCCTCCAAACAACCTGATGGGGGAACTTGTGAACGAGCGGTGCTGTTAAAGACATGCTTCCTAAAGCCAGAACGAGAGGAACAAGACCATGGAAGAGCATAGATAACTTTAGTCCATTTGGGGATCTTATGGCACCTGTGGTTTATAAACAGCTTTAGTAACGAGTATTTCAAAACATAGTTCACAGTTTTTAAGAAGATCTGTGCTGATTTTAAAAACTAGATTCTATATAATTTGAATGTTGCCTTTTTTGAATATGATATCTATTTGGAAAAAAATATTTACACTAAATTCTATGGCTGATTTGTTAGAGTATCTTGAAAGAAAACAACCCCAAGTTGGAAAGAGGCCCCAAAGAATGGATGATTCCTGATGTGTTTGGTTCAAGTCACTGCTCACAGAGACTTGGAGTCAACTACAGACCGTGCAGGCCAAGGACCCTTCTTGGCTTCTTGGATCTGAGTTTGTACACTCAGGAACCAGATTCTTCAGGGTTAGTGAATGATTGCAAGTGGTTGTTTTTTTCCAATTGCTGTGGAAAAAAATGTACAAAACATGAACTGTTTTGCTAAAATCTCAAAGAATTCAGAAATCAAACTCCTAGCTATAAACAGTATTAATATTGTCATTGTAAACGGAACAGGTTCAATATCATGTGCAAAGGTTTAAAATGCTTGTTAATACTGCCATTGTGTATAACAGCAGCATGGATTTTAGGCTTGTATTTTTACTTTTTAACCAGGGATGAACCATGTTACAGAGGATGTAGTTGGTAAGTTAACTTTGAACAGAAGTCTTTTTTTTTTTTCTTTTTTCCATCTCTAAACACACACCTACACACTACAAATCTTAGAACAAAAAGTTAGCTGCACTATAGTCATCAGAACACATCTTTAGGGGTGGGGGTTTGTCAGGAGCTGCTGGGTGTGGTGGCTCCTCTCTTCGGTGAGACTGCTGCCAGGCTGCTGTCTTCCTCCTCTGTGTGGCCACAGGGCTCTCCATCATCACCAGTTTTCATGTTACTTTCATCATCTGTCTGACTATAGCTTGCCTGGGAATAAGGAATGTGTAATTTTTTTTAAAGATGCAAGTTGTTTCTAAATTAGGGTTATGAAGCTTAGGATCCCCCCTTTCCCCAATACACAAGAAAGCAAATGCACACACACACACACACACACACACACACAGACACACACACACACACACTCTCTCTCTACTCCCTTCCTCTGACAATCAGGAATGAATGTCCTGGAACACTGTGCTATTGCACCTTCTGGAAGAGAGGACAGGAAGTCCTCCATGTGGATCTCTTTCTTAATGGATACCTGAGGCATCTGGAAGGGAAAAGCAACACAAACAGAAATATTTGTGTTGTCCTTTGGAGAAGGAGATAAAACCAGTGACCCATCATTAGGATGCCATGTTGGTTTTTTAAGAATCTACTTTCAAAGATCCAATACTCTAATTTCCATTAGGATGTGAGTGGCCAAGGAGGATCGTGTACCATGTGGCCAGAGGATATAACAGGGACAAATTCAGTACCTAAGTGGGCCAAAATTGAGTCTTGGTGGACCCTAAGCTGAATGCTGTTACGTATACTGTTTCTTCAAAAGTGGCTGGTTGAAAACCAATAAACCAGGTTTTACACGATTCACTCTTTTTTAGTACTGTATGTTGGTAAGTGCGTATTTATTTTCAAATAGGCCTAAAGTTCTTTTTGAGTAGAGGTTGCATGTTCTATGATTCTGGCATCTACCTTCTGCCTCTTCCCCATGCAAGGCTCTGCCTTGGCAGATGGCTAACTAATATCAAGCTGATGAATCTGGCTTCAGGACCCTTGGATAAGAGACGCGTATACTTTGGGATAATTTCTGGTATTGCAGTACCATCAGAAAGTTTGTTTTGAACAAAAATATTTTAGTAAAATAAACTGGCCTAAATTGTACCTATATTTCTTGGCTACGTTAAGAAAAAGTACAATCGGATAGAACCAGCTGCAAAAATGAAAAGCCACTAGTTTTTACAATATTCTATCAGGTTTTAAATGAATTTGCCTAAGTGGCTGACTGAATGACAGGATGGTTCTTGTTCAGATTTCTGTGGAATTTCAGCTAGGTAGGCTACAGATGCAGTAAGTGGCAAAGACTACAACTGTCTAATTTTTCACTGCCAAATTTGCAACAAAAGATTTAACAAATGGCCTAAGAACTACTGTACTAAAATTTTTGGCATTTAGATATAAGAACCAAATGTCACTTTATATCTGGGTTTAAGGAAAGCACATTTTATTAGACTTTCAAAAATATTTTTCTAAGAACTAGCTACTGATGTTTAAATAATGTGCAGAACAAAAATGATCAAATTGCTGAAGCTAAGAGAAAGAAAATGCTATTAAAGGAAAAGACCTGCTCCTTTGGGACTAAGTTTGTTATAACTGGAGTGAATATTTTCAGAGAAAGCTCCTGGGAATTTTTTCACTCTGGTTGTAATGAGTCAGGATAGCATGTGATGTGGCACTCTCAAATCCAAAAGAGGCAGAATAGAGAGTGGTCAGTAAGCTCCTTCCTCACTGCTCATGAAGTATATATTATCACAGCAATTACGCCATGATTTTCACTTGCTTAATTTTAACCTGAGGACTGAGATGGGATGTCAGTAGCATTTGCACTAGCATATATTTTTTACTAATATGTCATTTAACAGCTATATATTCCTTTTTCAAATTATTAATAGCAACCAGCATTGATAGCATTTACTGTCCACTGCACTATAGACATATGGGATTCCATGGTTGAGGAAGCTCATATAACTCAAATGTTTGGGCTAGTGCAGCCAGAATCCTTTGAGGGATATATTAGCTTTGAACTATCATGGGGGGCATCTAAATGGCTATTAGCTGGAGCCAGAGAAAAAATCTAGACTTATGGAACAGTGCAGCCTGCAGTGTGTCAAGTCATTGCATGTAGCTGCATCCTCACCTTGTTTATAAAAGTAGAGACAGCAAGTTAGTTCTGAGTCCCAGTGGTTTCCATACACTTACATAAACACTATGGCAGCTCCCAGGTGTTGAAGTGCTATGAAGCACTGAGCACAGTGGCAGGCATATATGTGAATCTTCATAATAAATGACAGTGTGCCTGCCACTATGCAAAACTCTTTAGAAACCATATCCCAGTAAGTACAACTCTTCTGTGAAGCTGATATTATACAATATGTTGTGTAGATGAAACTGAGGCTAATACAGGTATAATAATTTGCCCAAAGTTCTGCTGCTAGGATTTGGTTGAAATGCATATTTGAAATGGGTCTATTAGAGTCCAGCACCTAAGCTTTAGACCACTACAGTCAAGTGATTCTGCCAGTCCAGTGCTAATCTCTCTGCATTAAAAAATTACTGAGGATTTTCCATATATTTAGGTAGAGCTTTGGAGTGGTTTCACATGCCATGAAAATCATATTTTAAATTAATTTATGTACTGCTGAATTCCGCAATGGATTTGAATCAGGTATTCCAAAAACATAAGGCTGCAGAATTTTTCCTCTGTTTGGGTTCTTTTGTTCTCTTTAATAATGTATGATTTTGCTTTCACTTGTTAAGGTACACACATTTGATCTCTTGAGACCTAGATATACTATGGCTAACAAGCTGGCCCATCTCTAGAGGTACTGACTTTTCCTTTTCAAGTGCTAGAGCCACTACAAACTCCAATATCATCATGAATTGGTGATGTGACAAACTTATTGGTAAGTTTCATAGCCACAGAGGATTTCTGGAACATCTCTAGGTTTAGAAATTTTGTGCCAATTTTCCTAACTAATAGAGTAAGAAGTCAACTCCCAAGGATGTCTGGCAAATCTCCACTGGTTTATAATGAAACACTCCATAGACTGAGATGATTCTTCCATATCAGCAAGGGAGGAGGATATTTTATCACATAGAAAGAAACAACTAAGTGAAAGTGATTGTGAATTTATGTTGCAAGTTATCAGAATTCAGTGTACAGTGGCCATGTTTCCTCCTAAATAAGATGGTACTTACTTGAGAGGAGTGTGATAAAAGGATATTGCATTCAACCTTGCAAGCTGACCTGTGGGTGACAAAGGACACAAACAAGAAAGGTGACATGTCGAGTCTGTGATGCAGTCAAGCTGGTGAATTATTTGGCAGGAAGCCATGCACAAAGACAGAGAGAAAGAGAGAGAGAGAGAGAGTCTATTGAATAAGAGTAGCATTCTAATCCATCCAACAACCATATGCTCACAGAGCATTCAAGGAAAAACACTTTGACATCCTCCAGGGCATATGTTTTGAGTGGAGATACACAGGCCTGTTATATTCTCCCAGCCTCTTCCCTGCCCTTTTCTTGGAAGTCATGAGGGATGGAAAAGAAAGGAGAGGGAGCTTAAGATTTAAGATTTACCAGTGATGGTAAAAACTCCAGTTGAATCTTAAGTCATTAGTAGAAATTCCCTTCATTTTACTCATAAAAGATTGCATTTCTAATTCATTAAAATAAATAAAAATCTAATATTTTATATGGAATGGTGTAAGGCTGCCTTCCTTAAAGAAAAAAAAAAAGAACCCCTAGAATTTCAGTTACCGCAGCTACCAAAATACAGAAAGTGACATGAGCTCAAAGAGGGAGACCTAATAGATGCTTCTAATAGCATGAACCAGAACATTGATTATTTAGCCACATTTTTCCTCCCCTCTACACAGCAGAGCCTAATGAGATATGTATAGAAATGCCATCCCTCAGAGTTCCCAGAGACGCCCTGGCAGTGTCATTCCAGGCTAACTTTCTTCTGTGGAGGAGCCATAGACGGTGCAAGGAAAACTGCACTCTCCATGGGTTTGCAATCAGGCAACTTTTTTTTCTGAAGCGTGGGAGCACGGCTCTACATATATAGTCACATTTTTTTTCTTTTTCCCTCTTTCTTTGGCATGGCTAGACCAACATTTTAGTTGCTTCTGAAATGTGGCCATTAAAGTGAAAAGGCTAATGGAACATTCCAAAGAGGCAAAACTTTGTTTTTATATTTCTGGGATGGAATTGGTGAGCTTCAGTTTCCCTCCTGCTACAATTTTCTTGGAAAAATATTTCAAGGCTTTATCTATAGATATATAAGAAATAGGAGATAATTTATTCTCTCTGCTTTTTTTTTTCTAACAAAGTAAGAGAGGGTACTGCTGCCCTAATAATATGCAGAAAGCCTGGGTACAGTGGGTCATGCCAGTAATCCCAACATTTTGGGAGGCTGGGGTGGGAGGATTGCTTGAGACCAGGAGTTCAAGACCAGCTTGGACAACATAGTGAGACCCTGTCTCCACAAAAAATAAAAACATTAGCCAGGCATGGTGATGTGCACCTGTAGTCCCAGATACAGGAGGCTGAGGTGGGAGGATCACTTGTGCCCAGGAGTTAGAGGCTGCAGTGGGCTATGATCGTGTGACTGTACTCCAGCCTGGGCAACAGAACAAGACCCTGTCTCAAAAAACAAAACAAAACAAAACAATGTGAGGAAACTTGTCTGACCATTGGACAGAAAGTCTGACAGGATAAAATAGCCCACTGAGGCCCAGGGGAAAGCTGGTCTCAACCAGGTAAACATCCCTGAATCCCAGAACCCCAAGCAAACACCTGCAAATTAAAGGGAAAAGAAACAAACCAGGAAGACAAATAAGGCAGTAGAACAATCTCCATAGGGAAATTCATGGCCTTTAGGATGAGTCGCTGGTTACATTTATTCCCAATTGCATGTGTTACAGTCAGTGAATTTTCAGATGGCTAACATACTCTAGTACATCTGAAAATCTGTCCGTCCACACCTTGCTGAACACAGTCTTGCAGTTCCCCCAACATTTCTCCATGAGGTTTGCCATTCTCCTACTTACACTTGGCATGAGGTGGGCAATGAGGAAGGCTGAGGGCAAACAATTCAAAGGAGGTGGTGCATTTATGCTTATTCAATTTCCTCATGCCCTGTTCTTTGTATCCATTTAAAAATAATTATGAGAGAAAGCATCTTTCTTAATGGGCCTGAAAGAGTTTGGACTGTTAGTTACCATGTTTTTTTCCAATATAAGAAGGCTGCTTATCATTTTTTAGGGCAGAATTTAAAAGAATACATGGTGAGTGACAGCTATACGAAGTATTTAACATTTTTACTGTCTAGAAGACATGGATTAAGGAGTGAAATCAGTATATTGTGGAAAGGTTGGGGGTGGAAGGAAGGAGAAGGCACCGATTCTGCGTCATGTCAAAGACCCAGCTACCAAGGGGTTGAGGTAGAAGAGGTAGGGTGGGTGGGGCCTGGATCCCTGTACCTGATACGCTTCATCCTGCAGCTTCTGTTTCAGGTATTCCTCCATCTTGAGCTCATTCTCCAGCTGCCGGACAGAGTCATTTTCATAGTTTTCATCCTCAGGCTGCACATAGGGATCCCCATCCTCTGTAACCCTGAGAACAAACCACACATGGCATTTTAGAGCGAATCTTAAAAGACAATTACAAGCAGAATTTGTGTGTGAGCTGTAATTTTATTGGCACATTTATTTATCCTTAATTCTCCAAGTCACTTTCATGTCTTCTTTAGTAATACCTACAGAAAAACTTGGAAACATTTTGGAGGTTTGAAGCAATATATGATCAAGGTATTTTCAAACACAATATTTTTATGGCAGTTGTGATCATTGGTCATCTGTCTTTTTCTAGGGTTTACGGGAGTGGGTTGGCCCTTTAAATATTCTATAATTTTTAAAAGGGCAAACATCTTTTGAGGGGATATAAAGTTTTCCCAATCTGAGGGCTCTTTTTATTCTTTTTAAAAATAGAACCCAAGGATACTTTCTGTAAGGAGAGTGAGCCCTCTAGTGAAATAATGCTTAAGGACATTTGGTTATAATTTAACCTCTTTTGTGTTAATTGATACTTTATTTTTATAGGATTAAGTCTTAGAATATCAGCTAGTCGATGCCAGGAGGGTTACTATTCTAATCCATAACTCTTGACCTTAGCTCCAAATCTGAAAAAAAAAAGCATTTAAATTATCCAATTCCACTATCAAATAAATAGATAAAAATGACCTTATTCCATTCATCATAGACTGTGTAAAGCTCTTCATGGGGCTGGACCTAAGCTCACTACCTAAGTCACAGGACTAAAAGATTCTCAGGGTAAAACACAAGTACATGTTTAGACAACAGAGATATTAAATTATTCCCTAAAATGAAATAAGTGAAGTTTTTAGACTGGAACTTAAATGTCATTCACGTTTATTTATAGCTGTACAACATGTTCTGGTTATTTTTGGAAGTTTGGGGCCAGTCTAAATGGGTCTGCCTAGGCCTCTGTGAACCTTCCTTCCCTAACTCCTGAGTCACATGTTGGTAGCTGGTGCTGCTACTCAGCATACCAGGGGTAGCAGATTGGGGTGGCGTAATAGTCTTGGGTTTTAGAACTGGGACAAGGAAATTCTAGCTAACTGAGGAAATTCTAGCTAACTGCCATATAAATGCTTAATAATAAAAATCAAATAGATATGCATTCACCAGACAAAACAGATGACAATTCGCCCTTTTGAATAACAAATCCAACAATTCAAGAATACAGAAGAAAGGACAAGAAAGCAAACTATAAAAAGCAGCAGCAGCGTACTGCCATGTTAAGTCCTATTATATTGCTTTTGTTTTGATCTTACTCTCTGCTGCTTCACAGCTGACTCTCAGACCACACCTCTTGATAATTCTCCATGATTACTGATCATTAATTCACTGCTTGGATTGAGAGCCAAACACCAGAAAGGCCTCTGGTTAGTTTCTTCTCTGAGTCTTTAAAATAGCCAGTTTATTTTTATAGGCTAGTCTGAAGTACTTTTCATATTAAGCAACATCACCCATCAACCCTCTGTAGTATTTTTAGCATTCAGCAACTCCCTCCCCGAGCTTTTGGGTCAGCCTTTCTCCATGTTTTCTGTAACTCCATGAACGATGATCTCCTAATGGGGCACGTTCTTCACTTCTTTTGCTTTCCCCCTTTCCCTCCCAAGTTGGGCTCTGCAGCTCTGTCTCAGCTTTGTCTTTGTTTCTCAGCTTTGGTTGTCTCTGCTGACTACTTTGAGCTGATCCAGGGTCACAGAAAGTCTAGTGGGGACGTCATTGATTCTGCTGGTTTCTAACAAGCTCCAGAACTGAGTGAAAACTTTTGCAAGTAAGTATTTGGAGGATCAGATTTATAAATATTCAACAAGTGAACCAAACTGGATTTCTTTATAATGAGATTTTATATGTGTACTTATTTCAATTCCAAATATTTATATGATGTTGTTTACACCAATTCTGCACAGAGACCCCTCTAGTGTCATGGTATCAAGTGCAAATACAGTAAGTTCAAAAGATAGGATGATTTATCTCCTGAACTAGTCTGTGAGTCCTAAAAGGGTGGTGCAGTTTTTAAATACTTTTGTTTTTTTTTTGAGACAGAGTCTCGCTGTCGCCCAGGTTGGACTGCAGTGGCGCCATCTTGGCTTACTGCAACCTCTGCCCACCAGGTTCAAGCGATTCTCTTGCCTCAGCCTCTTCCCCTGTAGCCGGGACTACAGGTGCGTGCCACCGTGCCTAGCTAATTTTTTGTGTTTTTAGTAGAGACAGGGTTTCACTGTGTTAGCCAGGATGGTCTTGATCTTCTGACCTCGTGATCTGCCCACCTCGGCCTCCCAAAGTTCTGGGGTTACAGATGTGAGCCACTGTATCCAACCTTTTAATACTACTTTGTATAGAGCTAGCACTGTGCCTTGGGCAAGGCAGGCTCTTGATAAGCACTGGTTGGTTTAGGTTATTGGTAACTCTAGAAATTGTAAGGGGGGAAATATCACAATGCCGAATTTAAATGTAGCACCCTTCTATATCTCTGGCAGAAAAGAAAACTATGTCACCCCTTTTGAAGGTTAAAAAAAAACCTAAACAATTATTCTTTTACTTTCATATTGCCTCCTACAGATTGTTTTGTTACTGAGAAAAACGTCTCCAAGCTGAAGATACTCACATGTCGCCATGCATGGTACTTGTGGTAGCTCCACTGTGAATGTACCCAGGTTTTCGGGCATGGATTTGCGCTAGAAAAGCCTTTTCAGAGGTTGGTGAGGGAACAAGATCCTCAAACTGAGTCCGTGAAAATTCAGAATCCACATTACTCTCTGTTTCACTCCCCACCTCTATCAGATACAATTGAAGATACATAAAAAATTGTTAGATTTTTTATGACCTGGAAATAAAAGAGTAAGCTTAACAAATCAACCTGTGCTGTGTAAAACTTTGACCAGTTATCATATATTAATGAAATACATTTTTATTTTTTCAACATTAAGAATTGATATTGACATGAATTACTATAAAATCATTTGGTATACAGCATTTTTTAAATCTCAGAAATGTTACAAGAAATTTTTGCTCTCTTAGTAACTGACTTAACTCCTTAAAACTTCTACTTTTCCCTTCTGTAAGAATCTTAACTGAAATTGTTACTTTTGCTTAGTATTACACTAATTTAAGAAACACGAGTTAAAACGTAACCCTAACCTTAAAATATTCACCTAAAATGCTTAAAATATGAACTTAAAATGTTAAGTGAACCCTATCACTTAATAGTTTAAAGAATGATGAGTATAAATTAACAGTACTTAAGACTTCCATAACAAGAATAACTTTGTACTCATCATTTGCTAGGGCAGTGGGTACCTGCTGTTAATCATGATGCATTAACTACTATCATTTTGGTCTGTTTGGTAATCTTAATCTAAATTAGCAGCAACAATTTTCAACTGAGAGGCTTTAAGAAAGTTAAGTCCAGGATTTTTTTGATATTGACATTTTATTTCTTATAGTTGTAATCTCAGCAATGAGATCCTAGTCTAGCCGGACAAATCTCTTGCTAGGTCGGCCTTAAGGAATAGATGGAGATCTATTAGTAACTGGTAACATATTTATTTTTATATTCATGCTGCTAAAGTTTTGAACATTCTTTGCAGTATTAGGAGGATAAAAAGTCTCTTTAAATTTTACGCTATTTATTTCGGGACAGATCTATCTTCAGAGATATTGCAAATGTAAATTTCAGTTTGAAATTCAAATTCAAATGAATGAAATTCCATTTTGAAATTCAAATTCAAATGATCAGGCATTCCAAATTGATGAAATCTAAATTGATAAGGGTGGGCCGGGCGCGGTGGCTCACGCCTGTAATCCCAGCACTTTGGGAGGTCGAGGCGGGTGGATCGCGAGGTCAAGAGATCGAGACCATCCTGGTCAACATGGTGAAACCCCGTCTCTACTAAAAATACAAAAAATTAGCTGGGAATGGTGGCGCGCGCCTGTAATCCCAGCTACTCAGGAGGCTGAGGAAGGAGAATTGCCTGAACCCAGGAGGCGGAGGTTGCGGTGAGCCGAGATCGTGCCATTGCACTCCAGCCTGGGTAACAAGAGCGAAACTCAGTCTCAAAAAAAAAAAAAAAAAAAAAAAAAAATAGATAAGGGCTGGTAATCCCAGCACTTTGGGAGGCTAAAGAAGGAGGATCGATTGAGCCCAGGAGTTCAAGCCAGCCTGGACAAAATAGCAACACCCCATCTCCAAAAAAAGAAAAAAAAGTAAATAAGACATTTGACCCTATAAAATAACTTCAGCATCATGTTGTTTTAGATCACCATAGATGTTAACAGTGGCTGTCACTGGATTCTAGAATTGTAGGTAAATTTGAATATTTTTGGTTGTTCTTTTCTGCCTTTTTCAAACTTTCTACATTGAGTATGCACTAATAATATTCGAATAAGTAAAATATAAACATTACTTAAAAAAATTTGAATAGGCCAGGCATAGTGGCTCATGCACTTTGGGAGGCTAAGGCAGGAGGGTCACTTGAGGCCAGGAGTTTGAGACTAGCCTGGGCAACATAGCAAAGACTCTGTCTCTATGAAAACAAAAATAATTAGCCAGGTGTGCTGGCATGTGCCTGTAGTCCTAGCTACTAGGGAGGCTGATGCAGAAGGATTGCTTGATCCCAGGCGTTTGACACTCCAGTGAGCTATGATGGTGCCATTGTACTTCAGCCTGGCAACACAAAGAGACCCTGTCTCAAAAAACAAAACAAAAATTTAAAAAACCCTGAAATCTGAATAGACCAACAAAATATCACATAGAACTTTAAACAATCTTTTGATATTAGACAATGAGCAGATCTCTAAAAGAGGCCCCTAGCACTTATGGACCCCTCTAATGAGCAGACAAATGAGAGGGAACTGGGAACTCACCAGAATTCAGCTCTTTCACAAGAGACGACATAGTGTTAGTGATGGAATCCGCAGCCACAAGCAAATCATTCCTTAAATTTCTTCTTGAACCTTCAGGGAAGAAGAAATAATTTAAAAAACCAAAGCCTTCCCTTTATCCTAAATTTTTATGTTGGTTTATCCTTCCCATTAATAACCTAAAGCAATAAAACTTCTAAGACTTCTCCTTTTCAGAAGTAGTTTGGTTCATTTCGCGAAACAACAACAACAACAAGAACAACAACAACAAAACACTGCTCAGGGCAGTGGGTCCTGCAGTAAGAAGACATGGCTAATGATGGAGTCTAATATAATTGTTTGGTCCAAATGGGGACATTTTGAAAGTGAAAGAGAGCAGTATGAAGAAAACTGGCTGGCCTGGCAAAACTGGGATGGTCCCAGGTAAACCAGTGTGTGGTTACCCTTCTTAAGAATAATCCAGAGGAAAAGTCGAGTTTTGCCAAGAGAGCTGTGCCTTCTTAGCTGCTGTTATTATTCTTTCCCTTACCTGGTGGCTGAGCCCTTTAGATTCTGATCTCTACTGGGACATGTGCTGTCTTCTATCAGGGTTCCTGGAACTCTTCCTGCCAGTATAAGTACCACTTGGGAATGGGGAACACATGCACTGAATGCCCTCAGAGTGTGAGAAAGGGGTGAGGATTCTTGTCTCTTCTGCCAAGACATAGGCAGATGCATGTCTGGTACTACGAATTGGAACTTAGACAATCTTTCTTTATGGCAAAGAAAGATTATTATTATTTTGTTTCAGGTACACTAAGGGTTAAATGGATGCTTGTGAGCCAGCCTGGGAGTAGGGAGAGTAAAGAGAGATACTTGCCATAAGATCTTTGAGAAAAAAATGGTTCAAGATTCCAAATACCTAAGTTACAAATGAACTTAGGTAGCCTGAGCTCTTTATAAGTTAAAGGCTGCCTATAGGCCACAATTCATTCTGTCATTTTTCAGAAAGTAATACTAACTAAAATAAAAAACATGTTTAAATTTTAAAAATCAGAGTAGTTAAGTAAAAACATTAATTATGATGGAAATCACAAATTGATTTAAAATATAGTAAATTTCTTTAAGATATGATTTAGAGAAAGGACATTTTTATTTCTAAAAATTAAAATAAGTTATTTTGTGAATTACATTTTTAAAAACTCTTGAGTTAAATTCAGTGCTTAGAAGAAAAAGTCCTAATATGGATCCTTCCTTTCCCTCATAAGAGAGTAGAGACTCCATCATTCTTTCTCATTAAAGTGTGTTAAGATTTTATCACTCTTCCACATGGATGAGAGTACCTGTTTCCTCACACTCTTGCTATCCCTGGATATTATGATGTTTCAAAATATTTTTTTAATCTTCTAGGCAAAAAGTGATACTTATTAAAATTTTTATTTCTGCTATTATATCAGAGGTGAAACATCTTTTATATATTTATTGGCAATTTCTCTTTGTTCTTCTGTCTGTTCATGTCCTTCACTTGTTTTTGTTTTGGTGGTGTCTCTCTTTTTCTGATCTCTACATGCTTTTTGTATAACTGAAATTATGAAACTTGATTGACATATGCTGGAAATGGTTTCCTTAAGACTGTTTTCTGTCTTTTGACTTTATGATTTTCTTTGCCTTTAAACCAGTAGTCAAACAAGTCTCTCTTTTCCTTAGATCTCTATGTGAAGACTTTGAAGGATATTCATGATACATTGCTAATTTAAAGAAAATGCAAATTGTAGACTCTAAAATGCAATGTGTGATCCTATTTGTGTGGGAAAAAAAGAGTATGTGTCTATAATCACATCCTTAAACATAACTATTTACACATAAGCAAAATGTTGAGAAGGATCAAACTGTTAATAGTGTTTACTTCTGGGAATGAGAGTTGCTGGGTGAAGGTCTACAGAGCGATTTTTTTTTCTTATTCTCTATAAATGTAAAAAGTGATAGTAATAAAAGGTTGTAAAAAGTGTTAAAAATATTTCTAAATTAATAAAGTTACTCTCCCCATCATGGGAGAGTGCTGGCTGACATACCCATCCCTCTTTGGACTCCTCTAACAGCAGAGGCCTAACTGTAGCCCCACCTTACGGAGGCAATGATTTAACTCTTTGGGGCATCTGAACAGGGAATCTTAAATGTCCTTCTTGGTTACCTCATTGCTGAAGAGCTGTAATTATCTATCTCAGTCTTGACTTTAATATAAAGAAAAGATAATATGAGATAAGAAAATCTCTAAGATTTAAAAAAAATGGATTACATTTATGAAGTTTTCTGGGGGTATTGGTAAACAGATTTCCTGTCTTTTGATGAAAGACTTACTGAAAAATAAAACAGGGGAACAAAAGCCAAAGGAAGGTAAAACGGTGAAGTGAGAACAAATCAGTGTAGGGAATTCCCCAAATGGCTGGCAGGCCAGGCTGCGACATCAGCCATGACAGGCCCTACAATAATCACATGTAGCTGATGACTCTTCACCACTCAACAGACCTTGATGACCTATTTGCCACATAAAAGCAGACTACAACAAGAAATAAAGCCACTTACTTTGTGCAAATGCTTCTTGTACATCTCCCCCTACCCCTGTGAGGGAGTCCTGCGGCGTGTGCGTCGGGGTGGAGCAGGTTGACACTGACCGGATGGGCATGGGAATTGGCCTGCTGATGGTGTGGCTGGGGGAGGAGCGGGGAGAGCCTGCCCCCTGAGTCTGGAGAGACAATGCAAGTCATTAATTTGCTTTCCCAAGAAAATGACATATGTCATCCCCAATGCCTCAGTCGAATGTTAAAAACAGTGACAATGAAATTTCAAAGCAGGAGGATATCCTAGGTAATTGAGTTTGTAATCTTAAACCTAATTTGCAGGTGTAGATAATTTAGGACCTTACTGTACATAATCTGAAGTTTGGGTTAAATACTGAAAGCTAAAAATATTAGTACAACATTGCTCTATAGTATATGAGATGTGTGCCCATAAAATGAAGGTATTGTTAAATGCAGACAATTACAAGGTGTGGATACTTTCTCCTTGAAGGAAGATCTCCGAGGAATAAGAGGACATTAAGGAGAAGGTTTAAAATACAAGCTAGAAGACTATTTGCAATGGATGCTTTCTAAATTTTCAAACCGTCTGTACTAGCATTATCTTTAGAGGGTAAGAGTTTAAATCATATCATGCACTATTGTGCATATTGTGTCAAATTAAGAATCAAACGAAGTGTAAATTATTTTGTCTCCATTTTACAGTAAAATCTGATTTTGTCAAATTACTCAGTGACTCAGGAATTCCAATGGGGAAGAAGAAAAAGAAATCTTGTTTTTTTGGTATTATTTCCTGCAGGAAATGTCCTTCTTTTCTCCTACGAAAAAGCAGTGTTCCAGCAGGACAATAAGAATAGTAGGATTTAAAGACAAGTATAGAAAAAAGTAGAAAACAACTTAAAAGCAGTTTTTGGCATGAAACCATTCTGAGACTGTCACATCTTGAATCTTAAGGATTTGTCTCTAAACAAGGTGCCTTGGAAACATTCTCCCTGATTTAATAATTAGTTGACAAAAGAAGTCAGTCACATGCATAAGAAAATGCAAGGAGACCCTTGAGTGCATACATAACAGATTAGGTGTTCACATCAATTCCATCCCAGTGTGTTTGCTGTGGTTGCTAGAATGAGAATTCTCCAGCAGGGCCCAGAGAGTCATCATTAACCCATTCAAATTCCTAGATGTACGCCACCAGAGCAATGCTCTGGAATATTCCATTTAGATCTTTCCTTTGGTTTCAGTGGCTTGTGGTTAAAATACACCACATCAATCCTGAAAAATGCCATGCTGTTAGCTCTCCAGGGCTTAGCATCACACATAATTGTTAAAGCCATAAACTGAGAAAAACTCAGAATTGAAAATGAAGCAAAACAGAACAGAGCACAGAAAATAACTCACGGGGTGCCCAATGGGCTGAGGATCCCATTCTTTCACTCTCAACATTACCTTGTAATGGTCTGTCCAGGCCCAAGGAAGAGAACTTTGCCTGGTTGCGATGCTTTTGCAGCCTGCTCCCCTCAAGGCCTGCTCAGGGAGGGGTCTAGTTTTCCCCAGCAAACTCTGGAAGCTCAGCCCCATTACCTTGAAACCTTCTGCTTCTGAGCTACCACTGCATCCTTGACCTTCCCATGCCAATAATAAATAATTTCACATTTGCGTTGAGCTTTATGATGTTCAAAGGATTTTCACATACACTCTCACTGATTTCTCTCCATGGCCCTGTGAAGTATGCATTCTTACTCTAAATGTGAAGTTATGGAGCCCAGTGCTCAGAGAGGTGAAAATAATTATCAGGAGATGGAGCCAGAGCAGTAGGGCTGGGGCTGATCCCAGGGGCTCTGAGTGCCCTCGGCTGTGATAACCTTGATGGCCATGGCTGACAACAAGTCCCTCAATGGAGACAGATGCTGGTCAGCTGTCCTGAGCTCTTCCTACCCTGGCAATTCTTCCTGTAAATCCTTTTCAAGGCAGAGCCCTCAGCAAGTCTCCTGAGCCTTTTGTCTCTGTCCTTTTTATGAAGGGACCAATCACAGCTGGGAGTGACTAGAGAAGGGAAGTTGGACAGAATGGTTATTAAGAAGTAGGATTCTCTTGGCTACCAGTGTGGGTTACCTTCTCATCCCTGGGAACCCAGATTGCCTTCCATGGTAGAAAGTTCACAATGAGAATACAACCCCACTTTTGTATGTAATTCAGTGTAAAAGCACTTTTATATACATTGCTTTGTTTCATTTTCCTAGTACAGTGGTACAACTGGTAATATCTTATATTTGAATAGCAATTTGTAGTCCATAAAGCACTTTAACTCCTAATATTTCATGCAATCCTCCTAACAACCATATGAGGTATCATTATTCCCATTTTATATGTTAGCAAACTGAGGCTCAGAGGAGATAACTGGATTATCCAAGGTTTCTAAGCAAGAGAATGGGAGAGAAAATAGACCCCCAGTCTTTAGACTCCATGCCCAAGGCTTTGCCATGCCCATTCTAAGGACTGTGGGCACTGTGACCAGCCATCATATGCTTCCGTCTATGCTTCACTAGTATAGAAAGGTTCAAGCAGCCTGAAGAGGGAAAAGGCACAGGGCACAGACCCACTGTGACTACCCTGTGGTGCTGGGGCGGAGTCCTAGGGCTTCCTCCTGCTGGGCCAGGCAACACCTTTTAGTTGCTGGATTACGGAAAATGTGTGTGGGTGCTCAGGGTGGTGGGAGGGCCTTTGGACTGTTTATCAGTTGGTACAGAAGTACAGGCCTACAATCTCTTATCTGCAATTTTGAAAGCCAAAAAAGCTCTGACAATACTGGTCATTCCATAATGAATTTGGTCTTAATGGATACGAGGCAACTGATATGATATATGCATCATACTGCTTTTCAAAACCAGAAAAATTCTAAATTCTGGAATATATCTGGATCCAGGGATTTGAGATATGGGGCTATGGACCATATTTCATTGCTTTAATGGCTGTCGTGGGGCTGTAGTGTACACCAGCCCTGCTTATACCTCTTATATTAGGTTCTCCAGGGTGCTGGGGGCTCCTCCCTCTAGGCAGCATTTGTAAGAAGTCTCATATGTCTGGCCCTTCCGCCTTCTTTTCTGTGAGCCTTTCCGCATCTCCTAGTGCACTCGGTTATTCTGCTAACTCCTGTGGGTCTGAGGCATGCCCCACCCTACCTTTCACTGCTCAGTGCCTGATCTCAAAGGCAACTTTTGCTACTCCTTTCTGTGGGCTTTTTCAAAACTCCTATGAGTGGTTCTGCATTAAGGAGAAAATAATTAACTCTAGTTGTATGTTAAGGGAAAAACAGCTGACTGAATCTAAATTACACCAGTGTGTGAATGTTGAGTAGCAATCTCCCAAAGGAATCTCTAAATGGTGCAATTTCGTGCAGTTTGATTATGTGAAGAATTTAGGTGGAAGATCCTGTGTTGAAGAGTAGAATCAGCTGCATCTTTCCCACAACTGGCAACTCCCAAGTCACATCTAGCCTTTACCCAGACTTTTGGCAGTAGGACGTTGACACCCGGGGTGATCACAGCCTTATCGTTCCATGTCAGAACACTGTCCAGTTAGAAGCATAGCATCTTCCTAGTGCCTACCCACTGTGAGGAATGCCATTTCTGCCCTTCCTTTTTGTTCTTTTCTTCTAGGAACACTAGGAAAAGGCTGTGGTCTCATGGCATTGGAGCAGATCAATGCTGATATCACTGAATTTCATTTTCACAGGAAGTGGCCTCCGTGGAATGGTGACCTCCAGCCTGGTCATGAGGCACAGTTGTCTGCTAACAACTGTAGAAGAGGTAGAGAGAATAATCTCTGTGAATATCCTTTCCTGGAAATTACTCAATGATTAATGGAGCAAAGACTTAAGGGACAATGGTCCATGAGATCAATATATAGAGCTAAAATTCTCAAGGAGAGAGTTGATTTATGGAAGAAGGAAAACATATATCACACTTGGCAAATTTAAAATAGCTCACTTCCTGGAGAAGAAATGAAAAATTAATTTCTATGCACCATCCTCCAAGTCCACTCAACTTGCTGTTGTATCAATTTTTTAAAAGTCTGACAAGATTCATACATTTTCTGATATTTTCCAGGAAGTATTTTGGTTTCTATTCACCACCAGAAATGAGGAATGCCTCACAGAAAGAAGCAAATGTCTAATTGTTGAATCAGGACACCCTGGTGAAACAGCAGAGAATTTTATGTTCCCTTCCCCGCTAGACCTGAAAAGTCTGCCTCAGTTTGGCTGAGAATGCAGTCTGGTCATGCCTGGTTGCACCTAGCAGCCTGGGAAGGTGCAGCAAAGCAGTGTTTAGCAGCATTCAACCCTCTTTTCATCTTTTCTTCCAATATAAATTCACTGACTATCATCATATTGATGATAATTTTTATAACCAGCTTTTTTAAAGTAGTCATTATGTATAGAGTGTTATCGGGGTATACAAGAGGTGATTAATTCTGACTGTTCAGGCAGGAGGCATCATTTGACTTGGGTTTTAACAGTGAAGATTTCCAGGCAGAAATGAGAAAGTATGGGAGAAGAGAAGAGTAGAGCATCCTGGGCCTTGGAATACCAGGAGCAAGGCATGTGAAATCTGAGGGGTATTGTGGGGAGGGTGGGAAGGCCAGTGTGGCTCTAGTGCCAGGCTGGCTGCTGGGCATAGAGAGAAACGAAGCTAGAAGAGGGAGAGGGGCAGGTCTGGGGACCTCCAGGGTAGACTTTATTCTGAACCAGAGAGTCATCTTCCAAGGTTTTTAAGCAATGAAATAATATTTTCTTACTTAGAAATAATTATAATAATCAATTTTAAAAAGAGATAGTCTGGGAGGGTATTTTTTGAACACTAGATGATCATCTTTATATTGCAGTTGATCCTTTATGAGGCGAATTATCACTCTCCCTCCCTTTTGACTGGTTCCTGACTGCATAGAATTCCTACCAGAAAGGATGAGCAAGGAAAAACCAGGAAGGTGAGGCCCAAGCTGATTACTTCTGGCCTGCTTATATTCCATAATGTGTTTAGAAGAAGTAGAAACCTCATGACTACAATTTCCTGACTTAATTGGACCATCCAGTTATAAATACAGAGGAGAATAAGAGTAAGAGATTGAATCTGGAATGATGCTTGATTTTTCTTCCCCATCAAATTAGAACAATTATATTACTTAACATAATACCAATGTATAGACATTATCTTTACAAATAAGGAATAATTTGATCCCAAAGTTTAAAAAAATGAATCCTTATTGTAAATTTGAAAAAACGTCCTGCAAATTAACATAAACTTAGTTTTATCCTTGACTAAAATTGTACCCTTTGCTAATCACCTCTCTCATATAAAAATGCTTATCGATAAAACTTTCAGAAAAAATCTCAAATGTTTCATTGCACTCATATAGAACATCTGCCACTGGCAGCCCTTCACTACATTAGCTGTTTAGTATATCTACTCAAATTTTGGTGCAAGCTACACTCTGTAGATATGATGTGATATCTAGGATCACATCTGATGTTGCCAGAAACAGGAAAATATAAACTTACTGAACTTGTTTGTCACTTTCTCTAAAATAAAAATGACTCTGTGTTTTCTACTGCTAAAAGCAATTACAAGAGATCTGAACAAATTCAAAGTCCTTTTCAAATTTCTTTCCCTGATGGAGACACTATTAATCAACTGTAAGGAAAAGAAGTGAATGTGTGTGTGTGTGTGTGTGTGTGTATATTGTGCTGCTTGTGTGTGTGTAAAATATGGATCAAATTTGAAAAGTTTATATATACCCCGTGTATGTATACCTATATACATACATTCATACTTACAGCTGACATATATTTTACAAAGTGCTTTCACATCCAGTATCTTTCAAAATCTATACAATAATCCTATTAGCCATGGATAATCAATCATTTGAAATTAATTACCATGAAAGTTAAGCAGCTGTGAGCAAAGATCTGAGACCACTGTAATTCAGGTCTAATTCCAGTAACTTTGCTAAGAAAACTAGTACTGAGACTTTACTTTCTGGAGTCAAAGTCAGGTTACTCATTTTTAGACTGGTACATAATATTTGGAACTGGAAGTGTACCAGAAACTCTGGAACCTATTGGTACTGCAATTATACCCCAGCTGCCTTCATTATTAAATGTTTTATGAGTGTTCTTTTTATGGTTCCTTCAATAAATCTTAAAGATACACAAAGAAGAAAGAGGGTAGGATAACTTCAATTCAAGTTTTGTAAAAAAAATTTATTGCTTGTGATATCATAATCATCACATTATATTACAGGCACTAGTTTTTTAAATTCATGTTCTCGCCTCGAGAGGGATAAATTCATGCATTACCTCTAACAAGAAACAATGTAAGTAGAAATTATATATGCCAGTATAATAAAACACTACATTGAACCACACAGACTTATGATAAAGCAAGTAGAGGTTATTAAATCAAGCACAATTTGTTGTGTGGGGGTGTTCTAAGTTTGGTTTTACAAAGATAATGTCCCCAAAGGGGAAACACTCATAAATAAAAACAGAATTTAGAAGCAGATGCCAGTCTAAAACCTCTAAATTCTCTCCTTAGATCATGTTTTACCATGAGAAGTCTATATTTGGACAGCATTTGTTTATTTCCTTGCAGAACCGCCTCTATAGGGCTGGGATTGATAAGGTTCTGCTTTTAATTTTGACCGAGGTCAGTATAAGAAACAGCCACATGAAATCTATGACTGCTTTTTTTCCTTTTTTATTATTCACAACTCCTATAAAGCTCCCAGTGAAGACTTTCTTTCATATTTTATGCGAACAGAAGTTTTGTTCCCCTGAGAAGTGGTATTTCTGTACTGATAAAACCACCGATTGTATTTTTTTTTTTTGCTTCATTGCCAGAATGTGCAAAGTAACATCCTTGTCCCTTAAAATTAGCATATTCACATTTTCTTTAGTTTTTGATTTTTCTATTTCAATTTTATGAAGTCACTGTTTATATCTTTTGTTGTAAGCTGCCTCAGGTCCTTTTTGAAAAGAGGCTTGTGTATAAAAGCAAAAAGATGAATGAGCAAAATAGGCAAACTCTGCCACCACCCAGATGATGCATTGCTGACAGCTGGGTAATGTGGGCCCATTGTCCTTAGGTACCCACACCGCAGTACCCACTGTTGGACCTTTGAGATGCAGAAGCTGCTGAGGGGCTCGGTGGAGAGGAGCTGGAAGGTGAGGGGGCAGTGGTGCCACCTTGGGGTCATTGCCACAGTTTGGCTCTGTGTATCCATCTGTTTACAAAATTCCTGGTCCACAGGAGCCTTTCAAGATTATGCTGCCTGGGAAATGGCCGGGAAGGTATCCCCAAGGGAAATGGCTAAAGCAAGGCTGATGACTACAGGATGATTGCCCTCTCTCTCTGCTAGGAGGAGGGAGGTTATAACTGAACCTTATTCCCTTTTTCTATGCACATGCTAAGTAAGACAGGAAAGGAAAGAAGCCATTTGCAAAGAGAAGTATCATGAGGAAGGCATTTTTCTTTACCATGATCTAAGTGTATTGGAAATACAATAGCAATACCCCATGTATGCATTCATGGGCAATTATACAGGCTGTAAATGTTATATGTCCTTTACCCAGGGAGACTGTCTCCTGTTAAAATTTGACTTTAATTTCATAAAGTAATTTTTTTCACAAAATACAAAATAATGTAATACAGTATCTTTATTGTCTGACATTACAGATTGATTTTACACTTTCCTTTTTTTACAGACCATGGGGATGAAGGGTAAAAATGTGTCCAGCATTTTCCAAACATTCTTTGTTACACACAAACACACATAATGAGTAATAGAAAAGAGCATACAGAAGAAATGAAAGATACGTTGACACTGGACAGGCTGTGGTTCTAATTGATCCAAGGAAATAATGTGAAACTTTTCAATAATGCTAGTGAGTGGGATATATTGTCATACACCGTGTGGTACATGCACTTGAAATTAAAGTTGCTTTTATTTTGCTTCTATTTAATTTAATTTGATTTGCTATTTTTTTTTTTTTTCTTGAGTATGCTGCTCCCCCTGCTGGCTCTTAAGCCTGACCACAGGCTTAGACACAGCTCCAGTTTAGGCTAAAAAGTCACAATGCCCCTATTTCCAGAAAAAAAAAAAAAATGTCTGTAATGACTCTCTCATCTCTCTGAGCAGAAAGGTTCTTGGTGCTAAGAAAAAAGCTGATAATTACTTTTTAAAAAGAGATTATTGTCAACCAATAGTAAGGATTCTGTTTTGGGGAAGAGCCAAAAAAATGGGAAGCAAACAGTCAGTTACAGAATACAGTCTTTCTCCCACAAGACTGAGCACATTTTGTGAGCCATGGGGAACAAGCCTCAATAATTGTGTGATTAAAAGGGATTTAATTACCCGATTTTTATAACTGCCCGTTTTCAGTAAAATGAAGCCTGAACTAAATACTCACAGAGTGAGAGGGTGTAGAGGGTAGCTTCTGGGTGCTATAGGTTTTGGGATGACATGAACCTCAGTGTATCTCTAGTCACTGTGGCGAGTGTCTCTCTATTAAGAGAATGGTCTGGTCAACAACTTGAAAAGCATTAGACTGGTTTGAAATGTATACCCTTGGTGATCTAAAATGTTTCCGATAAATGACAATTTGTTCCCTTTTCTAAAAGATGTCATAGTTCTTTTGATGCTGAGAGTAGTGATAGTTATTAAAAAAGTGCTAATTTTATATATCTCAATTCAAGCACTACATTGAAAAAGAAGCAAATTAGTATGATTCTTTTCTCTTTCCAAACTGAAGCATGAACATACATTAGAGCAAAAGCAATGAGAAAACCGCAGGTCGGCAGGCCCCTCCACTGTTAGTTAAGACCTGCAGTAGGGGACATAACTTACTCCCTGCTTCAGTTCTTCTTCCTACAGAAAGATTGAATCAATAACAGTTAGATTACCCAGGGTTCCAATAAGAGCATGTACACAGTGTGAAGGAACGCAAGATGGGGAAACATCAATACAGCTTTGATGGCAGGTCCAGGCCTCTGCCACCTCAGTGACTATCACTCCAAGTCTACTTGGTTATTTGAGACTATAGGCCCATCTCTTTTCTCTGCATGTACAACCATTTTTCAACACAATCCATCTCTCTATCCTGGTATGTGTATATCTTGATAAAAAGGCAGTGCTCTGTTAGGCTAGGTTAATACCAACATGGCTGGTGATGAATAGACTTCGATCCCATAGAGAGAGTCACAGCTATGGTGACAGAAGCAACAGGAACATAGTGGGCAGTTTTCAGAGCTTCCTGTCATTCACTGAGGGGAAAGATGGGTTCAGTCCTTTTTATTTGGTATATATGGAAAGGGAAGCAGAAAGAGCTTTTTTGGGTTATTAAATAACAGGCCAGAAATAGCAGTAGGTTATGAATTATCTAGTCCTGTCTTGTCCAAGATAGATCAACAAAAATTGAATTGTACACTTTACATGTCTAATTTACTGAAACGTCAATTTTGTTGAGTAAAGATAAAGTATTCCCAATACCAATTGTTAAAGAGGACACTGATAGAGGGAAAAGCTGACTAAGGAATAAAACAAAGTAAGGAAAACAAAAGAAAGGTCACAAGAACAGTGGCTGGGACACGGTAACTTTCAAAAAATTTGTAAAAAAAAATGAAAGAAAGAAGGAAAGAAGGAGAAATCAAGAAAGAAGCAAAAAAATGAAGAAAAAGTAAATAAAAAAGAGGTAAAGATAGACAAAAAAGAGAAAGAAAGGAAAGACAAAATAAAAACAACAAATGTTGGTGTGTTGGGGCCGTGAGAGATCAATGGACTGAAAGTTGGGAGATCCTGTCTCGCAAGTGAGCTGACCCCGGGTCTTCCCTTCATCATTCTCCTGTCAGATGTTTCATTTCCTGCTTGTGGCAGGTCACAGTTCCAATCCATACTGGTTCATGCTTGTTTATATCAGGCAGGATGATCACATGGCACTGATCACATAGGCTGACTGTAGACCTGTGGCCATAATTTGCCTGCTTTTGACCTGAACGGCAATTTAATGTATATTGAAGAAGGGAATAAGGCTTTACTAAAAGAAGAATGCCACTTCCCAATGAGAGAAATAGATTACAGCACTCTACAGAAAACTTCTATAAATCATCTTATTAAACACTTTACCTACAGAAGAGTAAGGAAATGTTCTCATTTAGAGTTTATATTTAAAATCACTAAAAATCATGTGACTTACTGATAAAGTACACTAATAGAATAAAATATTGTACTGATATTAACACTCACTTCTCTTAATGTAATCAGAATTGCTGAAGGCTACTAAATATAAAATATTTCTAAATAAATTCAGTTTTATTACTTGCAGACATAAAGAAACTGGAAATAAGCCAAGAAGAAGTCCCATGAAGGCCCTCAGCAGTCTGGTTTCAGGAAATGGATAAGAATGTTTTCTATTACTGACAGCTACTACTACACTAATCTAAGAAACTGTTCTACATTTGAGTTTGAAACATGTTGAGGGAAATCACATACAGTGACTGGAAAAACCATTGCACATTATGTGCAAAAATTTTCACAAGTGACATGGAAAATAAGCTTAGGAAAAATTCATTTGGCAGGTCTTACCTTTAGTAGCTTCATGAGACCCTCCAACTGGACCATTAGCTCTCTCCGGCTCTCCTGGAGAGCAGACATTCTCTGTTCCAGCTCATCTTTGCGCTGTCTAAGAAAGAAGCAGCTGATATCAGAAGTGGCATGCAACTCTCTGAGCTAATCACATTCCCATTTTTGGGGGACTTGTGGACTATCAGGAAAAGGGCATCTCTGGGTCTCTGACATGGTTACCCAGCAGGGAACTGTTGTCAAATGAATGAACAATTACAGCTGGAGCTGTTTCTTTTATTTGTTAGCAGTCATACTGCAATTAAACAGAATTAAAGTCCTTTCAGACATTTCGTTTCCTTTAGACCTTTCTAGCCTGAATTAATCAACCATTGAGAATAAAATATTTTCTGAATGCTTACTATGTAGTGGGCCCTGTGATGTGCCATAGGGTCCCTTGAGACAAACAAAAACCAAATTGTCACTGAAAAAGGCAAATCCTCTAGAGTCTCCAAATCTAAGAACCCTTTTGCAAATTCACAGGAAACATTAATTCCCTTAGTACTTGGAAATATGATTTAGAAAAGTACATTTGAAATCCTCAGCACCCAATGAGGTGTCTCTCAGAGGTAACATGTTAATAGCACATAGATACAGTCCATCTAAACTTTTTGGTTTGAGTTTGGTTTCATAAAGTGAAGTCAGAATAAAGGCATTTCTACATACTTGTTCTACAAGTGAAGATGATATATAAGGTTCATGCTTAATTTTGTTTTGTTTTACAGACATTTTTAAACTGTCAGCAAGAATGAAAACAACTAAGGACAATCTATACTCTATCATTTATGTTGACAGTAAGAGGCACCAAAAACATCTTTAAAGGAGGAAAGAAATGAAACAGTATGATGAGGAATGTTAATGGTTCACACTTCTGAAGTATATGTATACTTTTCAAATAAATTTCAAATCCATTATTGAATATCATTACTTAATAAGTAATACATATAATTTTCTCCTTGCCCAAAAGATTTCAGTTTGAGTTTGAAATATTCATACTTATATACTAAAACTGCATGGAAACTTTAAACATGTATGTATTAACGTATAAATGGATATGGCTAGTCTCAATGATAGATACCATATTAAATGAAACTATGAGAAGAAATCTGCGGTGAAAAACTGATGATATAAAAATGTCACAGTGAGCTAGGCCAATGACTTATCCAATTGAAAGACATTTTGTGGGAGGATAGGTTAGAGATATAAATGATATATTTCTATTTTTTTCTTTTCTTTTCTTTTCTTTTTTTTTTTTTTTAGTGAAAAGGTCTCACTCTGTTGCCTATGCTGGAGTACAGTGGCATAATCATAGCTGATTGAAACCTCAATCTCCTGGGTTCAAGCAATCTTCTGCCATCGGCCTCATGAGTAGCTGATACTACAGGCATGTGCCACCATGCCTGACTAATTTTTTTTTTTTCTGTAGGGATGGGTTCTCACTATGTTGCCCAGGCTGGTCTTGAACTCCTGGCCTCAAGAACTCCTCCTGCCTCAGCCTCCCAAAGCACTGGGGGACATTTCTAACTTATTTTCTTATATGTTTCTTCTATAATGAATTATGAATTTGAAATTTATAAACATTTCTCAATTCTTTTTGAATAAATTTATATTTTTAACTATTATTGCCACTTATAGCTTACTCTTGAAGCAATCCTTTTTTCAATTTCCTTTAAAATTGCTTCTTTTCTGAATCCAGAAGGTGAGAAGCATTATAATTTTATATGTTTTAATGGTATCTTATTTTAGTCTTTGTCTTCCTGGGCTGAAGCATTCTAATTTCAAAAGTCTTGCCTCATTCAAGAATATTTCTCAGTGACAAATCCATGAGGTGTTCTTTTTTGTTTTTGACCTTGTCTATGTATGGTGTTCCAAGTACATTCACAGTAGTCCTTGGTACAAGAGTAGATAATGTTTCTGATTTTTTTCCAGTTCTCTTCTTGATACTGTTCTGTAATTTTTGGCCCTTTGGCCACAGAAGCACTTTGGGAAGAGGGTTAAAGCAACCTTCTAAAACTGTAGGTGAGAAATACTAAGAGAAGCATTTAAAAACTATCTGAGAATGTGAGAATGTTAACTGGTATTATTAGGTTGGTGCAAAAGTAATTGTGGTTTTTTTGCCATTGAAAGTAATGGCAAATTAATTTAAAATTAGTCAACACTAAAAAAACTAATTGAACATTTGTCTTATGGTAGTAATCTCTTAAAAATATGACACTGAATTCAATTAAAATTCATTCAATAATGTCTTCATTCAATCTTCTCTATAAGTGTTTCTACCAGTGTTTCCCAAAGGTAGGTATAATAACAAATCTGCGGTGTAACCTCCACCATTCCAAGGAGAATGAGAAAATAAGAGTAGATAGTGATTTTCCTGTCATAGCATACACATATTCATCTCTAAAGAAGTGCCTTTATTCTGAAATTCTGTCAGATTGTTTCTAATTTGTATGTGTGTTAAAACCTACTTTCTTGTAGAACAGCGTTAGAACAATTGTCAAAATTTTAATATGGGTTTATATTAAATAACATACATCGATATTTACTTTCCTGAATTGAAGATGGTATTATGGTTATACAAGATAATTTATTTTCCTTAGGAAATATATACGTAAATTACACACAATTATGCAAATTTTTTTCTAAGAAAAAAATTCTCTTGTTATAAATCATATAAATATATACACTAAGCGATAGGTATGATATCTGCAACTTCTATTTAACTTTTGTGAATCTCAGTTTCCTTATCTATTAAAGGAGTACAATAACAGTGTCTATCTCCTAATTATAGCAATTATATGGGACAGTGTATGTAGAGTTAGTATGCAGCAAAGTGTCAGATTAGCATGCAGAAATGCCTATCATTCCTATTCATTGTCAATTCTGGGCTATGACTCAGCTTGCAGTTTTCTTGTGGCAAAAGTAAAAAGAGAAAGGGAAGCATGATCATTTAGAAAGTTCATTGTGGTTTTAAGACAAAAATGAAAGTATGCATTAATGAAAAACAAAGCACTGCTGTGCTCAGGTGTTAAAGTGTCTGAAGAGCAGAACTAAGATAGAACCCCAGAAACACCCATGCAATCAACAGGAACTTGGTAAAATCCAAACATAGTCATAAAGAACCTGCTTCATTTCGTCTTTCTGTATGGAGGAAGAAAAAGGGACTAATTCTGACAAGGGCTTCTGTGAAGAGGCATCTGTACTTACTATAAAAAGTATGACTCAAAGTTATAGATATACCTGGAACATACTTGGCACCCAAACTGAAAGATGAAAAGAATGTAATACTTCCCAACTAAAGGTGTCTTGTGAAAGAGCAGTATATTTATATGAGGGAATGCCTTTGAATTTATTTTTGTGTTGTCTGCCACATAAATACACTTGAGTACCAACCTTATTCAAGGTATGCTATGAAGCTAATCTGAAATGGAGCCCACAGCAAGATTTTCATTTTGCAGCGTGGGATTAGTATGAGAAACCACAATTCTTTTCCAAGGCCTGCTACTCCCTAGCTTCTGACTCTGAGGAGTACACTGAAATGCAGTGGTAGGATCTGATTGAGGCAGGAGAATAGGATCCAGAGGCAGTGAACCTAAGGCTGATTTGAATGGACTTTGTAGAACTGAATCAAAAGGAAAACCTTGCCTTTTCACACACGGAAGTCACAAAAGGATGAGAGGCTACTCCCTTTGTACCTTGAGGCAGATGAAAAATGGAAGGTACCTCTGATTGGTCCCCTCCTGCAACCAATCAAATGTTTGCACAGGATGCAACTTAGTAACTTCACTTCAGCCTCTGATTGGTCACCTCCTGCAACCAATCAAACTGGTCCTGGGCAAAGTCCTCGTTTACATAGGGTGTACCCAAGTAACCAATGGGAAACCGCTACATGGTATTTAAACCCAGAAAACGCTGTAACCAGGGTTTTTTTGAGCCACTTAAGGGAGCTGGCTCCTACTCTGTGGGGTGTACCTTCGTTTCAATAAATATGTGCTTTCTTGCTTCATTCTTTTGTGCGTTGTTTATGCGTTTTGCCCAATTCTTTGTTCAAAATGCCAAGATCCTGGACAACTTCATAGTCAAGACCCTTCACTGGTAACAAGATGACTTCTACAGTTCCTTCTAACTCAAGTATTTTATGATGACAGACTAAACAAGACTAGGCTTTTATGTTCCTTTACAGTACAAGAAGGTATGATGCCTATTTTTAAAGCTCTGAATACAAAGATATTAGAGACCAAGACTTAGAGAAAATCAGACTCATTTTATGAGTTAGGGGCACATTTTTAAATTTAAAAACCTGTGATGTTTATTTAACCGATTATTTCTAAAAAGAGCTAAGATGTTGTTTTTGATCTAAAGAACACCGCTGGCTGGGCGCGGTGGCACACGCCTGTAATCCAGCACTTTGGGAGGCTGAGGCAGGTGGATCACCTGAGGTCAGGAGTTCGTGACCAGCTTGACTAACATGATGAAACCTGTCTCTACTGAATACAAAAAAATTAGCTGGGTGTAGTGGTGCATGCCTGCAATCCAAGCTACTTGGGAGGCTGAGACAGGAGAATCGCTTCTACCTGGGAGGTGGAGTTACCGTGAGCCTAGACTGCACTATTGCAGCCTGGGCAACAAGAGTGAAATTCTGTCACAAACAAACACCATTGCTTTTCCCTGTGTCAAATGAAAGAACAAAATTTAAACAGCTTCTCTTTAAATCCCCCCAAAATCAGCAATTAGGTGTGTGCTATGAAAGAAACAAACCAACCCCAGCAGCTAAGGTAGCTGAGGTCTGTTTTCTGACTAGACACTGCTAGACTTTCTCAAAGATCTAAAGCATATATATCCCCTGAGATGACATGGGAGCCCTCTCTTACCTGAGGAGCCGGAGTTCTGCCAGCAGGGTGGGGTTTTGCTGTGCCTTCTCTGGTGTGGGCTGAGAAGCTTGTTCATGCTCTAGGCGAAGTCTCTGGATCTCCTGTAAGATTTCTCTTGGGAGAGAGGAGGAAGGTGAAAAACCAAGGTTAGTTAACTTCCAGGACACTAACATCAGAACAGATCAAGGCCACCAGAGCAAAGAAAGAAGGGATCACTCTATGTTTAGGAGTAGAAATGACCTTCCCTAACCAACAGATTCCTGGTGTTTAGGAGGCTTTGACTATAGCTATGTGGGTGCTGTGGGTGAGGGGAAGATTGACTTCACCTCCAGTACATCCAAACCTTGAAGCTTCTGCAGCATATGCTTGAGTTAAATCACCAGGACCCAGTCATTTCTCTAGCAAGTAATGTAATGCAGGGGTAATGTGTCCAACTTTGAAAAGTGTGCTGCTTAAGAGACAAAAATACATCTTCCTGTTATTTGTGATCATACTCTGACACCATAAAGTACCTGCAGCTACCAAGTAAGAGGAGCCTGGAGGGAAAATAAGGATAAATGGGGCTCATTTCACAAAACTAAATAACCTTATTCTCTCACCAAGAGGGGACTTCTCATTGAATTTATCTGAGAAACTCCCAGTTGGACAAAATTCTTTCCCTTTTTTTTTCTTAAATCTCTCAGCCTTAATAGAGCTCAGGAAAGGCCACCTTAAAGGAAAGTGCTCTTAAAAAGATTCATTGTAATTGAGTCTGTGACATAGAGTGCTATTGGTGTGACCTCTTTCGGGGGTGAGATGTGTCAGTTAACTACTGATGTCAGAGCCTGGGCTTCCCTGCATTTGGGTGAGCATTAGGCTAGCCATAAAGGATATGTGACCTGGCAAAGCAAATTACCCGTAAGTGAGTCAGAAGCCATTAAGCAGGGTTATAAGTCATGTATTCTTGGGAGCTGGGGGTGTCGGATTCCTACTCAACAAAATGCACTGGAGCCAGTAAGACACAGCAAAGCACTGTGAATGGAAGGTGAACTTGGTGGACAAAAAAGTGGCTTTCCATTTTGGAAGCCTAATTTAAAATAGTCTCCTTCACAAAACCCCCAGAATCAGAAGGCTAATGACTAGTGAATCCTTATACCTTTCATGGGTGTGGTAAGAAGATGGAACTGTAATTCAGTGGTTTTTCAATCTTTTTTTTTTCCCTCCTCTTTGGGATTCCATGGGAGAATCCTTTCTTTAAAAGAAATATACCATGGGCACTCAATATGTCAGACAGTTTTAAGAGGGGGCTGCTGGGATTAAAGAAATGAGGACAAGTCCCTGTGTTGCTGGCCCCTGCTCTCTCCTCCCAGGTACCCCTGAAGAGCCCTCAGAATTCCACAGAGCTCAGCCTGAAAATCAGTGCAGTGGGATTTCCAAGATTTCCTCCAAGGCTAACACCCTAATATTCTATGATTCCTGCTATTTTTGTTGATTCTAAAAACAGAAATACGACAGAGCTATTTAGTCCAAGGAAGGAAAAGAGAGCAGCAGCTCTGGTAAGAAAAAATAAAGAAGAGATGTAACATGCATTGAGTAGTTAGTCTGTACCTGGGAACTCTGCTGTCTTCTTTAATATCATTTTATTTCATTCTATAACAGTTCTATTATATATAGGTACCATTATTATCTCTGTTTAATGAATGAGAGAATCCAGGCACAGACCAGTTAAAAGATTTCCCCAAGTTCAATGACAAGTAGGTGGTAGAGGTGATGTGAATCCAGGCCGTCTAGTCCCAAAGCCCACATATATCAGCCTGCCTCAGTCTTCTGGTTCTTGCTTTGACAGGTCTAGCGAAGATAGACTGTGACTTATACAATATAATCTGAAGATTCCTGGTATTCCTAATACTAATCCTGACTGGCTCCACCAAAGGTGCTATGAGGAACCACTATCTTCTAAAGATCATTGCTGAAATGTCCGTGGATTACTAGGGTAAACAGAGTCGTTAAATGAAGTGAGGAACTCTATTCGACCCTTAAGCTCACAGATCTGATTACTGGGTTGTCATCTTAGAGACATGGGTTCCCTGGGTGGGTTTCCATGGTGTAGTAGTATTACCTGAAGGAGCTTTTGACCCTGGGATGTCTAGAGAGCACCAGGCGGCTCAGAGAGAGGAGCTCAGGATGGACTTGCTGCTCATCAGAGATGGGTTGGGGAGCTCTAGAATCCACAAAATAACTCAGGGACAGAATGAATCTCTCTGCTATCTTTCTCACTCCTATTTCTTCTCTCTTTAGTCCTTAAAGACATGCATTTACAGGGTGTGATACAAAAATGTCCAGGAAACAAGCAACAGGAAAGGCATGGCCAGGGTTGTTGGGACCTTCATGTTGCTTCCTGCCGATTCTGGAATCAGAAATAGACAGACCCACATGGAGGCAGATATTCCTGCGGCATTTCCTCAAAAGAAGTCTTGCTTTCTCCGAGTGGAAGCAGAGTATTGGAAGGGAAAACAAAGTGCTCTGAAGAAGTGGAAGAGTAGGTTAATTAACACTGCAACTGAGATAAGATATTCGTGGGCTCATGAATTTCTATGTTAGTCTTTTTCTAAGAAGGGATGTAGGCGTGATGCTGGAGCTTGTGCAAACTCTGGTCAGGGATGACTTCCTTTTAATAGTCCACAAAGCCCTTTTTGACTTTGATGTTTTATCCCTTATTCCTAACCCCCAACCTCTGGCTTTTCTCTTTGTATTAGGACAGATGGATGGGAGGAAGGAAAGAACAAGAGAGTGAAAGAAAAGAGGACTGCTAGTAAAATCTGAGTTGTGTGAAGGTTGTTGTTGGAAAGTCTGGAATCCCTAATGGAAACTTTAGAAATGAGTAACAGAATCTTGAAAATTAACATTTCAACACTATTTTACCTTTTGTCTAATCACCTCCTTTTGGGGTTCCTTTATTTTTATTTCTGGAACCATCTACCTAACATAGTTCCTCATTACTTCCCACTAGTTTCTAATCAATCCCTTGTAAATGCAACCTGCATATTTAGTGAGCTATTTTGCCACAAACCTGTGGACATTCTGTAACTTGCCTGACCACTGCTGTCCATCATGACAGGATAGAATTAAAATTCTTTGGTCTGGCATACAAGTCTCATATACCGATGTTTTCATTTTATTTTTCATTTCGATCCCTCAATGTTAGCCTGGCAAGTGTCTTGTTGCTTTTCTAAAAGTCTATGTGTATTTTTACCTGTAATTCTATCTCCCAACTTTCACTGCAAAATTTCACTGTCCTGAAATGTCCTAAAAATTCACCTTTCCAGGTGTGGTGGCTAACGCCTGTAATCCTAGCACTTTGGGAGTCCAAGGCAGGTGGATCACAAGGTTAGGAGTTCAAGACCAGTCTGGCCAAGATGGTGAAACCCCGTCTCTACTAAAAATACAAAAATTAGCCAGGCGTGGTGGCACATGCCTGTAATCCCAGCTACTAGGGAGGCTGAGGCAGGACAATCGCTTGAACTGTCGGGGGGCGGAGGTTGCAATGAGCTGAGATTTTGCCACTGCACTCGAGCCTGGGTGACAGAGTAAGACTCTGTCTCAAAAACAAAAACAAAAACAAAAAACAAACAAAATAATGTCACTTTCTTTGTTAAGTTTCCCTACACAACGTAGACCACAGTGATGGTGAAGTAGGTCATGTTGGGGAAAAAGAGTAGAAATAACACCTCACTTTAAAATTTTCATCTGTAGAATGGGGATGATAACAGTCACCCTGCCTACCTTAAATAGTTGTTCTGATGATGAAATGACACTATATTTGAAAACATGTACTTCAAATATATTTTGAGGTTGTTCTTATTTTTGCTCCAACTTCTGACAACAAAAACCCAGGTTTCTTGCTGCTGCCACCTGGAAGCTGTGATCATATGTTATTAATCCCAGCTGTGGTCCCTTCCCCACTGAATGGCTCTGTGCTTGTTAGCAATCATCATATGTTTTAGAGAAAAGGGACTAAGGGATGGAGAAGGGAGTATGGAATGATGTCTGGTAGAAACTCCAAATGAACGGACTACACAGAAAGCTAAGTCCTTCTTTAGAAAATGGCCTCAACTCTGGGATAGTTCATTCGGCCTCAAGCTGGTGTAGCCTTCCAATAGCAGATAAAATGGTTTTATCACTTCTTTCCCCCTTTCTTTAGCTCTTTCTGTTGCCTTTATTATGGGACACTCACCTACTTACTGACATCTCTTAATTCTGAGTCATTTCGTTTCTTAAATAAACCTTTCCTACCATATATTATTGGTTTACTTTGTTGATTGAGAAAAACCAAACCAAAACAAAATTGCTTTACATTCCAATTTTAACATTTGCTGAGGTTATCAACAGTAATATTTTGTTCAAAAAAGCTGAAACTTTGGATTAAGTCTAATTGTCAAGAATTTAAAACTGGTCTATTTTGCTTTTTTTTCTTGCCATGCTCTTTTCAGTGCCTGAATTGATGTAAAGTGTCAGTACGACATATGAGGACGGCCCCTCCATTCTCTTACTCCTCATTGTCATCAATGTCATCAATACTCACACAAGCATCTCATGAACCTGAAAGTCCTATGGTTCTTTTACGTTGTTTGCTTCAAGCCCTCTGCTGGCTAGCTCAGCTCATACACTTTCTCCAATGCCTGTCTGTCTCCACTTTTACTTGCATCCTTCAACTACGCTTTCCTTTCTTTGGTTTGTTTCTCCTACCATATTTTAAGTGCCTTTGCCCATTTTAAGCCTTGGCTCCCTTCTCTCAACGTTTTTTTCTGACTTGGCATAATTACTTGCACATAGTAGATATAATAAATGCTATATAAAATAGAATAGGTAATTTTACACACATGCAACTATCCTGAACAAATTCCAATTTGTATAGCTACTTTTTTTCCTAATTCTTCACTATGCATCTGCTCTTTTCCTTCTTAATTCTTTCCTCCTATTATTTGATACATTAAGAGGGATCACATGTGACAAACTTTTTTTTTTTTGTATTCCAGCTCTAATGTGAGTACATCTCCCTGGGGGTTAGAGTAGAGTAGTAGTTTCAAAGGCGACGGAGTCATGGTGTCACATTTATGAAGCTATTTCTATCCTAATTTGTGGTTTCCTAATGATGACAGCCAGGTCTCAAGACAACTAAGCCAAAAGCTTTCCTTACAAGAAAAAATATGGAAATGTGCCAACCAGAGTTTGCACTTTCCTTTTATTCTTTCTTAAGAACTTTAAAGAATAACTTTGATCATTTTTCCTCAAATTCTCAGGGCACACTTTACAGGCATGAAATAATTATCACAACCTCCTCCTTTACTCCACCAGTTTGACCTCGGATGTCACACCAGTGTTTAACAATGGGATTAAGTGTGGAAATGTTTTGGTGCTGTTTCAAGAAATGTATTAATAGAATGTGTTAGGTTGGTGCAAACGTAATTGTGGTTTTTGCCATTAAAAGTAATTAAAAGTAATGGCAAAAACCGCAATTATGTTTGAACCAACTTAATACAAGTTGTTCCATGTTGGGTTTCCTCAGCGCCAAGTTTGAGATTTAACTCAGCTATTCATCGTTTTCTTACTCTCTATATATGTACTGAGCTTCTACAATTGCCAGGCCTGGTTCTGGGCTCCAGGGGCCATTTAGCCACGATCTCTGTTCTCAAAGAAATTCCATTTTAGTCAGGGAAGACAGACAATAAGTAAATAAACAAATGCACAAATACAGTTATTTCAGATAGTGGTAAGTGACACCCTCACACACAGGGGGATGTAATCGAGACTAATTTCTGGGCTAAGAGCCAGTGGGTAGGATTAGACAGGTGGTCTTTTAGGAGGTGACATTTAAGATGAGGCCTCAGTGATGAGAAGGAACCATTCACATAGAGACCTGGAGGAAGAGCTTTCTAGGCTGAGAGAATGACTAGTGCAAAGGCTGTAAGACAGGAGGAAGCCATGAGAGGTGGGAGTGTGCGGAGCAAGGTGCGCTGAGGCTGGAACGGCAGGAGGGAATCAGGTCAGGCAGGACCTTGTAGGTCACGGTAAGAGGAGTGGGATGGAACTAAAGTGTGATGGGAACTCATTAGAGGGTTTAGATATGAAATGATGTATGATTGATGTTTCTGAAAAGGACAAGTTGAACTGGGTGGTGGTGGAGATGAGGTGGACAATTTTTGGGGTGTATGCTGGTGGAGGTAGAATGTGCATCAATCTGTGTTGAATAGAGGAAGAACTTGCTGATGGGCTGCAGGTGGAGATCTGTGGATGTTTGGAGAGCAACTGGGTGATGACGGTGTCTCTCCAGATGCCTCTTTAGCTCAGGGTTCTTCCAGGGGGCCTCTCTGGTGAGCCTCCTACCTGTTTCTGGGTGGTAGAGACACCTTCTACCTTGTATCCAGGAGGGTCCTCCTGCACTAGACAGCTCTTGAACAAAATTAAGTATGTTAAAAAAAAAGGAAGTGAGACCATCTAGAGGAACAACATTAATTGCATTGACATCTCAGAACTATACACACACATGCACACACAGACAGCTTTTCAGAAGCGAGTATCACTGACTGTAGGTATCTTCCCTTGAGTATGCATACAAGGTGTAAAGCCCTGAAACTTTAAAGCATGACCATAGGTTATTAATGAATGTGCATGTTGATCAAACAAGCCAGAATGTCTACAAAGCCTCACCTGTTCTTGTTTTCTAGCTCAGCAATCAGCTGCCTTTGCTGCTTATTCGCATCGATGGTGAAGGAGATGTCAGGAGCACTTCTCTGCTGAGTTGGCTGCTGTAAAATATGCAGTTTATAAGATTTCATATTGAGAAGTGAACCTATGTATTTGGGAAGGCAGGAGTCATGAAATATGCAGACAAGGAGGAGGGAACTATTTCTATCAAAACATAAAAAAGCAAATACATAAAACTAAATTGCCATTCTCCTATGGACCAACTTTTCTGTGGATCCGGAGCACATCTGTGAGGTGGAAGGCAGAACAGAATTCTCTGGCAGGCAAATACATAAAAGGTAGGAAAAATAATTTTTCAGCTTTCTGACTTAAAGTCTCTGGGAAGTGATTTTATTTTTGCCACACTGTCCCCATTATACCTATTCTTTCATTATAGGTGGCTTTTAAAAATGTTGCACTGTTGAAAGGGTGCTTTCTCTATAGTTACTGTTCAATTACTGCAATGTACAATTAAAAATAAAGTTTTAGGCCAGGCATGGTGGCTCATGCCTGTAATCCCAGCACTTTGGGAGGCCAAGGCAGGTGGATCACTTGAGGTCAGGAGTTCGAGACCAGTCTGGCCAGCAGGAGGAAACCCCATCTCTGCTAAAAATTCAAAAATTAGCTGGGCCTGGTGGCAAACATCTACAATCCCAGCTACGTGGGGAGCTGAGGCAGGAGAATCACTTGAGCCCAAAGTGGAGGTTGCAGTGAGCTGAGGTCATGCTACTGCATTCCAGGCTGGGTAACAGAGCAAGATTCCATCTCAAAAAAAAAATTGAATAAATGAATAAAAATATAGTTTTAAAGTGATCATTAAGATGACTTACTTTTCTGAGTTTTCTGATCAACAAACTTTTATATATTTCTTTATTCACACATGTAATTTTACATTGATGAATTCATATATTCACATATATTCTTTGATTTGCTTTGTCTACCTTCACACCACTCCAGCCCATCATTTTCAGTTATGCAATCATCTTTAACAAATGGTATACCTGCAGTCATAGCTTTCTCCATTCTCATATAAACAGAGATATCATTAATCATATCATACCATATATATATCTATATATATCTGTGTATGTTTATGTATATTTAGTCAAGGATTTATTTAGTGTTGGTTTACAAGAAAGGGGTCAGATTATGTACACTTGTCTGTGTCTTGCTTTCTTTGCTTTACAGTACATTTTAAAAATTCCTCCATGGCAATTTTTATTGTTTTAAAAACAAATTTTTAAGAATCACAACTAATCTTTTTACTAAAGCATGCAAAGCTTTTAAAAATAGCAACTGTTGCCTAAGCCAGATGCAGAGAATCTTGTCCTGCTTTTTAATGTCCATAAACCTAACTGCAGGAAAGATTAAGTTTTGTAAACGTTTGGCTTTTATTAAGCTGTCTATGCTTTTTAATTCGCATCTCTTTTCAGCAAAGAATGACTTGTGTAGCTAAAAAGAAATTCTGAGGTCCTATATTTTAGATTCTAAATGACTTTTGATAGCTAATTCTGGCATATGGCAGCTTTGACCCGTGATTCGAGATTGTCTTCTGATTTTGTTACATCAGCTTCCTTTTCTGGTATATACTTTATGTATTGATAAATGGTAGAAAATATCTGAGCCAGTTGTGAATTTCAGTCATTGCCTTGCTATGTATATTAATTGATCAGGAATTATAATGCAAAATATTGACCAAAGTAAATGACCTTTCTATCTCCTTTCTAACCAAGTGTCATCTTAATAATCATGATTTATTCAGCTAATCATACTATTCTTAATATGTGGTTATGAAGAGATTTACAAAGTAACTAGAATTAATGTGTGGATGATACCTTTCCTATGATGGATCCACAAAGGTTATATATAGTGTAAGTAGGCAAGGAACACAAGTTACTGATGTTCTCCAGAAAGAAATGGAACAAGACTGGAGAAGTTAGGGTACAAATAAATAATAACATGTGCATCTAGATTTGGCAATCTGCCAGGGATCACTAATTCAATTGCTGAAAGGGGTGGGGAAGTAGCCTAAGTGGGGGAGGTGAGCAGGGTAGAGGTTGTGGCAAAGTGCCACACGCTTGCTCTGTCCGACGCAGCAGAGGAATGCCTCCACTCCAGCTGCTTGCTGTCAGAAGGAACACGCATCTGATGTGGTCAGTCTTTTAAGATAAGATGAAAATCCAGACTTCCAAGGAAAACCATCTGATTTGTAAGTCCTGTCATCTAATAAATAATTGAAAACACTGTGGTGTCCAGCAAAACATTTCTGGGGGACAAATTTGGTCTGCAGGCTGCCGTTTTGTAATTGTTGGTTTATGCAGCACTTTAATACTTTTTACTATCTCGGTGGATGCTAATAACAGGCAGCACTGACATATATAATAATTATATTTACACCTATGTACAGGTAAGGAGACTGAACTCAAAGAAGCAGTGCTTTACATGAGGTCATGGAGAGCTGGGACACACATTGCTAATCCCATATCTTGGTATACCGTGGCCTCTGTTTATAGAGGTATATGCATGGATAAAGGAAGAAAACTTGGAAAAGAGGTTTTCTTCCAGAAATCGTTGTTTTGCCTTTAATTTCAAGTGACTCCTGGAGGGGATGCTTGTCCTAAAATCTAATTCTCCCACATTCTCAGCTGTTTTTATATTTTAATTTTCTTTAACACATTTGCTCCTTACTTATGGCCCTGAAGATTTCATATATTCCAATTATATCTGTTTTATCACATCTGATTCTGGCAGCACATGATACACTTTTAGCCTGCCCTGGATCCCTTCCATCTTGCTCATGGTAGTTTCTAACAGTGTTACAGTAACTGATGTCAGAGAGTAAGTGCCAGGGCTAATGCAATGGGTCATTATGCAGCTCCCATCTGGGATCATTAGGTTAAATGCTCAGCATGAAGGGCTCTGACAACTGCAACATCTGATGGTGCAGGCAACAGATTCCTCACTTGCTCCCTTGCCACTAATTGTCCTTTGTGACACACTAATTGCAACTCACCCTCAGTCAGCACAGATGAATTCTGAATCAAGGTGTCGAGCTGACAGTTGCTTTTGTCTTAGAGACAGACACAAATGGAGAAAGCTATTAGCTCTATTATTTCTACTGGCACATATTCAGTGTCACTTACAACTACTGTATCTTAAACTTAGTGCCTTCACTAACCACACCTGCTTTAAACACATTAAAGGAATCACAACCAGTCCTTGCCCCCTTCCTTGGGTCTTCATATGGGGTTGACACTGAGTGAAGGGGGATGCGAGGATTCCAGCTTGATTCCAGGGTCACACTATTGTGGATGGTTTTGTTCCTCAAGTCTTCCATTTTTAAACTGTAAATTCACCACCAAGACACCACAAACAGAGCAACAAACACATGCATAATAAATTAGCACAAATTGTCCTAGTAATCAGCACCAGCTATCATAACAATAAACACGACATATAAAATTCAACAGATGATGCCAACAGATGAATCCTTTTACTCCAACTACTTACGGACGAAGAGGACTCTGCTGCCAGCCTTGCCGCATACCTGGCGATTAGCCTGTGCTCTTCATCAAGCCGGTTTGAACTCTCAAGCATGCTATTAAGAACAGAGCAAGAAGGAGACTGTTAGGCAACTGAGAAAGATTGCTGCAGTCATATTACCATCAGGAGTTTTTACTATTTCAACGTTCCAGTGCAAAAAAATTTGCAAGCTACATAAAATCCTGTTAGATTAAGTCTCAGACTTGAATTCATAACATGATCTAATATGTAGTCAGAAAGGTCATTAATAAATCCTGTCTTCAATTTAATTAATTGTCTTACTAAGAAAGCCTCACAGAGAAGTGACTATTCTAATCAATATATCTGATATAAGAAGAATTTTTCCTTACATTTATTGACTTCAACATTTTTTTCTTTCCTTATTACACAAGTAACACATGTTCAAAATTGACATGTTAGAAAATATGAAAGCAAGAAGAAAGAAAAAAATCTTGTGGTCAATGTCCAGTGATCCCTACCTGCTGGTATTACATTCTCATGTAATTTACTTCCCCTTAGGATGGACTAGACTTACTAATATGCTTCTAATAAATAGCATATTGCAGAAGGAATGGCATGTCACTTCCAAGATGAGATTATAAAGATATCTTAGCTTCCATTTTGGGCTTGCTTGCTTTCTCCTTAGCTCTCTTGGACTGTTTGGTAGGAAAGTAGCTGTCACGTCATAAAGCAATCTTTATGGAAAGACCTAGGTGATGAGAAACCCAAGCAAGGCAATTACCACGCGAATGGATCCCCACTGGTAGAGCCCTTAGAAGAAATCACAGCCTGAGGTGACATCTTGACTGCAACCTCATGGAAGACCTTGAATCAGAGGGACCTAGCTAAGCCAAACCTGGACTCCCAACCTACAGAAATTCTGAGATGATAAATGTTTGTTGTTTTAAGCTACTAAGTTTTGGGATAATTTGTTATGCAGCATAAGGTAACTAATACAAGTCTCATCTATAATATTACTACCTATTTATAACCTGCCTTTTATATTTATTTCCAGAGAAACAGAATTATAGTAGTAACTCCTAATGACATTAATGGAATGTTTTAGTGTTTCCTATTCATTTACAGAAACTGTTCATACTGGAATAAGGATGATCTGAGTCCCTAAAAACTAATGCAAATAGAAGCATTATTAATTCTTCCATATTTCAGAAAACTTCATTCTTTGAAATCCGCCATTGAAGACTAAGTTTTGGGTGCCATTAAAAATAATTCTACCAAACATACCAATAACACTAATCTTGTTAATAGACAAGTTTGGCTTATTGGCTATTGTAGTATGTATCAGTTCAGAATCAAGATCAGAAACCAGTTCCTCTCATTCATAAGCATACTTATATTCTTCTGCATCAGTTCTTATACTTAAGGCTCTTCCTTAAAGAAATTAACTCATAAATACATATTAAAACCTAATGTAGATAACAGGTTGACAGGTGCAGGAAACAACCATGGCACATGTATACCTCTGTAACAAACCTGCATGTTCTGCACATGTACCCCAGAACTTAAAGTACAATTTTTAAAAAGACACCCTCTTATGCGAATATTAAGGTTGTAAGAGTTATTCACTGCAATCACTTAGATCCATATAAAATAATAAACAATTATATTTCATTTATATGTACATTTATAAATAGAGTAAACATGAAACATAGTCTCTTAACCTTTGTTCTGAAGTGAGAAGATGGGTGAAAGTAATTATGTTCTTCCAGCATTTTGGCTATGTCATTGCCAAATAGCTCATCTCTGGTTGGCTGAATCCACTAAATAACAGGTTTTTTTTTTTTTTTTTCTGGTAATTCATAAGACATTCCTGTCTTCATTATCTCTGCTGTAGCCTATACTCCTTACATATGTAAGCTATAGCTGTTTTAATTTGAATATGTCCACTCTAGACTTAGCCCTTTTCTCTGGGCTATAATAAATAACTAGAAAATACCTGAATTTCCCTAACAACTGATTTCTCCATCCTCAGAAAAAGAGGCTTCTCTTTCCTTTTGCTCAAATGAGATAACGTATGCAAAAAGCATCAAAAGAGTGTGATGCCTGAAGCACATGAAGTGTTCAAAAATATTAGTTAATACAATGTTATTATTTTGCCTTTTAAGTAACATGTTCATATTCATTAGTAATCCTCATCTCCTTCAAAATGTCATCTACCATCCGACAATTATCTAGAGCAGTGCTTTTCAAATTTTACAGTGTAAGCATATCACCTAGGAATCTTGTGAAAATGCAGTTTCTAGTTCTGTGGTGGTGGGTTAGGGTAGGTTGGGAGGGTGGGACCTGAGAAAATGCGTTTCTAACAAGATTCCAAGAGATGTTGAACATTGGTCAAGTGTACTCGTTCAATACTGAGTATCAAGGATCTAGAAGGTCTTGAAAACAAAATGGAAAACACAAATATGTTAAATGAAGCCTAACTATAAACGATATAAGAAGGAAAGCTTTTCATGAGTATTTAACAGATACCCATGCGGCATATGTGATATTTTATAAACATATCCTTAAGACAGAAAGTTTTAGGATACGGGGCTTATATAATGTATAGTATCAATCCCAGTGGATTGAGAGTTTATTCAGTACACAAGCTTAGATTTGGAGTAAGAAAATGATTTGGATAGCAAAGGCAGAGTTAGTTCTGGAAAACTGATGCTTTAAAGCAGATGTTTGTCTTTATAAAACAATGTCTGTACTCTGCAACGGTTAAAAATAATAACTAAATTCCTTATTACAGCTTCAATGGGAAAGAGAAAGTTACATTGCCTTTGCTTTAGACAAAAAACTACCCCACAAAGAGACAATTGAATTTAATTTTAACATGTTTATCATTTCTGGCTCATGTATTAGAGACTATACACCTAATTCAACACAATGTTTGCAGATAATAATACCCATTGCTCCAGGCCCAGGAACATGACCTCTTTGACTCCCTGAAAGTGACTTTTTCATAAACACTTGTGAGTGTTTTGATAAATAATTTTAAAAACCTTCATAAAAAACTTCATGATGAAAGTATCTTTTAACATGAATGACTGGCTAGTGTAAGTAATATGAAGGTTATCTTTTAAAAAAGCCTTCTGGAAATGTAAGACATGAAGATACGGGATTCTGTATAGCAAGCGATAACTCATACTTCCATGCCTTTCCTCCCCCAACACTGAGTGAATGAGGGCCTGTGTGATATATTACCCCTCTGTGCACATGAACAATTTATGGGTCCATTTCAGTATGTTCAAATTATACAAGGGTGAAGGAGGCATTCCTCTGATAAATTCCACTATTTCAAGACTTCAATTACAAATAGTTGAAAATGAATGACCAATAATCCTTAAATCATTAAAATAAATACCACTTCCAACACTTTCTCCAGCCCTAGCTATTCATTTCAGGACCTTATAATCAGTAATCTTGCTACAAGACTATGATGAATTAAAAAGTGGTTGCAGTGTTGGCTGCATTTCAGAGTGGGAAAATCCATTATTTTGAAAGCTCTCCACTTTCTACCTGAAGTGCATGGCCAGTGTCTGTTGCCAGTGATTTCAAAATGGTGGTCTAGGAAACTCAAGTGGCCCCAACTGAGTTAGGGCTTGTGAAAGTGTGATTTAGCGAAGATTTTTGGGAAATCAGAGTTTGTTCACATTCCTTTGATTTTTTTTCTGGGCCTGTTCTGCTTTCCAGGTTAGAATAGTCAACGAGAAAATACTGTGATCCAAAGCATATAGTATATATAAATGCAAAAGCAAATGCATATATAAATGCTTCTATATTTTCTTTTCATATTTTTTTCAATTAGTCTGGATAGTGACTGGAATTTTATCACTAGAAATTAATTTAGAAAGCCATGGAGTTTCATGTACTACTCTTCTATTAAGAGGATTAGTGCATGAGAAAGCATTATTAACTTAAATGGAAGATTGCCCTATGAGATTATTTCCTATCTTTAGCAGTTGGTTCAGAGCAAAATGCTAAGGGAATAGAGTACTTTTTTGGCATTTAGGAGTCAGCAAGCTCAAGAGAGTCAGGGTAGAAAGGAACAAAGTGACATTGGACACTGATAAGTGGTTTTATGGGACTAAAGAATGGGGAGAGCTTAGTGTAGTGGCCCTTTGTGAGTGGTTTGGAAAAAAGAAAAAAGACAGGAAATCGGGAAATGGCAATCTTCATGGATAGCAATAAGAATTTACCACAGTAATGGCTTCTTTAAGGGAGACCTTTAAACTCCTTTATTGAGACCCTGACTTCAACAACCCCCTATGTTACACTCAAGGTCATGCATTCTACTTTCTAAAAACTCTCAGATTCCTCTATTTCCTTCTACTCCAACTGTTCCTGATGTGCTTTCAGCCACTGTCATCTTCTTCTGAATTAGTGTAAAGCCCTCTCAACAGGTTGCTCTGACTTTATCTGTGTTATAACCTCCCTCCAGTTCATGTTCTATTCTGTAGTCAGTGATCTCTTAAAAAGGAGCTGGCTGTCCACTCCCATCCATAAAACCCTTCAATAGTTTCTTATTGCAATGTTCATTATTTGGGTGGGTACAGTAAAAGCCCAGACTTCACCACTAGGCAAAATATGCATGTGAGAAATTACGTTTGTACCTCCTGAACATATAAAAGTTAAAAAACATGATTTCCTCTTTCTCAAACTTCTAAATAAGACTTTTAAAGTTCTAAATAATCTAGCTTCATCCTTTAACACCATTACTGTAGTAGACAGCACAGGTAAGTTCCTCAAATGTTCCACATTCTCTTTGAGCTGAACAATGTCTCTGCCTCCTCTACCCATGTCCACTTGGTTAATTTCTCCTCATCCTGGGTTAGCTTTACCTGCTATTTCCTACCCTCACTGCCAATCTGCAAGTCCAGGTTTATTGCCCCTCATCTATTTAATAACCCTTATTATAGTTTTTATCTCTTTGCATTTTAATTGCATTTTCATTTATCTTTATTCTTGGCTAAACTACAACTTCTTTGAGGACAGACAGTTCAATCTTTTCACCATTAGATTTTGACAGTTTAGCACCGTGTGTGGAACACAGCAGGAATTGCATAAGAACTAGCTGGACAAAAGAATGAAGAGAAGTTAGCCCTCTTAGGTTTGTGATATCATGGTCCTTGGCCTACCTCTTCTATATCCTTGACTCTACATTTAACTTCGACACTTTGAGAAAATTAGAAGACCGCAGATGAAATCCTGTACTTTAACACTAGCCACACCATCTAAAATTGAACTACAAATTGTTCACAGTTGGCAGAGTTAAAATCAAGATATACTCTATTGATGCATATAGATTCTTATCTGCTTTGTATAGGTGCTAACATTCATAGAAATGTCATTTTACTCATTCATATTTATTACATCAGATCTTCTCCTCTCCCAATCCTGGAAAATTCTCTCTTGGTTCACATCATTTGTTCTTGTTATTGTTGTTTTAAAGATTAGAAAAACAGATAGAAAAGGTAAGTTCCCACTCAAAAGAAATGATACTCTTAGGAGGGGTGAATAACTGGTAGAGATATTATTTTAAACAGTGAGTGCGAGGCTGGACTAGATCATTTCAGGATGAAAACTTCAGCTCTCTCACTTATTAGCAGTATGACTTGGTATGACTTGGGGAAAGTGACTTAATCTCGTTGTGCCTCAGTTTTTTTTTTTTTTTTTTTTTGGTCTGTATAATAGGGATATGATGGTAACCTACCTTATGCCTTGTTGAAAGGATTACCTTATAAAGTGCTGAGAGCAGTGCTGGGCACGTGGTAAAACTCTATGGGAGTAGCTATCATTCTTTTTACTATTGTCTCAAAAGGGCAGGCAACATTGTCTTGGTATGGTCATTTCTCTATTATCACTTTCTTATCTATAAAATAGCTTTTTGCTCAAGAAAATGTGAGTGATTGGTTACTGGCCAGTATTGTAGGTTATATGAAAAAGAAGGTAGTTTAGATGAATCAGTGACAAAGTTTACAAAAGCAATAGGTTGTCTTTATAGCTCTAATTTCTTTCTCGCTTTCTCTCTCTCTCCCTCCTTCTTTTCCTCCTTGCTTCCTTCTTTCTTTTCTTTCTTTTCTTTCTTTTTCTCTCTCTTTTTCCCTCTTTCCTTCCCTCTTTCCCTATCTTTCTTTCTTTCCCCTACTGGGGGAGGTGTCTTTAATCTAAGATTGGAAGCTAGACAAGCCAGTTCATGTGCATATAGCTGGGGTGAAATGGGAAACAATGTCCTAGACAGGGGAGAACTAGTATTGGGGTCTTGAGGCAGGAAAGAGCTTGGTTCATTGTAGGAATTGATCAAAAAGTGACACGAGCTAAATGTAGTGATTGAATGGGAGAACCCCATGAGATCAGAGACTGAGAGAGGAGTAGGCAAGAGCTAAGTCACATGCAGGTTTGTAAACCATGTGAGAGGTCTGGGTTGTAAACTAGGTGCAATAGGAATCTATTAAAGAGTTTTAAGAAGGCAAGCTAATAAAAATTTACACCTTGTAAATGAAATTCAGAAATAGGCATTCTTAGATGTCTTTTTCCCCCAAGCATAAAATACTGTGGAGTAATTTTAAACTAGATGGATTATTAATCCACTTAACAAGAAATCTATTCAGAATACAAATGCACACTTTTTTGTACTTGAGAAAAATACAGAAACAATTTTAACCTAGTCATATGACACCAGGAGTCTAATCGAGTGACAACAGTTAGAGATAGAAGTTCTGGGCTGGTTTCCAATCATTTGGTTGGTCCACTACAGACCCTGCCTATAAACTAGCAAGTCCAGGTACTTGACAAGCTTTACAGGAGGGTAGTAAAAGCCTACACTGTATTACATTTTCAGACTCCTTCTCTTGCAATGAAGAAGGTGCATACAAATTATTAAGGCTTTTAAAAATTCACTGAATTAGGAAAGAAGCATAAATTCTCCCTTGAACTGCAGTTTATTTATTTGACTTATCTGACATCAGAACCAGCAATGACATAAGTGTTTATTTAGCAGCAAACTATTACAAATAAGTCAGTTTCCCATTGTGTTAAGTAGTTAATACAGGGTAGAAGACCACCACATAGAGTTAATCAGGATTACGTCTGAATAATGGCAAAAACAAATCTTTTGATGGAGAACAGTTATAAGGTTCCTGTTTGCAGAGCATCTCATGAAGGGTGCACAGATGAGGCCAAGGAATGGAGTGGAAAATAGATGGGACTCAGTGTCCTAAGATCTGTTTGCAAGCCCTTACCAGCATGCAACTTTGGATAAGTCACTTAGTGTCTCAAAGCTCATATTTTCTTAACAGTGAAATGGAAATAATCATATCTGACCTTCTAGTTCTATGAGAAGTAAATTAAATAATGTGTGGGAAAAGGCTCTATAATTTTTGAAGCATTTCATAAATATAAGATTTATTATTCCTACTCCAGCTGTTGTGATGAGATAAAAGAGACTGAAGACAAAACTCTTGCCCTTTTTGAAGCTTACAATTAACTTGAACAGTCACAACTCATGGAATTGCATACATAAAAGGTAACCTGTTAAGAATCACCATTCCTATTACTAGTATGTGCTCAAAATATTTGCTAAAATCAAATAAAAACACTAGAATAAGAAAGGCAGTTTAAGTAAATACATGGAGGATGCAGTGTGAAGGAGGTATCCACAAAAGATTCCTGAAGGGCATGTGCTGATGCAGGTTTTAAAAGAGGTGATGAAACACAGTGGTAATGAACTTCGATGGATAATGGTTAAAATCTCTGCCCCACTTTTTATTAGCTGTGGGAGTATGGGAGAGTCAGGTAAACTCTCTGGAAATGATACTTTTACTTATCTATAAAATGGGCATGATTTTATTTACTCCATGGGCTTACTCCAAGGACTAGGAGAAATCATGTATAGAAGGCTCTGAACATAGAGCTTGGCCTGAGGTAAGCGTTTTAAAACCACTATTATTATTACTATTATTCTATGTCTCACTGTAACTTAATGAGGATAAAGCATTGTAGCTACAAGGATGTTAAAGGAGGTAAAAGATTATTACATTACTTACAGAATCATGACAGGTGTGAGGAATTGTTAGGATCTAATTAAGCATAAAGGAAAGAGAAGAAAAAATGAGAAATTTGAAAACAAAGTTGGAATTTTTTAAGGATAGAAAAAAACTATGAGAAATATGGAGGGTGCAGCTATTAAAACAAAGAATCTTTCATTGATTGGTTGGTCTTAAATTCTGCTTTGTTTTCAAAATACAAATCACATTTAGCTTTCTATCAAGCAGATGCAAGGTGTCTCTGCTGAGACAGATTTATGGTCTTAAGTGGCCATCAAGTCAATATGATTAATCACTTGAGTAGGGAAAATGGTTGGTAGTGACAAACTCTGAGCTTTTCTCTTTGGAGATTTCTTTGTTATAACCTTAATTAAGAAAAGGTCAAAGAGGAGCAGTAGAAATAACTGGAGTGTGCTTAGAATTATGGGAAGAGGACATGGTGTGAGATCGCATCATTGCCTTACAATTGAATGTATACTGACTGTGTTCTTCTTCAAAGACGACCAATACAATTAAAACAAAAATTCAGTGCTTAGTTCTATTGTTTCGGCTACTATGTAACAGTGGAGTACCAAACTCCTTGGGAATAAAGCAATTTTGTAGTTTTGAGAGGCTGAGTTGTGAAAAAGTGGATATTATTTAATCTATAAGCTCACAAGATTTGAAGAAAGAGATGGATTTACGTCAGCTGAAGAGTACATTTTTATCTCCTTAAACAGTAGGATATAAGGGAAAATTAAACTAGTGTACTGGCTATATATTTTAAAAAATACAAATTAAGATACATGTATGTACTAAAACACATAAATGTTCATCAGTTCATGAGAACTAAAAGTTATCTCATGTACTAATCTTGCAAAAATAGGTCTAAGAAGCAGCAATAGGAAGAAATTTTGAAAATATTCAAGTGAGGAGGAAAGAGGTCCAGAAACAAAGTGGCTAATAACACAAGTGGTAAAGGGAAGGAGCACGGAGCAATGGCCTAGTATCTGAGGGATGCCTTGGTGAAATACTAGCTTGATGCAAAAGTAATTGTGGTTTTTGCCATTATTTTTAATGTAATTGCCATTAATTTTGCCAGTGACTTTTCCTCTAATAGTAGAGGAAAGGGGACTTGTTATGCTAAATGTCTGAAACATTTTAATGGAAATTTAACCCATTGGCTCTCCTAATAATTAAAACTATGGAAACTCCATGGGCCCTTATTTCAGAGAAAATTGAAGTGGTTGAGTAAAATGACATATGATTCAAGGAACTGGTTTGCTAAATATGTTCACAAAACAGTAGGCTGAGCTAGATTGAAAAATACATATGATAAATATGCAGTTTGTCCTTTTCCTTTCATTCAAGTTGTAAATCCACATTTATTATTAACATCAAGTAACTTTAACCAATGGAAGAAGTCTCCTATGTCACAATTAAAATGGAGAAACGCCTTATGAATGCCTTTATCCAAATATGTAGGGCCATCTTAATTCCTGAATTTAACATATCTGAATCTACATTTTGTGTATTCCAAGATGTGAAAGCAGGCTTTAGCAGGATGGTTATCAGAAACACGTATAGTGAAATTGCTGAAAGACAATTTTTCCCACTATTATCATTGTGAAAGAAATGATTCCTATTTTGTAATTTGATCACATTGCATTTGTTCTTTTTCACTCTTAAGTAAAATGAAGCATTGTTTTCCAAATCAGCAGAGACATCCACATTCTTGGAATAAGACAAATTCTTGTATCACCATCCTGTGGTAGGTAATTTGACATGGCATGTAGCACAGAACTGACTGGTGGACCTGGAGTTCTGAATCCACCTGAAGGCTAATATTTAGCAAGGTATCCCTTTATGCAAGTTTTCCCTTTAGCTAATATATAAACAAGGATCTGAATCCTATGGTTCCCTTATGGGAAGTATCCAAGTTAACATCACAAAAGACTTCTTTTTTTTTTTTTTTGAGACGGAGTTTCGCTCTTGTTACCCAGGCTAGAGTGCAATGGCGCGATCTCGGCTCACCGCAACCTCCGCCTCCTGGGTTCAGGCAATTCTCCTGCCTCAGCCTCCTGAGTAGCTGGGATTACAGGCACGCGCCACCATGCCCAGCTAATTTTTTGTATTTTTAGTAGAGACGGGGTTTCACCATGTTGACCAGGATGGTCTCGATCTCTTGACCTCGTGATCCACCCGCCTCGGCCTCCCAAAGTGCTGGGATTACAGGCATGAGCCACCGCGCCCGGCCACAAAAGACTTCTTAATTGAATCAGTTAACAGTGCTTCAGTGTCACCATTGGCATCCAGTGACCTTGCTCCTTGCTGAGACTGCTTGTCACCAGCTCAGACTGGATCCCTCTCTAAGGACAGTCAAGCAGCCAAACCTGCACTAACCATGAGGGGTTGTTCCGGAGCATGTTGACATACAACCCGATGAGAACATGTTCATCAGCTAGCCTGTCTGCCACATTCAGGCTGTACTGTATCCTGAAACAGGGCAGGGGGAAAGAAAGGGCGTTGTTAAGCGAGGTGGACAGAAATAAGCAGAGAAGGTAGGAGTGAGTTTTTGGTAGAAAAGGCATTTAGAAAACCAAGCAAGTAAAGGAAGGATAGTAAGTGATGTGCTAGGAAAAACAAGCGAAATCCAAGCAATAAAACCCACAATTCTATTTCACTAACTTTAAAAATAAAGACTTCCATTTAGGTTAAATAACTTTTTAGAAAACAGATTTACATTTTTCAACCACTAAGGCCAAAGTATTCATCTGTACAGTAAATACATTGAAATTTGTTGCAAGCAAAGATTAAATATCCTTCAGAAAATCGAATCTACAGCTTAGTCATTTCAAAAAAGAAAAAGAAACAAATCTGGGAAAGTGAATAACAACACAGATGTGTCTACTGGAAATAGCTACTTAGTGCTGTTAATTGGGTTATAGCAGAGCTGCTTTTACTGAATTAAAGATGGTCTTTCACACACAAAGCATTTTTGACAAAAGAACTCTCCATTTTTAGTTTAGTTAATGCAGGGTTCCAGTACACTCTGGCTGTAACTTACCCTTTGCCCTTCAGAAAAGCTGGAGCAGCCCTAGCCAGCAGTTTGCTCTGCTCTACTTCACTGTCCTTGGGAGGAGAGCTAGTTAATAAGATGGGAAAGCCAAGAAGAGCGTAAACACGGCAATGCATTCAAGAATAGAAACTGGCAACAGACACTCCCAGGTCTAGATCCAAGTTCCATTTGGACAGATCTCTTATTATTTTGGAAATGTTTTCAGATTTCCACAGAGTTCAAGCAGGAGTAGAAACCCAGCCTGAGAACCACAATCACAATCACCATGATCCCAGATTTGACCTCTGCTATTTGCTTAACAAGCAAGCATTTATATTGGGTATGTCTAGACACAATGAAAATTCATTCAACATTTATCATGGCATATCATGTAAACAGTCCAACAGTTCACTAAGTCCTGCCAGCCTTTAGAGCCCACTGAAGAACTTTACTCTAGCCTTCCCTACATTCTCCAACTTTCTGTGCTGAATAGAAAGACTTGAAAATTACCTAGCTAGAGATCGCTTCTTATTAGAAGTGTTTTACTACTCCCAGCACAAGCCACATGATCTTGGCTGTGCAGCTACAAAGAAAATTTTCAGAGGAACAGAGAAATACACCTTTGAGTCTTATACATACATATTGTTATTTCTTATGTTTATGTTAATGCAAAGTTAGTGAATATTGTCTCATTGCTAAAGCAAATTCTTAACATTGTAGATTTATTATGGGAACTATTAATTTTCTTTAGTAATTCAAATAACAATTTTAAAGTTTAAAATATAGTTTTATTAAAGTATAAATAGAAATATAATTAATAATTCATTAAGTGTGGCTATGGCAAAGTCTTCCAAAATCTACTGTGACAATTTGTAGTCATGCTGCATTGAGAAATATGGTATTAATTCTTAGTACTACATTTGTATTGGTAATGTGTTTAAAGTTTGCTCCTCTATAGGCTAAGAATTTGCCCTACACACTGGTGAACCTAAAATTTTCCCTCTCCTTCTTCATAGAAAATAGAAAAATAAATTGTTTGACTTTGTTTGAATACCAAAGATTTAACTATTGGGATCTAAATTGTGAGCTTCTGCCAAAAATTTTCAAGAAATTCTAAATCTACTAAATATATGTATGATGGTTTATAAATTAGTTAAAATCTTAAAAACTTTATACTACAAGTTTTGAGGTTCCAGTATAAAGCACCATTCTTTCAGGTCATGAAGTACTAAAAAATTGAAATTTATACATCTCACATTAGAATTATGCACATTATAGTTGGAATTCTTGCTTTATAATAGGGTATACTAAAAGATTCCTTGAATAGTGAGGTCCCTGATAAACTTAATATTAAATTTGATTTGTAAAGAAAATGACTAGCAAAGAATAGGCATGCATGTTTGTCAGATGAATGACATTTTCACTCCGCTCTTCAGAAAGACATCTGTTACACAAAGTATTGCTGTACTTAAAAAGTTCAACTGTACACCAACAAAGTTGACTTTTTTTTGAGATGGAGTTTTGCTCTGTCACACAGGCTGGAGTGCAGTGGTGCCATCTCAGCTCACTGCAATCTCCGCCTTCTGGGTTCAAGAAATTCTGCCTCAGCCTTCTGAGTAGCTGGGATTACAGGCATGTGCCACCACACCCAGCTAATTTTTGTGTTTTTAGTAGAGACGGGGTTTCACCATGTTGTCCAGGCTGGTCTCGACCTCAAGTGATCCGGCCACTTCAGCTTCCCAAAGTGCTAAGATTACAGGTATAAGCCACTGTGCCCAGCCCAAAATTGACTTAAAAAATAAATTAGATTTTGTTTCAGGAGAATTTACTTTCTTGATGACCTTAATACTTTTTTTATTTTCCAGCATATTGATGTTTTCCTTTTAAAATTGTGAAAACTGCCCATCAGGGCCAAATAATCACCATAAGCCATCATAGTTTGTGTTTTCTGTGATGTACCAAAACTGCATTCAGCCTTTGTCTACTGAAGCAGATCTCCATACATTCATTATGCAGTATCTACAGTACCCCTGCTGCCCAATATCCCTCCAATTGTTTTGTGTAACTAAAGATAGATGGATCTATTACATCAGAAGCAGATGCTGATGCCATGCTTCATGCTTCATGTACAGCCTGCAGAACCATGAGCCAAATAAACTTATTTTCTTTTTCTTTTTTTTTTTTTTTGAGACAGAGTCTCACTCTTGTTGTCCAGGCTGGAGTGCAAAGGCGCGATCTCGGCTAACTGCAACCTCTGCCTCCCGGGTTCAAGCGATTCTCCTGCCTCAGCCTCCCGAGTAGCTGGGATTATATATATAATTTTAGAAATAATAATCTTGCTTCTCTTTGAGACTCAGATTAGAAAAGGTGTATTCCATGGTCAAGGTGAACCCTAAATAGTTCCCAGTTTCAGAGCTTAACTGCCACCATGCCCAGCTAATTTTTTTGTTTTGTATTTTTAGCAGAGATGGGGTTTTACCATGTTGGCCAGGCTGGTCTCGAACTCCTGATCTTAGGCAACCCACCCACCTTGGCCTCCCAAAGTACTGGGATTATAGGCTTGAGCCACCATGGCTGGCCTAAACCTCTTTTCTTTATCAATTACCCAGCCTCAGGTATTCCTTTATAGCAACATAAAGGGACTAAAACAGTAATGATGTGTGGCTTATTATGATCCCTTCAAGGCACTATATTATCACAGTATCTTATAGACTAATTTAGATTCTAAACTTTCATTTTGTAGCTTTGCAGTTTGCATGGAGATGTTAAGTTTCTAATTTTTTGTGGGATTTAGGATCAGGCACAATAGAACCTACTTCCTTACTAAGGAAAGAGTGCTTCCAGCATATCATTGCGTCAGAATGTGACAATGGCTTTCATATAACCCAGCCTGAGCTCCAAAAACTTCTGTTCTACGTGCCTTGTCTTCAAATCAAAGTGCATTCTTCATTTTAAGCTCTGAAACTGGGAATTATTTGGGGCTCACGTTGACCATGGGCTACACCTTTTCTAATCTGAGTCTCAAAGAGAAGCAAGACTATCTTTTCTAAAATTATATGCACACAAATCTCTTTTTCTTATTGTCATCTTTTTCTTTTCACTAATCCCTTGCCACTGTATGAGCACATCCTTTTGCATACATATTATCACTGATGGTTGTGGGAACAGCCATACCTTGGAGGGCATGACATGGTAAATTTTGAGGCTCATATATCTGCTAAAAGAAAAAAGGTAGGAAATATTTCTTCAGACTTTTTTTTTCTCTAATGAAAATCCTCTAGTTTCTCATCATTTCCTTTTTAGACCTTTGGAAAGTAGCATATCTAGAGATTAAAAAAAAACCTTCTTCCAAAATTTTTCATGTACACACACACATACACGCACACACACACAAAATGACACAATGGGTTCTGGAAAAGTAGAACAATCTCAAAATGTTTCTACTTATTAAAAAAATTATCCCCTTAGTTTTGAAGGGTGATGACTGATGCCAATAGTTTTACTTCAGTGAAAACATTTGGCAGGGTTGGGTCCAAAGGTAACAAAATCACACACAAATGCTTCCTGGATACTTCAAATACATTTTTATAAATCACTTCTGCTAATGTTGAGTTACTATGTTATCTCTTGACAAAGATTATTTTTTCTTGTATTGAACATGATATTAAAGGCCTGGCTGCAGTCTTACAGAGAACCAATATTATAGAAACAAATTATATTAATATAGAATAATTATCACAATATTTAAAAGGAAAACAATATTTGAAATATAGCAAACTGAGAATAGATATCTTCATTTCTATTGATAAAATTATTAGTAAGCTTGTGTGACATTTGGATTTGTGAAGAATGACTTGTAAAGTTGGCTCTTTCCTTAAGTAACTATCTATAGTGTATAAAATTTTCCTTCTCATTAGAAATACATAGTCTAGTAATAATACCATCACACTAATTTAAATCCAATAAAAATTCACAAATCTGTTTTGTCAAGAAATAATGTCTTGAAACATTCTGTTTCTTTTTTTTCTCTAGATTTCAATAGCTTACATCTGAAATATAAAACATTTATCAAATGAAAATTCATAGCCCAGTATTAAAAAAATAGGTTAGTGTCTCAGTGGGAAAATTAGCTGTCATCAATTCAGGCTGGCATAGAAGTTGAACCATCTCAAACAGGGACCATGGAAAAAATAAGCATTCTTAGGTCATATTTAATTTACTACATTGTACCCAGGTATCATCAAGTCATAGCAATTGCACTTTTGTCCAGAGAGCTTCTAGGAAAGTTTGCTTGGTACAGGGCATGCAGAGACAACAGCCAAAGCAATTCTAGCAGGAGAATAAAGGTCACTGAACCGAACAAGAGAGGTGACTGTGGTTTTAATCATGCATTAACATTTTAGTATAGAAAACTGTTAGGGTTGATGTGAAAACTGGTGTAATTCCAGTTTGAAAAAAATCTAGCATATTAGTAGAGTTTTGGATCTACATGAAGTAAAGAATTATCTGCAGAGAGTGAATATTTAAATTCATAAAATTTCATACAACATGTCCAAAAAGTTTGAAAAGAATGAGAGATCTTCGGGGTGGTGCCAGATGTTGATTTACAAATTTAGCTGCTTTATGACTGAAAATGGATGGGCATTAATCTAAGCAAAAATTAGCTATGGAGAAAACTGATTTTTCAAAAGGAAAGGCTACATTTAGTATCTCAAATTTATTTTCAGCCACTTTTGATTATCAAATCACAATATTTAAAATTTAGTTTGAACTTTTTGAGTCAGATTAAAAGTCAGGGTTGTTAAGTAAAGAATCTTTGGGTAAGCAAAAATATTTAAAAAAAAATGAAAAAGGCAGAGTGAATTAGCATTTCTTTGGTTGAAAACCCAAACCTATCAATCAAGTGACCAACAGGTCAACCCAAAAAATAACAAATGCTACTCCTCTGGGAGGGATCAGGATTTGGGAAGTATCTGGGGTCGGTGTGCTCTCCCTATAGGAACTACAGAGCCTAATAGAGTTATCATTTTATATATTTTTATTTTTTGAGATGGAATTTTGCTTTTGTTGCCCAGGCTGGAGTGCAATAGCACGATCTCGGCTCACTGCAACCTCTGCCTCCTAGGTTCAAGCTATTCTCCTGCCTCAGCCTCCCGAGTAGCTGGGATTACAGGTGTCTGCCACTGCACCCAGGTAATTTTTGCATTTTTAGTAGAGATGGGGTTTCATCACATTGACCAGGCTGGTCTCGAACTCCTAACTTCAGGTGATCCACCTGCCTTAGCCTCCCAAAGTGCTGGGATTACAGGCACGAGCCACTATGCCCGGCCATCTAATACAATATCATTAATTAACTATTTGTTATTGTAGCAAACCAGAAACTAGCATATTAGACTGTGTTCAACATGCTATATAAATTATAAGCAATTTCCTAACATTTGGTATATTGACAAAATCTGGCTAGATGTTATATAGAATAGTCAAGGTGATTCCTTTTGTGAGTTCTTACCACTTTAGAGCTTGCAACTATGAAAATACCTGTGAAACCTTTAAACTATGTTCTTAAAATTGGAGGTAAAAGAAGTGTGACTAATTTTTTTATTAGTCTTTATTGTGACTAATGAAGAAGCTTAGCCATAGTGAAAGAAGCTTACTTGACATGAAAAAGTAACTTTCTCATAGAAACTAAGTAAGGATTATGGCAAGATAATTAAGATTTTAAAAAGGAGGCATGATGCCAACAAAGATAGCAGATCCTAAGAAGCACAGAGCTGTGGGCAGTGAAGGGGAGAAAGAGCCATTGGGACCTGGCTTTGTGATCAGTCCATGCAATAATATTTGCAATAATAATACACTATCTTTCATAAGCTTAGATAATGTTGCTGGCTCACCATACACAGCTCTTAGAGCTCTTTCCCTAGTGGTGATAATAGATTTCCATCATGTCAGCCATTCTTTCCTATAAATTTATAAGAAAACAATCTGAGGCTTAGGGATACAGTTTATAATCAAGAAAATGAATGCAGTGAATCAGTCCATCGATTATGTTATTTGACCCACATTATACCTAATTTCTAACCAGCACTGAACGTACACATGTGCACGTGTACACACACACATAAACATACACATACATAAGAAGACTTCAAAGGACCAAGGGAGAGTGCCTTCGAGAATTCCTTTTTTTTTTCTTTGAAGTAAGGGAAAAGTGAATCAAGTACACAGTTAAAAAATGATGTAAGAACAGGGAATGCGACAGATGATGCTGGTAACCAGAGGTACACACTCATAAATCTGTATGAAGTAGGTTACTAGGATGTCGAAGACTTCAAAGTTATATCCCTGTGTCTTTTGAAGATCAAAGGAGTATACTTGTAAAGGGCCCTAGGTGAATAATGCCAGTAGTTTGTGGTGAGAATTCTGGAGTGGGGATTTCTATTTACCCTCATTCGCTTTATCTTTCTAGGATCTGTTACGATACAAAAAACTGAACAAGTAGGCTAAATAAAATATGGAGAACTTCCCTACTTTCTTGGTGCTGCCCTATACTGACCAGCACTATACTTGGCTTGCTTAGATTTTATTTCATTTTTGGGGTGGGCTAGAAGTGAGAGCAGAGCTGTAGGTCATATTTCATTGGTTCTGTTTCAATGATAGAAGTATAGGACCTTTAACTTCTGCCTACATCTGGCATAATGGATTTTCATCGATCTTAGTTTATCGACATAATTAAGAAATCAAAAGTGATTCAGTTTATATTAGCTAATATGCATATTTATTTTTACCCAATGGCTTCATCTGTTTCCCAAAATTTATTTGGGATTTACTGAAAGCATTGTGTAACTTCTATAAATGGCTATTTTCTTGTAACTGTCAAAAATAAAAAGTGATGCACCACCAGCATTACCAAGTGATAGAGAATAAGCACTGCAAAAAAGAAACTGATTTTGAAATTGTTACTTCATTAAGAATCAGACTGTCTTCCTGGGGGGAAAATGGACCAGGTCCAATGGGACAGAAAGGTACAAGTCCTCAGCTCTTTAACTACAGTAAGGCCCAGCTATATGACACTGTCCTAGCCTCACTCCGTTAACGCTAATGATCTTTCCAATAGACTCCTTAATTCAAGAGTCTTAGAAATTACCCTCTGGGGTTTTGCAAATTGTACAAGAGCAGAGACTTGTTCAAACAAGATCCAGTTTGATACACATCACATATATACATCTCTTATATACTAGTATGAGGCTATGAAATCCATAAAATATGTGGAAAGGTGAGAAAAGAGCTGCGAAGTCCAGCTCAAGTTGAAAATGCTCAACACGATTTCATTAAACCCCAGAAGACCTCTATCTCCAATAAGACATACTACAAGAGGATTTTAGTGCCAGAGTAGAATGACTATCAGTCTAACTATGGAACTATTACTACGATTAGCAGTTCAGGGTGGGGATACTGACCGTGCACCGTGATCAAGCTGATTTACGTACAGCTTTATGAGGGAATGCTCTTCAGCCACAGGGCTGGATGCACTTATCCCCTCAGGTAACCTGAGGGATTCAAACAATGAGACCTCATTAAAACTTCCCATGGACAGAGCGAGGCCCACTCAGAGAGGAAAGACATTTAGTGTATACAGCTTTATTGAACAGCACCCTCAAACAGAAACCAAAGGCCAATCTCTGTGGTGATAGGAGGAACTGTGAGCTTTAAACAACATATCTGTGGTTCACAGAGAATATTCCAAAAGGACTAAAACTGGGAAAAAAGGGAAATAATCATATTTTGGGTTAATGGGTACCATGCACCCTGGAGGAACCAGAACAGCTCAAAGTATTATAGGAATATTTTAGGGTAGAAGAAGTCATGTTATCCATCTAGACGCATCCACCAAAAGCACCGTCCGAGCTGAAATGATATAAAATGACCTTCAGTAAGGATGGGGTCAACCTCTGCTTGACATTTGCAGAATGCAGAGCTTCCTAATAAAAGCACATATTTCTAAATATCACATCAGGTCTTCCCTAGATAGATGCATAGACCTGTGTCATTTACAGACTTTATAATTTATGATTTCATTCAAGAAAGAAAAATGGTTGAATTTGCTGGTGATTCTAAAAAAGAGTGCTGAAAGGAAGTTACTGAGGGCCTAAACCATATTATTTTACTGTGGATGTTCTGCTGTTTAACTGCCTTCTTGTTTCCACTTGTCACAGACCTTATTTATATATCAGAAACACCATGTACTGCCACATTCTGTTTATTCTGCTAATTACAGTTATGGGGAACATCTTCATCTCAGGTTCCTGTTGACGGGGACATACAGGAACTCAGAGGAAAAAAGTCAGCTGTGTTCTTATAGTCTCACTGTCTTCAAATCCTCAGTTGAATGTATCAGGATATTACAGTGAAACTGGCACCTTATAAACCTCTTCAGGGAAAAGATGAATTATGTGCATTTTGTAAAATATGAGGCTGTACTTTTTTTCCACTGAAAGGCATTTGAAATCTTATGTTCAATTACTCACTCCAATTTTCCTTACCTTTGTTTTTGCTTTCCTGTGAGCCTTCTCCATGTATTTATAAAATAATTATCTGGTGCTTGATTGGCAATATTTGATCAAATGACTCAGAGCACCTCTTGACCCTGCATATGTCTGATGCTAACTCTTAGAGAAATACTTGCTTCTCCTGTTTCTTGCTCACATGGGAATGGATCTTGTGCAAAGAAATGAGATGCAGATCCACCTTTTAAAAAAGTTCTTGTTATTATCAATGAAATTAGTTATATGGAAACTACATTTCCAAGTTTAGTCTTTAGTCTCTAGCCTCAGGAACTTCAGGGTTCACCAACAAAGGATTCTTTTGTATCTTTGCTTTAAATAATGACATGTTTCACCATTTATATAATAAAACACCACTGCGTCTTGAAATTCTAATTCCTTGACTTCAACAGACCACTCTGAGGTGGTTCGAAAGTGACTTCCTTAATGAAATGGGATGCATGTGTGTCAGTAGTAAAGCTGAAATATACTTCACATTCTTGCTGTGGGTAAATTGTAAATGCAGGTTTCCAGAGATGACATTAATCTCCAAAGCCATCCTAAACCTCTTTAAATACATACAAATGAATGAAATGGAAAACTTATAGTGGATATTTGCAAGCTAGTTTCCAGTAACAATATTCTGCTTTTGGCTTACATAAGAATATTTTTCTTACCACAAAATCAAGGCTCATTATCAAAGAAAGGGTTTATTTTATAATAGGGCTGGAACTTACCTCCTGGTAATAAAAGGACTTCCTGAGGAGGGAACAGAGTGGGAAAACAGGGTGTCATTCATGCTGGTTACAGGTCTGGGAGGCCTAAAACAAAAGACAGTGTGAATGGAAAGTTAAAACAAATAAAAGTCACAAATTAAAAACTCTCCATCATCCCTCCAGGAAAGAGGATGGGAAGATCCGAGTTCTATCTTTCCCAGGATCAACAAGAAATCTTACATTTTCCAATTAAATTCCTTAAGAGCTTTAAAGTTATATTTCCTTGAGAATACACAATCTTAGGTAAACACTGGGAGGCAGATCTCCAGATGCCATGGGAATGTTGATGCATGAGCTTCGAGCCTTGATGGTTTATTGGATAATATTCTGCAATGGAGCAGGGATTTTGAAGTCAGTGGCTTCACTTCTACTGCCTTCTCAAGAAGGCCTAAAAATCTGATCATCTAATCTACATTCTCTTGGAAGGAGGAGGATTCCTGAGGCTTTGGAAAGTTCCTTCTGTGTCCTCCATGATGATGGCCCTCTCCAACATGCCTGGTCTGAAAGGACACAGGCAGTAAAATCATATCACACCTTATTTGCCTTTGGTGTAAGTAAAGATACAATTAAGCTCCACAAGGATTTATGAAGTTAGTTTCTGTTGTTGGGGTGATCCATATGATAGAATATATGGTGTATGGTATCCTATAAGCTTCCCTTGTTTTCTTATGATAAGAGAAGGAAAACAGAATGACATTTTCTATAGAATTGCTCATGGTTCTAAACACCAACTGCATGGAGCCTGTCTTCCTTGCTCTGATTTTCATTTCATTCTGTCATTCTTTTCCTTAGTTCAGGTAAAATGATAGGGCTAAGATCCCTATCTCATCTCCAAGCCATTTTTAGTCTTATTTTAGGTTCAATGTAGAATACTGAATGGTAATATGAGCTGTGATTTAGAGTTCAAAAGATGGAAAATGAGATGGGGCATTATTCCGAATCAGAGGAAATTTCAGTTTCACTATAATTCTATATTTGAGTTTGACAGTATAGAAATTTTTGAAGATGAGATATTAATTATAGCAGCCTAAATAATTAATATGTGTTGGCTTGATTAAGAGCCAAATTTATAAATGGTTTAATTTTTACCTTAGAGAACCAGAGTTTGCTTTGGATTCTACAATGAAGAGATTCTGGGAAAAAGGTAGACATGTATATCCCAATGTATTGAATGAAATGGACGTGAAGCTCTGCTGGTTTTAAAATGTCAGCACTACATGTTAAAATTTATTGAAACTTAGAATAATAGTCTCCGGGGTAAGGGATAAACGATTACAAATATGGTGCAGTGTATACTGTTAGGGTGATGAGTACACCAAAATCTCACAAATCACCACTGAAGAACTTATTCATGTAACCAAATACCACCTGTACCCCAATTACTTATGGAAAAATAAAAATGGAAAAATAAAAAATAACAAAAATTCATTGAAATTTATCTAAAATGTATCTTCGATATAAGAGAGCAACGCGAGGCTAGTTTAAAACTACTTCTGCCTTGAGTTAAACCCTAGCACTTTATAAGAAGGATGCTTATTTTATACAAATGTCCTATGTGAATTATGAAAAGTTTGGTCCGTTAGATTTTAAAACAGTGAACAGAGTATAACATCTTCATTGTAGATTTGCAAAGTGTTGAAAAAAATACTTGACCCCACACTTCTGATTTTATCTTTTTTTTTCTAACTTTTCCATTTTGCTCTATGTCTAAAAATGAGAAAACAAGTGGATTTACAATGCTTTTTAACTAGCTTGGTAAATTTATTGTATTGAATCTAGTCACTATGCAGCTGAAATCAAGGTTTCTCAGCAAATGACTTTGTTTAACGCCTACCATTGAAATATTGAACTTGGGACAAAGAATGGCTAACCTGGGCACCAAATGATGGGTTTTCAGAGGGGCTGAAATTCCTATTTCCTCCATAATCAAATGGCAAGGTATCTTATCTAACAAATGGGTCACACTGGGAATTCTGAACATATTTGCTTTAATGAAAAAGAAACAGCTCCACAAAACAGAGTAAGTCACAAGGGCCTTCTGGACAAGATCTTCAGAGGACATTTTTATGTCAGTGACATCTTTGTAAACTGAGTATACGGCACAAGAATACTTAGTTCTAAACTAGCCTCACTTGTTTTGTGTCTCATCACCACTTACGATCATGATTATACACCTTTGTAAGTGGACTGGAAACGACTGCACTACTTACCAAGTATCACTTTTGGCAGCAAAAAAATTGAACAGAATAGAGACCGTTAATCATGGTAACATTTACAAGCAATACAATAGCTAAGAACAAATGCCAAAATACCAAAATGTCACCACCTGCTCATTTCTATTTAAGGACTAATCGATGACTGCAGTACCTCTCTACAACATGGGTCAAAAATCCCCTGGCAATAGTAAAAAAAAAAGGCATTTTCTGTGTGTTACATGCTTCATTTCCATATGTAAATATATGCATATGTGTATATGTGTGTGTGAGAGATATTAGTACCACAACCTGTTTAAAAATCCCATTGATTCAATCTATTTTTTTTAACTGTATCTAAGGCTACTTGTAAAATGTTAATTTGTTACATAGACTGTGCCACATTTTTGCCATTTTTTTCACATTTAAGTTTTGGCCAGGTGTGGTGGCTCACACTTGTAATCTCAGCCTAGGAGTTCCAGATCAGCCTGGGTAATGTAGAGAGATCCTATTTCTACAAAAAAAAAAAAAAAAAAAAAAAAAGGAAAAGTTGTAACTTGAGTTTTAAATGAATAATGAAAATATTTTTAATGTATTCATTAGGTATTGATAAAGCATTTTCCACTTACTATTTTTTCAATTTTATTTATACCTTATAATGTTTTTGCTGCTCAAGATTGGATGTAATATATATTAGAGGACTAGTAGCATTTTTTAAAAAATTTTACTCTAAGTTCTAGGATGCATATGCAGACCGTGCAGGTTTGTTACATAGGTATACATGTGACATGTAGTAGCAATTTTAACACAGTCATTGAACAGCAAGATGTGCATTTAAGAAGACTGTATAATGTTCCACATCGAATTCCATATCCATGGGCTATATAATGTTCTACATATTTCAGCACTATGTAAGGACACACAGTTATCCTTACTTAAACATTTATATCATGGATTTTTTTTCTGAATATGTCTTTGGAGGATTTGTATTAATTTACAAAATCACAGTGGCAAAAAAAGTTTTGAGTCTGTGCTATAATTCCCAATGCCCAGAACCCTAGGTCGTCAGCACATGACAGAGTATGCCCATCAATATTGCCAGCACTTGCACCCTACTCACTGCTCCCTTCTTACCTCTGTCTGTAAGCTTATCTCCGTGTGTAACCGATATGGACTGGGATATTTTTGTGATACTACATTCAAAGAATGACAAAGATGTGGTTTGTACTACAATTAAAGATTGCTTAATAAATTATCTACGAAAGCATAGGGAAAGGTCAGAGAGGGAATGAGGATGACCGAGACAGAGCTACAGCTAGAAAAAATATTTTTAATGCTGCATATAGTTCTAAGGAACATACTTTAAGGATGATTTTTGCTAGAGACTCAATGATAAAGCTTCTTACTACAAATATTTCTGCACTATGATAATATTCCTTCTGCATAAGACCTTTATAATTTGTCACATTTGGGAGTAATAAACTAAGGGTAGAGTGGAGGTGGGAGTATTGGTGTGGTTTATTTCTTAAATTTCACTTATTTCCATTGTATAGCACCGTATAAAAATAGTGGGATGGCTTATTATAAAAGGACCTGGTATGGAATGTCATATATTTTTGTCTAATTTATCAAAATCTTATTTACATACATTTGGAAGAAGTGTGAATATTCATTAATTCCATGTACATGTTCATTATAGCAGATTAAGACAGCATTCTTCTTTGTAAAAGATTAAGGCTCAATACCATTATTTTTTCATGTAAATGGCCTTGATGTGCCTATGATAATTTAGAATAATTAAATGAGAAATACATTTTAAAATGTACATTTTAAAGTCTCAGAAAAAAGACATGGATATCTACTCATGACAATAGCATTTTAATAAAGAAATATCAAAAAAAGAAATTTAATTTAATAAAGAAATATAAAAAAAATCCTATGGCTAAAATAGAAAAGAAATTCTATTTTTAGCTATAAAAAATAACATACAAGAAATTCTGGATGTAGAATGTCTAATATAGACTGGACATTCTACATCCAGAATTTCTTGTATGTTATTTCGACAATTAAATATCTTGTACAATTTGCATTTTAAAATTAAAACTTTCACCCTGGGAAAATATGGTATCAAGTGAGTACAGATCAGTATTTTGATTCAAGAACTCTTGAGGATCTGATAAAATACATGGAGGCTTTCTCAGAAGAAGACACATTTTGTATGGACTTTTAAAATCTCTCCACGTCCTAAACTAAGAATGCATTGTATAGATACAGCCCTCAGTTAATTTGTAAGTAATAAAACATTATATTGCTCCATAAGTCAAAATTTAAAAATTATTACTCAGCCAATTAAATAAATCTCCTTTCTCTCTCACAGACACACACACACACACACACACACACACACACACACACACACACACTCCTAACACCCACTGGGTACAAGGCCTTGAGCTAGATACTCCAATGTGACTCACTGTGAAACAAATTTTACATTGCGGTGCATCACTTCCTAATTCTTTGGAGGAGTGGGCCACAGCAAAGCTCTTAGAGCCAGGCCATTCACATTCACACCCCCTATCTTCATGACACCCAGCAGCTCCGTTGAAGGCTGCTCTCTTGGGGTGAAACTGCTAGCAGGGCTGATGGAAAATTACTCTGAGAGCTCAGGGAGCACTGGCTGCTCTCACTTTGTTGTGGTCATTCATTAGCAACTTAGTGATTGTGTCTAATTGGCTATGGGAAAGAAAGTCTAGACCTTAATAAGATCCTTAATAAGCTCCTATGCAGTAGATTTCTGCAAGTGGTTGGCCCTTTGGGACACTCCCCAGATTTATTTACCCCTGGCTTATTTTAAGGCTTATTTATGGAAGCATAATTTCCAAAAATAAGTGAACCACATTCTACAAAATTAGTTTACATTAGTTTCTGGAGACTGAGCCCATGCCAGCTTGTAAGCTGAGAAACAGGAGCCTCCAGGCTGTGTATGCTGCTGAGGTCAGAGATGCCACAAAGCACCCCCAGGAACAACCAAAACAAAGCCTCAAAGTACATATACAAAGCTCACAGATGTGACTGCAGCACAAATCGTTTGGTGGTATTTGCTAAGGTCCATCAGAGAACAGAGCTGCTGCTTCCATGAGGGTCTCCTACCCACCACAGTGCCCCTTACAGATCATATGCTGAACTTCCTGGAGCATGAACTTTGCATTGTTGAATTCCTATATTGGTAGGTCCCATCAGCACACCTCTTGATGTCAACATGCAAACACAGGCCCTACGGTGTGATAGGTCCCACTGAACTGTGGAAAACTACAGGCAGTTCATAAGGAGGCATCTGTGGCTACATGATATCTAAGTGTGCACAGAAGCAGGTAATGAGACTCTTCTTCTGAGCCCAAGGAAACACCAAGGAAAGAACTGTTTCTTCTACCAAAGCCCCCTTGTTATCTTGGCGACCCAGGCTGAGAGAGATTCAAAGGCATGAAACTTCTGGGAGGTAGGGATGGCTGGAAGGACCATTTGCTGGCCCAACATCTTCTGTCATGAAACTCACATATTTTGAAGAAAATAAGTTTTTGGATATTCTGATAAAAATTCCCACCATTCCCCCTTTTCAAGCTTCCCCTGCACAGGCTATGATTCTTCTAAAGTTACGCAGCTTGAGATAAAAAACAAAAGCAATTTCTAGGTTTTCTGGCATCTTTAAACTGGGTTGCAAAGAAATAAAACAAAGAGCTTTTATATTTGGGACTCAAAGCACATGTGAGATTAAGGGATAACATGCTGTAAATCATTTTTTACCACACAGTGACCCAGTTGATTAACTTGCAACGTGCAGACACCATTAACATCCATTTTTTATAACTAAGCTTTCTGAAATATTTTCTACATTCAGGTGCATTGTGTTAGTGTTACATACTTTACTTGTACAGCCTGGTGGAAGTACTGTATGCCTCAACAATGACAACAAAAAATTATGATGACATTACTCTTTTTTTTTTAAATTAAATTTAAAAACTTGGTTGTTGACTACTGATAATGAAATTGCCTTTGTTTGGCTCCAGACATGTGCTCTTGAAGAAAAATGTCTCTTTACTGTGAGGGCAGAGATACTCACACGATGTGAGCCAAGTTGAGTGGCTTCTCAGGCTGATCTGGGAACATGGGGTGCAAAGGTTCACGGCTGGAAGCACAGCTCAGGGACTTGCTTAATGCATTAGTCAGTTTCTTAGCAGGTGATTTCTGGAAAGAAGAAAGGTAGAAGTGACAACAGCTAACATTTATGTAATATTTTGTCAACTGATTTACTTTTCATAATAGATATTCATTCGGGGAAGAAATCCTTTTTCAGTGCTGACTCTGAGTCTAGAAGTTTGCTCAATGCTGGAAGAGTTTCCGAACAAGCTACCTCCTGCTGCTCAGTGTCAGCAAATGCTGCAATAAATGGAAGCAGGCATTGTGCATGGGACACCTGAGTTGGGACTTAATGGGCCTGCAGGAGTCCTGACAAAAACTCAGCAGACTGGGAAAGTGATTTGAGACGGAGGAGGCAGCAACAGTGAAGGGAGCCCTTCTGGGGAGGAAAGCAGGAGGCAGATGATCAAAGCCTTTATATGGCTCATTAAGAAATGTCTCTTTATCCCCAGGACAGAAGAGGCCATGAAGAGTTTAAATCACAGGCATGGCAGCATCAGACCTAACTCTAGAAGGACTGCTGTCACTTAAGAACAGAAAATGGTTTATGCCGAAATGGGCACGGAAGGAAGATGAGCAGAAAATTTTGCAGGAATCTAGGTGCAAGAAAGATGTTTCAGGTGTGGCTCAATACATCCAGTTAGAAGTGAAAGTGAAACTTCAATCTGAGTCTTCAGAATTTAAAATTTAATTTATTTCTAGAGAATCATGCTGCCTCTATTTTGTTTATATTGTTGGGATGTTTATCTTGATATTATACAGTCAAAATTATATAAAAGTAGTCTACCACATATATTATTTGTTGGTACAAAAGCAATTGCAGTTTTTGCCACTACTTTCAAATAATTTAATAATAATAATAAAATAATAATAAAACTTTAACTATATTTTTCCTTTCCATAAGAAGCCATTTCAAATTTCATCACTTTCTTTTATACCTAGAGTCCACAACTGGTAACATAATGAAGTAACTATTGTCCTCATTTTTTAAAAGCTAAGTAATAAGAGCGTTGTTCAAGAAGTCCCTCTTTGGCTTTTGTTAGGAGACGCAATTCTTAGAACAGTTAAGACAGCAGCAACAGCAGCTCTTTGCCCTACAAAGCATAGGGACTTCTGTTCTCTCAAGGAGTCTGATTCTTCTTTGTACAGATAGTGCCCTGCACCATCTGTACAACCTCTAAGAATGAGGCTCCCTATGTGAATTTAGCATTTATATAAAACAACTAAATCTGATTAGTTTTTAAAACACCAAATATCCTAGGATATGGGTTAGAAGTTTGAACAATGGTAATATGCTAACAATAAGAAAATACAAAGTTTTAGCTCCTATCTTCTAAGCTAAATTGTAGTTCATGATCTGTGTTAATGTATTTATCTATCTATCCTCAGCATGACGTAAACAACAGTGAGGAGTTGCACTAGAATTGGCATAGAAATTCTCAGTATCCTCTGACTTGGTGAAGAACTATTGAATTCAGAATCTGACTGGTAATGAAGGACTCATATATTTACACCAAATATTAGTTCCCAAGAATAATTCCTAGGAAGAACATTTTGATCTAAGATGTATATTCTGAAGACTTCTTTAAGTAAAGACTACAGATTGAATTGAAATACATTAAAATGTAGAAAAACTCATAAATATGTTGCATTTTTGTGACAGAACTACTCCAAGAGGTGCTGGCAGGGCTGATGGTATATCCCACAAAAACAAATCTATACATCTTACAAAAACCAATCCTTGAAGAGATGTCCAAGGGCAACAGTGCTGGAACTGATATTTGAGTTTAACTAAGATAGATAAAGGTCAGTAAATCATAACCCATTTGAAAAGTGAGCACACGGAGTCACATTTCCTCCCACAGACCTGGTGCCACATGCTCCTGAGAATACACCTATCACACAGACACTCACATGCCACCTTTGCCAGGTTGGTCACTCACGCTATTCATGAAAAGATGGTTTGCTAATATCACTACAATCTCCCCTCCCTACCCACTGCAGAAAAGTAAAATGGAACGGCATTATTAAGTCCACACTCTCCTCTCATACTTGTTTCTTTAATAGTCTAGTCATGCACTAAAAAGAACTCCAGAATCTAAGAAAAATAAAACTAACAATAATTCTTAAGCCATTTCCACAAAACAAAACTTGGAAAAGATTTTAACTTACTGTGAATGTAAGACTATGTTCCAGAAGGTCCTTGCTGTTCAGTTGTTATTTAAATCAGTACTGAATTATCTATATTCCAAGAAGTAACATAGTTTTGAATCTTCCTATATTTTAAGTCTCAGGAAGCTACAGTAAGTTCCGACAGAATAAGTAAGGGCACGCAGTGGGGTGGAGGATGGGAGGAAGGGGGACTGAATACTAGACTTGGGTTAGAAGGTAAGTTTGCTTTTTAACTCTGCCACTATCCTTGATATTCTCTTTCATTCTGGGCAACACTCACACATCCAACTCTAAGTATTGCCTGGACCTCGCCTTACCCATGACGTGTACTCTTTCATTTGGTGCTGGTTGCTATGAGAACCACCGGCATGTCCCCTCCAGAAGCAGTCCTGACAGAGCTGGTAATTGTGACACTGTTGGCATCGGTAGCGAAATCCCATCATACTCTCACTGTGGCAGTAGGAACACTCAACTGGATGGAAGACTAAGGGGGAAGTAAGTGAAGAAAAAACAAGAAAACAAAAGTATGAATCAGAAGAAGGAAAAATGCAGCCTTACAGAAATTGCACTTTTCTTCTCTGTGCCACAATTTCAGATGATACTTGACTTGGGCTCAGAGAAGCATTTAGTTCACTCCTGGATACTCACAACCCTTTTCAATCACGCCTATGGGGGTGGAAGAAATGAAACGGGATGGAGAAGAGGTGTTCTTTTAACAACAAAATCTCTGTAATGCCATTTGCTCTTTCTACTCTCATATCTCACATTACAAGAATTTAAATTACCCCAACAGACTTGCCTTTACCCCAAACTGCTCTCTGTCTCCAGGAGACCAGCACAGCTCACTGGAAGAGTCAGAAGCACAAGGGGTGAATGCTGATTGTCCAGGGTAAGAGAGCAAATATCAGAGACATGGAGAACGAGAAGAAGAAAAAAGAAAGGAAGGTGGGCAGAGAGTGAAACACTGGATGTGGATGAGAGAATTAAGTTACTTTTTTAAAAGTGGAGTGACTAATAGGCTTACTTAATGAGTGGCATTGCCTACATCTGACAGATTTTTTTTTTCTTTCCTGAGGCAAGTGTTACAAGACCCTAAAAGGATGTATAAATTATCTGAAATCAGTTCTACATAATTCAGATAGCTCAAGAGACAGTTAACTTTCTTTGGTAGGAAATTTGAATTATAAAGTAGACAGCAAAATATTAGATTTGAAGCAAAGTAAAATATTAGATTTAAGTGATCAAATCCAAGCAATTGTCCACATGCTATGAGCTGGATACTAAAATAACAATAACAGTTTTTGTCTTTGATAAAGCTATTCTCTGGCTAATCAGCCAAGAAAAACAACGCAAATAAGAATAAATAAAGATAAAAAGCAAAGTGTAAAAATAAAGACATAACTAGCTCTGGATGCATTGTGTTCTAAACAAATATCATAACTTTCCTTTCTGGCTCTTGAGAAAGAGTATAGTGGGACTTGAATCTAGGGACAACTGTTCTGGGACAGTGCCTAAGAAACTGATCTCCTGCAGCAGGAAATGCTGGGAGAGAAGGAATGAAATTATAGCTTTATGATTGGAAAATGACTAGTTCTAGAACTGTAAGCAGTAACATGAACTCATCTTGCATAATAACATGGACCTTGATTGCTCTTCACATCTGCATATGGATAAAGAAACATAAAAAAATCTATGATTGTGATTGTAAAAAAAAAAAAAAGTAAATTCATTCTTTAAATTTTCTCCATGAGCAAAAGAGGATAAATTCATAACTTTTAACTAACTGAGATAAATAAGGGCAGATGCTAAAAATTCTGAATGATAATTTAAAATTAAGGTAACTTTAGATGCAATATATATAAAGAAATACATAGAAGTTGAGTAATATATAGAGACTGAAGTTAAATTTCTATTAAGAGATATGGACTAAATTATTTCCTAGTCAAGTCTGGAGAAATTTCAGAGTTACATTGAACAAAAAGTAGGAACACCTAAAGTTTAGATGCAGGCATTGAACTGTTCCATGTTTAAATTTCTTTAAATTTTGTCCCAAATTGTATTTCATATTTAAATCTGGATATGCCAACAGTAGTTCCTTTAATCCTAGAAATACTTGTTTTAAAAAAGACATGATATGGAAGTTATTTTACTTTTATCTTTAACATAAGTACAACTATTGAAAGCTTACAATCTAGAACATATGACTAAAGATTAACAGGGTGCTATCATCTATTTTTTTTTCTCATTTCTCCCACCTGTTTCTGGCTGAGTGCCTTGGAAGAAATAATCAGTACTATGTATGCAAATATGAGAAATTCAAATCTAAAACAAATACAAAATAATGTTACACTACTTGTTGAAGTTCGTCTTCTATTGTGACAAGTTTTTTAACCACACTTGACTTGTAATTGAGAAGAACACCATGAGATTTAATATGTTTTTAGAACTAACAGTCCTAATTTTTCAGTGGTCCTTTGAGGCCTTCCTGAACAGGGAGATGGGTTAGTTCTATCCTAAACAAAACTGAGCCACTAAATAGGCTTCCCTAAAACAATGACCTGGGCTTACTAACTGTAGACCTATTGGCCTATTTTCAATAATTTAAAAAATCACCTTTGCTCAGTAGTAACTACTCACCATTTTCCACATTTGCTAGTCGATGCAGAAGAGGCAACCAGACCAGACACTGCGGGGGAGGATCCGACATCAGCGTGTCCAAGAAACCATTTAATGTGACTTTTTTCTGCACCAAAAACCAAAAAAAACAAAACAAAACAAACAAAAAAACATAAATTTAGGACAGAGAATCATCTCAATTTACCTGCCATGTAAATATCATTTGAAACTGAAACAAAAGAATACTCAATAAACCTCCAATATCTGAAGAAACACAACTTGCCAAATGTGTTATTAAACTAGCTTAGAACTGAAAACATTGCTTGCTTTTTATACCTAAGCATACATAGGACTGAATTCTCTCCACTGAGGCTGAGTCAATAGTATCAGCAAGAGAAAATTCCAAGAGCATCACTTGTATATATGAGACAGTATAAAATATGAAGAAAAATAAAGAATTGAAATTCTCCATGGAATTTTACTCAAGAATGTATCATAGCTCACTCTATAATTTTCCTATCAGTCAGTCTTCTAAATTTATAGAACAACTTCCCTTTCGAGCTTCCTCAGCTTCCTTCAGTACTAAATATGTAGTGGCTAATGTGAATGGTTCTGTTATACAAGAGCAGGAGGGAATCCTGTTAGGGGAGAACCATCTAAATTTTAAAAAATGCGCTCATTTTATTACTTAATATATCATTCCTCTCGATTCAGTCTGCTTCTTTCTCACTATCCAGGTCCTTTTGATGTACAAAAGGAATGCATTATATCAATTTCTTTCAGAGTGACAAAAGTAAGAAAGCTATATTAATGCATGTACTGTAATGGTATAAATAGCAAAAATATATTTTTTATATGCAAAAATCACTACTTGAAATTTTGAACTAGAATATCAAAGGGGATGGGACAGTTTTTTTTTTTATTTTATAATATTTATTTATTTACTTTAAAGATGGGGTCTTGCTATGTTGCCCAAGCTGGACTCAAATTTCTCATCTCAAGCCGTTCTCCTACCTCCGACTCTTGAGTAGGTGTTGCAGCCAATTGATGAAGTACAAAAATAAACTGGTCTTATTATTTTTGTGTTACCTCTTTTCATACTTCAAATGTTCTTATTCATTTTGGCCATTTGCCACACTGGCTAAAAAATCACTCCTGGAAGTTTCCAAAAATGTTATAATGATTTCAACATGTATAAGTTGCTCATCATTAAGAATATACACAAGTCATGTAACAGAACAGTCTATAGGATATCTCAAAAGGAATTTTGGATATAGCAACATCACATATAATTTTTGAACACATAGGTCCTTTTTTTTTTTTTGAGACAGGATCTCACTCTGTTGCCCAGGCTGGAGTGCAGTGGCACAATCATAGCTCACTATAACCTTGAACACCTGGGCTAAAGTCATCCTCTCATCTCAGCCTCCCAAGTAACTAGGACTACAAGTGTGTGTCATCACACCTGGTTAATTGTTTAATTTTTTTTTTTTTTTTGCGGAGATGAGATCTTATTATGTTGTCCAGGTTGGTCTTGAACTCCTGGACTCAAAGCTATTCTCTTGTCTCAGCCTCCCAAAGTGCTAGAACTACTGTGTGAGTCACTACACCAGCATAGGTCCTTTTAAGATTTTTTTTTTTAAACCCAGTCCTATTATTCCAGCTTATTTTGAATGAGACATATTCTGAGGCATTAGTGCATTTATCAATTATTCTATAATACACTACATAAAATTCAAGAATTCAGATATAAGTGAAATTATTCTTGTTTCCATGACTGAGTGAAGGAATAGAACAGGTAGTTGCATTTCCTTGGGTCAGATCATCTGAATACTTGTAAATATAAACTGAAAGTGCACAAAACAAAAGCAACAACAACGACAATAACACAAGAGTAACATTAACAGAAGAATTAGAAGACCAGAGTTAAAAACTCAGCCCCCACCCTCACTAGCTATGAACTTTATATTGTTAAAAAAAGAATCACATTTTCCTTGTTAGCTCTCAGGGTTGTTGCAAGCCATAAATCAGATAATTCACTTTGTGAGGCGTAAAACACCATAAAAATAAAAGGAGCTATACATTTAGCATGCCATGAGAAAAGTTGGAAAGCAGTAAAATTGAATGAAAAACATAGATTTGTGTTTTGAAGTGATTGACACTTTTAAAAGCTAATTTCAGTGAAAAAAAAAAAAAGACTTCCGGACTCTTAAAAATCAGTACAGTTCAGTGTAGTGAGCATTTGTTGTATGCATTTTATGGGGCAGGGATATACTTTTATTTTATTTTATCTTTTTTTGAGACAGGGTCTTGCTCTGTTGCCTGGGCTGGAGCGCAGTGGCGCCATCACAGCTCGCTGCTGTCTTGACCTGCTGGGCTCAAGTTATCCTCCTGCCTCAGACTCCTGAGAAGCTGGGACTACACGCATGTACCACCATGCCTGACTAAGTGATTCAAGCTTTTTGTAGAGATGGGGTCTCCCTGTGTTGCTCACATTGGTTTTGAACTCCTAAGCTCCTAATCCTCGGCCTCCCAAAGTCCCAGGGGTGAGTCACCACACCCAGTTAGGATGCCTTTTGAGAGAACATAAAGGTTACTTTGGATGGTAAACTAACCCTTGATGTATGGATTTGTGCTACCACTGGGCTATGCTGGAGAATGGTCTTGGAGTCTCTCTACATGACCAGAGAGGCACACACATAGACAGCCCCCTAAACTATGCAGCTTTCCTGGGCTAGCATGAGCCATACCCAGTTAAAACACATCACTTGGAACCCCAAATGTATCATGTTGTAGAAGATTTAGGCAGCTGTGTTTGCCATATTTTGGGCTTCTCAGGTCATGATGTGGCAGATGCTGGGATTCCTTTCTGGTAACCTTTGCTAAACCAATGTTAAAGCTTGTTGCTGGGTCAAACATGTATTTCACATGAGGCTGAGTGAGACAATTAAGCCTTTCAAAGTGCAGTGATAATAAAAATAATGACACTGAGAGTGTAGGTGATATGGTTAGGCTTTGTGTTCCCACCCAAATCCCATCTTGAATTGTAATTCCCAGGTACTGAGGGAGCGACCTGGTGGGAGGCGACTGACTATGGGGGTGGTTTCCTCATGCTGTTTTCATGATACTAAGGGAGTTCTCAGGAGATCTAATGGCTTTATAAATGGCAGATCTAATGGTTTTATAAATGGCAGAGTCACCTCGGCTTTTCATTCTTTCTCTCTCCTGCTGCCACATGAAGAAGGTAGGTCCTTGCTTCACCTTCCACCAGGATTGTAAGTTTCCTGAGGCAGAACTGTGAGTCTGTTAAACCTCTTTTCTTTATAAATTACCTAGTCTCGGGTATGTCTTTATAGCAGTGTGATGTTATAAGGATTAAATTAGGCAATGAAAGGAAAAAATTTAGCAGCGTCTGCCTCATGATCGGTAAACATTGCCTATTATTGTGATCCAGGTGTGCTGGGTTTAGTTACTGGCTCAGAAGTCATTTGTCAGAGGCTTAAAAATACACTACAGGTTGCTATCACATAGAAGAATTTATCTGAATATTTGTGACCTGGAATGACATCTAGAAGGGGAGCAACCACTGTATGAAAGAAATACTTCCTTAAACATATTTTCCTCCTACCTGTTGGGAGAAACAGGATCTGGCTGACTGTTCTGTGTAACCAAATGAAGGACCTTCAAAGACTGCTGTGGGTAGTTTGAGAACTTCCCGAAGGAATTGGTCATATCGTCCATAAACCATCACCCCACTGGAGTCAGAAATCATTGAGAAAATATCTGACAAAAGGAAAAGGAAAGATATTTATTCATCATATGAACATTCTCCAATGTTTTTGTTCAACATATCAGCTACAAATGACAAAAAAGTAGCAAAATGAACATTTTTATGAAATAATAATATAAAAGCTATTTTTTATGCTGAAATATTCCTGGCATAATGTTTTCTCTGGTTTCTTTTTCTAGATGATTCTGGCACATAGCAATCACAAGTAATTTGGGTAAAATTAACATTTTTATAAGAAAGAGACATTTATTAAATGTCTTTAACAAGACGTGTTTTTGTTTTGAGATCAATTGTTAACTCTCATGTAGCTCAGTAGAATAAATTTTTGTATATATGAGAGAGATGGTGACTTCATTTGAAACACAGTAAGAGTTTTGCTGTAAAGTTGGGGTGTGTGTATATTCATTTATCTAGCTAGAAATTTACCCACTTATCACCAAAACTTTTGGATTTTGGTATAAGATATTTGAAAAATCAAAGACACAACGAGGATAAAGATGTAATGACAAACTCTTGATTAAGTTCCTACAAAAGCACAAAACTTTCTATCAATTATCGTGTTCTGGGTGGAAGGCACTTGATTTACGGAGAAGGGTTTTCTGACTCATGTAGTGAAGAGGAAGCGTGGCCTTGTGGATGATCAATGAGGTAAAGTTGAAGCCCTGGATCTTTCTCTGAAGGGTCTGTGGCTTCACTGAACCACAGTTCTTCAATTTCTGCCACTATGTGCACTTAATGAATATTAATGGCATAATTTCCCAAGGTGCTTTATAATTCCTCTGTGCAAATCACTATTAGAATGAAAGGGTTCGCCATTATGTAGTTTGTCACCATGCTAACTAGCTTGTCACCAGGCCAGCACAGCTGTTGGGATAAACGGCTGTGAATGTGCTACCTCTAGTCACTTTGGGTTTAATTTTTCAAGGTCAAATGTAATCCGGGAACATTGTATTTACACCAAAGTCAGATGTTAAGCATATCACAGGCTTTTATTGGATTATGTTTTGAGAACATGAATTGACTTTCATTTTCATTAAATACTCCATTTATAAAGGATTTCTGCTGTTTCAAACAGTTGATTAATCATGAGACTATAGAGATTCTGAGTAAAAAATTAATGTACATATTTATGGGATACAGAGTGAGATCTTGATACATGTGTTCAGTTTGTAATGATCACATCAAGATTATGAGCGTTACCTTCATTTCAAACATTTATCATTTCTTTGTGTTGGGAATATTCAACATCTTCTCTTCCAGCTTTTTGGAAATATACAATGAATTTTTGTTAACTATAGTCACCAGACAGTGCTAAAGAACACTGGAACATATTCCTCTTAGATAGCTGTAACTTTATAGTCATTAGCTAACCTCTCCCTATACCCCCAACCCCCTGCAGCCCCCTACCCTTCCCAGCCTCTAATAAGCATAATTCTACTTCCATGAGTTCAATTTTCTTTTTTAGCTCCCACATATGAGTGAGAACATGCGGTATTTATTTTTCCATGCCTGAATTATTTTACTTAACATAATGTCCTCCAGGCTCATCCCTGTTGCCTCAAATGACAGGATTTCATTCTTTTTTATGGCTGAATTCTACTGAGGAGTTTAGATTATGTCCAGAAGATGTTGAGGGAGACACCAAAGAATTTAAAGCAGGTCAGTGTATTAGAAACATTACCCCAGGGGTAGGCATAGAGGAAAACAACCAGTTCTGTAATAGAAACTCAATAAATATGCAGTATTTTCCATAATACTAGCCTTTTAAACAAAATAAAACAAGTCCTCCCCAAAGCTTTAGATCAGCACATGACATACCAGGCTTACAGCACTGGATTTAGAATCCCTTAAGATCCTTAGAACTATCCAGGAGCCCTGAGGCACAAGTATAAACAAGTGTTCCAACCCATTAAAACAGTTTATAATTGGGCCAAGAATAATCTGACAAAAAAAGTAGTGTTATTAGTTAAGTGTATGTTTAGGTTGCCATGGCACTTGACTGCAGGGGGCGCTCTTCATCTCCTAGGCTGTGTCAATGATGCTCCCTGGAATTACACAGGGAATACTCTACCAGTGAATGGTAGCCCCAGTTACTGGAAATTGTGTTGCAACATGGGGTTATTTTCTCTTTTAATGCATTTTAAAGCATTAAGAAAACCAACTTCAAATTTTCTGTTGCTTTCTCTTTGTTTTTTAAAATTTCTGACTTATTTTCAGCCAATTATTCTTGCTCTGTATTCTCCATCAATAAGGGAGTAACTGGAACAAGCTAAATATCCCTCATCCCTATGCACAAAAAATAAGAAAAATTACCAAACAAGCACAGCTGGCATTTTGGCTTAAAGTAAATTAGAAAAAGTTTAAAGAAGGGAAAACAAAACAATCAAGCCTGAAAAATTTCATATCCCTTCATTTCTTTCTTTCTTATTAGAGAAGCAATGTAGAAAATAATGACCTTACCTGTTCTTTTGTTTTGTTTTGGTTTAGTTTTTTTGAGATGGAGTCTCACTCTGTCACCCAGTGCAGTGGTGTGATCTCAACTCATACAACCTCTGCCTCCTGGGTTCAAGTGATTCTCCTGCCTCAGCCTTCTGAGTAGCTGGGACTACAGGCGTGTGCCACCATGCCTGGCTACCTTATCTGTTTCATCATTAAAATGCAAGCCAGGAAAAGAAGACAATAGAAATAACCACAATCTCACCCACCAAGGGCGTCTGTGGGTAGATTTTGTGGGTAAATTTGCCCACATTTGCTCATTCAATTAATAATTATCATTGAAACCAGAAATATTCATGACTCAGGATATTCATTTTTGACCAGCTAACATTCTGGAGAGATTCTTGTGACCAAATTACCTTTAATTAAATTGTTTTTGGTCAAATTGCTTTTAACCAAGTTACCTGGAAACCACTAAAGCCATCTTCCTGGGATTAACTATACAAAGAGTGGCTCCTCAGTCAGAGAACCAGGGACACAAAAGGCTGTGATTCAGGTGCACTGCTCTCAAAGTGGGGGATGCAACTTATCGGGGTCACACCATCTGTTTTTCTACAGCATCTGTGATATTGTGAAGCTTGTTTCTGCAGACTAGAAAAGTTTGCCTGCCTCCAATGGGACACATGCATTTGTTGTTTCTTTCACTGCATTAAAGAGAATAGACTTTGGCTACTAAAGAGTGCTTTTTTTTTGGCGGGGGGCAGTTATGGGATGGGGTGAGGAGAAAGCACTGTAGCAGTTACAGTGTTTCCTTTGAACTCCTTAACCCAAGAGAGAACTGCAAGGGTTTTCACAATTGTAAAGATCTAATCAATAATCTGGTTATATGTTGAGTTTTGCAACTGTGCTGACATTGCTAGTTCTTTGCCTAGCAGCCATTCCCTCTATCTGTATTTGACCCACATTTGTCGTTGGATTGAGGGAATAGGGTGCCCTTCTGAACACAGGAGGTGAAAGTGGATTACACAACAACCATTGCTGTCATACTTTTTCTCTAACCAGTAATTAGTAATTGGTCTGAGATGCCATCCTAGGTGATGAGCTGTGAGGGCTGGGGGGCCTCTGTAGTGAGATGTGACTCCTGTGACTGTCTCCTCCCCCCATCCCATCCCTACCCTTCACCCTAACTCATAGGAGGAGGATGAAATCTTACACTGAGCAAAGATGAGTGGAAAGACAGTAAACACCAGGACCCCGAGAGCTCAGAATTAGCTTGGTATGTTAAAGGTTGACAGACATTCTGAGATGCAGAAAAATGGTTTTCTTAGTTTTCTTCAAACCTATTTTAGTATGGGACTTTTCTATCCAGGTACCTATTAATATAATATTAAATAGGTATTTTTAGATGTTTTCCAAGTGGGTTTTTTTTTTTTGTTTAGCTTTTTTTTTTACATTTATCTATTGTTCTCTTTGTAAATGGCCAGTTGGGGTTGGCAGACAAGGTTCTCAGGAGTTTCTTCCTCTGCCTTGGTTCATTTTGCTAAGCTTTCTCTTTCTGGCTTAACCCTGAAGGAAACGCTTGTGGGTTACTCTGGAGCTATTTTTTTTTTAATAAAAGGCCCTTGGTGTCAGCACCTACAAATTTATCTCTCAAACAAGCACTGAGGTAGATGGTTTTTAACTTTCTGTATCTTTCAGGCTAACAAAAGAGAAGATACATGGTTCCTCCTAAGGTCTGTCTGGGCTTCTCTGAATCTTGGCTGCATTTGGCTCTCCATGGAGGGAAGTCCCTGAAGTGAGGGAAGCTGTGTGGCTACCTGAGGCTTTGTTGTCCCTTTCACTTACTGGTCCAGTGAAATGACTCATCCCCGGAGCAACTCTGGGGACATTCCAAAGGAACAAAAGCTTTTGTCTGTGTCTTCCTTTATTCTTTCCTTTTGGTTGGAGCAAGAAGCAAGAGATCTCGCTCAGAAGTTGACAGGCAGCAGGTGAACCTCGTGCTGTGAGCCACACAGATGGCTGCATTGCAGCTAGGTGTGATTCTACGAATATCTCACAAAATCCCCAAATTTAGGATACAGAAGGAGGCTGAGGACTAAAGAAGTGAAGTAACTGCCAAATGATAACTCAGCAAATTAGTCCCACAGCTGGGCTTGCAACCTGGAACTCCCAATTCCCAGGACAGTGCCCTTTCTAACACAGCCTTATAACCCCAACTCATACTATTTAGGGGAAAGGATAGGGCTAAGTGGGAATTTTAAATTTAAACAGGAGCATCAATCAACATCATTTTAAACTAGTTATAAATACATATTCTTGTCACCCACCCCCATCCTAGGCCTACTGAGTCAGAAATTCTGGGGGTGGGACCCAGAAATCTACATTTTACCAAAGCCCTTCAGGTGATTCTGATGCATGCTAAAATTTGTGAACCACTGGTCTGGGGGAAAAAAAAAAGTCAGGGCTCAAATCCTGGTGTCATTTTAACCATATGATTAACTAAGTCTCAATTTCTTTACCTACTGAAAACAACGAACAATCCCGAATGTGTTGTTGGTTAAGGAACTCTACCATATTTAGAGACAAAATGTTCATCAAGGCCCACAATTACTCAATGTACTTTAGCTCCCATGCTTTTATTGGCATCTAGTTAATTCTGTCAATGCTGTCTCTATGAAACCCCTATTCTTCTTTCCTGGCATTGTAGGCTTTGAAACCTTTGGAGTTCCCAGTGATTTGAATAGTGCTGGCTGAGAAGAATGAGAAAATGTGCCAGGAGCTTTGCTTTTAGAAGATTTAAAGGGCAAGGTTTCCTACTATGGCCTTCATGTCCCTAACATCCTGTCCTGCCTGTAAGGCAGTATAGCACAATTACCTGCAAAGAATGCTTATTTTACTTTAACATCAGAAAGAGGCCAGTTGGTGATACTCAACAGGTTATAAGTAGAGGAAAACATTCACTTCATTAGCATTTATATAAGATGAAAACATCGCTATGACCAAATCCAAACATCAATGAAAATTGTATTTCAAACAACTCTCATAGAATGAGGAAAGATACAAATGGGCAGGGGACGTGGGGGAATGAGGGAGAGAAAAGGGTGGTACCTAGCAGGGAAAAGCAAAGAGAGACACAAGGAATCACAACTTACATCTTAATTTGTCCATGATCTTCCCTCCACACAATGTGGCTAATGCCATTTTGACAGCAAATACTGAAATTTTACCATGACCTTCCCTGTTTAGTGGTAATAGAAAAACAAAAAAAACAAAAAAACATGATGTCATTTGGAGCACTTCCAGCAACAAGGTTTGACATTTTCTATTCTGTAGAAATCACAGGAATGCTGCATGCCTTATGTGAGCACATCCGTTTTATAAAAGGTTGTGAAATAATTCATTGCACATATCTGAACAACCGTCTATTCAATATTTCCTTTTCTTAAGAAACATCAGAATCTCCTAGCTTATTCTTTGTGTATGTCACTTGCTCAAAACATGGGCTGATAGCCAGAAGAATAGGTACTAGCTAACTATGGATTTAAATAACAGAACATGCTTTTCACTTTGAGTTTCAGAAAATAATTTTGTGCACAATAATTCCACAGTCTATAATTTACTTAAACAAAGTTTTGGAAATATCATTTTTTTAGGTCAGGGAATTTCTGAATTTGAGGTTAGGGTAACTATGGGGACTTTTTCATCACACATTTTTTTCAACCATTACTTCCTACCCACAAGCCAACTGCACTTCTGTGATATATTTACTTTTCAAAGACAGCTACTATTTTAAAAGTGCAAAAGTAAAAGCTCTGGCTGAGGGTGGTGACTTATGTCTGTAATCCTAGTAGCACTTTGGGAGGCTGAGGTGGGTGAATCACCTGAGGTCAGGAGTTTGACACCAGCCTGGCCAACATGGTGAAATCCTGTCTCTACTAAAAATACAAAAATTAGCTAGGCATGGTGGTGCATGCCTGTAATCCCAGCTACTTAGATAGCTGAGTCATAAGAATCGCTTGAACCCAGGAGGCGGGAGTTGCAGTGAGCTGACATCATGCCAGTGTACTCCAGACTAGGTGACAGGGAGACTCTGTCTCAGAAAAAAAAAGTAAAAGCTCTGTTTGAACACTTTATTTCTACCCAAATGACATAAGTGCTGCCAAATCTTCATTGATTCAGGAAGTATAACAAATCTGTCCTTCATAAATGTGACATAAAGGGAATATGATTAAAAAGTATAATGTTTCAGCTAAATGATTTTTCAGCTGGAATAAACTGTTTATTCTTATACCTTGGAATCAGAAACCATATCATATTAGTAATCCACTTATTTGATAGTAGCTAATCTTAAGAATGGTCAAAAGAGTTATTTAAAATAATAATGTGTTGGAAAGGTAAGTAAAGTTTGTATTGGCAAAGCTTTAGTATGTGGAATAAATAATTTATATGAATAAGATTCATATACCTTATATATGAGAAGGATAAGATATAATAAATAATTGTGGTTTTTTTCCCACAATTATTTATTAATTACTAGGTTTCAGAGAGGGATCGTTTGATATCTTTGTTGCTGTCATTCTTAGCGTAATACCTCAGTTACAACCAGCCAGAATGCAAAATTGACTGAACCCTACACTAGTGACTCTTTCATATTTATTTCTAAGCCTGAGCACCAGATTTATGTAATCATTTATTGGAAATGTTCACTTAGATACCTCATGCCAAACCAAGTACGTTCAAAAGAGAACTCATTATCTTTATAGAGCTCTTCTATAATACTCAGACTAACATTAATACTGACCTGCTGTTCCTCCTGCAGTCCTTCTGCTGGTTATTAGAAACACCACGTACCTAGTTACCTGAAAATGAATCCTGAGTTGGGGGTCACCTTTGATTTCTGGCTCTACCTTAATTACTACCACCCCGAACAAATGGTTGAAGGACTCAGCTAGACTTGTTACCTCTATGTTGAATCCATTCCATTCTTTTCATTCCCACTGTCACTGCTTCCATCGGCTCTTGCTTTAACACGGTCATAACCTCTGAAATGAACTCCCTGCTTACACACTCATATCACAAATTTTGACTATATTATTTCATTGCTTAAAACCCTTTGGTCTCCTTTTACCCACAGGATGAAGTTCTAACGTTTTCTCATGGCACACCCAGCAGTCTCATCTAGTCTCCTCTGCTACCATTTCTGCTGTTCTACTGCACACCATAGTCAAACCGTTCAATACCTTTTGGTCCCTGCCCTTCCTAACATGGTCTGCCCCCACCCATCCCATACATTTGTCAAGATGCCACTCAATATCATTATCCACCCTGCTCTGAAACCAGCTTTTCTCCTAGATGTCTAGGAAATCACTCTGCCCATCACTTTTTACCTATTATGTGGCATCTGTCACACTGAATGACCTTGATGTGTTTTTTTACACGTCTGCAATGTGACTGGATTCTACATTGTGAGATCCTTCAGTGCAGAGATAATGTTTTCTGAATTACTTGAATTCCTAGTGCCTAGTGCTTTGTCTTATACAGAGTTAGTGATTAATACATTTCTTATATTAAGGAATGGTTAGTAATCAGTATAAAAGGTACACCTAGAATTTTGAGTGTCCACTCAGTGAGTTATTTCTTAATTTTAGAGCAGGTAGCTGTAACAGAAATGTAATGATTTTGTAAAAACTACCCTATTCAAAATTATTCCTGTCCTCCCATTACATGCATAACTGGAAGTATCAAACATTTGACTTCAGGAAGTAATTAGCTTTTTCCCTAAACTTTAACATGGTTCTAATAATGAGAAGTCTACAAAGTATGGAAGATTAGGAATCACATAGCAATAATGTGGTCCTCAAAATGCAAAGAAATTGAGGAGCATTATTTGTGAGGCTTCAAGAACAATACAGTTCCTTTCAATGAGTCCGAGAGAATAATTTATTTAAAAGGAGAGGCTTGACCACAGATGATTTTGGAATAGAGACTTCTCTGAAGGATGAAACAATGTTAGCTCCTAGGTGTACTCTTAGACCTTAGCTTTTAATAAAGAAGATCATAGGGAGATTGCCAGTCCTGTATTGTTCCTGGAAATGGAAGATTGATGATATTAAATCCAACAGTGGTTATATCAGAGCTATTCTGCCAAATTGACACAATAAATCTAGATAAATCACCAAGTGGAGGGCAGCTGAATGAGAGTTTTGCAGGAACTCAAGGGTGAAATTAGGCCACTGGATTCTATTGTTATGCAAGCTACTGTGCCAGATTGCAAATGTGACTCTGTCATGAAGAAGGATTCTGGGGGTATGCAGGGATCTAGGTCATGGTAAGCACACCAAGACTGGGTGAGTTCATACTTTACTTATCTAGTGTCTAAATATTTATGGGGTTTAAGGAGTGAGCACAGATGACTGACTCTACAACAGAGAATGAGAGCACTAAAGACAAATACAAATGAATCTTTTTAAAAAGAATATTTTTAGTAAACATAGCAGGGTGAAGAGGAGGGGGTCCAATTTTAAAGAGGGGGCTTTTAAAACACCAGCTTTCTTTGAAAAGTAAATATATCACATAAGCACAGTTGTGTTGTGAGTAGGAAATAATGGTTAAAAAAAAAAATCTTTGATGAAAAAGTCCCTACAGTTACCCTAACCTCAAATTCAGGAATTCTCTAACAAAAAAGTTATGTTTCTGAAGATTTGTTTAAATATATTATAGAGACTGTGGAATTTTTCTGTACAAAATTATTTTATGAAACCCAAAGTGAAAAGCATGTTCGGTTGCTACAGTTCTATACGCTACAGTTAGGTAGCACATATTCCTCTGGTTATATCAGCCCATGTTTTCAGCAAAACATGGGACCAGGGTCCCTATTTCATTGTGAAAAAAGGTGTTGGCATTAACATAGAAAGCAAGGAGTAGAGAAAAGCAGATACATCCCAAATGGAAAAATTTAAGAGCTATGCTCATCAAGAATTGTCATTAGTTGGGACCACTTTGATTTACAAACAGCCAATAAAATCTGTTAAGTGTCTAGGAAGTAGAACGACAAGTGCCTGAGGATGGATAATGGGAAGCTCCTCAGAGTCCTGGGCAAACGAACAGGAAAGCAGCATATTGCTCCAAAGTGACTATGTCTATGGCAATGCCTTTGCAGTAAGGTAGTAAAACTGCACCCATGGAATGCTGGCTGTCAGCCACAACTCAGGAAGCCAACCCGCCAGTGTGTGCTGAGGTTGAAACACATAGATTTTTCCCTAAAACTTCAGGCCAAACAGCCTGGGAGTGGGGCAGCATCAGGAGGTGCACAGAAAAAGTCTATACACTTACTTCTCTTGCTATTACGAAAAGCCATAGCAGTATGCCTTCAACTGCATGTGCAGTTCTGACTGCCATCTCAAGACATCAAAGAGCCAGATGCATTTGAGAGACTGGATGCATCACGGGGCACAAGTCTGGATGAATCACAGACTTTTAGGGGCAGGATCAGCCTTAGGAGTCTGTAATGTGGTCAATCACATGACCACATAAGCTTTCAGTACGGTTAATTCTTTGGTACTATAAAAGGCACAATAAAACCTTAAAGAATTAATATTAGCATATCATTTTATTATTAAAAATGGTAATTTTATTTTTAAAATAATATTTTACTTGTAATATTTTCCCTTTCAATGTAGAGAGAGAACACAGTGCATAATACATACTTTATTCATTTTCTCCATTATTGTCTTTTGGCATAATGAAATATGTTTTGTTTCTAAGCCAATTACCCTGGAACTTTTGCCTATACAAACTTTACTTTCTTCTTCTAGACTGACATTAAAAAATACTCAATAAAATTGTATACTGGTATATGATTAACACGTATCAAGGTATTTAAGAGAACCAGGCTAATATATGCAAATTATCAAAAGCACAAACTGAAATGGCTTCATAAATCAATGTTTCTTTAAATTGTTTATCTTTCTTCACATTTTATTTTCTCACTCTGAGACTTTTCAAGTTATTCTAGAGGACAATTGATTGAAATGGAAAGAGGAAGGCACTTACCCTTTGGTTAAAATATATATAGTGATTTGTAGAATGTTGGGTTACTTCAAAGTTTGACTTGTCATAATAAGTGAGAAACTGCTTCAGTCTGGGTTGGGTTTCCCATAATCTTATAAAGAGACAAACTGATTTCTTTCAACTAAGAAGATACTATTTATATGGAAAAGTTACAGGGAAGAGAATATTTGTTTTTGACAGAAGGAAAAACAACAAATAGATATTGATAGGAATGGATGTACAGAAGGTAAATTTTCTCCTAATTGCCAAGAGAGTTTCCCGTTTGAAGTTACAAAAGCCCATGAGAAATTTCAAGTTCTTGAAAGCAAGATTTGAATTCTCACTGATTCTTTCTTGATCAGACAGAAGAAATTATTTCTCTATTTAAGAGTACTAAAATCAGAAGTTCTTCTTTTACCAACATATTTTACAAAAACATTTGGTAAGCATTTTTGATAAGCAGAGGCACAGCACTCAAACTGCTCTTTCTCACACATTTTGGTGGCTTAATTAACAGAGAGAATTGCTTCCTCCCTCTGCTTCCACAGCATGCCTCTACTGTAACACATTCTTTAATCCAAAAATTATTTTGCTCATATGGATCACTCATTTGGTTGCTCAATAAATATTGATTAACATTGTCCTAGAGGTTGGGGGTATACAGATGAAAAACGTGTGGTTCCTACCCTTCATTTGTTCATAACATATTGGAGATAAAAAGTCAGAAACAGTCAATTTTAATACAACACATTTTTCAAAGGGTATCTCATCTCATTTCATCTTGTCTTACTTATTCCCAGTGTATTATAACACCTAGCACATAGCAGGCTCTTTACATATGTCGGTTCAATTAATGAATGCACAACTGAAAAATAAAGTTTCTGATTTACCACTTAAGATTTATATTGAGAAATATAACATGTTTGAATATGATAATAATGATTGGCTTTATGGCCGTTACTTTTAGAATATGCAGTAACGTGATGCCTTGAATTTGAAGTGATTACATGCATAATTAACTCTTGTTTGGGGGACAGTGAAGTTAACCTATGAACAGGCAGACACCCTTTATTTGGACCTGGCATCTCTCTGGGCTCTCCATAATGTTAGCAAAACATCTGGGAAAATAACTCCTTATAGCCCTGAGCCAGGTGAGTTTGCTAGGGGTTTCTCCAGAACAGAAGGGACCAATACTGTTGGAATGCCGCCCTACCCCTTGAAATTCCTCATCCCTCTTGAAATTCTACCTGCTACTCATTCAAAGTATAAGTCAGATAAACAATGAGTGACATTAGGATATTTAATGTATCTACAATTGTGAAAATCTTTTGGAAAGTGATTCCATTTTAGCAGCATGTAGAAATTTTGAACAAAGTATTTTTCACCAGAACAAGATTTCAGTTAGTAGAGGAGAATGTTCTGTGGACATCTTGAATTTAAGACATGCAAAGAAAAAAGTCACCAAGCCAAGTAAACACTGTTTTAAATATCTAGTCTTGGATGTATAGATAATAAAAGAGAAGAACATTTGGTTTTTTATAACTCTTCTCTTTTTCTCTTCTTTGCTCTCACAAATCTACATAGTCTCAAACATGAACAATGCTTTTTTTGGTGCACAGAGAAATGGTTGTGTATTTTGTAGTATATTTTTGCATTAAACATCAGAATCATTTTTAAAATTCAAAAGGCAGAAGGATTTTGGCAGAGTTCCAGGCACTCCATAGCCACACATTTGCAATAGTTCTACGGTCTTTTTGTAGCATTGGAAGGCTCTGCAGTGGGCATAGGTGTTCAAATGGCCCAGTAAGATGCAATACGGCGAACAGTGAGGAAAATACCAGGATTTTGTATTCTGTACGTAACACTATTATATGATGGATTTGTAGTTCTGGGTAGCTGTCATAAAACTGATTCTAATGCTACAATGTAAAACATGTTAAGTCCAAATATTTCTTCTACATACACTCTTTCAAATGTGTCTAAATACCACAAACTGGAAAGATTAGGAGTGTGAGCATAAGAATAATATCTCGTAATAAGCACAACAAGTCTGGGAGAAAAATGTAAATTAGTTTTCATCTTAACAAATAAAACAGAAAGCATGAATAGAGCTGAGCTTAAAACAGTTCCTAAAACAAAATGAGTTTTCCCCCATTTGCCTCATTTAGTATGATGCTGTATGATCTGCAAATTATTTAACCTCTATCTCAGCTTTATTACCTCCTCTACCTGGAAAATCATGATAATATAGTGACAAGTCAGGAAGACTGTTGACATATAGTAAATACTGAGTGTATCTTATTTATTACCACAATTCTTCTATTATCATTATCATGGAAGACTATAGCTTGACCTCTGAAAACAGGAAAATCACTGTCCCTTTTAATATTTATTATTGTCCTACTATCACTTTTAAATGACTGAGTAGATATGATGATGTTATTTGCTAAAATCAAGGCTTCAGTCACATAATCTACTTTATGAAGAACTGTCTTAAGAGAGAAGATACTACTGAATTGAAATGAGATTGAGTCAAGACTTGTTTTTAGCAGGGAGAAGGTGAGAGAAATATATAGAAGTCTTTTGTAAAAACAGGATCACCCACATTGGTAACCATGAACACTTGTTTTTTTTCTCTGTGGAATAAATGTAAAAATAGAGGGTCTGAATCTCAGTGACTGGGACTCACTAGTCTGTAACATATTGGAGATCAAAGAGGACTTAATCTCAGAAGAAGAATTAAAAGAAAATTGGCCAGACATGGTGGCTCACTGCTGTAATCCCAGCACTTTGGGAGACCGAGGCAGGTGGATCGCTTAAGCCCAGGAGTTTGAGACCAGCCTGGGCAATATGGTGAATCCTTGTCTCTACTAAACAACACACAATTACTAGCCAGGTGTGGTGGCACATGCCTGTAGTCCCAGCTACTCGGGAGGCTGAGGCACAAGAATTGCTTGAACCTGGGAGGTGGAGGCTGCAGTGAGCTGAGATTGTGCCACTGCAGTCCAGCCTGGGCAATAGAGTGAGACTCAGTCTTAAAAAAAAAAAAAGAGTTAAAAGAAATTAATATGACAAGAGCTAAGAAAGATCAACCCTGGATTTTCATTCATTGATTCATTCTTGAGTTGGGTATGGTCTCAGGTGCTGTTCATAAGAAGAAGAATAAAACACGGTACCTTCCTAAAGAAGTCTGTGGGAGGCAGTCATATAAACAGTCACACGCACTATAAGACAATAGCAGAATCAGGTGCAGGAGAGGTGGACCTGTGGAAAGGTGATCAACTTGGCCATGAGAGGCAAAAGGCTCCACAGAGCATCAGAGTGTGTGATTGCACCTCTCAAAAAGGCTGCACGTTATAAACTTTAAAGAATTATTTTCATCTTTTAACTTTCTGTAATGTTTTTCTTTTGAGTTACTTTCTATTTCCTATGAAATAATAATAACAACGTTAAAGGTCCTTTGAAGACCTCAAAGAGATTCCCCCCACCCCAATTCAATATGGACAAGAGGTGAGAGAAGAAGTTGCAGACAGTTTGCTGGGGAGATTCTGGAGGAGACACAGGAGTGGAAGGCTCCTGGCAGCAAAGAAAGGAAGGTGGGAGGCGAGTTCCTGGGGTGATCAGAGGAAAGGGACGAGAGGAAGAGACTGGCGCAAGCTCTGGCTGCTTCCTCATATATCTTCTTCCCTCTCAGGCCCTGGTCTTATTTCTGACATCTCTTTCCAATCCTTCTCAGACACACTCAACCATTCCCCTAGATACCTTAAAAAAGATAACATCTGGCCGTGGAGATTTGCTTAGAATTTGGTTGGTAACTGCTCACTGGGTGACCCCCCTCCCAGGAATACAGCCATTTTAAAAAAGAATGTCACAAAGAACAAAAATCTTTGGACTCAAGGAACCGTGTCTTCAGGGACAGAATGGCAAGCATGAGCACAGACCACTGGAGCCCACTGCCCGCCTCTAACATTGTACAAATCACCTGCAGATGTAGCTATGATATCTTCTGAGAGGTTGACTTGCCAATGAGCAGAGAGAAACCTTGTAACCGGGAAACTGATTACAGTTTGCAGTAAGCATCCTTGTATGAAAACTGAGTTCCAGATTTTTTTTTTTTTTTGGTGGGAGAGGGAATGCTATTCTTGGGGAATTATGGTTGTGGAAAGGTAAGTCTGGTTCTCAGAAGTACATCCCAGAAAAGGAGGCATCAATCCTCATTTCAGGTTATCACTTCCTTCACAGAGTTCAACTGCCTGGGGGTCTAGTGAATCTTAAAGTATCACCCCTCCCCCACAAAATGACAAAGTTTCTTTGAATCCAAGTTGGTATTCTTCATGAGTTTAAATCACAATACTGCCCCTCCTTTTTATTTATTTATCTTTAGCATCACTCCTTTAGAGTCTAGGTTCTTAAGGCATCTCTAATTTTTATTTTGAATTTTTTTCCCTGTTTATTTAAATGTCCATTTAGAATGCATCAAACGGAAGAAAATCCCCTAAATGTTTCTGTGATTCTGTAATAGCAACAGCATATCGTTCTTTTACTAGTATCAGGATCATTCATGTCTGCCAAAATACAGAAGTTTCTCTTAAACACTTGGACTCTGTCAGGAGACAGGTGGTAGGAAGTGGCATCAGATTTCCATGCTAGTTCTCATTTGGATAAATAGCAGTTTACTATTATAAGAAATAGAATTTGAACGTTTATTTTATTCTTAAGTTTCTCTTCTTATATTCACTTCTAAGTTACATATCCAGTTAGTTGTACTTCCTGATGGCTTACATTTCTCATCCAAAATTCCATGCCATCAGATGGAAAATGTGAGTGTCAGTAGAACTGCTTATACTCATTTGTTATGCCAAAGGAGAGAAAGCAGAAGTGTCTGCAAAGTAGGATCTCTTCATGGATATGTTCATAAATCTTTGGAGTGAAATTCATCTATGTGGATGTGTTTATAAATCTACTACAATGAGATTATTGAAAGTATACACCAGGAGGCTTCCTATCTATAAGAAGAATAGGCACCAAATAAACATTTCTTCTGAACCTTTTTGTGAATTGCTTCTTACCTTGAGATAGATGTCAAACTCAGCATTTCATCAATCTTGAAATGATTCAGCTATATTTTCTGCAGCTATTTAGAGACCATTCATAGCTCTCTATATAGAAGTAATCTAGCCAATATTTCTGAACAAAAGTGAAAAATCTAACTATATAAGCGTGAATCCTGTATTATTTCACAAAATACCCCTTCCTTATTGTTAGTTTGGAGTGGGTACAAATTACGCTTTAGCTTTGATTCTTTATGAGTTCTCTAGCAATACTCCAGGATTTAGTGGGAAATTATATTTCTCTTTTTGCAGTTTCCACTGTTACATTTCTAACAAATAAGTCCCCTGAGATCTTCAGGGGCAAATCTGAAAGCTGCCAGAGTCTGATTATGGGGCCAGGTTAGAAACGCCACTACAGAAATGCCATGGCCAGGTTCCATTCTGCTGCCTCTGCTGCCTGCCATGTGGAATCACAGTTCCCTTTTTATTTTTTTTATTGTACTTTAGGTTCTGGGGTACATGTGCAGATCATGCAGGATTGTTGCATAGGTACATACATGGCAATGTGGTTTGCTGCCTCCATTTCCCCATCACCTACATCTGGCATTTCGCTCCATGTTATCCCTCCCCGACCTTCCCACACCCCCACTGTCCCTTCCTTGGCCCCTCCCCACAACAGACACCAGTGTGTGATGCTCCCCTCCCTGTGTCCATGTGTTCTCATTGTTCAACACCTGCCTATGAGTGAGAACATGTGGTGTTTGATTTTCTCTTCTTGTGTCAGTTTGCTGAGAATGATGGTTTCCAGATTCACCCATGTCCCTACAAAGGACATGAACTCATTTTTTTTTATGTCTGCATAGTATTCCATGGTGTATATGTGCCACACTTTCCAGTCTATCGTCAATGGGCATTTGGGTTGGTTCCAGGTCTTTGCTATTGTAAACAGTGCCGCTATGAACATATGTGTGCATGTGTCTTTATAATAGAATGATTTATAATCCTTTGGGTATACACCCAGTAATGGGATTGCTGGGTCAAATGGAATTTCTATTTCTAGGTCCTTGAGGAGGCGCCACACTGTCTTCCACAATGGTTGAACTAGTTTACACTTCCACCAACAGTGTAAAAGTGTTCCTATTTCTCTACATCCTCTCCAGCATCTGTTGTTATCCAAAAGTGAGAGAAGGACATGAACAGACACTTTTCAAAAGAAGACATATATGAGGCCAGGAAACATATGAAAAAATGCTCATCATCACTGAATATTAGAGAAATACAAATAAAAACCACACTGAGATACCACCTCATGCCAGTTAGAATGGAATCACAGTTCTCTTTACCTGCCCCACCATCCAGTTACCATAGTGATTAAGCCAGAGCAGCACATCTCGTTCTGAAGTGTGCACAGCTGAAGCAAAGAATCTACCAGCCTGGACTCCTCATTGCAAAACTGTTGATCTCAACTGGAGAATTTCTCAAAATATAAACATCATGAAGACAATAACGCACACTGGAAAAACTGAGCAGGAACGATTCTGTTAACACTCTAAGTTGCAAAGTGACAGCTGGTGACTTTCGTGAGTTGCAAAATAACATTAGCCTGGCTGGAACATCTCCACTGCCGGGGTAAACACTTCTAAGCACTGGCCAGATAATGAGACTAAATAAAATCTTCTGAGAATCTTAAAATGCGATTGCTGAAAGGTCAGGTTAGTAATTTTCCTTTTTAACATTCAAAACAAGCAGTGGAAATGGAGTGGGGTGGTACTATGTCCAGGCCGGAGGCTACTGGCAAAAAGCCCTCTTGAATTGTAGGCTGAGAATGTAATTCAGGGGAGTCCACATATACGTAGGTAAGGAAACCTTTGTTAAATACTTAAGTCCCCACTCAGCTACTAACATGCTGCGAGACACTAAACAAGTGACAATTTCTTTGTGCTTCAATTCCTTCATCTGTAAAAGGAGATATTTGGACAAACAGTCTAAGATCTCAGCCAGCCCTGAAATTCTCTGATTCTAAAAGGGCAAATTATACAAAAATAAAGCTGAACTTCAGTTGTGGTCTGTGGACAGCATCCCATTATTATCTTATGACTGAAACACTTAAAGTGACCAGTCCATTTAACACAAGTCATTGTTACTTTGACTGGGATAGTCAAGAAACCCTGTTCAATTTTTCTCTTGTTTGCTCTAGGGCCTTGTTAGGACACCTCAGAAACACTGTTTTAAACAATTTGCAAAGAAGAGAGTTAACATCCTCCCACTTCACGCTTCATTAAATCGCTCCACAGGCAACCCTCTCAAGCATCCACAGCTTCCAGGAAGCATGGGATGAGTTAACTAAAGGTCAGCACATAAAATACAATCGTCCTCAAGTTCCTCTGGCACCATTGTACTCTCTAGTCTTTACAGCATTTAAAATTTATATTAAACACATGGAGGCTTTACTGACATATGCATCCGATGTAAGAGAAAAGAGAGTTTAAAAAAAGTGATGGAAAATTATTTGGGAAAACAACCAAGTAAGAGAGGAACTGGAAACCTAACATGTAGAGAGGAACAGACATTCAGAGGGTGCTTACGGATCAAAGGCTGCAAGCAGGAAGTTAAGGAGGAGGCTGATGGACTGCTCTACGTGGATTTGGTGAGTGGTTGGCATCCGTTTGTTGAGCTGGTAAAAAATGGTGGAGAGTACAGCCTCTAAGCGGGCCACGTTGAGCTCAATGTTTGGGTCCAGGTTGTTCAGAGCATTTTCCCGCAATGCTTCTATGACATTCCATATATCCACCAGGTGCACTACGATTAAAGCAGAGTCAATACATCAGCCCAAAGTACATGGAAGACAAATACACTACTTCACACGTCCCTCTGCCCTGTTTTTTTCTAGGTATCTCACATGTGTGCAGCTGTTGTAGGGGGTCAACATAAGTAAATGAACATAGACTGTGCATTATCTCTAAGGCTTGATGTGCATTATATAATAGCAAGCAAATGATTTGCTGACTACCACAATAGATAGTTATTTTCAATCTTCACCATCATCCTTGAAGTACAGCTATTATCCCCATGTTACATGTAAGATAACTGAGGATCTGGAAACTGAACTGACAAATTCAAAAGTAGAAGAGAAGTCAGTGGCAGAACTGGTATTCAGATCCAAGTCTATCAGTTTAAAAGTTATTTCCCCACTGCACACTGTACCCCTCAAAAAGAAAAGGCCAGCACTTAAATTCTAGTGTTTGAAAGGATGTCCAAATTCCGTTTGAGATTTAAAATGTTTTCATTTATTTATGTGTTTTTTGGTAGTATGCAGTTGGAAATAAGAAAAAAAAAAAGAAAGTTAACATAGGCAAGAAGACAAGGTAAAAAGGAAAGGTTATCTATACAATGCAGCAGCAGCAGAACTAAGTCATGTATCACGGAACTAAGCTGGTCAAGATCAAGCAGTTTCCCGGCTGCGTTATACCAGCTGATTTAAGTCATGGTTACTTTCATTAGGATAGTCAAGAAAACTGTTTCTATGTTCTTCCCTATTTGCCCTGAAGTATTGTTATGAGATCCCAGAAACCATGACCATGATCAAGATAAAGAACATGTCATCACCCTCAAAATCTTTCTCATTCTCTTCTGTAATCCACCCTCATTCCCTGTTCCAGGCAACCATTGATCTGCTTTCTGTCACAATTTTCAGTTCTTAATAATGGTAATTATATAGTAAACACTCTTTTTTGGGTCTGGATTCTTTTACTTAGTGTTAACTATTTTGAAATTCATACATATATTGCTGAATATATCAATACTTGGTTCTTTTTTATTGCTGAGTAGTATTCCATTATGTGGATATATCACAATTTGGTTATCAACTCACTTGTTGATGAACATTTGGGGTGTTTTTCAGCTTTTGTTTATGAATAAAGTTGCCATGAACAATCACATACAAGTCTCTATATAGGTATATGGCTTCCATTTCTCTCAGATAATGAGAGATTCAAAGTATTAAAATCATTAAAAATAGAGACGGGTGGATCACGAGGTCAAGAGATCGAGACCGTTCTGGTCAACATGGTGAAACCCCGTCTCTACTAATACAAAAAATTAGCTGGGCATGGTGGCGCGTGCCTGTAATCCCAGCTACTCAGGAGGCTGAGGCAGGAGAATTGCCTGAACTCAGGAGGCGGAGGTTGCGGTGAGCCGTGATCGCGCCATTGCACTCCAGCCTGGGTAACGAGCGAAACTCCGCCTCAAAAAAAAAAAATAAATAAAAAATAAAATCATTAAAAATATTAAGTAAATACTTAGAAATGAAAAGACTGGGTTTCACGGTAGGTGAATGTTTAATTTTTACAGAAAGTTCCAAAGTATTTTCCGAAGTAGTTGAACCGTTTTACATTCCCATCAACAGTGTATGGGAGTTCCCGTTCCTCCACATCTTCCCCATTTAAGGTTGACTTTTCATTATGCTTTTGCATTTGCAAGTAATTATTTTGTTTATTCTCAATGAAATATAACAATTTGTTTTAGTTCTTGAGAAATATGTGCTGTGTATGTACTCTTTCACTAACAGCTCCCTGTTTTTTGTCTTCCACCTCATTGCTCACTCCTGGCTCTATATCTAATAAGCAAAACTAGCATCAGCTTCTACTAGGAATGCCTAGCATTGAGCTATGTGACTGTTTTCTTGGCTTCTCTCTTTACTTTCGTTTTTCAGAACAGATCTATGGTTTCTTACTTTTGGTATAGGAGAACACTATCACCAATTTCTTCCATTATAATAACAAATGAGCCAGCTAGCCAACAGTCTTTTGAAGTCAGATCCTTTTCCCAAGCTAAGTTTAACTGCAGGATCTCTAACCACAGGACCCTAACGGAGACAGCAACCTGTGCAGACATTCTTATTTTCAAATTAAGCATAAAGAAAAATGAAAACCTAAAGTATGGCTCTCATAACTAACTTTATGTGCATGTTGAGATCTAAGAGATGAGTGGGTTTTGCAAATCCCCAAACTAAAAAAATAAAACAGGTTACATAGAACCTTTATTGTATCCTTCACTTGGATGTTTGCTGTTACTTTTAACAATTACTCAAAATAATGTTTTATGTTATGAAGGGAAGATACCTGTGTTCAAGGAGCACTGGATTTGGATCAAAGACCTAGGCTGCAAATCTAGCACTTCTATAACAAGTGTATGACCTCTTATCCTCTAAGGCTTAGCGTCTCACTTACTTCATCTATAAAATGGGGCTGGTATTCCTAAAATGCAAAAATGCATAGAGTAAAAAGTGGTAGTTCCTGGTATGTAGCAGACAATGCATTATAGATGAACAAGAATAGACTAATGTGAGTCATGTCGAAAGAAAAATATATTGTGATGTATCTCTGATTTGGAGCAGATGAATACAAATCACATACCAACTAAAATACTTAAATATTTATTAGTTTTGGAAAAACTCAGATACAAGTGATTTCAAATTTGCAACCTTCTCTGTATGTCAAGAATTAATCAACAAGGAAATTATTTGTATTTCTTGGTGTTACTTATCTAACTCTTCAATCTAGCAAGCAAAACTCTTCCAGGGAAATGGAATTTAAAAACAAAATTTATTTATTTATTTATTTAAATTCTAGTGGGGAAGATATGGGATTTCTCTAATTATTCCCTATAGATTTGATCTGTGAATCTTCTGGATCTGGTCCTCAGGATGTGTCTGGGTGCAGGATACAAAGAGAACAATGCTGATGATATCCAGCCTGCCGTCCTGCTTGTTCCCTGTGACCTATTCTCACCTAATTCCTGGTTGTGGATCATGTGGAACAGGCATCTGGAGAGAGGAGCATGGACTGTGAGTGTCAAGAAAGCTAAATGGCTACTGGCAGAGGGAGGAAATCTGGATGTTTTCTCTCTCTCGATGAGCCATTATAAGGGATAGAGAACCTTTTAGAATTCCCAGGGGTGGAATTATCCAGGCCCATAGGAGTGACTGCAGGAGCGTCCCACATAAGAGTTCCTTAGGTACTGCAGTTTCAGCGTGAGCAGCCCACACTCATCTCTCCCCTTGGCTGCTCTGGGATTCCCTTCTTTGGTGAATGCCACAACCCCTCCCGCTCCCTATTCTCTCTCCAGGGAGATTTAATTCCTGGGTTCCACCAATGACCAAGTCCTATGGACTGCATATCTCCTAAACATCACTGTAATCCCACCATTTCCATGAACCTTTATTGCCACCACCCAGTTTTGTTACCCAATGCTATTCACACTTGCTGGTTGGCCGAGTCAGTTCTTGTTTCATCCTTTCTGTACTTCCTTCCTACTCACTGCAGCCAGAGTGTGATTTCTAAACTGTAAATTTGACATGTCACTTGTATGCTGCTTACAGTCCTTTAATAACTTCCCATTAATTTGAAATCTAAACAAGGCTTTCAGTACTTTCTCTTACTTTTCTTTTTTCATCTAGCCCCTGCATACTTCTCATCTACTATACCTTGGTGTCAACATCACTTCCTCAAGAAGGTCTTTCTGGGCTGGGTCAGAAACCCTGTCTCCAGGTTTTATATCCCTCGTATGTGCCACCTTAGAGCTCTGTCCTTCCCATCACAGCATGTAGTGGGCACTCTTGGGTGGACTAACAGGTTGTCTGTTTCCCATTCTGTGTTGCATGTGGCACAGAACGAGACTGTATCTATTGTGATAACGGTTCACATCCCCAGTGCCCATCACAGTGCCTTATGCATCATAGGAACTTGGTAAATATCTTTTGACTAAATGAGAGAATGACAAAGAAATGACTCAACAGTCAAACAGGGTTTTCTAAGGATGCATTTGCTTTCCAAGAAAGCAATAAGGCATAGTCCTGAAGAATCACAGACATTGTTTTGAATCCTAGGAATACTGTCAGTCAAATTACTTAACTCCTCTGAATCTTCATGTTAGAAAAATGGAACTCAAAATAGCATCTACTTTCAGATGATTACTATGATAATTGAATAATATAATGCCTGTAAAATGCTTGGAATATGGCATGTAGTGTAGGAGATAATAATTGTTTATTATAAACAAATATATAGAAATCATATGAAAGTTATTAAACATAAATATTCTCCATTTATGTGCCTACACATTCAAGGCCCTAATATAAGGAAACATAAAGAAAAATATTTTATGAAAAATAATATAATTCTGGCTAACTGTGAGAACAGATTATTAAAAACGATTTAAGTAAAGCTAGTTTTCATAATTATGCGCAAACACTGTGGTAGATTCTGGGGACTCAATACAAACAATACGAGTGTGGTTCTTGCCTATGTGAGCTAACAGTCTGGTGGAAATACAGACATGACTCACATAACCACACAAGTGGATGGTCAGAAATGGTGACACTCTGTGACATACAGCATGCTAGGTATAAAATGGGATTATGATACGGTCATGATGGGGCCAGCAGAACAAGATAAGGTTGCAGGAGCACGATAACTACAATGAGGATTTGGCTGTTTATGCTGAGTATGAAGACATGGGTTTTAAGCAGGAGAGCAACAGGATCAGGAATGCAGCTTAAAAATGTCATTTCTGACTTTAAGGAAAGAAAGGAGATGGACAGGCACACAGTGGGAAGTAGTTGGAGCATATGAACATGTTTTAGTTCAAATAAGAGCTGGCGGTATTTTTGCATATAAGGTGGTATTATGCAGAAAAAACTGTAGTCATGCACATTGTACCCCTAATTTCCAGGGGTGGCACAGTGGAAAGAATTAAGATTTTACAGCCACAAAGATTAAGGTTTCATTCTTGGCTCCAGAAATAACTGTAAAACTGGGAAAATTTTATTAATAAAAATAAAATGTAATAATATTTTGTTTATACATTGTACTATTCCTTTTTTATAAATGAGGAAATGAATGCCGTCCAGAAGAAGTTATAGTGAGATTAAAAGGGAACATGTACTTACATAATAGGTGCTCAACAAATGAGCTATTTGTATTAAAATAAATAAATACACTCTGACCTAAGCCATACTAATCTATTATCAAGTTTTAAGACCTGTGTGTCAAAAACTAAGTTTTAGCCAAGTATCCTGATTTCAATAAATTAATCAACCCATAATCTTGATGACATATTATGTGGGTGAAGTAAAAAAAAAAATCACAAAGTGCATTCCAGCCACAAAAGCAGACACTTATTCAGTTTAGTTGTCATAAATTTTGAGTTAGTGGAGTTTAAATTGATTTTACCATATTGGATTATTAGAAACGCAGTGAGGAGGCTATCTTTCCTAAAGGTTTCCTGGAAACTTTATTTCACTGACAACTACCTTGGGAGGTGTAATCATAGCGTAGAAGATGCAGGAACCAGGACAGTGACTGGGTTCCCCTACTGACTGTCCCTATGACCTTGGGCAAGTCACTTAACTTCCTTATGTTTCAGTTTCCTCGCCTGTATAAAATGAGGACAACACTGTTTTCTCCACTACAGGGTTGTTTGGGGGGATCAAATGAGATAATTCACATAAAGCACTTCACATAGTGCTTAAAACAAGCATTCAATATATATTAGTTATTGTTGAGAAATTTAAGTATCACAAGCCTTTTGTTTATTTAAATAGGAACATTAAGAAATATTGAGGTGAGATTCATTAGGAAGTTATTAAGAAGTCTGTTTTAAAAGTCTGACAGTTGTATAAATACGTTGCTTACTGTTGTGCTAGTTAAATCATTTTAATGACATTTAGATTGTGCAATAATGATTATGCACCACTAGATGGCACTGCGCATATTTTACTAAATAGCTATCAGTCATCCATAATAGAGCACCTGCTACTAAGCACAGGCGATAGGAGTTCCCTCATCTATACAATTGCGTATATTTTATATTAATATATTAGGAAAGGCAACAGTTTGCATAATGAAATTCCTTAGTTAACAATAACATATCGGGAATAGACAAAATGCATTCTTAAGCTAATATTTAGTTCTTCATGGAATCTTAAAAGTAACAATATTGGTGTTGATTTCAGGCATTATTAATACTTGAGAGTTTGTCTTTATATACATAAATAAAAATAGACAAAGCTTCAATGGTTTTCTATAAATCCAGGCAGTCACAGGTAGAAAAGGGCTAAGTTAGGGTGTTGGGGAAGAGTTGTAGGTGGGTAGAGTTTTTTGATCTCAAGAGATATTTTTAATCTGTTTTCTGACATCTTGTGCTATTTTTTTTTTGAGACGAAGTCTCACTTTGTCTCCTAGGTTGGAGTGCAGTGGCACAATCTCGGCTCACTGCAATCTCTTCCTCCTGGGTTCAAGAAATTCTCCTGCCTCAGCCTCCGGAGTAGCTGGGATTACAGGCACACACAACCACACCCAGCTAATTTTTGTATTTTAAGTAGAGATGGGGTTTCACCATGTTGACCAGAATGGTCTCGATCTCCTGACCTTGTGATCCAACTGCCTCGGCCTCCCACAGTGCTGGGATTACAGGCATGAGCCACAGCACCTGGCCCATCTTGTGCTATTTTAATGGGAGATGGAGTCCTTCATTTACAGAGATGACTTCAATTCAAGCATCCCTGGGAAAAGTGCTAAAATGACAAACACAGTTATACCTAGATAGAAATAGCTGATGTTATAAACTTTGTTAGAAATAGTAGAATCATATAAGTAGGATAAAATGTGGGGGAGAGAAATATCAAAAAGACAACTTCGGATTTAGTCTACTTTATGATTTAGTCCAGGGCCAGCCTTTCTTGGACCCCTGAGGCTGCATCCATATCTCAGATTCTAAGCATGATATTCTTTTTCTAAGGCATTTAGTGATCTCAAAATTCTCCAACCCAGCCTCTACCACCTCCTGATTCCAAAATATAAGAAAATGGAAAAAAGTTTTGACAAAACTCTCCAGGTGATTCTGAAAACCACTGATTTATAAACTTTTAGAAGGTTTTCAAAGGGCTTGCAGCTGGGAAAGGTCAGTAGACAATTATCTTCTAGTGACTTAGCTTTAGTTATTATGGAATAGTGATTCTCAACTGTGGCTGTACACTGGAATTACCTAAAAGGTTGTAAAATGGGTTCCTGGTGGTACTTCTGGTCCAACATCACACTTGTAGCAACAAAGCACAGGTTTTTTTTTTTAGAAATGCTGCATCTTAGGCTCCCACCCAGACCTAGAGTATCATAATCTGCATTTTAACAACATGTCTAGGCAGTTTGTATTCACATTAAAGTATAAGAAGCACTTCTTGAAGTCAGTAGTTCTCAGTCCTTTGGCATCAAGACAGCCTGATATGTGTTCATGTGTTGTGAAGTGTATTACAAGAAGCTGATTACCATCAATTAATTTATGCAGTTTAAGAGTGATTTGTATAATTATGTAAATACACATTATTTTATAGGGGTTTGAGAGTTACATCTGTAAGAAGGTCACTCATTGCATTATGATGTGCTTTGTTAATTAGGAGAAAAGGAAATTGTAGTTACACTGGAAATTGGATATAATCTGTTGATCTACTATTGAAATACATATATCCTCTTGCGTGTAGACAGTGTTGTGTGTGTGTGTATATGTGTGCGTGTGTACATCCATGCACATGCTTCCTCAATCTCCACCCTGCCCTCCATGCTTAAAGTGAGGGTGGGTCCACTCAGAGGGTGTCTGAGGTTTCTGTTTTGACTTATTTTTCCCTTTTTGAGATATGCAGGTAAATGCAGGGAGAGTTCTATTGTGGACTTACACATAGCAACATAAGATAAATTGTTTCTCCTGAAAATGCATCCAGTTCTCCCCTCCCTAGATGTACATTTCTTGACCTTCAGTGCAATATTTTCACTGCAACCACACTCTTCAGAGTATGAGAACAAAGTTCAGGTAATATTTCTGATTAGCTTACACGCCAGATTTGAAGCACCAAATTGGGTTCTTTCACATAGCAGATTCTTAAAATATGTTTGCTAGCTTGTAGAAAAGTTAATTATGGAGATTCATTCTTTTAGTTATCCAACAAAGTTCCGATGTCCTTAGAATGAACAGATGAACACTCTTATAAGCATTTTCTTGCTCCTATGACAACTCTCCAATGGAAAGTTTCATTCAGTATTCCAAGTGCCAAGTAGACTTTAAGTAAAAATGCTTTTAAGGAGCTCACAGGTGGGCCAAGCTTCACAGAACTGGGGTGTGAGGAGGAGGGGAGAGGATCTTAGCCCCTTGAGAATGTTAGGGGCGACATTAGGTTCCTCATAGACTCATTACCCTAAGCTGTCACTGGCTGCATTTTGCAGCCTTCCATGTTAGCCTTATAACTTCTTTCATACAATAAGTATTTCTTCAGTCCTTACTGTGTTGCAGTGCTGTTCTGGTTTCTAGAATTGGAGTGTACAAGATAGGCAGGTATCTGATCACACAGAACCTATATGTGTGTTGGAGAGGGAGGAGATAGAGAGATTAAATAAGTGCATTGAGCATGCAATAATAATCCATTTTCTCTCCTTTTATATTTTAAAATACTTAATTGACATATAAAATTGTATATATTCAAAGGTATACAGTACAATTTGATATTTATAGATATGTATATCTATTTTCTCTTATAGAGAAATATGAGCTGAGAGACAGATTGGGATTCAAGTGTTTCTTCATTTGTACTATAGGAATAATAATATCCTTTCTGATAGTGTTCTGAGGAACAATGAAAATGTATGAGAAAACAGTAAAATATAAAGTATTATATAAATTTTAGGCATTATTCTTATTTTTGAGAGCAAATAGGCGTTAAAATTTACTGTCATATTCAGGTAGAATTATAAAAATTTTCCACCCACAAAAAAATTCTTTCAATTCTTTGCTTCACTCTGTCAGTTTAAAAGATGTTTGTCCCTTAATATGAACTTTATTCTATAACCTGAGATTTGTTTTCCCTTTAATGGATGAAATGATGCTATAAATCCATGAGAGACTGTATCATAGTAAACTAGTAACTAGGTTACTCCATAGCTAATATACTAACTAGGTTAAGTTTAGTTCAATTTCAAATCAAATACCTATCTTGAAATTTAGAGAGTCTCAGCTCATCAGAAAAAAGGGATATTTCAGTGTATCACTAGTTGCCATGCATCAATCACACATGCAGGCTGTAACATATGGAGAAAGACTGCCATATGCATATACACACAGAGTCGGGAAATGGAACAAGCAGCTAGATTCCATAATAGTTTCAAAAGAAATTAAATTCAGCATTTTTAAGGCTCTACAATGCATTATGATTGATGTTATTGGTGGTTTAACAAAATATGAGAACCTGACTATAAAAAAGATTGTAAGTCTCATGGGGAGAGACACACTCAGATGAGCTAACTGAAAATCACCACAAGACACTATGTTATCAAAAGCCCACATCCACAGTGCAGATTAAAAAGAAAAGTGCTATAGGAGCTCAAAATTCAGAAATGCTATTGTGGGCTGGAAACTTTGTAAAGATTTGGAAGAGGAGGTAAGGCTCAAGTTGATTCCTAAAACACAATAGAAAGTGCATGGATGGAGATAAGGAGGGAAGGATGCACCAGGAAGAAGTGGATTCAGTGAACAATGGCACAGAGCAAACAATTATGATGATGCATTTAGATTCTGTATTAACTTGATAGAGCCAGAGAAATTTGTGTTGGGGCTTACAGGAAAGCAGAATCTATAACTAAGTATTCTTTTCTATTACCCAGTATATAACACTTAATTTTTTAATGAGTGAATATTTTTGCTTTTGTATTTCATTAAAAATTGGAATCTCATAAAGTTAAATGTTTTATTTCATTTTCAGACTACCATGTGAGCTAATTCAGAGCCCCATCTAAAGCTAAGAAGTATGGTGGTGGAAACCAGGGCTGTTCTTTAGAGCCATGAGTGGGTCTCAAACTATTGCCTCTGATTCCAAAGGTCTTGAGTGTGGCCAGGACATCCCTAGGTATAATCAGCTCCTGTGGTGATTTTGTTAGGCAACGAAGTTTGAGAATCACTGCTATGGATCACAACTGAAAGAATGGAGTTAGACAAGAGACAGGAACAACAGAAAACTGTTGCTCCTTTGATTCAGAGGAATTTCTTGGGAGCACGGTGGCCAAGAAAGCCAGGTGCAAATTACCTAGCTGTTAAGAGCTCTAAAATAAATAGTTTATTTTTGTGCCATTATTCAGACCTCTTATCATGACAAAATAGTGTTTTTAAAAAAGGACTCAGTTAAATAGTATGCTTTGCCAGGGTCAATAGACATATTTTGATGTGATTACACTGACTCTATTAGTCATCACCCACATTAACCAAACATTGAAATCAGAAAGAAAATGTCACAAAAAGCACAATCTTTAGATTTGTTTTCCATTCGTGAGCATGAGCTATACCTTTATAAAAGTGAACCCAAACAACACCTGAGTAGCTCACTGAGTGTTTTTATGCTTCCAATCTCAATGTCTTTCTTGTTCTGAAAGCATGCTTTTATCTCCAAGGTAGTTTTCTTTGTTAAGGATCCTTAGAGAGAGCTATCATATCTTACAGAGATAACATTTTAGTTTCACTTTAATTTCCTGGTTAAGGTGATGTAATAAACCTTCATGAAAAGGTCTACAACATATTTCTGGTGTAAAATCAAATTGAATATCATGCCAATCTTCACAGGCCCTGGCAGTACATCCATTGGCTATTAGGAAAAGGTATTCAGTATTCCTTAAATTGTGCCTGTAGACCAGTATCATTATTCAAAATGAGGTATAAAAATTGTTGACTCAATAGCTGTCAAACTATAAATTAAATCTAACAACATTCAATTGAACAAGCATTTATTAAGCCCATTATTTTTAAAGTATTATACCAAGGATTATAAAAATAATAAGAGAAGGTAAATGAAAAGAAAGATCTGAATGATAACTAATTTCTCATTGTCAGTGTTTAACTTTATTCAGAATATTAATAACTTTAGAAGCAAGAAAATCTTGTATCTTATTTCTCCAGTGGATAGTCATTTTATACAGGGTTTTAGACTTCACATCTTTAATGTGGTCTTACCATTCCCTACATTCTAGTGTCCTCGTCTAGGCTTGTAAAAGCCTTCTACTTAGAAGCAAGCCTCCTACTCACCCCTTTCTGTCTCTTTCTATCTATCCTAAGAAATATTATAAGGGTCTGCTCTGGTCTTGCCATTCTTTATTGCCTATTGAGTAAAATCCAACAGGCTAAGCATGAAAATCAGTATTTGTACCTCAGTCTACTAGTGTGTAGTCCCATTTGCCACTGTTCTCCAGCTTCTTCCAAGAGTCCTCTGCTCTAGCCACACTGGACTTCTTAAATTCCAGAACATTCCCTTGGCTTTCTTGTATATGCCTTTACTCAGCCTGGTCCCTCCACCAGGTGCACCCTACAATCACCATCCCTCAAGGTAGCACACACATGCCATGTCCCGGAGGATGCTCATTCTGATACCCTCTGGTAGAATTACTTTCTCCCTTATGTTGCTGCTCCCAGAGCCCCTCACATATCTATTGGACTGTTTATGATATTATGCATTTTCCATAGTTATTAATAGACAAGTTTTCCCTGAATTTTTTGCATCACTCCATAATTGAATTATGAATTCTAATTCATATAAAATTATGAGCTAAATATAAAATCATAAGCTAAATTTTATCCTTAGGGTCATGTACATTTTGAAACATGGGTCCATGGGTTTCATCAGTTTCTCCAAAAGACATGTGGGGAGTAAACTTAAAAACCACAGCACTACATGCTAGCATCTTGAGGACATGGGTTATGCCTTGTTCATCTTTGTATTCTTCTCAACTCTTTGCATAATACCTTGTTCAAACTGGGTGCTCAATAATGCTTAGTGAATGGAATAGAGTAGGGCACCTACTGCATGCCTGGGACTATGCATAATCCCTAGAAGCTTTCCCTTTACCTCAGTGTTCTAAGTAAGTTCCACAAGGCTTTATTGGGCATAGTTTCCCACAGAACCTTTCTTATTTCTTATGTACTAACTAACTGGAGCTGTGGCCATAATCCTAGAAGCCAGAGGCCACATTCTGAAAGAGCTTTGATATGGCTGGCAACCATGAGGAACTGTCTCCTACTTGTCCTTTAGAATATTTGAACTCACTGACACTGAATCATGTGCCCATCTGGCCAACATAAACTCAAATAGACAAAGGACACCTGGCCATTGAAAAAAGTGAGTAAGCAGCAACTGGCTGTGAAGTATTAGTTTTTTGCATTTGTTCTGTACTGTATATCTATACCTGCACAATTGTCTGTGCAATGAGAATAAATAAAAATAAATAACAAGATCTATTTTATTTATTCATTGGGAAAATAGCTGTGGCCCAGCTCCCTGGTGCATAGAAAATTGCATGGGTAATAGGATGAGCATTTGGGATGAAGAGATGTCTAGGTAGCTAATCAGTATAATGGATCATTTACAGGTAACTTGAGTGAGGTCATCCATAAATCAATATAGTATGAAGAATATGAGGAGTGTATTTCTGTTAAAATTTTTTTTTTAAGTCAGTGGGATAAGTTTTAGTGATGTATTACACAGCATGGTGACTAAAGTTAATAATAATGCATATTTCAAAATTGCTAAAAGATTAGACTTTAAATGTTCTCATCACAAAGAAACGATAAGTATGTAAGGTAGATGTATATGTCAATTAGCCCATTTTAATAATTACACGATGTCTACCTTATCACATCATATTGTACTCCATACATATTAATATACACTACTGTTTTTCAATTAAAACATTTTTTTAAAAAAGCCAATGAAAAATAATGATCAAGAACCTTGAATAATGAAAATCAAGTGGATGATATTTCAGAACCCTCTTGTGTACCTTTCCAAATCCTCTTGGCCCTGCCTTTTTCTCCTGTCCCTGCACAAGTGACTGGTACCACATAAATTTTTAACCAGGTTGATGCAGCTGCAACCAGACAATGGGTGGCCTCAGGCTCTTTCTGCATACCTATGATGTCTCACTACAAACACCTGGAACCTAGCCACCACTCACACATGTGCAACCTAGATGCATGAGGACATTTACTCCTGTAGGCAACCACTGACCAATGAAGGACAGAGCAGCTCCATTAGAACTTCCACCTTTTGTCTCCTGAATGGACAGTTCTGGAGTGCATTGCAGAAGGTTTCTTGGAAATTCCTGCACTGTCTATCAGCTTTCCTCCCTTCCTGTTTCCAGGTAGTTGTAAGTTCATTACCCTGGTGAGTTGCTTCTATGCTTCTATGCTCAAGCTTTGTCCTGAGGTCTGCTTCTTGGAGAAACATAGTCTAAGCACTGGTCCTAATAAAGTCTCTGTCTATTCCTGGTGGAATCCTCCCAGAATAATAAATGAGAAGAAAATGATGATTATGACCATGTTTGAAGCAGATTCTGATTCTTGTTTAGTTATACAAATTTTTCTCAGTTCATTTTTCTCTGCAATATAATATCACTGTTTTTTATTTACCAGTGTTTAAATTGAAAAATAAAATGCATCATACTTGCTTATATCAAAAAGGATGATTATTTTTTGGAAAAAGTAAGCTGCTTAGGGCTGGTGATATTAATATCAGGTTTGCAGCAGGTTTGCTGGTCCACAAGCTTTTGTCAGTGTTCCAGTGTTTCTTGGTGACAAGACTTGACAGACATTGTAGGACAGTGACTGTTTACCATAACACTTGGATAACATTGGGAAGTTAGAAGTAAGGCTCTTTAATTACATGATTTTATCTGGTGTTTACCCAAGGGAAGCCACTTAATATCTCTTGTACTATGCTGTCCTCACCTAGAACAAATAGAACTTTATAAATCCTGATAGACAAGGAGATAAAGCAAAAGTCCTAGCCCAACATCATCAGTGGTTACAAATAACTACAGACAATTTGTTTCAATGTGTTATAGATATACTTGATTTTGTAACTACCATAATTATAGGTAACCACCTTTTCCTTCAGAAAAATGATATTTGGCTCATGGGATTTGATAGGGCAGATATCAGTTTATGCAGCAAAGTGTGAGAGTGGAATTACTATTTGATAGTAGATCCACTATTCACTGTTTGATACTACTGATTTACAAAATCTGAAGCATTATAATAAATAGAACACATTCATTAGATTGTAAACTTGAGGTTGTTCTATTACTAAATTTGTACACTAAGGAATATTATTATCTAGAATAATTTAAACTAATACAAATATCTCATATTGCATTTTTTCTTCTTATGCTGCTCCAGTTAAATTTTTTCCCTTTTAAATGCAAACATAATGCCAAGAACCAACATGATCTGACTGACAGACATCTAAGTGTTCCTGAGGATGGACTGTTGTTATTTTGGGGAGGGGACTTTGAAAAGGGAAGAAAGGGAGAATCCTCTATTGGACAATCCAGGTTTTCAGATTTCTTGCTACTGCTGAACATTTTGAAGATGCTCAAGTAAGTTGTACAGACCATGATGAGCAAAGATTTTGGAAAGGCCCTGGGAAATTAGAGTAATGTAAAGAAAAATGAAATAAAAACTGGGTTTAAGCCAAGAAAAAAGCTAAACAAGTTATCAAATAGCTACCTCTAGAATCTGCATATCAGATTTCTTAGGATCATTTACTAGGTCCTTGAAGTGACGCTCCAAGTCTGAATAATCTCCATGTCCCTCAAGGTACTCAGTAAGATGTCATGCACACAGGCATTACTCAATAGACACTTTATGAGCACATATGCACATGACTATGGGTTAAATGCATTGTGTATGCTAGACACTGTGGAGGATGTAGACACTGATAAGATACAAAACAAGTCTTATCGTCCTGACTTGTTTTCCTCAGATTACTTGGCCCTACCTGAAATTGTTTTGTTGTTTGCTAGAATGTAAACTATATAAATTGATTTTCTGTTTTGTTTACTTTTCTCTCTACAGAGCACTTGGCACATGGAGGGTGAGCCAAACATATTTGCAGAAGAATTTTAAAAAATACTTTTTATTTTACAAGTCATTGACAAAATAGAATTGTTTTGTAAAGTAATTTTATTTTCACAAGCAATTTTTAGGTGTACCATGAAGGTCACTTAACCATGTATTTGACTTTCAGCCATTTTAGTTTATACCCCAGAGTCTAGTCTATTATTTGGTGTCCATCACTGAAAACAATGGCTGAGACAACATTTCCAAGATATTAAAAAATTAATGAGTATAAAATTTTTGCTTGGGATGATGAAAAATTTTGAAAACTGATAGTGATGATCCTTGCACAACATTGTGAATGTATTCAATGCCACTGAACCATACATTTAAATGGTTAAAATGTTATGCACATTTTAACAACTTTTTTAAAAAAGCATTGAATACATTTAACTAGAAAAATATAAAATACGCTATAATAAGAGTTAAGTGGAAACATCTGGTGCCACTCTACATTGTACTTACTGTAATAAAAAATGCAATTGTCTTTTTAAAAGTCTTTTGCTCGAAGACATTAGCTATTGCTGTTTAGAGAGCAGATTGTCTTTTTTTGATATTTATATTTTTAACATTTAATGTAATCATCCCTCCTAATCTCCTGTAGAAGCTTCTATTTATCAAGCTTTAGAATGATGCCCTTAAGTTCCAGTCAATGTTGAAGTCTCCCAAATAACTTAGGGAAAGAAAACCTCAATCTGCTGCAAGATCCTTCTGCCCCCATGAAACCTCACAAATCCACAGGGCTTTCTCTGTAAGGGATTTTGTCACATGGCCTTCTAGTCATAGGTTCATTAGCTAGGCTTCTTATAGCTACTGCAGTTCCCTCACTAACATGATGATGAGAGTTAAGTTTTCAGGAAGTCTTATGGAAAGAAAAGTCAAAGTTCAGATAATGTAAGAGGAAAACAGACTTAGGGGATGATAAGGTATGGTTCTGTGTCCCCACCCAAATCTCATCTTGAATTGTAACTCCCACATGTGGAGGGAGGTACCTGTAATCCCCATGCATCAAGGGAGGGAGGCGATTGGATCATGGGGGCAATTTCCCCCATGCTGTTCTCAGGATAAGTGAGTGAGTTCTCAGGAGATCTGATGGTTTTATAAGTGTTTGGTAGTTCCTCTCTTGCTCTCTTCTCTCTGCTGCTGCCTTGTGAAGAAGATGCTTGCTTCCCCGTCACCTTCTGCCATGATTGTAAGTTTCCTGAGGCCTCCCCAGCTATGTGGAACTGTGAGTCAATTAAGCCTCTTTCCTTTATAAATTACCCACTCTCAGGGAAGTTCTTTATAGCAGTGTGAAAACAGACTAATACCGTGTGAAAATGGACTAATACTGAGTATTGGGGTAAACCTAGAAGTTGTCTATCAATATTTTTCATTTCTAAAATACAACTTAATGACAACACACTAGGTAGACTACCAGTGGTATTTTATTCATTTAAAATTAATACGTACTGAACCATACACTATCTTTGACATCATTTTATTGTTCAAGAGCTTCTCCCCAGTAGTCTCAAAAGGTTAATTTACTTATTTTTTGAACACTTATCATGTGCCAGGTATGGGGAATATATCAGTACACAAGACATACACTGATATTTGCCCTTAAGAAGCCTACACTCAAGTTGAGAAAGATGTAATAAACATAACAACTAAGTAAATTGTATAGCATAGCATAGCACATATTAGAATGTAATATGTACTTTAGGAAAAAGACAAACAGTAGGACAAGGGGGATAGGGGAATTGGAATATTAAATGGGGTTGCCAAGGTAGAGAGCTCACTAAGAAGATGACAAGTAAGCAAAGACTTGAGGAAGGTGAGGAGGTCCACCATTGGGTTCTCTACAGGAAGAGCGCTCCAGGTAAAGGGAACAGTCAGTGCTAAAGCCCTATGACGGGCACATACCTGGTATGTTCCCAGTGAAGTCAGGAGGCCAACTGTGGATGGAGCAGAGTGACCAGATAGGAAAGTGGGAGGAGATGAGGGCAGAATAGAAAAAGACTTCATCCTGTAGAGCCCACTGGACCATTTTCAGGACTATGCTTTTGCCATGAGGGAAGTGGGGAGCCATTGCAGAAATTTGAGCAGAGGAGTGAGAAGACCTGATTCAGGTTTAGATATCTCTTTGAGAGCGACTTCATTTTGTGGTAGAAAATACTCATGTGTTATTTCCTTATGTGGCTTCTCCATGTTTGGAGGATGTTTTGGGGGTGTTGTTACTCAGAATGGTTGACTTTGACTTCTCTCTCTCACTTCTGTTATCCTGCTCCTTGTCCAGATCCTGCCTTTCGTTCCTTTTTCTCCCACTGTGATGATAAGGGACTTGGAACCAGATATGGAAAAAGCTTTCAGTAAACAATGCTGAGCTTCATCAGCTGTGTAAAACAAAGTGTCCACCCCCCTCCTAAACCTACAGGGTTATTCAGTCTCAGTCTTGCTTTGAATTTTATATAAAGCATATGTCCCAGTGTCTCTTACACACATCTGAGCAGTCTTCTTTCTCACAGATGCCACTGGAGTGCAGTTCCATGCTTTGATGTGTATAGCAGAAAGGTTGCCTTATATTTTTATTTTTGAGATGGAGTCTCGCTTTGTTACTCAGGCTGGAGTGCAGTGGTGCAATCTCGGCTCACTGCAACCTCTGCCTCCCAGACTCAAGCAATTCTCCTGCTTCAGCCTCCTGAGTAGCTGGAATGACAGACATGTGCCACCATGCCTGGCTAATTTTTGTATTTTTAGTAGAGATGAGGTTTCACCATGTTGGTCAGGCTGGTCTCAAACTCCTAATCTCATGATCCTCCTGCTTCGGCCTCCCAAAGTGCTGGGACTACAGGTGTAAGCCACCAAGCCCAGCCACTCATAATCTTAAAACAAGACTCTTATTAACTCACAGTTCTGTAGTTAACAAGTATGACATGAGGGGCTCCCTGCTCAGGGTGTCACAAGGATTAAATCAACGTGTTGGCTGAACTGAGTTTTCTTTTAGAGGCTCTCAGGAAAAAAATGCTTTCAAGATATTTGTTAGCCCAATTCAGTTTCTTGTGATCGTAGGACTGAGGTCCCTGTTCCTTGCTGGCTATGAGCAAGGCATCTCCCAACATCTAGTGATTGAGCATGTGGCACTTTCCATCTTCAAGCCAGCAATGGCCTAGGAAATTCATCTGGCCTGTCAAACATCTGATTTTCTCTTCTGTGGCTGCCAGAGAAAACTCTCTTCTTTTAAAGGGCTTATGTGATTAGTTCTGGCCCACCCAGGTCATCTCCCTACTTCAAGATTTGTTGCAACTGTGCAATGTAACATATTCTAATCACAGGAATAAATTCCACTAAATTTGCAATCCTGGGGATTATGCATGGGATTGCTCAGGGGATAGGAAATTTTAGGAGCCATTTTAGATTGTAATTCAGGTACAGATGTTTTGGACCAGGCATTTGTAGTCAGCACAGAAAGATGTGGATAGATTTGAGAGATATGTGAAAGTATAACTGATGAGATTTTATGACTGATTCGATCTGGGTTTAGATAAGAGGTCAAAGATGATGCCCAGATTTATGGCTTGAGAAACTTGATGAGTCTTGGTATCCCATGGGAGCAACCTCTCTTTTAAAAGGATTCTTGGAATAAATCTTCCACTTTTCTTTTGCCAACTTCTAGCTCTTTTTCTTTACTCTTCAACATGTGAGAGTAATATATTGCAAATGAATTTTTTATTGTCAAAGAAGTATACTAAAACAAATAAGTAATTATGTAAAGTTTTTTTGTAACAGAATATGCAAATAGGAATGAATTTCTGAATGGTCCAGCTCTTACACTGTTCTCCCCATGATCTAGAACAATGCTTGGCATGCAGTAAATGCTCAGTCTCTATTTGTGGAGTGAATAAATAAATGAGTGATTGCTAATAAGAACGAATGTTAACAAAACCTCTGTGGAGAGTGAACCAAGGTGACATCACAAGTGACTTTCTGATAGAATCTCAGGTGTGATTTCATGGGAGAAACTGCTCTCCCATCCCTGTCCTCCTGACTGACTTCTGTTTTCTCTCAGTGTGTGCTGGAGGCCTGAGATCCTGGGAGCCAGGCAGTGGGAGAACCCCTTCTGGGTATCCCTTCATTGTTCTGCTGACCAGCTCCAGGCCAAGCAAGACAGTTTCCCAGAAACAGGGCTTGGCAGGCCACCAGGGGAAGGTCACTGAATCTTGCCTTGGCACCTGTTAGATAGGGTTGGGAAGCTTGCAAGGCATTCCTCTGTAGGCATCACTCTTTCCCAACTGACAGGTACATTTTAAGATGATGTCTCTTCCTCAATTGTGAAAGTAAAAGTGTTTAGTTGGCACAGCTTCTATGTATAATACAGAAGCAGAAGAAAGGGAAGGAAGCCATGTGTTACATCCAGATGCCTGGAAATGAGATTACAGGTATGGCTTAGTTCACAGGTTATGCAGTGGTAGCAGCTTGAGCAAAGTTTCCTGCATTCTCTGAAATAAAAGTCTACTAACAAGGAAATGAAACCTTGTATTTTTAAGATCTTAAACACAAAGAGAAGCAGCAGCTTTAATTAAACCCATATCATAATCATCAGGACTTTAAAATCATTGCTTTTCTCATCCAGAGGTTTATTCTCATTAAGGGGAAATAATTTTGCTATAGGTCCAGGGTGCCAGACAGGAGCAGTTTTTCCATTGTCCTATTACATAGCATCTTTAATAGGTTCGTTTATGTTTCACTGCCACCACCAACTTTCCCACAGGGAATTTTTGGGAACATTGTATTCTAGCACAATACATGTTATTTATTCTAAACAAGTGTCTAGAATGATTCAACGTCAGGAATGAAAATATGTAGCAAAAACATTTGCAACAATACAAACCAAGATAATTGTGCTCCAAGGGTTAGTCATCTGCAGTTTATTTCCCCTACTGTGAATATTCCTGCTTTTCCTGCTGACTCCTTGACTAGGGAGGATCCTTTAATCATTCTCTTTTAAACACAATTCTTTCTCTGGTTTGATTTCTCTTGCCTGAGTTTCCTACTTTAAACTTTACATCCAAGATGTTATACATCATTATCTGGAAAATACAAGAATCTATGTTCTTGAGCAGCGTGGTCGATTCCTGGTGCGTGGTGTCACATATTTTCTCCTAGTTATTCAAACATGAATCCAGGGGCTTCTGTGAAGGGATTTTGCAAATGATATTATGATCCCAAATTAGTTGACCTTAAAACATGGATATCATCTGAGTGGGCCTGATATAAACATGTGAGTTGCTGAAAAGCAAAGAGTCTTCTCTGGCTGGTCATAGATGGGGAAGTCAGAGAGGACACACTAGCTCGGCTGGAAGAAGCCATAAACATCTCTGCCCTCAACAGCCAACAGGGACCATGAGGCAAGGAATAAGGGAGCCAGCAAGGAAACCAGGTCTCGATCCTACAACCACAAGAAAATAACATTTTCCCACAATGAATGCACTTGGAAGAGAACCCTGATCCCAACATGAGAACCACAGACCCAACCAGCACTTTGATTTCAGTTGAATGTAATGCTAAGCCAAGAATCCAGCCGTGCTGTATTGGATTTCTGACCTACAAAAACTGTAAGATAATAAATGTATGCTGCTTTAAGCTGCTAAATTTATGGTAATTTGTTACCCAAGAATAGACGATTCACAGTGGCAGCTAAAAATCCACATATTTAAACATGAAGTAAGGAAGACGAATATACTGATACACTAGCTTGAAGAAAAATGAGTGGAATATTAGTATTTACTACTAAAAACATAGCTCAAGGCTACTCCTGCCACATAAGACCAGTGTTACTCTATTCACCTGACTGGTGAGAAATGAATCTAGTGGAGCATATTCATTCATTCATAGAATATCGATTCACAACTTACTAGTTATATGACACTCACTTGGATTACTTTTGTGGTGATAGGGAAACATGTAGGTAAAAAGGTCACTAAATTTTTTGGTTCACAAGAAATTCAAAAAGAAATTTAGAGACAATGACAGAAAAAAGCATATGTTCTAACTTAACATATCTGAATGAAGGATACTTTAAAATATTTCAATTACTAGAAAAAGAATATTTTGAGAAACTCTGACACCCCAGATATAATTATAGGCCTTTTCTCTTCTTTTCCTTTTAAACACAATTTTAATTAAATTTTAGTTGATATGACTAACAGAAAGAACATTCAGGCTGTAACCAATAGGACTAAAAGATGGTGCAATGTTAGTTGTGGGTATTCCTTTGCCTTCTTAATTTTTGTTCCTACTATTAAACAGGAGGGATTAGATATTTTTGATTTATTTCTCTTGTTTCCTTTGCTGTTCATGAATTTAGGGCTGCATTTCATTGAAGCCAAAGTAATTTCTGAAAAAAGAGATCTGCTGACATTACAGGGTATCTGGATCATTAACCACATCAATGCTGACCAAGGAAATAATGTTCTAGCAGAAACAGCTATTTGTCTAAAATAAAGGCTGAGATGATGCCATTTTGCACATGCATATAAGAATTTATGGGTATTAATTTTTGTGGAAAGTTAACAAAAAACCTGGAAGCTAAAGAGAAGGCTATTGATTAGAAAGGATCATTTAAAATATTATTTGTATTTTTTGTTCTGCTCCATTCCTTCTGGAATATAAAATAGCCAACTTGGTGTCCCCCAATTTTTTAGAAACATTCATTCTTTTATTTTTTTAGAGAATGTGCTAGTTATGATGGAGAAGGTAAGGCAGGGTACAAAGATGAATGGTAAGGGAAAGAAGCGATTTGCAAAGGAGAATCCTTTGACTTAAAAAAAGAGATGGGTTTTTACAAGTGTCTTTTATAGCAGGGATTGGTCAACATTCCTTTTGTGGATCAAGAGACAAAATCAGAGATATCGTATCAGTACATATATAAGAAGAGAGAAAAAGAATTTCCACAACATTTTTACTGATGAAGTTAAATATCCAATAATTGAGTACATTAAGACAATGCTGACCTATCAATGTGAAGAATGTAATTCTTGGGGGCATACATTTTTAAAAATTGGGGTTATAAGTCAGTGTCTCCTGTTATTGAATCGATTACAAATATTTATCTGTAAAAACTATTAGTTCATGCTCTATAAAAAGGTAGGTTCTGGACCTCATTTAGTTCATGGGTCACAGTGGCCTCTTGTTCAGAGTCCTTTGAGAACCCTGGGAACTGATTATTCTCAGCATACATTAGGAATTGAATAGAAGAAAATAAACATGACATCAGTGATAGGAACAAGTGCTCCATATGGAAAATCATAAACAAAATAGGAAAGGGCTGTGGGGAATGAACTATGGAGATTTAACCAAAATATATGAAATCTGAATTTAGATAATAGATACAAAAGAAATCACCTAAAAACCTAAATAGTCTGTGTTATATCCAGACAATATTCATTTTTTTCTAGGTGATAGCTTTATAAGCGCCAGTTTTTGTTTTTTTCCCCTCCTTTATGTAGTTTTAAAACTTAGTTTTGTTAGTATACACTAACAAAACTAAAATTTAAAATTTATAAATTTTAAATGAGGTATGGACCTAAAAGTAAGCAATCTATTTTCAGTTAAGATTCATTGATTTCTCTGAAGTAAATACTATAATGAGTTTCTGTTACGGTTTGAATGTTTGTATTTGTGTCTTATGTTGAAACTTAATCCCTTAATATGATGGTATTACGAGATGGGGCCTTTTAGCCCCACCTCATAATAACACCAAGTCCTTACTTGATTAGGACTTGAGGGCAGAGCTTTCATGACGAGGATTAGTGCCCTTATAAAAGAGGCCTCAGGTCGACGCGCAGTGGCTCACACCTGTAATCTCAGCACTTCGGGAAGCTGAGGCGGGCAGATCACCTGAGGTCAGCAGTTGGAGACCAGCCAACATAGTGAAACCCCATCTCTACTAAAAATACAAAATTAGCTGGGTGTGGTGGTGCATGCCTGTAATCCCAGCTACGGGGGGTGGGGGTGGTGGTGGTGTGGTTAAGGCAGGAGAATCGCTTGAACCCAGGAGGTGGAGGTTAAGGTGAGCTGAGACTGTACCATTGCACCCAGCCTGGGCAACAAGAGCGAAACCCAGTCTGAAAAAAAAGCTTCAGAGGGCTACCTTGCTTTGCTTCTTCCACTATGGGAGGACACAATGAGAAGGGGCCACCTGTGAACCAGAAGGCTGCTAGATACCAAATCTGTCAGTGCCTTGATTTTCAATTTTCTAGCCTTCAGAACTATGAGAAATAAATGTTGTTTATAAGCCACTCAGTTTATGGTATTTTTGTTAGAGCAGCCCAAATATAAGACACTTTCCAATAAAGCAATGCACTTACAAATATGCTACCTACATTTTGTTTCTTATTTCTTTCATTGTAGAGTAAAACTCCATTGTAAGGTATCATAATTTTTTGTGGGTTAGGTTTATTGCAGACTAAAATTACTTTCCCCTAATCAGGAAATATATTCAATGTTGACTAATGTTATGTCGTGTAAACATTGCTGCTTCTGGTTGGTTAACTTTCTAGAAGGAAGGTTTCAACTTTGATTAAGGTAAGCCAAGATCAATTATGTAAGCATTTTACAAATACCTCTGAACATCACAACTGCGGTATTTATTGTTAGAAAGGAAAACTCCTCAAAGATATATAGTACTTGCATTTAATCCTTCTGATCAGAATAGAAACAATTTTTAAGAGCAGCTGAATTTAGCAGAGCATTCAAAATATACTTGTTGTTCTTTCTTGAGCCTTAACTTGGTCTAACTTTTGTAGAATGTAGTATCTCTTCTCATCATGAAATGCTGAATGAATTTTGTAAGGTAGACAGACTGTAAAGTAAATAAGACTTTCCTGGTATCTCCTCTAGGAAAGTCCTATCAGTGACCCACAGACTGTAAAGTAAATAAGACTTTCCTGATATCTCCTCTAGGAAAGTCCTATCAGTGATCCTCAACCCCAACAAGTCAGGGCACATATTTCCTGAAGTTCTCACATATCACGTACATATTTCTATCATTATCTTTCTACATGGTGTTATAAATCTGCTTAAAAGCCCACTTGCTCAATTAGATTTTGAGCAACTTGAAGGCAGGGATTGCATGTCATTCATCATCACACTATCCTTGGTACCTAGCACGATGTCAAATGTATAGCAGGAGCTCATTATACACTTACTATTAAGAGGTCAATGAATGGACACACTGAAGGGCCACTGGGTGGGTATAAGCTTCTATTTTCACCCAAGGATGGATTAGCATTGTCATTTCTTCCCTATTGTTTTTCAAGAAATTCCAAGACAATTCTGGATGCAGGATAAGGATGTGGACCAGAAAAGAACAGAAAGAGGAAAAGGAAATGCCAGGAATGAGAAAGCGACTTTCTCAGAGAGCAGGAGGCATGGGATAAGGCCCGTGGACCACAACTGGGGACAACGCAGTGTGTGCACCTTAATGTTGAGTGCAGTGTTGCCAAGTCCCTGAGTCCCTGAGTCCTTCCCTTCCCTTCCCTTCTTTTCCTTTTTTTCCTTTATTGCTTTTTTTCTGTGTTCCTTCTTACCATTTTGTACTCTTTTATTGGAAATCCCTAGCTTTCCTGAAAGGAGCCTAAGAAAGGCTCTTGTTGGCAAAGCTTTAAGGAAGACAGAGCTCCTACCCCTGCCTTCTGCCTTCCCCTCCAATTTTGAGGCCATTGTAGTGGTAACACGTGATAAGAGAGTGGGACAATTGAATCCCTTTTAATTGCTGAAAATACAGAGATTCTTCTTTTTGTTTTTAATATGGATGATGGGTTTGAGGGGGAAGAGGAAACTTCTGTGGAAACATTTTCCTTGGCCCCTAATGCCAGGACTGGAAGTGGCTTTTATTGACTCATTAGGACTATAAATACAGCGACAAATTGTTTCAACATCTGTAATACTTTTCTCACTACTCATTTTAGATTTGTTTAGCTTCCTGTGAGGAGTCAAAACATCTATGTGATGTGTGACCAATGCTATAGTTTGAATGTTTGTCCCTTCTGTAACTCGTGTTGAAACTTAATCCCCAATGAGGGAGTGTTGAGAGGTAGGACTTTCAAGAGGTGATTGGGTCATGAGGGCTCTGCCTCATGAATGGATTAATCTACTCATTTATTAATAGGTAATCACAGGAGTGAGGCTGGTGGCCTTATAAGAAGAGGAAGAGAAACCTGAGTTAGCATGCTCAGCCCCCTTGCTATGTGTGCCCTGCACATCTTGAGACTGCAGAGAGCCCCACTGGTAAGAAGATTCTCACCAGAGGCAGCCCCTTGACCTTGGACTTCTGAGCCACCATAATTTTAAGAAGAAATAAATTCCTTTTCTTTATAAATTGCAAAAGTTTCAAGTATTCTGTTATAAGCAACAGAAAATGAAAATAAGACAACCAAATTATGTTCTTCTTCCATCCCTTCCTTCCCCAAACTTCAGCCCCATTTTTAGCCATTGGGGCTGGAGAATAAGGTGTAGATGAGAAACTTGAGGAATAGATGCGTACTTTGCATCCTCACAGTCGTGATTAGCTGTAAGCCTAGAAGCCTGGGACTGAGGTGACCTGCCCAGGGCCCTGGGAAACATCTACTAGAGACTCTGAGAGGGTAGACACATGGAGATACCTGGTTTCTACCTTTACCATGAGTCTAGTTACCATGCTAGTTATTGTAAAACCATGTGTATGTATCAGGAGAACATTACAGTTTTCATTTAGAAAAAGTCATCCAATATTAATTAAAAAATGAGACACTATTAATTTTTATAGCAGTCATTTTTTTAAAAGAAAATAAGTTCTTATGCATGAACTATGAATTGATATTTTTTTTTCCTAAGAGAAAGTGGATGTGGTAATACAATAGAAGTGTTAACGCAGCAGAGAATAAACCTGCTAATTGTGACTAGTGATCTAGCTTATTGCTTACATTTTTAAATTTGGAGAGAAACTGAAGCAAATTCTTTTGTTTCTTTAAGTATTGTTTCTTTTCTTATTTTTGTCTGATGTACACAAAGGTAGTTAAAACTCTGACACAAAGGGCTAATTTTGTTCTTTCAGAAAAAAACTTAAAAGTTTTCCAAAAGCTTTAAAATATTTTCCTGTCCTTGTAAAAGAAAATACAAATAAAAGGGAGATTTAATGTTTGACATTTATAAACTTCTCGGAAACCATTCTGATGGTACTGCATTTATGAAACCAAGGTTGGAGAAAAGAAGAAAAACATCCATCCAGATTTAAACCATTTCAAGGTAAGCATTATATTGTATATGTATCCAGAGGTTCATCCTTTTAGTATGAACTGAACAGTTCATATGCTGTAGTATTTATGCATAATTCAGATTTCAAGACAGACTACTTAGAAGCCATCTCTACCATGTGTGCATCATAATACCCCGTTTATTGTTGTATAAACATTCTTATTAATATTTGTAAGAGAATCTAGTATAATAAACTTAGTACCAAATGTAAACTATAGGATTCATGATGGTAATTAGTCCAAACAACTGGCATACTTACAATTGCATTTCTTCTGAACAAACCTAAGCTTGCATGCTGTTCTGTAGGTGGAGAGTCGGATGCGATCCAGATCTTGAGCCCCTAGTGCAGGGGAAAAAGGACACATATGGTATGCCATGTGTGCAGAAAGGAATTAACAATGTTTATGAATAAAACATCTGCAGATATAATCCTTACACCTAATATTATTTTTATTAGAATATAAATATAACTTTAAGACTTGAACAAGTCTGTCCTATTCAAGGACAGGTTCCTCAGGTTCCAGGGAAAAAGAGAACATGTAATCAACATTGGAGATCAGGTTGTCAACCATATTCATGGATCAAGAAACACAATGTCATCCCTGTTGTGCCCATCACTTCTGAGAACAATCTGCTCAAGCTGTGACCTACAGTGAAACAGCTAGATGATACAGATACTATCATCAAATAATCATTTAAAGTGCACTGCTATTGGTCATTAGAACTTGGCTGTTAGGTGACCATGTACTGACTGTTGCGCATCTTCTCTGTATGACTTTAGGCCAACTGCTTTTAGAGCTTCAATTTTCTCACTTGGAAGATGGGGATGATGATAATAATAGTGCTTATTTCACAGGACTGTTGTAAGGATAAATGAGTGAATATATCTAAGGCACTTAAACGCTGTCTGGCACACAGTAAGTGCTGCATAAGTATTCATTCTTAATACTAATAACTTTGCTGTGATCCTTCCTGTCAATATCAGAGGAAGAGATGCGTTTCTAAAACAACCTCTACCCTTGGTTTATTGTGGCTTCCAGTTCCTTCCTAACTTAGAGGGAACACGTTCCCTATGTTCTTTTGTTTTTTTTTTTTTTGAGACGGAGTTTTGCTCTTGTTACCCAGGCTGGAGTGCAATGGCGCGATCTCGGCTCACTGCAACCTCCGCCTCCTGGGTTCAGGCAATTCTCCTGCCTCAGCCTCCTGAGTAGCTGGGATTACAGGCACGCGCCACCATGCCCAGCTAATTTTTTGTATTTTTAGTAGAGACGGGGTTTCACCACGTGACATCGTGATCCACCCGCCTCGGCCTCCCAAAGTGCTGGGATTACAGGCGTGAGCCACCGCGCCCGGCCCTCCCTTTATTCTTAAACTACTTTCCTTATTCCACTTTCCCACTTAGGAGTCTAGCATGGCTCCTGATGCTCAGAACATCAGGTCTAAAAATTCCACTCAGAATCCAAGCTCATTTTCTGGTTCTTTCCACCTTACCTACTTAACAACATTGCTCACTACTTTCTACCACAGAATTTCGCCTAGGCTCGGATAAGTCTCGTCTCAATACCCTACAGATGGGCTGCTTGTTATATCAATACCTGAGCTCCTAGTATTCCTCTCACCTTTCTTTGAATTAGTTAATCTCTAGACTGTGAATAGAACACATTAGACTTTCAATAAATGTCTGCTTCTCTCCACTTCCACATATTTGGCTTTTTAAAGCCCATGTTTATGGTTTATAACAGATATAAAGGCATGTATTGAATTTTTATCTTTACCAGTCATACACTAATAAAATGTACTATGTGAATCCTTTAGAGCAAAATGGAATAAGAAGTAAATGAACTATCCTGGAAGCAATTATATTAGAAGGCCGATTAAGTGTTTTCCAGTGAAACTCAGGATGAATTAGCAAGTAGTCCTCACTAGGGCACTTAGCATTTCCTCAACTCAAACTGATATCTTCAGATTTACTTAAAGTGTTGCCCATAGTCCTATGACTTTGTGGTTTTACAAATCAAATCATCAAATGGTCACTCTTAATAAAGCTTATTATTTAACAAACAGGCTTATTGACACTGAGCACTTGAAGAATCAAAGAGATGGGGAACTACTCTTACCTAATGCAGGAATTCCCTTAGAAATGTTCTCAAGAGATGAACGTTTGGCCAATGGCCATGTAGGATTATTTCCAATGATAGAGAAGACTATTACTTGTGAAAATAAGTGAACTTTAAAGTTAGTAAACTTCAATTCTGTCACTTCCCAGTTGTGTGAGTCTCACCAAGTTTTTCCTTGGCATCTCAATTTCCTCACGGATAAAATGAGACAACAATATCAACTTCACTGGCTGGTAATAGATAGATATAAAGTCTTGACTTCTGCACTGGGAATATAATGACCACTTAGCAGTAAATAGGCCATCTTAAGGGCTTCGTGAGCCATTTCTGAACAATAATATGTGATAGAAATTTCTTTTTTATATTTGAGCTTTGATTTACCTCCCTGTAACTTCAACCTATTTGATGCAGTTTCGCCTGGAGTCAGATACTCTTTTCTCCCTGCCACTTGAAAATTCATTTCTCAAATATTTCAAAACATCTAAATTATCATTATCAGCATCTTCATTACCATCTGAAAATTATGTACAAAAGTCCCAGTTATCATGGACTTTAAAATTTAGCTGGGGAAGTAACTTCTCCTTGACTTTCTTAGGGTAACGGATGTTCAACTCCACGGCCATTTCAGGTATAGTGTTTATCTGTCTGGCACCCAGTGGGGCTTCAATTCATGGAAGTTGCTATTATTTTCATTATTATCAAGCATGGTTTGAGACCCTTAAACTTTCTAGTCACCCTGTTCTATGACTGGCTAATGTTTCTTTAAAATTAGGTGTCCAAAATTAATCCAAATAACTATTGCTTTACCTGTATAGAATATACAGAAAGCAATTATTTCTACCTTTGATAAGGACTCTTAACTAATGTGATCTTTTTTTAAAAAATAGCTCATTATCCCAGCTTTTATTAAGTTTGAAGTTCATTAAAAAACTGGTTTGAAAAATCATATGCGCTTCTATATAAGTCAAATCTTCTCTATTTTCTATTTAAATGCCTATTTTGGAGCTAAGAGTAGGACTTCGTATTTATCTGGTTAGTTACTTTTGAAATTTAGCTCACACTTTGAACTTTCCTGTATCTTTTAAAGTTCTTATTTTGTCACTGGAACTTCAAAAATCTTTCCTAGTTTCATGCCCTCTGTAAATCTGAGAGACTTATGTGGAGAATGAGCTCTCTAGGATGCCTGATAACCAGAGACAGAGAGACTATCAGAAATGCTTGAATGCCAAATCAGCCTTTGCTCCCTGATGAGGATATAGTTTTATTGGTGCTAAGTTTGGCCCAGCAATCAGGAGAGTCTCAGTATCTGTAAATAATCACTTAAAAGAAAACATTAGGGGCATAGGTTATTTGTGTAAGTTCTTCATGCATAATGATTTAAGCTCCAGATGAAAAAAGGATTGTGATGTGGCATATAGTTAAGTTTCTCACTTTCTGTAAGACCTTACCCTCTGAGAACGGTAACCCTGGCACCTCTGCACCTTCCTCTGATTGAAGTCCTCTGGGAAATATGGCAAAGGTGCACTTCTCCAGGATGTGGAGATGCTGTTTTGGGCCTGAAGTGCACTAAGCGCTCTCTCCTGTACTATTACTGTGTGGACTTAACTGACCCTGTGCTTTGTTCAAGAACCAGGAAGAGGTCTGCAGATGTATAAATATTGTATAAATTCTTCCTGGCTGATTATGTAAACCCTGAATATTAAAAGGGATGTGGTGAACAATAACATTTCATGTGACAGATATAGCAGCACACTACCGTGCACAGTCAACGTATGTGTTAACTGGAGGATTCATCCAGAAAGGAACCAGAAGCTGGGCTGAGATATGATACATAGCCTCCTACTCTGTTTATCTGCCTTGCCAAAATAAATTTCTTGGCCAGGCGCGGTGGCTTACGCCTGTAATCTGAGCACTTTGGGAGGCTGAGGTGGGCAGATTGCCTGAGCTCAGAAGTTCGAGACCAGCCTGGGCAACACGGTGAAACCCTGTCTCTACTAAAATAAAAAAAAAAATTAGATGGGCATGGCAGCATGTGCCTGTAGTGCCAGCTACTTGGGAGGCTGAGGCAGGAAAATTCCTTAAACCCAGGAGGCGGAGGTTTCAGTGAGCCAAGATCATGCTGCTGCACTCCAATCTGGGCAACAGAGTGAGACTCCATCTCCAATCAATCAATCAATCAATAAATTTCTTTTTCTCTGCCCCAACAAACCATGAACTTAAGCCAGTTTTACATGTGTGGTCTTTTCTTGAAAGTTTATAAACCCAAAAACCTACTTTGGAATTAGTTGTGTGACTTCTGTGTCTTCATCCAAGTCATTGATTAAAACAATGGACCAAAACAAGGCCACAAACAGCTTTCCAGGATACCACTAGAAGCCTTCCTCCAAGTTGACTGACCCATTAGTTGTGCCTTTAGACATGGTCATGACACTCCCTATAAATCTCCCTAACTGTACTGTGACACAGTCCACAATGCCCCAACACATGCACAGTCTAAGAGCTTTTGTCAATACCTTGTGGAAATTAAGGTTAATTTTTATCAGATGGTATTTTCCTGATCCAGCAGTCTGGTAATCTTATTAAAAAGCATATTAGCTGACTTAATTTATTTGTTAAAAGGATACAATTTAAATAAATGAGTAAAGAAATAAAATTAGCAGAGCAATCTTTGCTTTTAGTATGTTGACATGTCTAGAATTACCACTATATTTTGGCCAAGATCTAGAAAAACATCCAGTTCATCATGAAACTTATAACAAGTTCATACCCTAAACTCTAAGGAATCCATATTTTTTCTTTTTAATAAAAAAGTACAGAATTTTTCCATCACATTTTTTTCAATGTGCTTTTCATTATTTTTTCAAAATAATGGATAGTGTTTTTTTTTGAATTATATCACTGGGATATATTTCTTTAAAGTCTGGAGATTCCACTCATTTAAGTGATTTGTTAGTTTTGCTTCATACTAATACAGTGGGGAATGGCATACATAACTAAAGGTTGAGATAAATACTATTTTCTCTACTTCTATATATATTTGAAAGTTTTCATAATAAAAAAATTAAAACAAATTTATTTAAGGCAACTTAGTGCTCTTGCACCATCTCCTCAAACCTCTTGTACCCAAGTCATAGTTGGAAGGAAGCAATAAATATGACATCAAAGATACAGTTAAATTCTGATGGTTTACACTGTTATCAGCAGCAGTTTTTCCTTTCTTTGGCCCTTTTTAAAGAGATTCTCTTTCTTCCCTTCTCCCTCTGTCCCTACTTCCCTCTCTCCCTCCCTCTCGCTCCCTTCTTTGCTTCCTTCTACCTTTCCCCACCCATTTATTTGTTCATTCATCCAATAAGCCAATCAATTAACAATCAAACAACTAGTCTTATCTAATTTTTGGTTTTAGTTTTTGCACTCTGAACATTTTCACACAATTCTTGTATGTTTTGCCTTCTATATTTTGATAGCTCATTATAAAACCTTCTATTAATATATCATCATTTCAATTCTTAAATATTTTATTCATTTAAAAGTTTTGCTCAGCATATATTTACAGAATAAAAATGAAGCCCATGATGAACCTGCTGCCTGAACTCTGCCATGCTTTATCATTGGCTCTGTGTGTGTGTGTGTGTGTGTGAAGGAGGGAGGGAGAGAGAGGGAGAGATACTGAGAAGAAGGTAAAGGAGGAGTTTAGGGGTAAAAAATGATTGCTATCTTAGGTAGCTGAATGGGATAGAGTCTTTCTCATTGAGCTAAGTAAGGTACAAACAGCGGGGAATAGGTTCGTTGATGGGTGAAGACGGTTTTGGGCTAGAGTCTGAGTTGCTTGTAAGATGTCCAAGTGGAGATATCCAGCGGATAGTTGGATATAAGGATTAGAGCTTTAGTACATTCCAGGAATTATCAATAAGCATACAAAACGTAGTAGTGTGCTCTACTGGGTCAAGATTGGGAATATTTTTCCAACAAGAGACTGTGTGCACAAGTAGGGCTATTCTATATTCTAGTGACAAAATGAGGCACAAACTTGGGAATAGGAGGGTCCTCCCCACTTCTGAACTGTGCCCAGCTATTTGGCAGTTGTTCAAAAACGGCATGGCTTTGGGAACACTAGAATGGAGCCGTCTTGGCAGGGACGATAGATATTTTTGTGATGGGCATTATTAGTGGAGCTGACAATGAGTCCTCCTCAAGCTGCTTCATTAGCAGAAGACTTGACAAGTTGACAAGACTAGAAGGGAAGTTTAGCTTATGTGCTGCCTTTTTGGATAAGCTGGCTTATGAGAAATGGGAGGTTGTTCCAGGGGACTCTGAATACTCAAGAGCCAGAGCAATAAAGGCAAAGCCTTGAGAGAAAGACGAATTGTATATGGAGAAAACTGGCCAAGAAGAAAACTTTAAATTCTCTGACTTCAGTGCTAGAGGATACTAAGAGACAGAAAAAGAGAAGTAGAGGGGACAGAAAAAGCAGCAGACTGGGCTGGGTGGTGACAGAGAGAATTTCTGGGGTGGTGATCCATGGTGTTAATATCTGAAAGAGAGTAAGGAGCATGAGAAACAAAGAAGGAAGTGAAAACAGTCCCCTATCCATGATAACCTGTGGTGGTGGGGTCATTCATGTCATTTTTCTGAATTTTTTAGATTGGCATTCCTAAAACTCATAGTGTGCATTTCAAAATCATGCCTTAGGTTCCTTTCAATCATGCATGTGCTGACTCCAGCCAACACTCTGAAGGACAGCCTGCCTTCAAATAATTCAACAGTATTTAGGCTGGGTGCAGTGGCTCACATGGTAATTCCAGCACTTTGGGAGGCCAAGGTGGGTGGATTACTTAAGGTCAGAAGTTTGAGACCAGCCTGACCAAACATGGTGAAACCCATGCCATCTCTACTAAAAATACAAAAATTAGCCAGGCCTAGTGGTGCACATGTAGTCCCAACTACTTGGGAGGCTGAGGCATGAGAATTGCTTGAACCCGGGAGGCAGAGGTTACAGTGAGCCGAGATTGCCCCACTGTACTCCAGCCTGGGCGACAGAGTGAAACTGTGCCTCAAAACAAAAATAAAAACAAAAGCAAAAGCCAAAAACAGTATTTGTAAAGTAATTTCATTTGCCTCCCTTTGGTTTCAGGTTCTGTTTCTGCTGAGAGGCCAGTGGCAACACTGTCATTTCTTCCCAAGATCTTTCTTACCTTGTTAGGCAGCCTTCCATGTTCTCAAAGAGTGTTTTCCATTCACTTCCCTTCCATTAAAACCTACCCATCCTGTGCCCCATCAGCTTTTAAACAAGCACTGATTCAGCATCTAAGGTGAATGGATTTGAAGGTACATGTCCTAGGTCTGTCCCTAAAAAGGAGTTCACAGCAGTGAGTGGTGTGGACATGTTCACAAGTAACCAGGTAAGGCTAAGTAAATGTGCTCTGAGAGTAGAAAAACAGAAAAGAAGGACAGTTTAATTCCAAGAACAATTTATTCTGTTAAAAATCAGTCCAATAAACTTATTTGAGCTGCTAAACTTATTTGATGGCTGAAAAAGCCAAGGTGAGGATGATGTTTATATTTAACTAGAGCTTTTTTTTTTTTTACAGCTTTCATCCACAGTACTAAGCAAACTGATAATTAGGGCATTATTTTGAAGACAATTTTTGGTTAGGGGAGAACTTGTACAGAATTTCTTAAATCAAAGTAGGTGGTCACCCGATATTTTACATAAAGCTATTATTTCTGTTTTTCAGTCCATGCTTCTTTTAATTTCATTTCTTTGCTGTTTCTTCCTGCTTCTGCTGCTTATAGTAATGAGCTAAGAGTGAATGTTTAACACATATGTGCTTCAATCACCTGAATTTGCCAAATTTTTTTTATCAATTGCTCTCTCTAATTAAATCACCTGAATTTGCCAGACTTTCTTATAATTGCTCTCTCTTTCTAAGGCCAAGATTTTCTCAACTTGCCTGACTTTAGACAGACATCTTCCTTGCCCCAGGCTTCTGACCTCTGTTTTCTTACAGCATTTACTTTAGAAAACTTTTCATTGTAAATTCTATGCTGCTTTGAGATGTAAATATCTTGCCAAGTTTACAACCCAGTAATGTCTTTCTCAAGAACCTGGGTGGCAGCCCTTTGAAATATAATCATTGAAGGAGGTACGTATCACCTCTATCTCCAAGTCTTATCAGAAGGGTAGAAGCCTAACTTTTAAATGTGACAATTAGCAAACAGATGGCCTAATCACATTGACCAACCTCCTCCCTGAAGTCCTCCAGTATTTTTTCCCAATGCTTAAAGTACCTCCTGACTTTTGTTCTAGGGAAGTTGAGTTCAGTCTCTCTCCCCTGGTGCAATAGTCTTAAAAAAAAACTCTTCCTAGCCTGTTTAACTCTGTCCATTACAACTTTTCTTTCACATTTGTAATTTCTAAAGCAAAGAATCTCATTGGCACTTTCTTTTGTTGTTTTTTCTTTAAATATTTCTAGATAATACTTAGATGAAAAGATTTACAAGTCTAGTCCTTTTTTTCTCCCCGTCTAGAAAGCACAGATTCCTAGAAGTTACTTTTCGAATCTTGATGTCAGTCTTCTCTGATAAGAGTTTCCTTTCCTTTCTTTGGTGTGCTGCTGATAGAGCTGGGATACCCATATATTTTTCAACCATTTAACACATTCTCAATGATACCACCTTTCTCTTTTGTATGACAGTCTACCTGTCAAAATCAATTGCTCCCTTTGAAACCAGCCAATTGTTTTATCCAACAGAATCCTACTTATTGTGGATGTGTCCTACTTAGTGCTGATAGAAACATGTTGCTCAAACGAATAAATTAATAAGGCCGGACATGTTTAGCTGTTTTTGCCAATCTTTGAGTTGGAACACCCAGGGAGGAAAGACACATATTTGGCCTGTTTATCTATTCTGACCATTAAACAAAAGAACTCATAGAACTAACAAAGCTGCAAGACATTGCTGAGATGTTTCTATGAAAAGATAAAGTTATAATTTGGGAAGCAAATGCGTGATTTTCTTAAGTCTCTCTCAGTTGAATAAAAATTTAGAGTTGTCTTATTTCTATGTCTCTAAAAATCGTGTCAAGCTTTCTTTGAGTTGGGCAATTTTAATTCAATGGACATTTGTAACATATGTATTTGTCTGAGCCAGGCACTGCATAAGGAAAACATATGGATACTTAAACTCAAAGAAGGATTTTTAAAAATCATTAAATATGCATACTTTTATAGTTCTATACAGTGTGCTGTCTGATACAGTCTGTAGTGTTATAATGATAAGTTCAAAGATTTTCCCCAGATTTTATTTCCTTTTTATGGTAAATATTAATTTTTTCTACTGTGTTTGAGAAGACATTGTCCCATGATGTACTCTTGCCTTTTTAACCTAAGAATATGCTGTTGGAGGACACCTGTGCTGCTTTGGATTTTGTTTAGATGGACAGGCAGTCACTAGGCTCCTTGCCCTGTTGGATTTGTACCTGCACAAAGGTCACAATTCCAGGCAAAGTCACAATACCACACACGGGGTCTAGGAAATTGGAAGGCCTGGCTGAAAATCTCACAAACACTCTAGGCACATCTCTAAAAGTGGAAAAAGCAAGGAACACGATTGAGATTCCCCACATCAATTTTAATTTTCTTTCCTCTGTTAGTTCTAATGCTATCTTGGTACCACCAGATGATTAGGGAATAAAAAAGGAAAATATGAATTTTATTATCTGGGACTTTCCTTTTTCTGTTCTGACCCTCATTCTTACCAATCACTTACAATCTTTAGTGGAAACCTAATTTTGTCTACTGCCTTCTTAGGGAAAAAGGCTTACATCTCACTTCTGCACATCCTCATTCTGTATGCAGGAAGAAGAGACAAAAAGACATGAAGAGAACCATGCTTTTTCCTTTATAACATTCAACTTGAGATGTGTGCTTTCCCCATAATCAAGTTCATTTTCTTTATGAATAAGAAAAATGGTCTACAAGGGAGATGCTACCAACCAATTACTTATACAGCAAGTGTGCATGTACATAAACCAATAGCCTTTATTGAATAGATTCTTCACTGGAGTCAGTAAACATACTTAGTTTGGTTTCCCTAGTGGGGCAGGTCACCTCTCAGCTCCTTTATCTTTTATTTTCCTTAGTATTTAAAAAAAACGAGTTTGCAGAATAGATTCTCCTCTTCTACATGAAGTTCTGAATGACAGTTTATAGTTTGGTCCAGTAATAGTGACTAACTTCTCCTTTCCACATAAACATCTGATATCGCTTGGCAGAGAAGAAAGTCAATAATTTATTTCACAAATTTTGTCTAGTGCCTGCAGTAGTGCTGTCTAGTGCTGTCTAGTGCCAGCTTCTGTGACAGTGCAGAGGGATGAACATAGACTTTCAAGTTTAGTGGACTTATTAATGTCAACACTAAATAGTGTTTATCAAGTGTCCATGTGTGTTTGTATATGTGTCCATGTAGGTCCATAAACTTTTTCTTCCATATAAAATATATAGTCTGATAAAAAATTATGGTGAATCACTGACTAACTGAACTCTTAACAAGTAAGGGGGAAAAAGGCCAAAATGTACAACTCTTGAAAGGAACTTAGGATCCTAAGGAAACGTACAAATGTCATAAAGGTAAGTGCTTATTTCCAGCCTTTCCATGAGTACTTAATGGAAACTATAGGGTGTTCCTTAAAAGTTCCATACTTACTCATCTCTGCAAACAGCTGTCTTCTTTCTGCCATGGTATTTCCTCTTTTCCCACTATCTTCAATCATTCTATGAGACAAAATGGTTACAATGCGTATTATCCTCACACTATTGGGGAAAGAAGCCATTTCTCTGTAAACACACTTGCTGTATTTGTGCCACAAACATATAGAAAACCTATTTAAAACTGTGTGTTTTAAAAAGTATAGCTTTACTTTTACTAACCTAAATTGCTGCACATAGTTTTCCATATATATTATTGTTGTAGTTGTTGGAGGTGGTATAAAATTTTTATTGTCTAACATAAAAATAACTACCATAGCAAATGACCTTGTGCTATAACTAACTACAGCCATCTACCATCTGTTAGGTGATTTGTTTCACATTCAGTTTCTCTTTCAATTTTAAGAATACCTAAGACTGGTGAGCAGATATTGTGGATCCCATTCAACAGATGATGAAACCAAGAGGCTCATGGACTTGGTGAATGAAGGATGCAGATGTTTGGACTCTAAGACCAGTATGGCTTCCATCTCATCCTGTTGCCAGTTGTCCCTTATGCACTTAAAAACATCAATTTATAATTACGTAATTTTCTAAATGTTCATTTCTAAGTTGAGTGGAACTGGCAACAGTTTTCCTGTATATAACAACTTCATGCAAGGTGATTAGATTCACATATCTCTCCTTGGTCAGTGGAACTATTTAAAATATACTATTAAAATGTCAACAGTCAAAACAGAGAATTAAAATATGATAAAAAAAATTAAACTTCAGTTTGAGGAAAAAGAAAATAATGAGAAAGTTAATGGATATGTTTAGTCATGTAGAGGGCTTTGGGCTAAATATCAAGAGTTTTAGAGGCTGATAGATTTTACTTTTTATTACATCTAATTAAATTTTTAAAACCAAAGTTTCCTTTTATGTGCATATATACAGATGCACATGTATGTCTACCACACTGACTTCTGCTTTGATTACCGTCATAGTTAACAACAGGTGTAGCTGCATGGTTCTTTTTTGCCTGTCTTTCTATGGCCCCTGCTCTTTCTCAAATCTAGGTCTTTGTCCATGTTTTTTTTGACAGGATTGTCCTCCCCCTATGCCAAGCTAATTTGTCATCACTCTTAAAGTGTCATCACTCTTAAAGATTGTCTATCTTCCTCTGAAGTCTTCCCCAACTCTCTATGATTGCCTGGGTTTAGTACCTGTCCTCTGCACCTCCATGGCACACAATGCCTTTCAATTCTGAGCACTCACTCAACAAACAGCATGCTCATCACAAAAAATAAGTTGGTGAGGTGATGGATATGTTAATTAGCTTGACTGACTCTTCCTACAATGTATACAGGGATCAAAACATCACACTGTATCCCATAAATATACACAATAATTATCTGCCAATTAAAAATAAATGAATGAAAACAAAACAAGCCTTTACTGAGTGCCTTTCATACTCCAGGAACCTGACTACACTTTGCACCACAGTGATCAAGCCAGGATCACACTGTCCTCTGAGTACATCACAGTGATCAAGCCATAGTGCTTGTCCTTAAGGTGCTTCTACTATAGTAGTAGAGATATAAAAGCATAAAAGCAATTAAGACACAATGAGGTAATTATAGCCATAGAAGTAGAAAGCAAGATGTGAACATGAGAGGGGTTAATTTCCTGAGGATGAATTTAACAAAACTGCAGCAGAAGACTGCTCAAAAGGTAATGAGAATGACTCACCTGAGGGTAAAATTAAAAAAAAAAAATGATGGTAAAAGTGATGTTCATCAAATTGGTCCAGTAGCCTAACCAGATACTTCTATGGGTGAAGCACTATTTTCCCATTGCCAGGAAGGGAAAGAAGGATGTGGAATAGCTTTGGTTTATGGTGTCAAGAGAAGAGCATGCACACATTCACAATGGGTTAGATAATATACCAGGGACTGTCCTAAATAACTATTGGAAAGGAGTAGCGTTATTAATGAAGCTCCAACAATTTGGTAACAATTTGTTGCTGAACATGGTCAAATACTTTCTTTTTGTAAGATTTCATATATGCAGGTAAAGTTGACATATAGATCTAGGGAAAAACAACTGCTTCCTAATTCACATAATCCCATCTCCTTAATTTTAGAAGAAGTGGGTAGATAATACTGACTTTCACAAAATAGTATGAATATACCTTCCAATTTTTTATTTCAAGGGCTCAGAAGTAGAGTTGAGGCAATAAGAGAGATAGACGATAGAAAGAGTGACATATTCCTGAATCTGTCTATGTCAGAATGAGGTGAAAAGAATGACTAAAAATAAATCACAAAGGATGGTAGTCCACAGAGCTCTGATAGAGAATATCAGAGGTAAAGACTGGCATCTGAACTTGCAGGCCTTGCTGCTTGTACTACTTGTTTCGTGGTGTTGTCACCACTCATTCCTATTTAACATTTTATCTGTGTCTCTTAAGGTTTTGAGAGCACTAACCTCACATGTTTTAATACTTCATAGTGCCTAGCAAAATCCAGCCAACAAATGATATGGCCAGCTAGTATGTATTAAATAAGTGAATTAAAGAGAAAAAAAGAGGAAAGAGAGAAAACAGCAAAACAAGCTGAGTTTGCTTTCCATAAAATGAACTTTCAATTATATTTCCCAAATCTGATTTGTAGAAGAGTAAAATTCAAATTGTACTAGTTTCAGAGATTAATTATTTGAAATGAGAGAAACTAATTTACATTGCTTATAATCTAGGGCCATACATTTTAAAACAAAATCAAGTCTTATGAAGAAATAGAAAAAGATGCAAAGTACATTAATGTTAACTTTTGTTCTATTCCTCATTTTCTTTAAATTAATTAACTCATAAAAGAACCATCATTAGTTACACAATAGGTATTAATTCTCACTTCCAGGTCAAATGTGTACCATGGAAAATATAGAAAAAAATCTCTGTGGTATGAAATAATAGAAGGCACAGAATATAATTATAAATATAAAAGAGAAATAACACACTTTTCATTTTACCCCCAGAGTTTTCTGGGAAGTAGCACAGTCAGATAAAATTGAGAATACTCACCTATTACCCATTGATCATAGTCATAATAGTAAAAACGGGAGGCCTGCTAGATTACAGCTTACACTGATTCAATAGAGGGACTCTAGGACAAAGTAAGCTTATGAATTCAGCAAGCAGGAAGCACCACTGTGGGCTCCCTGGGTTCCAATTTAACTCTGATCAATGGGACTTGAGACACACAAAGCCTGACTACATTCTCACTGCCTTCGAAAGTGAGAAGAGCACATTGTTCTATAGGGAAAGGACCAGGTGCTTTTACAGAGAGCAGTTTTGTTTCTGAAATGAGGGAAACTGACAAGGAGCTCTGCTTTTCATGAATTTCAGTACAACAGCTGCCCAAAGTCATATGGAGGAGGTGAAGGGGAAAATAACCCATCTGTGATGGTACTAATGTGTGCCACAGGGCACGTGCCTCACCGATGAACCCAATTTGGTCAGTTTCTGTTGCTCCTTCATGTAGGCAAGATGCTTACAACTTTAGATTTTACAAGAAGATTGTATAAATATCAAAAGAGTGAAAAGAACTAACGGTGATAAATAAGTGATGAGCCTGTCAGATATTTCCTTTACTACAGCTTAGTCTCACCAATTATACAGGACATATGTTGTTTTCACTTATAAGAACCCATCCATTCATTTACTTAAGAAATATTTATAAAGTAGCTGTAATTTGTCAAACACACTAGTAATTTCTTGAGACCCAAAGATTAATACAACATGATCCTTGTCCTTAAGAAGCTCACAGATTTGAAAGGGGAAATGAATATTTTTAACAAATAATTAAAATTTGGAGTAATATGTACCATAATAAACATATGTACTGCTAGATGTAGTAGTTTATTTCTGGGATGATCTGCAAGAGGATCAAAGAAAAACGGACTCTGAAACAGAATTTTAAAGGATAAATTGGAATTTTTCAAATGGAAAAGAGTGGAGGAAGGTCAAATAGAATCATGAGTAAAAGCAGGGAGCTTTAAAACAGGTAGGGCACATTTGGGAAGGGGCAGTCGCTCAGTATTGCTGGGTGCAAGTGTGAGTGGAGACACTTCAGAGATTAACAGGCATCGAATCTAGAAAGCCTTCCTTGTCATATTTAGACAATACAAGGCTTTCCAGTCGAGGCTGGATGCCATCCAAGGTTTAAGTAGGAAATTGATATATAGAGATTCAGGTTTAGGAAACAATTCCAGCATGGTAAGTGGAAGGAAAACTGGGTAAGCAAGAGGGTAGGGGAGGGAGCACACAATTAAGGGAAGAGCCCTGTAAGTTGGGTACTTCTGTGCTTCAGGAGTGAGACTCATGTCTTGCATTAAAGCATTGATTTGAGACAGATTTAGGAGATACATTTGATAGGACTTGGTGACTGTTAGACTGCACAGTGAATGGCAGATGAGAGGACCTCAGCTTTTTCTGTCCCATATTAGGAATAATCTTTTGCCCCCATGGCATTAATGAGTTTGTAGGAGGTGAAGTCGCCAAGTCACCCTACTTCAGAATCATCATTAAAAGAGGGTTGCACAGCTGGACAAAGACGGCTCCAAGTCTTTGCTCCCATGTATGGGGAGGGATGAAATAACAGTAAAACAGTTTGGGAACCAGCAAGAAATGAATAAATCCAAAGGTAGGGCACAGAGTGTTAGAAGAAATGTGAACTATATTTTAGCATAGTGAAATGAATTCACATTGAACTATCACATCCTCAGGTTACTTCCTTTATGGCACACCTTTCACCCAACACCATCCATAATAAATACACATTACTATTACACACAATATATAAGAAGTTTTAAAGGCAGAAGCTGAAATGGTGCCTTACATTTGTCTAACTTATTAAGGATTATAAAATGCTTTTCCCTGTAACTTTGCGAGGAAGTAAAAAAGATATTACATTCCCAAGTAATAGCTAAGGAACACCATTTTCCTATCTTTTCCAAGGTACACATTTGACCTAGAAGTGGGAATTAATATCTATTGTGTTAAAACTCAAGAAGGTAAAGTGGCCACCCAAAAACCATAAAGTATATTCTAGCATGACAAGACATTGAATTCTCTTTTGTCTGTTAATTTTTAAATCCCTAAGCTAGTATAGATTCCAGTCATCAGTAATTTTATTCCAGATGCTACTGTTCAATGCAAATTAAGATTTTTTTTCCTGAAATTGGTAAACTGAAAAAAGTAAGTAGGACTTGGTGATTAACAAGCCAAAAGAAGGATGGAGAAGGGTCACGGCTCTCAAACCTCACTGGAAAGTTCCTTTGTGTATTATTTTCTAATAGAATCCTCCTATTTTAGGACATTGCTATACTGGAAGTAATCAAGGAGATTAAAAGAATTCCCAGTGTCCAGACTTATGTAAACCAGACACATAGAAACACACCAAGTCACACACTGATTCACAGTCTCATGATTTAAATCCACAAAAGCGGGACAATGCTTTTAGAAACGTCTGACTGTGCTTTGCTTTTGCTCCACTTTAGCAAACACTTAAGCAGACTTTGGGTTTAATATGGTGAGAGTGTCACCATGCTTTATTTTCTTATACTTTGCTCCAGGTGAATGACAAGAAAATGCTGGGTTCAGCAATCCCCAACTGCTGCACTCCCTGAAGTTAATAACCACAATGAAGGCCATTTCAAGCTCCTTTCCTTCTTTAATTGATTTATTGGTGGCATATAAATGCCTTTTTCCATTTCCGTTAATGAGGAAGGCCTTTGATATGACTTTCTCAGATTTACATTCTAGTCCTAATCTTTGGCAATATAATAAAAAAGTATTCAGAGTTCTTTCCTGAGGCAAAATATAATTGCATTTGCTTTTACTTCCTAGTCCTTTGTCTAGATGAGCCCATGACAGTACAAAAATGCTGTTACTAAAATACAAGGTTATAATGAGTTTCTGACTTTGTTTTTCACTTTGAACATCATCTTCTACTCTTGGAACTTGCATCTTATTTATTTATTCATTCGTTCATTCATTCATTTTGGAGAGAGGGTCATGAGCTCACTACTTTAGCGTAGTGACCAGCTAGATGGATTATCCAGAATTTGGTTTCCCTTATCAAGTATCCAGCATAGTAGTTCTCAGCTGTGACTGCCCCTCACACTAGCTGAGAGACCTAATGAAAAATGCAAATACCTGGACCTACTAAATCTGGAGTTGGACCTGAGCATTTCTACTAAGGGCTTCTTGAATGGGGAAAAGTTAAAAGCATTCCCCCTGACAACTGAAACTAAACAAGGATGCCCACTTTCACCGCTTCTATTCAGCATAGTGTTGGAAGTCCTGGACAGAGCAATCAGACAAGAGAAAGAAATAAAGGGCATACACATTGAAAAAGAGGAAATCAAACTGTTGCTGTTCACTGATGATGTGATTACACACCTAGGAAGCCCTGAAGACTCATCCAAAAAGCTCTTAGATCTGATGAATAAATCCAGTAAGGTCTTAGGATACAAAATCAATGTATACAAATCAGTAGCACTGATATATACCAACAATTGCCAAGCTGAGAACCAAATCCAGAACTCGATCCTTAAAACAGGTGCAAATAAAATACTCAGGAAGACACTAAACCAAGGAAGTAAAAAATCTCTACGAGGACAACTATAAAACACTGCTGAAAGAAATCACAGATGACAGAGGCCTGGCATGGTAGCTCACACCTGTAATCCCAGCTCTTTGGGAGGCCAAGGAAGGCTGATCAGGAGATCAGGAGATTGAGACCATCCTGGTCAACATGGTGAAACCCCGTCTCTACTAAAAATACAAAAATTAGCTGGGCGTGGTGGTGCATGTCTGTAGTCCCAGCCACTTGGGAGGTTGAGGCAGGAGAATCACTTGAATCCAGGAGGCAGAGGTTGCAGTGAGCCAAGATTATGCCACTGCACTCCAGCCTGGTGACAGAGCGAGACTCCATCTCAAAAAAAAAGAAATCATAGATGACACAAACAAATAGAAACATATCCCATGCTCATGGAGGTAGAATCAATATTGTGAAAATGACCATCATGCCCAAAGAAATCTACAGATTCAATGCAATTGCCATCAAAATGCCATCATTGTTCTTTGTAGAACTGGAAAATAAATCCTAAAATTCATATGGAACCAAAAAAGAGCCTAGACAGCCAAAGCAATACTAAGCACAAAGAACAAATGGAGGCATCACATTACTCGACCTCAAATTAAACTACAAGACTATCATTACCAAAACAGTTTGTTACTGGTGTAAAAATAAGCATGTAGCCCAATGGAACAGAATAGAGAACTCAGAAATGGAGTCAAATACTTATAGCCAACTGATCTTCAACGAAGCATGCAAAAACATAAATTAGGGAAAGGACAACCCTATTCAATAAGTGGTGTTGGGAAAACTGGCAAGCCACATGTAGAAGAATGAAACTGGATCCTCATCTCTCTTATTAAAGAATCAACTCAACATGGATCAAAGACATCTCTAAGACCTGAAACCATAAAAATTCTAGAAGATAACATTGGAAAAACTCTTCTAGACATTAATCTAGGCAAAGAATTTATAATTAAGGCCCCAAAGCAACAAAAACAAAAATAAATAAATGAGGCCTAATTAAACTGGAAAGCTTCTGTACAGCAAAAGAAATAATCAGTAGGGTAAACAGAAAACCCACACAGTGGGAGAAAATATTTGCAAACTATGCATCCAATAAAAGAGTAATATCTAGAATCTATAAGGAACTCAAACAAATCAGCAAGAAAATAACAACTAATCCCATCAAAAATTGACCAAAGACCATGAATAAACAATTCTCAAAAGAAGATATACAAACAACCAAAAGACATATGAAAGGATGCTCAATCACTGATTATCAGGGAAATGCAAATGAAAACCATAATGAAATATCACCTTACTTATGCAAGAATGGGCATAACTAACATGTCAAAAAATAATACACATTGGTGTGGATGTGGTGAAAGGGAACAATTTTACACTGCTGGTGGGAATGTAAACTAGTACTACTATGGAAAACACTATGTAGATCCCTTAAAGAACTAAAAGTAGAACTACCTCTTGATCCAGCAATCCCCAAAGGAAAAGAAGTCATCATATGAAAAAGACACAATTTGTAGTACAATTTGCAGTTGAAAAGATATAGAACCAACCTAAGTGCCCATCAACCAACAAGTGGATAAAGAAAATATGGTATACATATACACCATGGAGTACTATTCAGCCATAAAAAGGAATGAAATAATGTCTTTTGCAGCAACATGGATGGAGCTGGAGGCCACTATTCTTAGTGAAGTAACTCAGGAATGGAAAACCAATTATCGTATAGTCACACTTATAAGTGGGAGCTAAGTTAAGAGGATGCAAAGGCCTAAGAATGACATAATGAACTTTTGGGACTCAGAGGAGAAGGCTGGTAGGGAGGTGAGGGATAAATGACTATATACTGGATACAGTGTTTGCTGCTCGGGTGATGGATGCACCAAATCTTAGAAAATCTCAGAAATCATCACTAAAAAATGTATCCACATAACCAAAAACCACCTATACCCCCAAAATTATTGAAATAAAAAAATAAAATAAAAGTATCCTAAGTGCTTCTGATACATGGCTAGGGTTGAGGGAAAATATGATACTGGTTGAGTTTGAACATGAAGTTACTTGTACAACATTAGGTTTGAATTCTTATGCTGCTTTCCAATATGTTTGTATAGCTTAAGACCCACTTTAAAACTTACTTTGAGCCAAGGGTGAAGATAATTATTTTTTAGAGGAATATAAATATACATAAACATATATATACATTGATATGGTTATCTAATAAGGCAAACTTTAAGAAACAGAAAATGCCATTTAAAAATGACAGAACCATTTTTACTCTTCAAAGAACTTCTCTTAGTGGTTCTTTCAAGTCAGGAAGAAACCTCTTGTTCTGAGTAAGAGTGTACAAGTTGCTTAAGGACATTTGGTTTCATTTGATGTCATTTGGCTTGGTAAGAGCCTAGGTACTTCTGCTCAATAGCAGCTGGTATCACACCACACCTCCCCCTTACTATGAGGAAAGACTGCAGAGCCAGGCTGGGAGCAGATTGTCATGGGTAAAAAGAAACTTTTTGGAAGGATGATGATCCAAATTCAGACTCTGTCATGCATGTGAGGTTCAAAGTTATTAGAGTGTCTCAGAAGGACTGGAGAGCCCTGCCAAAGGTTGAGCTTGATCAAAAGGACCTCCGGAGTCCCTACGGGAAGACTATCATAGGTGGGGTCATCTGTATTAATGCCTTTAGAACCACACCAGGACATCATATTTTTTCAGAGAATCATGTTTTATTCAATAGCATGTATCTTGGGACAATGACTGTGTACATGTGTGCATCTGTATTTCTCACTAGCAATAATGTTATATATATGGTCCCACTTTGTCATGGGGGAATGATGGCTGAGCCTCACATTGGAGAGAGAGGCTTCCTTGTCCTGCTGGAGCTTCTAAGTCCTTAACTCCTGGGGAAAGGGTATTAGGAAATGACTGCCTTCTGATCATTTGGGACTTTCTCAATTCAGTGAAGAACATTACAATTCATAAAAGTATGTGTTTCTTTTTCCTACATATTAAATAAATAAAAACAAATAATTTGGAGAATTAGGTACAAATAACAAAGCCAAAGAGGTAAAAGGTCACCCGCCCCAATTAGAAGACTATTTTTTATTAACTTTGAAATAAGACAATGTTGAACTCTGCAATTGAATTTTTGAACTCCACTTATCTCATCAAAGTGGGGAGTATATTGTATATATGCATAAACATTTATAAAGTAAAATATTTTGAAGTACTTTAGAAAATGTAATTCCAAAATTTTTCCGAGTGACTGAGCTGAACTTGGCAACCCAACAATGAGGCTGCAGCAGGACAAGGAGGTATTTAGCTGGCTAAGTGGTAAAATGCTGCCCTGTCTATACCTTTTAAAGATTTTAGACCCTTTAATGAGCAGATGAACTCAAACTTACTAGATATCGTTGATTTATATTTTGAAATTTCACCATGAGAAGTTTATTTTATGCCCTTAACAAAGCAAATTTCCTTGGGAAAATCAGAATTAGTATATTAAATTTGGTTGCTTTCTTCTTCATACCTGGTTGAGACAAACACAGTGAAGAGGTGGCAATTTTGATTCACTGTGAAGATAAAATGATAATGGCTCTTGTGTGCTTTCTGAGTCCAGCTCTGGATTACATCCTCCAGAAGTCACATAAGGAAACCATCTTTTGAGATAAGGAAGATGAAAGAGTCAACGGCAGCTGAGGGCTAAGATGGGTGGGTGGGAGGATGTCAATATGACCATCACTGTGTATCTACAGATTCAGGACCAATAGAAAAAATTAAGAGCACAGGGTTCCAAAGTTAGTACAGGAGCGTAGGAAAAGATGATAGAGTATGTCTATTAAAAATTTCTTTTCTATCCCCTTCTTCCCTACTGATTCTACTACATGTTTCTGCAAACTTATTTGTACCAAAAATATTTTTAAAGAGTATCCAAAATTATAGATTGCAGAAGGAGCTATTTTGTTTTTTAACAAACATGCATCTACAATGAGGACATAAGAGAACCTACATTTAACAAGTTTACAGTCTAGTTTTATATATCAGTAAAATGTGGAATAGAGATTAATTCATAGCTAAATATTAAATTAATTAATATTATTCTATTTTTTCCTTTCTCCACTTAAATTCTTTCTGTGGTGGACCTCTTAGGCTGATATAAAACAACTTAGAAAATTCCAATATTTAGAAACAACTTAGAAAACAACATTGTAGGGACTCTGATGATTGCTATACAATGAAAGCACAGCCAAATATATGGGGTTAATGAACTTAGATGCCAAAATTAAACAGGCCAAATGGAAAAGAAACAGGCAGAGGGTATGAGCAGCCAAAAGTTATGGCTGCAAGATCTCCAGCAGTAAACAATGGGATTTTGCACACCATGGTTCCTTTCCCCAAGACCAGGGTTGACTGGCAATGACAGGAATACAGAATGAAAAGAAAAGAAACAGAGGCAGCCCTTATTTCTTGCCTCTGGATCTGTTCCTATAAATTATAAGGCTCCTAGTTATGTCCCTTCCATTGAAGAGAATTTTGTCTGAAATTAAGGGAAGACTGGGAGAAATGTGTTTCTTAAGAGAGCCATGGCTCTAATTTGGTGGCTGCCAAGAATTTGAGGAAGGAAGAATAGCTGGTGGGAAGGCGCCTTCTTTCTCATTTTTAAATCACCCAGGCCTCCTGCATTGTCCCAGTGAGATAGAGGCATGAATGCCTGGGTTATATAGTGGGAAGAGACTCTGAGATTCATTCATTGAATGTCATAACAATAATAATAAACATTTATTAAGTGCTGCTTCTATGTGAGTAGACTCTGTACTAAGCATTTCACATGAATTATTTTATTAATGTCTTATTCTAACTCTGAGAGAGGCCATACCATATTACCCTGTTTTAGAGAAGAAAAAACAAAGGCTGATGAGGTAGACAGGATAATGGACCCTCAGAGATGCCCACATCTTAACCTCCCTCAAATTTGTGACTATGTTATGTTATCTTGACAAAGGGACTTTGTGGATGTGATTAGGTTAAAGATCTTGAAATGGAGAAATTAATCTGGATTATCCTGGTGGGCCCAGTGCAATTACTGGAGTCTTTATAAAGGGTTGAGAAAGGATTTGAAGATGGAGGCAGGACCCAAAAACTAAGGAATGCAGGTGGCCTCCAGAAGCTAGAAGTGGCAAGGAAATGAGCTCTCCTCTAGAGAAGCTCTCCTCCTTCCCAAAGGAATGCAGCCCTGCCAACAAAGTACAGTAAGACCCACTTTGGACTTCTGGACCTCAGAACAGTAAGATAATACATTTGTGTTGTTTTAAGCCACTACATTTGTGGTAATTTGTTACAGCAGCAAGGGAAACTAATAAAACTGAGAAGGGTTAAGAAACGTTCACAAGATCACATCGCAAATAGCCACAGAACCAGGATTTGTACTTAAGAAATCTCTCCTGAGGCTTCCCAGCCATTAGGCTGCACTACCTCTCCATTCCTCCCTAGACTCTACTAGCTTCTAAATATCTTTTAGGGAAGCCTACTGTGATTCCTAATTTAATGACTTAATTTTATCCTTAAGTTAGTTGGTGTTAGTATCCTCATTTTGTAGATAAGGATACTCAGGCTTAGAGAACTGAAATTTAAAGAATTCAAATTTAAAGAACTCAAATTTGAACCCAGGTCAATCTAACTGGCCTTTGGTCCAAATTTTAGCCTCTTTATCATATTGCAATATACTAATATTTGACTAGTATTTATTATGTATCTGATATTATTCAATATTTAATAAATTGACTAATATCAGATAAGTATTGACTAATAATATATTAACTCATATCAGATATAAATATTAGTGAATATTTATTGCCTATCTGATAAATGCCAGCAGAAAACAGAAACTCAAATTTGAGTACTTTGGACCTCAGTAATTCTTGAAGACACCTAGAGGGCTCACACAGGAGTCATTGTATCAACTATGCTCCAGGAATATTCTGCTGCAAAGGGTTGGTAATGAAATTCTTGGATATAAAGTTACCATTGACACAGGCTTTTCAATCTCATGAATTTCCTGATTAGAATTAGCTAGGTTACACTCTGAAACAATTTAAGTGTCAATATATTTAGTTAGCTCTGATTGCTTAGCTAATATGACCAAATTTAATAGAGGTAAATATAGCAAATAATATTTTGAGGTTATTAAAATATCAGCCCACATATCTGGCTATCATGATAGAAGAATCATTGTAACCCCAATAACACATATCAAGGATCACTTGAATGAGAGGATACCCTGCTTATACAAGCTCAAATATTCAGAAACATAAAAGTAGCTAACTAGCCAAAGGGTATGGAAGTGAAGTGCATGCTCCCGGGAACTTTATGATCCCCAAAAACCAGTACCTCAGTGAATTACAATAACCTAATTAAAACATCACATCCTTTTATTATGTTATGTTATTCTTACCATAATATAAAGGACAAAGTGATATACAATACAATTATATAGAAAATGGACCTGTGCAGAGAACCAGAATACCAAATTAATTTTTGTATCATAATTTCACCAAGTTAGAGTTTGTAAATGGAACAAATACATAAAAACACCCGCACATACGTCATCCTCCTCTGATTCATGATGCTTGAGCCTCAAATCACCTCTACTTCACAGACACACTGCTAGAAACAGTCACCAGGATACAAAATAAAACTGTGGCACATGAACAAAACATTTGCAGCCAAAAAGCATTAACACTACTCTGGACACTCTTCTTTTTCCTGTTTTTGTTTTTGAGACAGGGTCTCATGCTGTCACCTAGGCTGGCTGCAGTGTAGAGATGCAATTATAGCTCATTGCAGCCTTGACCTCCTGGGTTCAAATGATCCTCCTACCTCAGCCTCCTGAGTAGCGGGGATTACAGGCATGCAGCATCATGCTCCAATTTTTATTTTTTAAAAATTTTTATAGAGACAAGGTCTCATTATGTCACCTATGCTGGTCTCAAAACTCTTGGGTTCAGGGACTCCTCCCACACTTTTGAGACCATAACAATCATGCTTGTGATGTGTTAATATGTGTCCACTCTGCAAATCTCTGAATACTGAAAGCACATGTTCCAGATTCCAGCTTCAGTGTCTGCATTTATGGAAAGAAGTGTCCCTGAACCTGATGAGAAGACAGTAAAAAGACTAATAAGCAGGAGGTTAAGTGTCCCAGAGTGAAAAAGCAGTTCCTTTTTACCAAAGTCTTTTTGCCTAGGGGTACTCGAGCCATTTCCTGACAAGCAGCCACCACTTCACTGTCCTTCAATGGACAGAGGCATTGATGCACTTAATAGCACCAGTGACTTCAAAGACTTGATGAGTCTAAACTACTATCTGGAAATGAGTAGACACTGAAAGAAATAACTACTAAAAAACTCCTACAAAAGCTCCCAAAAGGTGGTGAAGGGATTCTGGGACTTAGAAAGTTTACTGTATGTGATTTACATATACTTGGAACTCACACAGTGTTGGACTCAATCTCAGAGATGTTCCCTTCCAGCTGAGAGCTGTTACATTATTAGACTTGAAACATGAATCAGTCCTATCTCTTATACAAGGTCAGGACATCTCAAATAAAAGCCAGACCTGCATAACATTTCAGGGGCAAACAAGAATGGTGTGTGAATAACAGAGTCACACCAAGAAGTTTCTCACCATTACTTCCCCTCTAGTAATAGATGTCTGTAGTACTGTTCCCAACTTTACATAGTCACATGATGAGAACAATGAAACTCAGAAGTCAAGCAATAGATTCAAGGCTGCCTAGTGCAACAGCAAAGCCAAAGCCAGAATTTAAGATTTTGGGGTCCTGATTAGAGATTTTTTCTGTTTTCTGATTTACAGATCTATTTCTTTGAGCCAGTTCCTCCTTCTAGTGTAAAAACATTTTAGAATGCCTATCAAGAAATGAATATGGGGTGTCAGGGATCGGGGGAGGTGAAGAATGAGAAACTTGGAGTTTGCAAGCAATTGTCATAATTACAAGGGTCCACAGAAGTCTTTTCAAGGAAGCAAGTCATTGCTCTGTGGCATTTCTGCCCGGAAATGTTTTAAACTTCAGTTTTTATTCTTCAAGGTCCATTAATAGTCTCCAAAGTGGGCAAGCTAATGAGACTTTTGAATGACAAAGCTTTTAAAAGTATGATGCACCTTTGTTTATCCAAACTTTAGGATTATGCCAATATTTTATGGAGGTGTGTGAAGGAAAACTATTTGTGAGAGTTAAGAATAGAAAAAGAACTAGAACTTGCACCTCCAGACAAAAAGAAAATGACAATTACTTTTAGTTGTTATATTATATGTCACTTTTAAAGAAGGACAAATGTGTTTATTTTTAATATAAATCTCACTTATATCCTAATCACAGAGAATCTGTCAGGCATATTTTACTTCGAAAAGCTCAGGCTTAGTATTCCATGGTGTGCAACAATAGAAACAGGACCACTAGAGCAGGGAGGGAGAAGGGGTTGAAAAACTAACTCTTGGGTACTATGCTCAGTACCTGAGTGATCATTCATACTCCAAATCTCAGCATCATATCACACAATATACTCAGGTAGCAAACCTACACATGTACCCCCTGAATCTAAAATAAAAGTTGAAAAAAAAAGTTCAAGTGAATTATGCAGCTTTTCTCTGCAAACCTTGTCAAAAGTGATTTGCAACATGATCTCGGAAACTTTCTCTAGGCATAGCATTCTGCACTAATCCTTCATTAATGTGCAGCTCCGGACTGTTAACTATGTAGGCACAAAACTCTAGGGGTGTGCAAAAAGGCATGACTAGCAGACTGGCATTCCTCACCGTCACACACTCTTCTCTCTCAGACATCCTAAACCTTGAACACAGCACAGGAGAGATTTGTCACATCAGGACAGCAGATAGAAGGAGAGCATAAAGAGACCAAGGAGCAGCTAAGAAGGAACAGGGTGAAGAGAGCAGAGTAGAAGGAGAGTGGCCTCCAGCACAGTTCAACGAGGTGCCTGGACTTAGCCTGGTTTACTTGGCAATCTAGATTTTGAGTGAATCATATGTTTTGAATGTCAAAAAGCCAAAATAGGCATCTTTGTTTTAAATAAAGTAAACATACTACGTTGTTTTGTTTCTGAGCCTCCTGGAATATTCTCCTCACTAGCTAGGCCTGTGCTGTGTGTACCCTCCTCCGTTTAGATGTTATGCTTCTATTATTGCAGCTCATATTACATGAGGTAATTTAGTAGACATGTCTGCTGTGTCTGATGGCTCTGGGGTCAACTAAGATGGTTTTTGAGAGAATAGCAAGTTAAAGCAGGATGGACTTCCTACTGCCTTTAATTTGATGTCCAAAATCCTTAAGGTGGCTTTGTATGTCCAAGGCATCTAGCTGCAAGGCCCATGTCTCTCTGTTCACTCATACATGCTTCAGAGCCTTTCCTTCTGCTGACCTCATTGCTTGGAATATTCTCTTTTCTCTTCACAGTGCATATCCTAACCCCTCTTGGCCCCAAATCTGGCTAGTTCCAATTAGCATGTCTACTACAGGGCAGCTTTTCCTAAATTCTCTGATATGCTCTAGTATATACTCTAATATACCCTTTTGTAATGTCCCCATAATTGTCTAACAGTTATTGCAATTGTAGTCATTAAATCCTTTATGAAATTTTTTTTGTGTCTGCTTTATTCATAGGACTGTCAGTTTCATGAAGGTGTGTCTCTGTGATGTTCATTAGTTCCACCTGTGCCTAAAATGAGTGAGGTTAGGGAGCACTACACTGACTGCAGCCCGGTCGAGTGGCTTATACTTCATAGTGGAGGAAAGAAAGCTCTGGCAGGACTCCTACGCACAGGACTTAAACAATGCAAGCAGTAATTACAGAATATTAATCCAACAGTAAACACACAGGATGAATTGGAGAGGGAGAGAGACTAAAAGCCTTGGAAGATTTGACCTGGAAGGGCTGGCAGTGAGAACTCACACATAGAGGCCTATTCCCAAGAACTGGGAGGCTTCCTTTATCTAAGCATCCCTTGGTTGTAGGCATTGTAAGAGGGAGGACCAGAACCCAGATGATTCACTTGGAGCTAGAGAAACTATTTATAAAGAATATGAGAGAAATCTTTCATTTTTATCCTTATGGCTTCAAATATATTTCTAAGAGACAGAAAAATGTGGTAAGGACCAGACCATCTTTGGAAGAAATAATTACTATTTCACTTAAGTGAGATTTCACAATCACTTTAAAAAGTAATTTTGTACACATATCATTTCACATTTTAAACTGTACATTGTTTGTGGTTGTGAACTTAGATAACAGCCTTCATAGGTACAACTTGCCTCAATTTCCTTAATACATATTAGCTAGTTTTTCCTTTGATAATTAAGATAGACTTTTATGTATAAAATATACAGTTCTGTTTCAGTTAAGCCCCAAATGATTAATTTTGGATAACGGAATGTTTTTGAAGAAGGCAAATATCCTTAGAATACTTATGCTTTCACTACACACCTATTTAAAAATAAATACAAATGAACTTTTACTACTTCTTGGTTTTGAATGAAGCCCATTCTTCCCAAGCCATACAAGGTGAGACATGTTGCCTTGTGGCACATATGCCCTTCTCACAAAACTGATGCTTTGTGGCAAAGTACGAAGTTCAAATTATATAAAGAACGAAGTTATCCCCCAGATTTTGTCCTTCCTAGAACCAGATAGACTATTTTTAACTTTTCAAAATTCATTACTGAATTTTCCATCATTACTTTTAAACAGGACCTATGCTCAAATGACTTGGTTGATGCACACAGTTTTTGGCCAAAATGTACTATGAATACTTTTTGAATGTTCATGCTATCATATTTATTTTAATGCACAATTACTGGGCAAATGTCTTTTAATCCCAAGAAGTTCAAGGCATTTAAATGAAGCTTTAAATTTCAGAATACTGAGATTTTTACCTTTACAGAGTTGACTTTATCTTCTCTGTCCACCCTACTGGTGTTAGAACCTGGAATTTGATTCTGTATGTACAATCTTCCATTATTTTCCCCTTAACTGTGACTCCATTTTAAGATACATGACAAACTAGCTATGAAAAATAATGAAATTCCTCCTTTGGTGATAATATAAACTGGAAATGTACATCCTGAAATGTTTTACATGAGTGGATTTATTCATATTAATTATCACTCACATATATAATTCATTTGAAAAGATTTTCCTACAGCTTTTAGAAATTACATCTCTAAAAAATGGAAAAAAATGACAAATAGTGCATGTATACATGTGTATAGTGGGTGAATACTCATTAGGGAAAGTAACATTTTAGAGTCTAGTGTGGTATTGCTCTCCTTTATAATATTTATCAGTGTTAGCCAATCTGAAGGTACAGCTACAAACTGCTGCACTATAGTACTCAGTCATTAGTGTTTGTGAGAGCTCTTCACATGCAGAGCATTGAACCAGAATTTCCAACTTCATGGTATAGATGTCCTCTAGGTATATTTTCTGTAAAATTAAATTCTGTAATTTGAACACTGTTTTCCCATTGGCTTCAATTTTTGAATGAGAAATAAATTCCAAAGGTAGTAAAGTCAAAGGAAATAGTGTCTCTGGGGGTGGGGTGGGGTGAAGATCCTGTAGGAGATAACAGAAGAGATGAAGGTGAGGAAGTGGCTAGCTTCTCATGCACTGTTTTAGCCACCTTATGTGAAGAGTACACCTTAAAAATTAGATTGGGGGAGGGAGAGCATCAGGAAAAATAGCTAATGCAAGTGCTGGGCTTAATACCTAGGTAATGAGTTGATAGATGTAGCAAACCACAATGGCACATGTTTACCTATGTAACAAACCTGCACATCCTGCACATATACCCCAGAACTAAAAAGAAAAATAAAGTTAGGTCCAAGAAGAGCTGCTTCTTCTGGCTGATCTGTAGAATGATAATGTATTGTGACATGAGGCCAGGCAATGAAATAATGCAATGAACTTCCAAGAGCCACATGAATTAATAGTATTTATAATAATAAGAGAAAATCTGTATGTACCTATGCAACAACCCTGCATGATCCGCACATGTACTCCGAACCTAAAGTACAATTAAAAAAAAAAAGGAAAAGAAAATCAACAGCAAAAAAAAATCCATTTAAAAATGTCTTTGTGCTCTTCTTGGTCTCTAATGCCCATCCTCTACTCCCAAAGAGCCTAGCACATAAGGTTGCCACACTTTACAAACAAACAGGTTTTTTAGTATAGATGTGATGTTTAATACTGAGCATCAATTTGATTGAATTGAAGGATACAAACTATTGATCCCGAGTGTGTCTGTGAGGGTGTTGTCAAAAGAGACAAACATTTGAATCAGTCGGCTGGGGAAGGCAGATCCACCCTTAATCTGGTGGGCACAATCTAATCAGCTGTCAGCAAATATAAGCAGGCAGAAAAACATGAAAAGGAGAGACTGGCCTAGCCTCCTGTCCTACATCTTCCTGCCCACAAACACTGGACTCCAAGTTCTTTAGTTTTGGGACACAGACTGGCTCTCCTTACCCCTCAGCTTGCAGACAGCCTATTGTGGGACCTTGTGATTGTGTCAGTTAATACTTAAACTCCTATATATATATAATATATATGTATATATGTGTGTGTATTTAGGTATATATGTGTATGTGTGTATATATATGTATATGTATATATCCTATTAGTTCTGTCCCTCCACCCTAACTAATACAGATTTTGGTACCAGGAGTGGTTCTAGAGGAACAGAATATTAAGGATGGAGTTCTTTCATTGGTTTTGGGGTTTCTGGAGTTGGCTGCCTAATAGGATTAGACCCCAAAATGCTAAAGACTCTACTTTTAATAGTGTGGAGAACATTCACAGACCTTGGTGTGAACTGCTTAGAGAGTTATGCAAAATAAATGCATTTGACACTCCTGATTCACTGCTTGCGAGAGGCAGGGAATTTAGTGACTCTATACAAAATACCTTTGACCATATGTGGAGAACCAAGGAACATAATGAAGCTGGTTGGTTGCTTCTAACTTCAGTGGACAAAGTGATAAAAGAAAATGATGAACTCAAGTGTTCTGTCTCCCAGGTTCAGAAGCAGATACTGAGCCTCAAATCTGCTAAGATTTCCCTGAGTGAGAGTCTTATCACCTGTAGAGAAAGAGCTGAAAAATAGACACAAGCTCTTACCATGCAAGTGGCTGACCTACAAGGAAAGATGCATGCACAGTCTGGCCAGGTGTCTACTGTTAAAGTGAGGGCATTGATTGGAAAAGACTGGGATGCTGCAACTTGGAATAGAGATGTGTGGGAGGACACTGATGAAGCTAGGGACACTGAGTTTGTAAACTCTGATGAACCATTTTTGCCAGAAGAAAGAGCTTCCCCGTCCCCAGTAGTGGCAACATCCCCTTCCTGATCCATGCTGCCATCAGACTTTCTACCTTTGTCTGAAGAGATAAACCTGCACTGCCTGAGGCAACAGCGACTCTCCTGAGGCAGTTGCCAAGCAAGATAATGTTGATTCTTCTCAGGAGCCACCCTCAACACCTCTGTTTGCTTCTAGACTTAGAAGTCGACTAAAGTCCCAGTGGGCCCCTAGAGGTGAGGTTAAGAGCGTGACCCATGAGGTGGTGCTCTACCCTCAAAAAGAACTGTTTGAGATCTTTAATGTATATAAACAGAAATCTGGAGAACAGACATGGGAATGGGTTTTAAAGGTGTGGGATAATGGTGGAAGGAACATAGAGTTGGATCAGGCTGAATTTATTAAATTGGGCCTACTAAGTAGAAACTCTGCTTTTAATGTTGCAAGTTAAAAAGGATTCTAATAGTTTATTTGCTTGGTTAGGTTAAATATGGATTAAAAGATGACCAACTGTGAGAGAGCTGGAAATGCCTGAGCTCCCTTATTTAATGTAGAGAAAGGGATCCAACGGCTTGGGGAGATCAGGATGGTGGAGTGGATTAGTCACTTTAGATCTTCTCATCCTAGCTGGGGGGTGGGGGTGGGGGTGCTCCAGAAGATATACCCTTGACCAATGCCTTGTGAAACAGATTTGTGAGGGCAGCACCTGCATCTTTGAAGAGCCCTGTAATTGCTCTTCTCTGTATGTCAGATCTAATGGTTGGAACTGCAGTCAACTACAAAATTTAAATACAATGGGAATAATTGGATCCCGAGGTGGCAGGGGCCAAGTGACAGCATTCGACAGTCAAAGGCATGGTGAGCATAGCTACCATAATGGACAGCAGAGGCAAAGTAGCAATCAGAATAGTCTGACTCATGTAGAGCTCTGTCATTGACTAATTAATCATGGCATTCCTAGAAGCGAAATTGATAGGAGGCATACTGCATTCCTACTTAATTTATACAAGAAAACTTCTATATCAAATGAACAAAAGACTAATTTGAATTATAAAAACAGAATCATGGCCCCTCAATTAATTTCCAGACTTGAGCCAGTTTACAGACCCAGAACCCCTTGAATGAAGGGGAGACTGGTGCTCTTGAAGAAGGACTCCACTACATTACCAACAATTTATGGAGTGAATCTTTCTCCCATCCTTCCCCAAGGAGACCTTCAGCCTTTTTCCAGGGTAACTATAGATTGGGGAAAGGGAAATAATAAGACAGTTTGGGGAGTACTGGACACTGGGTCTCAGCTGATATTGATTCCAAAGGACCCAAAACAACATTGCAGTCCTCCAGTTAAAATAGAGGCTTATGGAGGTCAGGCAATTAATGGGATTTTAGCTCAGGTGTGACTTACAGTGGTCCAGTGGGTCCCTGGACTCATCCTGTGGTCATTTCCTCAGTGCCAGAATGCATAATTGGCATAGACATACTTAGCAGCTGGCAGAACCCCCACAATAGGTATGTCCCAAATATTGAATAGAACTCACTTATACTAAAAAGTATTCATCATTTATCTGAAATTGAAATTTAACTGGGCCTCTTGTGCTTTATCTAATATTCCTACTAACATAGCACTTTAGACTTAGAAAATATTTGTTGGGTGATTTGATTTTCTTTGCTTGGGATTATAGAATAGTGTCTTTTCAAGCTTGCTGATTTTTATTTTTGCCATTGATTTTTAAAATTCAAATGAATTCCATAACTTGAGCCAAGCTTCTAAAACATAAGCAGGGAGTTACCCTCACAGGGAAGGAGAACAGAACCCAGCTCACTCCAGGTTGCATCCATTGCTACTGTTTGACATTTGTTTCTTTAGCCCAGGCTTCTCGTTTTAGATGAGAAAAGGAGGATCACAGAGGAGGGTGACTGCAAATCCAGTGTCTTTGCTTTGGATCATGCGGTCTTGGCTTATACAGGTGACTCTGCTGTATGAGAATGAGTTATAATCCTAGAGTTAATTTACAAGCTTCATTACAGCACAGAGCACATTGTCCTCTTCAGAAAAAGCTATAACACTGAAGTTAGATTATTAGGCAATCCAACAAGGTAGCTGAAAAACAAAATACCTGCCATGAAAAAAATTAGGGGGAAAAGAAACGATTTCAAATAAATTACAGGTAAGATAGGTTTTCCTGGACTAGTCTGAAAATGTAATGATCATGGTGTTAGTGAGACAGTGTGGAAGCAGGCAAATAAATATTCTATATTCTTTTTTTTCAGCTTCAGGGATACTGATAAATGGAACATGGATAGGGAGGAGACTGATCTGGTGGTGAAAGTAGAAAATGCACAAAAATAATGAGTGAATAAAGAAATGGAGTCTCTGCTAAACTTTGCCAAACACTTACACAGCTGACAACATTCCAGCAACATCTTAAGTGTTTTAACCATCCTCACCTGCCCTGTCACTTCATTCTCCTATAAAGTTACAACCCTAAAGAAAGAAAAGCCCTCCACATTTAACACACTCCATTTGTCTATTCATTAATACAATAAAGAGTTAAATATGTGGGCCAGGCATTGTACAAGGCACTGGTGACACACAGGTAAACAAACAAATCATTTCTGCCATCAGGGAACTTGAAGGAGATGTACATTAAGAGATGATTACACAAATAATGAATTACAATTGTGATAAGTGATACTCAAAGAAATATAGTTACTGCAAACACCACTACTTAATAGAGAATCATCATCATCATCATTTCTTTATTTTGCACTTGCTATGTGCTGCGTTTTGTACAAAGTATTGTATATCCCTTTTATCTAAAATTCACACAAATCTTGGAAAATAGCAAGGTAGAAATTATTACCATTTTCAAAAGATAACAGATAATCCTTTTTTTCTATTTATAGTTTTGACTGCTTTCGGAGGAGGCCATTGGAAGACCCTTTGTTCTGGGCGTCTTGATGCATTTGAGTATGAAAACTTGGAACGAGAAGAGAAGAGAGCTAAATTTCTCTGCATAGTAAGAAGGAAAATATTTGTGTTCCTAGGAAACAATCTGGAGGCATATGTGAAGAGTGAAAAAAGAAGATAGAGGTTTCTGGAGAGACAACAAAGGCTGTGTGCCTCCCCACACCAGTCCTTGCCAACCTCAAACCTTCATTGAAGTTACTGGACACACCAACATGAGGGGGCTCTTTGGTGGTCACTAGTGAGGGGACAGAGTTTCACTTGCAATTTGATAAAGGGGGAAAAGAGAACACAATGTGCATAGATACTAGGGTGAGAGGAATAACAGCTTAGGAGACCATAACCCTACGATTCCCAAAGGTGGTGAAAAGGGTTCAAATTGGTTTGAACCAATTTTATGTGAGTGCTCAAGGGGCTAGGAAATCCTATCTGACAACTAGGTTATCCAAATTAGGACGTATGGACTCAGAGAGGTCCCAGAGCCATGGAAATTACTATATTTGAACCCAAATCTGACTCTAAGGTCTATATTTTTTCTACTTTGCCATGTTCCCTGTTGTTGTCAAGAAGGCACAAGGGACCAGAATGCAACACTTCTGTTCTGTGATTTTTGAAGGAATTAGTTCCAGACTAATCAGGGTACAGGCTGGCCATTTTCACAACAGGGACCCCCAACAATTGTGTGCTGCCTTAACACTTCAAGTTTAAAGCACTTTTGCATACATTACCTCACACATGGAATTTTACTTCTTCTGAATGAAGAACTAAATAAATTGTGCTAAATATATCTCAAGCTGTTGTCAGTGCTTTTCACTACAAATTCCTCACCCAGCAGTTCCTCCATGGGTATTATCTATTAAGTACAGCTTTGCCCAGCACAGTCATTCATCTGGGGAGCAAATGCAGAACTTGGATTTGTTGTGCTGTAGACAGGCTTCAAGAGCAACTTGTACATCCTGTAGGCCTCGGAAAGAAAACTGGGGACACAGTGTCCTGGTTAAAGCAAATGCCTACATTTATTTTTGGAATTACTCCTTGGAACTGTGGAGAGATGAGTTTTTTTCAGGCAGAACCAAGGACAAGAAACAGCAAGGTTAAGGAAACACAAACCTTGAAGTCTTAAAGCTCTTCTAAACTTATCTAGTGTGTCCTGGAGGTTTAATCACTGGGTAGAGTAAATCCTCAGCAGGTATAAATAACCTTAGGTTTCTTCTAGATTGTCTGCTTTGGTTGGGGAGCTGCAAGATCTACAAAGACTATATTTCTGGTTGCCATTTATGTCTCTCCACCTTGAATTTCCCATCTTCCGTCTTTTCTTTGTGTCCTAATTTAGACTGTGTTTACTTTTGTATCTTTGAGAGTGCCTCGTATGCCGTGGAAAATACTCATTGAATGCCCAACGTGGAATGTGCTCAGCCTCCTTTAGACCTTTTAAACATTTGAGTGTGAAATTCTTTTAATATATTTGAATCCTACATCTGATTTTAACATATCAAAAAAATACAACATTGTATTTTGGTCACATACTCTGACATCCTGTTCTCTTCCTTAGCTCTCCTCAGAGCAGGGTTCTGAAGGGAGAGAGGAGCAACCTGTCACCTATAGGAAGGTATTAAAACTTCTAGTTGTGGCTGGGTGCAGTGGCTCACACCTATAATTCCAGCACTTTGGGAGGCTGATGTGGGCAGATCACCTGTGGTCAGGAGCTTGAGACCAGCCTGGCCAACATGAAGAAACCCTGTCTCAACTAAAAATACAAAAATTAGCTGGGTGTGGTGGCAGGCACCTGTAATTCCAGCTACTTGGGAGGCTGAGGCAGGAGAATTGCTTGAACCTGGGAGGCGGAGGTTGCAGTGACCTGAGATTGTGCCACTGCTCTCCAGCCTGAGTGACAGAGTGAGACTCTGTCTCAAAAAACAACAAGACAACAAAAAAACTTCTAGTTGCCACTGTGCCATTTCTCACACACAGAAACACAGAATGGCAACTAAAACAGCCCTGAGAGCTTAAGAAAGACAAAACATTTTAGAGGAGAGGTTTGGCGATGAAATCAGACACACTTGCGTTCAAATCTTCTTGCTGCCATGTACTACCTGCAAGTACTTGAACAAATAATTTAAGTTTTTCTTACCCTCCATTTCCTTATTTGAAAGTGCACAAATAATTTTCCTTATGTAATTCCATGAGGACTGACTGAATAAGATGATTTTGTAAGACATTTAGTATTGTACCTATGAGTTCCTGCCATTGGCATTGACATCATACTCTCTTTTCAATATTCCTTTTCCTCTTTCTTTCTTGTGACCTCTCTGGGAATCTCTTCCAGATAATTGTGGTGGGGCTGCCTGTGTTTTCCTTTGGACATAGAGGTGAGCAACTGAATGAGACTCGGGTGTCACAAATACCCCACCCACTTGGCCATGGTGACCATTCAAGACTGTACACACATGCCAAGCCAGGCTTTGCCACTTACATCCTGAGATCTTTGAATTATTAAGATTCAAAGATGTGAAGCTGGGGATGTGAAGTGGTGGGGTGAGATCTGGGGGCTACGGGCAGCCATCTTACCTGCTGTTTGGGAAGCCTCTTTCCAGGAGCTAGTGAGGGACACAAAATTTGGTTTTGCTGTTTGAGCAGGAGTCTGCAGCCAACTGTACCTGAGTCCTTGTTATTTACATAAGCTGATTCCTCCTTTTCATTTTTTTTTGAGAAAAATACTTTATTTTAAAATATACATTGAAAAAAGTACTGTAAGGAAATATATGAAGCCCTCAACAGTGTTATCCTGGGATGAGAATAGAAATTTTAGGCAGGGAAATTTTACTTTTCATGTAAAATATTTCTGCATTAAAAATCATTTTGATTTTTTTTATTTTCTAAACGAGTTGAAGTGGTATTTCTCAAACCCGAAACAGGCAGAACCTATAATAATTCCCTTCTGTTCTCTTATATTGCTTTTCAGAAACTAAGTGGGCCTTGTTTTTTGTCCTTTTTTTGTCAAAATCATTTTTGTCCTGATTTCTTATCATATAGAAAAATTCCAATAATTATACAAAAGAAGATAAAAACCATACTATTAACATTTTGGCTGATATTCTTCTTGTCTCTTTTTTATACGTAGCTGTATTCACACTGAATATTCAATTTCAAATTCTCACTTATAACAATATCACAACATTAGAAAATTAATACATATCTGCTGAAGACAATTCAGAAAACACAGGAAAGTAAAGACAGGAAAATTAATCTATTACCCATCGATAGCCATTAAGGATATCTTGCTTTCTTTCTTTCTTTCTTATTTTTTGCCTTTCCCCCCTCTCTCCTAATATGAGGCTTAGATGGTAGATGGTATTTTATACAAAGCATATCATCTTTCACAAAACATTTTTATAAGATATTAAGCGCTGAGTGTGGTGGCTCACAGTGGTAATCTCAGTACTTTGGGAAGCCAAGGTGGATGGATCACTTGAGGCCAGGAGTTCAAGACCAGCTTGGCCAACAATGGTGAAACCCTGTCTCTACTAACAATACAAAAATTAGCCAGGCAAGGTGGTGCTTGCCTGTAATCCCTGTTACTCTGGAGGGTGAGGCAGGAGAATCACTTGAATCTGGGAGGCGGAGGTTGCAGTGAGACAAGATTGCAGCACCACACTCCAGCCTGGGTGACAAAAGCAAGACTCTGTCTAAAAAAAAAATAACATTTTAAATGGTTCCCATCATGTGATTGTTCCATAATTTAATAGGTTCTTCATTGTTGGGCATTTAGTTTGTTTTACAGTGAAAATTTGTTTTCACAATGTTGTGAATCAATAGCCTTGATTCACAAGGATATTACAATACTGTGATCAATATCCTTGTTTATAAATTTTGGGGTGAAAATATTTCCATTTTAGACATTCCTAAAAGTAAACTTACTACTCACCTTCCAGAGTAACTGGGATTACAGGTCATGAGTATTTTAAGTATATTAAAAATATTATCAAGCCAAGACAACGGGAAAAAGGCCTTAAAAGCATTTCAGAAGTCTTCAGAATAGCCCTCCCCTCACTGGCTCAGGATCATAGTAGGAAACAACAGATTTGGGGGCCAGGCCCAGGACCCTGCTGCCCTGTACAGCCTTGGAAAACTGTTCCCAGCATCCTAGCTGCTGGGGCTGCAGCATTTGCACAAAGAGTTTCAGGTACAGCTCAGGCTGCCACTTTGAGAGTGCAAACTGTAAGCCTTGGTGGCTTCTACGTGGTGTTGAGCCTGCAGGCACACAGAACGCATGAATGAAGGAGGCTTGGCCGCTTCCACCTAGATTCCAAAGGATGTATCAGAGGAAAGCTGGGTGCTTGACACAGGGTGGAGCCTACACAAAGAGACTTTCCTAGGGCAGTGCTAAGGGGAAATGTGGGGTTGAAGCCCCACAGAGCATCCTCACCAGGGCACTGCCTAGTGGCGCTGTGGGAAGGGGACTGCTGTCCTTAGTTGGGAAAATGGTAGAGCCACTGGTAGCTTGCATCCTGAGCCTGGAAAAGCCACAGGCACTCAATTTCAACCCATGAGAGCAGCCACGGGGCTGCACCCTGCATAACCATGGAGGTGGAGATGCCCTAAGCATTGGGAGCCCACCCCTTATACCAGCATGTGCTGTTTTCAGGACAAGGAGTCAAGGATTATTTTGGAGCATGAAGATTTAATATCAGTCCTGCTGGGTTTCAGACTTGCATGGGGCCTGCTATCCCTTTCTTTAGGCTGATTTTTCCCTTTTGGAATGGGAATGTTTACTCAATGCCTGTAGCACCATTGTTGTTGCAAGCAAATAACTTGATTTTCATCTTACAGGCTCATAGGTGGAAGGACTTGCATTGAGTCTCAGATGAGACTTTGGACTTTTGAGTGATGCTGGAATGCAGTAAGACTTGGAGACTATGGGGAAGAGATGACTGTATTTTATAATGTGAGAAAGACATGAAATCTGGGGGACCAGGGGAAAAATGATAGGTTTGGATGTTTTGAACCTTCCAAATCTTATGCTGAAATGTGACCTCCAATATTGAAGGTGAGCCTAGTAGAAAATGTTTAGGATGGATCCCTCATGAATGGCTTGGGGTTGTCTTCACTGTAATGAGAGAGGTCTCACTGTATCAGTTCACACCGAGAGCTGGTTTAAAAAAGCCTGGCACTTCTTCCCTCTCTGCCATGTGATATGCTATTTCCCTTTCATCTTGTGCCATGATTACAAGCTTCCTGAGGCCCTCTCCAGGAGCAGATGCTCACATTATGCTTTGTGTACAGCCTGCAGAACTGTGAGCCAAAGAAACCTATTTTCTTTATAAATTAAAAAAAAAAATAAAAATTATCAAACTACTCTTCAATAAATTTATAGTAATTATCACTTTTACTAATAGTTTATGATGCTTAGTAAACACCTTTTTAGTAGCTGCATAGGATTTATTAGCTATGAAATGACTTTAGCTATTCATTTTCCTGTTAGAAGACATTATATCACACTATAAAAAGGCCCTCTGTATATAACTCTTTGTATTCATTTAAGGTTATTGCTTCAGGTGATTTCAAAAATACTTTTATCAAAGGGCATAATTATTTTTAAGTTATAGATACATACTGATATGCCAAATTGCTTTCCAGAATGATTGTATTAATTTATATTTTACCATCAATAAAGTGTGAGAATGGCTTCCAACTTCACTAACATTGCACACTACTAATATTAAAATAAAGCAATAAAAACCAACAATGACATATCTAAAAATATTCACTCATTTGATAGGTGTCACAGTGTGATTTTATTTTTAATGTATTTGATTGCGTGAAGTTTAATGTTTTTCATCTATTTTTACTTTTTTTAGTTGTGAACATCTTATGACCCTTCCCCATTTTATTGCCTTCGTATTTTCCTACCTATTTTGCACAAATTCTCTTTACATTTAGGTTATCGACGTATCATCTCACATATGTATATCAGAGATATACAAGAGATAAATTATTGCTATTCTGTTTCACATACTTTCCGATGATTGGATATTAAACCTTTTTAGACAAATATATAGTCTGTATAATATATACTCCTTCTCCACACAGGGAGGCAGCACTGAGCAGTGGCTAAGTACACTGGATGTGGCAGTATAGCGTTTACCTTTTAGGACTATTGTGAGGATTAACTGATACATTAGACAGTTTTCTAAGCTTTACTTATGGCAAGTTGTTATTATTGTTAGCTATCACTTATATAGTTTCTTTGACAATCATTTAACCTGCAATTTGGTTAAGGACATGTTTTTGAGTTGCAGGAATTTAAAATGTTAATGTTGTTAAATATAATTATTTTCCATTATGAACTTTTAATCTTTATATTTATAAAATCCTTTTCCTTTCATTGATCATTTAAAATTCCTATAGACATTTAGTCAAAAGGAAAGAAAATATGTTTCTGTTTAAAGATTTTCACATGAATGTTCATAGTAGCTTTATTTGTAATAGTGAAAAACCAGAAAGAACCTCAGTGTTCATCAAAGATGAATGGATGAACAATGAATAAAGCAATAAAGATGAACATATTGTTGATACATACAACATGAATGAGTCACAAAATAATTATACTGAGTGAAAGAAACCAGACCAAAAAGTGTGTATTGTCTGATTCCATTTACATAAACTCTAGGAAATGCAAACTAATCTATAGTGACTAAAACTTCATTTGTGGTTGCTTGGGAATGGAGGAGGAACAAGTGGGAGGCATTACCAAGCAGCCTGAAGAAATTTTTGGTGATGATGGCTATGTTCACTATCTTGATTCTAAAGATGGCTTAGGGTGTGTGTGTGTCTGTGTGTGTGAAAATCTATCAATTTGTATACTTTAAATAGTTTAGTTCATTGTCAATTATATCATAACAAAGCTCTTTTAAAATCCCTGTATATTTTCTATTAATCCTTATAGTTTGATTTATTGTAAGTATTTAACTCTAATCTACCTGGAATTCATTTTGTAGTATAAATGAAAATACTTTCCTTCCCAATACTATTTTACTGCATAATAATCATCTTTCCTGTTGCTATGTGCAGCCTCCTCTAGCATATATTGATACAGATGCTAGTGTTTGTTTATACTCCAGCATTTTGTCTATATTATCACCCTCTTTAATTATAGTTCAACTTAATTGTGATTATAGCTTATAATATATTTAATAGCTGGTATATGACATTCCTCTTCATTTTAATATTCTTTTCCTGCCTAACCTTAACCTAATCAAACAATCTCAGATCTTAGCAAGACTATCAGAAAATATTTAAACCCAAAGGATTATACAATTTTAAATGAGAAAGGTAATAAACGTTGCAATTTGAATTTTTAAAAAACATTTTAAGAAAGAGTATGAGGAAAGGGGAGCCCAAATAGCAGCAATACTAGCTGAAGTAAGGAGCTTCAGTTTAACCAAACCGGAAAACCCTATTGCTGACTCTCATATGCCCTGCCTTCTTTTCTGTTGCCCAGACCTTAATCACCGGCTCTCACAGAGATTTAGCCAGGGAGAGTATTTTTTGATGTCTCAGACAGGCAAGAAAGATAGCTACACTCAAGGGCAATGTTGGGTAAGGGAAGGTTTTAAAGAATACAGTGTGTGATACAAAGACAAAACACACACGTAGGAATATACCTGGGAATTTCATAGGCAAGATAAAATGGTATATTGTTTGGGTATTGCATGGTCATGAGAAGCAGAGTAGTTTTAGGGCTCATGATAATTTCCTTTGATTGGTTTTGCCTAAGTATAAGATGCCTTGTTGCCTTCTGGCTTTGTCCAGTTATTTTAAGTCTACTTATTTAGATGTTAGAGGTTACATTATTTTCTTAAGTTGAAAAGAACTGAGTCACATTTTTTTTTCCATTAGTTTCCCATGTGGGGAATTGTTAATTGTGGACTACTCCCTTCTACTCTAAAATAAATAACCTTTTAACCAATGTGTGAGAATCAGAATGATTACTTTGGAGGAGTACAATGAGATAATTATCAAGCAGTTAACACTTATTAAATACCTACAGTGTACATAAACTACCTTGAAAGTATGTTTAAAGAGAAGATTTAATCTGAACAATCTGAGTAAATGTAAGAATTCTTTATTTGTAATAGCAATTCTAAAGGTAAATAGTTATCACTAAGAAAATTTTTACTTTTAAAGGTGAGAAGGTGTTGAACGAAGCAGCATTAGTAAACCAGTAAATTAAAATTTGTGCTTTGCTATCAAACCCAGTGCCTCTAGGAAAGTAATTGAGCTTGATTTCCTTCATCCTTATAAAGGAATTGATGGTGTCATCTACCTTCCAGAATTGTGGGAGATTCAAATATAATGTAATTGAATATTTTGCAAACAGTAAATCACCACACAAATTTAGTTATTATGGTTGATAAAAGCTTGTTACTTCTCCAGATAATCAACTACACATTTGCGGAGATCATTTCAGAGACCCTATGAATCACTAACATTATCAACATATTCCCTAATAGTTGGAAGAAAATCATCACCATTTAAGCTCATGGAGAAAAAGCCGTCATAGATGGGGGTAACATAGCAGAGAATAAACCTCTAGAGAGATATTCCCCACCCCACATCCCCCAGCTCCCACACCCCAGAAGCAGAGTGGTGACAGTTCTGCTGATCCTTCCACTTTCTTTTCCTTGTCCTCTTATTGGGTGGTCAGCCCGGCACACTTGTCCAGTGACATCACTGGTGAAAATCCTCTGAATTCTCAGGTCACAGATACAGACAAAGGGAACTATAGGAGCCACAAAAGCAGATGACAACTGATCACTCAGAATCCAGATTTTGCCTTTCCCTTCTCCTCTGCAGTCTGCAGTACCCCTCTAGCTTTCTCACGTTTCTTCCCTCCTGAGCCACGGTGTCCTCAAAGCTCCTCTGCCTCACCTGTGTCTTAACCCAAACAGCGTCATTCCCTCCCTGGAAATCCAGTAAAACAGACGTATTGTTCTTGCATTGCCTGTATCTATAGTGTTTAAGTATCTTTAATTCTGCTTCTATTGACTTTCTTATTTCAGTTAGATTTCAGAGCCAGCTAATTTTCTATAATTTTTTTTTTTATGTGCAGGGGATGATAACCGACCCACCCCTACCTAGGTCACATTATAGGGAAAGGATATAAGAACCCAACTTTGAACCTAACTTTGTTCTAGAGTCTGGCTGAGTTCTGCCTGGATTCACCTGCTTGACCTTGACTTACCCTTCCACCCCCTCATGACTATGCCTTGGCCAGCCTCTGGCCTGATTCCCTTTTCTGGCTGCCAACCTCGCACTAGCTCCCTTAGGTTATAAAAATGTCAAAGCATTTAATTCCTAGTAAGACGGCAATGAACAAATTGACATATTATTCACATACCAAGCTTGGAAGGGAATTTCATTTGCTCTCATTAGTACCATTAGCAGCAGTCATTCTCTGTCAGAAGGTCAGAGCCACATAGATGTTTATATAGAACATTCCAATGAGACCCATTCTTTGAGGTAAAAACTTCAATCAGTTAAACTGATTGATAGTATTTGGGTAGAAGGAGAGTTTCTCCAATTTATAAGGGCATGCTCCTAAACAAAGCTTTCTTCACACTTTACATAAGAAAAATTCAGAGCTGCCCTAAAAATCTTGTTACTGTTTCTGAGCAGTGATGTGTAGAATAACATAAATACCAGAAAGTCTTCTAAATCTTATTACATAAAGATAATTGCTAACATTTTTGCAGGTTTACTATATGTCAGGCACTTTGTAAGCACATTACAAGTATCATCTCTGTACATATTATAAAATTAACATAGATTAAGAGTAGGCAGGATGGTGTGGTGGTTGAGCTCATTAAATATAGCTCTCTCTCTGATTAACTGTATGCTCTGGGAGATTACTTAACCTCTTGGGCCTTAATTTTTTCATCTATAAAATAAAGATGATAAAAGTACTCTGTTCATGGGGTTGTTGTGAGGATTAATGGAGATATAATAGATACTTATCTATTTTTTTAAAAAAAACTTTTTGAGACAAAGTCTTGCTCTGTCGCCCAGGCTGGAGTGCAGTGCAGTGGCAAGATCTGGGGTCACTGCAACCTCCACCTCCCTGGTTCAAGCAATTCTCCTGCCTCAGCCTCCCAAGTAGCTGGGACTACAGACCTGTGCCACCATGCCCATCTAGTATTTTTTTATTTTTATTTATTTTTAGTAGAGATGGAGTTTCACCATGTTGATGCCAGGCTGGTCTTGCACTTCCGACCTCAGGTGATCCACACACCTCGGCCTCCCAAAGTACTGGGATTACAGGTGTGAGCCACCGCACCCTGCCACTACTTACATTTCTTCAGTGATTTCCATGTGCTAGGACTGTTCTCTGAGAAAAGGGTTCATCACCTTAAATAGGTCAAACAAAAACTACTTAGAACAGTATCTGGCACTTAAAAAGTCTTCTATTTTATTGAGAGAACTCATGGAACTCTCACATGATGTGCTCCTCTCTGTCCTACTGTATGTTCAGGTTTCCTACTATCATGCAACACATGGAAACTAACTACATGGTCAGCACATTGTCCAAACAGCTGCTATTCTTTCCTCACTCACTCTGGCTTGTAGTTATTGCCAAAGTCCTCCTTACAGTCAGACTAATGCCCATACTATCATACTCTTCAGTAATACCTTTCCCCTTTCAGTTTTTTTTTTTTTTTTTGAGAGGAGTCTTGCCCTGTAGCCCAGGTGGCTAGAATGTAGTGATGTGATCTCGGCTCCGTGCAACCTCTACCTCCCAGGTCCCAGTTCAGCAATTCTTCTGCCTCAGCCTCCTGAGTAGCCGCAATTACAGGCGCGCAGCACCATGTCCAGCTAATTTTTGTCTTTTTAGTAGAGATGGGGTTTCACCATGTTGGCCAGGATAGTCTTGATCTCTTGCCCTCATGACCCACCCGCCTCGGCCTCCCTAAGTGCTGGGATTACAGGCATGAGCCACCGTACCCGGCCTCCTTTCAGTTCTTTTTTTTTTTTTTTTTTTTTTTTTTTGAGACGGAGTTCCGCTCTTGTTACCCAGGCTGGAGTGCAATGGCGCGATCTCGGCTCACCACAATCTCCGCCTCCTGGGTTCAGGCAATTCTGCCTCAGCCTCCTGAGTAGCTGGGATTACAGGCACGCGCCACCGTGCCCAGCTAATTTTTTGTATTTTTAGTAGAGACGGGGTTTCGCCATGTTGACCAGGATAGTCTCGATCTCCTGACCTCGTGATCCACCCGCCTCGGCCTCCCAAAGTGCTGGGATTACAGGCTTGAGCCACCGCGCCCGGCCCTCCTTTCAGTTCTTTATGACCAAGACCACATACTCCACCTCCTCCACCATTTCTCTGCATTTTTCTACCCTTCTTTTTTGACTGCAGTGGTGATAAGACTTTGGAAGAAATCAAAAGTAACTTCTTATTGGAAAACAGTGGGGGCTTTGATGCTGGAATAACAGCTTCTACTGTCTTCCAACCTATAAATGAATCTGGATATACTGCCAAGAGAAAAAAAATCCATCAAAATGGGGTGAAGACTGGAAAATAATAATGTACCTAAATCATAAATTCAACTAGAAGATTGCTTTTTTGACCTTTCTAAATGGTGTCTAATTATATACTTTCAAAATTCTTGTATTTTGGGAAGAAATAAAAAACTATTTGTCAAAATCAAAGAATGTTAAGATTTTAATGAAAGAGGAAGTTTCATAAATATTGTTTCCACCTCAGTTACATTACATCCCCAAACGATACCGTTATATGCCATACATTTCAACTACATAGATGATCTAGTTGTATCTGCTTCCAAGAGGATGACTTACGAAAGTTGATCCTGTTTGAAAAACTTGCGTATTATAAGATGTGCTCAGTTTCTTTGGCCACAAAAATCCTGCTCTAGCATTGTATGAAGTAATTGACAATTTTCAGCTGGGCTTAAAAGATATATCAGATGTTCTCTACCTGACTTATTGTAAAAAGAGGCAACAGACAAAACACCTCTCAAGTCTACTCCTTTTCAAATTCTACTTTCATACCCTTAGCTCAGAACCTCCATCATCCTTGTTATGGATTACAGCATTAACTACTGGACTCATTTTTGTCTACACAACATGGCCTCTCTCCAGTCTTTTTTCTGTGCTGCTGCCATTATTACATTTCCAGATATTTCTGATTCTCATCTCTCCCTGTTTTTTTCATGCTGTTTCATCTCTCTAGATCCTCCTTTCCCCAGCCTCCTATTGAACACTCGCTATTTCTTTAAGGTTTATCCCAGTGCTTCCTTCTCCACAAAGCATTTTCTATCCCCTCTGTAATATGTGCTCTGCACCATTTACTCTTAAGCATATTCCAAGGAATTCATGAATCCAGGAACTCTGCACTACTACTATCTTTTCAATGTCAAGTGTCTAATACAAATATATTCAATATAAGGGTTTTTTTTTAAATGAATGAGAAAATGAATGAGCATTAGAATTCTTAAGCAAACAAAACTACAGACTACTTGAGACCAACATTTCTCTGGAAAATCTTGGACTTGAAGTCACTAGAATCAAGGGATTTCATTGGATGAAAGGGAAATTTCAAAAGAATACTCACCTTCTTGTCCTGTGTATATCATCCTGATTTATTAGAGGCGCTTGAAATAAATCCCCAACATTAAATAAAAGACCCAATTTGCTGTGCTTAATTCTAGAGTGTCACTGTCCAATAAGATAGCACTAGACACATGTGCCTATGTCAATTACTTAGCATTAAATAAAATTTGAAATCTGTTTCATCAGTTGCACTAGCTACCTTTCAAGTGTTTAATAGCCACATGTGGCTAGTAGTTACTATATTGGACTATGCAGATAGAGAACATTTCTAGCATCACAAAATTTTGAACAGCACTGCTCTGGGGCTCTGCTTCTCCACCACACATAGGTGTGGTCCAGTTATTCAAGCCCAGTCATCCTCTGCCCATCCTTATATGAGCAGAAATTTCTTTAGAATAAATTTCAAAAAATAATAATTGGAATGTATATCCTATTTAAAATATTTTATTATATTCTCTCATAGTCAAGGCATTCCAGATTTTACCATTTGGTATTGCATTTCAGTGAAATTATAAAAATGTACCCTTCCCACTTGATATGAGATTTCTTATTTGCAAATCAACTGTGAAGATAAACACATATAGATGGGTAAAGGGTTTCACAGACTTTTCTACTCTTTAAAATTATTGTTTTAATAATTTCATATATTTGTATACTTAAACATTAACTCAGCTAGTTAGTAGCATGACTCAGGCATTCTGATTCTTAAGCCAAGACTCTTTTTCTACACCATGTTGCCTATACATGTTCAATCTAAAGAGTAGGGAAGTCAACAGTTAGGCCAGTATATAGCCATGTCTGTGACATCTTACAGCTTTATAGCTTCTAGAGAAGAAATATGAGCTTGCATATTTTTTCATTTCTTGGATTTTCTTTGTCAGAATGGCTGCTGTTATTTATACTTACAGATATGACAACAATGAAAAACTCTATAAATATGTTTGACTATTTATTTTGTTAGGACATATTCCTAATAGTAGAATTGTAGGGTCCAAGGAAATGCAATTTTTAAAGACTCTGCTACACACTGCCAGCTTGATCAACTCCCCACCTGCATCCAGTGTATATGTGTATATAGCAGTATATATGTGTTCCCATGTTCCACACTCTTCCTAAACAAGATATTATTTCCTCTCCTCTTCCTCCTTTTGCTTTCCCCTTGCTAGTTGCTAAATATTAAAATGGCATTTAATTTGTAGATATTTTTAAAATTATTAGGGAAGTGCTTTTTCTTACAGATTTATGAGACCTCATTACATAATATGGATATTTACTTTTTCTCTTTCACTTATGTTGAAAATATTGTTTCTAATTTGCTATTTTTCTTTTAAGTTTTGTATATAGCATTTTCTAAAGGAAATAAGTTTTCATAGTACCATTCCTTTATGATTTGTGTCTTCAAGGTCATCCTTTTCTATCTTAAGTTTGATATTTTCTTCTACTAGCTCATGGATACACAGTTTATACTGGAATTGCTAATCCATCCAGTATTTTCTTTTATGTTAGGGATACGTAGAGATAAGTAATTTTTCGGAGTAAATGTTCCACCAAAAAAATTAAAATTAACAGGTTTCAGATATAAAATATAGCTATTTAAAATAAATAATTTAAAATTTAAAAACAAAATATTGAAATGGTATCTAGTGAACATTTTATAATATGTGTGCCAGAGAGTGGGGAATTATTATAATAATATCACTCTAAAATATATCTAGCTAATAATACCATGAAGTGAAGACCAGTTGATTGCCCCTTTGTATACTAAAAATATAACAAATTGTTCTTTCCTAGAAATGAGTTTACTTTTTTCCTATCAGATACTGACCCATACATTGTACAATTCTTGATATGATTAATCAATTTTGATGTCAGCCTCTATTGCTTATTGAATAAAGCCAACATATTTTATAATAAAGTCTGATAATAACATACCAAGCACCTCTATTCCTAGTGATTTATAAATGCTATTAATAGAATTAATTAAATTTGAAGGTAAATTTCTGAGAATCATACTACCCATTAGAAATTTCCACTTTCCTTTTAAGAACACTGGCCTTTTACTACATAAAGAGGCAAGAGCTTTCTAAGTCTATCTCATTCTCCAGATTAATCATTATTGTCATTTATTATCATATTATGGTACCATTACTTTCTTTTTCATTTGAAAAGTCTTAAGAGTTCTTAAAAAAAGTCTAACTCTTAGCATATCAAAAATTACATTGTGGTCAATAATAAAATTCACCTTAATAAAATCATAGGTTAAAAATAACTCCTAAAAATGGAATATCTAGATGATAGTGAGTCGTCATTCATGGGCTTGATCTTCATGTATGTTATTGTCTTAGAGTTTAAATATCATCATTAATTTTTTAGAAGAGGCTATACTGTTTTAGTCAATATGATTCTTTTTTATCCTGTTAAAAAAACTGTTAAATATGTATCTCCTTAGTAGAGGTAAATGTTTGCAGATAATTATCTATTGGTTTATGAATATAGGCAGCTCTAAAGATTAGGCTAAAATGTTAAGAAAAACTACCAATCATTTAAAATTAACAAGAAAGCCTAATTTAAACAAGAGTTGTAACAAACATTGTACAATTAAAACATCTTGGCAAAATTTACAATTTAAAGCAAGTACCTCAAAAGTCAATTCGGCTTCTTAAGAATGTAAATATCAAAACAACGATAAAAGAATCTCCTATCTTGTGATCTCTCAGTTAAAATTATTTCAGAAGTTTTTATGTACATATGATCTAATGTCAGATGAATAAAGATCACAGAAATTTGGGCATATATTGGTTTTTACACACTTCTAGCTCTGATGTCTAAGCTGGCTGGTAGCCCATAACTACAAAGACTGAGACAAATTCCAATTAGAGAATTTTTTTTTTTCATTTCAATTAATAGAAAGGAACTATCTATACCTTATCATGTATTTTAAACATGTAACGGTGAAATAATAATACTTTTTAGTAATTTCCCTCATCCATACTACTTTCTTCTCTGACATATAGTGATTTAACTCTTTCCAGTACTGGTGAGAAAGAAAAACACTTGGGTAAGAGATCATTTACACTTTGATCTGTACCTTTTATTTATCTTTTCATTTTTTTGTTTTCTCTCTCTGTGTCTTGCTGCTTCTTTCCATCTTTTATTTTTCTTTTAATAAAACATAACACTTTCTACCTCAGGTATTGTCAGTTTTAATAATTTCATACTTTAAAATAGTTTACCAGGTATCATCTTTCACTAATTTTTAGAAACTGTCTATTCTCTAGTAATAACAACTTATGCTTATGAAAATATCTCATGCTTTGAAAGACATGCTCATAGCTCATTTGTAGTCAAACAACAAAGGGAAAAGGAAAGGAATAAATTCGATACAGGCATGAGCATTTACAAGTGTTAGGTGTTATTATAATGCTTTTGATACCTGTTATGGAAACGGTTCTCTTTATTTGAAATTATGGCAAATAATTTTTTTGAATAACGATTATAACTCCTTGCTTAAACTTAGAAGATGGCTTAGACATATGGAAACTCGAGAGACTAAGGAAATAGCAATGAAAATCACAGAGAATAAATAAATTTAATAAAATCTAAGTTTTCCTTTTGTAAGGAAGCCGGCTGTATGAACAAACTTGGGATAATTTATTGGCTTTCATCCTAATTGGTACCAATTAATGGCACACAGTTGATTTCAGTTCACTAAGAATGTATTTTTCAAAAAGATTTTCCTATATCTACACTTTTTCAGGTGGACAGTCAATATAGTAGAATAACAGTAGGGTTTTGCTACTATTTAGTTAGGTTTTATTTCTAAAAGCTGCTAAGATAACTGTTCGAAGAGGAAAGAAGTTGCATAAGTAAAACCCTTGCTAAAATTAGAGTAAATTTCTTATGAGAAAGTCAAACATCAGACAGCAGTAGAAACCATGAACAAGTAATCGAAATAAGTTATTAATAAAGAAATTATTCTCCTTTAACTTGCTCTGTGCGTATCAAAGCCTCCCATTTTGAATCAAGCTGCCAGGGTGATATGTAAACAACGCATAGAAGGCGTCTGCGCTCTGGGAATTGATGCTCCACACAGCCACACTGGATTGTTTACATTCAGTTCCTACCAGCTTCTAACCAAAAGAGTTCATTTTACACTCACCCATATTGTATTTACTTCTATTTTTAAATCCTCTAACACACATACAGCTACGATGCCTAAAAGATTAGATTGCTAATAGAAATAATAAACGTTGTAAAAAATATAGATAAAACTGGACTATTCATGATAGATGAGACTGGCAATAATATGATGAAAGAAAGGAAAACAAAAGCTCACATACGGTAAACACACTAAATAACATGCTGGAAAACTTTGTCCTACTGCTTAATTTAGTAGAAGAGACAAGTAGCTTTGGATGAATGCCACTAATAAGGTGTCCTCTAAGAAAAGTGGACCATTTTCAAAAAACAAAACAAGGAAACACTTTGTTCAAGTCTACATTGATTTGAAGATACCAGTTATTGCATTCTTATTACTTCCTTTGCAGTTTTCTTTCTTTGACTTACACACACACACACACACATTACCATAAAACTATAACATTTCACAACATCTTAGACTTTCAAATTAAAAACAGCTGAAACCGGAGGTGGAGGAGCTGGGGGGTGGGCAGGAGAAATTTGTCCTGTGCCCATGTGGGGGTGGGGGTGGAGGCGACAGTGAAATTCCACCCAGCAAGTTATGCCACTGCGACAGAAGTCAGAGAGTTCAGTTTCATAGATTCAATTGTACCTTACCTGGTTTTGTAGTTAAATGCACCAACATGCCCCTAATTCTTCCTCTGAAGTACTACATATGCTGAAAACTATAGTATTTGACCTTACACATTTCCACAGAAGAAACTCCAAAGTAACCTTTAACTTCAATAAAAAGCTGTGTTCATTCTTCCCCTTGTGCTCAACACACAGCAATCTAATACACCTCATCATGTGGTCCGTTACCATGGTAGCAATGAATCCAGCTGCTGAAATACAAAAGACTGACAAAAAGTTGCTTTTTTCCCCTCCACCCACCCTGACAAAGTCAGATTTTTTTTTCTGTATGACAAGTCTAATTTGAATATGCTTCTCTTGCTGACTCAACTTCATGAACAAGAAAAAAATAACAGAAGTATAAGAATAAAAGGTTTCCCAACTAACTAATGCAATAACTCTATGCATTCTAAATCACTACTAATCTTTTGAAATACTGATCATCATCTACTACTTCAGCCAACTAAATATTTTTAAATGTCAGTTACTAACTCGATAGGAAATGCAGCAATAATCCCAAAGCTCCTTTAAAAACATAAAAAAAATGCAGTAATGTATTCAGTAAACAGATGCCATCTTTATACATTCAAGAAGTAGCCTACATATACTGATGTAGTGTTTTCAGATGCTGAAAACACTAGAGCAAACTTCTAATCACAGCTTAGATGTGGGAGATAAAATTCTTCATTTTATTTTCATCAAAACTCTGCATTTAACCATTATTTAAACAGCTAGATTTCTGTTCTTTTAAAATTTATCATTTAAATTTAAAGCAGGCAATACAGCCTGTTAGAATTGACCAGGGCTCTATATTAAGAGCAGCGGTCTTAGATTTGAAACAATATGAACTCTGATCAATCCTGGGACTCCCCAAACCAATGGCTATGTAGTTAAGATTTAAGGAATCACCTTCAGTGCATTACCAGTCCTTTGAGGGAGTCCCAGGCTACTAGAGCTTCCCTACATGTCAGCCTGTTAGCGTGGGTCTTCCTCTCACCATGTTGATACAGTCACCGGCCAGTGGGTGCCCTAGTCCCCCTGGGGTGGCTACTTCATCCCTCAGGCCTCAAATCATCACTCTGCTGCTGGCACAACCTTACTTATTTCCCAAACTTTTGGGAATATTTCATATTTCACAATAATTTGTTTGCATATCTATCTTCTCTCTTTAGAGATGGACTCCCTGAGGAAGAGGAATATTGTCTTACTCATCTTTCTATACCAAGTAACTATCAAAAGACTTGGCAATAGGTAAGGCTACTTCTTGAATGTATAAAGATGGCATCTGAAAGCTTTCCCTCAACTCCTCCAGGACTGTCTTCACAGCATGCCTCACTGTGGTTAAACTTTTCAGAGATCTGCACAGGAGTTTTCTTAGTACACCACATCACAAAGGGAGGCAGGGCAGAGGCACTCCTAAGAAGAGCAACTGTGGAATCAAGCAGATGCAGATTTGAAACCTGGCTTTCTCCCATACTACTTGTGGGATCCTGGATAGGTTACTTAGCCTCTCTAACCCTCAGTTTACTCTTCTGTAAAATTTCTACTTTAACAAGGAATGAAAATGGATTAAATGAGATAGTCGAAGGAAAGCACCAAGCACAGAGCTTGAAACATACTAAATGCTCAATAACTTCTGGCTAGTATTATTTAGTAAATATATGATTTTTGAAAAAGAGGAACCATGAGAAAACTTACTGGCACCTGATCTCTTTTTGCTGAAAAAAACTGTCATTTTCAACAAGATATATACATTAACAATCATATGTTTCCTCATATAGGTTTGCATAACAATGTTGGATACAATACATTCTACATTTCTCTTCAAAGAATCAGTATGTTCAGTTCTTTGTCCTCCGTTTTAAAGTCTAACTTCCTCGCAGTTTCAGTAAACAACCTTTTCCACCAGTTCTAAGCAGTAGCTCATATCTGTTCCCCTGGTCACCCACTCCTTCCTGACTCATCTTGGTCACCTGCTTTGACCTGAGTTACCCCTGGTCACCTGCTCTGACCTGAGTCACCTTTAGTTACCTGTTCCATAACCGTCTTTCCTGCCAAACTGCTCACCTTGCCACTCTGACTCATACCCTTGCTCTCTTTAAAATAGTCAATTGGAATTAGCTTAGATTGTGTAGTCCAACCCTAGCTAATAGGGGAATGATACAGCAGTAGGGGCTACCTACATCAGGGATAAGAACCCCTTCCCCTCCCCTGTTCAGGTGTGTGCTTGCCATTGTACCATCTATGAGACACACCCTTCTATAGGAGTAAATTCCCTTGCTGAGAAAATTCTTTGAGTGATGGTTCTTCTTTTTGGCACCAAGGAGCCAGCATTTAATTCTAACATCACAGTGTAAATATAGAGACCTTTTCAGGTAAAGAGCAAGGGCTACTTGCTCCAACCTACAAACCAACTAGGAGCAACTGATTGGTCTAAAGGTTATGCATATTTCTAGTATGAAGTGGACTGTGGGAAGAATGTTAAACATGGTAGTTAATTTTTTCATCTTTAAATATTAAAGAAAAACACAAGTCAAGCAGTTCATTGTGGTATTCATTTTGGATTCTTAAAAAATGGTCTATACATTATTAGTGATGCTTTTTCAAATTAAGATGGACTATAAAGAATCTTCATAATAAAGGGCTTTAAAATATAAATTATATGCATAGATTACATTTTTAGTAATTAACCAATATTGTTTTAACAACAGTCTTTACAAGGTCACCTTGATCTCTAACAAGTACTGTAAACTGCTCACCAGTGTAGACTTTTAGCTGCTTTTCTCCATAGTCATCTAGTTCAGGAAATTACCTGACTCCAAAGCCAATGGCATAGGAAAATTAGCATTAAAATCCCTTTGAAGAATATGGTGCAAAGAAGCAGCCAGGGGTTAAAAAAGCCTGTGGTAGAAAAAAACCATTTTTTTTCATTGCAGGAAGTTACCAGAAAAAATAAAGTGAATGTTGTATACTGCAAGATTTCTCTATCATTAAAAAGAAAGAAAGAAAGAAAAGAAAAGCCCCACAACAAATCAGTTGGGATGATTAAAATAGCTTTGGCACTACTCCAACCTTGAAAAGTCCTTAAGTGTGGTGACTCATGATGATCCAATCCTATAAAATGTGTGAGGCCGACCAGGCAAAAAAGCAGGGAGCAGCTACACCGGAAAATTAGCACTCCCTAATCCTCTTCAAAACAGTTGATAAAGGAGAAGCTATTTGAATAATTTGAACCCCAATTTGAATAATTCATACCTATTCTCATGTGTGGCTGGCTGAATAGAGACTCTCTCACTGTCTGCATTCATTTCATCAGGAGTGTTTACCTTGTACATTTTTTTTCCTGCCGATTGGTTAGGTGGCCATTACATGTATCTAATTGTTTTTCATTTTGTAAATGTAAAAGCCTATCATTAATCTAGTTAAGGTACACTGCTATTACAGCATTTAATATGATTGATTGCCAAACAGAAGGTGCATCCTTTGTCAGATGTTAAAGTGACTCGGTTGCTTCTTTCTTCAACCCCTAGGGAATATGATGCCTGTATATTTGGTTTCACAAAGTTTTAAATCTCCTTTTGCAAATGTTAAAATTAAAATTCCCCCACATGTGAACAAAATATGCAACATAATCTGTGCTGTTGTGACCCATTTAATTTCATATGAAGAATTCAATCACTTAGAAAGAGTTTTTGAGACTTAGGTGATGACGCTTCAGAATGTACCCCAGGAAGTTAATTTGCCAAACCCTGGTCCCATAGAAGCAGGAGGGAACATAGAGGTTATATGCTTCATTGCCCTCTCTTCAGATGTGAGAGTACCTAATTTCTCACAAACTCAAAGTAACAACATGGGCTCAGAGGTCACTCACTTAAATTAAGCAACATGGTTACAAAAAACGCTGACTGCCAATGTTAATGAAATTAAAACAGGCAAAACAATTTGAACCTCTGCAAATGTAATTTTCACATCATATTTAAAAATTATTATTTATTTTTTCATACCATAAAGTGCTTTATTGTTAGGGCACTGGTTTAAATTAAAAAAGGAAGTGTGTTGACAGTAACAAAAAAAGATTGTGATCTACAGAACAATTTTGGCAAGCACATTGTTTCTTGGGCCACTTTGAGCAGCTGACCTAAAACATATTAATCGGATTAGTATCTATTCTGCTCATAAAAATTTCTTATGAAAGAACAAGTCTGTTGCAAGCCATCTCAATTTATATGATTTAATATCAAGATACTCTATTTTACCCTTAAGATGTTTCAAACATGCACTTTTCCTTTGAATTGTAATAATCGGGCTATAAATAATAAGGATTTCTTTATGTTTTTCTTCTGTGAGCACATCAGAGAAAATATCTGTTTTTAAATAACACTATGAAATGGATGACTCCGTATCTTACAGATAACCTATTGTGAACCCTGAATCATTTCGCCATACCATTTATGGAAATTTATTCTCAAGCCTCTGTTTTTGTATTTTTTCATGTCTTTAAAATTCATAATTATATACTTATGTTCTAGATGTATTCTTAGGGAAAAATACATTGTTTTTTAAACTTAATAATAAAAAGTTGTACCATGTTCTCATGAAAAGATAATATTATATGTCCATTGTGGAGAAGTTGAAAGATACAGAAGACATTTATGAAATAATATTAGAAGTACTTATAATTCAACTATCAGAAATAACCAGTATCAATATTTTAATGTATTTCTTTATATGTTAAAAATTCAGAATAATTTTGAATATTGCCTTTTCACTGAATGAAAGACATGTAAAATAAGCACACTACGGTATTATACATTCTTTGAAAATATATTTTAATAGTTGCATAAAATTTTAATATTTGTATATATCAGAATTTATTTAACCATCCCTTATTGCTAATCTATATTTAGTCTTTTCCAGGCTTCTAATTATAAACAATATATCTTTGTATATAAATTTTTGGTTATATGTTGGGTCATTTCCATAGAATAGATTCCTGGCAGTGGAGGGAGATTACTGAGTTTAGGTTAGAAAATCTAAATTTAAGAATTGGCAGACTCAATACCCATAATTTAGTCTTATACCTGATTTCATTGATGAGGAAACTGAGACTTAAAGAGGTGAAATAACTTGCTTAAATTTCCAGCATGAAATTACTCTAGTGCTTGAACGGAAACAGGGTTGTGAGTCCACTTTACTTTTTGTGATTTTACCATGCTAACTCTGAATGGCTACTCATCTCTGAGGTCCTCCCTCTCAGTTCCAGTTTGATGTCATCTGTGAAACCCCCTGAATGTGCTCTGGAGGCCAAGTCAGGAATGGTAGTTACTTTGAGGTGGGTGATGCTGCTTTGTTTATTTGCTTTTTTATCAGGGACAACCCACATGGCAGTATATCTAAAGCCACCCCCATTGGTGGCAAGAGAGAATGGACACTGAAAAGTAAATATTCTCCCAGATCAAAATCTGTTCTGTTGAAAACAAAATGAAAAAATTCCAAGAGAACTGAAGGGTCAGGGTACTCATAAAGTTAATGAGCTGAGGTTGATATAAAATTATTAGGGCTCTTTTATAGCCTTTGAGTTCTTTTATGGCCTTTTAGTATGTTGGGATAGCAGAAAATCCATGTGCTTTGAGTGAAAGACTGTCAGGTAACTCAATAACTACCTATCTGGTCACTGTCTGTGACAGTCCCATATCCTGTAAACTCAGGTGTGTTTGCACAGCCATGACATCTCCATTTGATGGATATATTCTCTCTCAGCTAAAGGGAAGGACATTTCTGAAAACTAGTCTACCTGTGAAGTCAAGGACACAGGCAAATTCCTGAGATCTCACTCTTAAAAGAATTCATTTTCTTAATCTGGATAAAAAGTGCTAGAGATTAGTGTTTCTTAGTTTCTTCTGTGTGGCTTATTCTAAAATGAGATGTTCTGATTCAGTACATTAATTAAGTGCTTTCTAAAAACACTTAATGAACTAGGTGTAGTCAAAGAAATATAAATGGCCTACAATCTAGATGGGGAGATAAGAGTATGGAAAAAGGAAATATAACTGTAGATATAATAATACGTGAGAAAGAATATGACCAACTGATTTGAGAGTAGACAGAGAATTTAATTAGGTCAGTTTAGGCAGAATGTTAAGAAGGAGAAAAATCACCCCGTCAGTGTCCCTCGAACTTGAAAAGCATCTGTTATATTAGGTGTATTTTCCCAGATTCTTTTACTTTGTATTCAGGGACTTAGAATACATCATAACAGCTCACATTCTAAAGCTCTGTGGAGAAATGCCTCATGTACTCTAAAAGCATATTCAGTGATGAAGATGAGATGTAGGAGTGACAGAAGCTACTGACTTTCTCCCATCATTCCTTTGTAAGGCTCCCTTGGGAAAGGACAAGTAATTACGTAGTCAGTGGGCAAGGGGAGGGTGAACTATAACTACATATCAAGTAATATGTTTGTATGCATCAAAGATAAAGGGCATACTGGAAAGCAAATGTGATGTCATGTACCCTGTAGACATGCAAAGTTAATTATTGATGACATTATGATGAAAAAGAATAGGAGAAAATAAAGCAAGATAGAAAAAATTAAGGGAAGATTGTAGGATAAATTATTATAGTAAAAACAAAGATTGAGAAACAGTTTGGAAAGGATATAAGGTAATTTGGGGGAAAGAAAAAGAGAAGCATATATGGTTCAGGAAAACACATAGCAAAATTCCCAAGAAGGGGAGAATAGAAAAAAAGGAGATACTGAAGAAATGTATACTATCGTAGAAACTGTTTGACTAAACTGAAACAAGTAACAAACAGATATTTGGAATTTTATCCTATACACTTAAATGAATTCCATTATTGGAATGAATAAAAAAGGTCCATCTAGTAATTAAACGAATTTCATATAAATTGACCCATAATATAAAGATAATAGGCACTTTGAACCCTTCTGGGTATCTGTGGTGGCAAAGACTCTGCCAGCAAGGACTGTCCATCTGATATTTCAGAGGTCCCTGGAGTCAGTCTGGGAGACATGCTCCTTGCTCCACATGTCACACTGGTCAGTTCTCCAATAGGCCACTGTATTCTGTTTAGAGCCTCATAGTGACATGTGGAAAGGAGAAACTAGAGAAGGTACAATGGTGAACAATAAACAGGAAGGAAAGTGGAAGAGAATCCTGTGAGGAAGGCACTTAACCATTTGCAAGTATATCCCAATGAAATAATGAGGAATAGATTGTCTTCATTTTTTACTGAATCTACCATAGTATGTTTTTGCCAGGTTAGACATTAGGAAGAACCTCCTAATACAGCAACAACATTCTGGCTTATAAGTACACAAGTCAGGAAGACATTAACATTCTATATTATTCATCAAGGACAAATAATGTTTTCAAAGGACATTAGCCACATATGTTTGTAATACATGTAAGAAAGCTCTACATCCTAGTGATGATCCAGTTTTGTATTTAACTCCTTCTGTACCTACATACGGAGCATAGAGAAACCCAACAACACACATTCAATCCTGCGGCTGGGCTTTCCCACCCATACTGTCATACTCATAGCAATAATATCTAAAGAATGAACATAAAGACTATTTGTTTTATATGTTTATATTGTTTATGACATCCTCAGTTCATACTGCAGGCCAATTAAAAAATAAAAGCAAAAAGATTTCCTAATCCATTATAATCCCATCAACCACAGTTAACATCTTTGCAGTTACCATTTCCTATCTGTCTCTATGTAAAATGAGTGGTTACTTTTAAAACTGTATACTTTACCAGATTTTAAGGGACTCTGCAGAGTTCATGGCTTTAAGACTGCTCTTTTTTTGGAATAAATTTTAAAGGTGTATTGCTTATATATAGCCTAATCTGGAAGACAGAGCTGGAGGGAAGAGAAACTAAGTCACTTTATGTAAAAGAGAAAAAAATGCTGTGTTTATTATGGGTAATAGAGCTGAAAAATTACAAGTTATTAATTGGAATGGAGAAAGGACTAGGGGCTAAATCAAAGGAGAGAATAGGTGTTGAGGTTCTGGATGTGAGGATAAGGTAAAAGTGAACTCTCACCCGTGGGGGAAGCAAGTCCTAAATATGGTGCCCAGGAAGAAACAGCCAATGGATTCTATTATTAGGATGGATAAGAAAGATCAATCTAGTAGTTGTCTTATGAAGGGAAGTACTTACAGTTTAATAATTATGATGAAGACTAATTTTGACAATTCTGACTTGTATCATCTCTGTTATTGTGATGATTTTAGGAAAGCTTTGGGAGCTGGCTGCAGCTTCGCCGTGATAATTAAGTCTGTGTCCATGCTTGGAATGGGGTATGAGGACAGAATGTCACCTCTGAGGTAATTTAGCGGTATCTCTGACCTCTCTGAGAAAGGGACATTTGAGATGATAACTGTGAAAAAGGAGGCGAGGGATTTCAGGCAAAGGGAGACCTTATGTGAGGTCCATCAGTGGGACGAAGCCTAGTGTTATGGAGGAATACAGGAACAGCAGCATGGCTGGAGCACTGTGCAGATGGGGGAGAGGGTCACACATGGACCAGGACTTTGAAGGCTATGTTAGGGATTCTGAAGCTTATTCTCAGTGCAGCACAAAGCTTCTGAAGAATTTGAATGATAATAGTGATAAAACACAATTTTTATTTTTAAAATAACACTCTGTCTACAGTGTGGATAGGGGATGGGACAGGGAAAAGGGTGGATACAGTAAGATGAGTTTGGAGGCTGACTGATGACACTGGACTGGATGCTGAAAATGGGGACAATGACAAGTGGACACATTCAAAACATATTTTGAAAGTAGAATTAACAGTGATCAGTTATAGATTGAATGTGGGAAAACAAGTGAGAATAAAGTATTTAAAAAACCTCCCAGCATTCTGAGATAAATGGAGATGCCATTTAGTTTAATGCAGAAGCTGGCTTGGTGCAGGATGTGCTGAGGGAGTGTAATGAAGGGAGAGGTATGTGTGAGGGACAGTGTTGAATTTAAGATGTTACATAGGCTGTCTGTATAAACCTGAAGCCCTGAAGATAGCGCTTGGTTGCAGATACACATGTGGAAGTTGTAGGTAGAGAGAATTTTAAGCCCTGGGAAAAGAAGAGATTGCACATGTAGAGAATCATGCCTAGGATGCCTCCCCAGCTCATGGAGGCCTAGGAAATAGGAAAAATGCCATGTGAGTATGCTTCTATGGACACTAAGACAGGGGAATTTTTTAGGAAGAAAGGAGTGATTCTTGAGTTGAAAGCTACTGAGAAGTTGAGTATGATGAGAATGGAAAAAGCATCCATTGACTTTGGAATATGGGAATTACAATGACTTAATAAGAACATTTGTGGAATGGCGAGGAACAGGAGAAGGATAGAGGGTAAGGAGGTGGAATCAGCTTGTATAGAAAACTTTTTTGTCTTTTTAGGAACTTTAATTTGTGGGAGAGCAAATATAGGGCAGCAATTGAAAAGAAATATGAAGTCAGGGGAAGATTTCTAAATATAAGAGGCTCTTAAGAATATTTACCTGCTGAATGGTCCACCAAAGCCAGAGAGATGGGGCATGTGAGAGAGAAAATGACTGGTAGAATGCACTCAGTCCTTGAGAGGGTAAATGGGGATAGGATACAGAGTGCATGTGGAGGGAAACTGCCTTTCCTGCGACACTTGGGATAAAGGAGTTGAAGGCTACAGATGATGGTATATGTGTATGTTTGAAACATAAGGAAGAGGGAGTTTTTATCTAATGGCTTGTATGTTCTCAATGAAGTAAGAAGCAAGGTTGGTAGCTCAGAATGTGGAGTGGGGAGAAGAGTTGTGATGCAAATGGAGAAGTGATGAACCAGTCACTGTGCAGAGGAGGAGAGTGAGCTGACTACGGAAATAGGATAGCCATGGAGTGCTGCAAGCACACCTGAAGTGCTGATCATGAGCCTAGTAGGATTTCAGCATGCTTTTGCTGTGTGGTTTTCTGCAACAAAGATCAGCTAAATAGATACAAGTCATGGTAAATCAGGTGAGGGGGTTCACTAATGCCTGGTGAATGTGATGGCAGGACGGGAGGTAGGGACTTGAAGATATATGAAAGGAAAGCTTGTACAAGAGATAGACCATGGAATAGAAGCAAGCAAGGAAAAAAGTAAAGACAGCAGGAGTCTGATAGTGAGAGAGAATGAGGCCCCAAAGACCTTTTAATGAACACAAAGAATCATAAATGTGAGATATCAGAGCAAAAGAGCTGGAAGCAGAGCATGTGGTATTTAGAGACAGGAGTATCTTATTTTGATTGTGGAAGTGGTTAATTTCCTGAAGGTAACCAGCTCTAGTGGTAAAACAAGTGGATGGCCGAAGTCATATGGAGAAATATTTTTCTGGATATGAGGAGGTCATCCGTATCAGGTATCCTGCAGCAATCAAGATTGAAAACAAGAGTTGGAGTAGGAATGTTTATATGACCTAAGAAGAACCGATTAGAGTTCTGTGGGAGTCAAAGTTAAGCTCTTTTCTCTGTGATCTATAGTTGGGTAGATTGTTTATGCTTGGAGGTCTGCTGATTCTCTTCATCATTGCATGGATAGAACCTCACTAACTATTAATTGAAAGCCAGAGAGAAATAGTGCTGAGAAAGGGGGAAAGAGACAATATAACCTTTGAACCTTTGAATCTATTCTTGTCTAAAGCCCAGTTGTCCCTTTTTTGTTAAGCTAGCCTAAGTTTTTTTGTTTTGTTTTTTTTGTTGCTTGAAAATACAAAGCATAGATTAATATGAATGGGTCTGTTTCACCTATATATATATATATGCAACAGATTTGTTAGTGACTTACCCAATAACCATTCTCCCCCTTCTCTTTGCTGGCAAAATGCTGAATTCTTTGTTGTCTGTGCCTCCATCGAAGTCTCAGGGAAGGGTTTAAGTCAATCACTGCGATTGCAGTTCTCTTGCCAGGCTTGCCAGTTCGATATGAAGGAAAATCTGCTAGGGGTAGTATATTTGAGTTGTGTGACAGTGAATTTTATGTGTCAACCTGACTGGGTTGCCATGTCACAGATATTTGGTCAAATATTATTCTGGGTGTGCTTGCAAGGGTATTTCTGGATGAGATTAATATTTGAATTGGTAGATTGAGTAAAACAGATTGTCTTCCCCAGTGTGAGTGGGCCCCATCCAATATGTTGAAGGTCTGAATAAAACAAAAGGCTGAGCAAGAAAGTGTGTGCTTTTTCTGCATTATAGTCTTTGAGCTGGGGGACTGGTCTTCTCTTGCTTTTGGATTCAACCTGGAACTTAACCATCAGCATATCTGGTTTCCAGGCCTTTGAACTGCACATCTGAGGACTTCTCAGCCTCCATAATTACATAAACCCACTCCTTATAATACATGGTTTTATAGATGTATGTGTGTGTGTGAGTGTGTATGTGCACATGTGAGTATATATTGGTTCTGTTTCACTGGACAACCCTGACTAATACAAGGAGTGTCCTTCAAAAATTCATATCTCAAACTCATAATATGATTTCCTTTAGCAATATAGTCTTTACAGATGTAATCGGTTAAGAATCACAATGAGGCTGGGCGCGGTGGCTCAAGCCTGTAATCCCAGCACTTTGGGAGGCCGAGGTGGGTGGATCACGAGGTCAAGAGATCGAGACCATCCTGGTCAACATGGTGAAACCCCGTCTCTACTAAAAATACAAAAAATTAGCTGGGCATGGTGGCGCATGCCTGTAATCCCAGCTACTCAGGAGGCTGAGGCGGGAGAATTGCCTGAACCCAGGAGGCGGAGGTTGCGGTGAGCTGAGATCACGCCATTGCACTCCAGCCTGGGTAACAAGAGCGAAACTCCGTCTCAAAAAAAAAAAAAAAAAAGAAAAAAAGAAAAGAATCACAATGAGATCATACTCGATTATGGTGAACCCTAAATCCAATGACTGGTGTGATGGTTAGTATTGAGTGTCAACGTAATTGGATTGAAGGATGCAAAGTGTTGTTTCTGGGTGTGTCTGTGAGGGTGTTGCCAAAGGAGATTAACATTTGAGTCAGTGGACTGGAAGAGGCAGACCCACCCTTAATCTGGGTGGGCACAATCTACTCAGGTACTAGCACAGCCAGAATAAAAGCAGGCAGAAGAACGTGGAAAGACTAGACTGGTTTAGTATTCTGGCCTACATCTTTCTCCTATGCTACATTCTTCCTGCCCTCCATCATCAGACTCCAAGTTCTTCAGCCTTGTTCCTTGCTCCTCAGCTTGCAGATGGTCTATTGTGGGACCTCACCTTGTGATTATGTGAGTCAATGCTCCTTAATAAACTCTCCTTTGCATATACATCTGTCCTATTAGTTGTGTCTCTTTAGAGAACCCTGACTAATACAATTTGTATCTGTATAAGAAGAGGGGAGAATGTAAAAAGAGATCTACAAACAGGAGAAGCCATGTGAAGACTGAAGCAGGGATTGCAGTGATACAGCTGCAAGCCAAGGAATGCCAGGACTGCTGGAGCCTGCAGAAGCTAGGAAGAGGCAAAATGGGATTCTTCTGTAGAAACTTGATAGAAAGATGGCCCTGCCAGCACCTCAATTTCAGACTTTTTGCCTTCATAGATATGAGAGAATAAATTTCTACTGTTTAAAGCCTCTAAACTTCATGGTAATTTGTGACAGCAACTCTAGGAAACTAATGCAGGGAGTTTCTGGGAAAAGGTCTCTTCACTCACAAAAGAGACTCTACAGAGCGAGAGGGCAATGCTGACACATCAGGGGAATGACGAATGGTTCTGTATGTCTGAGCACAGGCTGAGTGGAGAGTCAAAACCCAAGATGAGCCCGAAAAGGTAATAGAGCCCAGCTGGCCATCAGCAGGAGGACTGAAAAGCAGATGACTCACCATGTGAAGGAGTGGGTCAAGGGAATGATGAGTCAAGAAACAAAACCATTCTCTGAAAATAATGTTACTTTTTTTTTTTTTTTCACATGGTGAAGGTGATGAAATCCTTTTTCTGCATGTATTGGCTAAAGTGGATTGTCAGCTTCCTGTTGTTATGACCAACACTTTCTGGGCTTCTTCCATGCCCATGCCTGAGTGCCTTCTTTGCTCATCCAATAGCTCAGATTCTCTCAGGGGCAGGCCACAAGTGGGCCAGTGGGCTCCTCTAGCAGGAAGAATCGGTCTGTCCTCTCCTTTAGAACAAGGAAGTCGTTGCATCCTCCTGCAATACTTCCTACCACAGCCTCGCTTTACTTCATACAATCAAATCCCTGGTGCACAATTAGGCCTTTTCTGCACTCTAAGCCCTGTCCTGGAATCCCTTCTTACCTATCAAGGAGGGACATTTTTAAAATAAAATTTCTCTTTTCAGGGACCTTTTTTCTCCCCTTCTAAAAATACCTCTTCTCTAGTCCAGGTCGCTAGAACCCAGTAAATTTACTCTGGGAAATGGAATCATGGGCCATGTTTAACTCTCTTGTCAGCCAACTCAAATGACGTACATGGGTTTTAATAGGGGCCCTGTGGAGACAAAAGAGTTTCAAAAGCACAGAAGGCACTTATGAAGGTATTTTTGAAGAAAGGAGCACAGTGACCTCACAGGAGCTGGCTTGTGGTGTCTAATCTGCTTTTGAATTCAAGGTTCACTATTTGCTTACTACATGTCCTTGAGGAAGTTATGCTTCTAAGCCTCTACTGAAATTGTAATGGTGGTGGGGATTTGATGGCAATAAATAAAAAATACCACATATTGAGCTTGGCACAGAGTTATTTTAGCTCTTAGTACTTTTTAGAAGAATTTCTCAGCCTCAGCACTATTGATACATTGGGCCAGATCATTCTTTACTTTTGGGGACTGTCTTGAGCATTGTAGGTTGTTAGCAGCATCCCTGGATTATAACCACTAGATGCTAGTATCACTTCCACTCCTAGGCGTGACCATCAAAAACACCTACAGATATTGCTAAATGTCCCCTGGGCAGCTAAGCTGCCTCTGGTTGAGAACCACTGCTTTAGAGTAAAGTGGCCAGGTCTCTGAACGGCTCTCAAGAACTAGTGGTTGATAATTTTCTGTCCTGCCTATATGTAGGGCAGAGTCCACACAAATTATTTTGTTATGAGTGGTAACATTTTTTTCTCATTTAAATAAAAAATATCCTCCTTCTATCCAAACAGTGAAATGTCTATTTTGTACAGCTGTACTTCTTCGAACTTCCCACTTGATGGGCTGAGAAGGTGAAGAAATGGCAGTACATGAGGTAGGGTCTGGTGACAGAATTACTTTCCAATGCTGCCATTCCTTTATCTTATTTTCCCCTTAAAACCTCATGCTAATTTTGCTTTCAAGCCAACAGTGTATTTCTTATTGTTTTCATAAAAAGGTATTCTTTTCTCTTTAAAATGTAAATGTAATACACTTTAAGATGGGGATATCTATCCTGGGGCTTTGAAAGTTCCAGCATATGGCCAAATATCCCAGTTAGAAGGAACAGCACTGGGTGTGCTTCAAGCTGTGGGTGTGTTTTCTTCAGAAGGTATCAGGCATTATTTACATTATGGGTTGATTTTACCATTCTGCCATCAGTGTACTTATTCTAACTACTTTTCTCTTTGTTTCTACGTTGCTTTTTAAAGCAACAACCTTTGAAAGTAAGGGAAAATATTTCAGAATCCTTAACCACTCAACTTAAAAAAGATAATACTATTAGAGAATGGGTAAATGCTAAAATATTTTCCTAATGAAACTGAGCAAACAGAATCAGGAGCACATGGAAAAAGCTGTTTGAGAGTGTTGAGTCCTTGTAGACATTTCATTCTGTATTCTGTAAAGAGTATTTCAAAGGCATTAGGATCTAGTCCTGTTGTTTCCATGGTCATTCTCCAAACTCCTATCAGACCAGAGAGAAGAACATTATGTTAAATGCTAATTCTGGTTTTTATTATTTAATAAGCTACTTCTGAGAAAGCCACTGTTTCACCAGCCCGTTAGAAATATCTGAGATGGCTAATGCAGAATTAAGGCTTAGGTCACCCAGCCGAAACTAATGTCAATGTTTCAGTTATTCATTTACGTTCTTCAGACTCTCTGACCTGTCTCCACTGGTTAGCGCCTCCACTGGTTACTAGGCAACCACAGATTATTGAGGTTGTATACATTACACATGAACCCCAAGTATGAGAATGAAAAGGATCAGAATATTTTAATGAGAAGGCAATCATGAGCTGAGCTAGACTAGTACCTTTGTTATTAGGTAAGACAAAATAGGGAAGAGGTGGATTCAGGAGGTGGATTAATACTATTTTACTGAAATCCTTCATGCTTGCAGTTATAAATTTACACATAACAGCCCCAGGGTTGGATGATATGGGAAATCTCAAAGGTATAATTTGGAAGAATTCCTATTAAAAACTGAGTTTCGGGGGCATTTTCAAGTGCTGCTACTTAGGTCCTTTCACGTCTAGCACTGTAGGAAGGGAGAATCCAGGAGAGAATGGGAAGGTTGATATAGTAGAGTAATTTTACCATTGTACTTAATGTCTGCAAATGTTTTTTGCTAAAGGAGAATTCCAAGTGCTGTGAGAACACGCCAGGGACTCAGGTGGTGGCATGCTCTGTCTTACTCATGGTGGCACCCTTGACCATACAAGAGGAATAGGAACTGAGGGAGGCTAAATTTGCTTCAGGATAAAACCAGAACCTGTTTAACTGAGGGGATGAGAAGCTCATTTGCTGTGGCTGGGTGGGAAGAATGTAAACTTATCTGTAATGTACTAGTGCTGTTTTGCTGCTAAATATATGCTTTGTGAATGCTACTACCCTGGGAAGAAATTCAACTTCAGAAGGGAAATCATGTGATACTAGAGCTGTTTATATACATTAGGGAGACATGATATAATAATAAAAACCCGTTCATAAAAAAGAAAAAAGACAGCCACCTTATTTGTCCAACTAGGATTGGAAGTAAAAACACTGCAAGTATTTATCTGAGTCTGAAGGCATATTACACACAGACACAAGTGCAGTAAAATTTCTAGCCTATAGTTACAGAATTGTTAGAAATAGACAAAATTTAGAACTACATTATTTATCTGCTTCTAGTTTAAAACTATTAAATTTACAGTTTAAGATTTTGCTGAAATAAACTCTGTACAGACTTAATATTTGCATTTTGAAAGTGACAAAAATCAGTTGATGGCTAAAATACAAGTTCAAATAGTAAATTGTCATTACTAAGAATGCACTAATATTAAAACACATTATTATTAACTTTTGTAAACCCATCAGAATTCTAGTTTTTGATGGAAAAACATTGCTCCATCCATTCTTGTGATAACATAGTTTTAAAAATCATATTTATGAAAAGGTAAACAGTATCCTGCAGATCTCTTCCAGGGAAGTAAAGGGGCAATTAACAAACAAAAGATAATGTCAGGAACATAGGCTGGGAATGTGAACAGACTTCTCATTGTTTTCTAAAATGCTGTGTGTTTATATTACTCAAAGAGATATAGCAGTGTAGATAAATACTGAGATTTTAAAAAATTATTTTCCACTTCTGAAATGTTTAATAGGAAACAGTCATAAAACAAGTTATTCATGTAACAGTAGTAGACCAAAGACATATACATGTATCTTTTCAGTGTAATATATAAGGTGCTTATGGATTACATTGTTTTATATTTTTTAAAAGAAACAAATATAAATATAAATATGTTATAATCACTTTAGTTGCCATTTTTTAGCATTACATTATGCCTGCCATTGCCTAGGCTATTTTAATATTCTGATTAAAGGGCAGTTTAGTGCCTTTAGGCTAGGGTTTTATATATACACTCGCGCACTCGCACATGCGTGCGCGCGCGCGCACACACACACCCACACACACGCGATGGTAAGCATGTGGTCTAGAAAGACATTTCTGTTTTTCTCAGACATATGTCCAGCTCCTTAAAAAGTTCCTGATATTTAGTTAATTCTCAATAAATACTTGATGAATCATAAATCTACGTCTATGTATTATATTTAAAGCAAAAATCAACTTTATTATTTCAGTCTTTTCTCCTTAGACTTGGAATCATCTCTTGGGGGAAAATATATTCAAGCATATAGAAATATTGGCTAGTTTTATACAGTAGAGAGGAGCTGGGTAGTAGGAGACTCAGACATGTCTGAGCTGTGGCTTTGCTGCTAATTATTGGGGTAGTACTTAAGCTCTCTGGTCTTTAATTTCCTCAAAACAAAAATTAGGAGGTCTGGGCCACATGATCTGAAATATCCTTTCTGAGTGCTTCAATTCTATGATATTCTATGATTCTATGATATAATCTACAGCAAATATAACTAGGATATTACTTTAAATAATTATACTTTATTTATCTCAGACTCCCAGGTGCCTAACATAGAGCCAGGGAACATAGGAAACATGCAATATATGTTTAAAAAATGAATGAATGATCATTATACATATAAGTGCTGTCTATGCATCCTTAAGATTTTTCAAAAAAGGAAGGAACCCTTCTCTATAGATGTTGATTTTTGCAATTAAATTTAATTTTGAGTTTATTCATATAATTATTCTTATGCAAAAATTTCAGAACATGTTTATGTACTTCTTTAAGAAGTGCTAATAGTATCACTATGTCCAGGAAAATTTTTTTTTTTGTATTCTAAACAAATCCTTTTATAACTAGTCATAAATATTTATTTCATAAATGGTCTTAAGGAGAAAAAAGGAAGAGAGACAGAAACTCTTGCCTTAAAGAAACTCCACCTCCAGTGGTAATTCTAGATAACATTTAGCACTAAAATTCTATCAGTCTACAGCTTTAGATACCATCATTTCCAGACTTATGTACACTTCAATAAAGGAGATTTTGTATATAAGTAGGTTGCAGAACCACAAGGTGCTATATCTTTTAAACCTTTGTTGAACAGAAATAATGCCAATTTTAGTAAACATAAACTTATTTGCCAGTGAGGAAAGATCTGTGCCGTTATAAATAGCTTGCTCCTCAGGAAATGTTTTAAATGGAAAATTTTTAACACTATCTAACATACACATTCTTCTTATAGGATTAAATTGGAAAGCTCTTTTAGAGTGGTGGTTTGTGGCAGTGGAAAGATCTAATATTCTTATTCTGCCACTTACCAGAAATACAACATTGGCAAGTTAGCTAAACTATTGGAGCCCTAGTTTTTTTCTCTGAATAACAAGGATAATAATAGGTAATTTACAGGGTTATTATGAAGATTAAATAAAATAATGTTCATGGAGCGTCTGCTTTGGTGCTTGGCACAGAGTACCACAGATCCCTCTGGGAGGTTTCCTTCCTTGAAGGGAGCTCTTCTTTTACTTCTAATGGCTGATAAAGTATTATGATCTTAACTACACTCAAAGCACTCAAATATATCTCAAAATATGACCTTCCATATGTGATTCAAAAACTGGAAAGGAAGACTACTTCTGAACTTGGTATAGGAACTTCAAAGAGGAGAAGAGACTTGGCATTTGTCTTTGATGAAAAATTCAGAAGAAAGAGAGAAAAATAACATGAGAAGTTACAACATGGTGCTGTGAGTGATAATGAAGGTTGATGTTCTTTCTGTTGTCTACATTAGGTGCTGATCTCCAAAAAATACCTCAAAGGACTATGTGCATTTATAGATAGGACACATAACTATGATCTATGAGAAGTTCATCAATAACTTTAGTGAAAGTGTAACAACAACAGCTGTGATGGATCTTGAAAGATGACTAGCATATTGCAAGTCATGCAAGAGTACATGAGTGCATGTGGGTGAGGGGGATTTAGGGAGGGCTGTAGATGGGAGGGGTGTCTAGGCAGAAGAATTAGCATGTGCAAAAGTAAAGGAACAAAGAGCATGGCTTGGGAAAGGTAAAATGTTCCTTTATTAGCAAATATCAGCTGATGGGGAGCAAAGATAGGCAGTGAGACCCAAGAGGTCCATTGTACCAGTATTATGACATGCTAAGGAATACAGGACACAGATTTTGTTTGGATGGGGCAGTCAGTGCTGGCTATGAAACCAAAGCGGATGCGAATACTTAGATGATATTTTCAACTGCTCGTTTCCCACATGCGATGTATCAGGGACTCCATTGTGCTTCATTTTATAGGTATTGTTTCCTAGTCCTTGAAATGAAATAGGCTCATATTTCCAGGTTGGTCCACTGATGCTCAGAGAGGTTAAGTAATTTTCTCAAGATTATACATCCTTAAGCAAATCTTGTTAAAGCAGCAACAGAATATTTGTAATAGAACGAATCACTGAAGAATGTAAATGATGAGATCTGAATATAAATTAGAAAGTTAGTTTAGCCAGTCATGTTTTAAAAGGAAAGGGGAGGAAGAACACAGAAAAGAGGGAATTTCTGTTCACAGTGCATGTTCATGATTTGGGCAGGCCTGTTATTACAGGTGTACACTGAAGTGACAGAACTTTTTAAATAACACACAATGTTGCTTCTGTGTTTTAAAATCACTTGGTGATTATTTTATCTAAGAGGCCATGGATCATCATAATTAGATTCTCAGGCTCTGAACCCAGGCTGTCTGGATTTGAATTTTGACCCTCAACTTACTTAACCTCAGGCAGGTTATTTAACTTCTGTGGACCCGAGTTTCCTAGTCCTTAAAAAAGGAGATAATAATAGTGCCTATGTCACAGAGTTGTTTAGGCATAAAAGGGAGAATATAGAACAATTTCTTGCATAAAATAAAAACTCAGTCAGCATTAGTCAGCATTGCTTTGTGCCTTTGCCTTTATTCACCAGCCATTTATTTAGAAAGTATTAACAGTGTGCCAAGCACTGTGCTAGTTTCCAGGGATACAAAGATGAATAAAAGATGATTTCTGCATTTAAACACATTTGGGCTTTCTCACATCATAATCTGTGGTTCAGCAGAAGTACTTGAGATTACATCATGATTAAAAGCACCTGCCTGAACTACTTGGGAACAAGTTATTTAAAATCTCCCATCGTGGCAAGATGGCTGAATAGGAACAGCTCCAGTCTGCAGTTTCCAGTGAGACCAACACAGAAGGTGGGCGATTTCTGCATTTCCAATTGAGGTACCGAGTTGATCTCAATTGGTACTGGTTAGACAGTGGGTGCAGCCCAAAGAGGGCAAGCAGAAGCAGGGTGGGGTGTTGCCTTACCCAGGAAGTGCAAGGGGTTAGGGAACTCTCTCCCCTAGCTAAGGAAAGCCATGAGGGATGGTGCTATTCAACACAGACACTACGCTTTTCCCCAGTCTTCGCTGGGGGAGGGAGTTCCCTGACCCCTTTTCACTAGGTGAAAAGACCAAACCTATGTTGACTTGTGTACCCAAAAGTAACAGGGAGAATGGAACCAAGTTGGAAAATACCCTTCAGAATATTATCCAGGAGAACTTCCCCAACCTAACAAGGCAGGCTAACATTCAAATTCAGGAAATAAAGAGAACACCACAAAGATACTCCTCGAGAAAAGAAACCCCAAAATACATATACATCAGATTCACCAGGGTTGAAATGAAGGAAAAAATGTTAAGGGCAGCCAGAGAATGGTCAGTTTACCCACAAAGGGAAGCCTATCAGATTAACAGCAGATCTCTCTGCAGAAACCCTACAAGCTAGAAGAGAGAGGGGACCAATATTCAACATTCTTAAAGAAAAATATTTTCAAACCAGAATTTCATATCTAGCCAAACTAAGTTTCATAAATTAAACAGAAATAAATTCCTTTACAGACAGGCAAATACTTGGGGATTTTGTCACGACCAGGCCTGCCTTACAAGAACTCCTGAAGGAAGCACTAAATATGGAAAGGAAAAACTGGTACTGATCACTGTAATAACAAATCAAAATGTAAAGGCCATCAACACTATGAAGAAACTGCATCAACTAACGGGCAAAATAACCAGCTAGCATCATAATGATAGGATCAAAATCACACATAACAACATTAACCTTAAATGTAAATGGGCTAAATGCCCCAATTAAAAGGCACAGACTGGCAAATTGGATAAAGATCCAAGACCTATTGGTGTGCTCTATTCAAGAGACCCATCTCGTGGAAAGACACACATAAGTTCAAAATAAAAGGATGGAGGAAGATTTACCAAGCAAATGGAAAGAAAAAAAAATTAAAAAAAGCACTGATAAAACAGTGCTAGTCACTGATAAAACAGACTTTAAACCAACAAAGATAAAAAAGACAAAGAAGGGCATTACATAATGGTAAAGGGATCAATGCAACAAGAAGGGCTAACTATCCTAAATATATATGCACCTAATACAGGAGCACCCAGATTCATAAAGCAAGCTCTTAGAGACCTGCAAAGACAGTTAAGACTCCCACACAATAATAGTGGGAGACTTTAACACCCCTCTGTCAATATTAGACACATCAATGAGACAGAAAATTAACAAGGATATTCAGGACTTGAACTCGGCTCTGGACCAAGCAGACCTAATAGACATCTACAGAACTCTCCACCCTAAATCCACAGAATATATTCTTCTCAGCACTACAGAGCACTTATTCTAAAATTGACCACATAATTGTAAGTAAAACACTCCTCAGCAAATGCAAAAGAACAGAAATCATAACAGTCTCTCAGACCTCAGTGCAATCAAATTAGAACTCAGGATTAGGAAACTCATTCAAAACTGCACAGCTACATGGAAACTGAACAACCTATTTCTGAATGACTACATGATAAATGACGAAATTAAGGCAGAAATAAATAAGTTCTTTGAAACCAATGAGAACAAAGACACAATGTACCAGAATCTCTGGGACACATTTAAAGCAGTGTGTAGAGGAAAATTTACAGCACTAAGTGACCACAGGGGAAAGTGGGAAATATCTAAAACTGACACCCTAACGTCACAATTAAAAGAACCAAAGAAGCAAGAGCAAATTCAAAACTAGCAGAGACAAGAAATAACTAAGATCAAAGCAGAAATAAAGGAAATAGAGATATGATAAATCCTTTCAAAAAAATCAATGAATCCAGAAACTGGTTTTTTGAAAAGATCAATGAAATAGATAGACTGCTAGCCAGACTAATAAAGAAGAAAAGAGAGAAGAATTAAATAGACATAATAAAAAATGATAAAGAGGAGATCACCACTGATCCCACAGAAATACAAACTACCATCAGAGAAGACTATAAACACCTCTATGGAAATAAACTAGAAAATCTAGAAGAAATAGATACATTCTGGGACATATACACCCTCCCAAGACTAAACCAGGAAGAAGTAAAATCCCTGAATAGATCAATTACAAATTCTGAGATTGAGTCAGTAATTAATAATAAAAAAAAAACCCAATTCATAGCTAAATTCTACCAGTGGTACAAAGAGGAGCAGGTACTATTCCTTCTGAAATGATTCCAAACCGTAAAAAAGAAGGACTCTTCCCTAACTCATTTTATGAGGCCAGCATCATCCTGATACCCAGCAAAGACACAACGACAACAAAAAAGAAAATTTCAGGCCAATATCCCTGATGAACATCGATGTGAAAATCCTCAATAAAATACTGGCAAACCAAATCCAGCAGTACATTAAAAAGCCTATCCACCACAATCAAGTTGGCTTTATCCCTTAAATGCAGAGCTGGTTCAACATACACAAATCAATAAATAATCCATCACATAAACAGAACCAATGACAAAAACCACATGATTATCTCAATAGATGCAAAAAAGGCCCTCGATAAAATTCAACACCGCTTCATGCTAAAAAGTCAATAAACTAGGCATTGATGGAACATATCTCAAAATAATAAGAACTATTTATGACAAACTCACAGCCAATATCATACTGAATGGGAAAAAGCTGAAAGCATTCCCTTTGAAAACTGGCCGAAGACAAGAATGCCCTCTCTCACCACTCCTGTTCAACAGATTATTGAAAGTTCTGCACACAGCAATCAGGCAAGAGAAAGAAATAAAGGGTATTTAAATAGGAAAAGAGGAAGTCAAATTGTCCCTGTTTGCAGATAACATGATTGTATATTTAGAAAACCCCATCATCTCAGCCTAAAACTTCCTTAAGCTGAAAAGCAACTTCAGCAAAGTCTCAGCATACAAAATCAATGTGCAAAAATCAGAAGCATTCCTATACACCAATAATAGGCAAACAGAGAACCAAGTCATGAGCAAGCCCTCATTCACAATTGCTACAAGGAGAATAAAATATGTAGGAATACAACTTACAAGGGATGTGACCTCTTCAAGGAGAACTACAAACTACTGCTCAAGGAACAGAGAGGACACAAACAGATGGAAAAATATTCCATGCTCATGGTTAGGAAGAATCAATATCATGAAAATGGCCATACTGCCCAAAGTAATTTACAGATTCAATGCTATTCTCATCAAGCTACCATTGACTTTCTTCACAGAATTAGAAAAAACTACTTTAAATTTCATATGGAACCATAAAAGAGCGTGTATAGCCAAGACAATCCTAACAAAAAGAACAAAGCTGGAGGCATCACGCTCCCTGAGTTCAAACTATCTACTAGGCTACAGTAACAAAAGCAACATGGTACCGGCACCAAAACAGATATATAGACCAATGGAACAAAACAGAGACCTCAGAAATAACACCACACATCAACAACCATCTGATCTTTGACAAACCTGACAAAAACAAGCAATGGGGAAATGATTCACTTTTTAATAAATTGTGTTGGGAAAACTAGCTAGCCATATGCAGAAAACTGACTCTGGACTCCTTCCTTATGCCTTAGACAAAAATTAACTCAAGATAGATTAAAGACTTACATGTAAGACCTAAAACCATGAAAACCCTAGAAGTAAACCTAGGTAATACCAATTAGGACATATGTCAGCATGGGCAAAGATTTCATGATTAAAAAACACCAAAAGCAATGGCAACAAAAGCCAAAATTGACCATCGGAATCTAATTAAACTAAAGAGCTTCCACACAGCAAAAGAAGCTATCATCACAGTGAACAGGCAATGTACAGAATGGGAGAATATTTTGCAACCTATCCATCTACCAAAAGGCTAATATCTAGAATCTACAAGGAACTTAAACAAATTTACAGGAAAAAAACAAACAAACCCCATCAAAAACTGGGTGAAGGATATGAACAAACACTTCTCAAAAGAAGACATTTATGCAGCCAACAAACATATGAAAAAATGCTCATGAACACTGGTCATTAGAGAAATGCAAATCAGAACCACAATGAGATACCATCTCACACCAGTTAGAATGGCTATCATTAAAAAGTCAGGAAACAACAGATGCTGGAGAGGATGTAGAGAAATAGGAACACTTTTACATAGTTGGTGGGAGTGTAAATTAGTTCAACCATTGTGGAAGCCAGTGCAGTCATTCCTCAAAAATCTAGAACTAGAAATACGATTTGACACAGCAATCCCATTACTGGATATGTACCCATAAGATTATAAATCATTATACTATAAAAACACATGCACATGTATATTTATTGCAGTACTATTCCCAGTAGCAAAGACTTGAAACCAACCCAAATGCCCATCAATATTAGACTGGATAAAGAAAATGAGGTACATACATACCATGGAATATTGTGCAGCCACAGCAAAGGATGAGTTTATGTCCTTTGCAGGGACATGGATGAAGTTGGAAACCATCGTCCTCAGCGAACTAACACAGGAACAGAAAACCAAACACCACATGTTCTCACTTATAAGAGGGAGCTGAACAATGAAAACATATGGGCATAGGGAGGAGAGCATAACATACCAAGGCCTGTTAGTGTGTGGGGGACTAGTAGAGGGATGACATTAGGAGAAATACTTAATGCAGATGATGGGTTGATGGGTGCAGCAAACCACCATGGCACATGTATACCTATGTAACAAACCTGCACATTCTGTATGTAAGTGTGTGTGTATATATATATATATATATATATATATATATATATATATATATCTCCTATCACAATGTTGTTCATTATTGTAAGGACTAATACCTCCACTCTTTCCACCCCTCTCTCCCCAACATGACATTAAGATATGTTCAGCCTGAGTTCCCTTTGATTTCAGGTGTTTCCCTCGACCCACCCATAAAGTCAATGAGATAATTTCAGTAGTCCCTCTCACATATGTATACCAAATCTTCCAAAGATGAATGTTTGTACCATTGTTTCAGGGGTCTCTTCTTTGCTAATTCATTAGATTTACATGTTGTGCAGTATATATAATTAATGGATGCATTTTCCTTCTCAAGGGTACTTTTTTAAAGGAATAATTTTATAAAATCCCATTTCCATAAGCTGGAGAGAAATGTTAATGATTGATTAGAATTTTTAGAGCTGTACCAAACTAAGGGGAAGACTTGTACTGGCACCATCAGTTATTCACTGTCTTAAACTATATCATAAAGTTCCTTATTCCTGTGTCTCCCAGCTTTAGGATGAAGGAGTTTTAGAAATTCTGCTCATGAAGGCATTTGCACATTGTCTGAAAGGATTCTAAATTAGGCATTGCAGGTTCAACATTAACTTTGGTTGAATAGATGAAAATTGTTGGTAGAAGGAACACCACGTCCTTCAGAGTCCAACCACAGTACATTAAAATGGACAGATGAGCAGTCGAGATGACCTCTGAAAAAAGATTGAAAAGGAACATGTCCACATAAATAAATGAGAAGGAAATGAAAATAGCAAGGCACTTCCATTTAAAATAACTAAGTGAAGTACCAAAATGATTAAGTGAAAAGCAACTTTAATACCAAGGAAGCTCTTGAGAGTGAATTGAATTGTTGAGACAGAGTGAATTGTTTAGTTATCAAGAAATACAGAAACTGGGATCCTGATCACATTGCTTTCCAATATATCCAGTATCTATTTATTGTAGGAAATTTGAAATGTTCAGATCATAAGGCATCTTCAAGTAGCAGACAACCATTACTAAAATAGAGAGGTCAGATCTCTCAACTGTAGATGAAAAGAACCATAATAAAGTAAAAATCAGAAGCTTTAGATTTAAATGTGAATGCTGGAATGAGACTAATATCCTACGAAGTTCTTATACTGTACATACTGAAGTTTGTTAAATGAAGATATTTTAAAAATAAAAATATTTGGGATATATCTGAAAATTTTAAAATCTTTCCATTAATTTGATAATGCAAAATGTAAAACTTGACAATGATTTTGTTAACAGCAGCAAATTAATGCTACAATATTGTATAGCTGAGGATATGGTTTTAAATATATTAAGTTTAATTTTTTTCAGTTTCTTTAAAAAAAAACCTTCAAGGGAATTACAAGACAAGACACAGATAAAATATTTTCAAAAGACCCATGTGATAAAGGATTATTAGCCAAAATATACAAAGAACTTTTAACACTCAACAATAAGGAAACACACTCAACAATAAGGAAACAACCCAATTAAAAAGTGGGCCAAAGATCTAAACAGTCACCTCATCAAAGAAGAGATAGAAAGCAAGCATATGAAGATGTTCAACATCATTAGTAAACTTCTAATTAAAATCGCAAGTATCCACCTGTTAGAATGGCCAAATTCCAAAACACTGACAACAGCAAATGCTGGAGGGGACATGAAGCAATAGGACACTTATTTGTTGCTGGTGGAAATGTAAAATGGTACAATTACCTTGGAAGACAGTTTGGCAGTTTCTTACAAAACTAAACATATTTGTATCCTATGATCCAGCTATCAAACTCCTTGATATTAGGTTAGTGCAAAAGTAATTGCAGGTTTTGCCATTAAAATAATGGCAAAAGTAATTAAAAGTAATGGCAAAAACTGCAATTACTTTTGTATCAACCTAAAATATTTACCCAAATGAGTTGAAAATTTATGTCTACACAAAACCTACACAGGATGTTTATAGCAGCTTTATTCATAATTTCCAAAACGTGGAAGCAATAAAAATGTCTTCCAATAGGTGAATAGATAAATTAAATATGGTACATTCAGGCAGTGGAATATTATTCAACATTGAAACAAAATGAACTATCAAGCATGAAAAGTCATGGAAGAGACTTAAATGCTTATTACTGGGTGAAACAGGTCAACCTGAAAAGGCTACACACTGTATGATTTAAACTATATGACATTTTGGAAAAGATAAAACTATGGAGCCAGTAAAAAGATGAGGGTGAGATCAGGGGAAGGGATGAATGGGCAGAGCACAGAGGATTTTTAGTGCAGTGAAACTTCTGTATGATACAGAATATATGACACATATGTATGATACAGAGTACATAGCAGTTTAAAAATTAAGTGCACCTGTCCTTAACCATGCCCTACTTTTAATTCTAAGCAAAATCTCCCAACAAGCAGCGATTAAAATGTTATCCCTATCTCACACACAGATTTATTAGTGATTTTTTTTTTTTTTTTTTTTGAGACGGAGTTTCGCTCGTTACCCAGGCTGGAGTGCAATGGTGCGATCTTGGCTCACCGCAACCTCCGCCTCCTGGGTTCAGGCAATTCTCCTGCCTCAGCCTCCTGAGTAGCTGGGATTACAGGCACACGTCACCATGCCCAGCTAATTTTTTGTATTAGTAGACACGGGGTTTCACCATGTTGACCAGGATGGTCTCGATCTCTTGACCTCGTGATCCACCCGCCTCGGCCTCCCAAAGTGCTGGGATTACAGGCTTGAGCCACCGCGCCCGGCCTAGTGATTAAACCACTATTAACACAGTGGAGGATATATGTCATTTACGCATTTGTCAAAGCCCAAATAATATATAAAGCCAAGAATGTACCCGAATATAAACTATGGACTTCAGGTGATGATGGATTAATGTAGGTTCATTGATAGTAACAAATATACCACTCTGATGGAGGATGCTTATAGTGTGTGTGGTGTGTGTGTGTATGTAAGGGGATATATAAAAACTCTCTGTACTTTCCACTCAATTTTTTGGGTGACCTAAATTGCTCTAAAATAAATTTTACTAAATAAATAAATAACACACTGTATGATTCCGCTAGATGAAGTTTTAGAATAGGCAAAATTAGTTAATGGTCATCTAAGCCATGACGATGGTTTTCTCTGTGGAAGGAGTGACCTCTATGGAAGGTCACATGAGCAGGACTTCTGGGGGCACTGGTAATCTACTTCTTGATCTGATTGGAAGTACACACTTTGTAAAAATTCATCGAGATATACACTTACTTGTGAACTTTTTGTATGTATATTATATCTCAATGTCTTAGTAAAGCATTTTGAAAGTAAAAAACACCCTGTCCAACTTTACATTTACATTTCATTTAATTTCCTAGGAATCATTTGCTTTCTTGAGAAGCAAGTAATCCATATTTGTTTTTCTTCCAATAATTTTGGAAGAAATTAATGCAGTTTGATGGATTAGTTAGGATTCAACCAAGAAAAGAGAAACCATTCTAAATATTTAAAATAATGGACTTTAATACAAGGAAATGGTTATAAAGATGAAAGAATTGAGAAGCTAAATTGGGAATAGGGAAACAAATTGAAGATTAGCAGGCTCAGGAAGCCAAAGGCACTATCACTCATGATTCTCAAGGGACAAAAGGGAAGAAGTGGTGTTAATGGGGTTCAGGGTTCAAGGTCACGGGAAGAAGCTGGAGCTAAGGAGTGAGAGGGGAGGGGAGGCTCTGGCTGGAAAATTTATTGTTATTTATAGCCCATAAGGTCAGTTCCTGTGGAACAAACAGAGGCAGGGCAGGGCAAGGAATGGCCCTGAAGGTAGCAACAGGTACAGATGGGCACAGGTGGAAAATAAAAGGTTAAGAAAATAAGTTTTTCATTTTCATTTTTTTCTTCTAGAGTAACTGTTACACTAGGCAAATTGATTTACTGGTATTTTCGATGGGCACCAAGTTAGCTTCTGGGAACCGCATTCAACACACATCTTGTAAATAAATAAAATCACCATTTGAGTTCTACATCCAATCTCGATAAACCAAATTTATACACCCGTAAGTTTATGAAAGCATTATTCACCATTATTTTGAAGTTAATAAAAAGTATTAAGGAAGCATCCCTGCCTTTCAGATTAGATTTAGATTGTGGCCAATGCTCTGTCCACTGCATTATTTTATTAGAATTGTTAATAGGTATATGCTGGTGTTCTAAAGATCACCTTTCTTCAAATCACATAATAAAGCCACACTTTGAAAACTAGACTTAGGAGGAGGTGGAAAGCCACACAATACCCTCAATGTGACCACCACTCACTTTCTCCATTCCCCTCTATTCTGCTAAAAATGGCGATGGCATATATCAGACTAATATTAAAGCACCAATCTGTAGGCTTTTGTCTTTTCTAACACAGAAGGGTGATGACATATGATGATGTAAAATGTATTTATTCATCCATTTTATGGTCAGACAAAACAAACCTTAATGTGAGTGTTGTATTTGTTTAATTGTACGTAGCAGTTTAAAAATTTAGTGCACCTGCCCTTAACCATGCCCTACTTTTAATTCTAAGCAAAATCCCCCAATAAGCAGCATCTGAAATGGTATCCCTATCTCACACACAGATTTGTTAGTGACTAAACCACAATATCACCATCAAATTTTCATTCAGTTTATGCCATCAAAAATTTTGTTTCATTCTGGTTTATTACTCTGATATTAAATACATTTTACATTTTACAAATTATATAACCTTTAGAATAGAATGAAGTAGTATGGCATTTGCTTAATAAAAACCAGGAAGAGATGGTCACAACAATCTCTATGTTATATAGTTCATAGTTCAGATGTTTTCTGATAATAATAATAACAATAAATAAACAAAAGATACAGAGAGTAAGTCTTGCCTTGTCTGGAACTGCAGTAAAGGTATGAAACTGTAAAGCATTAATAATATTCATTTAGCCATCTTGCTCTGCCTCATTAGCAGAGCAAGATGGCTAAATAAATATTATCAAATTATAATTTGATAATATTTAAATCCTTTTTCTTTTCATGTAAAGGAGAGGAGTACTTTAAAGAGAAACAGTTCAATATTCATCTTAAGTTCTTTGTCTTAAACACACTCACCTAAAATTCAATGAAGGGACAGCATGAACTTTCCAAAACCATCTATATTCTTTGAAATGGCAGCTGATTATGGCACTTAAAGACTTCCCAAGCACTTCATCCAGGGATTGGTAAATCCTATTTATCTGCAATGAGAAAGTAGACTTTTATTTAGCTAAGCAATTCACACTTCAATATTTATTACAGAAACAGGAAGCCAGAATTGGCAGATCTAGAACATATGATATTTTATAAATTCCCTTATCCTCTATTAATAATGTATGCAATTTAGAACCTTGCTTTTCATTTAGTATAAGAAATATTTAAAATAGTAGACATTTATGGTAGAAGTCATTTTACAGATGAGGACAATGACTCCCAGCATGATGAAGTGATCATCCAAGATTTAAAAGCTGGTTAATGATAGAGAGTGGCCTGGAAACTTGGGTTCCTGATATAGCTCTATGGTTTTAGTTGATTAAAAAACCAGAAATAGGAAAACACGGAACTTTCTTTGTTTTCTAAATAGTTTTATGGAATATTATATTGCCATACTTTTTTACTAAAGCCAAGGAAAATACTGCTAAGATCAGAGTCCTCAGATCCACATTTCCTCTAATGGTTTGAGCCTGAGTAGTCATAAGCAGATATTCTATAAGAGTAGACTACAAAGGCAACCTAATGTTACTTAATAATCCATATGATTATGTTGTACAGTAATAACATATACATTATAAATATTTCACAAGATTGACTGTTAAAGTTTCTTAACTAAGCTTAATGATTTTATAAGCTTTTCCCTTCTGAGAAAGAGACAAACCCTAGACTGCCCACCCCAATGCCTGAGATTCCCGACCCTAGCCTGGGAGTGACCCAGGCACTACACTCATCATCTGCCCTCAATCAGCCATCCTCAGTGTTCTCTTCCTCCTCACCCTTTCCTCTTTGCGTCTCCCTGTGAACACACTGGCAGGGTGTTACTATCCCAGGTGCCAGATGGCTTGAGGCAGAAATATTTGAAGCTTAGGAAATCTCATGTTAAGAATGAGGAAAAGTGTGGGGAGAAGGGATACAGTAAAGTAAAAAGGACAGGCATCTGGAGGCAGTGGGGGTAGAAAGGGAAGGGATGAAAGGAACACAGCTCTGCACATCTGCTGGGTGATGGGTACTCTCTGCTTCTGACTCCCACCTAGTGCTTTCCTCTCCCAACCCAGGTTATCTAAAATGACCACAGTAATTATTTTAGCTGTCATGACTGGCTTCAGGCTTCCTGTGATTTGAAGTACATAAAGAAAATGCTATAACAAAATCTTCCCCTTCCTCTTATCTAAGTCCTCAGACATGTTCATTATTACATGAGGCCTCTTTATGATATCGTTTTGCTGTGTCCCCACCCAAATCTCATCTTGAATTGTAGTTCCCATAATTCCCACATATCATGGGAAAGGCCGAGTAGGAGATAATTGACTCCTGGGGGATGTTACCCCCATGCTGTTCTTGTGATAGCATAGGAGTTTTTTCCCCTTTGCTCGGTACTTCTCTCTCTTCCTGCCATGTGAAGTATGTGTTGGCTTCCACTTCCACCATGACTGTAAGTTTCCTGAGGCCTCCCCAGTCGTGTGGAACAGAGTCAATCATACCTCTTTCTTTTATAAATTACCCAGTCTCAGGGAGTTCTTTTCTAGTAATGTGAGAATGGCCTAATACAATTTAATATGATATAAAGAGATTTTCACTACACAATTAACCACTATTCTGTGACATTCGTATCCAATAGTCTTTCCCTGTGCTATGATTCTAGGCACATACATGTGTTTGACATTCTTTGAATTAAATGTTTTATTACAACAGTAATACTTTCAGATATGTCTTGTTTCTTAAAGCACATGCTATTATTTTTTAAAAAAAATTGGAGTTGGAATAGATTAGACCTATGCATCTGAAAATAAGTTATATATTAAAATATTATATCTCCTCATAAACACAGCTCTCTAAGCCACAGCACCCGGAAATAAATGAAAATCTTATACAATCTTATGTATTATACGTTCACCTAAGGCTGTATCTATGTATATAATAAAGTGAGCATACATAGATAAATTTATATCCAGCTCTATCTGGCGATGCAGAATCACTCAAGAAATCACTTGGTATTGTCCTAGGGATCTCTCGGGATTTTCCTGCTGGTTGTTGCTTGTGTTGTATTTGACAATTTTGGGAAGGATTATTTGCATATTTCTTTTTTTTTGTCCAGGTCCAGTGGGTTACTCCAGACTGCAAAAGATTTGGAGGGAGCCTAAACAATGCTCAGATAGAGACACTGTGTTAAAGTACCCCACAGGTGGTCCAGGTTGACATATTGATCAGGATCTATGATTAATAAAAGTTACACCTTGGGTGGTATCCTGATCACAAGCCAGCTTTAGATTCTTCTGTTTCTCCTCCACAAAGAAGAAGCCCCATTTCACCCCATATATCACAGATAGTGATTAAAAGAAGTTAGTTGTCTAATCTGGAGGCAGATCCATCCCTTGGCTTCTATTCCTGCATGGCAACTGCAGAGTATACAGAGCTAAATACCCTCAATTCTTTCTACTCTTTTTTCACCTGAGGGTGGCAGCCTCCCAAGCCCTAGTGAATTAAAGGCATCAATCCTATTCTACTCTTCCCGCAGCCTACTGGAAGTGTGCAAAGCAAAATTCTCATATGAACATTGGGTGGGAATAAAAATGATACCTTTCTCCTCTCTCCCTCTCCCGCTCTCTCTCTCTCTCTCTCTCTCTGAGACAAGGTCTTGCTCTCTCACTCATACTGGGTACAGTGGCATGATCATGGCTCACTGCAGCCTCAAACTCCCCAAACTCAAGCAATCTTCCTGAGTAGCCGGAACTACAGGTGCTCACCATCACACTAGGCTAATTTTTGTATTTTTTGTAGAGATGAGGTTTTGCTATGTTGCCCAGGCTGGTCTTGAACATCTGAGCTCAAACAATCCGCCTACCTCAGCCTCCCAAAGGCTGGGATTATAGGCATGAACCACTGTGCCTGGCCCTTTCTCTCTTAAATTCTTAAATTATAGGTCAGCTAACTTAAATTATAGGTTGGCTAACTTGTAAGTTTATAAATTAAAATTTAGTGTCATGTTATAAAATAAAAATACAGTATCCTTTACTAAGCTCCCAGAAAAGCTTTCAGCCAGGGTCTGGATTGGAGTTAGACCATAAAAGAAATAAATATTTCATGTATTTTGAGTGCTGCATTTTAGGTATATAGTTTGGATGGAAGTTGCAGTAGGCACATTTTTGCTTGACAAGAGAGCCCCCTCAAGTAGAAGGACACAAAAACAGAACGGGCCACCTAAAAAGGTAGTGATCTTCATACTAATGATATCAATTTAAATAGAAGTTCAATAATCATTTGTAGCAGTGGGATTTGGTAAAGCATATATGTTTATTACACATTTATTACAACATATACACAAGTTGGGATATGTGGTCCCCTCCACCCAGATTCTGTGGGACCTAGCCAAATATTAGACTGGAGAAGAGTTAACATTCATGTTATTATTCCTATTTATGCTCAGACTGATGTTCCTACCATAAATAGCACTCCGTTCTTACTCTCTATTGTTTATTTTGATATATTCCCCTGCACTGCCACTACCTGATATATTATTTATTCATTATCTCTTCACACCAGAATATAGCTCTGTAAAGGCAGGAACTTTGTTCATTGTTGTGCATCTGATGCTTAGAATGGTGGCTGGCACACAGTATGCCTGCAGTAATAATTCACTGCATGAACAAACAAACGTATGAATGAATGTATATTTTTGGTTGTCACCGAATTTAAATCTATCGAGTTTGGATTTTTTTTCTCACAAAGATTTGCAAGTCAGATTAAAGCTTCTAGATGATGATTTTATTTACATACACTTTAGAAGAAACAAAGTAGGGTTAGATACAAGATTAACTAGCAGGAATGTGGTAAAAGAAAAATCCTATTATACTGTCTTTCTTATTTTAAAATTTGTCTTCTTTTTCTTATAAATATTTGGTTCAATTTCCTTTCACTTACCCCTGTAAATTTGAACGACATTAAAAAAATTTCATCACAATCTGAAGAACTCATGGTTATTTTATTAACACTGAAAATATAAGGAATCCAAGCAGTAATTTTAGCTACTTTCATCATTATTCAGGAATGGGCAGCCTACATATTAAAAGGAGGAAAAAAAACGGTGTCCTCCAGGACTTCTTTTGAGGGTATGACTTTTGTCCAGTGGTTCTCAATCAAGGTGATTTTGCTCCCAGTGGATATATGACAATGTCTGGAGACATTTTTGGTTGTGCAGGGTGGGTACGTGCAACTGGCACCTAGTAGGTACAGGTCAGGATGGTGCTGAACATCTGAAAATTCACAGGACTATGGCACCCTAACCCCCAACCAAATAATGAACCAGTCCAAAATGTTGATAGTACCCAGGCTGAGGAACCCTGGTAGGTGGTTCAAGATCCTTTGAGTCCTCATACTATTCCATAATTTTACCACGGGCCCCATCCAGACCTCTGAAGTTGAACAAAACAAGTCTAACTTCCCTTCCGAAGCTTTCTCCCACTCTATATGCCATGTGAATTCCTTCTTGCACCTCCCAGCTGTGCTCTCAGACCCTCTCTGTATTCCAGTCCTTAGTGCTGCCATACCACTCTTGGAGGTCTTTCATTGCAGCACCTGGTATCATTTACAATTACCGTGAATTTTCTTATCCCTTTATAAGAGTATGTGCAACTCTGGGCAGGGACTTATTGCTTGTTTCTTCATCATCTCTAGCACATAATCTTTAATGATAAATAGCAATCATCGCTAAATGCTTGTTTGAATAAATGATTGATGGTGGAACAGTTAGCAAACATGAAGCTCATGTTTTCACATCTGGTTCCTATACAGAGTTGCATTATATACTTACTCAAATAATTTCACCAGATTATTCATTATCGGCCTAAGAACTTCAAAGTGTCTTAGAAAGCTGTAGTAAAATGGATTTGGAATCATGGCTCTTGGACTAAACCCAGAATCACCCCAGGCACAAGGATATTAAGTCAGAGTCAGGGAGAGGACTGCTGGGAAATGGGCCTTTTTGGACACTTAAAAGCTGGAAACAGAATTAGAGCTAGTGGACACTTAGGCATCGTCTCTATTTTAAGGACTTGCTCTTGTTGACACAGAGCTCAGTATGAGAGGCAGGAAGGTCTTACATGTCTTTATTTCCCATAAAGGGTATAACCTATTTCTTCAAGCCCCTAGAATAAAGGGACTATGGCTGTGACATTCAGTGTGGTACCTTTGTGGAAGGGCAAGATCACAGTCAGGCGGGCTTCTTCCATGAGGGATTCTGGGTGCCAAGGAAAGTGCCACTGAGACTGGCTGCATCTGCTCCTATGCTGGCCAGCAACCTCATTTCTGTGAAGTTTTAAAATCTTTGGACACATAATCAGGGAAATTAATCTAATATCAGAAGGGGCTGTGCATGTATAATTTGTTTCATCGAATCACAGCCCAGTGATTGCAGGAAGATGTGTGTACTTCATAATTCTGGGTATCTATACAGGCCACTGCTGTGCCTCACTTTTCAGTTGACTACTTTAATACTTATCTCTGATAAAAATTAACAAGACAGCAAGAAGATATTTGAAAAGTATAAGATAGTAGTAGAGAATTTGGTTTTATTGTTGGTATTTCATCAATAGACATGGATAAAAAGTTGTACCTTATCACTTAGATCAAAGTAAGATAAAGCAGAGAGAACAATATTTGGACAAAATAGCTGTCAAAAGGAAACAATATATACATTCAGCAAAGAATGTAGAATTTTTCATGCCACAGAGCCAAAGACCTGCTGACATTCAGGAACACTGAAGAAATAATATGATGGCCTGCCTGTCAGTATCAGTTCAGTTAGGTATCCAGTCAACTGTTTTAAAGGTGCTGAGAAAAATGAAGGTGGTTTATAAAGGACTTCTCAGCTGTTTCTTGCGCAACAGTTTTTTTCTTTCTGAAGGACTGGCTCTGTGTATTTTTCTGTTGCATTATATTGCAAGGTTAAGACAGTTGCTTATAGAGATAATACTTGCATTTTTAAAAGGCAAGGTGGCTCATGCCTGCAATCCTAGCACTTAAAGAGGCCAAGGCAGGCAGATCACTTGAGCCCAGGAGTTCGAGACCAGCTTGGGCAACACGACAAAATCCTAATGATTAAGTTTACTTAATCACAATCTTAAGTAGCTCAGATATTTTGTTGAGACAAAAAAAAAAAAAAAAAAAAAGAAAGAAAGAAAGGAAAAAGAAAATTAGCTGGGCCTGGTGGTGCATACCTGTGGTCCCAGCTGCTTGGAAGTCTAAGGTGGGAGGATCGCCTCAGGCCAGGAGGTGGAGGCTATAGTTAGCCAAGACTGTGCCACTGCACTCCACCCTGGGTGACAAAGTGAGACCCTGTCTCAAAAAAACAAAACAAAACAAACAAACAAACAAATAAAACAAAAGAAATGTGAAAATAATTGACCTATATACTAATATTTACTAAAAATCAAGTTTTATTAAAAATAGATCAAGAGACAACAAGAAACAAGGAGTTTTAAAGTGAAATTTTTTAAATCAAAGTAACTTTCTTTTTAGGAAATGTGAAAAATATGACAAATTGTGAAGAAAATTAGTATCATCCACATTCTACCCCATAGGAAATCCCTATGAAGATTTTATACATTTACTTCCAGTTATACACACACACAGGCATATGTCTGTACATATATACACATACCACACTATTTTTAAGGAAGTAGTTGAGAGACTGTAAACTATATATAATTTTGTATTCGGATTTGAAACTTTTTATGTCCTATTAGCAATCTATACATATTTAGCATGAATGCTTCCTCTGATTATGGCTATGAAATTATTTTTATTCAACTTGCTCATTAAAGGATATGATATATATGAAGATAGGTGACATCAGTAGTGACTGAATGCTCCTTTATTTTTTTCATGTACTTTATACACACATTCACACAAAACACATGTCAGCTGCATTTCAGGGTAAAGCAGTAGTTACTATTTTATTTTTATATTAAGGCTTATTTTGTTGTAGAAATCTCTACTGTACAAAACTCAGGTATCCCAAAATATCAGAGTTGCTTTCTTAGAATACACTTTTAAAGGGAGTGATTATCTTATTTTGTATCTTTTTCTTCTTCTTCTTCTTTTTTTTTGAGACAGAGTTTCGCTTTTGTTACCCAGGCTGGAGTGCAATGGCGCGATCTCGGCTCACCGCAACCTCCGCCTCCTGGGTTCAGGCAATTCTCCTGCTTCAGCCTCCTGAGTAGCTGGGATTACAGGCACGTGCCACCATGTCCAGCTAATTTTTTTTGTATTTTTAGTAGAGACGGGGTTTCACCATGTTGACCAGTATGGTCTCGATCTCTCGACCTTGTGATCCACCCGCCTTGGCCTCCCAAAGTGCTGGGATTATAGGCGTGAGCCACCGCGCCCGGCCCATTTTGTATCTTTTTAAAAAATATAATTGAGAAACCAATGAGAGTCCCACTGTGTATTTACTTTCACAAATAATCAGTAAATGTAAGTATCTCAGGTTTTCTTAGACGAAAATCTCCTTTTATGAATATAAGTAGGGCAATATGCACCTAAAACCAAGTATAGACAAATGGCACCCCACAGTGATGATCTCATTAAACCTTTACATTCTCCATGCTGAAATTAATTCCAAGTAAGGCAGAAAGATTCACATATTTTTGCTGATGAGGACAAAAAAAATGTTTACCAAAGTGCAGTCTTCTGTCTCCTGCTTCTCATTACACTCACTAAATTGGCCAAAAAATGAATTAAATTGAATTTTGCTGGTTAAGTAAAAATGTGTCAAAGTTTAGTCTAACTGGTTTTTAAAAAGCCAAATTTGTAATTACCTACAAGCAGGTACACCAAAGAGTCTATTGAAATCTCTCTGATACTATGTGATCATGATTTTGCTCATATATTTCCATGCATTCATTTGTTAGAGAAGCCCACTGAACATTTCTAAGAGACTAATGATACAGTGTAATCTGGTATAAACATGTCTGTTGATACTATGATGTAAAGTTCAATTAGAAAAGAAGGAAGGAAGGAAAAAATAAAGGAAGAAAAGATAAGACTTTATAAAACTAGATATAGAACAAAAAAAGAAAAATAAAAAAGATTCCATAGGATCTCTATCAGTTACATTAGTAACATGAAAAACAATGTGAACAGAGAGGAGAGAAAACGTTTGCATGCAGAGTACCATACTTCCCACAAATATTCTGAATTAAATTTGTACTAAGCATATGGAATTCCACATTTTTTAAACATCATTCTTCTCTAATATGCATTAAACCCCAATCATAAAGTCTGCTTTCATAAAAAATGTGTATGCAAATGTAGGAGTTATTTAGACACAATTTCATTGACAAACTCTTGGGCATGAAAATCAGATTCTTAATATTTTGTTGTTGTTGTTGTTGTTTGTAATATACATCTTGTTTCCCTAAGGAAAAAAACACTTGTGTGCAAAATATGGGTGGTTGTTTTCTTAGACAAAGAGATATTTTTTCTGGAAATCATAAAAAGACAGAAGCATCTAATTCTGGGAAAGAATGTTCAGGTCTTGCCCTTCAGTGGTGTATTTCTACCTTAACTGGTGGCCTTGCCTATGACATATGCCTTAGGAGCCACCTGCGGGTTACTGAGAGCCTGACTTAGCATTTTCATCTGACTCTGAGGGGATCAGTATCTTATTTATTTTTATTTTTTTTAAAAAGAAGATAAAAGATAAATCATTTAATTTGGTTCAATAAATTGCCATGCTACTTTGGGGCTAAAAAATGTGATCCCATATCCTACAACAGAGGTTTTAAAACTTTTTGTTCTGAAGACCCCAAGAGTTTTTGTTTATGTTTGTTATACCTATCAATGTTTACCCTATTAGAAATGAAAACTTATAAACTTTAAAAATATTTATAAATTCACTGCCAATAAAACCCAAAGCTACTTGGCAAGCTAAAGGAAAGCTAAAGCTATTGATAGGTGTACTTGCCCTTGTATCTCTGTGATAGAGCAAGTTTGTCCCCCAGATACCTTCCACCTGTTTGTTAGGCCACTTCCTCAAATCCTGTTCTCACCCCATAACCACACTACCAGTTTGGAAGGCTGGTGTAGCAGAAACAAGACATATGGGCATCGTATAACCCAGCATTCAGGCTGCAGTTCCTTTTACCCCACTTGTATACTATTCTAAGTGCATTAACCTACCCCATCTTTCCCCTCTTGATTCTCATTATATGTTTAAAATTGATTTAATAAACCATGTCATTGGAGCATCTTAAAAGAAGTGATGTATAAATTCATTTACATGACAATGATAAACCCATTACATGTGACATAAATCATATAGATTTTGAATACAACAGAAATATTTTCTGAAACAAAATTTTGGCAATAAATTAAGCATGGTTTTACATTTTTTGGAAATCCCCTAATGTCTGGCTTAACGGAAGATAGCCAGATTTACGTATCTGCTTCTGCATTTAATCTGTTGCAATGTTTTGGTTGGCAAATATGAAGAAACTCCAATCTCACAAAGATATGTAGTTTGAAATTGTAGAGCCTTTTCATAGCCTTTCAGATTATTATGGACAGTTTTCTTTGATAAAACAGTAAAATTCAACATGCAATTATTCCTTAAAAATGGAATGTGGAATCTGAAACATATCAATGAATTTCATAGAATCTATTACCATAAAATCCACTATCTGTCTCATACTTAATATAGTTTTTAAAAAAGCTATATATAATTTTATAACAAAATGAACTTATCATTTGTAAAACGTTGGCTCACCTAGTAAGGCAGATCTTTCAAATGTTGATATTTTATTTTCACTAACAAAAAATTACTTTTGTTAATATCACCACAAGTCTCATCAGAAAGGTATTGAGAAGCTGTCAAACTTACAGTGGCAGATGCAGGCTTTTCAAAATTTTAATTTCTACTTGAAAGTTTGAATTTTATCTTTGTCAGAAATTTCTATCAGTTGTTTTCTCTGAAGTGACAAGCTCACTTCATTCATTTTCAAAAAAATATTTGCCAAATACCCCTCCCGAAATAATCATAGCTTGTCTGCCCATTGTTCTTTCAAATAAAAATGTTCTATGAAAAACTGACTAGTTCCACTTGTACCTTGAACAATGTTTGGAGATAACTATTGCACCTCAACATATTTCAAAAGTGCTTTATGTGTACTTCCATTTCCTTGCACTATTAAAAGGATGTGGCCTGGCACAGTGGCTCATGCCTGTAATTCCAACACTTTGGGAGGCCAAGGCAGGAGGATCGCTTGAGCCTGGAAGTTCGAGACCAGCCTGGGCATAGCAAGATATACCAAGACCTTGTCTTTACAAAAAAAGAAAACATTAGCCAGGTGTGGTGGCATGCACCTGTATGTAGTCCCAGCTACTCAGGAAGCTAAGGCAGGAGGATCACTTGAGCCCAGCGGGTCAAGGCTGCAGTGAGCCACGATCGTGCCAATGAACTCCAGCTTGGGTGACAGACTGAGACCCTGTCTCAAAAAATAAAAAATTAAAAAAAAATAGATAAACTGATGTCATTTACAGTCCCAAGACTTAATAACATGCTGTTGCTTACTTTGTTCTTCACCGGAAGTGCATGGGAGTGAAAAAATATAACTACCAGTAGAGCTTGGTGCCACGGCCTTCAACCTCTAGTAATGAGGTTCCAGCAGTTTTACTTACTGTTACTTTTGCACCATCATAATGGTGCAAAATGCCCACATAGTGAATAAGGCAAATAATATGTTAGAATTGTTACTAAAATAGTTTTTACCTCAAGAATCCCAAGAAAGTGTCTTCATTTTGAGAACCACTGTCCTAAATGGAAGGGGATATATTAAAGTGGTCGAGACAAAACTGAGGTTGAAAAGAGCCTTGACTCAAGCACCTTAATATATCTCTCCTAATATACACAGCCACCTTAATAAATCTTGTCTCTTTGCTGATTTAATGTCTATGTATATGGGGCAAGTTACTTAACCACTCCAAGACCCATTTTTCACACGTCTAGAAGAGTTGCTCCTAAGGATTAGGAAGAACTAATAACGGAGTTTTTCCTCAGGGTTAAAGGCGATCACTTAGCACAGTGCCTGACAACTTTCAACTCAATAGATGTTAACTATCATTACTAATATTTATATTATCATTTCTTTTTCAGATCAAGAAGCAATGCTATGAGTAAATCATAATATCAACTGTGGGTTGGAATTTATCCTACCTAAATCCAAATTTTAGTTCTATGATTCTTCTGTGAGTACAAGCTACATGCAGATATGTTTTTCCTGCTGTATTAAGATTGAGATTTTGTCCCTCACATGTCAATTTTGCAAATCCTTGGGTAGTCAGTCATGAGAGACATTTCTCAGTCATTGGTTAGTAGGGATAACTGAGAAATGGTATTTGACTGGGTTCTAGGATCGCCCAGTCCCTGATCTTCTTCCTGTCATATCATGTTTGGGAAGCAGGTATTTAATAATGGTTATGTTACAACCAGAAAGCTGGATCACAAGGAGTCACTGGGACCCCTTTTGCCTTGGGCCTAGAACAAACACTCAAGGGATGTCTTTCCTGGAACATTTTCTCATGCCCTAATTTCAGCCCTCCAGATTTTACCACTTGCTGTGGAAAACTGAATTCAAGAAGATGGTCTTGAAAGTAAAGGGTGGGGTGTATGGGTATGTGCACTCTCACAAGCAAGCACTTGGCAATAAGCAAGCACTTGGCAGAGACTGGGTGAATGCTATACAACTCTAAGCTCATAGGGACATCTAGCTGACATAAATGATGGAAATAGGTAATTGTAAGTCAAGGAGACCAGTCACACTGTACCTACATATTTTACCCTAATGAACATTTTTTACTGTCTCCAAGAAATATGTTCTCTCTCATTTTCCTTGAAATTACAATAGGCTTACTTGCTATGTTATTCTTTTTACCATCTTTGACCTGAGTACAAAAAGAAAAAACAACCTGGTTCTTAACAGCAACAACAAAATGATGCAAGCTTGATAATAAGTAACACCTTCCATTTAATCTCAGTGTTAGAAAAATAGGGAGTGATAGTGACACAGTTGAAGGGTGTGTGCCCTATTTATAAAGAGAAGCCCCCTCTGCCACACAGAGGCATGGATACAGTGTGGCCCCATCTTCCTATTTTCAAGGTCAGGGTGGAAATCCTGATATTTACGTGAAATTTTCCAATTTATGAATGTTGTCCCAAACTGAGTAGCCCACACAAAACTTGTTGGCAGGGTTTCCAAGCTGCCACATTTTTTATTTCTCCAAATATATAACTTAATTTCCCTCTATGATCTCACTCACCATTATCCTCTGCACTTACCTCTGTCATCTCCTATTTTGGGGCAAAGAGAGGGGAACAGTGGATGGAGAGGTGCCTTTATCTCCCTCTAGTGGTGAAAACATGCTAAAACAACTAGCTGAATGCTTATTCATCCTGTTTATTGAAAACTTATCTATGTGAAACTCATCCTTCATCTCATTAAAATTAGCAAAACAGACTCTGGCTATTATGTGTGAGATGTGAACCACAAAGGAATTTTACTAGTAGTGAAGATTAGACTCTGGGGGGGGGAAAAAAAAAAGGCCAGAAAGAGGGAGCAGGGAAATCAGCCCAAGTAGGGATTTAGCTCAAGAATGCCAGACCTAGTCACCAGGAAAAGAGAAGCATCTAAAAACTTGTAACAGAAAGCAGAAAAACATCAGTACATACTTCAGCTGGAAGGCTTACACTAAGTTTTATGTGTAAAGTTGAGTATAGTGTGAATGATTAATGTATCCATTAGCTAGAGCAGTATCAAGTACTGCTAATTTGATCCCTGTTTTAAGTATTTAATAGTATCTTAGCTCTTATTAATTAATGGAGAGCATATCATATTCTGTGTTTAGAAGCTTCACTTGGGGAAAGAGTTTTGAGGGTAGAGAATGGAATACATTTTGCAAATAAACAGAATTTCAAATAGGTCAGTAATACAGAGCAATAAATGATACTGAGAAAGTTAAAAAATAGATATCATAATAGTTGTTGACAAAAAGAGCCAAACTCTGAAAACATTTGAAAAGATAAATTTTGAGCCAAATATGAGTGGGCAATGGTCAGTGACACAGCCCTGTCTCCTGATAACATGTGCCCAAAGTAGTCAGGCTACAGCTTTGTTTTATACATTTTAGGAAGACATAAGACATTAATCAATATATGTAAGATGTACATTGGTTGGGTCAGGAAAAATGGGACAACCCAAAGCAGGGGTGAGGAGCTTCAAAGTCATAGGTAGATTCAAAGAATTTCTAATTGGCAATTGGTTGGAAGTGTTAAGTTATTGTCTAAAGACCTGTAATCAACATAAGGGAATGTCTGGGCTAAGATAAGGGGTTTTGGAGACCAAGGTTCTTATTGTGCAGATGAAACCTCCAGTAGTGGGCTTGGGGAGATTAGATTGTAAATATATCTTATCAGACTTAAAAAGGTGCCATACTCTTAGTTGACTCTCTTCTGGATCAGAAAAAAGACTTACAAAGGGAAGGGGATTCTCTACAGAATGCAGATTTTCCCCAGAAGTGATAGTTTTGCAGGGCTATTTCAAAACGTGTCAAAGAAATGTATTTCAGAGTAAAATACTTTTATATCTTTCAGGGCCTGTTGTCTGTCAGGTGCTAAGGCTGGAATTTGGTGACCTATTGCTACAAAAAGTTTTAAGATCTCTGTTTGAATGTTAATACTGGTCAGTTGTGCCTGAATTCCAAAGGGAGGAAAGTATAAGGAGGCATGTCTGACCCCCCCCACTTCCTCTCATGACCTGAACTAGTTTTTCAGATTAACTTTGGAGTATCCTTGGCCGAGAGGAGGGGTCCATTCAGACGGTTGGGGGCTTAGAATTTTATTTTTAGTTTACACAGCTTTGCTTCTGCCCATGCTGTCTTAGAACACTGTACCCAAGTATTATATGCCTGTAACTCAAATGCCAACTTGCAAGCATGGTTCCCTCTCTAGTATACTCATTTCTTTGCCTTCTGCCCTCCTTGATACACTCAGATAATTTAAAGAACTGAAATACAATTGCTTTTAGAAGCTCAATATTTCATTATACTTTTGTTTGAAAACAGTTTTTGAGTTGAGAGTATGTCAGCAAAAGCAACCAAAAGCATGTGGATGTTGTTACAAGGTCAGCTTTTCAGCAGCTGTAGGCAGCCATTACTGGCATTCTGTCAAACAGTCACCACTGGCAGCGGGGCCATTCATGGGCAATGAGTCAGCAGCTCTGACAGCACTAAATACGGTCACCGGTTAATGCGCAAGATAACAGGCTCACATGCTCCTTCAGAAAGTGCTGGTGAGAGGAAATATTTTATTTTTCAGGTTTATTTAGAAGAAGATCAGGATAGGTTGTTAAAACCCAGATGTTAAATGAGTGTGTACATGTGTTAGAATCTAGCATTAAATATTTATATGTATGGATCTCTTCTGTAAAGGGAAACATGTTCAAACTGAGAGCTAAGATATCAGAAGCTAGGCATTTCAAATGAGATGTTGTTGTACAAAGAAGTGCCTGCCTTACAAATGGGCTGTCCAATCCACTAGTCATTAGCTACATGTGGCTACTGAGCAGTTGAAATGTGGCTAGCCGAAATCAAGATGTGCTGGAAGTGTAAAATCTATACTGGATTTCAAGTATACAGAACAGAAAAAAGAGAAAACCTCATTAAGAACTTTGTATATTCGTTACATTCTGAAATGATAATTTTTTAATATATTGGACTAAGTAAGATATATTGTTTAGATTAACTTCACCTGTTTCTTTTTTACTTTTTTAATATGGCTACTAGAAAATTTACAATTACATATGTGGCTTGCATTCTGTTTCTATTGGACAGTACTATTTTAAAGGAAGATACTTGACATCATCTCCTTCCAGTCATAACATACACACATGTGCACACACACACGTGTACAGTAAATGGATAGGAAGGCAGTGGGTGTTTAAAAATGCAGGCCACAAAATTTCACTTAAGATGCTGATTTGAAGATCCCAGTTCTCTAAGCTATGAAGAATGGTGCAACATAGTGCACAGCATTGAAAGATATTCTACCATGAAATGTCATTAGGCCTCGGCTCTGGGTCCAGGGGAGAAACAGTGTTAGTCATATTTATTTAATTCTGGCCATTTTATTATGAAAGAAAGGACACTGTCAAAGACACTGAAAAATGCCTCTCTCATAGAAGAACAAAATGAGCTCTGTAGAAATAAATTAGTATTGTTCTCTGGACTTTTCTGTTCTGTTTTGGACTTGTATGCTCTTAAGAATGCTTTGGTGGTGGTGATCAAGACAGTATTGTAACATATTGGGCAACAAATTTGACTTAATAAGGATTTCGATAAAGGCCAGGTGCAGTTTCTCACACTTGTAATCCCAGCACTTTGGTAGTCCAAGGCAGGTGGATTGCTTGAGCTCATGAGTTTGAGACCAGCCTGGGCAACATGGCACAACCCCATCTTTACAAAAAATACAAAATATTAGCCGGATATGGTGACACACACCTATGGTCCCAGCTACTCGGGAGGCTGAGGCACGAGAATCACTTGGACCCAGGAGGCAGAGCTTGCAGTGAGCCGAGATCATGCCACTGCACTCCAGATTGGGTGATGGAGCCAGACCTTGTCTCAAAAAGCAAACAAACAAAGAAACAAAAGGATTTTGATAAAAGCAAAATTTGGATACTAATTGGGCTGTTTAATCAACTACTGAAAGATTGTAATTTCTAGATTTGCCTGTGTTTTGTGCTTTGAGTCCGATTTGTCACTGCTAGTAAATTATCCCACTAAATTCTAGCTAGTGTTGAGGGAGTCCTAGTAGCCTTTCTCCTGTACCCTGCTGCATGCTCTTTCCTCTTTAGTTTCAGGGCTTGAATCAGTTGTATCAGTCAGCTTCTTTCATCTTCTTCTTAGCCAATGTCTACTTTGAAGACTTTGGAGTTTTGGAGTCAAATAGATGCCAATTTGAGACTCTGAAGTCAGCCAATTCTCCTGAAATTTCTCATTTATCCATTTTAACTATTGACTTTAATTTTTATGTGCAAAGCTGGAAAGCAAGCAGCTGAGCAGAGGTTTCATTAAGAGAGGCCAGGCCTTCCTGAATGATTGTCCAAAGGTGTATTCTAGTAACACAAAGATGGTAGTGTGTGTGTTTCCTGAACTAGCTGGAAGAAAGTGTAAAATCATTCAGATTCTTTTTCATTCAGAGCTAGGCAGTGTCCCCCGTCATTCTCAAATACATAACCTAATTTTGTCCCTCGAATTCAGAAACTGGAATTTGGACAGACTTCTATTGGAGAATGGCTCACGGTGTTCTCCTAAAATCTCGTTTAGTTGTCTTCTATCTTCTAAATGGAGAGAGATGTATGAAAAATTTAGTGTATCCATTTAAATTTATAAAAATATTTTAAAGAAAAATTATCTGGTTGGTATTCTAATGTTTTTAAAATACATTTTTGCTTTCTCACTAAAAAAGACATTGTGTTACAATATAAAAATTTACATGATAAATAAAAATAGATTACTTTTATTACTCCAAGTTAATTATTTTTTAACTCTTTCAGTTTGGACAATGAAAGCAAATTGACTGATTTATAACACATTGTGCTTTTTGAATTTTTTTTAAAAAACTTAAATTATTGACAAGCGTTTCTATACAATACCAAAAATAGGCCATATTTGGGAAATATACAAAAGCAAAAAAACTTAAAGCAAGCTATGATAAGCTTTCAGTATCTTCAGAATAACAATCTTACATTATCTGATTCTAATGGTAGGGGTTAAAATGATGTTGATCAAGACTTTACAAATATGGCCTGGTGAGGTGGCTCATGCCTGTAGTCCTAGCACTTTGGGAGTCTGAGGCGGGTGGATTGTCTGAGCTCAAGATTTCAAGACCATCCTGGGCAACATAGTGAAGCTTTGTCTCTAGTAAATACATAAAAAATTAGCCATGTGCAGTGGTGCACACCTGTAGTCCCAGCTATTCAGAAGGCTGAGGCGTGAGAATCACCTGGGCCTGAGAGGTGGAGGTTGCAGTGAGCTGAGATCGTGCCACTGCACTTCATCCTGTGTGACAGAACAAGACTCTGTCTCAAAAAAAAAAAAAAAAAAAAAAAAGACTATGCAAATATGAAAAGATTATGTAAAACAGACTACTGGACTATTAACTCCATTTCACTAGATTTTTAGATAACTGCATTTACTGTGGTTTAAAAGCATTTTAACATCTAACAATTATAATTTTCTCTTCCCTTTGTTTCAGTTTTTATAACCAAGAAATTTTAAATAAGGAATCCTATATATTCTAAAAGTTTATGTGTTGTTAATGAAACTCTTGGAGAAATCTAACAAAGAAAAACCACACCATTGAAGCTTGTGACATCTGTGAAATGTGTGTTGGGAAACCTGACAGGGTTAGGAGGATTTTAATTATGAGAGTAAAAAGCATTTTGGGACTGCTCCCTGACCTGGAAGTTCAGAAGGGAAGGGGTTAATGGTGATTGCCAGCTCATTTCAAGTCTTTTTAGCACCCTGTTCCCCTAAGGAGAAGAAAAAAAATGACACAATTGTCAGAAATTTATGGTAAGAAGAACCCTTCTATTCTTCTAATTCCTAGCAAGACAATGTGCAGAAAATAAAATCCAAACTGTATAGCCAGCCTTCACTGACTTAACCAAGATGAATCACTTTCATGAGTGGCTTACTTCACCTCCTCCAAGATTGACACCTGTGCGTAGTGTTTAGCAACACTAAAATTGGAAATAAAATTCATAACTGATACATGTCTAATAAAAGAGATAAAAGCAATGTAGAACTATAACTTTATAAAAGGGTCATATAAACTGCTTAAATTTGATAATAATATAAACCATCTTGTAATGCAAACCACAGAATTACTGCCAAGAACATAAAATATATTCACATAATTTGATTCTTTCATCTGCAGCAAGAGATGCAGCTGACAATAGAATATCACTCAGTGTGTGCACATGTGTGTAAACGTGTTTATGCATGTAAAACCTCCCCTTTGTCCTCATTTAAAAGGATAGAATGTGAAAGTTGACAAATTGGAGAATAGGTAATATGAAGAATTAATTTCTTTTTCTCTCTTTCTTTCTTTTTTTTTTTTTTTTTTTTTTTTGAGACGGAGCTTCACTCTTGTTGCCCAGGCTGGAGTGCAATGGTGTGATGTCGGCTCACCACAACCTCTGCCTCCTGGGTTCAAGTGATTCTCCTGCCTCAGCCTCCTGAGTAGCTGGGATTACAGGCATGTACAACCACACCCAGCTAATTTTGTATTTTCAGTGGAGATGGGGTTTCTCTATGTTGGTCAGGCTGGTCTCAAACTCCCAACCTCAGGTGATCCTCCTGCCTTGGCCTCCCGAAGTGCTGGGATTACAGGTATGAGCCACCGCGCCTGGCCAACTTAATTTCTTTGTATATATGAGCGATTAACTTTTCCCTCAAGGTTTGTCTATTCCATAGCAGGGTTATGAGTCTTCTGGCAGGACTGGTTCATTCATATTCCAACAAAATAAGGGTTTTATTGTGCTTAAATACAGTGACTTCTTTAGTGAAAACAATACTTGGGCAATCTAACTGCCAGGAATATTACTGTCTTACTAATTATTAGTAGTAAACCTAAGTACTTATAGAAAAGAGGACACAATTTAACATGAGAAGTTACCCTTTGGATTTTTTCTGTGATAAAAAGTGAAAACACATGAGTAAATTGAAAGATACAAGGGTAAAATGCACAACAGTCTGCTTATCTATCTCAGAACTTTTCCTTTTCATTTATTAATAGCTAATATAAGTGAACATAATACTCAGAAACACCTGCTTAGTCGTGCCTTTAGCCACTATTTCCTTTAGCAGATACAGTTAAGCAAGTAGGATTCTTAGCATCTTTGAGCAGAGAAGTGGAGGTGGGAGGTGAGGGAGGAGGCTCTGGTGGGCTAGAATTGTCTGAATTACGTCTTGGTGATGCTAATCTTCCCCTTACTCTAAAGTATCACCAATTATGCAAGAGAGGAGGTAGTGAATATGCCCAATAACTGACCCAGAGAAGGGCTTGAGTAGGTAGGCAGAGTATGGAAAGGTCACCTCTTGAACCTAGCAGTTTACTTACCTGTATATTTAGACTGGGGTTTTCTTTTTGGTCTGATTTAATAATAGAATATCACATATTTCTTGCATATTATGGAATTCTTAAAAACTAGTTAGTAAAAGAATTCTTTAATATTATGATCCCTATTAAAAAAATTAGGTCAGGCACAGTGGCTCACTCCTGTAATCTCGACACTTTGGAAGGCTGAGGCAGGCGGATCACCTGAGGTCAGGTGTTCAGGATCAGCTTGGCCAACATAGAGAAACCCTGGCTCTACTAAAGATACAAAGATTAGCCAGTTGTGGTGGCACATGCCTGTAATCCCAGCTACTTGGGAGGCTGAGGCAGGAGAATCGCTTGAACCCAGGAGGCGGAGGTTGCAGTGAGCCAAGATCGTGCCACTGCGCTCCATTCTAGGCACCAGAGCAAATTCTGTTTCAAAAAAAAAAAAAAAATTCTTTACAGCTTTCACAGTCCACTTTCTAAATACGTACATAGTGGAACATAGATTATTCCACATGGAAGATAAGATATAAAATCTGTATTTGGAATCAGAGGTATGTTTTTAGAATGTACCCATAAGAGGTACGTCTTCAGAATGTTCCCAAGAGATTAACTTTCACAATTAAGCTTTGTTGCAGTTAGTATTAAAGGTACTCCCTGTGTTCTGAGTATACACTAGCAAGTACAGCATAGTGACCAAGAGCATGGACTTACATCTGTTACTTATTTTCTCTAAAAGTGTTTCCTTATCTTTAACATGAGGGTAATAATAGAGCTTACTTAGAGTAATCGAGTTTTGATTTAGATAATGAATGTATTGTACTTAGCACATGACTGTGACTCAGTAATTGGTAACTGCTCTAGGATTATTAACTAAGGTAAGGCATGGGGAAGTAACTACATTGAAATGGGATCACGGGGACATTTCTAAAGTTCTGTTTCCAAGGTGAAAATCTTCCTGCCATTTTGCAAAAGCTCTAACATATCAGCTATTTGAAAATGTCACTAATCCAGTGGGAAGATAGTTGGCCAATGACAGAGAAAAAATTGAGTAAGGTGACCAAGTGAATTACTGAGACCACCCAAGCCCTATCAATAAATCCACAGTTCCTTGGGGAGTCATCCCTGTCCCAAGGCTTCCTCTCATAAGAACACTCTGAATGTTGGCTTTAGTAAATTATCTGAAATGGATGACAAGAAAAACTCATCAAAACCTTTTGGGTAGATACAAGGAGGCGGAAGTGGGACAATGTATCTGAAGACATACACTGTATTGTGAGTCTCCAATTCAAAGCTGTTTGATATTTTAGGATGGATTCTTCAGTGGTATTTTTTATTTTTATTATTTATTTATTTATTTTGAGATGGAATCTCATTCTGTCATGCAGGCTGGAGTGCAGTGGCACAATCTTGTTTCACGGCAATCTCTGCCTCCCGTGTTCAAGTGATTCTCATGCCTCAGCCTTCAAGTAGCTGAGACCACAGGCGTGTGCCACCACACCACCACACCTGGCTCATTTTTCTATTTTTGGTAGAGACGGGGTTTTACCATGTTGATCAAGTGGGTCTCAAACTCCTGAACTCAAGTGATCCACCCACCTCAGCCTCCCAAAGTGCCGAAATTATAGGCATGAGCCACTGCGCCTGGCCCTCAGTGGTATTTAAAAAAAAATCTTGTGTTTTTTTTTCTTATTCTTTCTTTCAAATAAAGAATACATTGGAAAATTAAGCCTTAACTATAGTATTCACTGTAGAGAAAAGCAGAATTCAATTACAGTATTCACTATGAATCATAGAACCTGCTAGAAGTTAGATTGGTGTGCCTAGGAAATACAGAAGCAATCAATAAAAATGTTAGCTATAAATCCAGGTAGAGGACTATAAACTGAAATACTAAAGGTGAGGCTGAATTTTATTTTTAGCAATCAACAGGTAGAAGCCTATTCATTTTTACCTTTTTTTGATTTCCCATGATTATGAAAATAAAAAGCATGAGTAAATACATAGTACAGAGCTGATGGCATTTAATTTGTTAAATGAATGAAACAAACAAGATCAGAGATGAGTCTTAGCAATGTTGATCTGACTCAAGAATATCCCATATTATTGAATGAGGAAAGCCTAGGATTTAAAAAGCAAAAGTGGCTAGCATATAGAGTACGGCCATTAACATATTATAAAATCAAAATTAAATAGTAATGACTAACAGTCAAGCAAACACACATTTATTGAGTGTTTACCATGTGAAGCACCATGCTAATACTTTCCAAGTATTACCTTATTTTATCCTCATAGTAATCTTATTAGGAAGGTATTGCTAATAAGTAAATGATATCCTAAGTGCAATTACACATTAACAAAATCTGACCATTTTTACAAAAACATTGTGTCTACACCTTAAATACCACTTGTAATTCTAGTTGTTACAGCTCACAAGATATATATATGAAGTAATTAAGGAGAATAGGATGTAGCTGTATAAAGACAGACTATAAAATTATGGGGCATTGTTTGCAAAAAGAAGATGTAAAGTCTAGAAAGCTTTGAATGGTCTGGAAATCATGACAATGGGCTTATCCACAGGAAATCTATTGTTGTTTCAAGAGGTATGCATAAGGCCCACAAAAGGATGTACTACTAATATTAGTAGGATTGGGCTGAAAATGGAAAATAATTTTTAAACATTCAAATGATTCATGGGTAGTGGAACTATAATAAATTACTAATGTACATGAAGAATTAGAGGTAAATTCTTAATCTGACAGTAAAAAGAACTATATCCTGTACTAACACATGTCCTAGTACTACTGTAATAGAAAAAGTGTGGTTTTAGCAGGACCAAGGGTCTGATTCAATGCATTAATTTTATGTGATTTACTAATAACAGGACAGAACATCCCATTGCAGCAGTTTTGCTGTTTGAGTCTAGTATAGTGTCTGTTTCGAAGCTCAATAAATGTTCATTGAATGCTAAGAGAGTGCCCAAAGGTGCCACAGGCTAAAAAACTGAATTTTCATTCTATTTTGAGGTAGAGATATTGGCTTGAAATTCAAAAGATGATTACGAGTGTCTAAAAAGGAAAGGATCTAATTACCACCCTTACTATAAAAAGATTGTGTCTCAAAAGGAGAAGTAGGAACAAAGCAGGTGTTTACAAGTAGAAAAAAAACACACAAACATGCACATGCATACACACTCACACACTCACACATGTCTTTCACTATTTACAGTTGATTCATGTATCTGGAACTTCAGCCTTGAAATAAAATGAAGAGTTCCTCTGACTCATGGTCTTTCTGCTTGTTGTTCTTATTTAGTGTTTTGGCAGTAAATCCAGATGCTTGGAAGGTCAACTTTTTGTCTTCAAACACTTGGCTTTCAGGAAGTGAGGATTTTCATCTTCTGTGCCAGGTGCCAGAAAGCAGGGTAATCAGAGATCTGCTTGGCTGATCTGTGCCACAGGGAATCTTGAAACAAATATAAGTCTTTTGACTCTCAAGTTCTCCTGTGTAAAGGACTTTATCCAAGACTTCAGGTCTCATTTTTGGTAGTTTGTGAACTACCAGTTTTGGAACAAGTGAAGTATGCAAATATCTGCCAGGAATTATAATTCACAGCTTGGAATTTGAAGGCAAATATATGTCATTTTTATATTATTATCCTACATCCACATACAAACTGAAGTCAAGCAATAAAGTGAATTCACAATTTCCTATGCTTTGGATCATATATAGCATAATCTTGAAGTGAGGTGGTTATGTGACAGGAAAAAGCAATGAAAATTAAAAGAAATATTTTAAATATTTTTGAAAAAAATTTGAAACAGAATGTACATAAAAATTAATCTGGAGTAGATATCAAAAAGAAAGTGAAGGATATCCCAATAGACATGAAATGAAAAAAGGTTATAAACATTAATGTGTTTGGCAGAAATAACCAAAATTTTTTTTCCATAAAAATCATAGTTCCCTCATTTTTTTCCTCTAGAATGCAAATAAGCCACGAAATAATTTAATCCAATGACTTGTAGCTCAAAATAGTGCCTTTTGGATGAAAATTATTCAAATAAACTATTTAAAATTGCAACAACATTTAACACATGTAAACGCTATTGCCAGAAGAGTCACAGGAATGAAGCTTCATCTTTAGGATGAGGGAGGGATCCTACCGGGAAGTAGTTCACTGATTGTGGGTATAATGTCCCCACAGGAAATCTACCAGGCCCCCATGGCATTCTTACTTGTTCAATAGCAGCCATTTTGCAAATATATCAATCCCAAGATCATAATCTTCTTTTGTGCATATCATCTTAAAAGCTTACTTGTAAAGATTGAAATAGCTCTCTCAATACCTCTGGGAAATCACTATAATGTCCATTTTCAGGATGATAAATACAGACAGAGATAAATATGTAACCCAAGAACGAATAGGGAGAGAGAGAAGAGCAGAATGGAATGCAGGGACATCAAATTTCCAGTCTTCTGTTCACAGTGTTCTTATCTCTAAAAAAATTATAACGAAGACCTAAATCATTAGAATGGGCTACGAAAAAGCAGAACACTAGCTTCAAATAACACTACTAGAATATTTGAATTACTTGCCAAAACATTAAATTGAAAAATGGAGAACCAACAGTACCACATTAGAAAAGTATTAAAGGTTGTCCAAAATTTACTTTTTAACAAAAACATATTTTAAAGGTAAAATATGTGGGCATTTAAAAATACATTTGCAAACACACATGCACACACAAAATTCTTCACTATGATTATGCAACTTACCTAATCTCTTTATTGAAGACAAAGGGAAACAGAAATACAATATAACTTGGAGCAGGTTTTGAAGAATAGCCTAAGTTTAAATACTTGCTATTTGTCTGATTTTTGAAAAATCTTGAGAGTTGGAACAAAGGTTCTAAAAGAATCTGAAGAAAGCAAAACTGTCTTGAAAGATCTACTTTTAGTGGTAGCACAGTCATTTTAATGGCATCTCAAAAGAGAACAATAATGACAAATAGAGCCAGAGGACTTTATTGCTGTATATGCCCAACGACTCCAATTTCCCTTTATCTACAAAATGTATTTCAAATCCCTCTATATGCTCTGCTTCCACCTTGTTTTAAATCACTGTACTGGTTTAGGTATCCTATTTGGATGATTTCCAATAGCCTCCTAGCTAGTCAAATTAACTGCTTCTACTCCTACCCCACCTCAACCCACTCATCACAGAAAGTCAGAATGATCTTTTAAAACTAAAATATAATCACATCACCCCCTTTCCTTCCTTATACTTTTCACTGTGACTGCGGAAAGACCAAAAGGCTAGACATACCATATAAACCATGCCTGATATAGCCCTTGCCTATTTTTCTAGTCTCACATCTGCCATTTACCACTCAGCCCCTCTAGGGTCTTGTAACTCTGGCCTTTTTCCAACTCCTTAAATGTATTAATTTCTTCCCAACTCAGATCCTTTGAACATGCTGTTTCCTCTTCCTGAAAAATTTTGTCCACCACACAACTCTTTCTTTTGCTAACTCCTAGTCATCCTTTATGTTTTAATGTCAATATTATTTCCTCAGAAAGACCTTCCCTGATTGTCAAACTAATTTAAATTCCCTACTGCTTTCTTTCACAGCACCTATTTCCCCCCTCATATATTTTCATTCATTCATGCATAGAGGTAGGCATGCATGAATTCCACAACTGTTGCTGAGCACCTACTGTGTACCAAGCACTGTTGTAAGTGCCAGAGAGGTATAGTCCAAGCTTTCCTGGAGCCTACATTAGCTAACAGTTGTAAAGACATACTTATTTGTGTGTTGATTTGATGTCTTTTCTTTAAGACTGTCAGTTTTATGATACAAAATCATACAAAAGGCAGAGGTCAGAACTTGCTCAATTTTCCACAATTCCTTAATGACAGAGCTAGCCCTAGAAGCCAGTCCAAAATAGGTGAGTGCTTTCCTCATTTTAGGACCACACTGGCTAGTCTCCTACATGCAGTTCTACTACATTTCCCAGATTCCTTTGCAGCAAAGTCATGTGATTAAGTTGTAGCCAATGGGATGTGAGCACAGGTGATTTAAGCTACTTCTAGGCCTGCTCCTGTAAAGCTGCCTGTGTGCCCTTCTGTGTCATTTTTCCCTCTAGTGGTGGCCAGAATCTGAGGACTCTGTGGTCCAAAGGTTTGGCAGAGCTTTGAGATGAAATGGGCCTTGTTCTCTGAATCATCACATAGTGGAAAGCCACCTGCTGGTCAGAACCACCCATCCTGGACTGGTAGGTGAGACATTTCAGGATTTATTTGTCATACCATCTAACTTTTATTATACATGTGGCTTTTCTAATAACATTAAAATTTAGGGATCTTAGCCAAAGTGGCTACCCGTGTGTTATTCTCATTTTGAATCCTGACAGCTAAAGAGGGGCCATTGGACAGTTACCCTTGTACTCACATTCACTCAAATGAAAATCGTGGGTCCATTTCACTTCCTGTCAGAAGTCTGTGAACCTCTTAGGAATAATAAAACTGGAAAGGTGCAGTGGCTCAAGCCTGTAATTCCAGCACTTTGGGAGGCCGAGGAGGGTGAATCACAAGGTCAACAGATCAAGACCATCCTGGCCGACATGGTGAAACCCTGTCTCTATTAAAAATACAAAAATTAGCTGGGCATGGTGGAGAGTGCCTATAGTCTCAGCTACTCAGGAGGCTGAGGCAGGAGAATTGCTTGAACCTGGGAGGCAGAGGTTGCAGTGAGCAGAGATAGCGCCATGCACTCCAGCCTGGCGACAGAGCGAGACTCTGTCTCCAACAAAAATAAATAAGTAAATAAATAATAAAACTAGTAGCTTCAAATGGAGATTTGTGAAGAACAATAAATCACTTGAATATGTAGTCTGTGCTTTAAAAAATTTGTAGCACTATTTTTGAGAGTTCCTATGTCATATTGCTTCTAAAATAATCTGTAACGTACAGTTTATTTGAGGCATTGACTTGTGGCAAATCAAGTAGCTAAAAGTTAACGATGAAGATTATTACCCTGGTAAATTCATGTCATTTACTTAATAGTTCAAAACGACTTTCAGACATTAAATATAATCAGCACTGGATGTAAAATATGCCTTTTTCACAATAAAATGTAAAATGTAACACACATAGTTTCTTATTGTTTATATGACCTGTATCTTCCTAATTTTAAAACTAACAAGTTAAAATGCTTACATCTAGAAAATAAGTTTATTTGTAATTCTTAGCATGAATTATTTTGTTTATTATAAACAAAAGACAGGAATTTAAGTATTGTGTCCAGTTTTTCACTGTGATTTTCATCATCTAATTAGAGATGTTGTACTGTCATTTGTTTATTCTGAAGTAACTGACAAAATGACCTTTTAAAATATTGATTTAAAGGGTATAGGTTACTGAAAAGGCAGGAAGCACAATCAGACATTTCTTAAAATACCGAACCATAGAAAGAATACAAGCTAAGATGATCACATCCCATGCAGTTAGAAGAATAAATAGGAGGGGACCAGGATGTATGTCTTTACCTCTGTTTCTTGATTTCTAGATTAGATTAGGAGACTAGGTGATGGAGATGTACCAAGACAAAAATATTAATAAATGAGACCCAATTTTTCCAAAAAATGGTTATAAAACTAGAAAATGTGTCAAAGAGTGGAAAATGATATAAGCCAGCTTCTAACGTCAAGACAACTAAGAAGGCATTTGACTTTTTTTTTTCTTCTCTTACAGCTTTCTAGAAAAGACGTTGCAGGAAACTGAAGAGACTCCCTATTTACTTCAATAATATTCATTGGGTGTGCTTGTTCAAAGTCCTGATCAAGGAACCCCTCTCCATTTCTGGTGTTGATACAACACTCCCAACCACCTGTGAGTCTACACACCATCTGTGTTACCAGATCCCTTCTTGAGATTTATTCTCTATCCTCCATATGGATTTATACATATCTGTAGGTTTTTCTATGAACTGGGCTATCTAGAATGGAAAGGAATACTACTAAAGTTAATATTCCTTCAACAAAGCCTAAATTTTCCTCTTCTTTTAGTTAACAGTAATTATCCATTACCTTCCCACATTACAGGGTGGGATGAATAACATTCTCAGCTTTTGCCAACTTCATGAACAGGCTCAAAAAACCATACAGAAATCTTATTGATAATAAATAACACTGCCCTAGTGGGTACATGCAGGGTTCACTATAAGTGTTTAATACTGAGGATAATGAGCACCTTTCAAATCACACTATTTATTTAACCAAGTCCTCCACCTAGCATGAAAATTGCTAAAGGTCTTCCAGAATCAGAATAGACAGTCTGGAGCCTGACTTTGTGAAAATCCTTATTCCTAAGATGATGACTCCTACATTATGTTGAAAAGTTATGGAGTAAAAACATAACCTTGAGAAACTTAGGAAAACATTGAGTTTTCTTCCAGTGTAAAAGTGACCATTATGATCATTATTAAAGATCCAGTTTGTCATAACCTTACAAATGTGCACTAAGTACTCCTAAAGGGCAACAATTGAAAGCATGAATTTACTATTTTGAAAATATATTCAAATACTTAGCATACATTAAAATATTTTCTTGAGTACAGGGAACATTAGAAAGAATGTGATGAGCTGTTTAGAATATTATGTCATCTTTTTATATTTATTGTAATAATGGATTCATTGTGCAAAGGTCTCCACATTCTGGCAGGCTGCAGCAATAGAGGGAAATGCTAAAGCCAGATACATTTTATATCCTTATTAGGCTGAAGAAAAAAGCCTGGTTGAAATGAACTATAAAATATGTTTTTCTTTTGCTCAAAATTTTTTTAACCCTCAGTGATGTTATTTTCAGATTATAAAGTGAGGTGCCAAATTGGGTATTTCTCAGATATTCTTGATGATTAAAAATACACAAATCAACAGTGACTAACCCAAACTTCTAACTCAAAAATAGACTTAGAGATGTTTAAGTGACTACAAATCCTTGGAAAGCCTTTGGCTCCCTAGTAAGATTTAAATGTTTTAATGTCTGTCATCCCAGAAAGCCTTTCGAAATAATGAGTGTGTTTAAACTGGAATCTTTTACAAGTTATTTTATTAGCTGCTATACAATTTTATTCTCTATGTACCTCAACTAATAAATATAAAGATTACAAGTAGTCATAAATAATTAACATTAACAAAAATGTCTACTTGATGATAATACAGTCGACCCCTACATGTTCCATGAGTCATTCAGCTTTGTGGCTTTTTGGCTATCTCCTTTATTTCTGTAGTTTCACTCTCTCTATATGTATTTCCACTACTTACTAAGAATTCCACTAGGGGGTGAATAGGACAATAAAAAGATATAAGTGGGCCACAATCTGGCAAGGGAAGCTTGAAACTACTTACTCAAAAGAGATTTAGCTTATTTTTTGATTTAAAATATCAGTATTATTTCCATTTTCTATCATCCCTCATAATCACATTGGCCATGATAAGAGTGATAGATAATTTAGAGAAAGCAACATAATATACAGCTAAAGAAAAATGTAATTTTTGATGAATTATACAGTTTTGTTCTAGCTGGGTAGATCTGGGTCATATTATATGGCAGGAGCTTATAATTGTATAGGTATAAAAGATGATGCTTAATGACGTATGGATATTTAACAAATCATGTAATTAAGGAATATACAATCTGATTGCTGTGAATTACATAATGATAATTTTATTAAGATTCAATTTCATGTTGGCATCTATTCCCAAAATGTGGAGCAGAAAACATAATCCCAGCTTTTAAAAAAGACAGTTTCTATCATAGAATCTAAAATATGTTTAAGGTTAAAATTGGGATACTGGTCAGATTCTTCTGACCAACAGCCTACACAAGGAAACTGGATCTCGGGATTTTGTTGCCAACATTTCTGTTTTGCCCAATGAATATATTCTCAAAATACCTGCAGAGAATAATAAAGAATAAATGGATTTCCTTAAAGACTTGAAACGTGGAAATGAAGGTAAAATCAGAAACAAGCTAATTTGCACATTGCTCATGGGTCTTTTGTCATATTGTGTCTAAGCCCAGGAACTGGGGAGAGGCTGCTGTCATAATTTAAGAGTGATTCTTGAAGATTCTTATTACAAACTAAGAATGTGCTAATGCAAATCACATACTTTTTAATGAGTGTTAATTTTGAAAATTAAAACATCGTGCATTCTTTTATTAAGATTTCAAAATATTTGGGTATATGTTTTACCACCAACCCATGGGCTCTAATTATAATTAGAAGTAGCAATGGTTAACACAGGAGAGGCCCTGAGGAACCAAGTGCCATGACACATCTTGCCACCCTTAGGTACATAGTCACTCTACCACTAAAGATTGGCCATGTCTCCAGAATGTTACCAGAAATAGTTGTCAAATTCCTTTGTTTTCAGTTATACCTAATACTCAGAGATGTTTTGCAATAGCCTGCTGCTAAGTTATGGCATGCTAGCTACTCGTATGAATTCCAGGTTAGTATTCAACAAGCTTGGGACAGGGCAGTGCTGCTGTGACATTTCTGGGAGGGTTTGAAGTTCTGTAACCAGAGGGATTTAACACTGGAGCCAAGGTAGCATGATTCCCTAAGAAAGCCAGTCTGAAGTAAAGTGGAATGTGAAACTTGTTCTCCTCTTGGTAGAGGAAAGCCAAGTTCCCTCTACCAAGGTAGCAAGATTGGGTAGTAAGATGACATTCAAGAGTCTTAAGTAGTAAAGAAAAGTGCTGTTCCTCAAATCACTGGGCTCCTTCTAAAGTCCAGGTAACCCCAACAAGAAGGGTGGGAGTTTCTCAGACACATCCAGCTTCCAGTTCTGTAACCTTTAAGGGGGGACCCCAGTGCAGCTCCCAATTGTCTTAATTCTTGTCTTTCTGATGCCACATTCAATTTGGCTGTAGGATGCCCTAGAGGGTTCCCAGAATGCCTCAGAGGCTCCTCACAGACTCTCTCCTCCTTTGGAAAGAATGTGGTGAGACTTCATTAGAAAGCTTCTGCCTACTATAGCAGTACCTCATATCCAGTGGATAACCAATATATATTACTTGAAAGGCAGCTATAAAGTAGTTAAACAATAGTTCTGAATAGAGTACAATCCTTATATAGTAATGGTGCTGGGAAGAATATTAATGCCTATTTGGTGGGTTATGGTTTGCCACAACTTTGTTCTATGTGACTGTTTTTCAGGGATTACTTTTAAGCTCTTGGCATACATGAAAGTCAGCACACATGTAACTTAATTCAGGAAACTCAGCTCTCTGGCATACAATGTTTTCTGTCCTTGCTCTTTATTTCTCTACACCACTCAACTCCAAGCTGAAGTCCTTATATGAACTTATTTACATTAAAATAAATAAGGGCAGCTGGTCAAAACGTAGTGCCCAATAGCAAAGAACCAAATACAGAATTCCCCAGCTCTGTTTATGCCTGAAACATAATGTTTGGTTATCTGGGCCACATTTTGAGAAGCAATGATATTTGATAGGAGGGAGACGGTTGGGTCCCGGGATTGGGGGAATTCCTCCAGAAAAGAATCTCATACTATAAGTGAATAAATTGCTTAAATAAATTATTGATATTGTTCCACCTGGAGGAAAGAAGGTTCAAGAAAAGCATGATTGTTGTCAAATATTTAAAGGGCTGTCATAGGAAGACATAGTAGGCCTGATCGGCCAGGTTCCAGAGGGGGATGGTTTAGCCTGGGTAAACTGAAGAAGTCTGCAATATTCAGTCATCTGAAACATCTCAGGCTGCTATGGTCAGTGACCAGTTCCCAGTGCCGAAGAGGAGAATTTTCCAGTATTAAATTAAATCAATCATATTTTTCACTTATAACAGAGTACATAGAAATTATTCATTAAATGCTAATTATCACATTATTAATAGTTGTAATTATTTTTAGGCATGGAATTTGATAAGTGACTAATAAGTTCCTGTAGGCCTTTGAGATTCTGTAATTCATTAGACAGTTAAAGACTTATCTGGCTTACCCTTATGCTCATGTATTATCTACTCTGTGTTCTAGAAATCTTCTAGATAAGATTTTTATTTTAATATTTATTTTTACTGGTAGCAACATTTATTATAAAATAGCACATCAATTATTTGATTATTAATAAAATCTGTACTCCAGGTTTATAGATAACGTAAATTGATGGTGTCTAGTAAAATTCAAATGCCTTCCAAAAAAAAAAGCAAACAACAAATAAACCAAACAACATCTGCCACTGCCTGTAAGTCCTTCATATGCAATGAAAAGTAGCTAGACGTCCATAAGGAAAAAATAAACCTTTAAGAATAAACTTTTAAACTTTAATATGAAAATAGAGACTAGCCAGTTCTGGAGTAGGTTAGGTAAAGGCTAGAAGGAATATAAACTTCAAATTGGTTTTTAAAGATGAAGCAAACAATTTAGCTGGGCTTAGGTTCAAATCATGGGAGACACTCTGGGCAGTTGGTCAAAGCATAGTGCCCAATAGCAAGAAGTCTAGAAAGACTCGTAGGACTATCAAGGGGTGGGCATCTGTACCTAGCACGTGCTCTGAATTATATTTGCATTCCATAAATGTCTATAGGATGAATGAACAAATAAGCGAAAGAATAAATGTCTGTGATTGGCAGGAGAGGTCCTTGCCATGGGCATTAGGTATTCTCGGTGAGAATGCAGCCCCTATAAGAATAGAGATAGAGGGTAGAAAGGACAACAAGGGTCAGCTATTGGACCTGGAGCATCAATACAGAATGAAGCCAGAAGGCCAACTGTCTACAGACCAATGAGAGAGAATTGTTAATCTATGGATGCCTGTCTTTCTGCCTGTGAGCACTGGCGAAAAGGAGACAGAACTCAGTAGAGGGACAGACAGGCAGGGAGTCAGTCACACCATCCCACAGCTGCTGCTGGAAGAGGTAATGAAATGGTCTGCAAGGTGCAAGTAGGAAGCTGCTGACAAAATGGTGATGATCATATGAAAATATGATAAAATAAAGCATTATTATCTCTGATTGTCCAACTGTAGGTTAATAGTCATTTCTGGCAGAGTTTGAAACTCAGATCAGGAGAAATTTGCATCAAAGGCTTTTACTGGAACTTTTAAGTGCAATCTTTTATACCTTAAAAGATATATTTTTAAAAATAATCTCTGAACTGTTATCCTAATCTCATCTAAGTAAATCTCAGGGAAATGTGTCCAAATAAAAACAGAACAGAATGAAGCCAGATGATGTCACAACTTCTGCTGTTGTTATCTGCCAGGCTAGCAGCTGACCTTGCAGGCCCTCTTCATTTCTAAATAGAGAGAAGCACTGAGACTCCATGGGAGCAGAATGAGAATAAGAAAGAAAAGAAGAAGAAATTAAAAAAAAAAACACCGCCACCAATTCTAATTTAACTTGTATTTCTTTCCTTTTGAGTCCTGGAGTAGATCAGAAAGAGCTGTGTTTATAGCTTGAACATGAATTATGAAGTTCAATCGAAGTAGGCTGATAAAAACCTTTTGCTGAAGGGGTTTTTGCAGTACTATGCAACTTATCAATTCAGAGAAGTTTAGTTTGAGCAGTGCTTTGGGATATGAAGGCGGCTTGGAGGTGAGGTATCTGACTATCATACTTAAATGGGCCCCTCCCTCATGCTGTGTCGATATTACCTGCAATTCTATTATTTATCTTTGTCTCCTTTTTCTTTTTTTTTTTTTTTTTTAGCACATTCATATGGAAGCTTCATGAAAGCAGGGCTCATTCAGGAGGGTCTCAACCAGGAGCAATTTTGCTGTTTCTCTCCAGAGGACATTTGGCAATGTCTGGAGACAGTTTTGGTTGTCACAACTAGGGAGGGGGGTGATGCTATTGGCATCTTGTGGGTAGAGGACAGGGATGCTGCTAAGCATGCCACAAAGCACAGGACAGCTCTCCACAACAAAGGATGATTTGCCTGAAAAGTTAATGTGAACAGGCTGACAATCTCTAGTCTAAGGTGTATCACTAGTACCTCAAACAATGCCTGGGGCCAGGTGTGGTGGCTTACACCTGTAATCCCAACACTTCAGGAGGCAGAGGTGAGTGGATCACCTGAGGTCAGGAGTTTGAGACCAGCCTGACCAATGTGATGAAACCCTGTCTCTAGTAAAAATACAAAATTAGCTGACGTGGCGGCACATGCCTGTAATCCCAGTTACTCGGGATGCTGAGGCTGGGGAATCACTTGAACCTGGGAGGCGGAGGTTGCAGTGAGACTAGATCGTGCCATTGCACTCCAGCCTGGGCAGCAAGAGTGAAATTCTGTCTCAAAAAAAAAAAAAACCCCAAAAAACCACAACCAAAAAACCAAAAACCAAAACAAACAAAAAACAATGCCTGGAAAACAGAGGTGATCAAAAAATACTGATTTAAAATGTGAATGTATGCCAGGATAATTGCTCGAACTTATTATTTTGAATAGTGAAATACTGCTTTCATTGTGGGCAAGAGTATCATATTCTTCTCTATTTATGAATTAAGCAATCAGAAATGCTTATGAATTAAGGTGATAGTAGCATGTTCCCATATAGAATATAGAAATGAGGAACTAAGATATCCTCTGAGAATTAAGCTGTAAATCAACGCATAAAGAAATAAACTAGAGTTTGCAAAGTCCCCTTGGGAAGATAAAGAATGATGCCTAGGCAGGTCATCCTTGAGTGTCAGTGTAGGGTACCAACCAGAAACATGGTTGCTGGAGTTAGACTGCCTAGATGCCTATCTCAGCTCTGTCCTTTTCCAGGCAGGTAAATTAATTAAACATTGTATCTCATTTGTCTTCTTCTGTAATACAGAAATAATTATAGCTCTTGTCACAGGATTGCTGCGAGGAGTGAAGGAAATAATGTATTTAAAAAATTTATTATATATAATGCTTAGTGCACAGTTAGCACTCAGTAAATATCAACCATTATTAACAAGACTGAACAATAACTGTACTTAGGGTATTTGCATACCTAAGAGAATAAAGTGTTCATGAGAATTGCAGGGAGAGTCAGCAACAGAGGCATAGAAAAAGCAAGCTTCAGAAGGGATTAATACTTGCTCTCCCAACTCATGCCAGGCATTTCATTACGTGTTCTGTATCCATTACTTCATTTAATTTCTAGGAATACTCTTTAGCGAAAGGAGGCTAAGTAGTAAGCAAAGGTCAGACAACGATAAGAAGTGGTACTGAGATGCCTGGGATCTATCTGACGATGGACAAACCTCACTCTTTCCAATGTGAAGAGGAGATGCCCAGGCAAAAACGACAATAATGAGTTCACGTGAAAAAGATTGTAATGACAAATTTACCTTTGCTATTGAAATATATGCTTAGCTCAATGCTCTTAAATATTTGAGTGACCCAGCTAATTGATCTTACTCTGATTTAATCTTATTAAGCAACTCCCTGGTTCTATTTCCCTTTCTATGGAGAGTATCCTTGTAACACTTACATTTATCACTACAAAATTTAATAAACTGCTTTGCAGTTTCATAAGCTGGGATAATACAAATCTACCTCTGAGAAAGAACTGTGTCTGTCTAGCCTCAAATCCACAGGTCCGGGTCCTGTTCTGTAATGTTCAGAGGAAATGCTACTAGATGCTAGACTGTGGTGGTGGGGTGAGAGTGCTTTGTGGAGTGGGGACTAAGAGCTAAGCAAATTTTTAGACTAATAGTATCTGAGAGCCAAATGGAATGGGGTTTTAATTAGCTAACTTGCCATATTTACACATGTAAGAAATTCACTCATTTTTATATATTCTCCTTTTGGGTACTTTCCCATCCAATTCTGGGGAAGAAATAGATATATTTTTTCCTATAATTTTCTCACTTGGGCAGCATGTTTTAGACAGTAACAGTGGCTTTACACTTCTGAAGGATGTGATAAGAACTGTGAAGAGGGCAATGAACTGCATTTAATTAAATCTTGATTGCGAAAAGTCAACAGCAGAGTATGCCACTGATAGCAACAGACTGGCCCTGAAACAAATTATGGGGGGCTGAAGATATACCTAGTTTCTTTGCTCTTGGCACAACCTTAGGACATAATTCCATCCATTTCCTTTCTTTTGGAATAATTAGGAGTAAATATCAGCAATTAAGCAATCAAGGTATTATATAAGTATGGCATTTATTTATTTAGAAACTCAGCCATTTTGGAGGGTATTAAGCAACTGGCAGGTGCCAACTATTTTCATCTCTCTTCTCTGGGCTCCTTTCAGAAGAAATGCCCTGGAAGTTCCAGTCAATGACAAAGTCTCCTAGTAAGTATTCATCAAGTATCAATGTCTCCTACAGAATTTCAAGACTCTCAGCAAATAGATTACTAAATTCATTTTAACCAACACCTATTATCTGAATTTTATTCTGAATATTCTTATGGCAGAGTCATGATTTTGGATTCTGGAACTCAATGACTTAAAAGTTGTAGGTGAGAAGGGAGAAGCTTTAAAATGAGACAAAACAAGACAAACTTAGAAAGAAGCATTCTGTATGGTTCTGTTCCTCGCAGTGTGGTCCATGGGCAGCTGGGAGTCCCTGAGACTCTTTCAGGGTATCCATAAAATGAATACTGTCTTCATCATAATGCTAACATCTTACCAGCTTTATTCACTGTGCTACTATTTGCACTGATGGTGCAAGAACAACGATGTGAAAACTTTCAGCACCTCCACAAGAATTGAGAGAGTTACTCAGACTTCACTAGTAATTTTTAACTACAGTTTTTTAAAAAAGTTTGTTTTACTTCAGGGTGTCCTTGATGAAACATTTAAACTTATTAATTTTCAGCCTGGCATTGTTGGATTAACGGCTCATGCCTGTTAATCCAAGACAAGAACTTTGGGAGGCCGAGGCCGGCGGATCAATTGAAGTCAGGAGTTCAAGACCAGCCTGGTCAACATGGTGAAACCATGTCTCTACTGAAAATACAAAAATTAACTGAGCATGGTGGTGGGCGCCTGTAGTCCCAGCTATACAGAGGCTGAGGTAGGAGAAATGCTTGAACCCCGGAGGTAGAGGCTGCACTGAGTTGAGATCATGCCACTGCACTCCAGCCTGGGTGACCGAGTGAGACTTTGTCTCAAAAAAAATTAATTTCCTTAAATATCACTCTCAAATATATGTCTTTTTTTAACATTTTGTGTGATGAAATGGAAAGTATACATAAAGACTTGCTGCACATCAACGAGTACATGAGTGCACACACATGTGAGACATCTGTGCAATTGATTGTCAGCTGGGCTAGATGCCTTTTGTGGAACATCATTTTAAGTGAAAGAAGACTGACAGACAAACTATAGTTATTCAACCTTGGATATTTCACAACTTTTTTTTTTTTTTTTTAAAAATGAAAAAATTTTGAAAGAATTGAGCTGTCACTTCAAGTAAAACAAATGACAGTATTTGTTGCCAGTGATAAGATTGGAGCTTTCTAGCAAAAATTAGAAATTTGGAAAACTTGCCTTTGTCTCCATGAGTGTGACAGCTTCCCAGTACCTAAAAGACTTTTGATTGAGATAAAAGATTGATGAGATCAATGGTTATATTAACAAAGTGGTGTTTTTGTTATTGTTAAGTAAAATAGGTCAATATTTGGAAGACCTACATAAGTTTTGTAAACCAATATTCTCCAAATGATCAATGCATAATGTTATAAAATCATACCTAGGTTAAAAATATATATGAAGTATGAGACACATAATGGATTTTAATGTAATAAATTATGCAAAGTTCATTAATATGGTTTAAGATTCTACACTGCAACTCACCTTTAAGAAACAATCCTGTGTTGAATATAAGCTAGTACAGCTATTATGGAAAACAGTGTGGAGGTTCCTATTAAATACAGAACTGCCGTATGATCCAGCAATCCCAGTATTGGGTATATATTAAAAGGAAATGAAATCTGTAGGTCAAAGAAATATCTACATTCTCATACTAATTGCAGCATTATTTAAAATAGTTAAAATATGGAATTCACCTAAATGTATATCCATAAATAAAAGAATAATAACGTGTCATTTATACACAATAGAATACTATTCAGCCTTTAAAAAGAAGAAAATCCTATCATTTGCAACAACATGGATGAACCTGAGGGACATTATATTAAGTGAAATAAGCCAGGCACAGAAAGACAAATACCACATGATCTCACTTAAATGTAGAATCTAAAAAAGTTGAATTCATAGAAATTGAGAACAGAATGGTAGTTATCAGGGGTTAGGGTGGGGAGTTGGGACATACTGGTTGAAGGATACATTTCAGTTAGAAAGGAGGAATAAATCATAATGCTAACATGTTACTAGATTTATTCACTATGTTACCATTTGCACTGATGGTGCAAGAATAATGGTGAGTAAAACTTTCAGTACAATACAGTGATTATAGTTAATAACAATGTATTACATTCTTGAAAATTGCTAAGAGAACAGATTGTAAGTGTTCTCACTACAAAAAAAAAGGATTGAGGTAGTGTATATGTTAATTAGCTCAATTTAGCCATTCCACAATGTATATACATTTCAAACTAATATTTTGTACATGGTATACAGTTTATATTTGTTAATTAAACTTTTTTAAAAAGAAACAACCACTTTTTGAGTTTATGTGCTATATAAAAGAATATCCACAATTTTCTGAAAAGGCTATGAAAATACTCTTGCCTTTTCTAACTACATATATGTGTGAGACTGGATTTTCTTCACATACTTCAACAAAAACAACATATTGCAACAGATCAAATGCAGAAGCAATTGTGAGAATTCAACTGTTCTTTATTAAGCCAAACGTTAAAAAGATTTGCAAAAATGTTAAACATGCTGTCTTTTTTACTAAATTTTTGTTTATAAATTATGGTTTCTTTTTAATAAAGTGTCATGGTAATATGTAAATGGTTTGTTATTTTTGACTTAATTCATAAGTAAAAAAAGTCTAAATTTCTAAATTTTAATTTCTAATTTGGACAATATCAACAGGTGCAACCCATACAAACAAAGTCCTTTGAATAATTTTTACAAGCATGAAGACCTCAGAGACTAAAAAGTTTGAGAATAGATAATATACAAAAGTGCGATTTGGGCAAAGGAGTAAATGCTTTAGAGAAAACGTGATGAAAACTGCAACCACAATGAGGGAAAGACAAACATCTCTCGAGGTTTTATCTTCCAAATCTCAACCTCAAATCTAAAAATCTGACTTAAAATACACCAAATAGAAATGCACTATGCTTTCTTTCCTTTTTTGGTTGGGGGCTTGAGGAAGCACATCTGTTTTCTCCTGTAATACTATTAACTACCATCTATTGGATATCTACTATGTGCTGCAAAAAGTACCATAGATTTTCAGTATTATCTCATTAATCCATTAAATTGATATTATTCCTACTTAAGTCCACAGAAACCAATTTTGATGATACCCAAACAATTGGTTGACGTTTTAAGAAAGTATGCTCTGTTTTCTCACTTACTCTCTTTTTCCTTAGGCTGGAAACTCAGGAGACTGTTCACTACTCTGTGGTTCTTCAGGTATGGATGTCCTTGGGCTGCCCCAATTCTTAGCAATTAATAGTGGGTGGTCAGACAGGGAAATAGATGTGGCGTGTGTGTGTGTGTGTGTGTGTGTGTTCCACAAAACATACCATACTTAAAAGTGAGAGGAGCCCTTTGAGTGCATGACCTGTTAGTACTGTGTGTATTCAAACAGTTTTCCGCATACCACCTCTCCCTCTCCTATCCCTATCTGCCTGCTTTTCTGTTTCTCAGCTTGCAATTTTTCACTTCACCAAAAATTAGCATGTCTCGTAATGTCCCTGATTCAGTTATTTTCTTATGGCTTTCTTACTGCAACAGATCTTTATATTTCCCTTCATTGTATAATTAAACCTACCATTTATTCAAGCAATACTATTCAAATAATTTTAAATATTACATACTGTTTTATGTTTCCCTTGATGTCTGATATCACAACATCATAGCTTTGACATTGGTTACTCTAAATATATTGCATTTCACCGACCTTATACTTCAAATGATATTTTGTGGGCTTGGGCAGAGCACCAGACTTCTCTAGCATTGTATTCTCAGTTCCAAAGAATTAACTCACAGTGGACTTTTGGAACTCACCAAAGGTTGTAAAGAATTGTCTTAATCTAGATACCAGAATAGTTACCATTGATTCATCACAAGGAAGATACATTAACTTAATGTTCTAGATCTTCTTCATTCATCAAATATGGCTCTGGAATGAGACTACCTGGATTCAAATATTGGTTTTGCCATTTACTAAATTTCAGATTTTTTTTTATCCTCTCTATGTCCCAGTTTTGTAAGCTGTAAAATAGGGATAATAATAGCACCACAAATAATAAAAATGAAAGAGAATTTGGTATATAACAAAGGATATACTAACTATTAATTTAGCAAATTATTGTTGTTAATTGCAGGTGGACTATCTTCACAGAAAAAGAAAACCTCGTTTTACTGCTGAAGATGAAAATAAGCATTAATATGTTTTTAAAAGTGAGTTGAAAAACAAGGGAAAATCTTTAGTGAATTAAAATTAAGATTTCTACATAAATGTTTGTAGCAAAGATTGAAGTTCCCTGATAAAATTCTTTGCTTTTAAAGCTCTTAGGATTAACAATTAGGATAAGCTACAGTTGCCACATTTTACAGGAACAAAATTTACCAGTAAAGGGCTGAATGATTTCTGAAACAGCTGAGAAATCCCGCTGATACAAAGATTCTCCCTGACAGGGGACAAGAGTTCAAGCTGAGTTCTGGCATTTTCTGCAGAGGGCTTTTCCAAAATAGCACTAGGGAACTGTTAAATAAGGCACCATGCCCAGCGTTTTATAGAAACCTACAACAAAGCATAGCAGCATCATTTGCAGCCACCACATTTGAAAGAGCCGAGATGCAATGGGAACCACTTGGCTTGCTTGCTAAATGATCCTCTTCTTAAATCACCATTAACATAGGGAACATAAGCTTCATGGACTGGTAAGAAAAAGTTGACACAAAATGTCCCACGTGCATGAGCCATTTATGTCTGTGGTACCATACAAGGAGAAGGAAAAGCATGGTGTCCTGTAATCTACTTCTGGTGCCAAGGGATTTATAAATCCATTTTGTGAAGTTTACATTACAAATGGATTAAAATCTATTAATTTAATTTAAATGGATTAATTAATGTAAATGGATTAAAGAAAATAGAAATAAATTCTATTTTCTTTAACTAAAAAGCATATTAGATTACAAATGTTATGAGACACCAAGACAATGATTTTAAAAAGTGAAGTCCATGAGAATGGTGCAAAGTAGTAAGCAAAAACCTTATCTGCCAAATGGAGAATTGTGAAACTACCAATAGAAGTATAGCTGACTAAATTTGAGGAGAACCCAGTGGGTTCATTGTATTGACATAATTGCAGATCATATCTGTAAGATCTGCTGTGCACAGTGACTCTTGGGTGATGGACAAGTTTGCACATGGGAATCCTTGGTACACAGCTCAGGGCAGGAGTGTAAACAGACTCCTGGTAGCTCAATTTCCAGGTGGTAACAGTTCCTTGTTACTGACCAACTCTGACATCATGCTGTCCTCATCAAATCTTTATTGCTACTGTTAGACCAGATGAATTTAAAAAATGCTTTATGGATTATTTTCATGACAAATTCATTGTATTTAGGTCTTTTAGTCACTCTCTGCTTCTTAAAACTATTTGCTTTTTTGTTTTCTGCAACATCCTTTCCTGCTCACTAAATACTTGGGACTCTCTAGTTAGGTAGATCTCTTTCAAATATAAACTCTGACACTTGGCTATAAGTAAACTTTTTGAATCTCAGTTTCCCCAATTTGAAAATAGGGATGAAAATTATGCTTTCTCATTGAGTTATTGTGAAATTACAATTTGAATAATAAAAATAACTGTTAACCCTTACATAGGACTTCCTATGAGTCAGACACTGCCTTAAATTATCCATTAACTATTTTAGGCTTCAAGCTAACTCTGTAAGTTTGGCATTTTTTATTATCCTCAAGCCATAGCAGCACAGAGTGCTTAAGTAACTTGGTCATGGCAAGAGCTAGTAAATGGTAGAATTTGTAATTTGAAACCAAGCACTACGTGTGCGCTAAACTCCTGTGCTATAATGCATATAAAATGTGTGGCAAAACTACTTGGTAATAATAAGCACTCAATACATGATAGCTATTATCATCATTTAAATCATTTTTATTTGTAACCATTACTTCCTTCTCTGGCCCTGTGATTGACTCTGTCTCCTAGCCATGCCTATGATGTTGGGGTCCTTCAGAAAGTTATCCTTTCTTTTCCTAATTCTACACATTCCTCTCCCTGGGTGACTTCATCTACTGTCATAACTTCAATAACATTTATATGCTAATGATTTCACAGCTTTATCTTTTACTCTGGCTAGTCTTCTGAATTCCAAACACATATACCTACCTCTTTTTTTTTGGACAGCTTAACGTAATAATACCTGAAATGTATCATTTATCTGCTCCACCTTCCCCGATGCATTAACAGAGCTACAATACAATTAGTCTTCCAAGCTAGCCACTTTGGAGTCAGCCTCTACTCCTTGCTCCTCCTCTTTAAATCCAAGAGGTTATTAAATCCTCCCAATTTTATTTCACTCATGTCTCTGGAAACTAACACTCTTTTCCTATGGTGCTACTGCCTCTATCCAGGCTTCCAGGAGCCTCTTCGTTCCAAATAAAATGAAGTTTCCACTGATCTCTTTGCTACTAGTCTCCCCTTTCAAATCCTTTCAGTCACTATTCCCAGCTCTTCATTTTCTTATTTCTGACTAACCCTCACAGTAACCCTGTAACATAACATATGATTATTACAGAATAAAATGATTATACATTACATGTGATTAGCAGCTAAGGCTTAGAGTTAGAATCAGTTATTTCATTTATGATTTTATAAATTCAGGAGGATTGGGTTACTCAATATGATGATGTGGCTGAGTGGTGGGTTGCCTGAAGTGGGATAGAGAAGGTGATGGGAGTCAGTGAAGCCAAGACTCTATAAGCCCTCCTTTTTATGGATCATCCACCCAGATGTAAAGTCACTTAAGATGATGGCAGTTGCCAGGGTGTGACAAAAAAATGCACTGTCTTCTGAACTCTTCAACAAGTACATTCATAGTAGTGATAACTGAGGTAGAGAGAAGTAAGGGTTGACACCATATATCCCAAAAAGAGATATTCATTCAGTGATGGTAGAATATGCCCTGGAAACCACTTTGGGAAAGGGGAAAAATGCCAACCACATCATTTAATCCTATGGCACAGAGGGTGAGATAGAATAAGCAGCTTTCCCTGGACTGAGCTGTTGGGAAAGCCATGGAATCAGAGGCCCAGCAGGCATCCATCAAGCCCAGGAGATGGAGAGATGCTCAGTGAAGAGAGTGACAGTGTGGAAGTTTGAAGGAACAGCAGTCAGTTCAAAATGGAAGAAGTTAGGAGGAAGGTGGTTCAGGACATTGTGTCTGGTGACAGAAGCCCAGGAAAAATGAAGGACTGGAGAGGTTTATATGCTGGGTTTTAGTTGACCACAGGTAACAGGCATGGCTGGCCCAGAGGACTGAAGAAGTTGCAGGTTTTAAACAGCACTTGTCCTGGAAGCCCAGATGAATGGCCATCTTAGGCTTTCCTGGAAAGATCTCACTAAGACTGGAATTTACTGTTTTTCTCATGAAATACTATCCCAGGAGAACAGGTAGCATGTTGACTGAATTCCTTGGACCACTTCTAGATACCCTCTGAGCTAGGGCTGAAAGTACCATACTTATTAGGAATCTCAACAACAATGGCAATAAGATAAAAAGAAAGTAAAGTAAAGGGATAAAAAAATCTAACCAGTTCTCCCAAGTCTCAACCTCACTTACTGGCTCTTAGTACAATTACTTATGGAAACTCCATCAAGGCATCCTAACAGAATATCCTTTGGTAAGTATTGCTTTAGTTGAAAGACCTGAGGTAATTTACAATAAGAAAAATTTTCAAGCACTGGGAAAAACCTAGGTTAATTCTTAATAATGAAGTAAGCTTTTCGTGTTATAATTGAAGCTGAAGTTGAGCTTTAGTGAGGACTGAATTGCTCTTTATTAATAAAGAAAATGAAAGAGCTTGTGTAAACATAGTAGAGAATTATTCTAATTGTGAAAATATTTATATGATATGCCATTTCATAATTTAATAAAATATTTGATTATTAGTAACACTCATGAAATTATTTATACTACTAAGAAGAAAGGGTCTAGATAAAATTATTATTTTAGTTAAGAAACAGTGTACTGTGAATATCATACATTTTAAATGATTTAAACTATGAGTGTGGTAGGTTTAATGTATGTCAACCAGTTTGAAAATATAAGCTTACCAAGTGTGACCAACAAGGTCAAGTATGAAAAAAAGAATGTACAGAGTTTTTAAGAAATCCAGGCAGCCAATAATACTTCACACATATATCTTTCTGCATTACATACATTTTTAGAAACATTGAAACTTTACAATTACGATAAATAAAGTTGTTATCCAGGGAATATGCAATTTGGAAATGCCAGAAGGTTACTGGAAATTCTCTGATAAGCAATTCTTTGAAAAGGCATCAAGTAAGATTTATCTGGATTCCATGAAAGAAAATCTCAATAAACATAATGCAATTTGAACATTGTGTAAGTAGAGGCCGAGGGATATGAGTCTTTCTCTACAAATGGATCCCTAACCTGATGGCTAGCTTTCTTTATAAAATTGCATGTCATGTCTAAAGACCCCTATGGCAAAAGAGGATCAAAATAAATCACTGTGTCACTAGACTATGTGAATCTTTTACCAAATCATTTAAAGACCTTTCAGTAGAATTGATTTGGCACACAGCTATCTTATATCTTCTAACTTCTTATTATATTAAAAATAAAATGAGTTATAGACTTTGGTTAGCAGAGAAGGAATGTATAAGAAGGATTTTAAGTGGCCTTCATAAAAGCTAGAGAAATGAGTTAAAAAAGCCTCTGAGTTAATAGCTATTTTAGATAACTTGAATATTCTTAATGATTAGAATTCATATTTTAGCAAATTTGAGCCAAGCACAGTGGCTCATGCTTGTTATCCCAGCACTCTGGGAGGCCAAGGCAGAAGTATCACTTGAGGCCAGCAGATGGAGACCAGCCTAGGCAACACAGTGATATCCCATCTCTACCAAAAAAGAAAGAAAAAAAAATTAGGATATTGTCAGACAGAAGGGTGTACCAGGGAATTCCTACAAGTAACTAATGTTAGAAGAAATATAAGCAGAATTGGGAAGTCAAAAATTGAATGAAGATTTTTAAAGAAAATCTTTCATATTCTACTTTCGTATTTTGCCCAGACTTAGCACACATTCAAAAGAGAGGCTGGGCTGTGGGTGGAATTCTCAACAAGCACAGCTGTACTAGCACAGATCATGTGTATCATCCTTCCCTGACTCAGGAACTCAAGGTTGAGCACCATGTTCTGAGAGAGGCGAAGAACACCAGACTGAGCTTTATAAAGATGATGAGGCCAGAGATCTGAGAATAATTTCATTTGCAGATATTGAAAGGGACTTTTCAGATAGCATGTCCCTCTGTGATGTCTAAGGCTTATTGATGTTGGTGGACCTAAACTTAATATCTTGAATGGATATGTGGGCATTGGCCAGGAGGATGCTATGGGAACTGACAGGGCCCTGAGAAGAATGGACTGGGAAGGAACCATGGGGTGTTGGAAAGAATTTGTCCCTGGTTAAAGTGAGCAGTGGGGACTTCAGTCATAGAGTAAGTGAAGACACTTTACACAGGTACCACTGTGAATGATTGTTGGTTCCCCAACTGTCACACATTCTCACACAGATATTCTTGGCTTCAAGGGTAAATTTGTTTGTTTGTTTTGACTAACCAAGTGAACACAAAAAAGATCAAGTCAGTTAAATCATCAGCTTTCTTGAAGTGGTGGATATTTTGAATGAGTCGATTGTTTGTCAGACTCATCTGTAGGTATAAACTTTTGCTTAAGCAGAATTTATGAATTTTTTTTCCTTCTAGTGGTGATGACAAATTTATCTTGTTATATCATTCTTGTCAGGTTCTTCTAGCTACAAAAACATGCATTGTGAGTCAATGGGAAGGAGTGAGCCCAGCTGGTAACCTGACACCAGGAGCATGTGAGTCTACTTGGAAGGCATTTCTGTTAGTTCGATGCCATTAGCACATACCTTGGACCAGTGAGCTTATCAGCTACAGACAAATGTTTCCACGTTAATGGTAAGACACACTTAAACAGTAAATAATATCTGGATATAAATCCTCATCATCTGTGTCCACACATGACACCCCCAGGCTGCATCTGTGTAGGTTCTTAAAAAGAATGCCAACTGAAGCAGACCCTAAAGACTTACATTATAAAGTAAAGGAATAAAAAAAAATTACAAACATTCAGCCACATTATGGCCTCCTTATCACTAAGATCTAGTACTCTGTTTTGGGTGGAAATTGAACTGGTCTGCTCTGATTTTCCCTTTATAAGGTCATGTAGATTACTACCTACATTAAATGCTCTGTTGTTTGCTAGAAACCTGTTGGGTCTGTCTCTTCTGAGGTATTAAAGGTGTAATGACCAGTTTGTAACTCTTGAAGATATTTCCCTCTTAAAAAAAAAAAGTCTTACAAAAGATAAATTTCCTTTTTTTAACTTCAGGATAACTTCTGAAGGTTCTTAAAATATCTGTGATAGGCCCATGGAGCATTTTCACTTTGGTTTCTCTGACATTGTTTTACTAAAAGTTAATCCATTATCTCTGTTTTTCATCTGCGCCTTTATGGTAGAGCAGGCCAACTAAGTGATTTCTTCTAAGTTTTACTTATAAGATTTTACAGAACACTTTCACAAGTGTTAGGGTTGCATACACACTCATTAGTTCTCTGTATGTGTCTGATGTAATAATAACATATTGTACATCTGCCTAAAGCTTTATAGATTCTAAACTGTTTAGAGAAATTTTATATAAAACAATTCCTCAAAAAAAGCAATAATTGCAAGCCTAATCTTTCTAGTTGCTTTCATGTATCACTAGGCTGCTTGACAGTTTACAGGAATTTCCTGTTCCTATCAGATCAAGTCCAGATTCCTCGTCTTGGCATTCACAAAAACACCCCCATCCTACCCTTAATGCAACCAATTAGTTCTTCCAAGCTTCCCCAAAGAAGACGGTCAGTCTCTGAAGTTCATGGAATAGGCTATAGTCAGTTCTGCCTTCTTTCATTGTTTTCATTGTTTCAAGTTTTACCTTCTGCTACTTTTGCAAATACTTCCAGCACATCCTCTCCCATCTCATGGTCTACCTTCTCCAAGATGTCAGTTAATCTCTCACGTTGATACCAACTTCTCCTTCTACTGAACTCTCAGAGCCTGTACATTCTGATCAAAGACTTTTTTTTTTCTTTTGTATGCAATTGTGTATTTGATAATATTTTTTGTGGGTATATATATGTGTATAAACGTCGACATACATTTTATGTATATCTTATGTTTTCAAGAAGATAAGTTCCCCAAAGGAAAGGGACACATCATATGTTTGTACTATTGTCCTCTGGTATCTAATGCTTCACCTGACATACATCACTTAAAAGGTGTCCCTGGCCGGGCGCGGTAGGGGCACACCTACAATCTCAGCATTTTGGGAAGTTGAGGCAGGCGGATCACCTGAGGCCAGGAGTTCAAGACCAGCCTGGGCAACATGGTGAAACCACATCTCTACTAAAAATACAAAAATTAACTGGGTTTGGTGGCATCTGCCTGCAATTCCAGCTCTTTAGGAGACTGAGGCAGGAGAATCGCTTAAACCTAGGAAGCAGAGGTTGCAGTGAGCCAAGATCAGTCTACTGCATTCCACTCAAGCCTCTGTGACAAAGTGAGACTCTGAAAAAAAAAATGTCCCAACTGGAATTAATTACTCCACTCCCTGTAATACTTTCAGCCTTGATGTTGTTTATTTAGCTATTAAAGCACTTATCACAGCTGTTTCCCACTGTGTATTGTGAGCTCTGGATGAGTCACAATCCTGTCTAATTCATCTTTTTATCTCTCAAAGTACCTAAGATGGCATTGTTTATAAAAAGAATTTCACAATACTTGCTAATTAAGTTTCTATTAAATTTCAACTTTATTTAACATGTCAGCCTTCTCAATAGCTATCTTTTTGAGGAACAAACATTTCCACAGTTAACATCGATTATACTTGAAATTATGTGGCATATGGCACATGAGAAGAAAATCTTTGATGCTTTCCTAATTTGTTTACTCAAAAATAATGTTAAAGTCTAGATTTAAATGTAAGTTAGTCAGTTGTGCTGTCAGATCATCTTTATTTAAGGGGCAGTTGCTATACCAAAAATGCAATAACAGATATTATTAAGCATAGGCAGTACTGTCTATAGAAATGTTAATATATCAATGTTACACAGTTCTCAGCATTTTACATTATTGTTAATTTATTTACTTCAGTGTCTTTATGAATTAATTGATCTGCAACTGGCAAAAGTGAAATGAAAATTGTATTTTCATTGTATCATTCAAGAAAACTTTATGACATAATCCATCCATAACTGATTACCTTGTATTTTTCTTGTGCTTTTGATGTGAATATGACACAATTTCTTTCCTCATTGGTGGGCAGAACTTTTCATGGACTTGGACAGTCATGGGAAATCATTTCACCAGGCCTTTAGGTAATTTTAATTAAAAATTCAGTTCAAGTCAATCTCTTATGCTTATCAGAAGCATCTGCCATGTTTTCCCGACTTAAGAACTTGAGCTGAAAATATGAGCATTTTCCTGTTATAAAAGCGCCACATCTGTGTAAAGTTAAAATAGCTTCTAAGGACAATTTTCAACACATTTGGATCTTCCAAATTATAGTTTTTAAAATGCAGCTTCAGAGAACAACACTGATGCCCCATTCAGTGGTGTGACTGCATTTCTTGCTCTACATGATGCCTTCTCCCTCAGCATGTGTCTAATTCCTTGTACCATTAGCCTACTCTTAGTTTCTTCATTAGGCTCATGGCCAGGACATAGCACACTGCCTGCCACATAACATGTGTTCAAAAGTACTTATTGATTGAATTAATGAGTGAATGAGTGAGTTTAAGGATATAAGAGCCCTGAAAGCCCTGTCTTCATTTCTTTCTCCTATGGGTTCTAATTGTAGTTACTGATTCTAGCCTAGAATGTTCTCCAAATAGAACACTGCCCTTAAGCTCCTGAGATTAATTGGTGAAAATTAAATAGAGAATCAGAGGATCAGAAAGATAAAGTGACTTTTCACAAATAAGAAAATATTTCAACGATACATTTTTTTTAGAAAAGGCACTTCTATCTGTTAGAAAATTCTACAAAACTCCAACACCAAAAAATCTACAGTATGAATGAAGTTTCCCTTGATTTGCTTCTGATGTTTATTGCAGTCTCTCAATAACCAAAATAAAAGTCTTGTAAAGTCTGTCTGTTCTTGCTCAAGGCTCAGATCTTGGTACCTGAATCAGATTTTTGTTCCTTATTTAGGTAAAGCCTGAATTTTCTGGACTTCGAGCCTACACTGGCAGGGTTATCAAGTTATGCAGCTCCAATGTATTCCATGTGAATGGTGCCCTGGGAGATCTGCCCCATGGTGGTGCCATATGCCTGAACACATAGCCATGTTCATTATCCCAAGGTATTTCTTTGAAAAAAAACTTTTCTATTTTTAAGAGAGTCTGACGTTACCCATCTGTATTAGTCCAGTTTCTTCAGAGAGACAGAACCAATAGGGTATATAAAGATAAAGATATATACAGATATAGATATATGGGAGAGGATTTATTAAACAAATTGGCACACATGATTACGGAGGCTGAGAAGTTCCATGACATGTCATCTGCAAGCTGCAGACCTTGGGATGCTGGTAACATGGCTCAGCCCAATCTGAAGGCTTCAGAACCGTGGGAGCTGATGGTGTAACTCTACTCTGTGGCCAAAAGCCTGAGAAGAGGAGTGGAGAGGGGGACGAGGAATAGTGTACGTCCAAAAGCTAGGGAGCCTGGAGTTGTTGTCCAAGGACAAGAGAGGAAGAGTGTACCCCAGCTCCAGCAGATACATCAACATATTCACCTTGTCTCTGTTTTTGTTCTCTCTTGGCTGCTAGCAGATTACAAGGTGCCTGCCTGCATTGAGGGCAGATCTTCCGCACCCAGTCCACTAATGCTAAACTTCTCTGGAAACACTCTCACAGACACATCCCGAAATAATGCTTTATCAGGTTTCAACATATTCCTTAATCCAGTCAAGTTGACACTTCAAATTAACTATCTCACTGTCATGTAAACCAAACCGTAGCACTTTTTACTAAACCAGTGTGGTCTGTGGATAACAATTCAAGTTGTTCTTTTGATGGTAAATCACACTAGTTTAAATCATGAGTTAGATGTGTAGGGGGCTTCCAATCTCTCCATTTCCCTACTTTACTACGGTTTAATTGACAAATAAAAATTTCATATGTTTATAGTATACAATGTGATGTTTTGATATATGTATACATTGTTATACGATTAAGTCAAGCTAATTAGCACACATTGCCTCACATACTTGTTTTTGTGATGAGAACATTTAGGAGTTACTCTCTTAGCAATTTTCAAGTATACATTTTTACTAACTATAGTCACCAATAGATCTCCAAAAATTACTCTTCCTAATTGAAATTTTGTATCCTTCGGCCAATATCTCCCAATTCTTCCCCTTTGCCCATCTCTTACAACCACTGTCCTACTCTCTGCTTCTATGAGTTCAACTTTGTCTTTATTATTTGACAAATAAAAATTTTATATTATGTACACGTTGTTTTGAAATATGTATACATTGTGGAATAGTTAAATTGAGATTATCATATACATTACTTCATATACTTATTATAATTAACACCTAATATCTACTCCCTTATCAATTTTCAAGAATATAATATAGTTATTAACTATAGTTACTATGTTGTACAATAGAGCTCTTGAACTTATTCCTCCTTTCTAACTGAAATGTATCCTTTGACCAACATCTCCCCAATCTCTTCCCCAGTCCTTTGTAACCACTGTTCTACTCTTAGTTTCTACGAATTCAATTTTTTTAGATTCCATATGTAAGTGAGATCAGGCAGTGTTTGCCTTTCTGTGCCTGGCTTATTTCACTTAACATGATGTCCTTCAAGTTCATCCATGTTGTTACGTATGACAGAATTTCCTTCTCTTTTAAGGCTATATAGTAGATATTGCAGATATTTACCACATTTATCCATTCATCCATCCATTGATGGACACTTAGGTTGATTCCATATCTTGACTATTGTGAATAATGAACACGACATTGAACGTGGAAGTGGGCCAGCTCTATTTAATAAGAAGTATTACCAATTCCCACAGAATTTAGTTCTTTTTAAAATACCTTCTGCAGGATATATATATATATATATACACACACACACACACACACACACACACACACTATATATATATATATTAGTTATATATATAACATATATGTAGTATATAATATAGGTAATATACAAGATATACATAGATACTACAGATATGTATATATAATATAACATATTTATTTATAATATATATATTTGTAAATATGATGTTCCTTAAGAAATCATGTTTCAAATACTATGTAATCATTTGTAGAACTGAGAGAAGATTTTTCTAGATTGAAGGCTCACATTGTATCTATCAATTTTCCCGATTAAAAAAAAAAACACTTGAAATTTGCAATAAATCACTGTTTTTTAATAGTATTTTATGCAATAGCTCCCAAAGCAATTCAGTTACTCCAAATACATTTTTTTTAATTAGAAAAACTTTTAACTGTGCAATGTACATTTTGGTTTGTAATAAGTGGTATGGTTTAGATCTGTGTCCTCACCCAAATCTCATGTTGAAATGTAATCTTCAATGTTGGAGGTGAGGCCTGGTGGGAGGTGATTGGATCATGGGGGTGGTTTCTCATGAATGGTTTAGCACCATCCCCCTCATGCTGTTCTTCTGAGATCTGGTTGTTTAAAAGTGTAAAGCACCTCCCTGCTTTCTCTATTCTTCCGTCTCAGGCCATGTGAGATGTGCCTGCTTCCCCATCACCTTCTAACAAAATAGTAACTTTCCTGAGGACTCCCCAGAAGCAGAAGCTCTAAGCCTCCTGTATATCCTGCAGAACTGTGAGCTAATTAAAGATTTTTCCTTTATATGTGACCCAATCTCAGGTATATCTTTGTACAATGCAAGAATAAACTAATACAATGAGTAAGCTGTATTTCACACAAATACCTGTTCTATGGATTCCTGTCTTCACTCTCTGTAAGTTAATCATTTTCTACTTTCTGCATCTTCAAATTATCCATTTCCATGAACTTTTTTGATATGAATATTCAAATATTTTCAAACCTATCTTATTTAAAATTGACATTAAAAAAAGTCTTTCAATTTGGTTCCCCATTTAGCTACCTCTCATTTACCTTCCTACACCACCAAATTTCCCAAATAGCAATCTTATGTTGACTGTCTATACTTCTCCATCTCCCTTTCACTCCTTACCCCAGTACAAACTGTATCCTTGTCCCACCACCATACTGAACCTGTTCCCAGTAAAATTGTCTCTGACCTCCAAACTGGGGAAGCCAACAGGTACTTCTGTCTTTACTAATCTTGTTTGCTTCATATAATACCACTGGCAGTACTCTCTTAAAAAAAATTCTTCCATTGGTTTTGGTAAAAACATTCTGTCCTTATTTTCACTCCTCCATCCTCTTTGGCTAATTCTTCTCGATGTCTCCTGATGACACAATTCCTTTTTCTGAACCAAAATCACAAGTGTTCTCTAGGGTTCTTACCCATCCTTCTTTTCTTTTTGATAGATATGCTTCTGGGATAACTCATACTGCTCATAGCTTTAAATATTTATATACAAATGACTTTTAAATCAATATCTCTACACCAGATATTTTATCCCATTTATCCAAATGACTACTGGATATTTCAGTTTGGAAATCCCATTAAGCTTCCAACTCAAAATGTCCAAAGCCATGGTGTTCATCCTTTCCATATGTGAACCTTTTCCCACATCCTCTATCACAATGGATGGCATTACCAACCAGTCTGTTGTCAGAGCCCTGGGAACCATCCTTGATACATCTCTTTTCCTCCTGGCCTCCCATCCAATCTTTAAATCATGTTGATTTTACTTATGAAATATCTCTTAAATTTATACTCCATTTTCTATCTCATTGACATCATTACCATGATTCCTTTAGAGCATTAGGCTCTAACTTTTTCTTGCTTGGAATTTGTAGTATATTCCTTCTTTGCTGGTCTTCCTGGTTTGAAGTTCCCTGCCCTCCATCCCTTCTTATAGACTGTGGCAACAGTGGTCTTTCTAACATTCAGATTGGTTATGTCATTGCCTGCTCATAATTCTTAAATGGTTTTCCATTGACCCAGTATAAATGTTATCCTGTTTAACATAGTGTTAATGACCTTTTATGATGCTTCTCCCAATCTGCCGGTCTTATTCTGCACTACTCACTACAACACATTTTAGGCTTTAGCAATGCTAAACCATTTGTCTTTACCAAAAGATACCATACTCTTGCCCCTCCAGTACTTTTTAAATGATATTTACTTTTTCCAGAATAATATTTTGCATTCATATTGCACACACTCACAAACACAAATCTGCCTGACATACTTGTAGTCATCTTCCAACTTTCACCACGTTTATCCTTCCCTGAATTAATCCTCTGCCTCCTCTATAATAACTTTTAGGGCTCCTATTTTATCTATCATGTGAAGTATTGACAATTTGCTTTTATGTGCCTTTCCTCTACACTCTTTAAGCTCCCTGGGGGCAGAGATTGCCTCCACAGACTTCATAAAGTAATTGGTACATGGCTGGTAATCAAAGTAGATGGTGAATGAGTGAAAAGAAATTTTAAAAATACAGGTTCTCCTCATGATTGAGGGTCATTTACTTGAACAATATTTTTATGAAAATGAAAAATGCTAAGTCAAGATTGCAAGTAATTGTTTTCTTTGATCACAACATGACATTGTTTTGAAGTTCTTTCTTCATCAGCAACACAAAGCTCTTAAAAACACCAAAAATTCTACATCCTAAAAAGGAACAGTTTGGCATAATCCCCCAAAAGTGACATAGGCAGAAAGAAACATAACACATGATTGGGAGACTGGGAAGATTGTAAAGTGAGTCACAGAATTATAAACTATCTACTCCACCCTGTGAAGGACATGCTTCCACTTGCCTGTTCTATGTATACAGAATTATCTGATACTATGTTTGAATGAAACAGTAATTTATAGTCACCATTGATTTAAAATGATTTACAGACAATTATTAATCCTTCTATCTCTGGATTTTTGTCATCAAAATTATTTTGTAATATTGTCTACAAACATTAAAGCAGGATGAACTCCATAAAATGAGGTACCTTAGACTGGCAAATCATTATTATATGTGTCAAAAATGGTGGACAAGTAACAGTTATAGGTAACATGATGAATCTTGTAAATAGTATATTGAACCAAAGAAGCTGGACACAAGAAGATACTTACATACTAAAGTTTTTCCCACACCAGGAGATAGACAAAGTAAGAGAAACAAGAATAAATTGCCTCAAAAGTCAGTGTAGTGATTGCCTTTGAAAAGGAGGTAGAACAGAGATTGAAAGGGAGCACAAAGAAAGCTTCTGGCCTGTTGGTAATGTTGTTTGTTGGCCTTCGTGGTGATTACATAGGTATTTACTACATGAGAACATTGTTCTGTACATTTTTCCTATATGTCATAATGTTAAACATTAAGCACAAAAGAAAAAAAAGAAATATTCATTCCTAAATTATTCTGTAGTTATAAAATCAAATGTGAAAAACTGAAGAAGTTGCTGTACTTTCAACTATCTGCTTCAGGAATCTTAATCTCCACTATGGAGGATAAGATTATCATACACATATACAAATAGCCTCTTATTTCCCTAAGTGTTACATTCCATTTGTTTGGTGTCATATTTACATTGCAAAAATTATGATTTTATATTTCTTCTTTGTAATCATAATTATCCAGAGTTGCTAAATATTAAGTTTTATATGTAAATGGATTCAGTGTTTGCTGAATACCTGTATTTTTATCATCGTTCCCATCTCATTATCTTTGTATGTTTTATAGAAAACATTTAAATATGTGAAAAAAATTAAAAGTGTTATAACACACACTTATGCCCCACCTCCCACATGTAAGTAATGTTAATCAATTTGCTTCAAATTATGTTTTGTGAAGTAAAATCTTATAGATAGTATTGAATACACATTAGAACTTATATCCAGCTTTTTTTCTATTCTACCCACAGTCATTTATTGACATGACTTCAGTTTTTCTCTCTATATAAATTTTAGCATATATAATATGCATCTGTAAATAAAATGGAGGATTATTTTTAAAAATGGTTGACATGAATATTTTAAAGGTCCCAAGATCTAACACAACAGAACTGAATTGAGTTAGACTCTTGACCCTTGTGCTCTTGGACAAAGTTAATCTCTTTAGACTGGTTTCCTCTTCTGGAAAATCAACAATCTAAACTATTCTCTAGATGATATCTAAGCCTTCTCTGAGCTCTAATGTTTGGTGACCCAGCCCACAGATTAGCTTCTCTGGATCCAGTATAATGTTGGAAAATTATATTATCAAAGAGATGAAGGAAATGTGCAGTGCAATAAGTTCTCTAAAAATGTGCATACAGGTATACCTCAAAGATATCGTGTGTTAAGTGTCAGACCACCATAAGAAAGCAGATTTCACAATAAAAGAATCACACAAAGTTTCTGGCTTCCCAGTGCACATACAAGTTATGTTTACATTATGCTGTAGTCTTTTAAGTGTGCAATAGCATTATGTCTAATAAAATAACATAGATACCTTAATTAAAAATACTTTATTGTCACAGCTGACTTCTACAAGACATGTAAAAAAGAGCCAGTATCATTATTACTGAAACTATTCCAGAACACTGAGGAGGGGGAACTCTTCCCTAATTCATTCTATGAACCAGCATCATCATGATACCAAAACCTGGCAAAGACAAAACAATAAAAGAAAACTTCATGCCAATATCCTTGATGAAAATAGATGCAAAAATCCTCAAGGAAATACTAGCAAACTGAATCCAGCAGCACATCAAAAAGCTAATCACCACAATCAAGTAGGTTTTATCCCTGAGATGCAAGATTGGTTCAACATACACAAATCAATAAATGTGATTCATCACATAGACAGAATTAAAAACAAAACCCACAAGATCGTCTCAATAAGTGCAGAAAAGGCTTTTGATAAAAATTTAAAGCATTCCTTCATGTTAAAAACCCTCAATAAGCTGGGCTTTGAAGGAACATGCCTTAAAATAGTAAGAGCCATTTATGACAAACCCACAGGCTACATCATATTGAACAGGTACAAGCTGGGAGCATTCCTCTTGAGAATCAGAAGAAGACATGGATGCCCACTCTCACTACACATATTCAAAATAGTACTGGAAATCCTAGTTAAAGAAATCACATGAGAGAATGACATTGGAGGCTTCTAAACAGAAAGGGAGGAACTTACACTATCCCTGGTTGCAGATACGATCCTGTACCTAGAAAGCCCCACAGACTCTTCCCAAAATATTTTAGATATGATAAACAGCATCATCAAACTTTCTGGGTACAAAATAAATGAACAAAAATCAGTAGAATTTCTTCATATCAACAGTATCCAAGCTGAGTGACAAATCAAGAAGTCAATCTCATTCACAATAGCCCCCAAAAGATAAAATACCTAAGAATACAGCTAGCAAGGGAGGTGAACGATCTATACAATAAGAATTACCAAATGCTGCTGAAAGAAATCATAGATGACATAAACAAATGAAAAAACATTCAATGCTCATTGATAGGAAGGATCAATATTGTTAAAATGACCTTATTGCTCAAAGAAATTTACAGATTCAAAGCTATTCCTATCAAACTACCAATGACATTATTCACAAAATTTTAAAAATCTAAAATTCATATGGAATCAGAAAGAGCCTGAATAGTGAAAGCAATCCTAAGCAAAAAGAACAAAGCTGGAGGTACCACATTACCAACTTCAAACCATACTACAAAGCTGCAGTAACCAAACCACTATGACACTGGTACAAAAATAGACATAGACATATAAACCAATGGAACAGAACAACGAGCTCAGAAATAAAGCTGCACACCTGTAGCCATCTGATCTTCAAAACAAGCAATGGGGAAAGGACTTCCTTTCAAAACAAGCAGTGGGGAAAAGACTTCCTATTCAATCAGTGGTGCTGGGACAACTCTCTAGCCATATGCAGAAGATTGAAACTGAACCCCTTCCTTATACCATTTACAAAAATTAACACAAGATGGATTAAAAACTTAAATGTAAAGACTAAAACTATTAAAAACCCTTGAGGAAAACCTAGGAAATACCATTTTAGACCTAGGCCCTGGCAAATATTTTATGATGAAGATGCAAAAACAATTGAAACAAAAACAAAAGTTGACAAACAGGATCTAGTTAAACCAAAGAGATTCTGCACAGCCAAAGAAACTATCAGCAGAGTAAGTAGACAACCCACAGAATGGTATATAATATTTGCAAACTATGCAGATGACAAAGATCTACTATCTGGCATCTATAAGGAACTTAAATTAACAAGCAAAAAACAAACAACACCATTAAAAAGTGGGCAAAAGACATGAACAGACACTTAAGAAGACATATATGTAGCCAACAAGCATATGGAAAAAAATGCTCAACATCACTAATCATCAGAGAAATGCAAATCAAAACCACAATGAGATACAATCTCATACCAGTCAGTATGCCCATTAGTAAAATTTTAAAAATAATAGCTGCTGGCTAAGCTGCAGAGAAAAGGCAGCACTTATACATTGCTAGTGGGAATATAAATTAGTTCAGCCATGTGGAAAGCAGTTTGGCAATTTCTCAAATAACTTAAAACAGAACTACCATTGGATCCAGCAATCCCATTATCGGGTATATACCCAAAGGAATATAAATTGTTCTACCACAAAGACACGTGCACATGTATGTTAACTGCAGCACTATTCACAATAGCAAATACATGAAATCAACGTAGGTGTCCATCAACGGTGGATTGAATAAAGAAAATGTGAAACACATATTCCATGGAGTACTATGCAGCCATAACAAAGAATGAGATAATGCCCTTTGCAGCAACATGGGTGGAGCTAGAGGCCATTATCCTAAGTGAACTAATGCAAGAAGAGAACCAAACATTTCATGTTCTCACTCATAAGTGGAAGCTAAACATTGAGTACATAGACACAAAGAAGGGAACAATAGATTTCAGGGTCTACTTCAGAGTGGAACATAGGAGGAGTGTGAGGACTGAAAAGTTACCTAGTGAGTACTATGCTTATTACTTGGGTGATGAAATAATCTGTACAACAAACCCCCATGACACATAATGTATCTATAAAACCAACTTGTACATTTACTTCTGAAACTAAAAGTTAAAAAAAAATTTACCTGCAAAAAATGCCAACAATCATCCGAGCCTTTACTGAGTCATACTCTTTTTGCCCATGGAGGGTCTTGCCTTGTTGCTGATATCAGCTGACCGATCAGGGTAATGATTGCTGAAGGTTAGGGTGGCTATGGCAATTTTTAAAAATAAGATGATATAGTTTGGATGTTTGTTTCCCATAATCTCACATTGAAATGTAATCCCCAAAGCTGGAGGTGGGGCCTGGTAGGAGCTGTTTGGATCATGGGGGCACATGCCTTATGGTTTGGTGCTGTCCTCGCAATGTGAGTTCTTGTGAGATTTGGTTGTTTAAAAGAGTGTGACACCCTCCCCTCTGCTCTTTCTCTTGCTTCTGCTTTCACTATGTGTTGTGCCTGCTCCTGCTTTGCCTTCTTCCATGAGTAAAAGCTCCCTGAAGCTAAGGAGGTCTCAGCACCATGCTTGCACAACCTGTAGAACTATAAGTCATTTAGACCTCTTTTCTTATAAATTACCCAGCTTCAGGTATTTCTTTAGAGCAATGCAAGAATAACTTAATACATAAGAAAACCATGATGTTTGCTGCCTCCATTGACTCTTCCTTTCATGAAAAACTTCTCTGTATGGTGAAATGCTGATTTATAGCATTCTACCCAAAGTAGAACTTCTTTCCAAATTGGAGCTAATGCTCTCAAACCTTGTCACTGCCTTATCAACTAAATTTATGAAATACTGTACATTACTTTTTGTCATGTCAACAATGTTGACAGAGTCTTGACCAGGAATAAGTTTTATCTCATGAAACCACTTCCTTTGCTCATCTATGAGAACCAGCTCCCCTTCTGTTTAAGTTCTATTAGAAGACTGAAGCAGTTCAGTCACTCTACTTATAATTCTATTTCTTTTGCTATCTGCATTACATTTGCTGTTACTTCCTCCACTGAAGTTTTGAACCCCTCAAAGTCATTCATGAGGGTTGAAATCAACTTCTTCCAAACTCCTGTTAATTATATTTTGACCTCCTCCCATGAATCAAAAATATCCTTAATAGCATCTAGGATGGAGAATCCTTTCCAGAAGCTTTGACTTTGCATCTGTAGCCTTGATAATCCTAGAAGCCATCTTCTTTCAATAGAAAACTGTTTTGTCTAAACTGAAAATCTGTTGCTTAGTGGAATTATCTTCAGTCTTGTTAGCCAGATCTTAAGGATAACTCGCTGCAGCTTCTACATTGCTACTTGGTACTTCACCTTGTTATGTTAGTTATGTTAGTTATGGAGATGGCTTCTTTCTTTAAACCTCATGAACCAACCTCTCCTAGCTTCCAACTCTTCTATAGCTTCCTCACCTCTGTCAGCCTTCACAGAATTGAAGTTAGGGCCTTGATCTGCATTAGGCTGTGGCTTAAGGAAATGTTGTGGCTAATTTGATCTTCCTCCCAGATGAGTAAAATTTTCTTCATATCAGCAATAAGGCTGTTTCACTTTCTTATCATTCATGTGGTTTACTGGGTAGTGCTTTTAATTTCCTTCAAGAACTTTCTCTTTTCCTTTGCATTTACAATTTAGCTGACTTGTGCAAGAGGGCTAGCTTTTAGTCTTTCTTGGCTATCAACATGTATTCCTTACTAAACTTAATCATTTATAATTATTGATTTAATGTGAGAGATGTGGTATCCTTCCTTTCACTTAAACACTTAGAAGCCATTGTAGGGTTATTACTTGGCCTAATTTCAATATTACTGTGTCTCAGGGAATAGGGAGGTTGGAGGATAGGGAGAGAAATGGATGAATGGCTGGCCATTGAAGCAGTCAGAATGCACAAAACATTGATTGATTAAATTATCTGTCTTATATGGGTGTAGTTCATGGTACCCCAAAACAATTACAATAGCAACATCAAAGATCACTAATTGCAGATCACCATAATCAGTATGATAATAATTAAAGAGTTCAAAATATTGTGGGAATTACCAAAATGTGACACAGGGACATGAAATGAGCACACACTGTTGGAAAATGGCACTGATAGACTTGGTTGAAGCAGGGTTGCTATAAATCTTCAATTTATAAAAAAAAATACAGTATCTGTGAAGGGAATAAAGCAAACTGCAATAAAACGAGGTATGGCTGTACTTGTTTTTAAAAGTAATAAGAATATAGCATGAAGGTGGACTTATTATAGTTGATTTATGCACTGAAAACTCTCCTAGTCATGACCAATTCTTATGAGTATAGTATCTTCATTTAGATTAATATGTATAGTTTTTCATAATTATAAGGCAAGAGCAAAAGGCGCATTGGTGGGGAAATGTTTACAGGTAAGCTGAGCACCACTGAAAACGTCAAGGTGTAATAATGTTTACTGATGAGTGCAAGTGCTGCAAAATTAATGACAACAATCTTTCTTTGTTTATTGCTTTTCAATATAGCTAATCACAGCATAGGTAGAAAATACTCTCCCTGGTTTTTTTCTTTTTTTTTTTTTTCCAGAAAGATGGAGGTGGGCATCACCCTTTATTATGGGGTCCACATTGTGGATGCTGGGGCCCCTTCCACTGAGGGTATGCTGAGACTCTAGCCCGGGCTGACCATCTCATCTGGCCTCCTATGAGTCTATTCTCCTTCTGTCCCCTTAATCTCAGGCTGAGCATTTGCACTGGTCTCTGGGGGCCTGTGAAACATCCTTGGCCCCCATCGCCTGCTGTCCCATGTGCTTGAGAGCAACACAAGTCAAAAGCAGTGAGCTGGTGGGCTGTGGGTCACCTGGCACGGCAGGCCTGGGCCTCAGGTCCTAGCCAGCAGCTGTGGGGTTCCAGGTGGAGGCCAGGTGGTGGCCCCAGCCATCCCTAGGCTCAATGTCAGGCCCTCATAGATGGTGGGGAACGAGGTGAGCAGGTTAACCAGGAGGGGTTGGGCCAGGAAGGCCAGGTTCCCCGTTGTTGCTCAGGTCCACCCTTGACAGCTTCAGTGAGTGTCCTTGACAGCCTCAGTGAGCTCACATGCAGTGGCCTGTATCAGCCAGTTGCAGTTGAGCAGGAGCTGGGTGAGGTGGGGTGGTGCCCACAGACTGGGCAGCAGCAGGCGCACAGTCATCAGTGAGCCCCGTGAAGCGCAGGCCCAGCCTGCCGGCCCAGCTCCCTGGCTGCACAGGTAGCACACAATGTGTTGCATGTCCTGCACAGTGAGATGCCTGAGACCCACCTGCCAGCAGAGTCTTCTGGAGGCTGCTTTTGAGGTGTGTGCCCAGCATCTCCACACCTGCTGTCTCTGCCATCTCACTTATTTTTCAGAGAGGTGAAGTAGCTCTTCCATGGGCACACACCACTAAGGAGGGAACCAGGTCCCCAAACCAAGATTCTCTGATTTTTGACTCCTGAGCCCACATGGTTCTGTTTTGTTTCCCCCGTTCTCCTTCTGAGAGCGATTCCGCTCTGGGTCTTCCCTGGGGTGCTTTCCATTTCTTTAGGAAAGAGGTGCCGCAGAGTATGCCTGGAGTCTTGGGTACCACTTTTCACAGTTACACACCCCCATGTCCTTTAAGAATACATGATTCTTCTGAACTTATTCCTTGCTTAAGAATGGCACAACTTCTGAAGAAAGAAATGAATTCATATGAATAAAGATTTATAGAACTCAGCAACTGAGACTGGTAGAACTTCTAGGACCAGGATTTAATCACTCTCTGCCTGCTAAATTTTCATTACAGGCGAATGAACCTGTCTAAAAAGCTAGAAGCGATTTGCACTAGAGTTGAATGGTACTATTTCCTTGGTGTATTAGAGATGTGCACTCATAGGTAAAGGTTTGTAAGCAAATAAAACCATACCAGCTCCCTCCAAAGAAATCCAATAATTGTTAAGATCCAAGAGAGATTTTAGTGGGGGGTTTAGATCTATATTTATAAATTTTATATTTTTCTGGGCATATGTTGTATGTGTTTTATAGAAAATTTACACAATACAGGTGAATGTAAGAAATAAAATAATCTCCTGTTGCTCAAAATCTAAAGTAGTTGCAATTGATGCTTCCTTCTTAGCCTTTTCTATTAATATATTCACAGAATTATAATTAAATAAATAATTTGTTTCCTGGTTATTGGTATTGTTATATTGTGACATCAGCCTTTCCCTATGTAATTAACACTTATCATAGACATTAAGTAATAGACATGTAATAATATGAGCTTATGAATTCTTTATATAGATTATCTCATCAAATCTTTTTAACAATCCTAGGCAGTAGCTCTATTATTGTCCCAATTTAAGAGATGAGAATAAAAAGTTAAATAAGTTATACTGAAGTCATACAGTTTACAGGAAGAATTTTGTTCTACATCATGAAAGAAATGGACAACAGCCTAAAGGCATAAAAGGTAACATATTATTTTACTGAGTGGATTTATCAGTTTTCTTATTTCCTTTTTAAATGTGCACTATTATTTATGTAGTTCTTTGCACTCCCTCCCAGATCCCTTTGGATCTATACATTTTTTAAGTGTACCTCAAAATAAACTGTATATGCTATTGGCACAAAAGATAATTTGACAACATACCACACTCCAAAATCATGCTCTGTATGCTCAATTACCCTTTTTAAATTTCTCAATACATTGTTTCAGAGAATTTATGAGACATATCTGAGAAGCATCTTAAAAAGAGTTCTGGACTTTAAACCAGAAAATTTGTAATTTATACTTCCCTTTAGACTGATTTGTTCTGGTCTTGAACAATTACTTAATCTCTCCTACCTCAGTCTCTTTAGATGTCAAAAGATTTCCATTAGAGAAACAGCAGCTCTTGGTTGGTTTGACTCATCCCAGTTCTCATAAAGACAGCCTCACAGGTGAAATCTTCCTTAGCCTATAGAAGTCTCCTCACGTACTTGACTAGTGGCCTTGGTTGTAAGAACAGGACAAACTGATGACATAAACACATTGTAATCAAGCATGACCTTATTGCTTAACTATTCTGTCTAGATTCCTCTGATGTAAACTCCAACAAAGTTAAAACTTGCTGAAAATAAAACTCAATACGGTAAAATGTGACCCGGCTGAAAATAATATATGTGGATCTGGGCAAAAATGGAGGGAGGGGAAAAAAGGATATTGCTAAGCTCTTTGGAGAAAATTGGTCTCAAAGGGTCCCTAAGAATCGTTACTGTTTTATTTATGATTCCCAACAGTTAATTAATTGATTTGTTAATCATTCTTGATAGTTTAGAACTTTACTTCTATTTGCAAAATGGTGTATTTTATTGTTAAAACATACAAGACAGTGCAAAATAATGTAATTCACTAAACATTATTTGCTTGATGAGAAACAGAACACTAGACAGTTATCACCTGAGTCCAAAATCACAATCAAGTAGACAAGGAAGGAATCTCAAGAGATAAGGGTTATAAACGAGGAAATAAAGGGGACTCTGCAAAGGTATGAGTCAAAACAAATTTTGAAGACAGCAGCTATATCAGGCACCCGAAATTGAATCATGACTACAACTGAGCATTCAAATTTAGCTCCAAGAATCGAAGCAGCCAAAAGAAAAAGGGAATTTGATAGATTATATAGGTTTTCTTGAACAATAAATAAAGCATACAGGCTTGTCTTGAGTGATAAACTTTTTCCTGGCACAATTCCTATGAGAATTGTGTGGGCTTAGCTCCTTATGCTGAAGACAGCAAGTAGCATTTAGCACAACGTTACTGCAGTTATTCAAAGCCATTCTTTATTTTCCCCAAGTGCCATGCCTTATGGTAAACTTCAATAGTAATCAAGGGCATAAAATTAAATAGTTACTCAGTAATGACATTATATGCGTATGAGGAGGCAGAGAAAGTGTTAAGCCAATGTGCTGTAGGTATGAGATCAATATACAACAGCACTTAGAGAAGGTATCTTGGCTATTGCACAGTCAATCCAAGGTTAAATTTGTTGGCAGCTGTTAGAAGTGCCAATATTCTGCATGGTTGATTGAAGAAAGATCTGTATGCTTAAATAGCAGGTGAGAAGGCAGCAGAGTTGACATTCTGATAGGAAAACTAAGAAGCCTGATTTTCATTCTCACAAAGAGATGGGTCACTCTAATACACAGAAATGGATAAACTTTTTTTTTCTCCTGAAAAAGGAAAAAAGAAAGAATTCTGAATCTGCTTTTGTGATTTCACAACTTCCATAAGGCATGGTTGAAACAATTGGGGCCTAGAAATTTTTATGAAAAGTTCTTACCATTACACTGCCTGAATCCATAAAAAAACAAATACTTTTGTTAAATATCTGAATATTTGAGGAAAAAGACATACTTATGGGTGCTCCAAGGTATTAAATATTTCAAGTAGATGAACAAATTGACCTAGTAGGATTATTTAGTATTGTTTATTTGAATAAAGGATATGTCTTTTATTTTTAGCATTGCTAAAAATTTAAAATCTTTCTTCCTGGTAGCAATTAGTAATAGACAGAGCTACTTATTAAGACTACTTTCGACTGTGATAGCAAAACCATGTCATCATAGATCAGGCTGCCTATCTTTATGTAGGCTTGGGCACATAAGCATGTCGCCAATTCATATAAATACTAACCCAGTTATTTAGATATATAAAATGAGAAGGACATGGCACAGTTCTTTTTGTAAGACTGAAAATTATAATTGAATCTGTCAAAAGAATAGGGTAGCCTCATCAGGGACTGGAGAGACCTTCTTGTCTTCCCTTAACTGGCAACCATCATAGTAATTTAAGATTCAAATCACAGGGATTGGAATCCTTGCCATTTCTAGATCAAGCACTGTTATAATCCTCCATCTTGCATTCACTACTGTATCTATTAAACAGAGCCATCTGTAGAAAGCCTTCCTCACTGAGTATTGAAATGCTACCTCTTTGGCCTTTTTCCTAGTTGTTGTATGCAATTCTGTATCTTCTGATCTACTGACCCTGGGTAAAGTGGATTGTGTGAATTCATGAGGAAACAAACTACCCCAATTTCCAGCAAAACCCAGAACTTTGAGTGTTTGTGGAAGAGTGTCACAAGATGTCAAGAGAGCATGAGAAGAAATCAGGAACCTTTCAGGACAAACACCTCTCTGTGTTATAAGTGCTGGTAATAGTGACAACCATTTCTCACATGTCTCCTAATAAGTACTCGTAGTATTGTAGAAGGGCTGAAACTATGAGAAAATGATTAAATGTAGTACATTTTTAATATAATCTTTGTTTAGAATGTCCGCTTTGGAACTAGGCTGGAAAATATTCAGCTGTATCAAATAGATTTCTACAGAATCAAAGTAGAAAAAATAGGGGAGCTCCCCTCAGCGGTCAAAATAATATTCCATCTAACTAGGCATTATGGAATCTGTTAAATCTAGCATTTTATAAGCAGACTACGACAACATTCCCTTTCTCCTCAGTTTGTATTCTTGCCTTCTTTAAAATCACCATCCATAGTGATCAATTTATCTAAAATACATTTCTTGAAACTCTTAGTTTAAATAATCTTTGCTACCTACAGCTGCACTTCTCAATCAAAAAACATTTGTAATCAGAGAAAATTCTAAGGATACAAACAGTATTTCAAGTGGAAAAAAATGAAGCATCTTACTAGAAATGTGGAGAAAAATACTTCAATGCTGAATGAAACAAAAGGTTCATTATGAAGTAAAATGCAAATACTTGAGAATTCAAAGAACTGGATACAGATGGGAGGCCATTTTGAGTTGTGGCTTCAGTCCCTTTAGTGGGAATGCATTCATTTTATTTTTGCTTTGTTTACTTTGGGGGAGGGGTTTGGATTTCAGAAGCACTAAACCTCCAAGGAATAGACACCAAATCCCTCACAATGACATGAAAACCCTTCCATGTCTGGATACCTATTTACTCCTCCAAATTCATCATCTTTCATTTTAGCCTCAGAGTTCACCCTATTATAACACTGTTGGTTACCTCCTCTACACACCATGTCCTTTCATATCTTTGCTCATGTTAGTCCTTCAATCCTGAAAGCCCTTCCCATCTTTCTTTATCTAAATAACTCTTACTTATCTATTAAGATTCAATATAAGCATCACCTTCTTCAGGATATCTTCTCTGGGCCTCTTAACACTGTCTATAATTTACTACAATTTAAACCATCACCATATGTATCTGTCTTCCCACCTGGGCAGTGCATTCCTCAGAGGCAGGGACTTGGCACTGTGTAGGTTGCTTAAGATTTCAAATGTAGAGTATAATGCTGAGATTTAGGAATGCCTTACTCCAATATACACGTTACTGATAATGTAATTTTGACATGAGTCTTGGTTGTGAAATGATTATAAAAGTACACATTGCTAATTTCTCATTTTTTTGTTGTAAAATATTTTTGTTGTGAAATAGTCAAAGAACATAGCAAATTAAATGTTTTCTTTTATTTGTATTTTGAAAATACATACCATCATATGAGCAAAGAAATTACAGACTTTATAATGGCAAGATTTAGATTTCTTATATTGAAGCTGTAGCTATATCAAGTAGATTTCTAAGAAACAGTTAAAAAAAAAAAAGAGCCCTCCAGTGGTCAAAATAATGCATGTAAATACCCACGGTTATTTACTCAGTATTTTTTCCCTCCACAGAACTTATAAAACTCTAAAGTCTTCCTTTTATTTAAAAAAAAATGTCTGATTTGATTATTTTTTTATATATCTCTATCTTGAAGGTCATTCATAGATACTAAATGAACTTGAATTTTTTTCACTAATATTACATAAATTGTTTTTAGCTCTATAGAGAATAGATGCTTATTTAAATCATTTAAATAAACCACAGACAATAGCGGCCCAAATCACCCACTTATCAATGAGTGATTTTGGGTAGTAGTTGGAATTTAACCATGTGAAGGGAATGCTAAATCTTGTCCAGATATAAGTAATTGAATTATTTGCACTGCAGCCATTTAGAGAAATGTTGCTATTTATCAAAACCACTCAAGGTAAAGAAAAGATCCAGTCAACCCTAGTTCTATCTGCTACTTCTGCATTCCCCTTAAGCATGGAGTTGTATTACAATGTGTATATTCCTAGACTTGTAAAAGCACTGCGTGTGTGTGTGTGTGTGTGTGTGTGTGGGTATGCACGTGTGCACACGTGCCTAAGTTGCAGTTTTGATGGTTTGCATAAGAAATGTGTTGGCTTCGTTTCTAGAAAACGCATATCTAAGCCAGGCAGCAGCACTTTCATTTGCTTCATCCCTTGTCATCAGATTACCAGTAATGGTTTGGCAGAAAGCCTGGAATAATGTCTCTGCCTTGAATATTGTCGAGCTCTAAAATTTACCCAAATGCTGCAACACTGATTGGTGAGGAGACTTTATTTTGTTTTAATTACATTCTTATATTATCTAATTAGAAATTAAAGTTTGTTTAAAAAGCTCAAGCACACATTTGGACATTTGGGTCCATACATTTGATATTCAAAATATTTTTTTATAAATATAGAACAATATATTTATTATAGTTCAAAATCCTCAAAGACCACCTCCAAATGACCCAAACTTTTTATTTCAAAAAGTTTGCAACAGCGGGAAAATGCCAAGAAAAAATTGTATGCCCTATAATTTAATTTCTTACCCAGATTTTTTTTTTTTTGCTGGTTTTCTAAATATTTGAGACAAAGAAAATGACCATTAGTTTTCCTTTTTGTAAAGTAATGTATGCAGACTTATCACTTGGATGTTTCTAAGTAAAAACAAAAATCAAGTTAAGTTGGTATCTATGAATGACCTTCAAGAAATTCAGCCTATTGTAAAAAATGTTATGGGTAATTCTCAGAAAGCATACTCTCTGAGAATAAGTTATGGCCTAAGACAAAAGTTGGCATTTTGGGAAGCTACACTGTGTCTTTGAGGCCACTGGGGTACCATATAGGAAACTGGAACAATAATTTACTCTTGTGCAATGAAAAATATAATGTAACTTGCACACCAGGATCCTCTGCCTCATTAAGTTAAACATTTCCCTCATGTCCTTTTTAAAGGAGAAACTGTAATACTGTAAATCTAAGTAACTTAGATTTATGTTCTGGTGTCTGGCAAATGGCAACATAGGATACTTTTCAGCATTCCAAATGTAAGTTGCTAGGCAGTTTCAGAATATGGGTACAATTAACTTCATAATTTGGCAAACAAGAAATGGAGTTCTGTGGTGTGGCTACTCAAAGAGTTACAAAGGAGCAGCCCTGTTACGCTGAACAGAGATCTTTAGATCCTGTTGCAATTAAATTTTAGAGGAGTTACTGACATTGTTATAGCCTCTGAATCTTATGGCCCTCTGAATAAGTATAGGCAAAAATTAATTAGAAGAAAAAAGTGTATGCTTGGAATTTATGCTACCCCCAGTTTTGATGGAAAGATCTCTCTTTCTATGGTACAGAAAGAAGTTATATTTCCTAAACAATTTTTTTAAAGTATTGATTTATCTCTTATTTTGAAATGAGGGGGGAGAAACTGGAATTGCTAATGAATGAAAAGCAGGATTATCTTCTCAGAGTGGACAAGCGATGAAAGGACACATTCCAGGTCACACCTAAGCTGCCTTAATATTTATGGGTGAACCTTATATCTAGGGTTTTCTTTGAATAGAGTTGCTGCTAGTATAAAAGTTCATAGAACAATAGCTTCATTTTAAATATTCATAACAGTTCACAAATACAACATGTTTTATTTAAAGAGAAATGTGGATATTTTGTTTTTGCTAGTCTATTAATTTTCTTCTTATACAGAAAAATTCCCATACATGGTATAACTTTTTTTTTGAAACCTGATTTTTTTTTTCTTTTTAAGCTTTAAAACTTCTGAACTTAAAGGAGGTAAACAAAAAACTACCAAGAAAAAGAAGTTGAAGATGTCTCACTCTGTTGCCCAGGTTGGAGAGCAGTGGCACAAATACTGCTGCCTCAAACTCCTGGGCTCAGGTGTTCCTTCTGCCTCAGTCTCCTGTACTACAGGCACACACCACCACGCTCAGCTAATTTTCTTTCTTTCTGTTTTAAAATTTAAATTATTATTATTTTTTTTGAGACTGAGTCTTGCACTGTCAACCAGGCTGGAGTGTGATGGAACAATTTTGGCTCACTGCAACCTCTGCCTCCTGGGTTCAAGCAATTCTCCTGCCTCAGCCTCCTGAATAGCTGGGAATATAGATGCCTGCCACCATGCCCAGCTAATTTTTGGTATTTTTATTAGAGATGGGGTTTTGCTATGTTGGCCAGTCTGGTCTTGAACTCCTGACCTTGTGATCCACCCACCTCGGCCTCCCAAAGTGTTGGGATTATAGGTGTGAGCCACTGCACCCGGCTGTTTCTTTCTTTTTGTGGAGACAGGATCTCACTACATTGCCCAGGCTGGTCTTGAACTCCTGGCCTCACGATCCTCCCATGTGTTGGGATTACAGACATGAATACCACACCACTCAGCCTTAAGGTTGTTGAAACCAGAATTACCAAAGTGTATTTTGTGGTGTTGAAATGTGATATATCTGTATCTCTATCTATCTATGTATCTATGTGTAATTATAAAGCTCCATGGTCAAATTACATTGGAAAACACTGGGTTAAAGAAAGTCAAACACATCCATTTAGTGCAGAACTTGTATGCATTCTTAATGCAAATGTTCACCTAAATCTCCAAGAAAGGGTTATGGTATATAGCATGTTCCAAATTCATTTGATCTAAGATCTTATGCCAGCCTTCCCCCACAACACACACACAGTATTTCCTAAAATTATTGGCTTCCAAGGACACAAATTGGATTTGCTGATTTAAATTACAATCCAAAGGACCTTAAAATATTGGCTTAAAATTTTTCAACTCCTAAGTGTCTCAATCTTTGAGTTCTGAGTTGTATCTATTATAGTTAGTGCTTAAAACTAAATGCTAAACAAAGGACAGAGTCCCAATAATATAACTGCTATTCGAGTCTATATATTTCTAATATATAATATATATCACCATTCCTCTGTGCCATATTCCCTGAGCCTCGTTCTTTTACTTTGTCTACTGGTAAAAGTAAGGGCAGGGGACTAGAATTGCAGACAATTTCCTTTTTCTCCATTTCTCTACTACATATGAGCAGTTCCTAGAGATAAGAAAATGTAAACATTTCACATTTGCTCTCTCCATTCTGTAGAAATTGCCCCAACGGAATCTCCTTTCACTTCCCCAAACTGTTTATGGGCAGGAATCCCTGAGTGGTAAATGTAAGGATAGGTAAAATCCTAGAATTCCATAGTGGTGGAGAAGCTGACAGAAAAGTCACAGACATTCTGGAAATGGCAAAGATTTAGACAACTGAAAAGTCTCAACGGAGATGAGAGCCAAAAGATGTAAACAGGTAGTAGGCATTAGTATCAGATCGCAGGTAGCCTATATTTACCAAGTATGGACTTATTCACAGGCATATATGACTTTAAGTCTAAATCTGTGTTACTAAGAAGTTTTCAGGCTGCCTATTATCCAGTAGTGTAGAAATTCACGCGAGCTCTACATAAATATTGGAGTCCTTTCTCTTTCTAAGCACATGGTAAGGTAGGAGGAGGGACTTGACTCCAGATGCTGGGCTCAGACACTGGGAAGAGTTGAGGCCTAGCTAAAAGAGGGCCAGTATGGAAACAGCTTTCCATGACATGCTTGCCAGTATACCATGTCAGTTCCCCATGGGAGTTCCCCATGGCAACACCCAAAAATTACCACCCCTTTCCATGGCAATGACCAATGACCCAGAAGTTACCACCTTTCTCCTAAAAATTTCTGCATAAACCACCCCTTAATTTACATATAATTGAAGATATAACTATGACTTCAAAACTGCCTCTCAGCTGCTACTCTGGACACACTATGGGGTAGCTCTGCTATGCAAGGAGCAGTACCTCTGCTGCTGCTGTACACTTCCACTTCATTAAAAGTTGCTGTCTAACACCACTAGCTTGCCCTTGAATTCTTTCCTGCTCGGGTTAAAGTAAAAAACCCTCCTGGACTAAGCCCCAGTACTGGGGCTCACCTGTTCTAGATCAATGGTAGGATCATATTATAACTCCCATCCAACTGAAGTTAGGTGTGGCCACATGGCATGCTTTGGCTCAGGGAATATGAGCATAAGGAAAATGGGTCATTTCCAAGTGAAAATAGCTGTGTGAAGAAGAATCTTCAGCCAATCTATGGTGGCTAAATTGAGTAAGTGAGAAGGAAACCTGGTTTCTATATGTCACTGAAATTGGGAGTTGTTTATTACATGAGGAAACCACACATAGTATATCTGGAACACTTCATTTGTCTACATCTTAGTTTTATCATATGTAAAATAAATATATGTCTCTTACCTAAAAAATAACTGCAAACATTGGATGCATCTTGGAAGAATTGCTACATTTGTCTGAGGTGGTAAATATCTTTTAGTTAGTAAATATGATTCTACAAATGTGTAGAAATGAACAGTCTAAGACCTGGAAGTTCATATGCATTGGAAGATAAATTTCATTAAAAATTAATCTATAACTTTTAAAAAATGAATTAAGGCATCTGTATTCCTGAACTGTGATTAATTCAGTGAATTCATTGTTCCAGCATCTGTAAATCTGTGAACTATTTATAGGAATGAGTACAAAAAATAGAGACTTAAAAAGAAAAATTATAACTCTATTGCTCTTTTTAAAATATTTAGAGGTTTAGAAAACTTTCATGATTCAGAGTGTCTGAGTCATCCTTACATCATTTTTATTTTGTAAAAATGCCAAGTCCAGCTCTATTTATGCAAATAAATGTATTTCTATTTTAAACGTATTTTCTATATTAAGATTTAATTCATATGTGATAAAAAATACACGTTCAACTTAACTTTTTTTTCAGAACTTATTCAGGTCTCTTTACGTTCTTCTGTAATAAAAGTATCTCCTATACAAGAGATTTTTTAAGAATCTCAAGACTATCTTCTCACTTAGCTTTCTGAGAAGAAAATATTAGTTGTTGAGAAAGGTAAAATGACTTTTTCAACATGTGTGGAGATTAGGACAAATACATTTAAAATATCAAAGAAAGATACATAAAGATATTTGTTGGCTGGACGCGGTGGCTCACACCTGTAATCCCAGCACTTTGAGAGGCCGAGGTGAGCAGATCACTTGAGGTCAGGAGTTCAAGACCAGCCTGGCCAACATGGTGAAAGTCCATCTTTACTAAAAATACAAGAAATTAGCCAGGCGTGGTGGCACGTGCCTATAATCCCAGCTACTTGGGAGGCTGAGGCAGTAGAGTCACTTGAACCTGGGAGGCAGAGGCTGCAGTGAGCCAAGATCACAACACTGCACTCCACCCTGGGCGACAGAGCAAGACTTTGTCTCAAAAAAGAAACAACAACAACAAAACAAAACAAAAAAAAGGTAAAGTCGTGATTTTCTGCGTTGCTTCTGTAATAAGAAAAAGTAAAATAAAGGGATATAGAATTTTTCAGGTTTGACAGTTTTGTTTTCCCTTCTCAACAAAAAAAAAAAAAAAGGGAAAAAATTGCTAATTAAATTCATTGTTTTAGTATGATCTCCTCCAGTACCAGTGTCCTGTGAAGGGAGTGAATAAATATTTCACTGCCTACACAGTTGGAATACAAGGTAGGAACTTAAATTATTGAATTAATGAGAAAAATAAGTTTAGCTATTTGGAAGTTATGATTTAAAAATCAGCCACTGTTCAAGAGCTAGTCTAGAGTTCTTTTATAGATGGGGCAAAAAAGAAAGGTCAACATCATATTTCCATATTTTGATTTCATTAAATTCAAAGATGTTTTCTGAAGATACATTTTGGCCCCACCCATACTGGTGCTTTCCACTTTGTGAAGGTAAGAGTGTGCTGTATGAGAAATAATATAAGCCAAGTTTCTTATTTATTTAAATCTCAGAAGTTGGCATGCCAAAGACTCACAATAAATGTGTAAAAAGTTTATAAATGGTCCAAAGAATATAAAATTAATTAAACATCCTTGGAATTAGTAAGCTTTATTTCCTCTTTCTCTGGTTCCCATCAACTTTACTCAACATTTAATAAACAAATACAGTTTTTCTTTGCTTAGCATAGGCTTTAAAAAGATGATATTCAAATTGCACTTCGAGGCCTTAAACATTTTAAGAAAAGTTTTCCACAAGCTTTAAGATTTAGGGTCACAATATCATATTGCATAAACACTCAACTGCTTTCTTTGTAGCACCACACTGTGATTTGAAAGCAATCCAGTGTTTTCTAATGGTTGAAATTGAGGTTGTGTGCAATGAGATAATTTTCATTTAGTTGTGCCTCATTGACATTTCCCCATTGTGCTATTTAACATTCTGGATTAGATTTGTTGAAATCTATCAGTTTTCCCACTCTATGACTCTTTTGATTATGAATCTCTGATAATATACAGCTGATTCACCATACTTAAACTTCTATTTTCTCTCTCATCATCATAATCAAGCTGTACATCGCATTTGGTAAAAAGAGGAAAGAGAGAATTCCCTTTCCCCAAGACAGTGACAACAACCAAGCAACCAAGCAACCAACCAACCAAACATGTTTTTGCTGACTCAACTTGACATATACGATCATTAATGATCACTATTCTAGACAAAGAGTCTAAGGTCAAAAGAAAAAATGATGTTTAGAATGAAAAAGAATATATTAACAAAGGAAATTCCTCAGAAACAAACTTCTTCAGAATAGTCATCTGTTCATTTCTTAAACACTTACTGAGTGGCTGCTATGTGTCAGTTACTGAGAATAAAAAAGTGAGTAAGACACAAACCAGGGCATTAGGGACTCCCAGAATAGTGGGTGAGCTATATACTTAAAGGAAGTACAGTGAAGGTGACTTACGAGGTCCACCTTAAAGGAAGAGTAGGGTTCTTCCAAGGAAAGAAACAATAGGCATTCTGAGAGAAAAAAAAAGAGTGGACCAGCATGGAGGTAAGATAGTATACGGCATATTCTAGAGGCAGCTATTGTGTGTGATTGAAGTGTTTGTGATAACCAGTGAGGTAGTGGAGTCAATGTTTGAGAAACAGGTCGAGGCTTTGTGATGGACCCTTTAAGACATACTAAGGACACTAAGCTTTATTTTGAAGGGAGTCATGAACCACTAAAGTTTTTTAAGTAGGGGAGCAATTAATTGAAGTCTACAGTTTTTAGAGGATGGGTATGTTAGTTTCAGCAAGACGTGTGTGTAGTGGCAGGGGAAGTATGTGGATGGAGCTTAGACACAGAACAACTGGAAGACCGTATAATAGCCAAGTTAAATGATGAAAACCTGAAGTAGAACAACTGCAGAGAGAATGGAAAGGAAGGGATTTAAGATGATTTTTAAAGTGTCTTAATATTGGATATAGGCCAAGAGAAACAGAAAGAGTCAAAATCAGCCTCTGAGAGTGAAGGACGCTTGTGGGGTGGATTAGAGGTTAAAGAAATTGCCAAGGAAAAGGGCCAGCTAGGGACAAATAATACTATGCAGCCATAAAAAAGAATGAAGTCATGTTCTTTGCAGGGACATGGATGAAGCTGGAAACCATATTCTCAGCAAACTCAGGAACAGAAAACCAAACACTGAATGTTCTCACTCATAAGTGGGAGTTGAACAATAATAACATATGGGCATAGGGAGGGGAATATCACATACTGGGGCCCGTTGCAGGGTGGGGAGCTAGAGGAGGGATACCATTAGGAGAAATGCCTAAGGTAGATGACAGGTTGATGGCAGCAAACCACCGTGGAACATATATACCTATGTAACAAACCTGCATGTTCTGCACATGTATCCCAGAACTTAAGTATAATAATAAAAAAAGAACTGTTAAGTATTGTTGACAGCTGAAATAAAGTCAGAAAATACAAATCTTTCAATCAGGATGCATATGCAATTTTCTCCAAAAAGTCTAAATATATCAGGTCACAACTAAAAAATAAAATCAGTAAACTATCTGAAATCATTAATGACTTTGGCAAACTTTGTTATCTTCTCTAGAATGAAGGGTGTAAAAAAAAAAAAAAACTATAATAGCAGTAGGATGAATTTCCATTTCTGGTAATGGTAATGAAAGAATTTGGACTGATGTACCCAATGTAGTAAAAAAGAAATTTGAGATATAAAAACAGTAAAGAGGCTGGGCATGGTGGCTCATGCCTGTAATCCCAGCACTTTGGGAAGCCGAGGCAGGTGGATCACTTGAGGCCAGGAGTTCAAGTTGAGCCTGGCCAACATGTCGAAAACCTGACTCTACTAAAAATATGAAAATTAGCCAAGCATGGTGGCACGCACCTGTAATCCCAGCTACTTGGGAGGCCAAGGCCCAAGAATTGCTTGAACAGAAGAGGCAGAGGTTACAGTGAGCAGAGACGGATCACGTCACTGCACTCTAGCCTGAGCGAAAGAGAACAAAACAGCAAAGGGCCTTTAATAAGATGGTGAAGATTTGGCACATGAAAATTTAAGAGAAGACCAAAAATCAGAGAGATAAGCTCACTTTTAAAAGCTTTTGCCCTTGGGCATATAACTATCAGGAAAAAAGATCTGAGAAACCAGCTTTATATTTCAAGTAGCTTTCTGTGCTTCATAGAGAAGTCAAAGTCCTTGGCCCTCAGGTGGGCTTTAATTAACTAACCCAGCTTTATGCTGGTGTCAGGAAAGGTCATACACTCCTTCAGGGGAGCAGTGAACCTACCATTCCTCATACAGATTTGCAGCCTTCTCGTCACAGAGGTGATTCAGGGAATATTAGGAGTTGCACTTTAAGATGATTCTGGTCTGAGACCGCCCCCAGGTGCCTGGCATAAGCAAACCAAAGTCTTCTCTGGAGGAAAACATTATCACTTAGGTCTCAACTTACTCTTACAATCTTTAATTATAATGTAATTTTAAAAATATATTTCCAGCATAGAGTCAAAGATATCCAAGCAACCAAGAAATTAAGACACCATGATGAGAACTAGCAGGAACAGTAATAATAGAAACAAATTCAGTAACACTTGAGATATTATAGCTATCAGAAATATAAAACTACACTTAGGATGTTCAAAGGAATATAAGCTAAGATTGACAATTTTGTCCAAGAATTAGACACTATAAAACTGATGTAATAGTAGCAGAGAAATATTTGTCTCTTTTGTCAACACTATTTGGCCACATAGTTTAAAATTCTTACATTTCAGAATTTTACATTTTGTATTCTTTTTTTGTGCTTTTTTTTTTTTGACACACTGAAAAAACCCAAATCCCACACTGATAAGCCTAATATATTTTCATTTATTTTATAATTCAATAAGAAACATATTAGTTACATAAAAGATATGCCTACATGTGTTTCTGTGTGTATCTGTGCGTGTGGTGAGCACCCAGGTGCATGCATTCACAAAATTCTTGGAAGCACCTGTGATTTCTGCCAGGTTCATTCTTATTGTCAACTATTCAGTACACATCTGGGTAATACAATGTCACAAGACATCCAATGTGACCACGGAAAATTTACAGTTAACACCTGGTCATGGGGGAATGAAAATTAGCTGCAATTGTTTACAACCTAAAGGGGTTAATTATAAGTATTACCAAAGGTGAACTATCATTTAACAAATTGCCTAAACCGTGAGAAGGTTAGATATTCATACTGAAAAGCAAATATTACTGGTGGACTTAGTACACTGACTTTAAAACTCTCTTAAGTCAGATTCTTTCTTGAATATAGGTCTTGCTTGACAAGAAAAGCGGGGCACTGAGTAGTTATATTCATCAGGGGTCTGGAGGAAGAAAGAGGACTGAGAGGTAGGAAGAACTGGACAGAGAAAGGAGGGAAAGTGCATCAGAACTGAGCTCTGCCAGTTTCACATTTGTTTGGCCTCGTGAGATTACTGAGTAGTTGTAAAATCAAATGACTTTATCAATATAATGCCCATTTTTCATTTTAGAAGTGTAACACAGTATATTACTTACTCTCATTGAAGTTGAATGAAAAATCCATAATAAGCTCTTCATTGTTTGTACCTAGTTTAGCCAACTTAGTTCGTTAGAATCTGGTCTATTTGGTAAGACAAAAACCGGCCAGTTACATTTAACAACTGTTCGTCTGTGCACTCTGTAATAAGAGCGTCAGCAGATTTATTTTCCCCATATAAAGTAGAATTTCCAATTCACACCATGTACTCTGTGACTATTATGGACAGTATTTACTCAGAAGGAATGCTGTGCAAGTTTGGAAAAGCTGTCTCTAAGAGCAGAGGGAAGGTCATTTGACAAAACCAGAAACAAAACCTATACATGGGCAAAACATGAAGAGAACTAAAGTTTGTCATTCTTTTCAAAAACAAGTTTGAAATCCTAAAACAGTGTGATGACAGCAAATCAGACAACCCTTCCTCTCCCTCCTCTTGTCTCAAGCTCTGTATAATCAGAATGCCTCCATTCACTTAGCAAATATCAGCTTTTTTTGAAGGAGGGGAACCTGCTTGGAATTACTGAGGTAACACTAAAAAATAACTTCTACTAATTCTTCTCTTCCTGAAAATTGCCTATTTTTTCTCAGTTACTTTTTAAAAAGTAGAATAACTTTTAAAGGCTGCTTATGCACTTTTAGGCCACTTTTAGAGCACCTTTCCTCTCCTTTTCCTTCTTCTTTTTGTTTCTCAGATTGGGAAGTGACTTAGTACCATGCAGGGGAACCTGAACTCCATCTCATAATAATATAGTTTCATCCAATGGCATAATAGATACAGTAACATTCAATCTGTGTTGTGACATAAAACCATTGAGACTGTAACTCAGGAAACTCATAGTGCTTAAGGGAAGAAGAGAGGAAAAAACAAATAAGGATAAAGTCAAAACTGAAGTCACAGACTTGCAATGCAAAATTCAAAACCAAGCTAAAATCCTCTCTTTCTGCTGCACAAAATGTAAAATACCAGTATCTTATCTTAAGAAAGGTAAGCAAGCTACAACACTGAAAAATCTTGACTATCACCTTTTCATTCACAAAGATAAAAGAAAAATTCAACATTAACCGTCCCAGAAAAGTGCTGCACCTTAAAACCAATCTTTTCACTTACCCTAGAGTATGCACATTATGATCTCTTAAATCCTCTTAATTCCAGTACATCCAGAACATATATGAATTCTTAGCACATCGATTTAAAGAACAAACTTGAACCAAATTGTTAATTACAACAGAGATCATAACAAAACTCCCTGAAATTCTAGGGAGAGCTATGAGTATGAAATCCAGCCTCTAGACTCTGGTGTATACTGTGTCTATCTTTAACTTGAAAATGATTTGGTTTCACATTCCATTGAAGTCCCACTGGCAGATGCCTTTGGTAAGCTCGCCAATGGCAGGCTTTCACGCACCCTCCCTCCCCCCTCCCTCTGACTGAGCTTCCGATGTTACATCTAATGCTGATTTACTCAGCTGTCTTTTTACCTGTCTCTGCGTGGGTAAAAGGAGATGCTTTCATTGATGGATATTACGGAAACACTTGGAAGCTGAACATTAGCCCGAGGACTTACTGTGCTTTCCCTGCTATCCCCTCCCCCTACTCACTGCCAGAAACCAACTGACTTCCAAACTTGGCTGCATGAAAAAGAATGTTCTCTGATTGGCATTCCTGGAAGCAGACAGCAAGGCAGCTCAAGTTTTGTACTGTTACTCAGCATGAATAACTCCCCAGTTACACAAAATACAAACAAGTAAATTTTGTTGTTGTTTTTCTCAACTTTGAGGAGAACTGAAAAAATATTATGAGGCATTAAAAATATTTTTATTGTAGGACAGCATTTAAGTTTTAATATCCACATATAATCTTACCCGGAATGGCTATGGCTCAGTAGGAAAGGGAAATGGCTTTTTTTGGTTAAAAGTTGAATGAGTCTTAGTAAATGAGTTGGGATCCATTAGAGGAAGAAATCATTATGCTGCCTGCTTGCCAGTATTTTGGAGAGCAACTGTTCAATCTGTGCATTTTCTGTTGGAGAAAAACTTGCTTGTAAGAATTATAGAAAAACTAATTTCAACCAAACAGCAGGAGAGGGTGCAAAAAACACTTCTACCTTCCTATTGTACCTTCTTTTTCAGGACTGTCTTGCGAAACTTGAGTGTGGACTGGAAAAGAAAAGGAACGTATGTGTACGTGTGTGTGTGTGTGTGTGTGTGCGCGCGCGCGCGCGTGTGTTATACACATGTACACCTGAAAGAAGAGAAACTGAGTGAATGGAAACAAGGAAAAAGATACATTTCATCAATTAAAGTCTGACATAAATTAATAATATGGGGTCCCTTTAAATCATCATTAATTAACTTGTATTTCATATTTATTCATATTTAGTGGTCACTGGGGCCAAAAGATCTCCTGGCTCTGAAAATAACTAACCTCTTTATGTTCAAAGCATACAATTCTATAGGCCACACAACTTCTTCAAAATCCTGATAAAGGCTTTATAATTTTGGTAATTGGACACATCTCAACCCTAAGCATTTTGGGGTTTCCAAATTTCAGCGAGCTGTGGCTGCCAACTCCGGGCAACTGTCAGCTGGCTAGGTTCAGGGCAGTGATGTGGCTGCAGCTGCTCCTTGGAACTTACATGGACATCTCAAAAATATTCAATGGCAAAAGGTTGACGCCAGAAAGCAAGTTTTCTGGTTTTGTTTGTTGATGGTTTTAGATCTTCTAACTTAGGTTATATTTTACCATATCTACAGCAACACCATTTTAAGAAACCATGAGGGAAAACTTGATTAATTGGCAGCATATTGCTCACCTATTTCAGTGATATTTTGACACCCCATATACATTGGTGGCTTATCAGCTTTTAGCCTTTTAGCTGAACTTTGTTATTAGATGTCTGCACATGTACCCCAGAACTTAAAGTATATATATAAAAAAAGATTAAAAGAAAGAGAGGAGTAAGAAACTTCCCTTATTTTTGTCCCCAAAGTTGACAGTTTCTTAGGGAAACTGTAGGCTATACGTAATGCTGACAGACAGGGGCATTCTAATGACTTCACAAATGAATGGAGGGAAAAAACCCAACAGTCCAGAAAGCACACATTTCTGTCCCTGTGTTTCTTTATCCCTCTGTCAAAAACACTCCTCCCAAGGCTAGTAGATGGTGTCAAAACACCAATGAACTAAGAAGGATGGACAGAGGTGTGGCCATCAGTGGTTCACATTCAGCTGCTTTGTTCACCTCGGTTGTATCTCAGAGTGAGCTCTAGCACATAACTGATACTCAAAAAATGGTTGCTGAAACTGAAGAACTGCTCATGTACAAGTGTATATCTTAACCTATGGAAAATGGTTATTTGTTGGTCCACATCTTAAATACATTTTGTATTTGTCTTGTGAAAAATATGCTTGTCTTCAAGCAATTAACCAAAATATTATATAGAATGTACATTATGTACCAAGTACCTTTACTGAAGCCAAAGAAAATCATTATACATCTTGTGTGTGTATGTATGCATGTGTGTGATTCTAAATATTAACATGGCAAATATTTGTTAAGGGCACTTCTACTGATCTTGCTGGCTTATACGAAAAATAGAGAAAAAAGGAAATGTTAGGTTTGCTAATATTTTCCAGTAACTAGTAAACCATGACAATTTTCCTTATTGAACTATTACTGGCTACTCCTTACAGTGCAACATTCATCAGTCGGATATCTCCTAAGGTTCCCAATTTTATCTCTGCTGCCATTTCCATTGGTGACAGTCTTAGAAATCTCAGAACACTCTACAACAGGAATAGGAGCATTAGTCCAGATGCAAGTGTGAGTGAGCACAATAAATATTTTTTCTTCTTTTTTCCCCTAACCTTCACAAGGCAATATATAAGATTTATAATGGCTAGAACTCAGTCTTTATCATGAGTTAAATATGTTGTTTTTCTCTTTCATAAACACTAACATGAAAGTTAGGATATAATCAGAAAAATAGCTTCTAGGGCTTGCTTCCAAAGAAAACTGGGCATGTAACAGGCAAATCAGATACCCTTGATTTATCATGAACAAGCAGTTAATCTCTCCTCCATTCTCCAGAAATAGACTCTATTAGCACAGTTCTGTGGATGGCAAATGCTAGTAGCAGGCTCCTTGCAAGGGTGACAAAGGTGTTCAAACACAGGTCTTAGCCAATCTGTGAGACATGCATGTGTATGAAGAACCTGGTCACTGAAAAGCAAATGACCTCTGTTCGTTTTTTCTTCCCTAATAAACATCCTTAAGAGACTAGGACAGGCAGTATTCTCAGGGTGCTAGTTTTATAGCTGATTTTTTTGTCATATCATTTATTTTTAAAAGCAGATAATTTTTACGCAAAATAAATTAGGGTGGAATTGTAATTTTTGTTAAAAGAAAAAACATTAATACATCCAAGTCATTTAAAATTAATTAAAATAGACACTGTCCAAAAAAATTAGAAAAACTACACATAAACTGCATTTGAAAATAGGGGCTCTACAAACAAATATGGAAGATTCAAAGCAGCAGCATGCTATTTATAGTCTTATTAAATGCCAATCAACTTAAAAATATAACAGCAATCTCTCTTCTAGATATATACCTGAAGGAAATACACCACCTCCTAAAGGTATCTACACTTCTATGCGCATCACAGTGTTATTCACAATAACCAAGATGTGGAAACAACCAAAGTGTTCGTTGACAGTGGAATGAATAAAGAAATTGTGATATACATGCAAACTATTATCCAGCTCCAAAAAAAGAGATCCTGCCATTTGCCACAACATGGATAAACTTAGAGGACATTATGACTAGTGAAGTAAGCCAGGCACAGAAAGACAAATTCTATGTGATCTCACTTATATGTGGAGTCTTTAAAAGAATCAAATATATAGACATAGAAAAAAAGCAATAGTTACCAGGAGCAGGCGGAAATGGGAAGATGTAGATCACAAGGTACAAAAAGAGAGTTATATAGTATGAATAAGTCTAGAGATTTAGCATACAGCTTGATAATACTACAGTTGATAATATTGTATTGTATACTGATAATTTGCCAAGAGAGTAGATTATTAGCTACTCTTAACACACACACGTGTGTGCGCACATACATACATACACGAAAGTAACTCTAGGAAACAATGGTATATTAATTTGTTTAACTGTAGCAATCATCTCACTATATATATCAAAATAAGTATATCAAAACATCATGTTGTATACCTTACAGACATACATTTTAAAAACAAAACCACAGCAGCATGCTATATATAATCCTATTAAATGCCAATAAACTTTAAAATTGGTTGAAATGGACACCCATTATATATGCCTGTCACATGAAAATAACTTTAATCATGCAAGGGGCTGTATGTACAAATATAGTAATTACAAAATGTAATTAATATTACATAATTAGCATAGTATTATAAATATAATTAGTATAGTATTAATGTAAAATATAATTCATATTTTTGATAGCAAATAATTGGGAACAATGATAGTTTTGATACAAATAGAATGGCATAGGTTAATGCTTACTTAGGTTAAAAATCAGCATGTATGTGTACATGCACCATGATTTCAACAATATTAGAACACCATAAAGGCTAAAAAATCTTATCAAAATGATTTGGGTATCCTTTATGAAAACTATTAATTTACCTTTTGTAAATTTTCTGTAATGACATTATTTTACCTTCATAATTTACACACACACACATACACACACACACACACACACACACTATAATATTCAAATAGGAATAATTGCAGCATTTCCTCATTCCTCACTCTCTTCTATCTTTGAAGAGGCATCTCTAGTTCTCTTGGTCTCTGTTGCAGGGGCTTATAGGGGAGAGGAGCATAAGGGGATGAAGATGCTCTTTAACGTCTAAAGAGACATAGAAGAAGATTAATGGGACTTATATTGGTTTTAAGAAAGGGCATGGAGGGAAATATCCAGAAAAACAACACTCTTAAGATGGTGAGAACAAGAAAAGAGTAGGTAGGAAAAAGAATCTGGCACCCTATGGGTAGCAGGCTGGGGGCAGACTGTAAGCCAGATTGGGGAGCAGCCACTTCAGTGAGGCAGACTTAGAGGAGATCATGATCTCAAAAAGAGGTTTAGGATATTTGGCCCTAGGATATCTGTCTGGGTGTTTTGTGATTTCTTCTCATAAAACCCAAGAGATGTTTTAACTTTTCCAGATATGGTAGTACCAAGTTTGTGTGTCTTTGGGACACTTCATGATATAGACATGAACCTTAAATCTATAGATATATTTGGTTACATAAACATTTTTAAAAAGTTGGTGCTAATTGTTGGGTTGTGGTGGTTGTTACAGCTGGTTTTCTTTGATATGGGTAAGAAATCAGTTTTACTCCTGTCTATACAAACTTTCTGGATCATTTTCTTCTACTTGCACTTTCTTTCCAGTGTCTCTCTCGGTTCCCATGATGAATATCTATTACAGTCTCATGGGCTAACTGCTGAATGTAAAGTGGCCAGCCATTCTGTTTTGTCTAGTCTGAGGGACTTCCTGGGATACAGAATTTTCAGCACTGAAACTAGGAAAGTTCCAGACAAACCAGAGTTAGTCATCCTGTATATGCGATCTGGAAGTTTTAAAGTTATATGTATACTTTTGAAAAAGATCAGCCTTTTTATTAATTAGAAAGTATTTGGCCCAAGTAGACCAAGACTCTGAAAATAAAGATTTCATTTGGTCTTTATCCCTTGTTAGCTGCACAACCTGGGAGAGTTCCTCCGCCAAGTGTCACTATTTCTTCATCCCCACAATGAGAATAATAATACTTCAAAGAGTTGTTGTCAACTTCAAATGAGATATACATATAAATTCAGAATACATAAAATGTATAAATCCATACTTTATATCACATATTTTACATAAACTTTATATTAGATTACATATAGTTATTTTTCAAAGCAGATTTTAATTATTTTAGATTGAGAAATAATGGAAGCACGAAGAACAGGCACAGCATGTCACACTATGTGGGGTGCAGAAGAGAAGAGAGAGAGAAACTGACTGACTAATGAAACATTTTTTCAGGAGTGTCAGGTTTAGCATTTGATTTTCTCCTAAATTAACTCACCATGTTAAGGATTTTTTAAGTGGTTATATAGTCCCAGTAACTACCAATATATCATGCTTGCAAAGCATATGGGTTATCAACAGTATTAAAAAATAAAGATTTTTAGCCTGTGCAATGTAGTGAGACCCTGTCTCTACAAAAAAAAAAAAAAAAAGAAAAAATTTAGCCAGGCATGGTGGCATTTGTCTGTGGTCCCAGCTACTTGAGAGGCTGGGATGGGAGGATTACTTAAGCCTAGGAAGTTGAAGCTTCAGGAAGCTGTTATCATGACACTGCACTCCAGCCCTGGGTGACAGAGAACGCTTGTCTCCAAAAAAAAAATAAATAAATAACTAAATAAAGAAAAACTTAAGATTTTATTGTAGTTTTTTTCTATACCCTGGGGTGGGGTATTTTTCCTTTGTGGAATCAAGTCAACTCTAATTGGAACACAATCATAAATATATCCCTCATTTAGTGAAAGCAGAATGTCCACCTTTATCCCAGGGACAGAGGACCACCTCTTTTGGCTTACTTAATTAACTCTGCCAACATATGCTTTATCTGATGCTGCTTAAGAAGTGAGGGTAAAAGTTGGTTTTGGAGTAAAGTGAAAATATATTTAATGTCATCATTTAAAACGTGCACATCTTCATAATCAAATGTCTAATCCATATTTGAAATCCAAGTGAAAACTGGTTCTAATTCAAGTTGTTTAAGATCTATCCAGGGTTAGAAATAGGACAATTCTGTTTTGTGTGATAAAAGAAAATGACAGGTGTTAGCCAAACTGGCCAGAGTTTGGTAGTTATATTCAGCATATTCATTTGTGTTCTGGAGGCTGGGAGGTCCAAGATGGGTGGCTGCATCGGTAAGGAACTCATGCTGCTTCACAACAGGGTGGGAAGATGAAAGGGGAGCCTGGCCTATGTTAAAAAAAAAAAAAAGACCCAGACAGGGGAGACAGCTTTACTTTACAACAAACTCTAAGAAACTAAGAATTCACTCCCATAAGAAAAGTGTTACTGCCTCTTAATGACCTAACAATCTACCCTTGGAGGCATCACATCCCAACACCATGCACTGGAACCAAGCCTCAGTATGAGTTTTAGTGGGGATAAATCATATTCGAACCACAGCAATTTGGGAACAGTTCTTCTCCAAATAAGCATACTACTATCAGTGTTTTTCAAACTTGTTGTTTCCTATGTAACTTTTTCTTCAAAGGAAATAGTTCACTGAAACTTAACAAGAAGAAGGTATAGCTCTTTTAGCAGAAATTGAGGTGTGAAGCCTGTGGCCCCATTTATTCAGCCCCCTCCTCCATGATGCAGTCCCTGAAGGGACTCCAGGAGCCCTCCATGAACCTGGGAAGCTCTGCTTAAAAACCACAGACTTCTAGTATTCATGGCATTTATGTTCTTTACAAACTATTAGCTTTTTCATATTAACAAAAGTTCAGGCACATATTCTTAAAAGCCACATACAACTGTAGAGCTTAAAAGAATGTCCCATCCACCTCTTTATACCTTTGAATCCTGGAAGCAACCATTTTCATCTAACTGTTAATTATGATGATTATTCCATATTCCCATAGGATACTCATATATATACTTTTTGATTTTCAAATATTGATATTGTCTGTTGGCCTCCTATTATGGGAGAGAAGGATTCAGCTATTATATATAATACTTCCTCCAGCCTGTGTGCTCTTCTCCCTCTCTCTCTCTTTCTTCTTTCCTGCCTTCCTGTCATGTTTTCTCATTCTCATACCACACACATGAGCACACACATGCTTCCCTTGGCTTAATCCTCCCAATTTAATTACACGACAATCTTAGATAAAGCACTAATTAGTGTTTATATTACTTTAACTATGTATATATTATCCACATGTAAGCCACATGGGAATTTATGATTACATTTCTTTTACACGTTTTTCTTTATCTTCTTTTTCCTAACATTAATTGTGTCATTTTTTTTTTTGCTTTATTTTTCATCTGCCCATCTTATATTTTCTCAAACCCTCCAATAGAAATGCAACATTTCTCTTGGTCTAGTCAAATAAGTTAATTATTTTTTTTAGTACCCCATGCTTTTTGTGGCAATCTTGCTACTGAGCTGTCATCCTAGGAATACTCTTTGCCTCTCTGTAGTTTGGGTCCCATTCCCTGAATTCTTTGTTTTCCTCTTTCTTGATGAACTCCCTCATGGGTGGGTGGGCAAACATGCTTTGCAGTAGCTTCCTGAGAAAGATGTTTGTGACAAACACATTTTTGGAGAACTTAAATGTTTGAAAGTATTTTTTTATTCTCTTCTTACATTAATTGTTACTGTGAGTTTATACAGAATTCATTGTTTAGAAATACCTTTTCCTCAGAAATTTCAAGGAGTTTCTCCACTGTCTTTTAGCTTGTAGTATTATTGAGAAGTTATTTTGTTCCCCAATTCATTTTGACTTTCTTTGTTCTTTCTTCATTCCTTTCCTTGCTTGTTCATTTCTTCCTTCTCCTCTTCCTTCCCTCCTTCTTCTCTCTGAAAACACTTATGATTTCTTCTTTACCCCTGGCGGTCTATTGTCTCATAATAGTACATTTAGTGTGATATGCACTAGTTCCCCCAGTTGATTGTGTTTGAAATTCAGGGACTTTGACTCATTCATTCAGTTCCAGGAAATTTTATTATGCACTTTTAGCAATTTGTGACCTCTATTTCTTCTGTTCTTTCATTCTGAAACTAAATCCTTTAGACTCACACTCTAATATTATTATGTTTTCTATTTATCTTCTTTTTGTCATCTACCTCTGGAAGAATCTCTCATCTTTGTTCTACTGAATATATTATTTCTGCTAACATTTAATTTTTAAGAATTTATCTCTAATTTCTCCTTCTTCATAGCACCATGTTTATTTTCATGAACACAATTTGTTTTCTACCATCTATAATATACATTTCAGCTTTTTTTTTTGAGACAGAGTTTCGCTCTTATTACCCAGACTGGAGTGCAATGGCACGATCTCGGCTCACTGCGACCTCCGCCTCCTGGGTTCAGGCAATTCTCCTGCCTCAGCCTCCTGAGTAGCTGGGATTACAGGCATGCACCACCGTGCCCAGCTAATTTTTTGTATTTTTAGTAGAGACGGGGTTTCACCATGTTGACCAGAATGGTCTCAATCTCTTGACCTTGTGATCCACCCGCCTCGGCCTCCCAAAGTGCTGGGATTACAGGCGTGAGCCAACATTTCAGCTTTTTTAAAAATTATACTTTAAGTTCTGGGGTACATGTGCAGATCTTGCAGGATTGTTACATAGGTATGGACATGACATGGTGGTTTGCTGCCTCCATCCCCCTGTCACCTACATTAGGTATTTCTCCTAACGTTATCTCTCCCCAATCTCCCAACCTCCTGCTATCCCTCCCTATTGCTTCACCCCCAACACCCCAACAGACCCCAGTGTGTGATGTTCTCCTCCCTGTGCCCATGTGTTCTCATTGTTCAACATCCACTGAGAACATGTAGTGTTTTGTTTTCTGTTCTTATGTCTGTTTGCTGAGAATGATGGTTTCCAGCTTCATCCTTGTCCTTGCAAAGGACATGAATTCATCCTTTTTTATAGTTGCATAGTATTCCATGGTGTATATGTGCCACATTTTCTTTATCTAATCTATCCTTGATGGGCATTTGGGTTGGTTCCAAGTCTTTGCTATTGTAAACAGTGCCACAATGATCATATGCGTGCATGTGTCTTTATAACAGAATGATTTATAATCCTTTGGCTATATACCCAGTAATGAAATTGCTGGGTCAAATGGTATTTCTGGTTCTAGATCCTTGAGGAATTGCCACACTGTCTTCTGCAATGGTTGCACTAATTTGCACTCCTACCAATAGTGTAAAAGTGTTCCTATTTCTCCACATCCTCTCCAGCATCTGTTGTCTCCAGATTTTTTAATGATTGCCGTTTTACTTATTTATTTATACTTTGGGCTCTGGGGTACATGTGCACATCCTGCATCCTGCAGGATTGTTGCATAGGTACATACATGGCATGGTGGTTTGCTGTCTCCATCCCCCATGTTGCCTACATCAGGACATTTCTCCTGGTCATGCCATTCTAACTGGCGTAAGATGGTATCTCAATGTGGTTTTGATTTGCATTTCTCTAATGAGCAGTGATCATGAACACTTTTTCAAATGCCTGCTGTCCTCATAAATGTCTTCTTTTGAAAACTGCCTTTTCATATCCTTCACACACTTTTTGATGGTGTTGTTTTTTTCTTGTAAATTTGTTTTAGTTCTTTGTAGATTCTGGATATTAGCCCTTTGTCAGATGGGTAGCTTGCAATTTTTTTTTTCCCCATTCTGTTGGTTGCCAGTTCACTCTAATGATTGTTTCTTTTGCTGTACAGAAGCTCTGAAGTTTAATTAGATCCCATTTGTCTATTTTGGCTTTTGTTGCCATTGCTTTTGGTGTTTTAGTCATGAAGTCCTTGCCTATGCCTATGTCCTTAATGGTTTTGCGTAGGTTTTCAACTAGAGTTTTTATAGTGTTAGGTCTTATGTTTAAATCTTTTTAATCCATCTGGAGTTAATTTTTGTATAAGGTGTAAGGAATGGGTCCAGTTTCAGCTTTCTGCACGTGGCTAGCCAGTTTACCCAATACCATTTATTAAACAGAGAATCCTTTCCCCATTGCTTGTTTTTGTCAGGTTTGTCAAAGATCAGATGGTTGTAGGTGTGTGGCATTAATTTAAAGGCCTCTGTTTTGTTCCATTGGTCTATATCTCTGTTTTGGTACCAGTACCATGCTGTTTTGATTACTGTAGCCTTGTAGTATAGTTTGAAGTCAGGTAGCATGATGCCTCCATCTTTGTTCTTTTTTCTTAGAATTGTCTTGGCTATGTGGGCTCATTTTTCATTTCATATGAAGTTTAAGGTGTTTTTTTCCAGTTCTGTGAAGAAGGTTAATGATAGTTGGATGGGGACAGCACTGAATCTATGAATTACTTTGGGAAGTATGACCATATTGACGACATTGTTTCTTCCTAACCATGAACATGGAATGGTTTTCATTTGTTTGTGTCCTCTTTTATTTCCTTGAGCAGTGGTTTGTAGTTCTCCTTGAAGAGGTCCTTCATGTCCTTTGTTAGTTGTATTCCTAGGTATTTTATTCTCTTCGTAGCAAGTGTGTATGGGAGTTCACTCATGATTTGGCTCTTTGTCTGTTATTGGTGTATAGTAATACTTGTGATTTTTGCACATTGACTTTGTGTCCTGAAACTTTGCTGAAGTTGCTTATCATCTTAAGGAGATTTTGGGCTGAAATGATGGGGTCTTCTAAATATACAATCATGTCATCTGCAAATAGAGACAATTTGACTTCCTTTTCCTAATTGAATATCTTTATTTATTTTTCTTGCCTGATTGCTGTGGCTAGAACTTCCAATATTATTTTGAATAGGAATGGTCTAGTGCCAGTTTTCAAAGGGAATGCTTCCAGTTTTTGCCCATTCAGTATGATATTGGCTGTGGGTCTGTCGTAAATAGCTTTTATTTTGAGACACGTTCCATCGATAGCTAATTTATTTGGAGTTTTTAGCATAAAGGGCTGTTGAATTTTGTCAAAGGCCTTCTCTGCCTCTATTGAGATAATCATGTGGTTTTTGTCTTTGGTTCTGTTTATGTGATGGATTATGTTTATAGACTTGCGTATATTAAACCAGTCTTGCATCCCTAGGATGAAGCCTACTTGATTGTGATGGATAAGCTTTTTGATGTGCTGTTGCATTCAGTTTGCCAGCATTTTATTGAAGATATTTGCATCAATGTTCATCATGGATATTGGCCTGAAATTTTCTTTTTTAGTTGTGTCTCTGCCAGCTTTTGGTATCAGAATGATGTTGCTCTCATAAAGTGAGTTAGGGAGTATTCCCTCTTTTTGTATTGTTTGGAATAGTTTCAGAAGGAATGATACCAGCTCTTCTTTGTATGTATGGTAGAATTTGGCTGTGAACCTTTCTGGACCTGGACTTTTTTTTTGGTTGGTAGGCTATTAATTGCTGCCTCATCTTCAGACCTTGTTATTAATCTATTCAGGGATTCTACTTCTTCCTGCTTTAGTCTTGGGAGGGTGTAAGTGTCCAGGAATTTATGAATTTCTTCTAGATTTACTGGTTTATGTGCATAGAGTTGTTTGTAGTAATCTCTGATGCTAGTTTATATTTCTGTGGAATCGGCAGTGATATCCTCTTTATCATTTTTTATTGCATCTATTCGATTCTTCTCTGTTTTCTATTAGTCTTGCTAGTGGTCTATCTTGTTGATCTTTTTAAAAAACCAGATCCTGGATTTATTGATTTTTTTCAGGTTTTAAAAGCTACATGTAACAGCCTTTTGTTCTCTGCACAGTCGTCGTTACCTTCAGTTTCTTGTTGGTTAGTTTGCTTTGGTCTCTTTCTCTTGGAGACTTTCCTCCGTATCTAGTATTCCTTAGCTGTCTGCTCAAGCAATGCATTATGGGATCCAGGACATTACCATAAAACCATTAGACAAAGCTGAGTTGTTTCACTGAAATGCCCTCAAGAATAGCAAGATCTCTGCCCCCTTGGGTAGTCAGATCCTCCAGAAATGTGACCCCTGCAATGTTCCGCCTGGGAACAGCCTGGTTGCCAGTGTCCTGGGAGCTGAGCCACCTAAGAAGGCTTGAAGGGAATGGAGAGTTTGTTACTACTTGGCATGCATATTTCTACTTAGTCTCCCAGATTTCTTTTCTTTTCTTTTTTTTTTTAGAAGCATTAAATAATTTATTATACTTTTAAGTTCTTGGGTACATGTGCAGATTGTGCAGGATTGTTACATAGGTTATACACATGCCATGGTGGCTTGCTGCATCAATGTACAAAAATCTCAAACATTCCTATTCACCAATAACAGACAGAGAGCCAAATCATGAGCCAACTCCCATTCACAATTGCTACAAAGACATAAGATATCTAGGGATACAACTAACAAGGGCCATGAAGGACCTATTTAAGGAGAACTATAAACCACTGCTCAAGGCAATAAGAGAGGACACAAATGGATAGAAAAACATTCCATGCTCATGCTTAGGAAGAGTCAATATCATGAAAATGGCCATACTGTATCCCAGATTTCTATATTTTACCTCACCCTCACCTGCCACTGTACCCAGTAATGCTGTTTGTAGCTTCTCTAGTTAAGTTACTCCAGAGAATAATACTCTAATATCTCTCTTACAGTGTCAGAGAGGGGTTGTTGTCAGGCTGCAAAGGGTTGAGGAGGGAATTTGGGAGTCCCACTGTTCCTGTTAAGAATTTCAAACAGTCCTGTTTTCAGCCTCAAGTTTGTCCCATAGTGTCAGCAATCCTTTTTGCCTCCAGTCTTTGAGTTCTTCCAGGGTTCTCAATGGAGTTCCCATTTGTTTCATTTTGGCATGTCCTCTGAAGACACCTAGGTTTCTACATCTCTGTTTAGCTAAAACACATACCACTCATTCATTCCCTTTCCATTAAAAAAAGTCAATAGCTTTCTGCTGTTGTGTTCTCTCTTATTTTCTTTAGAAAGTGGGTTTCTTTTTCTTTTTCTTTTTTCTTATTTCTTTTTTGAGTTGTCATTATAAGAGTTCCTTTGGGAGGGAGAGGGTAGACTTAAGCATGTGTCCCATCCACCATTTTGATTATAATTCTCTGCCTTCACTCTTTAGCACTGCTTTAAAAAGGGAACAAATTCTCAAACATCTCTTAAAAATGATCACACCGAAGTCAGCAGTTCTGTGTTTGGGGCTAGGGGACAACAGGGGCAACATAATATTTCATTTTTCTCCACAAGTACACCCAATGCTAAAATGAACACTATATCCCTGCAATGTATGTAATTATTTCTATCAGACATAGTAAAGTACAACATTCAATTAGAATAAGGAGATCCTTTTATTCTAAAGTGACATATTGTCCCCTATATTAAAACTTTCATCATTTATCTGTGGAATTAAATATCTGAACCTATATAATTATAAATAATTCATTCATATTCACAAACTATCTTAAAAGTGAAAATACATTTATTTCATAATTGAAGTTCTGCCTAAACTATTAATTAAGTCATAACCTAGTCAAGACAAGTAAAATTATTTGGCAGTCATTTTGCATTTGCTTTATGTTGGAAGACAATGTAAAATTTAATAGTGAACTAATTTCCCTTTTAAGTTGTCATTGTCATTCGCATATAGACCACATTTGTGTATTTTGTTATTTGAGATGAGATTTGTCTTGAATCATTTTATATACTGGTTTTGCTCCTTGTAATATGTCAGTCTGGAGACATCAGTTTTCTAGAAATATTGTACCCTAATTCTTCAAGAGTATCCCATAAACATTAAAGCTACCTTTTACAGTTAGAGAGAGATATATATACACATTCAATTATTTCTCCAACTATTAAAGTTGGCCCTGGGCAGAGAATCACAGGTCATTCTTAGCATCCTTTATTTTCTTGCCACATTTTCCCTCTCTACATAGTCTGCTCACCTAGATCCACAATATTCTGTTGCCATCAGTAATGCCCTAAGACACAGTCAAGGGGGTTGGAAGGTTGTGGGGATGGGCTGCCCTGGGCCTCACACGTTAGAGGGTCTTGCTGCTGCAGTCTTCCTGTGCTTTCTATGTCATACCCAAAGAGCTATGAGCTAGAAGAAAAACTAGTGTCCCTCTTCTAACCAAGCTCTGAGCATGTAAGACTCTGGAGTTTCCTGCTCCAAAGGCCTTGAGACTGGATCCAAGTCTGCCTTCCCAAGGTGGACCTGCCTCTAGTATACACACCTTGAAGACTTAAGGGTAGTTGAAGAATGGTTGTTTGTGGGGATGTGGATGTAGTGGGTATGAGTCCATCTTGGAAGAATGAGCTACGGTGTTTACACACACATGTGCAAGGCCCTTTCAGATATAGGACAGAACTAGGGATGGGAAGAGAAAGCAGAGTGTCTGAGTGCTCTCTCTCTGAGTGGCCACATTTAAGAGAATTTCAGTTTGAACTTGGCCTTAAAAATCATTATGAATATACACTTATTAAGGTGGGAAAACATATTTAATAGTTTATAAGTTTGATTTATATCTTTTAAATATTTAGGCATATTGTTTGTATGTCATTCTTTGTATTCATGCCTCAGGCTCTATAAAATACTAGGGGCATGCCTGACTGTCATATTGCCCTCATATTTACAGTGCAGTGTTCTAAAAGTTACTGGGTGCCTTCCCCACACTTTCTCTTTTCTATCAAATTTGTCTGTCCTGAACAACAAAAAGTCTCAAAATCATATTTTTAAAAAAGAAACTCATTAGAGAGCTGAAGACACAAAGAAAGCCAAATACATTAATTTTCAAAATGAGGTTAACCCTTTCTTGGACAGAAGAATTCTATAGCTGTTATCGCTCCCGACGACACAGCAAGAGGTGGAGCACCTTCACCACAGAGCTGAGTAAGGACAACCAGCCCAGCTATTAACACACTTTTAACAGTTACAAGTGGATAGGTACCACAGATTAGAACACTGAAGTCCCCCAACCACAGAAAGAATCCATGTCTGCCTGTTAACTCCTTCCCACAGATCATCACTGAATATTTGGGGGTGGTTGATACAGGCTAGGGCAGGGCAAGAGAACTGATGGAGATCCCATAAAGGGGCACAAGGCTTCATTCAGTGCACAGTAGCAGTTCTCCAGAAGTGAAGAGAGATGTCCATATACCTGAAAAGCTGGGTGCTGGAGTGTAAAGGAGAAAAAGACCCCCTGTGGTCTAGAAACATTGGCAGGTAGGCTTTAAGTATGCAGACATCTCTGGAGCAATGCTACTGTCAGTCTTCCTAAAGATAAATTTCTATTTCTTTCCAAAATACATCTAAAGCCAATGATAAATCACACTAAAGCTATAGCAAAGTTTACATTCATATCTAATCATGTTAGATTAATCCATCCTCCCTGCCTTTCCCCCACCCCATACATGTTTGCAGCCCAACAGAGAAAGGGATGAGCTTCTTTATGGGAGTAAATATTATTTACTACTGTACTTTTACCCACTGACATACAATAAACAATTATAAAACACATGAAGAAGCAGAAAACTGACTCTGAAAGAAAAAACATTAGAAGCAGACCCAGAGATGGCTCAAATGTTGGATATAGCAGGCAGAGAGCTGTTTAAAAACTATGATAGATATGTTAAAAAGATATAATAAAAAAGCGAGACACATGCATTAATATTGGGGAAATTTCAATAGATATATGTGCATTATCAAAAAGAGCAAAATAGAAATGATAAAAATAAAAATTATGTATAATAAATGAAGGATTCATTCAAGAAGTTGAACAGCAGACTGAACCCAGCAGAAGAAAAGGTCAGTAATATTTAAGATATGTCAATAAAATCATCCAAATGGAAACATAAGAGAAAAAAGAGTAAAGAAAATGGAACAGAAATCCTGTGACTGTAATAAAAATTGAATGATCTAAGATATTTGTAATTGGAGCCTCAGAAGCGTAGCGGGGATGATATTAAGGAGAAGAAATACCTAAAAGGATGATAGGTGAACAATTTCCATAACTGGTAAAAGATATCAACCCACGTATGAAAAAAGCTAAGTAAAACCCAAGCAAGAAAATGCAAAAACAAACAACTAAACAAACAAAACAAACTCCACCACCACCAACAACACATTGAGGCATTTTTTGATTAAACTATTGAAAAACAAGGATAGAGGGTAAATCTTAAGAGCAGCCAGAGGAAAAAGACATTTCACACAGGGAACAACCTTAGGAACGATGTCTGATTTTTCAACTAAAATATTAGCTGCCTTAAGACAATGCAATATCTGCAAAGTATTGAAGGAAAGCAACTCTTAATCTAGAATTTTATGTTCAACAAACTTGTCTTTCAACATGAGGGTGAAATAATATGAGAAAGGTTGAGAGTGTTTGTTTTTAGCAAATATGTACTGCAAGAGACAAGGAAGTTCTTCAAGGTGAATTCTTACTTGAAGCCTGAATCTACATGGTGAACTGAAAATTTTTAGAGTAGATAAATGACTAAATATCTAGGTAAGTATAAAAGACCTTTTAAAAATTACCATCATCTACCTACCTACATATCTATCATCATCTACCTACCTATCCACATTTTAAAAACTTATGACTATTTAAAGCAAAAATAACATATTTTGTTTATTACCTATAAGTAAATAAAATACATGACAACAAGAAAGCGAAGGTCAGCAAGTAAATATAATTATACTTTTTAAAGGTTCTTACATGTTTATTTTTGTAATATCATTTAAAGGTAAACAATAATAAAGATGCATTTGCGCAATCTTAAGACACAATAACTAAAAAATAAAAGCACTCCATTGAGGTATAGTGGAAAATATCAATGGAGGAGATAAAATGAAATAATAAAATATTCAATTAACTCAAAGGAAAGCAAACAAATAAGAAACATAGGAACAAAAAACAGATGTGACAAATAGAAAACAAATATCAAGATGGGAGACTTAAATCTAATGAGAGTAAACATTGCATTAAATGTAAAGGTCATGGTCACCAAAACGGTATGATACTGGTATAAAAATAGGCACATAGACCAATGGAACAAAATAGAGAACCCATAAATAAACCCAAATACTTATAGCCCACTGGTCTTTGATGAAGCAAACAAAAACATAAAGTGGTGAAAGGACATCCTGTTCAACAGACGGTGCTGGGATAATTAGCAAGCCACATATAGAAAAATAAACTAGATCCTCATTTCTCACCTTATACAAAAATCAACTCAAGATTGACCAAGATCTTACATCTAAGACCTTAAACTATAACAATGATAGACGATAACACTGGAAAAACCCTTCTAGACATTGGCTTGAGAAAGAATTTCATGACCAAGAACCCAAAAGCAAATGCAATAAAAACAAAGATAAATAGGTGGGACTTAATTAAACTAACAAGCTTTTGGATAGCAAAAAGAAAAGTAAGCAGAGTAAACAGCCCACAGAGTGGGAAAAAAACTTCACTATCTATACATCTGAAAATGTACTAATATCCAGAATCTACAATGAACTCAAATCAACAAGAAAAACAATTCCATCAAAAAGTGGATTAAGGACATGAATAGACAATTATCAAAAGAAGATATACAAATGGCCAACAAACATATGTAAAATGGTTCAACATTACTGATGATCAGGGAAATGCAAATCAAAACCAAAATGTGATACCACCTTACTCCTGTAAGAATGGCCATAATAAAAAATTTTTTAAAAATCAGTAGCTGTTGACGTGGATGCAGCAAACAGGGAACACTTCTGAACTGCTGGTGGAAATGTAAACTAGTACAACCACTATGGGAAACATGTGGACATTCCTTAAATAACTAAAAGTAGAACTATCATTTGATCCAGCAATCCCACTACTGGGTATCTACCCAGAGGAAAAAAAATCATTATACAAAAAAGATACTTGCACATGCATGTTTATAGCAGCACAATTTGAAATTGCAAAAATGTGGAACCAACCCAAATGCCCATCAATCAATAAGTGGATAAACCGTGATATATATATATACACACACACACACACACACACACACACACACACATATATGAATGATATATATTATATATAATAAAATATATATATTCTACTATAAAATATTATAAAATATTTATGCATCTATTATAAAATATATATTATATATATTCTATTACATATGATATATATCATATATTATATACATCTTTTATACTTACCCTATATATATATATATAAAATTTTTATAAAAATTTTTATAAAAATTTTATATATATATATATAGGGTAAGTATAAAAGACGTATATAATATATGATATATATCATATGTAATAGATATTTTATATTATATATATAAATTTTATATATATTTTATATATATAAATAGATATATATATTTTATATATAAATAGATATATATATTTTATATATATAAATAGATATATATATTTTATATATATATAGGGTAAGTATAAAAGACATATATATGATATATATATGTAATAGAATATATATTATATATATTTTGTAATAGATATATATACTTTATAATATTTATATTATACCTATATTTACCCTATATATATATATAGGTAAGTATAAAGTATATACCCTATATATATATATAGGGTAAGTATTTATAAAATATATAAAGATATATATTTTATAATATTTATATTATACCTATGCTTACCATATATATATATACATATATATATATATATGGTAAGTATAAAAGACCTTTTAAAGATTAGCATCTATCTACTACATATCTATCATCATCTACCTATATGTTGCATTATATATACATATATAATGGAATACTACTCAGCCATAAAAAGGAATGAATTAATGGCATTTGCAGTAACCTGGATGGGATTAGAGACTACTATTCTAAATCAAGTAACTAAGGAATGGAAAACCAAACATCGTATGTTCTCCCTCATAAGTGAGACCTAAGCTATGAGCATGCAAAGGCATAAGAATGACACAATGGACTTTGGGGACTCAGCGGGAAAGGGTAGGAAAGGGGTGAGGGATAAAAGACTACAAACTGGGTTCAGGTGGTGGGTGCGCCAAAATCTCACAAATCACCACTAAAGAACTTAGTCTTGTAACAAAATACCACCTGTTACCCCAAAACCTATGGAAATAAAATATTACAAATAAATTTTTATAAAATATAAATGGACTCAATATTCCATTATCAGACTGAATAAAAAACCAAGAATAAACCACACACTGTTTATTTAAAAAACACTTTAAATATAAAAACACATATTGACTGAAAGTTTAAAAATGTAAAAAAAAACCATAAAAATGTTTGTGTGCCTATGTAAGACACATGAGATATGTTAGACTTCAAGCTAAAGTATTACTATATTATCAGAGATAAAGAGAGATATTTCATGGTGATAAAAGGATCAATTCATCAAGAAGATATAAAACTAAAAATAGGGCTTCCACATACATAAAGTTAAAATGGACAAAATTAAAGTGAGAATAGACGAACCCATAATCATTATTTAAAGGCAAACAGAAACACTTCTGAGGCCCTTTATTTCAACACACACACACAAATACTATTACTGACCCACAATAAAATGGGGTGGGGTATGTTTTGGGAGAGAAGTCTCTGGGACCTTTCAAGGCAAGTTGTATCTCTAAGGCTGTAGCCTCGAAGTCTGATGCAAAATGTGGGAGATTCAGCGTACAGTTTTTTGACAGCCAGCAAGGTTAGAACATTCACATGTATGACAAGATATGGATTTTGCAGCCTCTAGGTGGAATGAGTGATAAACAGCCTCATCCATGTTCCCTGGTTGTCATACAAATATCACCAGTTTACAGTTGGTCATGGTTGCTCATGCCTCCAGTTCCAGCACTTTGGGAGGCTGAGGCAGGTAGATCACCTGAGGTCAGGAGTTTGAGACCAGCCTGGGCAACATGATGAAACTTCATCTCTACAAAAATTATGTAGTACTAAAAATACAAAAATTACCCGGGCATGGTGACATGTGCCTGTAATCTCAGCTAATCAGAAGGCTAAGCGAAGAGAATAACTTGAACCAGGGAGAAGGAGGTTGGAGTAAGCCGAGATCATGCCACTGCACTCCAGCCCAGGTGATGGAGTGAAACTCCAACTCAAAAAATAAAATAATAAAATAAAATAAAACAAAGCAAAAACCCAAAAACACATCACCAATTTATTTGTGTTCCATGATGAAACAAAGGTGAGGAAAAATGTGTTCATACCCTTAAATCCCTCCCTGGCAGTTTGTCTTGATTGTCAATTGCTGACTTGCGATCTGAGTGGGATATTCTCGGTTCCTGGAAGACTACAGTGGCCAATAGGACATTCTCAATCAGAGGCAGTTCTGTGGCAGTCACTTCTGTGACAGAGGCCATGCAATAGGCACATAACTTTACCACTGGCTTATCCTCAAAGTGCTGTGGAGCACTGTGAGCATTGTGCCTGCAGGTGAGAGCCAGGACCAGGACTCTAGGATTTTCCCCAAAAGATGATTCTATGGGCAGCTATCATTGGGTTCCATAGAACTAAAGCATGCTTTATAAATGTAGGGAGAAAGAACATCATGGAATGTTTTCTGCCACAGATGAAGAAAAACTTAAAATTTCTGACAGTCTCTGGCATTTTAAGAGAGGTCATAAAGCACTGGAGAAGTCTTGGTTGGAGGCCAGACTTGAAATAAAGTGGTTTGAAATGCTGTCTGGAGACAGATATTTAAAAACTGATTAGTTCTATTCTTCATTGAGGTTAAAACAGACTTTCCAGGGGAAGATGGGGAATAAAAATCTACCCAGAAGATGACGTGATGGTTGATTTGACACAAAGGCTATAATACAGTCATTGAAGGATAAATCAGAATCCATCCAGTCCCAAGTAGTCAAACCAGAATAATCTTGAAATTTATGTCAGAAAAGTAAAACATAGCTATAGATAGTATTGAAGGGAAGTTTTGGTGAAAATTCCAATCTTTAGGAAAATGGAAAATTGCTTTTATATAAAGGTAAAGAAAAAAGACTTGAGTGATCTCAATTTATACGGAAAAAAAGAGGTTGAAATTTCAAGAGGATGTTTGGAAAAACTTCCGTGTGAGAAGGAACATCAGATCTAGCATTTACTGAAGGCTTGTTGAAGATTAACAGATTTGTTTGCTGTCTTTAGGGATGACATGGACAGTGGTCATTAGGTGTTGGATATAATAAAAGGGTCAGAAATAAGAGACAACTTAGATGAGGCGTTTTAAAGAATTATGCATACCATTAAGTAAATACGTCCTTACAAACTCTTGAAAAAATAATGAAATATACAGTAAATTCACTAAAAGAAACTTATGCATTATATGAAAACATTCCAAATGTTTTAATATAAAATGCATCAGAAAATGCAAAGATGGAAAGTGAGGTTCGAAAGCTTGACAAGAAACGAATGATGGGATTTTATCATAATAAAACCTCACAAGAAGTTTACCTTATAGGAAAGAGACTTTAGAAAGAGAGAAGAAATGTTCACAGCAGATACAACATCAGCTATACCCCTGAGGAGCTGGACACCTATCGAAAAGAATTATTTCGATGTTGTTGTACTATTTTAGTAAAAGCATTAAGACTTGTTTTACCAGACCACCATAACATTAAGAAAAACAGGCATTTTTTATGAACAATACAGTAGTAACTAGAGATATTTGAAACTTTAAGACGTATTTCTAGGCTGAGGTAGGAGTATCAGTTGAGGCCAGGAGACAGAAACAGGTCTGGGCAAAATAGTGAGAACCCATGTCTTCAAAAATAATAATAAAAATAAAAATTATTTGAGCATAGTGGCTTGTCCCTGTAGTCTCAGCTACTTGGGAGGCTGAGGTGGGAGGACAGCATGAGCCCAGGAGTTAGAGGCTGCCTTGAGCTATGATCACACTATTACTGCACTCCAGCCTGGATGACAGAGTGAGGCTGTCTCAAAAAAAAGAAAGAAAGAAAGAAAGAAAGAAAAAAACCCAGGTGTTTCTGTTGGGTTCAAGCTGATCTGCAGTGTCATCTTTCCAAAAACATGTGGGTGTGTGAGGTTCCCCGACGGTTCCAGCACTGCCTCCTGCAGGGTATGGCCTAGACCATTGCTCACTGTGACTCTAAGAACAAACACTTCTGGGGCACCATCAGGCTAAAGTCCATGCCCCACTTCCACTCCTCTGTGCGTGTCCTGGGGGCCAGCAGCACCATGCCAAGGGCAAGGCTGTGGAATCCCCGGTATGGACCTGGAAGGACTGGAGAAACTCATCAAGAACAAGAGGCTATCCAAGAGGTGTGGTGCCTTTTGGTCTCAGAGTCGCAGATGAAGCAGATCCCATGGATCATTGGCCCAGGCCTAAATAGGCTGACAAGTTCCCTTCCCTGCTGACACACAATGGAAATATGGTGGCCAAAGGTGATGAAGTAAAGCCCACAATCAAGCTCCAGATGAAAGGAGGGCTATGTCTGGCCATGGCTGTTGGCCCCCTAAAGATGGCAGATGATGAGCTTGTATGTAACATCCACCTCACCATCAGCTTCCTAGTGTCGTTGCTCTATAAGAATTGGCAGAACATTCACACTTTAAACATGAAGAGCACCATGGGCAGCCCCAGTGCCTGTGTGAAGGCACATTCTAATACATTTTAGTTCCATGCACATACAAAAGAGGGAAGAACCTGCCCTTATATGTAGAATCTGAAAGAGTGGAACTCGGGAGTGGAGAGTGGAATGGTGGTTATTTACTAGGGGCTGGATGGCTGGGGCTTGGGGAGATGTTCCTCAAAGGATACACAGTTTTAGTTGAGCAGGAAGACCAAGTTTAAGAGATTCGGTGTACAACATGGTGGCTGTAGTTAGTAACAATGTATAGTATGTTGAAAATCACAAAAATAGATTTTAAGTGTTCTCACCACAAAAATGATACCTATGTGAGGTAATGCATAGGTTAATTACCTTGACTGAGCCACTCTACAATATATACATATTGTTACACATCATCTTGTACATGATAAATGCATACAATTTTAATTTTTCAATTAGAGGAATAAAAAAGAACCTACCCTTTATCTAGTCCTTTAGCTGCTCTCATGCCAATTAATGGTTATAGCATATAGAGTATGACAACATGCAGCCATATGCAAACAAAATGAGGTAAGAGGAGCTTATTTAGGCCGGGCGCGGTGGCTCAAGCCTGTAATCCCAGCACTTTGGGAGGCCGAGGCGGGTGGATCACGAGGTCGAGAGATCGAGACCATCCTGGTCAACATTGTGAAACCCCGTCTCTATTAATACAAAAAAATTAGCTGGGCACGGTGGCGCGTGCCTGTAATCCCAGCTACTCAGGAGGCTGAGGCAGGAGAATTGCCTGAACCCAGGAGGCGGAGGTTGCGGTGAGCCGAGATCGCGCCATTGCACTCCAGCCTGGGTAACAAGAGCGAGACTCCGTCTCAAAAAAAAAAAAAAAAAAAAAAAGAGGAGCTTATTTAGACTAATGCATATTCTTAATCAGTTCCTTAGGAGAGATCCTAAAATGGGATTTTAGGCATTTGGATATATAGATGGTAGTAGTGGCAGGAGAGGAGGGAAGAGGGAGAGGCTGGAACGTTTTGAGAGGCATTTTTGTTCCTAATATTTATTTAGGGCCCTAAAGTTGTGTTACGTATATAGCTCTCTGCTTCACCCAGCAGGCCTTTCTCATACGAAACTTTGACTACTTAGCACAGCCTTTTAAACACAGAGGTTAAAGGAATAAAGGAAAGCAGAGATGTAGAAGCTAAACAAGAGTTGCCAGGTACAAAGTTAACTGTATATGTGACATGGGAGCAGAGCAAAAGGGAAGAAATCCATGTTTACTGAGCACCTACTGTGTGCAAAGGAAACTTCTCTATGTTGTTCTACTTCATCCTTTTAAATCCTGTGATTTAGAAATTATTATTTCTATTTTATGGATCAAGAAATGGAATGTCAGAGAGATTAAGTGACTTGCCATGGGCTCAGGATTAATAAGTGAAAGTACATAAATTTGATCTTGTATCTGTGTGACTCTTAAGCCTAACATTCTTTCCACTGTTTTGAGGAATAAAGAGGCCACTTTCCCAAAGCAGATGAACCACCTAGCTGTGTTTCCTTGAATCCCAAAGACTTGGTTCTATTCCACTACAAGGTAAATACAACAGGTGTGGCAGTTAGGTGGAAGTTGGGGAGAACCTTCTAGGCACCTAATAGAACTGGTGAGCCTATATCTAGATTAGACTGCCAAAATCAAGAGGAAAGTGGAACCTGATGGGAGGGCTGGAGAGACATAATATGGTTTATTTCATAAACTCACTTGAGTCTCTAAGAGGATGGGGTGCTAGATTAGACTCCCTGAACTCACATTCCACCACTGCTGTGTCTCACGGTGAGTTGCTTAATCTCTATAGATGTATTTTTTATCTGCAAAAAGATGATAATATTGACCTCACCCAGTAGCTGTTGTGAATACTAAATGAGCTACTATATATAAAACACTTAGAATAATTGGTTAGCACGTAGCAAGCTCAGAGTAACTATCATCATTATCATGGTTGACAGTAAATATATGAATCAGAGTATTCTCATTTAATACACATTTTCTACAACAATGGAAAGCCTGAGAAAGGTAAGAAAAACAGCAGATTTGAATCACTTAGGGATAATAATGATTGAACCCAGTCAGACTGGGCCTGAATCAGAATCTCTAGGGCTGGGTTCTGAGCCAGAACCCAGATTTTTTAGATATGTGTAGCCAGGGTAGAGAACACTTAATGTTCTACTCACATTTTTGTGTTTTTCTTCCCCAGTCTCTCTTGAATTTTTACATATATATTATGCATTAAGATGCCTGACTGAATTTTGATATGATGTCAGGGGCTTACACAAATGCATTTTATTTCACATTAGGTTGGTGACCCTGGTCATTAGCTACAAGTTTTTACAATACAAAGAAAAATGAATGCTGTGTTACCAAAATTAATGGGAAAAAATCTGATATGAAACTTAATTGCTTCATGATACCTATTCTATTTAATTTGTATGATGAATGCGTGTGTGGCCCAGGTATTATCTACTTTTTGGAATGGGGTAGCTTGAAAAAGCATCAGCTGCACTAGAAAACTTACAAAGACAGAATAGTACTCAGAAGGACCCTTTGCAGAGAGTTAGAGACTAGGCATGATGTAATCCATTTCATAAATTTAAGTAAACATAGGATAAAACTCTTGCTAACATCAAAGCAGCCACCAATTAACAGCACCTCAAATCGTGGGGCAAATGCATGACTATTCAAGATTTTCTTTTTTTTAAATACAGATGGAGTCTCTCTATGTTGCTTAGGCTGGTCTCAAACTCCTGGACTGAAGCCATCCTCCCACCTTGGCCTCCCAAAGTGCTGGGATTACAGGTGCAGGTCACTGCACCCAGCCTGTTCAGGATATTTCATCTGAATTTAGGGTGGGCCATTCATAAACTGACTGAGTCAAGTCTCTTTTTCTAAGTGAGAGCACGTGTAAGTACACAGTATGAGAGTTGGCAACATGGAGGAGTATCTATGGTGTTTCTGATAGTGGTTTTCAACCCTGGAAACATTTTAGAAATCTTGATGAGATTTCAAGTTAAATATGGAGGCCTGTGCCTTTTACTCTGAGATTTTCATATAGCTGGTCTTAAGTGGGGTATAGACTTGGATGCTTTTGCTCTGTAGTTAGAGTTGAGAACTGCTGATGTATTGGAAAGAACATAAACTTAGTAGCCAGTCAACACAGGCTTGAGTTTTTTGCTGTATTGTTGGCTCGATGTGAGGAACTTAATTGAACCTCAGTGTCCTCATCTGTGAAAGGAATGTAACACTATACCTTACAAGGCTGCTATGGAGACAGGTGGCAATGAATGTAAAGCACTTAGTACTGTGCCTGATACATGGTAAATACTCGAGGTGCTTATAAAGTACCTTTTCTCATGACTGTAATCCCAGCACTTTGGGAGGCTGAGGTGGGCAGACCAGAAGGTCAAGATATCAAGACCATCCCTGGGCAACATGGTGAAACCCTGTCTCTACTAAAAAATACAAAAATTAGCTGGGCATGGTGGCACACGCCTGTAGACCCAGCTACTCGGGAGGCTGAGGCAGGAGAATTGCTTGAACCTGGGAGGTGGAGGTTGCAGTCAGCCGAGATTGTGCCACTGCACTCCAGCCTGGCAATAGAGCAAGACTCCATTTCAAAATTTAAAAAATTAAAAATTTAAAAATTTAAAAAAATAAAGTACCTGGTAGCTTTCTTTTCAGCACTTCTCTCTCCTCTTTAGGTATCCACTCCTCCCCTGAAGCCTGCTCAAAGCTTCCAACCTGGTATCCCCATGCAGCCCTGCCTTACATAGAGGTACCCAATATTTTTAAACGTCCTAAACAACACCCCCCCCAACTTTAACTGTATCTAGTGCAAGGATTTGTGACCTCTGGAATCACCTGCAGGTCTTTAAAAAATGCTGATACCTGGTCCTACCACCAGTATGTTGTGATTTATAACCCTCATTACTAGTATAATTTCTCCAGATACAACAATGCAAATCTGTGAAAATTCTTCAGAATGTGGTTTAAAAAAATTGGAATAAAATTGAAGTATTCAGGGATAAGGAAAAATATACAGTAAACATTTGGTAAGTCACTTATTCATTCTTCCTTTAGTAAGCATTTACAGAGCTCTAAATTTGTGTTAGACATTAGGTATAAAAAAGTAATTAAGACTCTGTCCCTGCTTTTTTACTACACTGTGAAACATTCACAGTGTAGTAAAACTGATAGAAAATAATGCAATTTATTGCCTCATTTATCCATCACTTTTACTGAGTGCCCACAATGCAGCTGGGGACATTTTAGGTGCTGAAGATACAGACATGAACAAAACAAAACAAAACTCCCAAAATGACCATGCTCAGTGGGCTTAGATTTTGTGGGGGGGAGAATTAAAGAAAGATGTTTTTATGACAGAAGTAAACACAGGGTAGTTTGGAAATTTAGTTCAAAAAGGCAACCTCTCACCTCAGGATAGGTTTACAGGAAGGCCTCCTGGAGAGAAGACAGGACAACTGATTTTTGAAGAACAAGGAGTTAGCCAGGCAGCTAAGGAATATGTGTCATATGGTTAATTTTATGTACCAACTTGGCTGGGCCATGGTGCTCAGATGTTTGGTCAAACATTAGTCTGAATGTTTCTGTGACACTGGTGTTTTTTTTTTTTGGGTGTGGACAAAATTAGCATTTAGATCAGTAGCCTTTAAGTAAAGCAGACCGGCCTCCATAATGTGAGTAGGCTTCATCCAATCAACTGAAGGCCTTAATAGAACAAAGACTGACTTCCCCCAACCAAGAAGGAATTCAGCAGGAGACAGCATGCAGATGTGCACTGCAATGTCAACTCTCCCTGAGTCTCCAGACTGCTGTCCCACTCTGTAGATTTTGGACTTGCCAGCTTCCATAATCGCGTGAGCCAATTCCTTAAAATAAATCTCTCTATATATGTACATACTATTGGCTCTGTTTCTCTGTAGAATTATGACTAATGCAGTATGCAATTGAGTCAGATGAATTTTTTCCAGTTCTTCTCAAGACTAGAGTCCCACCCCTTGCTTTTTTTCACTATCACGAAGAAATAGATGTCATCCAACATGATCTCTTTCAACTGTGTTTCCATTTACCTCAAAGTTTCCCCCTATCTTTAGTGGTCACTCCTCTTTTTTCTGTTTAAAAGGGAAAGTACTCCCTTTCCTTTCTAAGACTAATCTTCCACCTGTGCTCCAGGTCCTTCTCAAGCATTCTGTTTGAAGTTTGGTCTAATAATGATCTTCTCTCTCACATCTGCAGCCTCTCCTCCTTTCCTTTCCCTTAAGATTCACTCAAGCCTTCTCCTGCACCCACATTTCTACACACACAAATGTCTGGATGTGTACATTCGTGAACATGACTCAGTCCTTAGATGGGCTGGATCCAATGAGCTCAGATCCTGCCAGGCCATTTCACAAGAGGCAGGGGCACAATTTACTTGACTCAGGATTTCTGGCCTCCTGTTAAGGGTCAATGTTTTGTGCTGGAAATGTCATGGATTCAGCATAGTAACATGGGTTTTCTCAACTGATCAAGAATCTTGATTGACAGTCATGAATATCTTTGATTAGTTAATTATTGCTTAATAAATGAGTAATGAGCCAGGTGTGGTGGCTCATGTCTGTAATCCCAGCACTTTGGGAGACCAAGGCCGGTGGAGCACCTGAGGTTGAGACCAGCCTGGCCAACATAGCGAAACCTCATCTCTACTAAAAATACAAAGATTAGCTGGGTGCGGTGATGTGTGCCTATAGTCCCAGGTACTCGGGAGGCTGAGGCAGGACAATCATTTGAACCCAGGAGGTGGAGGCTGCAATGAGCTGAGATTGTGTACTGCACTCCAGCCTGGGTGACAGAGAGAAACTCTGCCTCAAAAATAAATAAATAAAAATAAAAAATTTATAAATGCCTCAGGGATAAACTTTTAAAAGGAGTAATAATGAGTCAAGTCTTTTATGATATTATACACGAGGAAACTGTAGGAAAATAAAAGGACAAAAGGCAAGGAGGATAGAGGACAGGAAATCTGGAGATAAAATGAAGATGAGTGGCAGATGGGAAATTTTAAGGGAGTGAGATAAACCCTGAACAGAAGCGCCAGGAACTCACATTACCTAAGATTTTATCCTTTTCTTTATGAAATAACATGATTTACAACCAAAATCTAGTAAAAATCTAAGTCTCTCTCAAATTTTTAAATGCCAGAGTGCCTTGACAAATCATATCACTGCACAAACACACACATATACACAGTGATGTAGAGTGGTTTGAGGCTACATTGTGCTGAATTATTGGCAGAATAAAATGGCTTGACTTATCATAGATAAACTATGAAATCTCATATTTCATTTTTTCTTGGCCTTATTTTTATAAAATTACCCTTCATCTAGTGTGAACAACAAAGACTCAGATTCATCTGAATGTGCCTCATTTCCCAATCTATTTCTCAGAGTATTCCTATTTCTATAGAAACAATACTCGTTTTTTTTCTAAAATTTCAAAGAGCATTCTCTCCATAAAGCAATTTTCATGTAAGAAAACTGCATAATTGCAACATGCAGGAAAATAACATATAATTGTATTTTTAACAACCCTGCAGAATAAAGAACTTGATAGTGACATTAAAAGTAGGGCAAGGATAAAAGCTTTACAGAGACCAAAATTCTCTCTTGGGTGAAAGGCTTATTAAATTCTAATTAGTTACATATCTGTGTTTCGTGAATATAAAAGAGTAGAAAATATATACTATTGAATTTTTCTTTTTTTTTTTTTTTTTTGAGACGGAGTTTCGCTCGTTACCCAGGCTGGAGTGCAATGGCGCGATCTCGGCTCACCGCAACCTCCGCCTCCTGGGTTCAGGCAATTCTCCTGCCTCAGCCTCCTGAGTAGCTGGGATTACAGGCACGCGCCACCATGCCCAGCTAATTTTTTGTATTAGTAGAGACGGGGTTTCACCATGTTGACCAGGATGGTCTCGATCTCTTGACCTCGTGATCCACCCGCCTCGGCCTCCCAAAGTGACTATTGAATTTTTCTAAGATGTGCTGAAGCCTACGAGTCATTTCTTAATTGAATTTGATACCAAAATAGCAGTTAGGTATTTTTTTTTAAGATCTGTACCATTGCATGGCTTAATGCTAAGACAAAGACTGTTGACCTGTTGGTTGATTGATGTTAGCTCCAAGTTTATAGCTTATCAATTATTATAAGTGATATAATAAAATTGCATAATCAGATTTTGTATATGCTTCAACTTAAAAATTTCTTACTAATCTATATACTTTTAAACTCTGATTTATTAAGTCTATCACAAAGCATTTATAAAACAAAATTTTAAATGACTTCCTTCATGATCCTATTTAAATTCTTAAATTCCCAATCTAAAAATACCATAACAGCCAAAAAGTTTATTTTAAATAACATCATTTATTTCATCTAATTTTAAAGCTCAACTTCTTAAGGTAAGAAACGGTAAATCCACTTTAAGTTTTTTAAATAAACACACTTACCGTAATCTCAGTTCATAAAGCTGAGAAAAGGATTAAAAACTTACTAATGATTATAACCAATTAAAATAAAGACATCTAAAATGTCCAAATTTACCCTCCTTAATTTATAAAAATAGTTGATGCGAGCATTCTGGAACATAGTTACCATTGTTACTAATTCAAACATTTTGTCATTACCAAAAGAAACCTCAGGGTTCAACCATTCCTTAACATGGACTTGAAAAGGCAAAATTTGTGGTGTATTGATGACATACCATGAAATCATTTATTCAGTGTCTTTCCAACAGTTGAGATTACAGCGATCAGGGTATTTCAGTTATTAACTTTAAAAAACCTAAATGCACTTAACAACAGATGTCATTGCAGAGAAAAAAAAAGGTGTTGATGCCTTCAAAGTATAATGCGGTTTTAAATTTCTATGGCATATAAACATTAAGGCTCCTTTTATTCTCAAGATCTTTCACACTACTGATAAGGAAGGTCTCTGATCTACTTTATGTAGCCCTGACTGATGTTTCACAGTGGATTCAGTAGGATCCCTGAAGACCATTCTTTTACATGGAAGATCAGAGTTAGAATTACAGGTTAGAAACTGGATTCTCCCACTGCGAATATAAGATGTCCTGCAATAAGAAGAGAGGTTACAAGTGGAAGACTCCAGCACAGTGGCTCTAACAATCTGTGGCAACTTACACAGTCTGTCTCATAGTTCCAAGGAGACAGGTCACAGACATGCATCCTCACACAGAATTTTTAAAGAACTTTCTCTGAAACGTGTGTATTGAGTGTTATGAAGAGAAGGCTATGTATTGGTTTAACTTCATTGTCCATTAGGAAAAAATTTCTAGATGTTTGCCAAACTTACTATCATTTTTAATCCATGAAAAATTGGACTTTTAACTTCTGAAACTGTGTATATCAAAGTTTCCAAATCCAGGCTTTATACTACTTAATCAGCTTAACCTAATCTGATACCTTTTTAAAAAAAGATTAATTTCTCTCTTCTCTCCTATGCTCCTTCTCTGCTGGTTTCCCCATTGTTTTTCCAGCAACTCCTTCTCAGCCTCATCTTCAGAGTTCCTCAAGGATGGACATTGCTTTACTTGGTCATTGTTTTACTCTATTCTCTTCTCACACAGCTTGCATTGGGAATCTTGTCCATTCTTCTGTCCAACCCAAGACTTTCTCTTGATTACTAGACTTATGTCCACCTGCTAGTGGCCATTTTCATTGAGTATATTTCAATAATAATCCTGCTGTCACTGGGTGCTTGCTATTTGCCAGACATTGTAGTGTCAGTGGGAAAGACTTGGACATTTCACATTGTCTATGCCTAAGAGACCTCACTACTTGTTTTCCCTCTCTCCTCAAACCTGGTCTGCAACGGAGGTGCCATCTACTCTAGGTAGCTGTAGCAGGTTGAATGCTGGTCTCCAAAATATAAGTCCACCCAGAACCTGTGGATATAACACTATTTGGGAAAAGGGTCTCTCTCTCTCTCTATATATATAATTAAGTTAGATCTTGGGATGAAATCATCCTGCATTAAGATGAGCTCTAAATCCAAAGACACATGTTCTTATAAGAGAGACAGAAGGGAAGACAGAGAGACAGAGAAGGTCATGTAAAGAGGAAGGCAGAGATTGGAATTATTTTGCCACAAGCCAAGGAATGCCCTGAGCCATCAAAAGCTAGAAGAGGCAAGGGAGGAACCACCCACTTAGCCTGCAGAGGAAGGAGTGGCTTTGCTGGGGCTTTGATTTTGGACTTCCAGCCTCCTGACCATGGCAAAATAAATGTCTGTTGTTTTAAGCAATCAAGTTTCTGTTCATTTGTTACAGCAGCCCTAAGAAGCCCATTCAGTACCCTTTCTAAATTTCTCCCAGCTCAAGGGTCCCAATTTTCTCCTTAAGCAGATTCTTAACTGTCTGTTTATTATCCCTCTTCCCTGTTAAAACTGTCATTCTTTGAAAGCAAGACTGAATTTCTTTTCTATTTTTAATACCTAATACTTGACACATAGTAGAAGTGCTGAAAGAAAGAAACAAATTTTGTTTGTATATTTGTTTTACTGGTTACAGAAATAGCATAAATCCACATATAATAAAGGTAGACATTTTAAGTCATTTAAATTATTTTAGCACAGTTGTCTTATTAAATGTTTTTTTAATTTGTATGACTTTAAAAAATGCCTGTTTATATATTACAATATAGATACTTTGCTAAGCTGTTTGGGAAAAAATAGCAAAGTCACTCAGAATTATGACTATAAGGTAGAGTGCATGCAAATTAATTTTATTAAGGCAGGATTCCTAAATATATCATTCGTAGTTACATATGTTTTGTTTTTAAGACATAAAAGCTTTGCTTGGTAAGTCTCCCTTCTTTATCTGAAGTCTACAGCAGGCAGCCACATACATGCATGCATTCACGCCCACACTCCAATTAACCCTGTCTGTGGAGGGTCAGTACATTCATGACGCAACTAAAACAGCAACAGAAGGAGGCACAGATACACTTAATAGTGTTACTTATTTGCATATAAAATGGCCAAATGGTCTAATTAAAAGGCTTGGTATGTATTTGAACAAATGAGTATAAAGCAGCTTAAAAAGCGTAATACACCTCAACTTTAAAATTGTATTGAAAGACAGATGGGAGATAATAGGCATAATTTCTAATGGAAAATATACAAATGCTTTATTTCTCCACAATGAAAAGGGCTTTATATTTAATATGCTCCCAGTAGAGTTTGTTTTTCCCCAACAATAAATAAGACTATGACTTTCCCAGCTGAACCTAGCCTTTTCAAAGATCCTTCAAAAGTGCGGAGGCTGAGTGCTGTGGCTCACTCCTGTAATCCCAGCATTTTGGGAGGCTGACGCGGGCAGATCACTTGAGGTCAGGAGTTCGAGACCAGCCTGGCCAACATGGTGAAACCCAGTCTCTACTAAAAATACAAAAATTAGCTGGGCATGGTGGTGCGTGCCTATAATCCCAGCTACTCAGGAGGCTAAGGCAGGAGAATAGCTTTGACCCAGGAGGCAAAGGTTTCAGTGAGCCAAGATTGTGCCACTGTACTCCAACCTGGACAATAGAGTGAGATTCCGTTTAAAAAAAAAAAAATGTGTGGAGATGTTGGTCAAAGGGCACAAACTTGCAGTTATAGGATGAATGCCTTCTGCCTTCTGGATACCTAATGTACAGCATAGTGACTGTAGTTAATAATAATGTAGTGTATACTTAAAATCTGCTAAGAGAGTAGATCTCAATTATCCTCACTACACATACACACGCACACACACACACACACACACACACAAAAGCAACTGTGTGAGGTGATGGATGTGGCTATCCTTAAACTGATGAAGAAGTCTAAGAATAGAATGAAGTGGAATTATTACACCAATCTTTTCTTAGTTGAGGTTCTTGCAGAAATATAACTATAATTTATGTTTGAAAAACAGGGGAATTCCCCACCCCTATTTTCTGAATGTAGTTTACTGTCTCCAAAGTTTAGTAGATTTAAGGCAACTTCAATGGAGAGTAATGTCACTTTGTACACCTTGAATAATATAATTTTAATTTGGTAGTTATAACCCAATGACACTTAAAACCAACAAATAAAAGGTGTGGGGTGGATGGAACAGAAGAAGGAGGAACCGATGAGGTGGGAAAGATGAGATCATATTTCTTTACAAAGCCCATTTTAATGAAGTCTTTATAAACCAAGAGCAAGGCAAATAATACTCTTAATATAGAAACCCTATAAGGACCTCTGTTAGTTTCCCCAGGCTTCCATAACAATTAAGCAACAACTGGTGGCTTAAAAGAACAAAAATGTATTCTCTCATAGTTTAGGAGGTCAGAAATCCAAAATCAAGATGTCAGCAGGGTTGGTTCCTTCTGAAAGCCCTGGAGGAGAAACTGTTCATGTCTCTCTTCTAGCAAAGGTGGGTGCCAACAATCCTTGACATTCCTTGGCTTGTGGCAGCTTAAGTCCAATGTCTGCCTTCATTTTCACACAACCTTCTTCCATGTGTGCTTCTTTAAATGACCTTCTCAGTAGGAAACCAGGCAATGAATTTAGAGCCCACCCTAATCCAGTATGACCTCATCCTAACTATTATATCTACAAAAACCCTCTTTCTAGATAAGGTCACATTTGGTAGTTCCATGTGAAACTGCCACCTGGGAACATTTTGGAGGAAGCTAGTCAACCCAGTACAAGCGCTTAGTCTTTCAAGTTCTCATATTCACACCGTAACTCATTAGGTAAATTCTCCACAGTCACAAGTTTTCAGGGGTAACTTTTCTTAATCTGCAATTTGTCCAAAGGCACAGTCCCTCATTACATCATTTTTCCTGCATTCAAACAATAAATTTGGAGAAGATCTTTAAGGATAGCATAGAATTATCTGTGCACTCTCTAATGGGTGATTAACATGTGATTGTCATGGTAACTATTCCCTAAATCAGTAGTTCTCTAACTTTAGTGTTCTTCACAATCACCAGGAGACTTGTTAAAATACAGATTTGCTGGGTCTCACCCTCAGAGTTTGTGTATCTAACAAGGCCCTGGTGATGCTGATGTGAATGCCCTGGGGATCATACTTTGAGAACCAGTTCCCTAACTGATCATCAGGTAAGAGTTCCTATTACTTGCAGGGAGAAAAATCTTTTCCCTCATGATCTAGTTCCCTTCCGCCAATATCATGAATGGCAGAGAAAAGTAGAATGCTGCATGGTAAAGAAAGAAAAGGAGGGAGATGCCACTTCCGGTGGTATCATGTATCTACTATTAACTTCCGACTGATGACAAAGTCTAAGTGTAGAACGAAGTGGAATGATTACACCAATCTTTTCTTAGTTTGAGGTTCCTGCAGAACTATAATTCATACTTGAATAACGGGAAGCTCTTTATCCCCCATATTTTGTGTGTCTCTAAATTTTGTTGGTTTTAAAGCAATTTCAATGGAGAGTAATAAATGTGGTGAAAGTAGGGGCAGGGTTCATTTTTTAAAAAAAATTTATTTAAAGATGTATGTGTGTGTATTTATGTGTATGTGTTCTTTTAAAGAAGCTTTTTAGTTAAATCGATTGCCATTGTAAGGTTTTATTATAAGAAACGGTTTTTAAATTCATGAATGTCTTTCGACAGTAAAGCAATAGCTAATGGCTCCAATTTTGTTTTACAGAAAACAGCGTGTAACTTTACCACAGTCTCTAGTATATGGAAAAAAAGGAAATGATTTTAATACTCTTAAATACAAATAAAGATAACTTGGAGAGTAGAAAGAAAAAAAAAGCATTTAACTGGATTAAAATGTATTCTCTAATTTAATAATTGTCATGATACAGCATTCTCACTTTCCCTCTGCACAAGTATAAGTAGTTTCAAAAATGAAATTTATTACTAAATCAATAAAAACCACAATATTTAATAAAATTGTCAATAAATGAAGGATTATGCCAAGACGTTGCTATAGCATCCACTTATAACCTTTTTCTCTAACATAGTAAGCATGTACAGCAAAATGTTAATTTTTTCTATCAATTGAGGTATAATAAAAATGGATTATTTCCTATACTGTTAAATCATTGATTTGTAAAGAAGATAAAATAAATAATAATATTAATAGAGCACATTTCATTATTATAGAAATAATAAGCCACCATGCCCAGCCTGTTATTCATTATTATTGAAATAATGGTATTTCAATAGCATTGTAAGAAAGCCACTACTTTTTTCAACTCAACTATGATGTTGAGAAGGCAGCAAATATCAAATATATAATTTAAAAGAGTTAAACAAGTTATTTTACCCGTGCTTCAAAATTCTAAAAGTACAATCTTTTACTGCAGCATGTGTTTTAAAACACATGCAAAAATATCCTGAGAGAGTAGTGATTTCAGTACTGAGAAGTTCTGATAAGTTCTTAAGGCTCCCAATGATACTATTATAAATTTCATCTTAATTTCTTTTTTAAAATATTAGGAAAATGGAGTATTTTTAGGGGAATCTATTTTGTCTTTGAAACTGATGCTAAAATCTGTTGTCAAAGTCATGTTTGCTGTAGTACATACTTATGAAGTTGTTGCTACATCTTGAAAAAATGGGAATTTTTTTTCTTTTCTGGTAAAGCTACCCTCTTCACTATCAAATGACATCTCATAACTATCAGATTTATTGTGCAGATTATAATTAACATTCAATTCAAATAGATCAAAAATGAAAATATAGCACTTAATATGTTAAACCAAATAATTTTAGGTTGTTTTAATTCAATGTCAATGTTTAATGGAAATAAATCAAGAAATGTTACTCAAATTTTAATTTTTGAGACAGGGTCTCCCTCTGTAACCTAGGCTGGAGTGCAGTGGCATGATCTCAGCTCACTGCAACCTCCACATCCTGGGCTCAAGCAATTTTTGTGCCTCAGCCTCTCAAGTAGCTGGAACTACTAGGCGCATGCCACCATGCCTGGCTATATGTGGGTATATTTTGTAGAGATGGGGTTTCACTATGTTGCCCAGGCTGGTATCCAACTCCTGAACTCAATTTATCCATTCTCCTCAGCCTCCCAAAGTCCTGGGATTACAGGAGTGAGCCATAGCTCCTGGCCTGTTATTCAAATTTTAAATTGCTACAGATTCTCAATAACCACCATGAAAACCTAAGATGTATCATATGTTCAGAATATTTAGTGGAAACAAGACTCATCTCAATGAACATCAAAATAATTTGAGTAAAATATGTGTGGGCTTATTTCAATTACTTATGATAACATTGGTATGTCTTTACTTTAAAAGGCATTCTAAGTATCTTCATGACCTTAAAATTTATAACTTTCTCATTACTGTATTTAGTTAAATATTTGTTTTGAAATTGTGTTCATTCAATTATTCAACAAATATTTATAGCACCCAGCTATGTTTCTGGCATTATGAAAAGTAATGACTGAAAAATCTGATTTATATTAATTTCTGAAGAAAATTTAAACACAAGAAAGAGAAGAATATAAGATAAGGTGGCTTGGGAAGGACATTATAAAGGAGGAAACATTCAAACCAGAGGCTGAGATGGAGCCAAGCAGTGACAGCATTGATGACAAATGGCTGAGACAAAGGGAACAACACGTGGAAAGATTCTGAGGAATTTGTCAGGACAAGCACGATAGTATAGGAAAGGAAGGCATGTCAAATAAAAGGAAAAGTCTATATGGGAAAAGGTATATATGAAAAAGAACAAGGTGAAATTACAGAATCTCTAGTGGTTTATTAAGGTAAGCACAACCTAATTTATAATCATAATAATTGCAAAATGGGAAGCAATATATTTCAAGCACTTTATAATTTGTATTTTTGTATACATATTTTGTACAATGTATGGAATGACAGAGGAGATGCAACATTAATTCCAGCTTACTAGGAAGGAAATGTATGGCAAAAGATGAAAAGGAAGTCTAGTTCTGAGACTGTGTTTACTAAAGACCTCTGGAAAGTGGCTTTCCTTAGTTCTGATTTCAGGAGGAACTACAGTAAGGAAAAGAGAGGATGCAACCTTTATTTGTTCCAGTTGAACATAGCCAACATCACATTTAAAGGTCTTCATTACATGAGCCTTGGTGAATGAAGGAAATTGATAATTATACCAAAGAGTGAAACCAGGCACTTATTTCCTTTTGAATTTCCTGTCCAGAATGGCAATGTGTCCTCTTCCCAGTATTAGATGTAACATTTAATCCTTATCCCACATCTACAAAATGAGGATAGAACACTCATTTGTGCACCAAGCAGAGCTTTCATATTTCAATTAAGAAATAAAAAGGTTGCACACATTTAAATGCCCATTCAGTATTGTTGGAATACTTTGATTCTCTATTCATTTTTTTTTTGTCACTTACCCACAGAACTTGATTCAGTTGCTTACCCTAGTGACACTGCAATATAAGAAAGCCGTGAGTATCAAAGTTTAAATAACTTTGAAACAATTAGTTCGTTTCCTTTTAGAATTATTTCTAATTACTTTTTTATAATATGCCCTAATTATCTTTACTTTCTCTTCATCCTCTCTACCTTCCTAGAGTCAACTAGAGAAATCAGGCATTATGGGTATCATATATGTATTACTGTTACTAGAACTTAGTTAGCAAATAATGTTTTGAGTTAAATCTCACCACACAGCTTGCTTCTACTGGTGAAACTGTTGCCATGTTCCAATGGCCAGTACTCTTGGTCAACCAACATTAAGAGTGGTCATGTGTAACAGGGACATGCAGTTTGTCATAGTCAAAGTCTGTCAACCATCTCCATCAATGATCTTATTCTGGCAATCTTAGTACTGGCCTCATCTCTTAGCATTGCCTCCTCCTTCCCTTAGCTCCAGCCACATCAGTCTCCTGTTGTTCCTCAATAACAGCACACACATTTCAGTCTCAGAATATTTGTACTTAGTCTTCTTTTGCTTCCCCTAGATATCTGCATGGGCTGGTCCTCAATTTCATTAAGATCCCTGCTCAAATACCACCATATGACAAAGGGTTTCTGGACCATTCTATGTAAAAAAATTCTTCACTTTCCTATTCCCAGCCTGCTCCAATTACTTTATCTTCTCTTAATCTGCTTTATTTTTATTCACATCACATGACACATTATGCGTTCATTTCATATTATTTTCTCTGTAGTAGAATTTACACTCCATAAGAGCAGGAACATTTTTTTTTTGTTTGTGGCTGTATAACTGACAACTAGAATAGTGTCTGTCACACAATAGGTTCTAGGTAAATATTAGTTAAATTAATCAATGAATTAAAAATAAGCAAACTTAAATTAGCAATTGGACCCCACGATGACATAGTGATCTACAACTCAGGGGCTTTTTTCGTATTTGTTTATGCAATGGTTAATTACAACATACTAACATCTTCTATCAAGGTGTTTGTTAAATGTACCTTTCAAAAGATTAAAAAGCTAAGTTGGAAACCTGTTCATATAGACTATGAAAAGTAATGACTGAAAAATCTGATTTATATTAATTTCTGAAGAATATTTCAACATAGGAAAGAGAAGAATATGAGATAAGGTGGCTTGGGAAGGACATTATAAAGGAGGAAACATTTAAACCAGAGGCTGAGATGGAGCCAAGCAGTGACAGCATTGATGACAAATGGCTGAGACAAAGGGAACAACATGAGGAAAGATTCTGAGTGGGAAAAGAGTCTTTGTTTATTCAAGGAAATATAAGGCCAGCTGAATAGGACGAGAGCTATTGCCACATAAATATTGCAGAGACAGGCCAAGACCACATTATTTGGGTCTTTTAGGTGACAGAGGTAAATTTTCATTGTATATTAAGAGCAACAGAAAGTCACTGAAAGTTTTTAAGCTTGGTACAGGGATATAATATGATACATGTTTTTAAATGGTTACTCAGGACTTGCAGAGCTAGACCCAAAGAAATACTTTTTCCTAGCCCTCCTGCTATGTTCACCTTAAAACTCTAGACATTATATATAAAACAAACACAATACTCTGAACGCTGAAGAGATGAAGACAGACTGCTAGGGACCTCAGCCCCTGAGGATGCAGCAGTGAGTTCCCTGGGTTTTCTTTTCACCTTATACATCCCAGATTAGGCACCGGAGAAGCTAATACTTTGGAAATGCCGACAAACACTGACAAAAAGCTCCAATAAAAAGTAAAACAAAAAAGATTTTCTGGCTGCTGAATGGAGAGTGCATTAACTGAGTGGTAAGACCCGTGGAAAAGATGCTGTAATAGCCTGGGTAAGCGATGTTGGGAACTTGGTTTGAGTGATGGCTGTGGATAAGGCTGTGGGGAGCTGAATACCTGTAGGATATAGTTTATAGGTAGAACCACTTGACTTGTTTTTTGCCTACACATGGGCAGGGTGGAGAAGAAGGCCTTCATATGAATGAGACACAAACTGTAAGAGTCTGAGTGGGAAATTATCAATCTCTGTGAAATAAGATAGGCAAGCTAAAACAAAGCTCTTTTGTCTTTATGGTTGACAAGACAGATCCATCAGGAGAGCATGAATGGAGGCCAGTTTATTCATAGTGTTGATAAAAATAGTAAAACCCCAGGCTCAACAGATGGCCTTATGTTTCATATCAAAGTAAATAAAGGCAATCTGGATTAAAAGAAATTGGAGTTAATATGAGACTAAACGCAGTGCCCAAGAAGGTGCTCTATTGGACAATATAGAATGCAATGTCATCAATGCAATCTGTACAATTAACTGAAGAGTTATAGGAATAAATGTGGTGATCAGAAAAAGTGAGGACAAAACAAAATATAATAGGAAAATTGAATTTTTTTCTTTTAAAGAGATATTCTTTTAAAGATTTTTTTGATTGGACATATAACACCCAGACTATTTGGGGTTCTACTGCCTCTTAGAAGTAATAGAAAAAAGGTGAAGATCCGTGAATAACAATGCAATGAACCTGAAGAGTTGAAATCACTTGATGTTTTAATTCATTTTAGGTAAGCACACTAGAACAAAACTAGCCAATTTTCTTGTTCTTGTGACAATGAATTTAATTTGGTTTATTTATTAAAATATATATAGACCCAAAATGGCAATTCTCAGACTTGAAAGGCATCTAAGAATTTAGGCAGTTTTGGAAAATGTATTTAAAAATGTGTCCATTCACCTGCTCACCACCCTTCTGTGATATATTTTTCTGATAATCCAGTATCTGCTCTTACTTGCTTTGGGTGAGCAAGAAGGTCCAGTTTAGCATCGCATATAGATTCCCCTAGTCAAAAATCAGTAAAGCAACCAACCAACCCCACGCACCTTCCAGTGGACTCAGGAGTACTCTTTGCTCATTAGTCCCTTAGAAAATAGTATACAAAAAATACTGACAGAAGGATTGCTGAGAAAATCCCACCCTCATCCTGCCAATTTCTAAAACCCTCTAGTTTATTACAATGAAAACAAGTTCCTTTTTTTTTTTTTTTTGAAATTATAGGCAATTGGCCTAATCTAAATGAGGCTGTACCCCAAGATAAAAGAAAAAGGATAAAGTGTCACTGTTAGATGCTTTCTAGAGTTGTTTACCTATCTTCCCAGAGAACACTTGGGATTTTTAAGGCAGAGAGTATGATGTCAAACAGTTATTTAACAAGGCACTTAAGGAACAAAAGATGATATCTAATATCAGATACTAGTTACTCAATCTTTTTTTAATGGTCAGAATTCATCAAGACAAATTCGCTCATTTAATTTCAAATTTTGATTCATTTGCCAAATATACAAATCACCAGATTGGTTTCTAACTTACTCTTTAGGAGACCCCATTTAAAGACTAACTTTTAAAATACTACAGTTATTAGCATTAGTAATAAAAGGCAATAGTTGTTACAAATAATAAAGAATCTTAGCTAATCTGGCTCTAAAATAATGCTCAGAGAAGCAAAGGAGAAAAAAATCAGCCAAAAAGGAAGGAAATAAACTACAATTAAAGCATACAATTGTGAAATAAGGTAGGAGAGCTAAAAAAAAGTCTTTTGTCAGGACTGAGTTGAGTCTGTATTACAAGTAGGATGTAACTATGGAACAAAGCAACATAAACAGCACTAGTAATCCAGGCACTCCTGTAAACTAGATTAAAAGGAGAGTCAGAAAAGTGAAAGTTAGGATACAGTACAGGAACCTTGTGAATGAGAGGGAAGCTTTTTAATGTTATCCTGTAAACTATAGGGAAGGCTTGTATGATGAGATTTAAAGAAGATGCTGATTTATGTTCTTGAGGAATCCTTATGGCTCTACTGTGGACAGATCACAGAGGGGCCAGAAACCAGTCAGATATTAGCACTTCTTAGAGAGAAATGAAAATGTTCTGCTGATTGTGTTAGTAGTGGGAGCAGAGAGAGAGAGGGAAAGAGGATGAAAACACCAGGAGGCAGGAGCTCCAGATGATATTTGTTTGTAGATGGAGAGGGACTTGTTAGAAGCTGGTACCACTTATTAAGGTGGGAATAAGGGAAAGAAATACTATTGTATGAAGATTGCTAAAGAATCAACATTAGCCACAGTCATTCTAGAGACTTGATTTGAATCTAAGTGGGCTAGAACACTTTCACATACTTGTTTCCTGTTTCCTGGCCAGTGGCATTATCTCCTTCAAGGGAAAAGTATTAGATTGGTCAAACGTTAAAAAGACAAAAGGTTTGATTATAATGCTATTATGCAGTTACCCACTATTAACAAACTTCTGTTAAGGCCTTAAGGTATTTTTGTTCAGGAGTCAGTGAAAGTCCTTAAAGAAGCAAGAGGTAGAGGCAGACATTTAGGAATTTTGACTCTTGGCTTGGGATGCTTAGGAGACTAACCAAAGCCTACTAGGAATCTTGGAGTCAGGGAAGGAGAGTGTGCGCAGATATGATCAAATGATGGATATTTCTTTCAATGCCTTTAAATTCCATTTTAATCACTTGATATTTTCCTTTCAATACTCTAAACGCTGAAAGAAATGCTTCAATTATAAAATGCTTTATGTAATGTTAATTATCATCAAGTCTTCCTCAAATGAGATTGTTTTACTAAAAAAAAAAAAAAAAAAAATTGAAGAGAATTCAGCCTAAATGAGATACAGCTGTCCATCTTTGGGCTTTCTAGTGACTTTCACCCTCACAGCTTTGCTTTCTGGTCTGGGACACATCTCTAACATGTGTGAATAACCAGAGTTCAGGAACACCTTCAGGCAAGACTACAGCCCTGTCTTTTGAGACAGGGTAGGCCTACGATTTTTCAATTAAATGTATCATTACAAAATTTATAGCATAGAAATCCATATAATGCAGCATGGCAGATGAAAAAGTAACTTGTTAAAAGAGGAAAATCAAAGTCTCTAACTACCCAAGAATTAATCCCCTAAGCCTCAAGAAACAGGAGGTAAAAGGTTTCCCCAACTTCCAGAAATATTGTCGTCAATCATTAACATTTAGCTGTGTTTATATGAGCCTTTTAATCTTCCATTAATCCTTGTTTTGTCTCATTCCTTTTAGATTTATCTCAAACGCATCCAAGAAAGATTTTGGCTGGGTTAACACTTAGTTTGGTTGCTGTGATTGTAATTTAGCTGAAATATGCAGAGACAGATTGCACCCAGGGTTATATTGAAATTTAGATTCATAATGCAAGGGCTTATTACCCAGTAGTCTTCTCCTAAACAATCTATTCCAACTTTTGTCATTTAAGCTCAGTCCTATATCTCTTTAGAAGTGATTTTCAAATGTTGAATTTGTCCTCGTAAATCTATACATGAAGATGCAGTTTATGTAAACAGATTTGTTTTGTGACAAAAAAAAGTGAAGTCAGCTCACTCAAGGATAACAGTAAGGTATATTTCCAGGAACCCAATATAGTTTAAAAAATAATAATGGATGTCTCTCATAAACTTGTCCAGTGTAAGGGCAATGTGTAATTTTCATTGAGTTAGGCCTTATGCACACAGGTCAGAGCACAGAATAATGTCACATACAATAGAGTAATTCCTTGGCTGGTTGCAGCTCAGAGCAAATCCATAGAAAGATCAATTTTTGCTACTTATAGCTTTCTTTGTGATGAACATTGGGGGAAGCGAAGGCAAGAAGTTGACGGGTTGACTGAGGCTCCCTGGCATAAAGAGAAATTTAATAATTTTTAAAAGTATCATTATAATATAAAAATAGCTCTCCATGCTGTCGAAATATGTATATATTTTTCTTTTGTTGGTGAGCAAGGAGGCCTGATGATCAAACTTATAAAAAGCAGAAAATAATGTCTTTCAAAAAATTACTATACAAATCTCCAATCTTTTAAAAATTGTCTATATTAGCAGCAAATCACCAGTATATGGTAACTTATCTTATACTTACTCTTTCTACATCATTTTAGATAATATAACAGCAGATTTATAATCATATGAAAGTTACAACAGGGTGGGGCGTGGTGGCTCATGCCTGTAATCCCAGCACTTTGGGAGGCCGAGGCAGGCGGATCACTTGAGATTAGGAGTTCGAGACCAGCCTGGTCAATATAGCAAAATCCCATCGTTACTAAAAAGTACAAAAATAAGCTGGGCGTGATGGCACACACCTGTAATCCCAGCTACTTGGGAGGCTGAGGCTTGAGAATTGCTTCAACCTGGGAAGCAGACATTGCAGTGAGCTAAGATCATAAAAAAGAAAATTATAACAAAATAAGGGCAAGTAATTACTGGGTGGCTTCCCCTCCCCCATGGCTCTTACACAAATTACTCATATTTTACCCACAAAATGTCACTTTAATTTTGTTTAAAGGTTTGGTTGATGACTTGGTATTTGTGAGATAATGCTGGATGTATTGATTATGTCTTCATTTTTGAGTTTCGTTGGGATATTGGACCTATGTGAATAATTTGTCACTGGCATATTTACTAGCATAGAGTCAGTCAAGCAGGAAATCATGCATGATTCTAGATCCTTTCTTGATCTGAATTAATCTTTGAGACTCTTTCTTCTTATTGATTAAAGAGGTGTGATTAATTCAGAGTTTCAGTACTGTATTGACTGGGTTCACTTTATAGGGCAGATCTCCATGTAAATTTGCCAACTTTATTAAGCCAGTGTTGCAGAATGAACACAAGGTGTTCAGTTAGGATGAACTGACATGTATGCCTTTGGTTAGACAGAGACCAGAAGGAGGAGTATGACAACATGAGAAAAAATATATTCCCATTGCTGGGGGAAGGGGAAATCCATGTTTTTCTTACTGTGGGTAAGTTCATTTTTTCAAAGCATTTGGTCATTTCTTATGCTCTTGTACCAATTTATAGGAAAGCTGTATTGTAAACGTTCTTCCCACAGTATGTACTACAGAGCTAAGCCTTTCATAGATCTTTAATGAATGATCTCTGAATAAATGTGCTGCACATTGTGCTTTGAGAAAGCTATGTAAGCTTGGAACCTGGTGTTGCGCTCAGAAAGTGTTGACACAGATAAAACTGACCCCATGCATTATTAATGTTTCCTATAGCCTGCTGAGAAACCAATAAAATAATTTTCTCTTACCCGAAAAAGAAAAAGAATTGGACACAACTAAACAAATTGCATTAAACTCTACTTATTCTCATTCATAGTAAAACATATTTAAGAATTAAATATAATTTATAAACTCTTAGAGTTGGGAAGAAGATTGAGTTGAAGGTAGGGGGAAGTTCTGAAATCCAAACTTGCATATCTGATATTTTGTTACTCATACTGCTTTAAACAAGGAGGATGGAATTAAGGTACACTACTAACCATTTTAATGTTTCACATGCTACCATGAAAATAAATTGCTAGATCTATTTTTTGAGTTATGCATTCTATAATTAAAAATTAACTAATGCTTCTTTGTTGTTGCTCACTATTGTGGTACCTGGTTAAGTTTATCACACATTAGGAAATATATGCCAAAAATGTAACTGAGACATTTAAAAAATTTAATAATTTTCCATGGAGTACGTATCTTAGTAGGAATATAAACTTGGATTTATATCACATCATTGTCTTCCACTGCAATACTCAACAGCAGTTCTTCCCTTTTACTCCAAAGGGACTCAAGATTAATTGGGACTTCCAGATCCAGTGTCCATTGGCTAGTCAGACTTCAGGGCATCTCATGTCACTACCATCATCTCTACTGCTTATCAGATCCCTTGTTTCGACTGGCTGCCTGGATTCATACTTCCCTAAATCCCCTTCCCATTAGACCCCAAAGCTCTAAATTGAAATTCGGTATCTTGCCAAGGACTTACATCAATCTCCCTCCTGTGATAGGATTCTGCACTTGTGCTTTCCACATTCACTTTGTAGGGAATCTTACTAGACAAGGATAGCTACCCTTGAACTCTATCTGCCACATGTTAGAATCACAGTATTAAACATCATCATTTTTCCTTGAGGCTGCAACTGCAAATGTTGACAACTCAGTCAATACCAACTGCTTCTGACAGTATCCTAAAGGCCCCTTTTCATAATGGGCATTTATTGCCCAGTCAGTTTTACCCACTGCAACTCTCCAGACTTCCTCCCCAACACCGAAAACCCAGCAGTTTTTTCTGCCCAGTAAAAACCTGACCTTGAGTAATTACCATAGAGAAACACATAAGTTGCTTCCTCATGAATACATAGATACCTAAAACTTCAGGCACTAGATACTAAAGGTGTTATGAAAAATGGCTTTTTTAAAAAGATAATTTCTCAAATAAAACCTCAATGCATGTGTAATTATAAATATATATGTACTCTGATTTAAAATTCTGGTCTATCAACTGAAGTTTAGAACTTTCCATAAAAGGTCCACAATTACAAGGAAAATTCCACTGAGACTGAATTCCTTGATTTTCCTTTTCAGCTCTCTTTTTAAGATTGAAGGGAAGTTCCTAAGTATGGCATTCTTGAGTTTGTTGAGCATTATATTATTTCCTTTTTCAGGGGATTGTGCCCTTTGAAGCAAGACATGCAGATATGTCAATAGGCCTCAGCTATAGCAAGAGTTTCTATCATTATTAAAAATATATATATTTATTAATCATAGACTTAGGAAAGAAATATGTAACATTGTAGTGTGATATATTAGGTATTTTAAATTAAGACAAACTGGAGTATAGTGTGATTTACACGAAAAACTCCAGTCTTGCCCAGACTCTGTTAGTCTTTGTACTTATTAATGATGCCACAGATGATGGCTTCCATGAGGTCAGTGGCTAGAAAATACTAATCTGCACATTCTTCTCCCTAAGGAAGTACTCTCATTTCCACCTTGCATAATCAATGTTTTCCCATACTCACATCTACTAACTGGCTTTTTATGTAAGAGAATCTATTGCTTTCACAGCTGTCACTCTTTGCAACTTCTCTTGAAGTTAACAGCTGGCTCTGAAATTTTGTGCAAAAACAGCCCCCTTCCTTCACACCTTCCTAACCTGATTGCTGTAGATCAGGCTAATTTTTCTTATTTTTGTGAGTTCCCAGATGTCTACTCGCCCTACTATAAGGTTGAAAAGCACTTTCCATGAACTAAATGTTAAATTTCAATTGTTTATTTGTGTGTGTGTGTAGTATTTGCATGATGCTTCCATTTTGTGGGATTTTTCTGTTGCCATCTACTGTCCACACTTCTTAAATCCAGTACACTGATTGAATTAATAAACGCTTATTCAGATTGCTATATTCCAGAAATTGTGCAAGGTCCTTTCATATACTCTATTCTACTATGGTGAGCAGGTAGCTATAGCACTGGGCAACAGGCAGCATTCTCAGTTTTCCTTTTGGATGACATCATGCTGTTTAACATCCATGAGAATTGTAACAGGTTGCAGGTGAATTAATCTATAAGGCAAATACAGTACTTTCATCACAACATATTTCTTATACAAGAACAAAAGCATTGTGTTAACAATGCTGTATGAACTTTCAGCTGTGTTTGGAACTTCATGATATTTTACACATATTTGATCTATTGTGTGCTGAAGAGACAGCTTTTTCAGAGATTCTTCTTTTGTTATTTTTTTTGGGGGAAATTATGTTTTGCTCACATGATGGTTTAAAATAATTAAATTACCATATTTAATAAATATTATGTATCTAGTATCTAGTATCTAGTATCTTTAGTATCTAGTGCCTGAAGTTTTAGGTATCTATGTATTTTATATATTTCTTGAACAGTGTGAACAGCAGTATCAGGTCTTGTGCAATAATTGACAACACTGCAGTAAAGTAAATACATAGAGAAACATCTACATGTCACTTCTAATATCATTTCTGGAAATTTTATTAAAGCTATAAATGAGATAAATAAAGCAAACTGAATAATACAGAATCAAGTATGCAATTATGCATTATACTACTAAATAAGATTGTCACAGAATACCACATTTGTAAAGACTCAGAGGTCAGCTAGTTCAGGTTCCGTAACTCAGGTCTGCAGCTTGTTGGAGATCTATGGTGGACTTTTTATTAGTATGATATAGAAATAAGAAAAAAATGAGGACATATATGTTTTTCATAATGTAAAATGTAGTTGCTTTTTAAAGTGTGAAAACAGTAATTCTTTAATAAAATGCTGGTGCAAGCAGGTATTAGTTGTGGTGGTGGTTGTTTAAATGGTTATTGATTCTGTGCCCATTTTTCCATTTTTAAAAATTACACAGGTATATGAAACCCCAAAGCCTGGCAACACCAAGTGACAATACATCTCCACTGTTAATTCTTAATTTTTCACTTTTTTTTTTTTCACAGAAGAGAAACAACTTCCACAGTTTCTAGTCTCTAGACATTTCTTCAGTAACTTGAATGAATCAGCAACATGAACTGAAAACTTTGGATTCCACCTTTGCTTCCACTGGGAGGCATGCTAAGTGAAACACTTTGGCAATGTAGACTGGCCTTTGTTAGAAGTGAGTTACTGTGTAGTCCTTAGTAAGTAGGCATAAAACCAAAGAAGCATTCAGTTCAGAAAGAAGAAAACATAGTCCACAGGAGGGAATGAATCACCACAGTACCCATGCACATTGATGCAACTTTCATGAATTTCATAAGATTCAATGTCGGAAGCTGGAAAATATTAACAATATAATCACTGAAGCGATATGAAGTTGGACTGTTGTCCTGAATTGTGGTTCTCAATGGCAAATACGATGATAAAAGTGCATTTGTAGAGTTTTAGATTTAGACTATTTACTAAATTTAAATTTTACAAACACTTACTAAAATGTAAGACAAAAGAATGAATAGAAATCAGCATCAGTAAAGATGGAACAACTTACTACATGTTTCTGGTGAGTTTTCTCTCTCCCAACCTTTCCTAGTCCAACTAGGGAACTGTCCACAGCCAGACTGAGGGGATGCCCAAAGATTTCTGTGTGCTCCCGTGACACTACTCCTCTCTGCCTCCTCCTCATGGCCCCTGGAGTCTCCCTGTTCTGCATGCCACACACTTACTATGATTTGCTTATTCCCAAGAAGGAGGCATTAATTAAGGTTGTTGACCTTCATCCCTAATCAATCACCAGGACTAGATACATCCCACCTTACAGCTTTTTTACTGTGGCCACAATCAGAAGTCAATGGCTCCTATGCCATCCTTTTTCTCCGGGACAACTTTCTTCACATTTCTTTGGATATCTTCTAATCTCACCTTATCTCCCACTATTCAATAAGTCCTAGCCCATTCCTCTGTCTATCATCAGACAAATCCTTTATTTTCTAACCTCTTTCCTGAATGTTCCTGTATTAGTTGGTTATCACACTGGTAATAAAGACATACCTGAGACTGGTTAATTTATAAAGGAAAGAGGTTTAATTGACTCATAGTTACACATGACTGGGGAGGCCTCACAATCATGGTTGAAGGTAAATGAGGAGCATCTTACATGGATGGAGGCAAGAGAGCTTGTTGGCAAATTCTCCTTTATAAAACCATCACATATCATAAGACTTATTCACAATCACGAGAACTGCCTGCAAAATAAACTCACCCCCATGATTCAATTATCTCCACCTGGCCCCGCCCATGACACATGGGGATTATCACAATTAAAGGTGAGACTTGAGTGGGGACACAGCCAAACCATATCAGTTCCCATACATTCTTGCTCTGGCTGAAATGGTTCTCTTTTGAGAACACGTATCTTAACCCTGGGCCCAGACTCCTGTAACTATTCGACTTGTATCATTCATATCATTATTAATAAATGTATTTCATAATTGTATGTATTTCTTGAACATTTATATATTTCTTGTAAAATGGTGTTGCGTTTTTCATACATAGAATTTTGTTTTCAAAACTAAACTTTTTATAGAGGTAATTTTATGCTGTTTTGAGACAGAAAAAGGGTTAATCTTTTACAGTGTTTTTAAAGTCCCATTTTTGTTCTCACCATTGAAGATTATGTCTTACTCCATGGTCTACATTTTACAACTCATAAAAATGTTAATTTCATTGAATCCAGCAAAGATTCCTAAGTTGGCATAACAGGTTCTCAGGTCAATTATAAATGCAGAAGAGAATCAGAGAATCTGTGCAAGATGAAGACCCTATCTTCAAGGAGCAATCTGGCTATTGAAAATGTTTAATATGTTAAACATACATAATGACCATAATAAAATCTCAGACTCTTGATTGTACAGCACATCATGTCTAGTTTAGAGAAGCAGTCTTTATAGAGCATAGTTTTAAGGATATGAAGTCTATTTTTTATTCTGGATAGTTCATGTTTTGCCAAAACAATCTAGATTTTTCCTGTGGATTAAACTACACTGGTCAAAAGGGTAATCTTGGGCCATATATTTTTTACTTCCCACAGTTCTTCCTCTATTTAGTCATATGCTTTGGTGCCAAACCTTAAATATTGCTGAAGATGATACTAGATAATGTTTTAGGGACTACGATAATGTGTACTTGAAGAAATGTTAATAAGGTCATGGTTCATCCACTGTATGAGTCTGTTACATAAAGTCCCCAATAAGGTAATGTTCCAAGATAAACTTTTCTTTCCATGGAGATTCAGTGTATTTTCTGTGTTTCATACAATTAAAATAATATAAATGATATGTTTCATTTTTATTGTGGACAAGAGGAAGCCCAGAAATAAATGTTAATATCAACTATTAGGAGCTACATAGACTCTTACAGCTTGCCTGTTTGAGTTCTATTCTTTCCTTTTCTCAATTTTAATATTTTTGGTTGTTGAATTTTTAAAAATCCCTTTTATTATATGATCTCTGTCAAATTATTTTTGTAATAAAGGGAGAAATTAAGTAAGTGAAAATATAGGCATTAGATATTCCATATTTTGGACATCCTCAATTTTATGTAATACTATTTTCAGTGAAGGTGATTTATTAAATGAAAAGTTTAAAGAGATTTAATATTAATATCCAAGAGTTCATGCAAATGAATTATTCAAAAATCAGAGTAATGTTTTCCAGATTTGCCACTTGGTTTAGTATTTATTGTGTTTAATTACTTATATATGTTTTGTTAATTATAGTGACTATATTGATAAGTGGTCTTAAAAGCATATAGCATAAATTAATTTTACAAGTCAAAATTTCTACTTAAATTTAAGTAGAAAAAATCTTTTTGAAGAAGATATAAAACGGATACAACATTTTTTAGTGTTTATACATTGCAATTGAAAAAGTATAAAGACAACACATTCCAATTCATGGACTTCTTTAACAGAATTCCTAAATCAGTTTAGTCAAAGTTTTATATCTTTAAACACCCTACCTAAAAGGAAAATATATGTTCATATAGACAATGATACAATTACTGTTGATAACTAACAAGTCACGATCAATGTAGCAAACAACGTAACTGACTCTATGGGCCAAAAGAACAGTAGCTAGGTTAACAGACACAGAATCCCAAACATAATGACCTTAGTAATCATATTGAACTAGCCTGCCTGGAACCTTTGATTACTGACACTTTATTAGATTACTTGAAAGAAACTGGGAAATATAGATTGCACCTAATTTGCTAAATTAAGAGATCAGCCAACCACCATTACCTCTATAGCTCATAAGAGTTCCAGTGGATATCTGAGAGTACTTTTTTTGTTTTCAGTTTAACTTTAAGAAACTAGAATCTAGAATTCAATTTAGAATCCAAATTTTGAATTCAAAATGCAAATTTGTCTTCCTTGGACAAACATCTTCATATTCATTGCCAACTTTTTTTTTTTTGAATGGAATCCTAGAAATAAAATTTCACTGATTCTACCAACCTTTCCTCTAAAATAGTTTTCCCAAGAAAACTTGCATTAAGAGATCAGTGTGCTGTCTTATTCCTGGACCATCAATGCATATTCTTGATCATTTTAAATATTTTTCCAATTTGATTTGTGCACAGTGATAGCTCATTGTTTTACATTGCATTTACTTGTGACATTTAACATATTTTCATTATTGGCTATTTGTATATCCTTTTAATAAAATTTGTCTTTTGTTCTATTGAACTATTTTTCTCTAAGTGTGGCATTTGTTTTACTATTCTTTAGTGTCTCTTGTGTTGAGAAAATTTTAATTTATAAGTATGCAAATTGGACAAAATTTTCCTGTGAATTCTGCATTTGTTGTTTATTCTTAGAAAGATTATTCCTACCCCAAGACTGTACACATACAATTATATATTATTTTATAATGCTTAAATTGATTTATGTTTAGGTCTTTAGACCATGGGAAATTCATTTTTACATAAGGTAAATATTGTTTAAATTATACCAAAGAACAATATGGGGTATTTACCATATATCAGGCATTGAACTAATTATTTTTAATGGATTACCAAATTTAACCTTTCCAATATTCATACTGGATTCTTTTATTTTCTTACTATCTTCATATGAGTAAATTAAAACAAACAGGTTGTTAACTTTCTTAGGGTCATAAAGCTCCACGAGAAAACTATGATTTGAACTGAAGCAAACTGACTGCAGAGAGATTCTACTGGTCAGAATCCATTCCATTTTGAATATTTAAGGACTCACTAGGTAAAAGTTGCTCTTAGTTCTCACAGTATTTTACCGGGATAAAGGATCAATTTTCATTTTAAAGAAATCTTCTCTGATTGCATCGTCTTTGCCCTAATCCCACAGCAATTTAGACAGTTGGAATTTGGGACTGAAGACATATATAAAACATCGGTTACCAAACTGGATTGCTGGGCCCTAAACCCACAGTGTGTTTCAGTAGGTCTGGGTTGTGGCCTGAGAATCTGTGCAAATAATTTGATATTTAGATTAGCAAAACTGTTTTCTTTTTGTTAGCACTTGCCTGGTATTATTTTGTCTATTCCTTTGTTTTCAACTTTTATTTACCATTTTGCTGAGCATAACTCTTATTAAACAGCAGAGAGCTACTTAATCAGACTGAGAAATTCAGATTATTTGATGTATTCAAGTATATCAGGAATGTTGACAATTTGAATTTATTTCTCACATTTATTTTGAAATTTATTATACTTTCATGTTGCTTCATTTTGCCTTTTCCTATCATTTTGAAAACTATCTTTGTTTTTTTCCCTCTAATGATTTTAAAGTTATACATCTTATTTGTAATCTTCTAATAAGTACTCATAAATTTATAACATACATTTTCAAGTGTATAATCTTTCATGAAAGTCTAATCTACCTCTCTCTCCTCCTCCCTATAAAAGCATTACCACACATTTCCTCCATTTCCCCATCTTTCCCCTTTACTAGATCTCAACTATGTGCTAAAGTCATCTGAAATTATAATTCCAGGTTATCATTAATTTTACTGCAGACCTATCTTCTGTGTTTTGTACTATTGCCATTCCTTCATATTTTGCTGCATTTATCACATTTCAGGTGTCAACAATTTCAGAATTTAAATGCATTGAGGTAAATTTCTGAGAATTACAACTTTCTTTGTAGAGAATATGGGATTGTAAATGTGCTTCTTATTATTTTGCTTTTTAAAATATGGTACTTACATTTTTAATCAGCATTGTATTCTAATGCACTAATATAATACAATTTTCTTATTTTCCTTTGTAAAAATGCTGTTGAGTAAAGCTTATGTGTCTTTTCTTGTGATATTCATGTTATTTTCAACACTGCAAGTTTTCTCTCTGTAGATTGTTATGCTTTTTATGGCAGCAAGAAAGAGTAAGACAGTTGATAGAAAATTAAAAATAGACTCCATTGCCTTAAGAATAAATTAGCCACTCATATTTTGAGTTAAGAGTAACTTTAGTAGGATGTGAAAATTTATCTAAGCCCTTTAGCTGAAGGAGTTTAACAACCAGCATACCAAAAATTAAAAAGGACACAGTTTTGCCCTAATAGTCATGGGGATTTAGACAGGTATAGCTACTAATAGCAAGTTCTTCTGATATTTCACAGAACAGTGTTTGACTTCAAGAGAGCAAAGGAAAAAAATCTTTTATTGTCCATGAATTTTTGTTTTCATTTTTCCATGTCATGCTGCTAGCACAGAAGCAGCTGGCTGACTTACATTATCTCTGTGCCTGAAACTCAACAAAGATACCTGTATCCTCTTTCTTCCTTCTCCGCCCATATTATTTGCTATTTAACAAAGGAGAACATTTTTGCTCTGATATATTTGGCCACTTTTTCATAGGCATTAGGCATATTATTGTTATAGAACAGAGAAAAGGGTAATTTGGTATATGGGTTTTTATTTATTTATCACATGGATAGTGCATATTTCTCATGTGCAACTTAAAAAGAAAGCCAAATTAGATGCAAATTAGATAACAACTATACTTCATTATGATAGAAAAGCGAATTGTTTTCTAATTATGAGAAAACATACAGAGGATGTGTTTATATTATACTAAACAAATATCACATTGACAGAAAAAATAACTCAATAGGACAAAAGAGAGATTTATGAAAAGGAAATGCAAATGGCCAATATAAAAACATGCTAAATGTCAGTAGTAAATGCAATTTAAAACAATGAGCTATCGCTTTTCCCAGATCGGACTGGGAAAGTATTTAAAAGAATCAATAACATGTTTTGATTGTCTAGGAATGAGAACCTAGTACATTCATCTTTTAATAAAAGGTTACTTGAAAAACCATTTAGTGGAAAGGCTCGTAGTATCAGATAAATTCCACTTCCAGGAATCCACAAGAAAAAAGAAAAAAAATTGGCAATGAGCAGAAAGATGTTTGCCCCAAAAAGACAAATTCACGTTTAGTTTGTTTAAATAATTAGAATCAAATGATATATCAATCAATAGGGGAATTATTTTACAAATTACAAGCATCTATTCATAATTTATTATGTAACCATTTAAAATGAGAAAGGTCCCTATATCGAAGTATAAAAAAATTGTCAGAATAAATTAAAGAAATGAAAAAAATGTATTTCATACCTTATTTTATGTTAGAAAATTACGTATATGTATGTATTTATAAGTTCTTAGAAAAAGAAGCAGAAAAACAGAGATAAACTTATTTTTCTCTGTCAGAAGAATAAAGAAAGATAATTTTACTCTCTAAACTTCTGTACTTTAAATCTTTATCATGATAACACATTAATGTGCTACTTGTCCAACTAAAACACTGAATTCTGGTATTTAGGGGCAGAGGTAAAAAATATTTGATGTCTCTACAACCATCTGATCTTTGATAAACATGACAAAAACAAGCAATGGGCAAAGGATTCCCTATTTAATAAATGGTGTTGGGGAAACTGGTTAGCCATATGCAGAAAACTGAAACTGGATCCCTTCCTTATACCTTATACAAAAATTAACTCAAGATGGATTAAAGACTTAAATGTGAATCCTAAAACCATACAAACCCTAGAAGAAAACCTAGGCAATACCACTCAAGACAGAAGCATCAGCAAAGACTTCATGACTAAAACACCAAAAGCAATTGCAACAAAAGCAAAATTTAACAAATGGGATCTAATCAAACTAAAGAGCTTCTGTACAGCAAAATAAACTATCATCGGAGTGAACAGGCAACCTACACATTGGGAGAAAATTTTTTACAATCTATCCATCTGGATATTAATCCAGAATCTACGAGAAATTTAAACAAATTTACAAGAAAAAAACCAAACCACTCCATCAAAAGGTGGGCAAACGATATGAAAGGACACTTTGTAAAAGAAGACATTTATGCAGCCAACAAACATATGAAAAAAGCTCATTATCACTGGTCATTAGAGAAATGCAAATCAAAACCACAATGAGACACCATCTCACACCACTTAGAATGGCAATTATTAAAAAGTCAGGAAACAACAGATGCTGGTAATGCTGTGGAGAAATAGGAACACTTTTAACTGCTGGTGGGAGTGTACATTAGTTCAATCATTGTGGAAGACAGTATGGCAATTCCTCAAGGATCTAGAACCAGAAATACCATTTGACCCAGCAATCCCATTACTGAATACGTACCCAAAGATTTATAAATCATTCTACTAAAAAGAAACATGCACACGTATGTTTATTGCAGCACTACCCACAATAGCAAAGACTTGGAACCAAGCCAAATGCCCATCAATAATAAACTGGTTAAAGAAAATGTGGCACATAGATACCATGGAATACTACGCAGCCATCAAAAAGAATGAGTTCATGTCCCTTGCAGGGATATGGATGAAGCTGGAAATTATCATTCTCAGCAAACTAACACAGGAACAGAAAACCAAACACTGCATATTCTAACTTACAAGCGTGAGTTGAACAATACGAACACATGGACACAGGCAGGGAAATATCACATATGGGGGCCTGTCAGGGGGTTGGAGGGAAGGGGAGGGAGAGCATTAGGACAAATACCTAATGCATGTGGGGCTTAAAACTTAGACGACAGGTTAATAGGTGCAGCAAACCACCATGGCACATGTATATCTATGTTAACAAACCTGCACGCTCTGCACATGTATCCCAGAAGTTAAAAAAAAAAAAAAGAAAGAAAAAAAATGCTTGATGGCCTGTCTGTCTGCATGGGATAATGTCTCACAACTAAGAGCTGTCCTAACTTTCATGATCTCGATCACATTATTTTAAACCATTCAAAATATTTTAATAGCAAAATGAATTTACTCAGTGAAAATATCTTCAAAAATATTATTTTAAGTGACTGTCACATAAGCCTCAATAATATAAGAACAATAGTTGAAAACACAGGTTCTTCTGCCTCAGCCTCCCAAGCAGCTGGGATTACAGATGTGCCCTACCATGCCCAACTAATTTTTGTATGTTTTTAATTTGAGATGGGGTGTCACCATGTTGGCCAGGCTGGTCTCGAACTCCTGACCTCAGTGATCCATCCACCTTGGACTCCTAACATGCTGGAATTACAGGTGTGAGTCACTGTCCTGGGCCTAGAATGTATTTTTGAAGTCCCTTCTGTTCCCACTCTGAGCTACAAAAAGTGAGGTTCAAAATAGTTAAGCTCTTAGAAGACTAATAATCAAGCAAATCCTTATTCTCTTTAAAATTCATTCATTTCTCAAACCCATTCAAATTACTCTTACAGAATCCAAACAAAAATGTCTCACCAAATTTAAGGAACACAGAAAAGCTAAAGCTCTTGTTTATTTTTAGAATGAATGTCATCAGATTTCCATCTGTACCGGAGTGCTTCAATCAAGATCTTTTGAGATAATGTCCAGAACAGGATCAGATATTTACATACGGAACATATATTTTGTTTCTTGTGTGGCTTATATACATACTATATGCATTTTCAGATTTTCCTCTTCTTCAATTTCTGTGTATGTTTTTTTCATTGTGAAAAAAGACTAAATTTTCAGAAAACATGTGCTGCAAATAAGTTACTCAATTACAACACTTGAACTCAAGTCTGATGATCTACAGAGGTGTACTAAAATGTTTTAGCCATATGATTGCCTCTAGTCTCAGTTACATATATTTGAGAACTACCAACTAGACTTAGCAGAGGTTAATTGCTGATACTGAACCAGTGTGGAAGATACCAGACACGGGCCATTACACTTGGCAAGCATCTTCATGTCCCATTCTGTGAAGTTTTTTGTTTGTTTTTGAGAGGGAGTTTCACTCTTGTCTCCCAGGCTGGAGTGCAATGGCATGATCTTAGCTCACTGCAACCTATGCCTTCTGGGTTAAAGCAATTCTCTTGCCTCAGCCTCCCAAGTAGCTGGGATTACAGGTGCCTGCTACCATGCCTGGCTAATTTTTCTTTTTAATTTTTAGTTGAGATGGGGTTCCACCATGTTGGTCAGGCTGGTCTCGAACTCCTGACCTGAGGTGACACACTTGCCTCAGCCTCCCAGAGTGCTGGGATTACAGGTGCCTGCTACCATGCTCGGCTAATTTTTTTTTTTAATTTTTAGTTGAGATGGGGTTCCACCATGTTGGTCAGGCTGGTCTCGAACTCCTGACCTGAGGTGATACACCTGCCTCAGCCTCCCAGAGTGCTGGGATTACAGGTGTAAGCCACTGTGCCCGGCCCTACTCTATGCATTTTGATCAATGAAATAGTCTACTTTTGATATCTCCCAAAGTCTTCTAAATTATTTTGCCAACATAAGTGTCCTGAATTACTTCATTACAGCACTAATGGTATCATAAAGCGCCAAGCCCCTGGGTTAGTCTGTGAGTTTTAATCCTGGCTCCAGCACTTGACAACTGCATGAACCTGGGCAAATTATATAATCTCTGCTGGTCTCTGTGTTCTCATCATAAAAGAAATATAATAATGATCAATTTATTGAATTATTTAAGGATCAAGTGAGCTTATACATGTATAAAGTATCTGGAAATGCATCCAGCACATGTTACAGGTAAATAAGCAACAATTATTTGGACGGTTAAATTCCATTGCTTATCTTTGATTTCACTTTCTATAACTGATAGAGACTTAATACTGTACTAGCCATTAACCCCATGTAGTAGCCATGATTACCCCAGATTCACTATATCCAAAATAGAATTCATCCTTTCTTTTTCTTCTATTTTCTACCTAGCTAATAGCATAGTCAGTTCATTTTATAAACCAGAAAACTCCAAAAAAATCTTCATTCCCCCATCCCTTCTTCTTTGGTCCTAAACCCAAGAAGTCACCAAATCTTGTTCAAATGGCAGCCTCAATATTGCGCTTCAAGTCCTTCTTCCTTCCTCCCAGGAGGGCTACAAAAACTTTCCCCTCTCTACTTTTGATTCCATCCTATATACGGTCACCAGATTTCTCTTCTTAAAACACAACCCTGACCACGTCTTCTAACGTTTAAAAGGTATTGAGTCTAAGCATATATACATATATGTATATATACATACACAAAGTAAAAATCACTCACCTTCTATTATACTAGCTAGATGCTGCTGATACAGAAACAGTTCCCATTCTCAGAGGTCTTACAGCCCACTAGGGAGGTAGCCAAGTGAGCAACTGATTTTAACACAGTGTGATACATGCTATTTTTGCTGATATGCACAAAATTGTATGAGATTAGAGAAGAGGAAGTAGGATGGACTAGGGACAGGAGTGTAAGAACAAAGACTTCTTTCCAGGTGTTGAGTGCTTAAAAAAAAAAACATACTTCAATGCTTCTTACTGCAAGTGGTGGATACCAAATTCTGCAGCTACAATCTGGCAATCCAACCCTCCATACAATAACCTCAATTGAGCCTGAGAGCAGCTTTCCACACTCTATAAACCAGCCAACTTGTCTTTTTACAGTTCCACAAAAGAGCCCAAGCACCAGCACGTTTTTCCCCCACTTATTTGCTCATTTACTTCTCAGCCTAGAGTGGCCTTCTTCCCCATTATTTTTCAAAAAACAGGTTAAATGCTCCCACCTCTACAGTGAAGTCTGCTAAAATGCCCTCATCAGAATTAACTTATGTCATCTTTCCTCCCTTGGCCAGTGAGCCCCATTTTAAAGTAATCTATGCACACATCTGTCTTTCCCATTGCCTTGTGCACTAAGAGGAGGCGGGTGCCGTGTCTCAGTCATCTTTGTAGTTCCCAAAGGGGCTTTTACAATAATGATCAGCACCTAGGAGGTATTCTGTGAATGCTGTTTGAGTTAAATTAAATTAAAATGGTTGAGAAGGCATTTTCATTCTTCATGATCTTTGGGCACTTCCCTGACAGGCCCTCTATTTAAAGGATTTAACCTTTTGGCAGAAGATGGTCATCTTCTTTTTTCAACTCTGAGGGAGGTTTTTTTTTAAACAGAAATAAAAGCCAAAAACAAAACAAAACAAAAAAAACCTCTGTTTGGCCACTTAAAAATTATGTAGAAATAAAGTATTATCATTCTTTGTTTCAAGGTTTCTCAGATGCTTTAAAAATTGTTTTAAAATCAAAAGTCAGAAAGGGTTTAAAATTCCTGCCTGAGTGGACAGAGAACAATAAATGAATTTAAAATGACTTCAAAAAACTGGACAGAAACTAACTGTGGTGTTCACACTACCTTGTGCTTTCTGTCTACAGTCTTATTTATTAAATATTTTGTGTTCCCACTTTGCAGAGTTGAATAATTTACATAGAATTCAGCCCAATAAAGTGATAGTTAATAAAAAAAAAAGTTATAAACTGGGTAATGGATGAGCAAATGCAAGAAAAAAGAAGAGTAAAATACTTTTGATTTCATTTACTTATGAGATAGTTTTAATATTCCAAGGAAAAAACAGCTTATGTAATCATGTCTCCAAAATGCTGATGCAACAGGAGGCCCTATCAGATTTATGAATGTGTCTATGCAAGAGATGAGGAAACACAGTCTGGCTTAAAGTCACACAGCTTGCTCGTGAGAGGGAGATTAGAATCCACACCTCCTGACCATCAGTCCTCTACCCACCTCCATTGTATTAGGTCATGATGCCTCCAAAAAAGCATCACAATTTAAATTCAGGGTTAAAACACAGAATGTATATGCTAAAGTAAATTTAGCATTTAAATTGCTAAAGTAAATTTAACGATTTCCAGGATGTTTCTCATGTGTCCATTTTCACTTTTAATATTGTGTTCCCATTCAGACAAATCTCTTGACCTAAGTGACTACAATCACCTCTACCTCACATCAGTGGTTTTCCAGAAAAACAAATGTCTTAAGTTCCAGTTACTCTATAAGTGCACAGAAATGTCCAATTTGATGCTTGAGCACCTGTAGATTGTAGCTGGGTGGAGGGAAGAGGAGAGAGAAGAAGAAGAGAGGCTGCTGACATGTTAGTAGAAGGCATTCCCTGATATTTCCTTGGTAACAGCAACAAACAACTTTTGTTTTACACTTTATCTGCTGGACTTCCAAAAATCAGCAGAATGGTTAAGAATTGTAGGAAGTGGATTAGACAGCTTGGGTTTGAATTCTGGCTCTACTATTTAGTGTGACTACAAGCAATCTTCCCTACAAGTAAACTGGGATAAAAACAGCTATCTTCTTTAAAGCATTGTTAAAGGGGTTAAATGATATAATATATGCAAAAGTACTCAGCATACATTTTGGCACTTGATAATTCCCCACTAATTTAGCTATAATTGTTAATGGTAGTATAGAATTATTAATTTTGCTTTTCCATGTATGATAATATGATAGAAAGGAGAAAGAGGGGTTTGGGTGGGGATGGATATAAGTAACTAAAGAAAGCAAGAATATTTGTGAGAAGAGATTAAAGTGATTTGGAGGCCGGGCGCGGTGGCTCAAGCCTGTAATCCCAGCACTTTGGGAGGCCGAGGCGGGTGGATCACGAGGTCAAGAGATCGAGAGCATCCTGGTCAACATGGTGAAACCCCGTCTCTACTAATACAAAAAATTAGCTGGGCACAGTGGCGCGTGCCTGTAATCCCAGCTACTCAGGAGGCTGAGGCAGGAGAATTGCCTGAACCCAGGAAGCGGAGATTGCGGTGAGCCGAGATCGCGCCATTGCGCTCCAGCCTGGGTATCAAGAGCGAAACTCCGTCTCAAAAAAAAAATAAAATAAAATAAAGTGATTTGGAGACTGATTTCCAAGGGATGAACACACCATAAGCTCTTGATTTCAGAATGATTTCATTTTCCTTGAAGGAGAAGAAAAAAGAAAGCTAAATTTCAGGGGGATCTAGGATGACGGAGCATGAACAGAGAGGACTAAGAGTAAAAGGACTATTTAAAAATGCTTCCTTTTTTATTACAATGTCACCATTCATTAAAGTCCCTGGTTAGGATAAACTAGCCTTGATGAAGATATTCACATCTTCATTTTGGGAATCAGCCTTGACTGGCCACTGTGGGAGCTGCTCTGTCCTGGCAGACAGTGGGCTGCCTGACCAGCTTATCTGCATCAGCTATGAGCAGGAGTGTAAAATGCCATCATCACCAAGTGTTTTCTCAAGGATAAAGTGGCTTACAGTGGACTACACAGCTCTGGACTTTGCATATAATCTCATAGAATGAAAGGTATACACTATCATATCTATGTACTCAAAAAAGCTAGGAAAGCCACTGGTAGTTACATTTATTAAAAATATTTTATGACAGTGTTTCTTAATAACTACTAAAACTTCAGTTGAGAGAACTGAGGTATGTCTGAAGCATATTTTCACATTCCATTTTCCTAAATACTCTTTGCTCTACTCTGGATTAACCGGACTTTCAGAGAATCATGAATTTATATTGCATCATACTGGTGAGTTATAAAGTTGTTTTTACTAACGTACAATTTGACACTGTAATATCAGCTTATATTAAGAGACAGTACATTAAAAAACTATAAAAATGTAACTGTATGAAAGCAGTTACATAGATTTTGGTCATTACAGTCCACAATAACTACTTTGTGACTATCCATGGGGAAAATGTCTCTATCATTTCCTAGTCAGTAGCAGTTGGCCTTCTGCTAAGCAACTGATTCGTCATTCTTTTGTGAACACTGTGAATTGTATAATTCATCTTGTGTTCCCCTTTGCACTGCATGCTGGAAATCTTGAGGCAAATTTTTGTTTGATCTTGAAGAATATATATAAATCTCTTAGACATATTTTTGTGTTCTTTTGGCTTTATTTTAGTCTTCTACCATTATATTGTCTTCATCTTATATTTCTTCTTATTAAAATTTTAGTTTACCTTGCCATATTATACACTGACTTCGATCATATACTGTAACATAATGAATGAATTAATCAATCACCTTTTCTGATAATAAAGAAGTTATACAATGATATTTGCTAGGATAAAAGGCACAGCATATGTCAGTCAGCCTATATAGATACATAGAATTCTAATATAACAAGAATTCTAAAAGTAGGCAGTCACTAGTTGCTCAAACAAGTTGGACTTAATGTCTCGTATATCCTTTAGGTCTTTTCCTCAAGTTGACATAATAGCTGTTGCAGCTCCACTAATTTTGCTATTTATTAGAGCAAAATGAAAGGAATGGGGGCAGAGGCAGTGCCAGTGGACAGCCACCTACATCTCAATGGCTATGCCTGAGTCACACTGTCACCCATACTTATAGGGGAGACTAGAAAAAAATAATCTGTAACATTTACAACCTATAGAGCAGGGGCAGGTAAGTGAGTAGGGTTGGAATTAGGTTTTGGGTGGGAAAACATAAATTATGCTACTGGTATCAACTATGGAACTACGGCAAATTTTCAACTGTAAGTATAAGTTCAAGTCAAATTATCTATTTTTTTAATTTACTAGGAAAATGTAGACACACATTTAAAAAACAGAAGCAGTTACACAATTAGTGGTGAAGGAAAGGCATTTTTTTTTTCTAGACAACTTAGGAGGCCCTGTACCCCAGAAGCCTGATCCAATTGTGAAACATGACACTAATGCATTAGTTCTGGGTAGTTCATCTTTTTTTATTTTTAGAAAACATTTCAACCTAACATACTTGCAGTTATCCAGAGTATACCGTCATTTTCTTAGCCTTATTTAAATCAGAATATATATATGTGTATGTGTGTGTGTATATATATATATGAAGCCAGAGGTAGTGCCCTATTAGTTTCACCTTCAGCAGTGTGTGTATATACATACACATATACAGCAGTATGTATATATATACATACATATATATACGTATGGCACTACGTCTATGGCTTCTTTTTACTGCAATTCCCATGCTTTGTTTTGTAGCCACATCTTCTTGCATGAGCTAATAGGGTAATTCATGATTGTCTGTAGTAGGCATTACCAGTCAAGGTGACAATTCTAGAATTCTTAATGGAACAAGCTTCAAGCCATGAAGTTATTCTCTTCTTCAGTTCCAAGTAACTTTAACAATTAATTCTAATAGATTTTGCAGAAATTCCTTGAGCCCAGTCAATTGTCTAATTTCAAGGCCCTGCACAATGCATAATAATTGTACAGGAAATCCAGGTTTCAAGGGCATGCCTTCATAGCAACCATGTATTACAAACAGATGGAGTTTTTAAGACAGAAGCATGGAGAATCTAGCTCTTTAAAATAAGATATAAAAATAGAATTAAATACTAAATCAACCACAGTAGCAGGTATATTAAAATTCCCGGGTACTCCAAAAAGAGAAAAGACTGATGTTGCAGTCCTTTGCTAAAGGCATAAAAGCACTTTCAATGGACAATAGAGGTGTAAGTTATTTCACTTTAAGAAGGAATTCATAGAGAATTTTCCCAAATAGGTGACTTTATTGAGCTTGATACAGGTTCAAGCAAAGCTTGGGATTTTACCTAACTGCAGTATCTGGACTCATTTATCATGGCTTAGTGGTTTAAGTAACAGTTTAATAACTGAAAATTGGTCTTGCCAGTGATTTTCTCTGACCTTGAACTAGGCACTTGCCTCCACAGAACTGCTTCTCTGGCTTTTATTTTTGTTCTGTAGAATACAAATAACTCTAAAAAATGGTAGGTCAAATGTATAAGTAACAAAATGTACAAGTAAGTAAACTAGTAGCAATGTCTTCAGTGACATCTCAACACATTTTGGAACTCTAAATACAGATTTGTTTTGCCAATTAAATAATTTCACCTTCTCTGTAGGAAGCACAGGGACTTGACTAAAAACAAAATGAAACATTGTCTTGTTTTGTTGAGGTTTATGTCTATATCTGGAATGTCTACTGTTAAAATGCCATTATTAAGGCAGCATCTGGTGAACCACTAAAATATGCTTTTGTATGGGACTAAGGGAATATAGGAAATTTATTTCTTGATGAGCAGACAATTCTCTTTGTTTGTAGGAAGTATGACTTGAGATAAAAGGATTTGACTAAATGACCTTTTGAGCTCCTGTGTAATCTGTTTTACTGCTGCACTCCTTTAGCAGAGAGAGCTTACCTACTAGATCCAAGTATGGATGCACATTTCCATGCACATATATACCTATGTGTTTGCATTTGAGGTGAAGGAGGTTTAAGTTGTTACAGAAAGGACAGTTGTAGAGAGAGAACAAAGTGGGAAGAAAAAATGACGGTCAAATGCTTAAAAAATATTAAGCCTGAGAAAAATAGCTTTAAAAGAAGAGAGTTTTTCATGAGGATCTGCCTAAGATTTCATTGTTTGTTCCTTACAAGTGGAACCAGGAAATCATCACAGCATTGAAAATTCTTCCCTGCACCTCTCATAGATGAACACCAAATATGCTTGCAAAATGATATGTTCCAGCTTTAAATTTAAAAAGTAGATTGAGAAAAAGTAATAGCCTCCACAAAAATGGCTTCTCATTTCTTGCTCATTGAAAAAAGTATCAAAATTTCAAGAATGAGCAAAAAACAGAAATCATGCATTCTTAAACAATAGAAGGGTCAACTTCTCACGCTGGGAATAGTCAGATATTCTTTGCATAAGATTGACTCCCTCTACAAAGTATAGTTCCACCAAATCATAATTTTACATATTCTTACTATTATAATTAATATTTATTTGATTGTATAAGTATAGGAATATGGTCATTTTCTGTTACTGATTAGTTCTAATAATAATAGGTAATATTTAGTTTAATATGTGCTAGAAACTGTTATCAGTATTTTATATTTAATATACATATACTCACCAAAACCCTTGAAGGAGGTACCATCATTATCCCTATTTTCTCACATAATAATGTTTGAAGCCAATTGCCCAAAAGCACACAATTGAGACTAATATCTGAGCTCAGTCAATGTGGGTCTAGAATCCCTACTCCTAACAATGACACTGAACCCCTGAGTGTTTTATTTTTAAATTAATTAATCTTAGCCTAAAAAGTGTAAGGACAGCATACTCCAGAAGACAAAAGTCATTAAATAACAATGATTTCTCTTTAACTCTCTCACTTCATTTGAGTGAAACAAAATTTTATGAAATTTTGCAAATCTTTCAAGAGCTTAACAGCAAAAGCCCAAGTGAATAATGGATCTTTGATTTCTAATCGGAATACGTGTGGCCATGCTGTTTTATCGTGTAGCCCTAGCCACTCCTTTCTACTACTATCTGCCAAAGGCCATAGCTTCGTGTTCTGAAAGAGTGGTGAGTTCAGGGATATATCTACCCTTCTAATTCTAGGACACTGAGTAACCTATAAGAAAAAGCACTGAGCTAGGCAACAGCGGACTTGGGCCCCATTTCAGTTTTGTGATGTAGAAATGATACCAATCTATTCACAGGCAGGGTAAATACATAAAAGAGAAGATAGATTTGTGGATAATTTAAAATTCCTGGAAGACACCTTGACTAGCCAATCAATTTCTGTTTTGTTTTCATTATGTCCAAATAGGTCACATTCTCTCTGGATTCCTGGAAAACCTATTAGTTCTTTCTGGATCAACATAATAATTGAGGAATTATTTATTTCTAGTTCCACCACTCAGTGTCAGAAGAGTAGTTTTACTTGAATTGTGGAACTGCCCACTATGAAACAATCTAATGTGGAATATACTCTCCTTTAAGAGAAAAATCTGATGGACAAAGAAAAACCCCTGGTCTTACAATGCATTTTCCAAACTTATGAACCAAAGGTCTAAACATTTCCTCCAGCAGGGATAGATCACATTCAGAATAGTATAAGACAGATACTGATGAACTGCGGGGTCAGACAGAAGGAGCTGAAAGGGCAAAGGAAGAATTAAAGCTGGAGGAAAGACGAGTGTAAGAGAAAGTACAGTGAAAGATGAAGAGTCTGAAGGGCATTGGAGAAAGGGATGGTAGCAGAGGAATGGCACCTCTGCCCTAGTTGTCCAGCATATTTTCCCCTGATGTTGGAGGCCAGAAGCAATTACTGTGAATCTCCCTGAATCACTGGGGCACCTGATGCCCTAGAGAGTAGAGTATTTAATCACTCCTACTTCACTCATTGTTCACTGGGAGTCACGGAGACTTTGCAAGGTTGAACAACAAAGAACTCTCATCTCAGTCTCCATACAAATGGTCACTTCCATATGTACTATAAAGAACATACATAGTTCTGATTTCTTTCAAAAAGTTGTCTGATTTCTTTCAAATTTGTTTTGAATATTATTCCCATTTTTATGACCTCAAAGCAGAACTAAGCAATTAGTGGGTTTTAGAAATTCAGTTTTCATCCAATCCATGCTAAATAATTCACCTTTTATGTACAGCTCCTTATGTCCCAAACTTACTTGCTTTCAAGTGCTTGGTTTTCTGCACAAGTGATTAAATTTAGTCCTCTATCAGACACAAATGGTTGGGTTGTCACAGCTTCTAGGAATGTTTTTCTTTTAGATTTTCAGAAACACATAAACCTTTTTTTGTTAAATCCTCTCATGTCTCTACGAAGTTTTAAAAGTTATAATTTTTCTGTATGCCTCCGACAACAGAAAAAACATACTATCTTTGCATACCAGAGCACCAGCCACCAGAAAAAATAATTTTGCTCTGTCCAAATCCAGTAATGTATATCAATTACTTGGAAAAGTTTGTAATTTAACTCACTCTTATCTCTTCAAACAGACTATTTATAATAGAAGTCAGATGATATCCTACCAAGCTCATGAGGAGAGTGTTTTTCTGGGTTTCTTTAAGTGAGCTGACTTTCAAAAGATTTTTTGATTAGTTCTTCAGACTGGAAAAGTTCATTATCAACCTCATGTCCAAAGGCAAAAATCTGTCATTTTTAATGGTAAATATAAATAGTCATTATGGCATGTTATTTGTAGCATGTCAAAATAAGAACATAGTATTTCCAGCTGGGAAAAAAAAATTATAAAGTAGTAAAAAATAAAATTATATATTTTTTACAATTATATTTTCATACAAAGGTGCACAGAGCTACAGCAATTCACTGCTATGGAGTTCTACTTATTGCTGTTATTTTATTGATACACAAAAGTCACTATTTGTGCTTATGTACAGTATGGTCCAACTCAGTTTTTTAAGAGCATTAATATCGTTTTAATATCTCTAAGAGAAACTATGGAGAATACAGTAAACCAAAGATAAGGAACAACCATCTTCATGTTTACTCAGTAATTTAACACACACTAAGCAACGAAGTGACCTACTCAAATCCCTAGAGGACTTTACCGTTGTCAAAAACATAAACAGACGTCAACCAACAGCCCTCAAATGCTGAATTTCCATCAATGTCCAAGACCCTTGAAACGTAAGAGTTTTCCTTAAGTCTCCATTGTCAGATTTAATTAGCAAAATAAAAATAGAAAGCAAGATTGTAAAAGACTATGATCACTTGATATTAAAAGCCATTACCAGACAATGCCTCTTTATAAAATAACCTTCAAATTAAAATTGATATGATAAAAGACAAATGATCTTTAAGTTTGAACTTGAGTCATTTTACCTGCACAATCATTAGTTTCCTCAACTGCAAAGAGTGACCAACAGGCCTGCCTTACTTACCTCAGAAGGTTATGGAGAGGTTCAAAGGAGATTATATATATGAACTGTGGGAAGTGCAAGGTGCAATATAAATGTGAAATATTATTATAAAATACCCATGAATCTTATGTAGGGTTTGTGAGAAGTTTTCTTTTTTAATTTAGATGGACATGATGCTTATAAATTATCTAAGGTAAGCTGCACACATTTCAGTAATAATTATTCTAATCTTTTTCAGGTTTTCCACTTGGGAAAATGGAACACTACACAGGTGACATTAAAGTAGGTTTTTAAGCTGCAAATGTTTTTGCCTGAGCTACAAGCTGAGTGCTATCTTCATATAGTCACCTTCTGCAGTTATCAGGAAATGAAATTAAATTTAGTTCTTGTTTGATTAAAACAAGAAAATTAAAAAGAGAATAGTTTTGGAAAAAATTCTAATAATATTTTCAAAAAAGGAGTATGTTGGTAAAAATAATTTTATTGCATACAGTGATTCTCCTACATCTCTGGTCTTTTGTTGGGGGGACTATATTAGGTTACCTCATAATTTGCAAGTGAAGAACTGCTTGAGCAAGACATAGCATTCCCCTTAGTGATGAGTGCTTTGGGAGTAAAGAGGGTCTCTAACAAGTTACTTCATAAGCCTTCTAAAGTGGGACTGAAACGTTGATTTATTTGCTTGAATGTTTTAATTAAGGGCTGAAAGCTCATCTTTCCTGACTCTTAGTTTGTAATTCAGCCTTTCTGTTCAAGAATTTGTCTCCTGTAAATGAAAGACACAAATAATAAATATGCATGCATCCAGAACAGACATGCGTGCTCTGCTGCCTGCCCCTGCTTGGGCCCATCTGCTGTTATGGCAAAGTGCCCATTGGCAAGCTGGCCCATCTTACTTCAGCAGAGCTGCCAGCCTTCCAACGGTCTGTGTGTGGGTATACCGTGGTGAGAGCTAGCTTTCTGCAAGGAGCCCTTCCACCCAACATACATATGGGTCTATTTGCACTTGACCACACTTGTTGGTTCTCATATGTCATAAAACAAATGCTCCTAGTATGAATAAAAAGAGGGCAGAGATGCACTAATATTTCAGGCATCAGTGAACATAGAACACGTGCAAAACTTCTTGTAGGAAATGGCTCAGAGTGGACAAGGAGGCCACGGACAAAAGGGGCAGGAAAATGATCCATTTAGCTATTATTAGTACGCGAGGTAAGAAGTAATGTTAGCTTGAAAGTCCCAGTGTGAGCATTTTATCATCCCACATAAAAGTACATTTCCCTCTCTCATACGGTTCTATAAAGGTCTGGAATAGACAATATACGTACTTAGAGTATTTCCCTGTCTTTGGGGACACTGTTGACCCAATATAGAATGCCCTCTTTATAGCTCTCTTTCAACCTAAATCTGAAAGCACCAAAGCCAAGGACAGGATGCAAGGCCCAGGGAATTTATAATAAAGGGATAACAGTGAAATATTTTAAGGACTAAACTGATCTAGGCATGGTTCTGTTTTTTATAAATATTGAAGTGCAGTTACAAAAGGCAAACAAGATCATGAATAGTGACTGACAGAGATCAAGACATGTCATCTAAATTTTTAGGAATTTCATGTACAAGCATCAAAGGCACTGCTGCAGAAGAACCCAGGAGAGTGACAACTGCTATAGTTACTAATTCATTCATTCAACAAATACTTAATGAGGCTCGGCTCTGTGCCAGGTGCTAGGGATACAAAAGTGAACAAGAAACAGATATAAATCCCTTCCCTTGTGCAGCTTACATTGTAGTAGGGGAGAGAGACAATGAACAA